>NC_143452.1:1200000-2400000 GCF_987193195.1 Phasianus colchicus
AATGCACCACCCTGAAACCCACTGAGCTGAGTGCCATCAGGCCACACGTAACAGCCACCGGGTGACAGCGGACACCTTCGCTAAGTTCAAGCCAGCAAAGTAAGCTTGCCACCCTGCTCCCTCTGTACACGTGGTTATGATCTTATCACTAAGCAAACGAAGGTACGTATTCCTAACATTAAGACACTCGTGATGCTGTCCTAACAGTGTGGCACATACAGAAATTCAAGCCCGCCGACAAAATGCACATTTTTTCCCCCCCCACAAGCATCACCAAAGGACTCATCAGCAGGAGGGATTTTCTGTGGTCCCTGAAATACAAATTGCAGGTCCTCTGGTTTCTTTTGTTCCTCACAGCAAGGACAGAAGCAGGACCAACACTGGCAGCAACTTGCCAGACTCAGGCTCCATATATACTCTAACCCTCCCAAAAAACACAGCCCCGTGTTGCAAGGTATTTTTGAATTCTCCAAACCAGTTTAACCTCATGTAGAGCAAGACTCCTCTGCAGAGCTGAGCTATGTCTTGGGAGTATTAAGGTAAGGGTATTCAGCAGCTGGTGAAGTCCCTGCCAGTACAGCAGTCAGGCTGAGGAAGCATGAAGCCCATCAGCACTAAGTGCTTATTAACAGAACTATGAGTACTGCAGCCAACTTTGAAAGGTTTCAGTGGCATTTCTTTGCACACAAATTACCCCACTTATTCACATGTGAGGTGAGGCCCATCAGCTGTACAAGCACTGAAGTCTGCCACAAGTTGACTTGCAGGCTTCAGAAAAATTGCTCAGCACTCCCTGGCAGAAGGGCAGGAGCTAAGCTCTGTTGAGCCTCCTTTAAGTGGTACACAACAAACCTTCCCAAAAACCTTGAGTGGGTACTTCACATACAACAGGAGGTCCACACAGACCTGAAGAAAGTTGCCATCTTCAGAGGAAACAATTTACATCAAATGTTTACAGGGTGCAAACATGTTTTATCAATGGTGAAGCGTCAGTGATTTTGCAAAGGAAAAAGTTTTGACTATGAAGAGAGAGAAAAAGTATTTTACCATAAAGTATACAGACATGGAAAATGGTTCCACTCCTTTCCTTCACTATATCAATCACCATCACCAAGCAACTCTGCCCCAAAATCTAGTAGATAATACACAACATTCAATTTTGAGGTGACAAATTTGAGTCTCAACTTTAGTCTCAACTTTAATAATCAAAATTCTAGGACATCTTCCTTGTAAGACAGACTTTTAAAAGCAATCTGGAGCCCTGCCCAAAAATCTTATATGCTGTTCCATGAGCTTAAAACATTTTCTACAGATCTTGACTTTCCTCTTAAATTAAAGAGTTGCATCTGTTTCTATATTACGCCTGCAGAGGTGCAAAGCAACTTAAAAATTGAGGACAGAAATACCTGCAGCTCCCATATGCCAGGGAGACCCAAAACCAACTGCCTCATCTGCACAGAACAGTTCTTTCAGGAAAGACCAAGTAGGAGCAGTCCTCATGGAGTTAAGCATTACAGCACTGGGGAGGAGTTTTCATCATGATGATCTCATATTTCCCGATAAAGAAAAGAAGTATTGCTTAGAAGCATTCAGGAGCCATTCAAGTCTGTATCATTCCGATCAGACAAGGACAATTTAAAATACCAGCTAAGCAGCTGCAGGTTCTTTCACTTCCATTAAATGGAGTTGGACTCAATGATCCCTGCGGGTCCCTTCTGATGCAGGATATTCTATGATACTATGAAAAGCCACTACAAAATTTAGAGAGATATGTCAAATTTGGCACAGCCAAGGTAAGCTCCTCCCTAAGGAGGAAGACAGACAGGACAAGTATCTCCACATGAGTCTTTCTAGCCACATTAATCTTTTGAAGCCAGTTCCCAATTGTACAATTTACTACAGTTCAAATGCTGAAATTTCAGAATTTCTACTTTATAAATATAAAGAAATTAAAATCTAATTTGTTCCTTCTTGCATCCCACAGCACGGTCTTCCTATTTGGGTAATTAATAACAGAAATGATGCTTGCAAAAAGACAAGAGAACACAACATGAAACAGTATGAGATTGTAAGTCCCATTAACTCTATTTTAGAATTTGAGGTACGGGATGAATTACAAGAATTAAGAAAAAGTTCAACAAAATACGAACATCGCTAAATAATCAGGCATTGTAATACAAATGCAGTATGATGACATCCCTTTTCCACATCAAGGAAGCTTCTGTGTCTCCACAACAGCCGGCATTGATAGCAAGCATGAAATTCTCCCCTTTCCACCTTGATTCACTAGTCATCTGCTGTCAGCACAGCCAAGGAGCTACTGGCACGGATATGCTACGAAGCATACACACAGGTTACAAGTATCCACTCACCACAGAGGAAAAAAGGAGTGGAGATCTATGTAAAGAAGTAATGCTATGAACAATTACCTGCCAGTGCTGCCAAAATGATGTTATCACATCAACAGGACATACTTTGAAGAAAGGAGTAATGAAAAGGTCAAAATCTTGAGCCACAATTCAGTTCATTCAAGACAATCAGAGGGGAACTACGTTTTAAAGCGAACTAGGTGCACAGTATCTCAAAAAGCAGAAAAGAAATCTGCTATGGAAACAAGACGACTGTTCCGACCAGCGCGCGGTGCTACCTGCTGCTCCGCACTGCGTGCTCTCGTCCAGCTCTGTTTCTGCAGGCAGGAAGTTACATGCAAGCTGCATTCCAAGTAATAAGCAGAAGCTGGCACATTCTAACAAAGCTAAAGAAAAGGCACCGCTAAGTAATTAGATCTTACGCCTTTGCATTATTTGAAATTACAGAAGCATCTGAGGTAAAGCAGTTTACTTGTAGCAGTAAGTTTAGCTACACTGTTTTGTTAGGAATAAGCAGTAGTGTCTCAAATGAAAAATGTTTGCTGGACACGTCATGACAGGCAGACACGAAACTATGTAAAGCAAGATATATTCTGCTACATTGTGCTGGTAACTCAGTGAACAACTTGAAAGATTCTGAAATCCTTAATTATACAGAATATCAATGAAAGATTAAAATTTATACGGAAAATATAACAACATTTACAAGGACCAGAGAATTCAGCAAAAAGAAAGTTGGATTTTATAAAGCAGGCTCAGTCAGAAGACAAGAGATAGGTAATATTCATGGATCCAGGACACCAAGTGAAACCTGCCCACAAGAACAGCCTGGATACATCATCAGTACCCACACCAGTACACAGGTACACCGCCCTGATTGTATTCAGTAGAGCAGGAACAAAGAACTTCAAAGAATGGAACAGAGAAGAAGAAATTAACATAATTCTGAGGACTGCAAAGCAGTTATAACTGAAGAAGAGTCCTGATTTTCTTCCCTTTCAATGGCTACATTGAGGTCTTCCCTTTCCACTACCTGCCAGGTGCAGGAGTATCTTTCAAGAACAGCTGTAGCAACTGCACTTGTTAAATACTAGGATTTCTTTCACAGGTCCAGCAAAACTGCCAGCAGACTTCTACACTACCACGTGAGGACTGTGAAATGTAAAGAGCAAAGTGAGAAGCAAGAGAAGTTGAGTTATCCAGACTGCTACCTTAATACAAGAAAGGACATATGAAGTCTTCCAGCAATACTTGTTAGACATTTGACACAAACAGAAGGAAAAAAGGACCAGGAAGTCAAGGGATAGTAGTTCTGAAAAAGGAACAGATTTAATACATGAGTAAGCTGTTACGGAGCAATAAGACAGGCTGCACAGTCACCTCATCACAGAACTTCATCTGTGTTTCTAGATGAGGCAATTTCTTTGGTTTTATCTTCTCTAAAACTGGATGTTTAGAGATACCATTATGCTTCTCCACAAAGAAATATGCAAGCTGCAGCCATAAGAAGACTCTTTCAGCCCAAAAGAAAATTGATTTTCACCCTGTCCTCCTTGCTGCTGTTAAAGAAAAAAAAAAAATCAGCCAGATACTTACACAATGAACCAGCTGCACTCCGTCCTCTTTTTGACCTTTCTTGATTAGCTTTCTCAGAAGCCAAAGAAGCTCTGGTTTGAATGTGCCTTTTTACCGGGTTCTGCTGTGATTCTGCAGACTTGTCCACTCCATGAAAATATTTCATGTGATAATGCAATAACTTGGCTTTGCGGAATGACTTTGAACAGTCCACGAACTTGCATTTAAACTTGTGGTCTTGATCAACGGTTGGAGCTTTTTTTGATGCAAGAAAATCTGATCTCCTAAAAGGTTTTGTTACTGTAAGAACAAAACAGATAAATTCCCCCATGCATTTGCTATATTCAACAAATGGCTTCCTATATTACAAAAAAAAAGTTAAGAAATGAGCATGCATTCAAACAAGTTAACTGTGAAATGCTAACAATAAAATTTTTAGGCTGCCTGCTGTTAGGGCTAAGAGAAAACTCGCCCTTACTGTGCTCCTAAACTCATCTGTCACAGTGCTTTAACGAGTTACTCAACTCCCTCACCCAACTGCTAACAGTGCTGCATATAGCACTATTACAGACACAAGACAGAATTACAAAGAGACTGCTTATTTCTGTCAGAACACTGAGAATTATCTTCTATGTAGCATGTCATGTAGCTGTTCACATCTTTGGCCAAGGCATTTTCCAAGGAAAACACTTAAGCTTCTTTGCTTACAGCTCTTCTGCTGCCTCCTTGCTGGATGCCTTGTCTGACCTTCCAGGCCTGATTACTTCCAAGCACAACAGAACAGTAAGCAGTATGTCAGAAGGACACTACTCAAGTAAAACTGAAACCCACTACAGTTTTCAATTAGCAACGAAAGAAAAAAGTTCCAGGATTTCAGAAACTTCTCATGTTTTTGCTAAGAAATACACAAAAGAGACATTGTCACCAGGATCTGTATCTGATAAACGTGTGTGTGTGTGTGTGTGTGTGTGTAGAAATTTGGAAATATAGATAGAAACAATCTGAGTAATTACTCATCACTAGTATACACATTGCATCAAACCAAAACCACAGCTAGAGCACAATGCAGCAGTATAACAGGAGCTGTCATTTCTACAGAACAGTTACCAAATACAATTTTTCCATTTGTTTTGTCAGCACTAAAATGTTTCCATACTGACACATACTATCAAACTAAAAGAGTTAAGAAGAAGCATTAGAAGTTATCACCCAGTCCAAGCAAAAGTGATGCAACTAGAAGACACGCAGTGCGTTAATTAAAACTAACACATTATATTAAAAGTAGCTGGAAACAGAGCACAAGAGGACCCAAAACACTGACAAGAGCAGAAAAGGCTTTCTACAAGCACACATATGCAGCAGTGGATTGAAGGGAAGGTAAAATAACATCGGCACAGTTTTGATGTAAGAAAACAGCAGAGCTTGTTTAGAAATGTTTAGCAGGCAGCAACAAAAATGGTGAATTCTACTGCACTACATACATAAAGGTTATGTGAAAGCACCCTAGGAAACAGCATCTGAAGTGTACTCAGTTTAAGGACTATCTTATTTTCATAAGAAACAAAACTTGAAGTCATTCATAGAGAACAGCTAATGGTTCTATGGAAGCTGATACACAGGGAAGGACTAAGACACATTAAATTGGTTAAAAGAATGAAGAAAACAGTAAAAATGAAGACACCTGCTTTCAGGTGTTTCCCAAGGAGAACAGCAAGGAGTAAAGGAACAATTTTGGTACCACTGCATTAAGAACATCCTGACAGGGAAACTGCTTCAAGCAATGCAGGTAGTGAGTTAGGAACAAATGTGGATAACTGGTTAGCAGAATGACAGTTTGCCAGCACCAAAATGTGAATACACTGTACACCATCAGAATTTGCAGTCTTAAAGAATCAAGCATTTCAGGACCAGCTGATGGAATGGAAATGGCTGGTGGATTCAGTGAAAGAAAATCCAGAAAGGTTCTCTTGTCTGCAAGGCTAAAAAAGCCAGCACACTCAGGACAATGAAAGATAATTTGCTTCAACTTAACAAACATGAAGATGGGGAAACTACAGCAGAAAGAGGCAGTGGAGCCTAGGGATTTACTGGGCAAGGATTCTGAAGATGACAAGGGAAGCTGTTACACATCACAGAGCTATCACAATGAAGCCCTGTCCCTGCTCTTTTACCCAAGCTTGGAGCACTTTCCTTCCACTGAGATGGACAAATTATCGAGCAGACACAAGGAACAGCTTCTAAATGATCAGCTACAAGTTAGAAGAGCAAAGGATCACGTCAGCTGAAGTTTAGCAACAAGGAGCTAGCAAACACATGGGAGAGGGGGAAGGAAAGAAGAGGAAAAGTTCATTGCAACATGCCAAAGGAATCCATTTAGAGAAACAAAAAGCACAATCACAAAAAGTTCAAAATAAAGCTCCAGTTATTACCACTGCCACTGCATTTGAGGGCATGTTCCCTCTCTACAAATAAAGACAACAGAATTCCTGCTGCCAGGAAACAGTCTGAAACTGATGCACAACTCTGCCACCCAGGAGGGCCTTGGGAGAACCTGTACAGGCTCCCAGCTAAACGCCAGCTGAAGCTCTCTCATTACACCAACACGTGAAGGGGAGAAACTTCCACCCTTACACACATTTGAACTTTCTGCTGGTGGAACACAGCACCAAAGCTAGTTTGTATAGGAAGAATCATAGCTTTGCTTTAGTGGCATCAGATTTTCAGGCACTTGTCCTTCCAGAGTAAGGAAACTGGATGTACTGTTTTCTCCAAGTACAAAGAAATCTTATACACCTCCCACCCACTATTTCTTTCAACTTTAAAGCCAAAACTAAAAATCCTTACCTGGCACTCAACTGCTACACTACTAATCCCACAAACTCAAGGTCAAAGCACAGCGTCTCTTAACTTTCACTGCAAAGACAAGAACATCCATTCAGCATTCACTTTAGCAGTCTACTTCACCTCTCATTGTGCTCCAAAGGACGTGAACTTCCAGTCCTGACCAAATTTAACAGTAAGTTTACAATAAAACATCAGCATATAGAAGCTTCTGAATCCCCTACCCATGCCTGCTCCCTCCACTCCCCCAAATTCCCTGTTTTCATTGATTCCAGCTGGGACAGCGATGCTCAGCAGCAGCACAGCACCTTGATTTAAGGTTGGCCAGTCCTGAGGAACCTTCTGCAAGGCACTGGTGATCGACCCCAGAATGCCACCAGTGCACTGAATATGTAGCACTTGCCTCCTGCCTCAAAGTTGGCCTTGCTGCAGTTTCTAGCCATCAGATCTTTACAAACAGCTGCATCTTAAACTGATGAGACTTCAAGTCTCCATTGCCTGCTCTCCCAAGAGATCAAACTAAAATTAAACTATTTCCTCACCTACTGTTCAACAAAACAGATCATGTCTCTCCTGAACACAGCATCCACCGCTTCTTTTATTTTCAGGATTGCTCAGTTTGTTACCATTACCCTTCCTGAACTGCAGACATAAGATTCATCTGTTCTGTAGATAACGGCGCCAGTGAACCACAGATCAGTAATGGGAAAACTCACCTCTGACATTCTGACCTGTTTACAGAAAGGTGAAGCTGGGCACAGTCAGCCTCAGAATCACACGAACCACTCTGGAGCTTCCTTAGGGGTACATCTAGTCCCACATCAGTCTACACCTTACTTACAACCTCACACCTTGCCCAGCTGCAATCACCTATCCCATACTCTGGATCCCTGCACCAGCAGGCTAACTTCCTTCTGAAACCTTCAGCTCACCAAGTGCTGCTGCTCACCATCTTAGTGCTCAAACTACGTTTTTTCTCGTCTTCCCAAAAATCAGTCTTCCAATACTTCAATTGTGAAACAAAAACCCACCTTGCCCGATTGCTATTCTCAACCTAGTTTAAACAGGAAAAAGCATTTGGGCACCTTAAGGATATCCAGAAACCACTCAACTACGGAAAGTACAGAAAACAGAAGCTGGTTGTACTAAATGCAAAGTATCAATAATTACAGCTCATCACACATGCACACAGTTCTCATTTTTGAGCCCAAAGCATTTTTTTGGCATTGCAAGACAGTATTTCATGTAATCCTTCACTTAACACATTCTCCCTGTGCTGGCACTAAATTTGTTACAATAAAAACAGGGATGCATGCTGCCTACAATGCACCAGAAGCTTGCAGGTGCCTGGTGTACCCTATGCCAACCTCGACACTGAGGGTAGAGCAGCTAGGTGGCCTTAAAGGCTTTACTTGCACTTGGACAGGTGTAACAAACGTTGTTTCCAGATCAGTGTATATGTGTAAGCAAGTTTAGGTCTGCAATGTGACATGGGCACATACAACATACTTAGGCTTAATACTGTGACTCTTAGCCCTGGAGTAGCGGAGCCTACCTAGGAAAGCTGCAGGATACACAGCTGCTCTCTCAAACTGGACACAAGTATTTTCAGCTTCTCTGTAACTGAAACCCAAAGCCAAAAGTGACAAAATTAGAAAAACACACAGAAAGTACAAGGCAAATCAAATCCTTGATGCATGTCTATGCAAATAAAAAGGCACCTTAAATTCTGGGAAACACAAACATGACAACCGTTCTGTGGAAAGCCAAGGCAGCTCACCTCAAACGTCAAATCAGTTTGCAAGAGTAAAGCCACACCAACAGCTGCAGAGTGCCTCTAAGCCTGTTCTCAGATACATGAAGCAGTGCATTACCTGGCTGTAAGAGCTTGCCAACAGTCTCTCCTGGCCCCTTACTTGAAGCACAACTTGATTTAGCTAAATCCTAAATCACCAGTTCTAGTCCCTAAACAGTAGGGGAGCCAAAAAACAGCAGAATAGGATTTCTATCCCCTACCACATACAATTAAATTAATCAGGATTTTGAGGAAAAGTCTAAAGAAGGAACTTCAGCTATGGCAAGTGATGCTATGCTGTCCTGCAAGAACATTACTTTTTGAAACATATGCAGATAAACACTACAAATTACATCTGCTGTTACAAGTGACTGGAATTACTATATCTTGAATCCTCTGCCCACTGGTGAAGGGGCAAACACCCCTAAATAGTGCTTTTACCCTTAAAGACTGCTGATAACATCCCTGCGCTTCCCATACACCGTGAGTGTTGAAGCAGGGTCTGTCACTCACTCACACAAAACCAACACTAACTCCATTAAGGTCATTCATTTTATTTTGTAATAATTTCTTAAAGGAAGAGAATCAGCTCCCGTCATACTCTAATCAAGAGCTGAAGACTACAAACAGTACAGAGTTATAAAGTTGCACTACTCTAAGTTATCTTTCACCTAAATTCCCACACTTTATTTTGTGGGAACCACACACCTAAGATACTCAGTTTTGTGTTTTACCCCCCCACATGCATCAGCTGTTCTGACAACATGCTTTCTTTCCAAGCCCCAGAACTCTTGAACACAGCTGCCAGTTTGAGAACACAACAGCTTACATTCAACTGTAAGTATCTGGGGAGATGTCTCTCTTGCTCCTCAATCATCACCCAACACAGCAAGCTGACCTAGTTATCAGCCCCCAGCACTAGTTATTTTCATGGCTGCATGTTCTTCAGCAGCTCTCCAGAGCACACAGAGAGCCACTGGAAGTTTGCAGAGATGTTTCTGGATCCAATGGCACATCTCTGACACACTGCTGCTCACAGAAGGAGAAAGCCAAAGCACTTCTGTTCCCCCATCAGGCAGGTCACTGCAGTGCAGCGTACCCACAAAAGTGAGCCCCACCCAACCCAATGGAAGCACAACTTTGCTTTGTAACAACAGACCCACCCACAGCAGGATCCAGGGATTTCAAAATTACTGTATCTACAAACCACTTTAATAACATTTTAAGAGTTAGTTAAAAATAGAAACCTAAGTTATTTTCCTTTTACAGCAGCTTATGGTAATAGCCTTTACACCCTTAGCAAGTTTCTCAGTAAAAACACTCAATTTCCATATTTTTATGTCCTCCCATTTGCATGCCTGGTGCTTCTAACATTAAGAGAGAAGACTTAAATTAACCAGAACAAAACTCCTGTTCAGAAAGGTGGATTTTCAGGCACCACCACCAGTCCTGAACCTTGGGCCAACATCCAGTATGAGCATGTACTCTTGAATAGACTAGAATCCAGCTCACTCAAGCACAGTATTGGAGTGTACAAGCAATACTGGAGGCCTTGGGTACTCATGTGAACCAGAAGTTATGTTATCACAGCCTTGCTTCTTCTTGCACCCAAAGAAGTCAGCTCATTATTTGTTGAATCACACTGGCATTCCACATTCCCCTGGAATTCTCACCAGTTTAGACCCAAACTGCAAGTGCTCAGTAACAGAGAGAATAAAAAAGTTTTAATAATGGCAAAAAACATCCAATGAAATCACAGACTCCTGAACTCTCAGCAGTCCAGTTGCACAGCAGCATTACCCTGGAGTCCTACCCCATTTACCTGCAGCCAAAGTTAACGTTCTGTAAAGCTAAAACTGTAAGATTGAAGTATCACTATAGAATTTCAAATGTACAAATCAAATAATTTCTCCATTTCTTACTCAACAAAACACAGCATCTCACCCCAATGTATATTATGCAAGTTTGGGGGGACAAATCTATCAAGGTGACTGTAAATTGCATCCATGAATTCGAGCTGACCATAAATATGCAAATCAAGGAAAAAAAACCTGCTACTATTTAACTTAAATCCCTAGATCTGTCAACCAAATCCTTTAAGACCATTCACGAAGGGAAAGAGACTCCCCACTAAGCAACAAATACAACTTTGTTTTTACACAATGAAGACCACTTTATCAATTTATTCTTTCACAGTTACCAGAGTGGCTTGTTTGCAGCTGAGTGGGTACTAGCTCTCACTAAACCAGCCCTGAACTCAGATCCAAGAGAACTTTCTAAAAGAAAGAAATCATCTCTGCAGATGCACACACAGCTCCGACAACAGCCCAGTTTTAATAACTCTTGGATCTTCTAGTTATTGAAGTTAAGATACTGCAAAACTCTACAAAAAGCTACATGGATATCAGTCAGAAAACAAAAGCCCTTGGCAAAAGGCATCATTTTTTAAAATTGCATCTGACCACTAACCCCAGAACTCTGCGATTACACATCGTGGCACCAAGCAAAACAGCCCCAGCACATACCAACTGATACCAAGACTCCAGATACACCACAGTTACAATACAGACGTATGCATCATCGCACTGGTTAGGAGGAAAAACAAAGATCAAAAGAGCTTTAACTCTTAAATAGCAAAGGGATGCTGACACATCAAACCTGAGCAACGGAGAAGTTACTTCCTCCCCTCACTACAGACCTACATGCAATTGTTACCAGGGGCACAGAGAGAGGGCATTTAATCTGCACGGTTACACCAAGGTGGGTGAATGAGGACATGTGCAAGCAGGAGAAAAAAAGCTGGAAGAACAAAATCAGGATGAAAGCCAACATGCAGAGGTTACTCTAGCATTGCTAAGCAACCCTAAATCCCTATAAATGGTCTATTCCATCTAATTTAAAGCTTATAGGGCATGTACAAGGGAATTTGTAGTTCAAGTTCCCTGACTTAGCTGCAGATAAAAGTACTGAAGCTACAAAAAATAAATCGTATTTGGGCTTAGCCTACTGTCTCCATAGGAACTTTTAATTTGAAAAAGACAGATAAGTACACTCCTCCATCTATGAGAAAAGAACAGAAATTACACTTCACTGCTTATTTCATGTCTGCACAAAAAAATCTGAAAATTCTAGGGCTTAAGCATAACAGATGACAAAACATCAGGGTAGAGAAATGCACAGCTGATATTCCCAGTCATCCCTGCTCTGACACACCTGCAGCACAGCAAGAGAAACTGATCTTTTAATGTGTTACTCTGACCTGGCCCTGAATGACAAAAATACCCTCAAAGCAACTACTTCTATTAACATCACCAAATTCACAGGTTAAAAGATTAAACCCAGACATTTTAAAAGTATGATTTTTGCTTTTTGGAAGATTCCTGTCAACCTCCAAAGCTTTCACAACATCTAAACTGAATGCATAGCAGTAAGAATTTTCATTTCCACCTGTGGTTTGCATTACAAGAAAGCATAATTCATTAGTCACACTGAAAAGCATGAAGCACCTGGCACCAGTTGTCTCAAGAGAAGTGTAAATATTAAGATGCAAAATCAAAAATTGAACCTGTAGCAGCAGCAGGTTCTTCAGTTCTGACAGTAACAGAGGAAGATTCAGTGTCTTCAATGTTTTCTTCTTGTAAACTGGCATCCGTACTGAGTACCGTGCTATGTGATGTGTTTCCAGGAGATGCTTGTTCACCAAAACTTTGGTCAGATTCAACAGGAACTTCTAACTGGACTAGAAGGGAGGAAAAGTTCTGATTGAGTAAGATGCACACAGAAGAACATTCCAGAATAGCAATGTGTGTGGTCACCATGTTCAATACGAACATCTATCCATATTCAGACTGCTAACACAAAACTAACATTGAACAATACAGCTCCCTGTATTTACCCTCCAATTTTCAGAGGGTAAAAAAATCCAAAAACATACATGCTATACACATTATAGATAAGTGGGATAGGTCACACCATTACCAGAGCTTCCCAAGAGGGAAAGGCAGGGAAGCACACAGTACTAAAATTGTCATCTCCCAACAGTTCAAGAAAAAAAAAAACCAACCAAAAAACATCCTCTTCAGTGCTTTTAGTGTTCAACAGGAAGATTAAACCCTAGATTTAGTATACAAATTATTTCTTGAATCAAAAGGAAGTTAAAAATTACTTCATTTTCCCAAGGGCAACCCACATCTCTTCAACAACTTTTCCCTCCAAGTCTCTTGACAATCTGTGGAGCTCTCTCTCAAAGCAGCTGAAATCAGCCACACACATCTTCCTAATGAAAAAGCACCACGCACACAAAGTAAATATTAGGGTTACTGACAGAGAGGGATTCAAAAGCAGAACAATTTAAGGTTGCAGAGATCGAAACAAGCTTTCCTTGAGTTTACTCTGCATGGCCACTGAAAGGTTTTAACTGCAGATATACAGCCTGCAAGTCATGAAAGTGAAACAGTAGCACTTGCAACAACCAAGACTTGCACTGCACCATAAATTCAGAGTACAACAGGAAGCTGCTTACCCTTCTCAGACTCCTTCGGGTTAGACACCGTGTCTTTCAAAGTCTGAACTTCTGTTGAAGTTGTGACATGATCTGTATTTAAAATCTCATGGCTAACACCAGATGAGAGTCTTGAAGATCGCCTCCTGATCTGATCTTTTTCATGGTTATCTGATGAGTTCTTCAATTTTTCCTGAGCTAGAACAGAGAAATCTGCTGCTATTGTGAAGGCACGGGACTGCTGAATAACTCAGGAGCCAACTTCAAAGCTTTCCCTCCCAGGGACATTTTGAAGTAGTAGACTCAGTTTAACAGCAAAAGCTAAACATCCCTGGTGGATAGACCTCTCTCTAAAAGCTACAGTGATACAAACGGTTACAAATAAGGAGAAGAAAAATATTACAAGCCTCAATAATTCCTTTTGATAACAAATTTCAAATAATGATTTTCTTTATTTAACAATTTTTGTTTTGAGGTTTTGTAACCCTTTAGGGTATCAGAGGCAATATAATCACTGCCTCTTCTTAAGAGCTTGTGGCTTCTCTATCCAAATAGAGATTTCAAGAATGAGGAGGTAATTTCAGTACCATGATGCTACATATGAATAGTCGATTTAAGACAAAATCTAGCACGATTTTCTATTTCATGTATCACAGTTAAACTTTACTACTACTACAGACTTTTTCATTTTAGCTTTAAGAACTGATATATGTATAAATCCTGTGAGAGTTAAATACCAAAAAACACTCACACAAGTTTCTGTCTATCCTGGGACGCTTTGACGGAACTTCACCTCCTTTTGGTATTTTCCGACGTCTTAACTCCAAGGCTATGGGCTGCAGTGTCTGAGAACCAGGCTCTGCACATTTAGACAAAGAACAAAAGTTGGTTAGATATAAAGCTGGAAAACTTCAGAATGTAAATTCACAACTCTTGCAACTTAAAATGCGAGGCTTTTGTAAACAGCTTCACTTGTACGTAATAGCACTTAATCTTCCTGCAGGCATACATTACTGGCCCAAATCCAATCTTACACTAAAGCATTAAAACTCCATGCGTGAGTAACAAGCATGCTTTCAGTTACCATAAACCAAGCCTAAAGTTCTGAAAAAATTGAGAAATGTCTGAATAATTAGACTGTGGACAGAAAACCAACATCACTTCTGTTTCTTTAAGTTGAAAGGTTTCTGACCATGGTACACGCATTTAAATTCAACTACAAACCTGCTGGAGGTGTTATTGGTGGTCTTCCACGTTTTCGTTTAGTTTCTTTTACGTTTTCCTGTGGACTCTTCACATTGTCATTCTCAGGCTTCTTCTCAATTTGTGTATCTATTGAATATTCCATATCATTCTCTGATATATTCTCTTTATCTTCTTTTCCATTCTTAGATATATTCTTCTCTGAGACCTTGCCTTTTTCTGAAACGACTATCAGTTTCCCCTCTTTATCAGGTTGCTTAACCCTTTTTTCAGTCTTTAATGTCTTTTCATCCTTGTCTTTCTTTGCATTACCTGTTGCTTTCCTCTGTTCTTTAAATTTCTCCCGCTTTTCAGGAGATGACGGAATTTCATTACCTCTTTCTTTAGGCTTAGCATTACCCACAATATTCTAGAATAAAGAGAGTGACATATGAAAATTAACTTGCTGCAACCTTGAAGTCATTCTTCACCTTTGCATTTAGCAAACCTGCAATTTTTTCCAACCTTCCAAAGGATAAAAGCATATACTCTACAGTAACCCCTCAGATTAAAACTTTAAGGCACTTTATCTGTTCAAAGGCCCATGCAGTACAGGGATGCTGCTTTAACAGGATAGCAAAACAGATTCACTCCCTTGACAACCCAATGGTTGGAAGACTTGCTCTGCCTTGATTCCCATGTGCAGGCTGGGCCCAGAAACAACACCATAGCTCTATGTCAGCTTAGAGCTTACCCAGGGCACTGCAGGAGGAGTGGGAGCCAAGAGCACAGGAGAGGGCAAACACCTCAATGTCCTGGCTGCAGAACTCTCCTCTTCCTTCCACAGAAGAGTCTCAAAACAAACAAGCATTTAGGTTGTTTCTATCTCTGCTAATCACAAGTGCTAGGCAGTCATCTACAGAACTGCAGTCACCAACCTCTGCTTGCGTTTAAAAAATAAGGCCAATATGCTGTGAGCACTTTAAACATCACAATCTTTAGTAGTCCCTGGGCAGTAAGCTACTGATACAACATTCAAACAGTCTCATTTTTACATCATGGTTATACAGTAACAGAAAGCTAGGAAGAACACCCCTGTATCTACAGTTCATCACTACTGAACACCCTCTCCATTCTGTGGTCACAATTCATTCCAACAGCTCATGGTGGAGAGATGCCAGCTTTGTTTTCCCCTCCTTCCAACACTCCTGCTACAGGCTATCCCAGAGCTCCTCTGCTCTGAGGAACAGAAGCCTTCTGAGTCTAGATTAATAATTTATATGTGATTGCATTTCGACACTGCCTTCAGTTTAACTGCCTTCCCTCTGTGTTGCCTGGTAACTTGCAGCATCAATGAGCAATCAGACTCCTTCCCAGCCACAGCCCTGCCAGGCACAACAAGCCTTTCATCCTCTCACAAAGAAAAGGCACTGGTGTCTCAGCACAACTTTTACTGGGTACCATGGGGAAAAAGAAGTACATTCCTTGAATACCACAGCTGTGGGAGAAGCCTCATACATCAGTTAAAAAAAGCAAAACAAAAATACCACCCAAACCCATAACATCCCACATTCAACACAGCAACCCTCAAACGCTGGGTTTTGTTAGTTGTGCCATTCACAGAGCTGTCAGATACAACACCATTCCACAACAGGCACAAACCACCTGAATCAAACTGTTCTTAAGAAGGTGAACCATAAACCCAGCAAGCTCGGATCGTCTCTCAATTTTACCAACATTTTAAAAGCTTGAATAAATACTATCACTCTGTGCATTTGCATTAAGCATGTGCATAAGCATTTTACTATGACAGTTCAATAGAGCATGTTAGTATCCTTCTACAAAGGGATACTATTATTAAAGAAGGTGTCTGCTTTTCTAACCACGGCCTTCATGGCCATCCTACACTAGAATGCAAGCTTTTTTCTTCCACTTGCTTGCTGCTGCATCTGAATCCACCTAGTGCACTTACATCCATAAGCAAGTTCCTGACTCCCCAAGGCCTGAGTCTTCAAGCAGCCTTTACCAGTAAGCCCTTTTTAAAACACAATCAGAAGTTTATGCACTTTATGCTGTAGAATAACTCATCTTCCAGGCTAAGAGAAAGCCTCCTAGTCAACAGTTAAACAGGTTTTGGAAGGAATGTATTTTATCCATCTAAACAGGAGAACACGGAAACGTGATGAGCTCTCCATAGGAAAGAAAAGAGAACATTTTTAATATTTTAGTGAAGAAAATAGTATTTTTTTGTATTGTTTGTTTTAGGTGTTTAAGATTAAATAAGGCAGAAACATGCCTCATGGCAATGAACATGCTTCTGGTAGATGCCTTGTGAGAATGAGTCAACCTGAACCAAGTACAATTATTAGCCTTTGAAAGTCATTAAGAGCACTTTGTGGCAAGTCTGGAACAATTTTCCCTCCCAGCCTGGTAGACAAACCTACAGACCTCCAAGGAACAGCACACCTCTTCCCAACAGCAAGAGATTAGATTTCTGTCTATCTGTAATTCGTCATTTGAACCTGAATTCTAAGACTCAAGTTTCTGAGGGATCCAATGTCTTTTTTCAAACTAAAAAAAAAAAAACCAAAAGCACACACACACACACAAAAAAAAAAAAAACCAAAAAACCACCAACCACCCTAAAAGCAAAACACATGACTGAAAATACAGGCTACAGCAACATCACATGTTGTTGTGACAACATCATAAACAAAACCATTCCTTTAATGACAATTATCCTGAAGCAGGTACTTAAAAGTTTTAACCTAGTCACACAAGAAAAGAATTTGTCATCCTTTCCTACAGTGCCCACATGAAAACTGAATAGAAAACAGTTTTTCTTTCATCTCACTGTGAGAGTGAGCTGACATCTCACTACTGCTTTCCAACATAAGCTGAATTTTGAACATGTAGAACAGAGAAGGCAAAGGGTGGTAGAAGAGACAAACAGAAGAACAGAACGTAGGTGTTAATAAAGTTTATGTTCTTTCTAAAAGCAATGAAGCCAGAGACTACTGGACAACTTGCCTAAAGGACCTGAGACAATCGGGAAAGAAAAACACTCCTGTTCACTTCATAGCTCTCAATCCTTGTTTAAGTATATATATACATGAAAATCAACTTTAACACTGACACAACCAAACGGTTTTTCCAATATCCCACCATTAGCTGTGGTATGTAAATTCTGAATCTTCCAATGATACCTATATTAAAAAAGAATATCTAAGTCTATGACTTCTTCAGTTCAAGCAGCATATTCATAAGAACATGAGCCTGAAAACTTCACAAAACAGGCCATGAAGCTTTGCACCACCTTTTCATTTTGATAGACTTCATCTCAAACGTACAGTAGTTTAGCATTAGATAAGTTTTACTATTTTTACTATTTCATTTTTTATAATGCAGCAAGCCTAACCATCAATTTTAGAATATACTACTAGCATGAACACACTACTTACCTGATCTTTGGAAAAAGCTTTGACATGAATGTTTTTGACAGTCTGAACTACACCATCATAAAATTTCACAGTGTATGTACCTAAAGTTTGAAAACAAAGTATAAGTTTAGAGACTGAAAGGGATTGAACAGAGTACCAGAGCTCCAATGATGAAGCTGCATGCTTAGCTCTAGGTAGGAGCTGCTTTGCCACTTTTCTTAGAAAGTTCAAAAATCATTTCACAGGACAGATAAAGGAAAAATAGGAAAAATAATGAAATCACACACACAAAAAAATTACAGTAAGCACAAAAAACACCTACATGCCTAAGCTTGAGAGTTTGTCCTTAGGTACTCATAATCAGAAAACTCCAAAACATTGTGTCCACAAGGTTATTAAAGGTTAGATTTTCTCCTTGATCTTACAACATAGACTCAGTATAAAGAAAGCACAGCACAAGAACAAATCCTCACCTGTGGATGCTCAAAAAGAAGCATGGTTGTGCTCTCCAGATTCTCTATTTTCAGAGTTTTTGCAACTTTAACATTAGGCTTACTGCAATTACACACATCCCTTGATAGTAAATTTAAGAAACAACTTCCCTTGTGTACATACTTATAGCAATTACTGACTGGATATCCCAGAAGATTCTTATCTCATAGAAAGGGTGAAAGGCTAAGTTAAAAGAGTTGATGGAAGATTAAGATACGCAATTCACAAAAACTTCTCACATTTGCTTTCAGCCTGTTGTACTCTCTCCAACCATGCAAGAAGGTTCGAACACATTACAGATACATTACTAACAAATGTGACCAAAAAAAAGTAATGACTCCTTACCATCCTTGTTAACAGAAGTAACTTTGGCTGGATAGAAGCGACAGTCAGACCAGCATGCCAACACCTGATCATTTATATGAAAACCCTACAAGACAATATTTTAAAGCATTTTCATCTGAGAAATACAGAAATACACCACTTCCTTAAAACATCAGAATGTGTAGCTTTCCAGTATTTAAAAATAACTCATAAAACTTATATAGCAAGCAATGAAGCAACAGTGAAGCATTTTAACCATCATAAAGGCCAACTGCACATTCAATAGTTTTATGTGCTCAAACATCCTTTATTTTCTACTTACTGCACACCCTTCTTCCTCATGTAATCCTTCCTTTCTTAACTGTATTTTCTCTAAAGGCCGTAAATAAGGACTGTCCCAACAAAACCATTCATCGTATCTGTGGTTCCACCGTTTGAAATGGATAAGTACTTTTCCTTCCTCATAATCAATTTCTTCAATGTGAGCTGGATACCTGGAGAAGAGGTAGATTAGAATACTTCAGTTAAGAAGAGGTTTACTCTAACTGCACTACGAAGCATTATATGCAGCTGGCCTTCTGCACAATCAAAAGCACAATAGCTGAAGGCTGCTTGATCTGGTGTGATGGGGATCCATGTCACCTCATCTAAAAAACATTAGTTTCCACAGCCTTAGTACTATTTGACACATCACTCATATAAGCAATTAAGATGCTACAGATGACTTGGAGCTCAGTACAGAATGAATCCCAACACTGAACAAAGACAAAGACAGTTGCAGAAAGAGGAAACAACACGTACACAGAACTGAAGCTCTCTCTTACTAAGAGCAACATTTGGAATTCTGCACAATCACTTCACTCAGAGATGCCCATCAACGTCTCACAGTTGTTCAGTTTAACAGCAGGGTTCTAGCAGAGACGCTAAACCCAAATTTAGTTTTAGATTCTCAAAATTAAAATCCATCTTCAGAGTCCGAGGACTTTCAAATACAAAGTGCTTGGTACATTAAAAGTACAGGAATCAGGGAAAGGTCAGACTCATTTGTTTCTAACCAGGAAGACCTTAATTCTTTAATTGCATTGGTAATTCATAACTTAAGTACATATTTCAGCATCACAGCATATTTCACTATTTCAGCTGAAGATAACATCCCAAGTACTGCTATTTCCCCCTCTGCCATAATAGCACTAGGAGAAAACACTCACTTGTCAGTGTTCACAGTCACCTGGAATTAAAGCAAGACCCTTGTGAATTGCAGAACAAATGCCTGAAGGAAAAGCTTAAATTCACAAGTATTCTTTATTTGACAAATCACACTTAAGAAGGCAGAACAAAGGATAGGGGCAGAGGGAAAAAAAAAGATTAAGCCTAGAAATATGCTAGAAATAAAGCTATAAAAAGAATTCATACTTAAAAGAAATGCAAAGAATTATTTTATACAATCTTACATAGATTAAAAGAAAGGTTATCTATAAATGAAATTCTTCAGAATATATGGGTCACATCCAATCACAACTTGTTGAAAAAGAGCTACAAATACTCCATGCCAAAGCCTTACACTGCAACCAAAGACCTGCCTAATACTCAACACCACATACCTCCAGCTATGCCATTAGTTCATCCCAGTATATTATCAGAACACGTGTAGGACAGGCTGTGGAGGAGAGAGAAAGACAGATGGGATATATTTATGGTAGGGACATCTTGACTCCTTCCTTTGTGGGGTGTGATTATTTGTGTGTATGATGGTCACCGTTTGTTGTATTTAGGAAAGCACCAGATTGCTCTGCATGGGGTCACAAGGAGGAAAGACCTGCAGTCTTTCTGTACATAATGTGGTTCTTTCAGAGATGGTTTACTCCTCAGTATCTCAGGAACTGCACAGCATTTAGCACAAGCAATGACAACAATCAGTATACAGCTCCCTGCACAGAATACAGAAACGGAGGAAGGAATTCCCAGCTCCTCTCAAGAAACCAGCAGAAGTTCTTGCTGTTGGAACTGCAGCAGAGCTGGGGCTCATTCAGATTCTCAAAGATCAAGCAGGACACTGATGAGGAGGACCCAGAACTGACTCAGCACCAAGCTAACGATGTGTTCCACACAGATGCCCATCCCTGGGAAATACACTCAATCCACTGATTTTCTCCTGCTGTGGAGACATGCTTAAGTGACAAAAGCCAATAAACCACTCAGCCAAGACTGCTCCCCTCTTCATACAAGAAAAGAAGGAACAGGAGACTTCACCAAAGGAATAATCATCCCAGAAGCATGCACCAGTATCATCCACACCTAGCTCATCTCTCCTCACCTCCTGAAGGCTCCCTGATGGTGGGAGACAAACTGATCCATCAACAAGAGCAGTAAAAACCATACCTGACAGCAAGACTGCATTTCAGCCTGGTCAAGAGGTGAGTGAACCAGAGCTCTCAGGCAGCTCCTGGCTAACACACTGCAGCATGAACTAGCCTTCCCTCACTGAAGCAATCACCATCGGCAAACAGATGCTCAGTGCTTGACTGGAACAGTAAACCTGTCAGAAGCTATATTACATCCAACCAGAAACTTCAATGCCTCCCCAGTGTGAACTTCCTCTTGGATACAAAGCAGCGCAGTGCTGCCTCATGCCTGGCAACTTGAAAGTGAAGACAAAAAGCTCCCAGGCTCTCAACAGCTCTGAGCACAAACTGACAGCGCAGGCATCCTTCCTCCAATATTTAAATCCCTGTCCTTCAGAGCCTTGAGCAAGCACAACACATCAGGATGCACAAGCCCTCACAGATCTACACAGAAGGTAACACAGGATATCCATGCAAGCACACATGTCATGGGATGGAAGTAATCTAAGGAATTCAAGCTTTTTTATCAAGAAAACACACTGGGAAGTTTTGTGAAGTAAAAAGCAAGAGAACTGAAGTCTGACCTAAAGGACATGAAGAGAACACAGCCTGCCATGAGTCCACGTAAGGTCCATCCTCCACCAGACCATGAAGAAGAATTAAGCTGGCTGTATGGGCTTTCAGAACAGATAACTGATTTGGAGTAAGAGATCCTCAACTGGGATTAATCTGAATGTTTATCTAACATGCTGAAGAGCCAGATGAAATCAGATAACTTCTTGTGATTTAATCAGGAGACTAAAACAAACAGCCTTGCATCTCAATCTGAAAGGAATGGTGAGTCTGTACCTTCCAAGGCCTCATGCCTAATGAGTTAGATAAATAAGGGGAAACTTCTGAGACAAAAACAGGGGCAATTAATTGCCATGAGAACCCAAGCAACAATTGAAGACTTCAACAGCACAACTCTCTATAGTCCTGATTAACAGCAACTGGCAACCTCAGACTACAGCTGTCACGTGAAGGGAGGTTTCTTGTAGAGACAAGGGCAACCCTCCATCCTTTCCTGTGAAGAAGTGAGTATCTAGAAATTCCACAAGACAGCGATGACTGAAGGAGTTCCCCTCTCTCAGGCCTGGGCTAGTCTATCTCCCTTTTCCTATATACAACCCCTTTTCTCTTGGAGCTAGGAAGGCAATTCTGAGAGGAATGGAAACCTTCAGGAGGAGTAGCACTATGAAGGACAACTACTATGAATTTCCACGTTTTCAGCACTGGAACAAAGCCCTGACAGTGCGAGCAACTACACTGATGACACTGACAATCTCTGCCATAACACAGCAGTACAACACTCATTACAAGATTACCTTGATATCAATACTCAAGAACCTTGACTAGAATCAAGTTTCTTCCTATGTTACTTGCACTACAGATGGATGAACTTGAAAGAAGCATCATTAAAGTATGGAAACAAGAGCCATCACCATCTGCCTGCTGGAGGTAAGCAGCACATTCATCCTCTTTTCATTAAGGAGCAATATCTGCAGCTAGCCAGCAGTGAAGACTTTAAATGATTAAAAAAAAAAACAACAATCAATAGTGCAAAACTGCACTTCACAATTGAAAAAAAAAACAAAAAACAGCAAACCCAAAACAAAACTAAAACCATCAAGAATTCAATGTGGCAGAGACGTACGTGCAGGAGAGGCACCACAGCCAGCCTTTCTGGGTCCTCGAGACCCAGGGCTGCACCACCAGGGCAGCCTCCTCCCATCCTCAGAACTCCAGCACTGTGTACCCCAAGAGCCCTTTATGCACACACAGAAGCACTGTCTGATGGACACAGCTCTTCCCCTTCCATGCCCCCAGGTCAGCACACACCAGAGGCCTTTCGTGACATGTTTCAT
This sequence comes from Phasianus colchicus, assembly GCF_987193195.1. Lineage (NCBI taxonomy): Eukaryota > Metazoa > Chordata > Aves > Galliformes > Phasianidae > Phasianus > Phasianus colchicus. Next base: position 1,222,769 of record NC_143452.1, read on the forward strand.
GCGTCAGACAAGTCTTAACAAACCAAACAAAAACACCTAAGACAAGCACCTCGAGTACCCACTGTGCTCTCTGGAGTTCAAAATCTAGGAGCAGACAACTCCATCAGGAATTGAAGTGATGCTCAATATTTTGTGAACAAAAATACAGCAAAGCAACCTTTGGTAAGGGATTTCGTTTTCTCTAAAAGATGCAACATTCACTTCACACTGCAAGGAGCAGCTGTGGCATTGATTCCTCCACTGGCATGTGCAGATTTCTTCTATGTAGTAGGGCTGGAAGGTTGGCACCATTCAAACACACACTGAACAAGCAGAACATGCAGTGCAGGGCACAGGCCACTGCCGTGAGGGCAGCTAAATGGGGCTCCAAGATGAACTGCTTTCCAAAGCTCCACTGAAAGCAATAATGGCTAACCAACTGATTTGTGTGTTTGGTACTGAGCAAAGAAGTCAAGGCCAGTCCTCCATCCCAAGAGGTGACTTCTGTCTAAGTAAGGAAAAAAAACCTAAAATCTGCATACGATTAAAGCCTGGACCTCTGAAGGTTTAGAATGAGAAGAACAAGCATGAAGAAATGGAAAGGTTCTGCATCCATATAAAAGGAGAGCACTGTAGCCATACCACAGAGCAGTTCTGTTGGCTCACTGAAAGTACTGAAGAATAGCCTGTCTTCCTCTACAAATCCACACCTTCTAAGAATGGGATAGACAAGGTCCCTTGTCTGTCATACTAACATTGCTAATTAAGCCTCCAGATCTTACAGGTTTTGGTACACGACCCCCAAATATCCAGAGATCATCACTCAGGGAAAGATGGACTTTCTGACCCAGGTTTCAGAAGCTCAGCAAGCAGATGAAAACATTCAGAACTGAAGAACCAATAACTACATTATGAGGTTGAAGAGCTGCAGAACACAATGCACAAAACAGATCATTAAAAAAAAAATTAAAGAAATCAAGAGAGCTTGAATTCTGGATATATTACAAGTCTAAAACTAAATTTAAGCTAAGGAATTTATGGAAAGTAGTAGGTGTTGAATTCCATCCCAGTCCACCAAGTTTCCCAACCTAAAAGCTACGTACTCATAGCCTGAGGCACAAACGTGCCAGATGGGCAGCCATGAGCCAATCCACATTAAGCTGTACCTCTACTAAGCCTACACAGCACATAGGCTTAGAAGTCTTTTTTTGCAGATGTTACCATTGTTTCTTGTATAAACAGAACACAAAAGATATAGCATGCAGATTTGGACTAATACCCTAATTACATGTCTCTGTCACACAGGAAAGGCAACAAAATCCAAGAACAGTGTTTGTGCTTCATGTTCTTTCCATGAAAAGCTATGCTTACTCATTTTTAACAATTCCAATTTCCTCGTATGTGGAAAGAAAAGAGATTCTACGCATGACTGATACATTCTGGAACAAGTTCTGCACATCTCTAGGGCAGCACACAATCCTTCTGGGGTGCCCAGAGGCTTTAAACAGCCACTTCTGCACATTTATCCTGCCTGCATGTTCCGGAGCAGTTATTCAGTTATGACAAACCCAGGGATTCTTAAATAAAAATTAACTACTGATTTCTGTAGAGAGAAGACATCCTAAGGCACTAACAAGAACCACTTAGTATTTAAGTAGCCTTTGACTCTAGCAATTTTCAGTTATGAGCATGATTTGGTCCTTTTCAACCCAGGCCATTTTACAATGCTATGATTATTTCCTAAAACAAATAGAGTAAGAAGGCCTGAAGTTGGCTCAAAGTCGGCTCGAGTTGACTTCCAGGCCCTCTCTCCCCTTCCTGCGGTAGTTGACAAAAAAAAAAAACAAACCTCAAATCCCCCAAAATCTCCTCAAAACTCAAATCTGCAAGACAAGCACCACAGCAGATTTCTTATTCAGGGTGTTTCCCCACTCGGTACGCTGGCAGCTGGTGGCCCCACGTGAGGGCAGGCTGGAACAATTTCAGACTTCGAAGCCTACAAATTATAAACAGCGATGGGAAAGGAAGCAGTGAGGAACAACCCTGGGTTGTACAATCCTGTACTCCAAAGGACTCATTTCTTCACACTGCCTACACTATCAGCTGTATCCAGCACAGACCTCCCAATGTGAGCACAAAGCCCCGCTAGGTGTGCGCAGCCCTGCTTCCCAGACACACACAGCACGAGCACACTTCTAGAAAAGCCAGCACAACACATCAGCAAGCATTGCCCATTTCAAGCACTGGTATATAAACTTCTAGAAATTAACTACTTTCCTACAGACCAACGACAAGGACTCTAAATACGGTATCAATATAAAATGTTTAAGATATTAAAGACTTAGAGTTAATATAATACGAATGTTTTTGAAAAAAATACCAGTTTTTTAATCTGTCACGGGCTTCCAACTGGGCTCCCACCTCAAAGTTGATCCCTCTTCTATTCGGAGGATGTTTTGTCATTTTGTAATATCAACACTGCTGATTTTATTCCCCTGAAAAATGCAATTAAATATCAATCACTAATCAAGACACATACAAAATAAGCTTATGCACCATAACCCCCAAAACCTAGATGTTAAGGGACCTTAGTATTTCTTGTTCACAAAAAGTAATGAGGGTAGTTACTTCTAAAGCAAGGCTTCCCAACTGATATTGTATACAGAATCATTAAAAAAAAAGAAAAGCATTCACAAGGGAGCTACTGGACCGTGGAAGACTGAAGCTCAACCTTTCTCCACTGGTCCAAGTTCCAGGTCAATTAACAACTCTGCAAGCCATGACTGAGACAAGATTCTTGACATGATTTCCCCCCCTCCCCTTCCTGGTTTTGATAAAAACAAGGAATCCAGTAAACAGGAAGCAGCAAAAACACACAGAGTAACAACCTAAAATCTACCTGTTAGTGAAGTACTGAAGAACACTTGTTACTAATGCAGTTCAAAGAAATACTTAGTTACTACAAAAAAAAATAAAAAAAAATCTGCTATTTGTTTGTTAAAGAACACACCCATCCACACCTCAAACATCCATACTTCCATTGCAGACTCACGGCAACTTTCCACCACTTTCTAGCAAAAACAACATTTTAGCAATCAAACTCCACGTCTCCAAATGCAGAGCACACATAGGTTGCTTAATGCTGTAATGTAGCAGAACTTCGGGCTGCAAGTTGGTTCCTCACCTAGTATTAAACTTGCTATTCCTTTTCTAAATAGGGGCACACAAAGACCAAGCACTTCAAGAAGTACATGAATGAAGCTCTCTGCAAAGGAGCCCCTCAGCAGTGGGGGACCCCAAAGAAGCAGCATTTCAGCTCACCTACAGCAGACAGTGGGAGGGCAGGCTGGGCTCCTGGCTGCAGCAGCGCTGCCTCATACAACAGGGCTTCTATTCATAAATAAAACCATGCCAGCTTTGGCAAGGAACGCTGCACTACAGCCTATGTTAAATTAAGAAAATAATAATGGAAGAGCATTGCAAGGGAAATCTGAAAAAACAGCAGAAGCCATTTGATAATATTTACTGGGGCTGCAGATTCTGGTAAGAATCTGAACTGTTTCTTCTTTCCAGCTGGAGTCAGCTGAACGTCAGCATTTGCCAGAGCACACACCAACAGCACCAACACAGCCAACACCAGTGCAAGGCAGCTGATCAGCAAGTTGAACAAGAGCAGAGATGTTAAAGAAAAAAATTTTCTCCTCATCATCCCTTCCCCCTACACTCTCCCCACCCTCTTGGGCTCCTTTGGGTTCTTCCAGCCCCCAACCCGAGGTGGCTCAGCACAGTGCTCTCTGCTTGGCACGCTTTCCTTGTAAAGCAGGCTGTCCTCTTCACACGCAGTTCATTCCAGGATCAGCTTCCTCAGGCAGACACACTTGGCAGAACATTATTCCCCAAAGCTGCAAGGCTTCTCTCTGCTCTTATTTTTTTCATATTCTTAAGACTTCCTACTCTGCAATGACTATGAGCAGCATTTCAGGAACTGATACTCCAGAATGCAGACAAATCACTGGTTTCAACAGAAAGCATTTCCAAATCCATGTCACAAAAAGCACACATTTCTGTTGTTTAAAAGGCAGGGCCTTTTCCTCCTTCCGAGAGTCACCATGAGGTAGTTCAGATTTAAAAGACTATTCAACCATTCAATTACTTGTACCTTCCTAATTGGTACTCACACGCCTATCAAGATGCTGCAGAGGACAATATGCTGACATTAATGCTGATCCCTTTGGGGATTTATGATTTCTGTCTTTTAAAACAAGCCTCCACAATGTAGCGGTTCTTACTCTCTTCAGTTTTTAAGCTCCATCAATGTTCAGCCCCTGATCTGGTGAACCAGGAAGCTTTGAAAGAAGAAAGTTCCTCTATAAACTGAAGCATCTCTTTATATTGTCATATAGGACATAAGCAAGCAGTTACAGCAAACTCATGAGTAACAGCCTCTTATCTTCTCTATGGAAACTGCAGAGTCACTCACCTACCTGCACAAAGAGAATTTTCCAGATCACCCACAAATGTGATTAAACCATTCCCTATGTACAATCACATCAACACAAAACCTTGCCTTTAAACCAAATGGAGTATTACTTCAGTTCAAATGGCAAATTCAGTCCCACAATTCAGCCTCACCTCCTTCATTCTTTAACATACCTGCACCAACCCAGGGATCTCCTCCCACACCTCCAACAAAGCCCAACACACACACAAAAAAATGAGGAACTCAATGAATCACTGCAGTTCTCTGGCTAGATGAAGAAGCATGGTTAGCTTTGGCAAACTGCATCAACACAAGATAAAATACACAAATACTCAGTACAAAGCAGTGTTAAGCTTTATTTGGGATGGTTAAGATTGCTGTCCAGCTCCTATAATGCATTCTGTATTGCTGGGTATTCCACAGGGCTACAGAAGAAGAGGCAGGTAGAGCAGGTACTGCATTAACAAAAGGCACTTGCAAAACCAGAGAAAATAACTAACAAGAGACTGTCCTGCGTGCACTAGAGATGCAGCACTCAGACTACTAATGGGAGCCTCGAGATCTGAAATGTAGCAGCAGAAAACCCAAGTGCATTTTGCTTCCTGTAAACATGAATCTTGCTTTCCATCCATATAGCAGCATAAGCAGCTTCTGTGCTAAGACAGAGTAATGGGAGATTCCACAAACCATAAGCTGACTGCTGTTCACTCCAGCACTTTGTTCTGACTGCTAGCATATCTACATGCATACTGTGGAACTGACAAGGACTAAGTCCAATCACATTTTGCACAGCAGGTTTTTACTGCTCAGCACCTACTTTTGCTCTCTTACTCATACTATCTGCATACATCATGCAAAGCCTTGCATATTCATCAGTGGTAAAACAATGAAAGCCTCACCCAATTCACCCCCTACAATATGCTTGCCCCCATCAGGGATGGTCAGTGCAGAGAAGTCCATGGTCCCCACCATAATCAGAAGACCTTGCAAGTGGATGACCACAGCCACGCTGTGCTGAAACCACACACCTGCAGATGAGAAAAGGTAATGGCTGTATCAAGCTGCAAGACTGTACTTACAGACATTGCTATATTATACAACCATAACAACATCTTATGAAGACTTACACAGTCTCACAAACATTTAAACAGCCTACAGAAAAACATTTTGGCGCTGACTTGGGAGGCAGATTACAGCAGACCTTACAGCCTACAAAGTCTGTGTGTGCCATGCCTCCCAGCCCCACTGCTGCCATGCAGTATGTCTCACTGTATTTCATCCTATGTTGAACAAAAAAGGAAACAGAAAATCCACCAGTTAAAATACTCACCCAGAGAGTTTCTGTACTAGCTATTCACTCAAGGAATCCTGCTTGTCCATACACACACCCCGTCTCGTGGCAATGTAAGTTTTTGAGTCAGGGTTACAAGGAAACCCAAGACCCAGGGTATCCTAATCAATGGCCTTTCACACATTGATGCAGATCTCCAATCAAGTGCTTTGTTAATTCACTTTTTTTTTTAATTGCAACAAGAGCAGATAAAGGAAAAAACATGAATTAAACATGCAGATTATTAGACAAGGCAACAAGTTCCCAGGAATACTGTAACATCTCCATTTTCTATCCCAAAGACACTTCAAACAAGATGCCAGACTGCATCCAGTTCTTATGTGCACTGCATAGGATTCTCAAACAGATCGTAATCAACGCTGACTTCTTGCTTTCAGTTTGCCAGACCAACCAAGCACTATGCAGGAAGCAAACTCCTTGGCTGAGTAACAGCACCAAAACCAAACCCTGAACTGATACTTGCAACTTCCACAACAAGAGCAACACATAACTAACTCCTTATCACTGAAACACCCATGCAAAGCAGAAAGCTTTGAGTTTCATTGCAGACATGCTTGACTCCCAGTTTCTGGGGGCAGACTGACACTGCTGACACCCGCATTTGCTCCCTGTGTGGGCAGAACCACGACCTCCTCAAAGCATTCAGTGGCAGCAGAGCTGCTAGCAAACAAATCACCCTTCCTGGGTCACCATCCTCACACTCTCCCTGAGATTACAGGACAGTGAGAATGTCACTTTTCACCCTCTCATCAACAGCCCACACAGCTGTGCTGGCAGTGCAAACTGGGGGGGAGACCAATGTAGAAGTAGAAATTAGGAACGTGGGCAATTTTTGTAGTAAAGTTTATTTTCATTACCAAGTGCAATTAAAGAAATAAACACATGATACTGAAAAGAACGCTTTTCAGCCATCTGATCATCTCTTATTTAACTGTTCTGGTTTCTTTTCTCCTTTTTTTTTTTTTGGTCTCTTGTAGCACAAATGTTAGAGACATTCAAACACTGAACAGGCAGAAAGATTCTGGAAAAGGGTTCAAATCACGTGGAATAAAGCAGGCTTTCCCTCATCAAAACAAGCTATATTCAAGAACAACTACTTTGATCAAACTGCCATTTTTTCATTCAACCAAAAGTCTGCAATTTCTGCTTTAAGAATTAAGGCTTTAATTTACAGGAATGGGATCCACAGTGCCTTTGCAACAATGAAGAAAAATGAATTTTACAACATGCTGTAAATGCTTGAAGGAAAAAAAAAATCCTTTAAGACGACTGAGGATCTGTGCTTATACTCACCAAGAAGAAACTCGCTGCTTATATGGTCACGAGCATCCCAAGTGCTGCTGTACAACTACAGGGAAGAAAAAGAATTGTATGAATTCTGAGGCAAAAAGTACTTTAGAGCTTAAAAACCTTCCTATAGAATTATACTGAGTATAAATTTAATCTGGAAATACTGCAATACAGAGTAGTGCTGGCTATCGTGATCCAAATTACAGATCAATCCTAAGGTCCTTAAAGACTCTTTGCATATCCTGATCAAACTTCCCCATCATTTATTTATCCTTCACTAAACAGAACCCACCAGTAACTTGCTGTTCTTTCTATTCTGCACACCAGATATTCCAGAACACCTCCATTAACTAAGGCAGTAGACAGTATACCAAACTTTGTATGTCCAACTAACTCAAAATTCAGGGTACTGTGTAAATATATTTGAACAGGTTAAATCTACCATACAGCACATCCACCCAAACTGCACTTAAATGAAATTACAGGATACATTCAGTTTTATTGTGCACATTATTGAGAATGTCCTAGGAAACATCAGGCTGAAGAGCCAGGACAGATGGCTACAATTCACATTCGCCATCTCTTCCAACACTGTGTTAATCACAACAAGCTCCTGCAGGTGGCTTTGGGGCTTTTCCCCCTCTATCTTTCCCCACCCCCACTTCTCCCTTGTTTTTCCAATAGAGAAGTGGGAAGAGCAGTTAGGAATTTGTCTATCTAGCTACTATTTGGCAGCTAACATTTTAAAGCTTATCTGAAGTATTCAGAGACTTTATTCAATTAGTCTGTCCCAAATCTAACACCCTCTTTTCTTCTCACAGGCTGAGAGCTGCTACTGAGAGAAGCCTGGAAATATCACAGCACCAACCACGCTCTTATCGCCCAGACATTCTTCAGCTCTGAGGACCGAAACTAAAAAAAGAGGAAGCTTCAATTCTGAAACATCCAAGCATGAGAAACAGCACACAAACAAAACCAGGACTTCCAGAGCTGAGTCAAGGGCTCAAAATGCCTGAGCACTCCAGATCTGGAAGCACATCAAAATTCTTTTGCAAAACAATTACAGCAGACGCAGATTCACAGAACTGGAGTCATCACTTCTGATGCAATACAGCTCCTACTTGTGCTGGTGGCTTTCTGCTGCAAAACCACGGGGGTTAAACTTCCTTAACAAGTGATCTTTTAATATTGATCATTTGAAAACAATTAAAAAATTGGAATAGAAGCCTTCAGCAAGGTCAAGTAAGAGACATACTCTGATTTTATAAGCATAGCTTTTCAAGATGCGAGACTTCAGAGCTTAAAGGATATTTTAAATATTATGAAAACATATATATATACATATATAAAAATATATATTTAGGACATCTCTTACTCAGAAATAATTCTGACCACTACAAAAAAACAAAAGCAGCCAAACAAATCAGACGAAGAGATCAATACAGAACAATTCTGTCTTTGGAAAGATTCTAACAACTGCAGATTCTTAAATCTCTGATTTTAGAACTTAGTTAAGGAAGAGTTAAGTGTGGTGTGAAGGATATCTTAAGGCACAAAATCCACCAAGCAGTGGAAATGAAGAGTCCAAATGTTTAACAACTTAAACAGTGCTGATGTGAGCTGCTGGGTTGTAGGGAAACAATTCCCCAAAATCATGATAAAGTTCACCACACCAATCCGCACTGCAACCAGTGTGCCATGAGCACCCAGCTAAGTGAGCAAACCACGCCAAGACAACCAGAGGCAGTGCTCCTCCATTAAACCCCTGCTGAACGACCTACAGCCATCCCACGGCACAGGGATGAGCATTTTGGTCCTATGGAAAGTAAACCAAGAGTTTCTACAGGAAGTTTCTTCATCCAAACATCCTCTCCACATCAATTCGTGCAAGACTTCTCCAGACAGAAGACAGTGACAGAAACAAACTACAGCCACCTCAAACTTTCTAATTTAGCCTGAAACTAAATTTCTAATTGAGCCCACAGCCTCACCACAATTTCTCCTCTTTGCCCCCCTGAAGCTGCATAAATCCACTTCATGATGCTGAATGCACTGCATAGAACTGCCCCTTAAAAGACATTTCTGCCCTGCCTAATGGCTGCCTATGGCTTAAGGCACCTCTGTCAATTGAGAATGAAATCAAGAAGAGGAATAAAGTGGACTGTTTCTCATTCCTGCTCTATACCCCTCAAAAGCAAAGAATAACAAATAACACAAAGCTCCCTGGACAAACTTACAGCAAGGCCACATTCATGTTTTTGGTTGAGAGCGGTACTGCAGCAGTGTAAGGTTGGAGCCATTTGATAGGTGCACTGTCAGAGAGCAGCCTTGGAATTCAAGCAAGTCCACACCTTAGAAGAAACTCAAAACCTCAGGTGTTGAACTGACAAACTTAGTTTTGACCTGATGTTGTACCACTGGCTTTGATGTCACTCTGGATGTTCCAGCAGCATCCTACACACTTACAGCAGGCTGCTGAACCCAAGATGGTGAGCACCAACGTGTATTCTGGCTAGAGAACAACTTTAAGTGGAAAGAGTCACTAAAGCAGCACAAAAAAGGACCTGGTAACAATACCTGAGCACTAACAGGCCTGGAGCTGTGATTCTTTGAAATCAAACTGAAAAAACATCTGTAAGAAAATCCAGGAAAAAAAAAAAACAAAAACAAAAGTGTTTTTCATAGAATTCACACCATCTGCAGTAATGACCACTGTTCGCAGCCAACCAGTGTACAGTGTTCTGACACTTAACACAAGGCACTTCCAGTTTCATTATTTTTTTTTTTCCTCAACTAGGCCAACCTTACCCTCCTTTCTGATAAGGAACAGGATATTTTCCTGACAAATGAAGTGAAACCATGCATACTACACGGCCGTGAACTTTGCTGAGATGTCACATTTTCATTTACATTAAGGAGACACATCTGTGTAGGTGCCACACTGTAAGGAGGATGCAACTCTCTATGCTTATTACAAAAAGAAAGGGAAGGGGTGCACTTGAAGGCTGCTCAGACTTCTCTCCCCACTCAGAAACGAAAGGGCAGTTGGGGAAAAAAAAAAGTCACTGCATCCTTTTGCAAGACTGACGACAGCAGTACTGAGAAGACAGAGATGCAACCTCAGCAGAGGATCTGTACAGGTACAGAGGATCATGTCACACAAAAGCCATTAGCAATGCTCAGCAGAGTGAAGAAGCAATTCAAGTGTGGTATTTTGTGTAACCTCTGATACACTACTGAAGCCTTTTTTGATTTCAGCATTAAGAAGAACAGAAAACTCTTAACTCAAACTCTACTCAACAGTACTGCCATCCGTGTTCCAAAGCCACACAGTTCTACAGCTGGAGCACTAGAGAAATTCAAAGCAGGGCCTTGACTACAATTATGCAGAACTAGAGGACGTTCTCCATTTCTTTGGAAGGAAGTGCTGAGATTAAGTAGTAGAAAAATAAGTTTGGGCTGAAATTAGTATTTTAACCTCAGCAATGAGGTCAGGAAAGCTTGGGTGCTAACATCACACACACGAAAATAAAACAAAACAAAAAAAACAACAAACCCTGCAACAGTCCCCTCAACCGACCAGACAACTGCTCCTCCCCACTACCTCATTTAATACAGTTACACAGTACCCAGAGATACAGACTGACACAGCTAATACCTTCTTAGCTAATTTCAGAACCCTGCCTGAAATGAAGTTCATGAAAAGTTACAAGCTTGAAAATTGGGAACACCAGAACCTGAGGAGGTTCAACAAGGCCGAGTGCAGGGGTGGGGCTAATCCAGATATAAGACCAGACCAGGAGAAGAACTCACTGAGAGCAGTCCTGTGGAGAAGGACCTGGGGGTCCTGGTGGATGAAAAGCTGGCACGAGCCAGCAGTGTGCTCACAGCCCAGAAGGCCAACAGTGCCCAGGGCTGCATCCACAGAGGGGGCAATGGACCAAGAGAGGGGACTGTCCTCCTCTGCTCTGCCTTCAAGGCCCCACCTGTGGTACTGAGCCCAGGCCTGGGGCCTCCAGCACAAGAAGGATGTGCAGCTGTTGGAGCGGGTCCAAAGGAGGGACACAGAGATGCTCAGAGCAGCACAGGTGCCCCATCCCTACAGGTGTTCCAGACCACAGGTGCGGCCCTGGGCAGTCTGATCAGGTGGGAAACAACCATCCCACAGCAGGGGTTGGGACTGGGTGGCCTTTAAGGTCCCTTCTGAAATAGCCATTCTGTGACACACACAGCAGACTGCAGCCGGCTATATTCAAACGAGGCTCAAAGCTCTCAAGCCTAGTAAAACCACACAATGGCGTGTCAACAAATCAGCACATCTCAAGAAGGAATAAATACTACATTCTAACTGGCATTATTTTCTGCCACACACATCTGCAGTCAGCCAGCACGGACATGCTCTGCACCTGCACATACACTTAAATCCAGCACCTGAACAACAACAATAAAGCTTTCAAAGCCACCAGACGCAGCACTTTCTTGATCAGCACAGGCTATGGAGCTACTGACAGCGGAGTCAAACTAGAAGCAGTAAGTCAGTTCCTTACCTGAAAGAAGTGTTTTCCTACAGGAGGCTCCAAAAGTTAAGATAACCCTGTAAGCAAGGGAAAGATAGTTGAAGAACTGTAAGGAGTAAATAAAGAATAAATGTGTTGCACACATTTAGTGACACCTCTTAACATGATGGGCCATTAAGTCCAAAGCATCTGCAACTCTTCTTTAAAAGAAAATTAAGAAACTGCCACCAAAAAACCATCACATCTACATCAACAGGCAGCCCTAAGAATGCACCAAAGGCCAGAGCTCGCCCACGTGCCCTTCCTGCAGCCCAGACACATCAGCACAGGATGGAGCCACGCAGAGGTGAGCAGAGATGCTCAGCACGGCCATCCGACAGCCACCACGTCTGCTCCTGTCAAGGGCTGATGAACCACAGCCATTGAGCTTCTGGAGAATTTAGCATGCCCTACAGTTAACTTAGGGATTGCACCCTCATTCTCTGACCAAGAGGGAGAATTTAGGTCAATATCACTGCTTAGATTAGCCAGGAACTGCAGGAGCAAGAAAAAGAGCTTTGGAAAACTTATCCAATTAAAGGTAAGAATTAATTATACGCTTCTTACATTTCAATCAAGGCAGTACTGTTATAAGCAATTACCATGCTAGCCTCATTCCCAACGTGACCTTAATTAATTACTGTGGATTACAGACAAGCAGACAGTAATCTGACTGCTCAAGTGAAATCTTTCCACGCGGACACAGCGGCGGCGTTAATGGTGACAACGGGGGGAACGGGTGCGTGCCGACCCGCACCGCCTCCAGCTCCCCGCCCAGCTCAAGTCACACAGAAGTTAACGAAGTAATTACACAGCGAATGCTGGAAACGGGACCTTCATAAGGAACGGAACGAGGCCGGGGCAAAGGCAGCTCCGGGATACAAGCGCTCATTACCGACACGGAGGAGCCCCAGGTCACGAGCTCTGCTTCACGCGGCCCGGCCGGGACACCGGGTCCGCCCCGACCTCGCCGCCAAGAAAACGACGCGGCGCCTCCGGCCGCACGCGTTAAGGGCGCGCGGCGCGAAGCGGCTCCGCGATGACAGCGGAGACGCCCGTACCGCCCGGCCCGCAGACTTCGGCAGGGACAAAGAGGACGAGGATGCGCCCCGCGGTCCCGCCCGCAGGAACGGCGCGGCACCGTCAGTCACCCCGCGGCTCCGCCACCGTCACCCCGCGGCGTCCCGCCCCGCCCCGCCCCCGCGCGCCCCGCGGACCCCCCCGTGCCCGGCCCCGCCGCTCCGCCGCCCCCAACCCCGCAGCCGCGAGGTGCCGGGCCGGGCCCGCGGCGCTCCCCGGCCGCCCGCACGGCTCCGAGGGCCGCGGCGAGGGGCGGTGGGCGGGGGCGCGGCCCGGAGCTGCCCCGCTGCGGCGCGGCCGCGGGGAGCGGCGCCCGTTCGGTGCCCCCACGGCGCGGCCCGAGGGACGCGGGGACGCCCGGCCCTTTGTGCGCGGGGCCGCGTGCGGCCGCGCCCGACCGGCCTCCCTTCCCTCGCCTCGCCGCGGGCCCGCAACGCGGGGCGGGCAGCGAGGGCCCAACCCGTCCGGACGCCGCCGCGCTCTTACCGAGGGATCCGTACGGGAAAAGGGCTGAGAACGGCGCCAACACCGCCCCCGGGCCCCGCTCCGCGCCGAGCCCCGCGCCACCGACCGCGCAGCGCCACAAAATGGCCGCCTCGCTGCGGCGCCGCCACCCGCCGCCAGGGAGGGGCGGGGCCGGGGGCTGTGTGGGCGGGGAGGGGGGCGGGGCCAGGCGCGGGGCGGGGCCGAGCGCCGCTCCCTCCCGCCGTGAGGCGCGCGGGCACCGGGCGCGAGGCGCTGAGGGCGCCCTGGGGCGGCGCGGGAGCGCGCGTCGTGCTGCGGCACCGCGCTGCGCGCTGCCGAATCCAAAGCCCGCTTGGGTCTCATGACAGCCGAAAGCCAAAGCCGGGCTGACACACGGCAGCAAAAAGCTTGGCGGGAAGCGTTCTTGCGGCAGGATGGAAAAAGCAGGAGGCAGTAGAACGGTGCTAAAGAAAAGCTGAGCGGGAAATAGATTTCTTCACTGCTTTCACACTTCCACAAAACCGGAGCGCGGCGTCTCCGCGCCATTCCGTTTGTTTCTCTGCTCTGAGCCTTTCCGCTGCCCGCACTCAGCGCCCCTTCCCCACGAATGGACCCTCCGAGACCCCGCAGCTCCGGGGCGGAGGAAATCCCTCCTTCTCCCTGTCTCTCCCTCCTCTCCGACGGCAAACCCCCGTCGGCACGGGAGGTTGGTGCCGGCTGCCGGCGGATGGTCGCAGCTCGGACCCGGCGCTGACGCCGCCCCGCGGATCTCCTGGGATCGTGTGGGAAACGGGGCTTCGCGAGCCAGGAACGGTTGGTCCGCCGCTCTGGGAAGCGACGCCGTTCTCACCCGACCACGAGAGGCGCTGCGCTCCGTGCGGGGCGCTGCGGGAGCGGCGGGGGGGACGCGGTGCCGGCTTTGTATCTGAGGTACAAAGGCAGCGCCCGGCTGGGAAGGGAGCAGAGCTGGCCCAGCCCAGCGGGCACGTCGTAGTGAGGCGGAGGGAGCGAGGCGCGCTGTGCTCAGAGCCCGGGCCAGGAAGACCGTAACGAGGCACAGCGAGAGCTCAGCTGGCTCAGGAGAGCCCGAGCACGAGGAGACTCCTGCAGGAGGGGGAGGAATTTCCCGGCGAGGCGTTTCCACCTCTTCCTCCTCACAGCCATCCCCGCAGCTGCGCTATGGACGGGCTGCCCTCCTGCAGTGCTGCGGCGCCGATCGCGGCGGCAGCGTCCGGCAGCGCAGGCGGAGCCGCCGCCTCCAGCGCGGCCCACGCGGGGTCACTGCCGTCCCGCCGCGCCGTGCCGGCTGGGGTCGGACGAGGGCCGGCGCGGCTCGGCGGAGCTCCCCGCCTTTAAGAGCGGCCCCGTGCTCTTCCGTTTGGAGGCAGCACGCGCCGTCACTGCGGGATCCGGGCGGTGTTTGCGACTGCGAAACATCGTCTTCCCCAGCAGGCAGCAGGGCTGTCACTTCGGGGCAGGCGGCACCTTCTGCTGAAACCTCCTCAAAAGAGAGGGACCCGCTCCTCCTCCACCCCCCTTCTCTCCGCACCCCCTGCAGCCCGTGTGCTCACTGCTGCTGCCTGGGAGCTGAATGAAGCTCCGGCTCCGGCACGACGTGGCTTTTCTCCAAAAGAGCTGGAATGGGCTGAAATGGGTGGGGGAATCACCGACCCTGGAGGTTTGATGTTTGTAGTGAGGGACGTGGGTTAGTGGGGATATATTGGTGGTAGGTGGACTGGATGATCTTGGAGATCTTTTCCAACCTTGGTGATTCTGATTCTAAGGGGAATGAAGGAAATTGGGCTGCAAGTGGCGATAAGCTGACATATAACACTAGGCTTGCTTTGGGGAGGCAGCAGCCTGTGAGGACACCCTTGGTCTCATCTTCTAAATGCCTTCATGGGCTTGGGCCCTAAATCCTGCCAGCATCCAAGCCTGGCACCTGAGATCTCACAGTCCCTTGGGTTACTCCTTAGCAGCAGTTTGGTTCCAGCTCCACACTGGGCTCCAGCCTGTGCCTGAGCTCTGCCAAAAGAGCACGTGGCAGCTGCTGGCTGCGCCCAAAGGCTGATGGCCTGGGGGGCACCTCCTCCTCAGTAACCAGGTAAAGCAGGCACTGCAATACTGAACCTCAATTTAAAACTCCCACTGCTGATGAGCACCTGAGCCTCTCTCTGTGGACCTCCCAACACCAGCAACAGGACCCTTGTGCTTTCTCTTTGCTTGTGTTTTCACAGAAAGCCTTCATGTTCAGCCTCATGTTCTCACATCTCATATTCCTCCTCCAGACAGACAGGGAGGAAGACAATCCCCTGCTAAAGGGATACTCAAGCTCCCTTTTGCATACCAGTAACCACTGAGCACTTCAGACAAAGTGCAATGGCTTTGATGGTGAGGAGGAGTAAGCCCTGGGTGGAGGCCAGGGCAGGAGGAGTCCCTGTGAGTGACAGGAACTCTGACAGCAGCAGCTCTCAGCAAACACATCGCCCTTATCCATCTCACCCTTGGTGACTGTCTGCCAGACGATCCCTGGGTGTACCCACGCAGCCTCAGCACTGCTCTGCAGAGCCTCAGCTCGGCGCCGGCCCCACCAGCCGGTTCTGTTGAACCTGCCACCGCTTTGCTGTGCCCACATCAAACCCAATGCCGGGCAGCGTCGGGACAGGGGCCTCCAGTCTGCCTCCCTCCTTTGCTGCAGGGCTCCTGACGCAGGCCTGCCTGTTCCTCTGGTCTCTGTCTCACCACGGGGCTGACTGAGCGCAAAGCCTGGCAGGAGGGTTAGGCTGACAACAGACCTCCCACTGCCAAGGGATGCAGGGGAAGATGGAACCCCTGCGCAACTCTTACTTACAGGGGAATGTGAGACTACAAAAAGCCCTTCTACAGAGAGGGGTGATGAGCGAGCAGGATGGGTGGTCTGGTGCTTGCCATGTCCTGCACAACACCCAGCAGCCCTCAGAGCAGAGCCCTACCTCCCAGCGCCTTGTGCTGAGCAGACCCACAGCCACCCCTCAGCCCCTGGTAGCTGCACAGCCTCTCCAGGCACCGAGGCAGAGAGCGGGCAGCAGCCCTGGAGGCTTGTTGCAATTGATAGCTGAAAGAATCACTTTTACCATTTTCATGTGCAGATCCATAGGACACGATGGCAGAGATGATGAAAAGCTCACTCCAGCTCTGCACAAAAGCTATGCTGAAAACATCCAGAAATTCACCACCACCACCCCGAGCACCCAGCACTGCGAGGACGCTCATCCCTGGGGACACGCTCTCTTCCCAGGCAGGTGCCAGGTCTGCCTCTCCCCAGAGCACTGCAGCCAGGTGAGCTGTGTCCGTATGGCTGTCCGGCACGGGCTCCTCCTGCTCTGCTGATGGGAGCCAGGCAGGGGCACAGGGCTGTGCTGAGCCCAGCCAGCACATGACATTTTACACAGTGCAGTAAGAAGACAGGCCCGGGCAATGGCAGGGGGAATCCAAGTCTGTGAGCCTGAGCTGATGCACTTGGTTTGTAGGCTCTCTTGATTTGGGCAGGGAGTCCATTTCACAGCAAAGCTGTGCGCTGCCGAATCCAAACATGAGGTTGCAGAAATCTACCTGGGAAAGGGCCTTGTGAGGTTAAGACACTATTGCTCTTCCTTCTGCTCTTGTCACTGAAGGCTCCAGGTCCCACCTGTCTCTGCTGCCAGTGAGGTTGTTGTGACTGGGCCCGTGACTGGGCCAACACAGGTGATTCTGGACTGCTGAGTGCCAGGAGCAGCCCCTGATGGCTGTGCTCAAGGCACACTGCCTTTTCCCAGAGCCTCCAGAACTGCCATCACCTCCAGAGCACCAACAGCACACAGGGTGTGACCAGTGTGAGTCTGGAGCACCAGCACCCTGCTCCCAGCTCCTTCCTGGGGTGGGGATGGAGGGAAGGTCCACAAAGTCCCCCAATCTGAACATCACAGTGCCCCAGCCGGGCAGCTCAGCCTAATCACACCTCCAGCACCACCAGGCTGTGCAGGGCCAGCCACCTCCTGCACGCTGCCTGCAGTGCCCACAACCTCTAGATTAAGGATATTAGCAGTATATCCCCACTTATCCTCTGAGTATCCATGTGTGCAGCTACTGCCCATGAACTTGCCTAATCCTTTTTTGACCCTGAAAGGTTCCCAAAGATCATTGCTCCCATGTGTTTTCCTGTATCTGCTTCCACCTGTTCTCTCCCTAGTTTAACCAAATGCTCCATCCTTGCCGCCTGAGCTGTAAGAACAACAGCAATAGCCCACAGCCTGGTTTTGAAGTGCTGGCATCATGCTCATTCCCAAACATTATTCATGAATGCTGAAATCCAGGCTGGAAATGCAGCTCCAGGCAGAAATGGCCGTGCTTTTTCACAAAAAAGAAAGACCAGGGACAACCATGGAGATCGTATTTATTATTATAACAGAGGAGAGGCTGCTTTACTGATTCGTATTTACAAATCTGTCAGCAAAGAAAGTAATATCCAGTGTAATTTATTAGCCTATTTTACAGCCCTGGCAAGAAGCATTTATGTGTAATAGCAGCAAATGCCTATGCTCTGATTGCCTGCTACAGCTAAGTGCAAGGGATAGCATGGAAGGCCGGGGTGGCGGCTGGCTGCAGGCAGTGTGTCTGCAGCCCAGAGAAGGGGCAGGCAGCAGGCCCAACCCTTGTGGGGCTGGGATGCACACCCTGAGCCTGTTCAGTGATTGAAATTTTGGCAGAACACAGCAGAGCTGGTAACCACCTGCCTGCATTTCTGGGAATGCGGCCCATCCAAAGCACGAGGAGACCGGCATTTCTGAGGCCAAATAGAGCTGAACTGCTTGCAAGCACTGTGAAGGATGAGAGTGTAGAGCAGATCCTCACACAGCTGTGTGGTTTGCAGGCCCAGTTCCTGACAAGGGAGCAAGGTTTCCTGGATCACAGAAGCACGGGGTACAAGGGGAACTACGACCCTCGGCTAACATGGGCACAAACTGAACTGCCACTGCGGAGGTCTCTGAGCAGAGCTGTGCCCTGGAAACCCTACTCAGAGAAGTTCAGATAGGCTCAGGGAACTCCCTGCACATGGTACCCCGTGCCCAAATGCTTGGCTCAGACTCAGACATCAATGTGAAACCTCCCTGCTGGGCTCCCTGCTTGACTCTGCAACCCAGGGGGGCTCCCAGGTCCCTGCATGAAAGAAAGGTGTTGTAGAAATGCAAATGCAACCATGGATGCTACCAGCAGATGTAGCATTTCATGAACAACACCAGCACACAGCTTTTGCAGCAGACCTACCTCCAGCAGGAAAAACACTTCAAAGAAAAAGGAGAATGCCAGAATGTCACAGAATTAGAAACTGCTGCTTGCTAATAAGTATGCAACAGTATCTGGAGGCTGCGGGAAAATTTATGTGCTGCCTCTGAAAGACGGTGTCCCTGCTGTGCCTCACTTCTTGCTGGCACACAAAAAGTTGCAGGGGTTCAACTGCAGCAGTGAGGACACTGAGCTGCCTGCCTGCACTGCCCCATGCAGCTTCCACCACACCGCAGCTGCTCAGACTGCTTCCACTCTTCCCTTCTCTCCCTTTACCTTAAGTCCTCTGCAACTCCAGTAGGAGTTTGGTGGGGAGAACACAGCTACCACAGCTGACACCCAGCAGAATCAGCATTTCACAGTATTGCTGGCTCTGCACGGAAGAGCATCTGAGCACAGGGGCAATTCTCACCTATGGTGATCTCCCCTCCTTCCTTTAGTCCTGGCTGAACATGGAGGAGGACAGAGCATCTGGTGCTCAGAAAAAGGAGGTGCTGTGGGTGCTCTGAGCACCTCTGGTTCTCAGCTGCTCTTCAGGAAAACTGGTATTGGTTTGTGCAGCATGTGCAATGAGGGCTGGCTGAAAGGAGCTGCAAAGCTGTTAGGGGTTACTGTCCCAGAGGACAAAACCCACACTGAGGAATACCAAGGAGGTCACTGAATGTTCCTCTTGTCCCCAGGCCCCACAGTGTGAATGCTGATGGTTTAGCTCAGCACTGGGCTGGCCCCAATGCTGATCTCATGCTGCTGTGCAGCTTTGAAGCTGCCTAAAGGAGAGGGTGAGGTGGATATTGTGCTGAGCTGGCCTGTCAGAGCCTCCAGAATCTCTGTCTGGCCACCCAACAGCAGCAGCTCAGGCATCTCCTCTTCCAGGGCTGCAATATGTTTCCACTGACCTTGACAGCCCAAGGAATGCCTCTGCCTCAGTGAATCCCCTGCACCTTTACATCCCTCTATCAACAGCATTGTGGGGCACCAGAACAACCGTCACGCCTTCAAACAAGTCTGCAGAGGTGGACTAGGCTGCTCCATGGCACTGAAGTTATCCCCGGAGAGGCAGTGTTTCCACCAGGACCAAAGGGAAACACTTGTGTCACAACGCAGGAGCGATGTCCTCCTACCTGAAGCCAACTCTGCCTTCAGAACGGAGATGGAGAGTCTCACTGTCCCAGGGTGCAGGTCTCATGGATGTCACAGCTCCTTCAATGAGCAGCCAGTCCTGCAGCTCCAAGGAGGCCATTCCCCCTCTGACACACACAAGAAGGCCAAGAACCACCACATATGGGCTGGCACGTCCAAGGACTTCCAGGTCCTGCTGCTGAACATCCCAAGCCTTCCAGGATTGTCTAGTCCTTGTCTTTGAGGTCTTAAGTTGGGAGATGTTTGGGGTCTAACCCAGGGTGTGATAACAGCAAGGACAACAGAAGAAGTATAAATGGAGGGGAGAAGACTTCAGGCACCCAACAACTCCCCAGAGCAATGTCCTGGACCCCAGGGCCAGCGCCTCAGACCAGCCCTTTGATGAAGCTTGTGTCCAAGTGCACTATCAGCATGCGAAGAAAGGACATTTCCTTGCGTGTGTTCTCAAAGATAATGCGAGGGTCGTCAGACTGACAGCGCAGGCAGTTGGGGGCCATCACCATGGCCAGGTTGTTCACATCCATCTTTGTTCTGCCCACATTTGATGGCTGAGCAAAGATCTGCAAGTGGAAGGAAAAGTTGAGCTGGAGCAGTGGAAAAGGGCAAGAGACTCCAAACACGGGGCCTAGGAAGAGGTGCAAGGACAGCAGAGATGTGGCCCAACCACCATGCATCCACAGGGAAAGACCACCATGCTCTGACACAGCCGATGGTGCGGCAGCCTCTGCAGGCAAGGAACGTCCTGCAGATCCCAACCTGTCCCTGTTTGAGAACAGTCCCATACCCCACAAGATTGGGAATACTGTCACCCAGCAGAACTCCCTCCATTAATCTCACCTTAAACATGGGTGAGAGGCCCTAACTGCCAGCTGATGGCACAGCACAGCTCTCCTGCTAACCGTGCCCCTTGTGCCCCGGGCCGCTGGCTGGTGGCAGAGAAGCAGATGGCTGGGCTGCCTACCTGCAGGAAGTGTATGAGGTAACACAGCACCAGTTTGTTGAGCTCCGGCAAAAGCTGCACCACAGCCACAGCAGCATCAGGGTTCTCATAGTTGCTGATACACTCTTTGTAGAACTCCTGGGGGATCACGGGCTCCTCCAGCTCCCGATACCATAGCTTGAGGAGAGAGGCTGGACAGAAAGAAGGCTGCATGAAAACAACTCTGGTTGCCTTCCTACTGTGTTCAGAGACAAACTAGACAGGCAGACAGAATGCCTCAGGAACCAGAAGACAGATAAAGGATTCTGCACTTGTGCTGCTCCACCTTAGAGGGCAACTCAGAGATGCTGGAAGCCAAACTGCTGCTGCTGGCCGGCTCCCAGCTGCCCTGCACACTGCCTGGCTGTGCAGCCTCACTCCAACAGATCCTCCACCAACCCCAGTGCTTTCCCATGGGCGGCATTTGGAAAAGCAGCAGAAAGGCACAGAATAAAAAGCCGGTTGGTGAAGACAGCTCACAGAATACAGCAGTGTGTACGTGTCCCCAGACAGCAGCACGAATCCTGGGCTGCTCCTACACCTTTCCCTCTGCTCTGTACCATGGCTGAGGCTGCACACACACGTGGCATTCCCTTACCTGGGATGTTGGGGTCACTGAGGCCGCTTGGAATTCTCCACTGATCCACCTGCAACTTCAGTGCATTGACTTCATCTATGTCTCCGGGTATCCTGCAAGCAAAGGCACAGCAAGGACACTTCAGAAGGCAAATGGTGCATGGCAATGTGCCTGGCATGTCAGCTGGCCAGCAAACCATGTCTCCAAAATTGCTTCTGGGGCACTGGGGAGAAGAGAGCACACACCAGCAGCAGCTACAGAAGTAGCTCGTCAGAAAGAATGCTTTTAGACACAACTTTAAAATGCAGGCAGAAGAGCCACCTGTCTCCTTCCCTCACACATCAGCTGTAACTGGCCCCCCAGCAGCACAGCCAGTCCAGAGATAAAAGCACCTCTGGCTAAATATGCCAAGATATCAGAAACCACTGCAAGGCAGATTGATTCTTTTGTGAGTTACCTTCAATTAAATTTAATAACTGAAAAACTAACGCAAATCTTAAGACAGGCAAACAACAAAAGAAAACCACCAGGCTCAGAGCCCTGCGTTCATCATACAGATACTCCGTCTCTCTGGAATCCTCACATGCTCATCCACAGCAGAACATCCTGAGTTGTGTGCACCATCAAGGCTGAAGTGCTGCGTTTGATGAACTGCTTTTATCTGACAGTTTCTGTCATCCTTTTATAATTGCTTTCAGTCACTGGAGAGTACTGATTGGCATTGGTCTGCCTTTCAGCAGGACCTGCTCAGGGAGATCTCACATGTGATAATTATCTGCAACTTCTCAAGTGTTAATTACCCACTGAAAGCAGGAGAAAAGCAGCAAACCTACAAGTAGGGCACTGTAGTAAGGTCAGTGCAAGCTACTCTCTAGCAAAGCCCTGTTCCACAGCCTGCCTCCTGCAAGGGATGCTGCAGTCACAGCAGTGCAGTGCTGCGCTTTGCTCCCTGTCTGGTGCTGTCCTTCCCACTCAGTTCAGACTTCCACCTACCAGGCAGCCCCTTCCTTTGCAGGGAGCACATGCAGCACCAGAGGAGCACGTGGGGCTCACAGGGGAACAGACTTTCTCCAGAAGAGGTGTGGGAAGCTCACACACCGTGGCTGCAAATGCGGCTCTGCCAGCAGCCCGAGCTTGTCCCCTCCCTGCGCTGGCAGCCACTGGTGACAAAAACTCAATGCTGTGCTGTCACAAGCTCAAATCACATCTAGGGTTTCCCTCGTGACAATACATGCAAATGGATTGAGCTACTCGACCACCCTGAGCCACGGAAAGTTCACTGCTTTCTGTTTGGCAGCAGTGCTCTTCTCAGGGAAGGGGAACCCCGCGGAGGTCAATCGTCATTTCTCAGCTTTCAGGACTGATGCGTGGGTGGGTCAAAAGTAGCACAAGCTCACCTGAAAATCCCTTCAGTCTGTTCTCCTCCCAGAGCCAGGACCTGCTGCGATAGCTGCGTCTGCACCCAGGGCAGCTTGTGGCCCGGGTACATGTCCTGCTGCCGCAGCATGATCTCCTCCAGAGAGCTGCCAAACAGCGACGGCGTCACGATGGCGTTTCTGGCATGTGTGATCTCCTCCACTGTTGGCTTGCGGAGGCCCTGGGGACAGAGGAGAGCTGAGCACCGCCGCGGGCTGAGGGCTGCTCGTGTGTGTGCCACCTCTGGGAGCCCCCCAGCAGCCCTGGCTCTGCATGTGTTATAATTGAGGGGAGCCAAGGTGTTCAGCTCAAAACGAGCAAACAGCTGCTGCCTGCTGGCGGGGGGCAGCTTTGGAGTTTGGGGTGTTGTTGTAGGGGTTTGCACGCGGGAGCAAAGCCAGCTCGGCTGGGAGGAAGGCGCAGGGCCCAGTTTGTGCCTGGGCTGCAGCCAGGCCAGCAGAGGGCATGCGAACACCGGCCCCAGCTCAGGAGAGCGCCTGCCAGGACAGCTGAAAAACAGCCCGGGGAGAGCAGAATTCCAGGTATGTTCAAGCCCAGGGCCTGGCTTTGGATCAACCTCAGAGGTGCTAAAGGGCTCTGAGAAGCGCACACAAGAGAGCATCCAGAAGCTGCTCCTACTGAAGGACGCTTTGGAAGCGGCTGTCGGTGCTCCCTGGGAACTCCCACCGCGCCCATGGGGAGCAGCAGCCATTGGGGCACAACTGTGACCACACATCTCCTGCTCTGCCCTCGGGGACGACAGCAGTGCCACCCCTCCCAAGGTATTTCAGCTATCTGCTCGCTGTACACGGAGTCGAAATGGCAAGGACAACCCAGAGGGATCTGCAGAAATAAAAGACAACCGGATCTGGCTCAGAGGCCTGGGATGGACGGGCTGGGGCTGCGTGCCAGCATTCACAGCTCCGTGCAGAGGAAAGGGGGGGGGATTTCCAGAGCGCGGAGGCCTGCTCTGCACCAGGCATCTCTACTGCGTGACATCTTGAGCTGGAAATGGACGACTCTGCAGTAAACCAGCTACAAGAGCAGGCCCATGCGAGCTCTCAGTGTGGAAATGGGGATTCCCCAGCGATGGGCAACCCCTGCAGAGAACTTCTATCGCCCTGGAGACTGGGAGCCATCAGCTTTGTCCTCCAGGTCCCGAAGGCCGCAGCACAGCAGCAGCCTTCTCCCACACATCCACGGGGAGATGAGCCATCAGCCATGAGCCATGAGCAAGCCTCCTCCGCTCTCTCTATCTCCATTTTCCATCACTGAATCAGCAGTGGCCTCCGAGTGTCACAGGGCTGACACCTCTGGGACCTGGAAAGCAGAGCACTGCAAGGCAGCCTGAGCCCCCGGCACCACGCAGCCACTCACCTTCTTGCCCCCAGTGACGGCTACTTTCTGCAGTTTGCGGTAGCAGTATTTGGCATACGTGCTGATGGGCAGACCTGGCAGGAAGGAGAAAGGAGCTGTCATCCCACAGCGTCGTGCTGCTGCCACGCCACAGCTCCATGCAAAGCACCAGCACAGCAGTTTGCACTGGCACAAACATCCACCCCCATTCTGTGCAGCCTGTTCTGCAGGCAGGGCAGAGGCTGCTGAAACCTCCCGTGGGGCACGCCGAGCCCTCCCGGCCCCGCAGCCCCAGTGGCAGGTGGTGTTAGTGCAAGTTGGTGCTTGGGCTCCGAGGGATCTGACCTCACAGCTCTGCACCTCACAGCCCTGCACACACACAGTCTGACTGCTGACTCAGTGTCCGGCATAGGCACACATGTGAGCGTGAGTCCCCATTCCCCACTGCATGGCAGAAGCCGTGGGGCTCACAGGCACAGGGCTGGGAATCCAAATGATGCATGAGCTTCACAACGAGCACGCAGAGCCAGCCTCTTGCCAGGAAAGATTTCAAGTGTTTTAAACCAATTGTTTATGATTCAAACACTGGGACAGTGAGAGAGGCAGCGGCGTGCCAGGGCCAGAGCCAGCATCAGCACCGAGCCTGAATGAAGGCAGCGAATGAAGGAACGCACAGGGTTCTCTCTCAGCTTCCCAAGGGCCTGCAGGATGCTCCCCCGCTCTCCTGGCTGCAGCCTCCTCCAGCGCAGCCTTCAAACGTAAGACTAAGGAGCTCTGTGAGGTAACCTGGTGCACTGGAGCCCGGCGGTGTCACCGCGAGAGCCACAGCCTTCTGCAAGAAGGGCTGCTCTTGTGCTTGGTTCAGCTCTGAGGGCAGCAGAACCAGGATTCACAGAGCTAATCCCCCTGTGACACCAAGAGAAACATTTGCACTGACAGAGCAACTGATTGCTGGGAGAGTTTTTCCAAAACTGTTGGCCTTTTGTTCTTTTCCGAGTCAAACCCAAATTGCTTGCTGAAAGCACTGAATAGATCTGCCCTATTTGATTCCCTGCCAGGCTTAAAGCTTGCAACAGAGTTCAAAATACTTGTGGCTTTTAAAATCTACATTCTGGTCAGATGCTGCTTATTTCAGAGCAGCCTTTCAAGAGCTCTATAGCGTAGGTAAGCTGGTCAGGATCCTGGAGTTCCTCAGATGCTCTCGATGCAGGAAGAGGACAAGCTTCCCCAGCAGAGCAACACGTCCCTCTGTTTCGGAGGAGACACAGCAGCATCCTGCAGGCATGTCCAGGTGAAGCTCACTTTCTGACTTTCTGCTTTCCCAGGAACTCCGAGGGAAAGGCCCGAACCCCAGCCAGCACTGCCTGCGGTGCATGCCCTGCTCCAGCCACGCTCACACTGCGCCCACCAGGCCAGGCAGCCACGTCCCTGCCTGTCCCCACTCCCATCCCCAGCCACTGGCTGCAGCCAGGACAGGTGGCCTTGGCCTGGCAGGGCTGCATGGGGTAATTCCACTTCTGTAAGCGCACGGCGGGCCGATGGAATCCAGGCTGAGCTGCCATTTCCTGTGGTCCCGCAGCAGCCCTGCGAGCTCAGGAACAGAAGACTCCTCACAACCCACACAGTGAAAAACAGTTTGCAAAGGAAAATATTTTTCCATGTGCTGGCCTAAAAACACATGCTGAGAGCTTCTCGAAGAACCTCTCCTTTTATAACAAGTTAAAACCCATGCGAGGCACATGGGGGAACATACCTTCTGGAACACACTCTCCTGCCAAAAAATGTCTTAAAAATGCAGCAAACAACACGGATTGGGAGCCCAGCCCTGGACACGTACTTTCACACAGCAGAAGCCGTTGTGTTTGTGTGCCCAGCTCTGCGCCCTCACGAGATCCTTCTGCACCTTTAGTTTTCACAGCCCTGCAGACCCCGCGCCAGCACCAAGCTGGCAGCTCATTATCTGCCTCTTTGTACAGCTCAGAGCGAAGGCCAGCAAACATTCCTGTGGGATCAGGAGACAATCGTCCTTGTGAAAGCAGATCATTTATTTCTACTCATTCTTCTGCCTTTCAATGGGTTACTGAGCCGTGAAAGGATCTTGCACCACCTCCATACCTCATCTACCCACAGAGAATTAGGCTGGAAGACGAAGATTGCATAGGTAAGCGTGGGAAAATTCACAGTACTTCTTTGGGTGCCTGTCAGATGCTAAACGTTTGCTCACCCTCATGTTTGCTTACAAGCTCAGTAGGTATGGGGGGAGTTACGGCTCTGACTCCACCTTTCTCTGAAAGACATACATATCTTTGTATATATCACCAAATGCCGTTTGAAGACACTACGTTTAACTTCCTTATAGATTTCTCTGTTAAATTGTTGCTAAATTGCCAAGCATGCAAGTATCTCATGGCTACTAATTAACTTTCCAAAACAAGCCTGCAGCTTCAGGAAGCTCACAAGAAAGGCAGATGGGGCTGGTGGAGCAGACAGAGGTACCCCGAGGAACAGCACGGACACCCAGCACTTCCAGCAGGATCGCCCTGACTGAGCTGCAGCTCCAGAAGAAACTCTCCCATTGCTGTCACCTATGCAAGCTGTGTCCAGCCCTGCCCTGCGTGCCTCCTGTGCTGCACTTTGCACTCTGTGCCTGCGGGCAGCAGGTCAGCTATCCTAAAACCCCACTTCACTCCCAGAGCGGGTCTTTTGTTTGCAATGAAGCATGCAGAGTCCTGTGAAGGGAGCAGCACGTGGCCTGTCATCAGAGCCCCACTGAAGGTCACAAAAGCATTTCTGATTTTCAAGTGCTTCTTTCTGCAAACTTAATAAAGTATCCTTGGCGTGCTGTTTGAGTACAAGTTCTTACCTATGCATTTAAGGAAAAACTACCTCTATCTTCTTCCTAAGCCCAAGCCCTGCACACAGCACAGGGGGAATTCCACAGCAGAGCCTGCTCAGCCCACAGGTGGAGCACGCTCTGTGCAGAGCGAGGGAGCTGTCCTGAAAGACACCAAAGTCCCTCTAACAGCAGCACGATGACTTTTCAAAGGCTTGGAATGGGCTAAACTCTGCAGGGCCTGAACAGGAGAGGAAAAAGCCACGTTCCTCCCCTAAACGATGAGGCTATTTCAGATCTCTGCTCTGAGCCCCACAGGAAGGCTGGTTGGCTCACACCGGGCAGCAGCTCTGAGGTGGCTGTGACCAACGAGCAACCTGGGCTGCCTGCCACACCTGCAGGTGCCACCTGAGGGCAATCTCTGCAGCAGTGCAGCTGCCAGGTCCCCACTGATGCACCTGCATGCTGGAGCCAGGCAGGAAGCAGCATCCGGCTCCCCCCAATGAAAGACACTGAGGCTGCCATAAACAAACTGCTGCCTGACATGAATGCACAGGCTTGGCTCCAGTTTCCTAGAAACAATATAAAAACTTGAACAGACTCAGTCTGGGAAGATTTTAGGCCAGACAAAGCATTATCTGTTCTCCTGCAGGCAGCAGTAAAACATGAGTCTGGAGTAATATGTGGGCTCTTGTCCACTCAGCACAGATGTTATTTATGCCCTGGCTGCAAGAGCAGAGGGACTGCCCAGTCCAGGAAGCGTGGGCAAAGGTACACCTGTACCTGGGCAAGGCGGAGCTCTTCACCAGATGTCAATGTCCCTGTGAAGGTCCTCAGGTTGAGTGGTGGCTTTCAAAGTCCATAGCAACACTGAGACAGGTTCTTTTCACAGTGCTGGCTGGTGTGGCTTCTAACACTGGAATGTGCCATAGAGAAGTCTGTGGCATGTACAGATAGGCTGAATGACAGCCCCAGGTCAGCAGCCAAGTTAAAATCCTTGTTCAGTGAATGAAAGGGTTCCCACTGCCACCATGGGCACCTACACCCACCTACTGCCCACCTGCATCGCTCCCTTCTGCCCACGCTCCAGCCAGACCCCACACAAAGCTGTGCAGCAAAACTTCCTAAATCTAAGCCTATGCACTCAAATAAATGATCTGATTTTCAGCAGAGCTCAGCAATCAAGTGCATCTGAAGTCAGCGCAACCCTCTGTCTTGTTCCCTGCCTCCTTTTACCTTCCTCCTCGGTGTTTTGTTTCCTCTTTTTCCTGGATTTTGAATTCTTCTTGTTCTTCAGATCCACAAGCTCCTTGATACGTTGTGCAACTGAAAAGTCAAAGCACCATTACGTGAGCAACAGAGGAGACCAAATGCTCCCTGTCCTCCACTGTTTCAGTGTGGTGCAGAGAGGCTCTGCATTAATATCATGGCATGACAAAATCCCAAAGCCCAGCAGTGCCCACAGACAGGAACAAAAGCAGCCAGCCCAGCTCCAGGAAAGGAAGGTCTGCTCAGGGTCCTGCACCACAGCCAGCTCCAAACGTGCCCTCTGAGGGGCCCAGGACATCACTCAGCTTCTCTGAATGGCCATGCATTTGAGAAGGGGCTCCAGGCAGCAAACTGACACCTAAATAAACTCATTGCCCAACTACCAGCAGAAGCAATAACTCACTTAAATAGTTCAGATTATTACCCCCGATGACTGGATCCCAGTGCTGGCAGGGAGGAATTTTGCTCCAGGAACAAGCATAGTTGCAAGGAATGGTTTTGGGGAGAATCCTCAAGAAAACCCTAATGAATGCTGCACATCCAGCACTGCAGCACTGCTGCCCCCAGGACCCAGATGTGCTTTGGACAGAATCTTTGCACCTGCTCTAAGGATTCATGGGAGGCACGAACCTACATCTGAAGCCCCAGGTGGGAGTAAGTGCTCTGGATTTTTGAGACTGGACAAGTCACAACAAGCACTGCTGAAATAGTCACAAATCAACCAACAAATACCCTCATGGGAGATGAGCTGATGGCAGTTTCCTCCTGCTGAGGAAGGACGGACTCCCCTAGCACGTGGTGCTGGGGAACAAAGCTCTGGCTGTGACTACCTGCTTACTGCCTATTTCTTACACAGAACCCACCAGAGCGCTGCTGGTGTGTGTGAGGCACTTACTGTTTTCATCACTGTCCAGGTGGCGATAGATGTAACCTTCCAAATAGGACTGGAATTTGGGCGATGGGGAGAAAAAGGCCAAACTGATGGCCATCAGTTCCCAGCCCCACGCCAGGCTTCGGTAGCAGGTATTATCTGTTGTCTGCCGGATCAACTGTATGTACAGCTCGTCCCGTAAGCCTTGCATGCTCCAGCACTTGGTGACCGTGACCAACGCCACGTGATTGCGGTCCATGCGAGTCTGGCGATCTCCCATGTAGCTCTGCACCAGTTTGAACATCTCACACGCCTCTTTTTTGATGGTGCGGTTGCTCGTGATGAGCATCGGCTTTTTGATAGAGCCGCCGTTCCACGACAGCATGTTGGAGATGGAGATCCTGCGGCGGAAGATGCCCTGAGTGTGCATGTTCAGGTTTTTAGAAGCCCAGTCT
This sequence comes from Phasianus colchicus, assembly GCF_987193195.1. Lineage (NCBI taxonomy): Eukaryota > Metazoa > Chordata > Aves > Galliformes > Phasianidae > Phasianus > Phasianus colchicus. The sequence continues at coordinate 1,252,167 of NC_143452.1, forward strand.
GCCATGCTGCTCTGGGAGATGGGCTTCCGCAGGGTGTTGTAAGAGAAATGGTATCCCATACAGCTGCCGGGCTGCCCACTGCTCTCCTGCTTGGGGTCCAACTCTATTGCTCCGGGCTGCAAAGGAGAAAAGTGTTAAAAGCAGCTTAGCTGACTCCTAGCCCTGATAGAAAAATTCACAACAGTGGGTCATGGGGCTACCAGCAACTGCAAAGCAGTGCATCTGTACAAAACATGGCTTTGTGCTGTTTGTTGCTGACAACTGCAGATCTGCGAGAGCCAGGCTGGCACATTCGCACACTGACACCATCCCCAAGGGCAGCACAAAGGGGATGGGGCAAAGAGTAACAGGGCTGCTTGTCCTAGAGCTGCTGGGAGCAGTGCAGGCAGGAGCTGGGCCGGCTCCTCACGCACCAGGCACACACCAAGCAGCCAGGTGCTCCGACTCCTCACTGCCAGCCCCCTCAGAGCTCATGTGCTCCATGTACCAGTCCACCCATCACAAGCACACAGGGCATGCAGCCAAGACAAAGGGCTTCTTTCCCCCCAGACACCGTGTGCAATCTCACATGCAGCACTTGCCCAGCCTTCTTCCCCAGCCATCTCTAAGGATAACTACATAATTAGAGCTCTGGTATCACTGATCCCAAGAAAATTACAGTTAATAACTACTTGTGAGAAAAATACACTCATTTTGCCAGTCTCGAATTCAGTTCTGGATGGAAGCAGCAGCCTGGGACACACACTGAACTCAGACACCCAGCAAGCTGATAGAGGAACCAGACTGTTTTCTTCAACCTCCCATTCCCACCTACAGCCACTAAGTGTTCAACAGCCCGCAGCGTGCGCTGCATTCTCCAAGGAGATCCCTGGCGAGAAGGAAAAAGCCAACCAAGATGATCTTGTGGTTTTTGTTTTCAAAAAGAAGACTAAGAAACAGAAATCGCGTCACCTTTTGACACAGCGAAGGCCCTCAGTGAGCCCCAAAACACGTTATTCTGACACACACACAGCAATTCCCTTCTCTGTTTGGTGCATCATGGACACACCATGCTCAGCTCTGCCCTGGCCCTGTACCAGAAGTCACACCTTCCAGCTCATCAGAGCAACTGAAACAGGCAGGGAGCTTCACTAAGTTTCCTCAAGGAAGGCCAGGGACTAACAAATAGGAGCAGATACAGAAGAGGGTGCAAATGGAGCTGCCTGCTGTGCAGAGCTGTCCGCTGCATCCCATGGGAGAGCTGCAGGCATGGGCTGCACAGCAGCAGTGATTTAACAGAGGAGAAAGCAAAGGCAGAAAGCACCAAGGCTGCACTGGACATGAGGTGATTTCAGTGGAAATTAAATCTGAAATTAAACCATGTGCCATGAGGGCCCTCCAAATCCAAACAGGAGGAAAGATGGCAAACTAAATCCTGCCGAAGTGCTGTGGTGTGGTGCTGTGGTGGAGAACAATGGCACCAGTCATGCAGGCACACAGACGGGCTCTAAAATAGCTGCTTCCAACAAAAAGATGCTGGGGACACCGTCAGCAGTTTTCTGAACACTTCAACTCAATGCTGAGGAGTGATCAGAAGAGAACAGAACGTAAGGAAACATCACAAATGGATGAGAGTGAAAAAGACAAAATGCTGTCAAGCTGCTGTGCAAATCCTGCCCCTGAATCCCATTCCCCACCAATCCTGGGCACCCCAGCTCAGACAGGATACACAAGGGCAAAGGCTACCGAAGAAGATATGAAGACCACTAAAACTGCAGGCAGTGGATCTACAGTGATGAACAAACGCCTTTTAACAGGGAACATAACTTGCACCACTGGCATTGCTGCCCCAGGGTGCTGCATGTTAACCCCTTGGGCTGACCCATCCGCATCCTTCTGAGCTTTCACACCCTGAGATTCACCTTCAAGTTCTTTGACAAAGGGCAGAACAAAGTGCAGTGGAGCTTCCTGCAAACAACAGGACAATACAAACCACAGCAGCACAGAGGACACCACAGCTGCACAGGCACACCAACCCCTCCACCACTTCCTCTCCTCCCTGCCTACAAAGCCCAGGCACTCCATGAGCTGCTTGCTGTCCTGCAGGCACACTGCTCAGTGTGCAGTACACGCACTGACCCCCGGAGCACCAGGCTCAGCACCACGACACTCCAGAGACACACGAGTTAATCTGGGGCAGACGGGGAGGTACCTGGGAGGAGCGCCGCGTGGCACCTGATGAAGCCAAGCTGGTCCGGCTGGTCACATTCTTTTCCAAAGAATCTACTTTCTCAAAAGTCCTCTTCTGCCGCACTGTGTCCTGCAGAGCAGCCATGTCGCTGGGGAAGCTGCCCCTGCTCTCCAGGCCCTGTCTGTACAGAGACCTGTTACTGGCCGAGACGTCATCCCTCGAGCTCCGGTTGATGCACTTTTTCAGGTGGTCAGACTGGAATCGGACTTTGCCGCTCTCTGCGGGGATGCCGCTCTCCAGACTTTGAGCATCGAGGCTGGCTTTGCTCCCCCGGCAGGCTGCTGTCCTGCCCACCACAGCACGCATCTCAGCAATCAGCTTGTCATTCAAAGCCGTGAGCTCGCTGCTGCTGCCCACAGAGCCGGGCCGCCCCTGACCTGCGCCTTGCCTCCTTCCTTTCCTTTTTCTCAAGCTTGGAGAAGGGCCGGTTGAATAACCGGAATCCTGATGGCTTATAGCAGTTGGGTACTCTTGAGTTTGCAGGCTGTTCTGCCGACTGTGGTGGGCTTCTATGCTCTTGAGAACATTGGCTTCCAAGATCCTCCAAGACTGCTTGAAACTGTCCTTTGACGCCAGCTGACCAGGCAGTTTAGTAGAAGCATCAGCTGCTGCAGCTGCCGAGTGGGAGACTTTGAAAGACTGGTCAACGTTGACCATGTGTTTGATGTATTCTCTGCCAGCTGGGCTGTAGTCAGTGGAAGAAGGATTTCTTGCATGTTTCTTTGCAGCTTGCTGCTGCTGCACACTTGGATGCTGTAATAGTTTGGTTGGTTGCAGCTGCTTCTTTAAGCTATTGCTTGGCGACCTTGGTGGAGACATCCCACTCACGGCGATGCTCTCAGTGTCCATATCTACTGGTGGCTCGTCGTAAATTGGAGACTCTAAAGATGGCTCATCGTATATAGGTGCAGGGGAGGCGTACTTGGGGGAGGCAGGCTGAGGAGTTCCTGTCTGGCTCCTTGGAGGAGTCTGAGAAGCTGGACCATTCATCAGCACAAGGCAAAACCCGCCGTTCTCCGTCTTTTTGATTTGCATAGACTGCTTTCCTTCTCCGGTAGGTGTTTGCTTTGTGGCTCCAGGGCTCTGGGACACGGACTGAGGCTGCGCATATATGGCTGGTTTTGGAAGAGATTTCTGGCTGTTGGTCTCCGGAGCGCTCTGCAGATGAAGGGAACTGTTCGAAGAGCCCGGGACCTGCTTTAAACTGTTCACTTTGACCAACATGGCTGCTTTTGTACCTGGCAGAGGCTGCCAGTGGGTAGGAGTCTCCCTAAAGGAAGAAAGACACAAATGGAGAATTATTTAAGAATGTTATAACTGAATTATCCTCTACTTCTGCCACATACCAGAATGTTAGCGCCAAAGCACCTGGAGATTCCCCAAGCTACATGGGCTTCTCATAGTTTTTTTTTTTTTTTTTTTTCCCCTGGAGATCCCCCTTCCTGAAATAACAACACATTGCTGCTACACACGTGAGAAAAGCCCGAGTCGCCAAAAGCAGAACAAGGAGATGAAATAAGTTCTTCCTACTCCACCTGTTTGGTATCAGCAGCACCAAGACAGGAAGCAGCCTACTCTTCCAAAGGCTCATTAACTGCAACAGCAGACAGAACGACCAGCTGAAGGCCAGTAAGCTTTTCTACAGCACTCCAGCAGCTAGCAGAAAAATTACAGAACCACAAAACGGTTTGGGTTGGAAGGGACCTTAAAGAACATCCAATTCCAACCCCACATCATGGGCAGAGACATCTCCCCACTGCATTATGTTGCCCAGGGTCCCACCCAGCCTGGCTTGAGGACCTCCAGGCATGGGCCCCACTGCTTCTCAGGGCAGCCTGTGCCCATACAGTAGAGTATTTCTTCCTAACATGTAATCTAAATCTCCCTTTAGTTTAAAGCCGTTCTCCCTCCTCCTATTCATTACACTCCCTGATTAGGAGTCCCTGTCCAACTTTCTTGTTGGCCCCTGTAGGTACTGAGGCCTCAGTAAGGTCTCCCCAGAGCCTGCTGTTCTCCAGACTGAACAGCCCCAGTGCTCCCAGCACTCCAGGAGGGGTGCTGTACAAATAACCCCACGTGTTCATTTACAGACTGTCAAACAGTGATAAAAATCCTTCCAGAGAATAGTTATTTTTCTAATCTAAGTTTGTAAATCCATGTTTATCTTACAGCAAAACGTATAAGGTCTACAGGAGGTGCTATGGGATGGACGTCTCTGGTTTATGGGATGTCTGGTTGATCAGGTAGGTCCTTCCGGTACAGTCCAGACATCCACAGATCTGGTTCCCTTGGCTCCACTCAGCTCTCACGGCTTTGCAAACCTCTGCTGCCAGAGATGCTCAGTGCCTCGTGATGGTGCTCAGCATCAGCCACAACCCAGCAGGCTCCCTGCAGCCTCCCAGTCCCACAGGCAAGTTCTGCAGCGTAACATCACCCCACTGCCGGGCAGCAGCTGCACCCACTCTGTCTGAGAAGACAGAGAAAAGGCTGTGGAACCAGCCCGACATTTCAGGTCTTAAAAGGCACCGCCCTCCCCAGGAAAAGTCCCTTTGAATTCGGCCCTGTTTCCCACGCTCTGTCCACGTATCTGCCCTCAGTGTCACTGGACAGACCCCAGGGTGCACTGCCTGTGCACAGGAGGTGCTCCCAGAACTCTTCAAAGCCATTTTTCCCTATCTGACCCATAACACTTGCTCTCCACACCTCCCTGATGACCTGCCCTCCATGCCCTCTGCGCAGGCACACAGACCCACCTTCTCCACACGCTTGCCCTCCTCCCCAGCCCCACGAGGCTCATCGGGACACCCCGATCCTCTGTGATGGAGGTGGCATTCATGGGAGCCCTGCAGCCCACCACGCACTGCTCCTTGCCCGAGCATCCTTCCTACATGCACTGCTGAAAACACAGCTGTTCCTAGAAGAGCTCCTGGACCAACCTGAAGAACCAGAGCAGCAACACTTGGTATGCTTTTAAATGAGAGTTTTGACACCCACCCATCCAACAGGGAGGAGGAGCTCCCCACTCACACTGGACTGCAGAAGTGGGCAGCCCCTCACTGCCCCACGTTCTTCCCAGGGGCAGCTGACCCACCTCTCACCCAGCCTTCCCCTGAGGGAGGAATTTGAGTGTAAAAACCAAACTCACAAAATTCAGCACTGCCTGTCAATATGCTAAGCTATTCTTCACCTTCACAACAAAAGGCTGCGGAGTCCCCAGAGCTACACCTGGATAGAACAGCTTGGAGAAGAACCACCTGCACCTCCATCTAAACCATCTGTTTGGGTGAAACCTATGAAACCTCCAGAGTTGGCAGAGCTTAGCACCAGCCCACTGCTCTCACTTCCACCTGCTAAAAGGGGATGACTTCAGTGGGCCCTCTGTGTTACAGCCACACAGCACAGCCATGCAGGGGCCGCTGCTGCCCCCGGCTCACTGTGACTGTGGGTTGGGTGTTAGGACAGGATCAGACAGCCCATGTTTGCCCATTCCTGAAGTGTCCCTTGCTCAGCTCCACTGGGACATCCCATGGGGACAGTGCAGCCATGCTACTCCAGCTAGACCATGGCCACCATGCTCCCACAGACCAGGAGCTTTGTAAGGGAAGATACTGGAGAAGTGAAATCCTTAAATGCGTGCCATATGAGAGGTTACCAGTTCGATTTCAGACACAATGTGTCACCTCCAACCTCTCTGACAGCATTAAGAGGCATGACTGTGGAGAGGACGAGGCTTTTCCAAAAAGGCTTTTTCATCACCATGAAAGAGTTCTTGGTTGCCCCAACCTCACCCTCAGACGCCAAGAAAATGAAGCAGAGGGGAACTGGGACTTCCTGATTTCCCAGCACGGAGAAAGGCTCAGCCTTGTTCTGCTGAGCTGCAGAAGGCCTGATGGGAAGAGGAGCCAGCAGTGGAGTGCTAGCACAGCCTGCTCTTAAGCCACCAGCATGAGACTTAGCTGTGTCCCCTGAGACGCTTCCTTCGAGGAATGCTTTCAAGCAGCTCCAATAAAAACACCACAGCCTGGCTCTGGCTTTCCCAGCCCGCACCCAACTGCAGCAGCTCTTACCAGCCTCCAGCTTGCTCCTGGACTGCCCATTGTTTGCTCTTCCCTCCCAGCAGTCTGCAGAAGAGGTCCCACTCCTCAGCTCTGCCCTTTTCAGCAGTCATTTTCCTGGTGCTTTCAGAAAGGCAAATGAAGAGGGATGCTGCACCCAGCAGCACTGCTGCTGCTGCCCACAGTGTCCATGCTGGATGTGGGGATGGAGAATGGCACAGATCCACCCAGATCCACCTCTGCAGACACGTGCAAGACCCCGTGCACAGGTCCTGCCCAAAGGCCAGCAGCATAAATGTGCACAGAAACAAGCCCGTATCAGCAAACATGGAAGTGTTTTTTTTATCAAAGCATCATAGAATGGTTTGGATTGTAAGGGACCTTTAAGATCACCTATTTCCAGCCCCCTGCTATAGTCAGGGACACCTCCTCCAGCCCAGGTTGCTCACAGCCCATCCAGCCTGGCCGTCAGTGCTTCCAGGGAGGAAGCATCCACAACCTCACAGGGCAACCTGTTCCAGTGCCTTGGCACCCTCACAGTAAAGAATTCCTTCCTGATATGTAGTCTAAGTCAACTACATATAAATATCCATTTCCCCTTGTCCTGTCACTACACGCCCTCATAAGAAGTCCCTCCCCAGCTTCCCTCTAGGCCCCTTCAGGTACTGGAAGGCTGCTATAAGGTCTCCTCAAAGCCTTCTCTTTTCCAGGTGCAGAGCCCCAGCTCTCTCAGCCTGTCCTCACAGAGGAGGTGCTCCAGCCCTCTGATCATCTCTGTGCCTTCCTCTGGACCTGCTCCCACAGCTCCAAGTCCTTCTTGTGTCAGGGGCTCCAGAACTGGGCGCAGTGCTCCAGGTGGGGTCTCAGGAGAGCAGAGCAGAGGGGCTGCACCTCCCTCAACCTGCTGGCCACACTTGTCTGGATGCAACCCAGGACAGATCGGCCTTCCAGGCAACGATCACACATTGCTGGCTCATGTTGAATCTATTATCAGCCTCACCCCCAAATCCTCCTCAGAGCTGCTCTCAAGCCAGTCTCTGCCCAACCTGTATCTGTGCTTGGGATTGCCCCAGCCCAGGTGCATGGCCTTGCACTTGGCTTTGTTGAACTTCATGAGGTTGGCACAGGCCCACCTCTAAGTTCTTTTATGAAGATCTCAGCACTGGCATTACTTATGCTGGGGACTTGAGAGACACAGGCCTCTGATGAGGTACAGCAGAGACATAAAGAGGCTGGGGGACCCTCACAGCCACCTCCATCGGCCTCACTCACTCCTGTGTCACATGTCCTCTCTGACCCTTCTCCCACTCCCCCTGTTAGCACGGTAAGCCTGAGTGCAGCCTGTCCCCACTGCTGGCCACGTGCCCTGTGTCTGATCCCAGCTCTCTCCCCTGTGCCATAAGGAGCTCTGGCAAAACCCTGCACATGGTGGGCGGCTCACCAGACACTTCCAGAACGTTGCTGGCTGCTCTCAGACCCAGGCTGGTCTCAGGCTGTGCAAGGGAACACTTTCAGAGCTTGGATATTGGAGATGCATAATAAAAGCAGAGCAAGAGCAGAGAGCAGATACACCACCCAGCCAGGATGGGGTTCCTGGGTCCACCACCTCCTTCTGGGATCTCCCACCAAACTCAGTTTCTCAGAGCAGCCATTTCTCCAGCAGCACCCTTTTCAAGGTACAGGGAGCCATTTTCCCACAGTGACAGCAGCAAGTGAAAGCAGCTGCCATTTTCACAGGGAGGTCAGCCTCCCAACTGCCTGCACAGTACTGGGCTTATCTCCAGAGAATCTGCTCTGAGCTCGTGTGATGGGAGGGCAGGAAAAGCAGCAGGGCACGTAGGAGGAGGGACCAGCCACCAGCAGCGTGCACCGGCGTGGGAGCATCCCTGTTCCACTTGAGGTTGTGGAGAGCAGTGCCCAGATTTAGCAGCACTGGTAAGAGGCACGAGGGGAAGGCAGGGCACAACAGGCTGCTAAAAGAATAGAAAAACCCTCAACCGCAAAGTATTACTGAAAAAAAAGGACCAGATCCCTTCCCCCAGCTCTCCATAGTAAGAGGCCCCTCTTGGGTATCCAGGCTCCTCCAGCCTCTCCATCTATCATGGGATGACAAACATAAAGGGAAGAAAAACAAATGGTCCATGCTGCCGTTAGAGACATAAATGAAATGGTCTCGGGTGCAGGTACCTATAAAGATGTCAAATGCTACTAAGAACACTCAACATAGTTGCCTTCTGTTTATACAGCTGTATTCCTGCCGAAGGAAGAAAGGACATGCTCGTGTTTGTCTTTGGAGAAAAATGCAGACAGCAGAGCTGACAAGCTTTTGCTGCTGCTAGTCCAGACACCTCACCGAGGGTACCAGAACCCACCTGGGAGCCTTTGCTTTGGGTTCAGCTCCTCACTCACCATTCTGTAAGCTAGAAAAACACAAGAAGTCTCTCCTAAGCTGTCAGATTTGGGTAGGGCAAGTGTTTTCCATGCCAAAACAAGGCATGCTAATGCTTGCTTGCAAATAGCAGTGTCTACATGTGATGGCTGTGCAGGGAAACAACACTTGATCTCCTTCCACAAAAACATCTGTAAGCAGCTGCCACTGGCTTAATAGTGCAGAGATCTGGAAAAGTGACACAAGACCAAGCAGACTGTCAGCTCCCAAACAAGCTGAGCACCTTCCTCAGCACTGGCCCTTCAGCAGGAGGCACTGCAGGGTCAAAGTCACAGGCTCTTTCTTGTGCATCAGCAGGTCTTCAGTGAACACACAGGCACCTTGCATGGAGCAGCAGGCAAGGGATGAACCTGAGCTCACAGCTCTCCAGAGCAGATATTCTCCAGAATTGCCACCCTACAAGGTTTTCAACATTTTGGCTTTCTCATCGCTCCTCTCCAGCACCACATACGCAGTGATGTGACCTCGATCCCAAAAGCAAGTTGTGAAAGATGCCTGGCCTGATGCATCACCCTGTCCAAATGCTGCAGGAGGAAAGTAGGGACAAGGGGTGAGAGGAGTGCCGGGCTCACCCAGCACTACACCAGGCCTTGGTGAATCACTTCTCCTGAGTGTGACTCAGCAGCACCCACTGCACAGCCTTCCCCACTGCTTGCACCACGTTCTCGACAGGAGGACGATGCAGACAGGGCACGGAGGAGGCAGGGCAATGAGAGGCCATCCCGGCACTGACCAGGGAGGGAATGCTTTTGTGCAGCTCAAGCTGGCAAAGTTTCAATATGAAAAAATCTTGATTGTTGTCAGACTGGTTTGAGTGCAAGAAAATCTCTCAGCCAAACCAAATAGCATCCCGTTATTGTTCTTTCATTGCAGGATTGATACAAGAAAGTAGCTGAGCTCCATCCCCTGCAGACCACTGTGTCTTGGCTACTCACAGCTTGGCCAGGGTGGAGGGGGCTGCAGTGGACAGAGCACAGCTACTTGCTTGTACCAGCAGGGACGGGAAAAAGCAAAGCAGCCCACCCGTGTCCCTGGCCAGCCCAGCAAACCTGACCAGGTGCCATCACCACATCCCACAGAGCTCCCATCACAGCAGTGAGCAGCCTTGCCTGTCCCCTCTCGTCCTGCTGGGTACGAAGGGCTGCAGAGCAGCAATCATCTTTTGATCTGTATTTTTATGGCACTCCACAAAAATGTGGATGCTCAAGTGTTACTGCAGCAGTGGAAGGGGATGGCTTTATTCAGGACAAGGAGGGCAGTTGAGTGCCACCTGGCAGTGCTTTGCCCAGCACTGCACCCTCCTGGGCACAGGCTGCACATCGGTGCCTGCCCAGAGACCTGTAAATATAAACCAAAGCTCTCCTACCTGCCCGTGTCCGGCCTCTTGTCGGTGGCACAGTCCCCTTTGCTCCTCTCCATCTCCTGCAGCAGGGCTGTGGGGATGGGGGTGCTCCTGCCTTCGCTGCCGCTGCTGCCCCGGTGCTGCCGGCCCCGGCAGTCAGGCTGGGAGCTGTGCTTCATGGCCTGGAGCTGTGCCAGGGGCACGATGTCGCAGCCCTGGGGCCGGTGCCACACCGTCTGCCGCGTGATGGCATTGTAATAGTAGAAGCGGTTGTTGTTGTGGTCGAAGAGCTCCCACCACTGCTTCTGGTCCGACTGGCGCACCTTCAGGTTGGGGGGGGGCTCCCAGCCGCACTCCCCGGTGGTCAGGTTGACGTACATCCGCTCCTGGGAGCGGGGCTCAATGATCTCCACCCAGTCCGAGCTGTGGGGAACAAGAGCCACGTTAGTGTGGGCAAGGAGGGGGGTGGGCAGTGAGGGCATGGGGAGCAGCGCTCACCACACTGGTAAAACAAACCCAGCCCTGGTGAGACCATGGGAGCTCAAAGGATAAACGCGGAGCGACACAGACAGAGTTTGTGGAGTCTGGCCTTCTTTCCCCTAATTGACTTTAAGGGCTGCAGCCCCTGTGCCACAGCTCAGGGGTGGGAAGCACACAGAACAGCCATCCCTAAACAGCCCAATGGAACCGATGGGAGCAGAAGGAATGAATCAATGACTGCTGATATTGAGGGCACTGCAAACTGCAGAGGGGTGTTATCCATAACAACAGCATCAAAGAGGAAAAGGAGGGCAGCAGAAGAGCCCGGCGGTGCTGGCAGGAGAAATCCCAGGAGACAGCAGCGAAGACAGGATAAGGAAATGGAAAAGCCGGGCTGATGGGCAGCCAGAGTGCCTGAAACCATCGAGCTGTGACAGAGCTCAGCTGGGCACAGCCAGAGGGGGACTCAGAAGGGGACTGAGACCCACACTTGTGGGCAGCTAATGGCAGGAGCTGCTGGGAGCTGTGGGCCCAGCATGCCACTGCTGAGAGAGGAAGGCAGCATGGAGCAGCACAGCACAGCCACGGCACTGCAGGAACACGGCTCAGGCAGAGGTGGTGGGAGGAGGGAGGCGGTCACACAGTGTTGGCTCGGCAGACAGAAAGCGCCCTGCGGGACACGGCGGAGCGATGGAGCTGTAACGTTCGAGAGCACGAAGGCTGGGGTCTGTTTTGCCAGCAAGAGGATTAGCAAAGATGTGAGGCGCCGACCAGCCCTACCAGCACTGCTGCTCCTCGGGAGGGAGGAGAGGTCAGCTATTTTCTGTTAAGTGCAAGCTATTGAAAATAACGAATTCTTCTCATGGCACTCGGCCATGACCGAGTGTGTGTTGCTAACTATAGTCTTCCGTTTTAACAAGCCCACATTTATCTCTGCGTGCAAAGACACGTAAGTGGACGCCTTTAGTGGGTGACCTCTTTGCTCGCCTTACATTTGGGGCTGAGGATTACCGAGTTGGAGCTTAATGAGGCAAAAATCTGCACAGAACACATTGAAATGCTGGTACAATCACAATCACACGTAAAGGAAGAGAAGGAAAGGCAAGGAGCACATTCCTGGAGCAGGGCCAGCACCGGGCTGCCACACAAGTCTGGAACATAACATCAGGAACTCTGGAAAGACGTGATAAAGACAGGATTGGAGATAAAGTCATAACTTGGACAGAGAAATGGATTCAGACTCCCCACCACGAGAAGAAGTTTCTCCGGAACCATCCGAATGAGGCCTTGTCGCTGCCCACCCCACGGCAGACCCTGGACGCAGCGCAGGTTGGGTCCCCGTGCCCCACTCCCAGCCCCCGCTGCCACCGCACAGCAGCACCACTGCTGTCAGGCCGGTGGGAACGCTGTGTGGCTTCGGTCCACTCCGCTTCCAGTGGGACAGAACGCCTTTGGCTGCAGCATTCCCCACCAACCGACCCCGGTTCGAGGTGCTGCTCGGAGCCAGAGCGCCCATCTGGGCAGCAGAGCTCAGACTTCAACAGAAAGGAGGAATTTCAACAAAATCCCCACTTGCTTCCAAAAACAAAAACACATTCCCAGCGTGCATCCTCCTTTATTGTCTGAGAGTTTCAGAAGCTTCCTTTGTATCCTAAGTAAATACACAAATACTTTCCAAGCCTCTGAGTTTGCAAATAGGCCCCAGCTTCAGCCTTTCGCTCAGGCTCCAAAGGCACTCACACGCAGACCTGCTGGTGGGCCGTGGGGCTGCCATGGGGGCTGAGGTCCCGGGTGCAGCACCAGCCCCACGAGCCAGTCGTGCGAGGAGCAGCAGGGAGCACGTTGTGCACAACTGTAGTGCTGTGCAGGTCGGTGCTCAGCCAAAGGCTCAGGCAGCCCTGACAGACCTTGTTTGTACGGAGTGCTGCACAAACAGCAGGTAAAAGGCCAAGGTGCGGCTCCGTCCCGCCTGCCCCTGGGACAGGCATGATTTATATCTGCAAACTTTGCTCCTTCAGAAACAAAGAGGTGAGCCTGGGTTTGTCCTGCTTGCAGCTCCTGCCGGGGCCTTGGTTGGCAAAGGAAGCTAAGGAAGATAATAAATAATAAATAACAATCCTAACTAAAAGGCTATTTCAGCCTGAAAGAACGTAGCATGGCTCCTACAGCCCAGCCCACGCAGCTGTACTGTATACAGAACTGCAGGGGGCCTAATGCCCCCCAGCTTTATCGGTAAGCCAAAGCAAAGAAAGCACAAAGCTCTCCAAGGATCAGAACACTCCAGGCCTGCCCTGAAGCCTGGATGCTGGACATCCTATCCCTGGGGCTTCTGCCACAGCAGGGCTCCTCAGGGTGCACCTACAGGCCTGACTCATGCGAACAAGAAGCCACTGCAAGCATGTGAAAGGAGCAGCGACAGAGCAATACAAACCCATGTGAGCACCAGGTGTGCTGCTCACATCCCCTGAGTCAGCCTTCTCACAACGACTATAACACTAATGTGAGTCCAGGAGAGAATAAATTTAAAATTCTGTTTTAAATAAACGGAAGTGTCCAGAAATGGAAGGGAGCAGCACCTGGAGGGGGAAAAATATCACCTGAAGGAACAGGGAAGAAACCCCAAGAAACCAAACAACCACTGCTTCACAAGGCAGCTGACTTTCTTGCCACCACTGCCCAAGTCACTTAGGCCCCTGCATGAAGCCCTCCCTCCAACCACCAGCTCCAGGTCCAGCTCTTTCATCCTCTGGTGACAGCCCAGCCCCATGGAGAACCATGGGAACTCATCGTTTCAGGGCACCCTGAGCTGCAAGGACATCGTTCTGCAGGGTGTCAAGGAGAGGTCTCATGCCTTGATCTCCCATTTCACTTCCACGTTCTGCTATTTCTGCTCCTGTGTGCCCCACGCCAGGCCCTACCTCATTCCCACAGTTCCCTTCTTTAAGGTAGAGCCCAGTCCTTCATGGCCTAATATTGACTCCATACTGAGTGGGGTCCTGACGACGGATGGCCTCAAAGAGCCTCCAGCAGATTTAAACATGGTCCCACAACAATGAGAAGCACCTGTGAAATTACACTCCTTGTCAGCACTCTCAGAAATATGGTCTGAACTCAGGGTGGTGCTAAGTGGAGTCAGGGTTTGATGCTGATGATCCGTGCGGGTCCCTTCCTGCTCAAGCTGCTCTGTGACAAAGACTCCAGGGAACCTCAGTGTGCGTACAGTCAGCGTATGGCCACACAGCTAACAGCACGAAAGGAGGCTGCGCTCAAAGGACGGCGTACATGTCTGCAGGTGAATGAAGAGCTCCAGGAGCCGTGGGACAGCGCGAACACTGCAAGTGTGAAGGGAAGCACCAGCATCACCTCCACACCTTACACAGAGGTGCTGCTCCCAGCCCTCGCACAAGAACTGCAGCTCACAGCAGGGCTGCTTGCAGCCCCACACCAGGCAGATCCCACCACCAGCGCTAATCTACTAGAGGGCGATTGCAGTCACTCCTACTTTTTTCCAGTGACATTTCAGTAGCTACTCTCATTTCCTCCTAACATGGCTCAGAAACTGAGAAGCTCTGCGGTCCCCAGGGCCCTCCGGGACAAAATGAATCACTGCTGGCACCAGGGGCACCGCCAACTGCCCCAGCAGTTCCCATCCCAGGAAGAAGCAAGACATGGAACGGCCCCACTGCCCCACAATGGGATGCAGCCAGAGCCCATGGAGGCAGGGATGTGGTACATGAAGCCTGGGATGGCTCACTGCAGTGGCACAGCCCAGGTTTCTTTGTGCCCCACAGCTCTAGTGCTGGCAGCAGGAAAGGTTTGTCCTCAGGATGCCTTCGCTCCAGATCACTTAATCGCTGCTGGCAGGAAGTGTGACCAGGGCCCAGGAGGGGGAGCAGGGCACTGTGCAGCCCCAGAGAGCCCCCAGCAGCTGAGCAGGGTGTGGGGGCCGTGCTGGAGTTGCTGGCCATGCTGCTCCTGACACAGGAACCCCATGGGCTGCAGAGTGCCTGACTGACATCAGCACTGTGCCCTTGCCCCTGCAAAGGGTGAAGGCACCTGCAGCACCCAGACAGACAGTGCTTAGGAAAGCCTCGCTCACTGTAAGTGTTGAGCAGGAAAGTGTGACCCCCCCAAGTGGCTGGAAGCTGCTCAGAACTGCACATCAAAGCCAGAATAGGGCTGTAAAACTCATCTGTGCCCTGGAATTGCAGTGGGCCCCCGAGGAGGTCACCAGCACCTCCTGCAACGCTCCACCAGCTGGCTTGGTCAGTCTATTCTTTGCTCACTGCCTCCTCTCAGCCAAACCCAGGAAAGCTATAATTTAAGTCTTAGGAAAAAAAATTACCCAAAGCAACCCTGTCCTCCCACCTCCCCCATATATAATCTCTGAATACACACGCATCTTTCTAACAAAAATTATAGAGGAACTAAAATAAATATAATGTCAGCCTGTTCCTAAAAGACTGTCCTGCTTCCAAAAATAAGCATTGTGCAAACAAATCAACCTCTGCCTAGCAGGAGACAGACCAGACTGTGAAAATACAGCACAAATGGTTGCTCCAAGCCTGAGCACGTATGCTCAGCTCACACGTGGGCAGAACGGGGCACTCTTCTGACTGCAGGGGAAAAGAGCCCAGCACCCTGATGCCAGGGTGAGAGGTAGCAGACAGCCCGTGCTGCCCGGATAAGGTCCTAGTGCACAAAGCTGGATGGAGATGCCAGATGAGAAACTCAGCGGCCTTCTGCTTGTTCAGCCCTGCTGCTTCTTGCACCATCCCCAGTCTCATCTATTCCCAGATTTCCCTCACCAGCACTGCAGGCTCTCCACTTGCTGTTGCCCCAACCCACCCCAGCTCCCACCCACAGACAGCAGTGACACAGCTGTGCAGGAGCAGAGCCCACAGGACCTGAGCACCTGTCCCAGAGAAGCAACATCTGCCATGGAGCCCAAAAGACTATGGAGCAGCACAAGTTTTGGGGCTACAGGATCCGCCCTAACAACCTGTTTGGCCCTTGAGCTACTGTCACAGCATCCCCTGCATCTTTCCCTCCGCCGTGGTCAGCGCTTTTATTTTGCACTTCAGAGCATGGCCAAAACCCCCAACTGCTGCACAGCCTCCAAAAGCCCCGCTCTGCCCCAGACGCTGCGGCACCTCCTAAGTCCGGCAAAGGCTGCAGCAGAGCTGTTTTTCCTTTTAAGGGCTGAGCATTTGACAAGCAGTTTCAGAAAAATGTACTGGCACTTTGAATCCCCTCTCTCTCCATCCAAAATGTGCTGCATGGCTCCGTGGCTCCATCCAAGCCCCAGCTGCTGGAGGGGAGGCAGCCGTGGGGAGGCCGAGTGCTGGCTGGTGTCTGACGCAGGGCTGCAGGCACTGGGCCCTGTGCAGCCCGGTGATGTCCTCCTGCTGGCTGTGGGATGCACAGACCAAGCCCAGGACAAGTGGTCGAGTCAGGTCCAGGGGTGGCCTAGGAGCAGCATCAGCACTGCACTTCAGTAGTGACAGCATCATCAGACTCCATCACCCTCCCAAAGCAGAAGGGGCGATACTGCTGCCTCGTGCTTCTGTAGGTGACATGGAGCCAGGACAGACACCTGCTTCACCCCCCCCAGCAGGTCGTGCTGGCACTCCACCACACAGGATCTGCCTGAGGCAGGGCTCAAAGCACCCAGGAGCCGGCTGGGCTGGGCATCTCATCCTACAATTAGGGCTGGGCTCATGGAGGGGACCGACATGCAGCACAAGGCCAGGATGGAGCACAGACCTGCACAGGAGCTTTCTGCGCTTCCCACTGGGCTGCCGCTCCAGACCAGGCTCAGCTACTCGAAAGCTGAACATGATTTGTTTACTGAAGTACACCAGACCAAGGCAGGGCAATCTGGCATTTCCTGATCCCCACTGCATGCATGCAGACAGGGATGGGACACTGAGCTGCTGCTGCCGCCAGCAAATAGAAGCCGTGGAGGAGCAGCCAGTCCCAAATGCACGCCCTATGCTAGAGCCAGTAATGTCACCCGATATTCCTGCTATTTCAAGGACATGGCAGCACTCACCGCCCTCTCTGTCACTCCAGGAATGACTGACAAAGGTCTTGATTAATCTAGCTTGTTGTCCAGCTGCTTCAGGACTTGAAATTTACTCTTTACGGTCTCCTGTATCTCTGCTGCTGATTTCAGGACTCCCTCCCAGCCAGGGACCTACAGCTGCTGCCCCGGCCACAGGTGCAGGCAAAAGCAGCCAGGAAGGGGAGCATCCGTGGTGCAATTTTCCATATAGAAGAAGAAAACAAAAACAGCTTTTGTATCATCACCACTGAAAGGAACAGAGGGCAGACAGCAGCCATGGCCGAACCCCACCAGTCAAGTGCCAGCAGCTCGGCTGTGCCCAGCACAGAGATGCACATTTCCTACATGAAGGAATGCTGAATGGCACAGTGAGAACGCTGACAGGCAGGACGCCGTAGGTCAGCAGACTGGGGAGAATGGGGAGCAATAGAAAAAGAAACTCACAGAAGCAGAGCAGGGAAAGCTCTCAGCAGGTAACTCCAGACTCAGCAGGCGCCTGAACAGTGATGGGATGAAAAGGGCCTCTTGGGACATCTTCCTAAAATAATTCTGCCAGGCCATCGGACACCCAGCACAGCTCCAGCCCTGCTACAGAAGGTGCAGAGGCTGTAATTAGGGGTGGAGCACCTGCAGGCCGCCCTTACAGGGTGCCAGCTGTTTGTTGCACATAAACAGCCGGAGCGCAGATCCCACGGCTTTCAGGCAGCAGTGTGCAAAGCTACATATCTGCAGCAGCAACATTCCTAAATGCATGGCATTAGCAAAATAATGGCCCTCTGTCTCTCTTCATTTAAAGGGCTGCCAGTCATTTATTTGCTGAAACACAGAGCCCCTTGAAAACCCATGCAAAACACTGACGCCGATTGCAAGGGACCGGGTTATTTCTCAGCTGGCAGAGCCCATAAGACACTGGTGGCTAAAAGCACAAAACAAAGATAACAGTGTTTCATCGCCACTTTTGTAGGTCCTTTCATTCTTCCACAAATCTCCCCGGCTGCAGCTGTCCCTGCTGACTCCTTGAAAAAAGCTCAGCGGGAACAAATGGAGAAGAGCTCTTGAAAGCCTGGGCTGCCCTGGCTTGTTGAGTGTGACTCATGTTAACCACTGCAGTGCTGGGACCGCTGAGGAATTTGGCCATGAGTCAAAAGCAACAGGAAAGCCTGCAAACGAGCAGCTCTCCTCTGCTCCCATAGCTGCAATGAGGAAACATCCCTGCAGGACGCCATGCGGAGGAGCTGCTCCAGCGTCAGCATCGCTTTCCCTCGGCCAAGCACACTAATTTCCTCTGGCACGGGGAAAGAAGCGGTAAATAAATAGCCAAAGTCTCAGCCACAGAGTTCATAAACCCTTCATAAAACAATAAGCAAAAAACCTCTTTCCATGAGGACTTGATTTCGTTAGGCTTGTTTTGCCTGCAGAAAGCACTGTGTGTCCCATGCATCCGGCAGGATGGGGTGGAGATGGGGAGCACCTCCGAAAAGCTCACCTGCAGATGAGTGAGTTGGTGGCTGAGGAAAGAAAACCACAGCGTGCTTCATTTCTTTTCCATTGTTCTTAAATTTTGATGTAATAAACTACAAAACAAGAACAAAAAAAAAACCTTTCTCTGAAAGGAAAGGCATGTAGGATTACCGCCCTGACCTCCTTGCCTGATCACCTCCAAACGTCACGCTCCGGGCAGCTGTCACATCCCGTGAGCTGGGCACTACAGTGTCACCGAGCAGTGCCTATAGTAACACCTTCAAACAAACAAAAATGCTACTTATCTACAATGCTGGTGCTTTGTCACTAACAAGATCTGCCTTGATTTAAATGAGAAACAAAGACCCTGCAGCTCAGCCTTGCCCCAAAACACAGTCATAGCCTTTTAAAAAACAAACATCTGTGATCTCATGTGTCCGAACAAAGCGCGATGAGTGCTGGAGCTGCAAACCTATGTTTGCTCTCACCTCACTGCAGAAACAAAGGTGGGATTAATCTTCCTGAGCATCAGCAAGAAGCCAGAGCATCAGCCCAGGCTCATTCCCCATCCCCAAAGGCACATGGCTGCTCCTTGTGGTGCCCAGGCAAAACACCCAGGGGTGTGGGTCCACAGCTGCAGCCTGGAGCTGCCCAGATGGGGACCCAGCACCCTGCAGCTCCTCCAGCATCACTGCCTGCAGCTGTTCCTGCTGAGAAACTTAGGAAGCAGTGGGAGGAGGAAAGCAGTTACTTCCTTCACACACAACCGAATCATTTCTTGCATAGGACCAACATTTTGCATAGCAATATTCAGCCTTCTCCAGGCAGGCTGATAAAATGTAGATTCCATGCTTTCCCTGATACTAAGTACTTTTTTTTTCTTGGTTTCAATGGTCAATTCAATCAGATGCAATCGCTGGGTTCTTGGGGACAGCACTGTCCAAGGAAAGGTGGATGTCAAAAGCAGTAACCTCAGGAGATACAGGACTTGAGAGCTCCATAAAGTAGGGAAAACCAGAGAGCTGATATCATGTGCTCCTTTTTGCTCCCCAATTGGCCATGGAGGGGGCAGGGAGGCCTTCACAGCAGCAGCCACATTTCTGCTCTCTGTGGGTGAAAAGGAGACTGGGCCAGCAGAACAACCCACTCCTCTGGAGGGGTGAAAGTCACAGAATGGTTCAGGTTGGAAAAGACCTTAAAGCTGGGTGTGCAAGAGGGGGATCTAAAACTAAACCACTGTCAAGTGCAGTTAAACCACAACTTGGAAAACATGGCACAGTCTGTGTTTCTGAAATGGCTGGAGATTGGTGCAGACCCTGTGTGGAGCAGCACCCAGCCCTGACCCTATTCAGTCAGCCAGAGGTTCTCCCCTGGGCTGAGTCAGACTGAAATAAACACTTAAGCTTCTGTGCATAGCTGGGAGAGTAAACACAAGTCATCTGCTCGTCCGGGTTGAAGAAAAAGAAAAGAAAAAAAAATCAGACTGGGCTTTCTTATAAATAGCACAATAGGCTCAGCCCCGCTCTGCTCAGAGGTAACTGCAGAGCTGGCAGCACCAGACAGGATCTCCACAACAAAAAATAAGCAGGAAATCCCCAGTGTCACTTCTCCCCACAATTGATTTAGAATGACTTCTCTCTCGCGCCTGGTACATGAGGAAGAAGAAACTTCCTGGCGGCGAGGGGGGAAAACGCAGTTATTAATAGCATGGCAATGAGCAAGTATCAGAAGTTATGCTGCAGCCCTGCAAGATCTTGGCTGGATCTTGAAAATATCTGTTGCCATGGCAGTGACTGCTATACATGGTAACGGCGAACAGTGGTGTGAGAACAATTTACTTTTTGATTTGGTGCCCAAAACAAGTTCCCTTTGTTTTCTCTCACCAAACACCCAAGCATTTATTAGCTTGTGCTCAGTCCAAAACTGAGCTTTTCACTTTCAGCAGCGTTAAGGAAGGCAGCAAAAAAAGGGGCAAATTCTGCAAGCTGTCACGGGAGGCATCAAAGGCAGCAGTGCGTAGCCAGCCAGCAGACTGGGACAGAGCTGTGGACTTCCATCATCCTCCTTCATACCAGGTGCCCACCAAGGCAGCCCCCATCTGCCTTCAGCACACTGCATGGGACACAGATATTAAAAAAAAAGCAAAAAAGCACAGAGACCTCTCCCACTCCCCTCAGCCTGGAACGAGGGCTCTCCTGAGATGAGATACCCTGACACACACTTAACCTCCAACAGGACAGCAAAGTGCAGCTGTGTCATGACTTTTCCATTCTGCTCTCAGCTCTCCACAATGCCCAGTTTCCTTCCTCTACCAAACACTGAGCCGATGCTTTCACAGCACCCTCCATTACCCCAATCTTGTTTCTGAATGGCAGTAATCAGGCTTTCTTGCCTCTTTTGCTGAGAGCCCATCCCAGTGTGTGTGTCCCACAGCACTCTTCCGTCTCACCTCTCCCACCCCTTTTCTAGGTCATTCACAAGCACCCTGAGCAGCACAGATCCCGTCTGGGCTCCACCAGCAACTTCCCTCCATTGTCAAAGCTGTCAGCCTACTCCTAAGCTTTGTAACCTCTCCTTTAACTCGTTCCTCATCCAAGCATCCCATGATGGATGTTCCTTGGAGACCCTGTAGGCCGGATATGGCTGAAGCCCAAGGGAAGTCCCATTCGACCCTCCCATTGAAGCACCCCTGCTGCGTGCTCACGAAGGCCTTCCACGTGCTGATGAATTTGCAGGACTGGAATTTTGGCCTATGAAAGCCATGCTGACACACCATATCTATCTACATTCCTGCTTAATGTTGTTTCCTGAAACCATTCAAGAATTTAAGAAACACACTCTGAACTCCCAACTATCCTTCCATCCCACCCACAGCCAAGCTGGCAGGACAGCACACCATCTGGTCATACCCTCTTCACCTCCTTCCTCATCTCCCCTGAATCCACACTTGTATTATGGATACTAGAGGGTGCCAATCCCAGAAGAGTCTGCCAACTTCCCCCCCAGTGCCAAAGAATGACCATTAAGCCCTACCCTCTGCATCATGTGCTTTACCAAATCCTGGGACAATAATAGGAATTTTTCACTTAATTTCTTACAAGTCTTCAGTGGATATCAGTGTCAAAGGCTGTTTGAAAACTCAAATATATGAATTCTATGACATCTCTTCTCCACCAGATTCCCAAGCTCCAGCAGGTCCATGAGGAAGGGCTTGCCTTTACAGGAAAGCTGCTAACCTTTTCCAATAGGCTGCACTTGGCCATGCCTGCAGTAACTTTGTTCTTCAACACACACACTCACGCACTTGAGGTAAGACCCAGAGTTCTGCAGCCCTTCTGGCCCTCCCGCAGCCCTTCTCCAGCAGTGCAATGGGCAGACTCTGGGCACCTGGCACGCACCTTCCAGACCTCATTCTTTAAAAACCGCCATCCATTCTTCAGCATCAATTCCTACAATATTGAGGGCACTTAATGAACAGTATACCCACAAAAAAATATCCTAACAATTTCATATTTAAGATCCTACAGCACTCTTGAGTCAATGCTATGTGTTCCTTAGCTTCTTATCAGTTCTTCCGTTTGCTTTAAAGCCACTTCTATTGATATTCAACACAAGACATCTTCTCAGACAGCTCTTTTACAGAGGGCTTCTAATTTTTTGTGCTACAAAGCTCCTCCACAGGAGTCAAGATGGCCAAAAAGTGGTTTTGATTTTCTGTGATAGCTTTATCTTCTGTGTCTCCTACGCTCTCCTGCTGCGATGTCTCCGAAAGGTTTCTGATGCAACTGTACAAACATGAATCACTTTTATTCTTCAAAAGTCATATTTTGGCCCGCCTCATTTTATTTTTACATATAACATGATGCAATGTATACCTGTCCTTCATACAGAATCACAGAATGTCAGGAATTTGAAGTTTTATCATCTCGTATGAATATAGCATGCCCTTTTTGACCGACATCCTTTTCATTCCACCAGTCCTTTCCCCCTGCCAATTTCCTTTTCTTTCTTTCAATGGGGAAAAAAAAAAGTATTTGACCTTTTCTCACTGGAGGTATCCATTCCTCCTGAGCTGCCAATGCCATCCCCAAATAACTCTCATACCACCTCCACTCCTATCAGCTTCTCAGCAGCAGGACAGAGCCGTACAAGGCAGCCCAGCACCAGGGCTCTGACAAGGCTGCCACAGGAGGAAGCCCCATTTGGCAGACTCAGGGGTGGGTGCCAGTTCTGTGGCAGAGAGCAGGAGCAGGCAAGTCTCAATTTTATTAACGCTGCTCATCACATCCCTGGGCTGAGTTACACTGGCTGCTCCTGTACATGTATGTACCGATTTTCCAGAAGTAACTCCACATTCCCAGTTCCCAGAAGCCCAAAGTGAGACGTCTGCAGCCTCTGCCATGGACGCTGGGCCAGGAAGGACGGCACCATAGGCAACCCCAGCTTCAAGTGCCCCACACCATCAGCAGCCCCAGCCTGGAGCTCCTCCCGCGTCCTCAGCAAGCTGTGCACAGAGCAGTGCCGATGCCAGGCCCACGTGGCTCCTGCCGAGGTCCTGCAGGAGATGCGAGGCCGGCCGGGCTGCCAGCACACCGCAGAGCAGGCGCAGGCAGGGACAGCTTTGAATTTAAAAGTCACCAATCAATTTTTGCCTGAAGCAAAAAAGAAGATTCTCATCTCCCAGCTGCTCATTGCTTTTCTTCTGTCATCGTTCAGCAGGTGCAGACTTGAAAGAGATGGAGGCCGGTGCTCCTGCAGCTCCTGCTCGGCACAGAGCTGAAGACGGGCTGCCCACTGCACCCCAGTACCACAGCTGCACTTCCCTTCATCCTCCATCCCAGCTGCCCACAGAAGCCTTGCCTTCACCGAGAGCAGCCAGCACACATACCCCGGGCAGCACAAGGCCACCTGTGCTTGTGGAAGGGCCTCCCCCAGGGAAGGGACACCCTGTGCCTCGCAGCTTCGGCCTGTGGGCTCCAGGGCACAGAGCAGTGCCAGAATGGCAGTTTTGGGGAACTAATTAATTCACATCATCTCTATAACCCCACCAAATCCTCGCCAGGAGATGACAGAAAGTGCAGCTTCCAACCCAGGACCAGCTGGGAGCAGAGGGCAGGAAAGCAGCACTACAGCAGCCCTGTGAGAAAGCTAGCTGTGCTCTAAACAGCCCCGAACGTTCACCTTGAAGAAATGGCCATACTGCAAATAGCAGAGGTTCTAATTAATGTGTGCACCCTTTCAAGGGGTGGCTGGCATTTTGTGGCCTGGCCTCTGCTTCCAGCAGGCACCAAAGCAAGGAAGGACACAGTAGTGCAGTCGATGGCACCAGCTGTGGGGAAATTCTATTTCAGCATCCCGAGTACAAGATACACACAGTGCCCCATTTGGGAGCACCTCCTGAAACTGCGCTCTTCCTCTGAGTGCCTCCAGTGCAGGAGGAAACCCAGAACCCCAGCACACAGCCCAGAGCTCCCAAGCCTAGCAGGAACAAGCGCTTCTGTCACCCACTCCTACATTTTGTGTTCAACACCAAGCTATTACACCAAAGCTGTAATGGCAGTCACCCAGCTCTCAGCCCTTTTAGACTGAGATCTTCACCTTATGTTTTGGAGAAAGACAAAGCTTCCCTCTACCCCTCAGCAAGCTCATCCTGCACCAACAACACATGGTTACTGAGAAACTGCTGCCATTGCAAGTGCATACAAACAGCTCACACAGCTGAGCAGAAGCTTTTCCCTATCCAAAGGGAGACAAAAGTGATTTCATCCCTCCAAAACCAAATAAAGTACAAGCACACAGGCACAGTGGAGGGAGCAGGCACAGGCAGCACCAGCAGACATTGCATTGCATGCCAAGTAGCCACTCAGGGAAGGTCCAGGCAGGAGATGCGGAAGCCAGAGAGACTCAAGTGACATCTCCTATTCAGCACTCCTCCAGCCCTGCTCACTTCAGCAACAAGAGCCACTCCAAGGAGACCCAGCAAAGCAGCTTTGCCCCCAAGCTGTACTCTTCCAGTGGAGTTTGGGCATTTGAGGGCCAAGTCTCCTCTGTGGCACAAGGTTGTACAGAGGGGCCACAGGAGATGATCATGACTTGGCACTTTCAGAGAAAAGCTCCCAGCTCAGGCTTTAACAGCAACTTTAATCCCACCCCCCTCGGCTGCTCCCCCACGCTCCTTCCACACCATGCATTCCCAGCACCATAAGGAAACCAGTGCTCCCCAAACTGTGCACCGAACTCATGTAGTTTACGAATGAAATAAGCAGCTGGTTTTCCCTTGCTTTTGTGAGCCATCCCTTCTCTTTGGAGAAGGCTTCAGTCTCCAAAACCTCAAACTGGGTATAAGACCTCATTTTAATTTACAGCTCTAGCAGATTCAGCAGAGCTGACAGGACACCAGGCATGTCCTCAGCAGCTTCTAAACTCACAGTACAGAAAGGAGCACAATGCTGGCTTTCCATCCTCATTTTCAGTGATTTTAAAACCAATTTTGTGAAAATTACAGTACCTTTATTCCAGTACCAAGAGCTTGCAAGCTGAAATCATAACCCTCTGCTATTAGCACTCTTCACAGATGAAATCCAACGGGGGGGGCAGCAGAGCACCAACCCAGACACAAAGCTGCAGCCCCAACACCACATCCTTCACATCCCTTCTCCATATCACAACCCAGTCAGTCACACAATAACAAGACAACCCATTGCATTAGGACAGTTCAAATCACTAAGAGAATATGCCACCGTATCCGATGTACCAGCATCTGTCCTCAGGCAGGCAATAAGCACTTCTCGTGCCAGACACGCACCCAGCAAACTCAGACTCGCTCCAGGCTGAGCACCCTCACATCCCTTTCTTCACTTGCTGTTGATTCATCACCAAGAATTCATAAAACACTCAGAGTCGCTCTGCTCACCATAGCTTAGAGCAATGGAAGCCCTAATAAAAAAATTAAAATACATAATAACAAAAAAAATAGAGCCCAAACCTAACCACTATAGCTAGGGAACAAAGTTAGGTGGTGTGCCTGATGCACAGCCGGATATTGGCAGTTATCAAAGGACGACCAAAGAACTACAACATCTATGAAGAGGAAGCAGGCATACCAGGATAGTACTAAAGAAAGTGTTTACAGTTTTACGACAAGCTAAGCACATTGAAACTGAAAGCTGAAAGCTGAGCCACTGTTTAAACACACTTTAAGGGAGCCTGAATAGCAGCAGTCAGGCATCCAGCAGGACTCAGCCATGCTTCCTTCCTGGCTGGAACCAGCAAGGTACCTGTTACCTCCCACACCACCCCAAATGCAAACCAGGGGAACAGTGCTGTGCAAGCAGGTTAAGAGGGGAAGTAACAGGCACCAGAACAGCCGGTCGCAACCAGCAAACCTGGGCCAGGAGCAGTTGGCTGGAGCAGCCCCAAAAGCTGTTGTCAACAGCCTGTGAGGAGATAACACCATGCAGCACTGCTTCAACCCCAGGGTCTGTGCTTATTACTTCACCATCGAGTTTCCAATGATAACTCCTTTTTTGGCTTCACTTTGTTACTGAAAGAATTTCATGACAACCTATCCTTCTTTTAAAGCAAGTCCTGGCCGCTGCTACACATGAGAAGTTGTGTGCAATGCCTTGCAACGTCTGCAGTCAAACACAGCAGCACGGCTGAACCTCACCTGGTTGAAGATTTGTTGAGCACGTTCCCAATTCAGACAGCATCGGGTTTCTCTTAGTATCACAAGTGACAGAGACATTAGAAAAAAAAACAAAAAAAACACAGACCTACAGAATGAAAAAGTTATTCTTGCTTTATCCCTGATACAGAGCAGCTGGCCCTCTGAGAAGACACAAAACCCCACTACACTGCATCTTTTCTGCTCCTCTCATGGGTTTCCAGCCAGAAAGCAGCAACCTTGTTTGCCCAGGTAGGAAGCAGCCCCATCTGCCAAAGCAAAGCGCCTTATGGCAGCATCCCACATCTGCCAAGTTACACACAAACGAGCCCAGGGCAGGTTTGTTTGTTCTTAGTAGATCATAAACCCTGCAGCTAAGAAAAAGGCCAGTTTAGAGAGGCCCAACAGCACCCAGCTCCAAGCTGGAACAGCACATGTGGGAGCAGGGTGTTTGCTGTCATCCTCAACTCGTCTCACATCAGAGACTTTCCATCTAGGAAGGCAAAGTACAGCAAGAGCTCAGCTCATGGATCCTCTATGGAGGATCAGCCTTCTATTTGCCTCCAGTGACTGACAAAGATGTTGATAAACCTCTGTTTTAGAAGTTTTGTGATCTGGATCTTTAGCATCCCCATTAAAAGCTTTGCAAACCTCTCTGGGTTATCACACAGCCGAAACAATGCCAGCTGACAACGTGCAGAGAACACAACCTAGGACAGTACCTGGGATACGTCTGTTAACCCCTACACCACAATCTGCTGGTCAGTATTCAAATGGAAATATAAAACAGTGCTATTCCTTACAGTAGTAACCTCAAGCACTTGGGACAGTAATTAGGATGAGAGAATATATCCCAAATAATCATAACTTTTAGATTTTCCCACGAGGGAAAGACTGACTGCAGGAAAAACATCAAGCACAAAAAAATTTCTCTTGACTAGAGTATCCAGTTCCAGATGTGTGAGCCAGATGGACCCCACGTCTGCTGCCTCAGTTGGTTTTTGGAGAAGGAGGGAAAGCATTAATGCTTTAAGAAGTTGCACAAAGCAGAAAACTACTCTTCCCCATGAAAGGTGTGAAAAATAAATCAGAGCACTTACTTCAGCAGACACTCACGACTGAGCTCTGAAGAGGTACAATAAGCTGCTTGATCATTACAGCCACTTTTCCCACAAGTGAACTGCCTCTCTGCTTACCTGGACAGAGAGGAATTAACATCAAATATGTAAATTACAACAGTAGAGCTTGGAAACCCTCTAGGAATCCAGCTAAAACCAGATCTCAATGTCTGCTCTGGAATTTATTTTTATTACAAACAAGAGGTGCTTCACTAACTACTCAAATCCGCCTGGAGGGCTTTTTAAAGGAGACATGTCACAACAAGTCACAAATTATTGTACTCTATCTGAAAAGGACTGTTTGAGCCTAAATAGAATGCTTCAAAATCTGACATATTTACTTGATGAAAGCTTTCTAGCATCTCCTAATTGCATCACCCACTGAGGAAGCCACTTGGGTAGTACAACAGGAATGGAAGTGCTGGGAAAGGAGACCACAGAGAAGGAGGAAATGCTGCTTCTTTCCTTTGAACTTCTGATTAGTTACCATCAGAAGAGTCTGGTGTGTCTGAAGGTGTTTCTCAAAGACCAGGCTTTATCTGCATAGGCACACACCAAAGCGACAGATCCACCCTCAGGGCCAGCAGCAGGGCCTGCTGAGAGCAGCCGGGACAAGACCTCGTTCTGCACAGCCTGCACTCCTTCCACCCCCCTGCCCACCAGGGAGAAAGCACCCTCCTGCTTCCACCTACAGCCAGTCGGTCTCTGTCCTAAACCATCACATCTCGAGTAAATCACACTGGCACTCTCACTAACGGCTCCAGCAGTACATCCATGGGCAGGGGTCAGCCTGCTGATAACCTCCGAACTGCACTCATCTCTGAGAAAGCAGGGACCTTACTAACCTGGCTCACTTAACGCAGGGACCAGAGCGCTCAGCCAGGAATAGGCTCACCCAGCAGGCGAGCGTGGGATAAGCTGCTGGGAGCAGAAGCTTCTCCTGCGGTCACGGTTCACTACAGAGAAGACATTTATTTATTCAGGGTCTTACGTAAGACAGCTAAGATGAGCATGAAGCAGAACAGGGCTCCAGAGCCCGTCAGTGGATGTGCGCGGGGACCCGGGCTGCACACCAGCAGGAGGTTCAGCTGCTCTGTCAAAACCAGAAGAGCCCTCGACCGCAAAGCCGCAAGTGAGCGCTGCCTCAGGAGCCAGCCCACAGTGCTGGGGAGGCTGCTGGGCTGCGGGCGCTTTCACTCACTGCTAAATTAAAGCTGCTGGGAAAACAACACCAAAAAGGAAAAAAAACAACCCCACGCAAGCTAGTCTAGTTCTGGTATTTGAAAGCATATTAAACCCTGAATTAATTAGCTCCAACAAACTCATTACTCAGGATACTGAGATTTAACAGCAAAATTAAGAGCGTTACTTTCAATATCACTGTAATCAGAACGTGAAGTGCAGGAATCCTTTTTATTTGGCATTAATCAGATTAAAAGAACAGCAGACCTGCAGTTCCCCACCAAACAAGTGCCCTCGGTGGCACCTGAGGCAATCCTTCTCCCCACCCAGCAGGGCTCACAGCCCAGCACTCTGCACCATCTCCTCGTGTGCTTCCTGGGGCTCCTTGGTTCCAACAGCCAAAACCACACTGAGCAATGCCAGCGCTGAGCTGAACAGCCTGCTTCTCAGGGGTAAAATGGCAACCAAACCACAGGCTTACGCATTTACCTATCAAGAAATACGTACATGACTCATCTTTTCACAACTTCAAAGGAACTATTTGTGAATATTCATTAAGCCATACTGCTGGGGGAAAAGGAGGGGAAAAAAAGACAAGGAAAACCTCATGGGTCAAAAAAAGCCAGAATCCTACAGCAGCTGATGCTTCCTTATCTTTCATTACAGAAGCAAATCCCTCAGAGTCGATTTGGATCTTACAGTCCTACTCTCAAGTCTCCCAGTGGTGCTGCTGAATGCCTTCCCTGGAGCTTTATTGGGGAAAAAAGCAGCCATTTCTGGTACACAAGCCTTCACCTGTTTACCACAGCAGGCAGCTGCCCGATCCTATAAAGATGGCCCCGAGGAATGCCTTGAAGCTCAAATACAAATACACAGAAACTTGCAAGGTTTCCTTACCTATTGAGTGGGTTGCTCAGCACAGCAGCCTCAGTCTCTCCTTCCTCCACCCTCACAGCAGGGCACACATTTTTGAGATCAGGTAATAAGCTGAATGGGACACATCTGCCCCTAAAGTAGGGCAGCATCAAGTGAACCAGATTCTGCACTCTGGTTGGCACACCAGATGCGCAAGTCTTATGCAAGGTTTTCAGCTGCAGATCCAGTAACAGTCAGGCTGAAAGCAGCCTTTGCATCACAAGGAGGGCCATAAAATTCTCCTGGTTACAAAATGCACCAGGCCAGCACACATGGATTTCCCTCCAGTTCATGTGCTTCCAGCTAAGGCCAAGACATCTGTTTCGGCTAAGCAAACCTGTTGTGAATACCAAAGGCATGTGAACTATCCCACCAAAAACCTGGCTGCAAAATCCGCATTCCTGCAATCCGCCCCGACCGCAGCATCGCTCCAAAGAGCCTCGATCGAACAGGAAAGAGCGCATCGACCCGGCAAACAACGCACCGGGGAGCACCCGAAAGGCAGCGGGGACGGGACGGGAGCAGCGGCACGAGGAGCAGAGCTGGGCCGGCCCAGAGCTCTGCGGCTCTACGGGGTCCGCGCCCCAAAAGGAGCACCCTGCATCCCCGAGCCCCAGCGCTGCCAGCAGCGCAGGCAGAAGCAGTGGCGATGACGGCTGCGGGCAGACGCGGGGCTCACCCCGTGCTACCGGCCGGCTCCGGGTGAACGCCGGTGTGCCGCAGCCCCTCTCGGGGATGCGCGATGCCTTCAGGACACCTCCCTGCTATCCAACCGGAACCGCGTGCTGCGGGAACAGACGCGAAAGAGGCAGAAAAACTTCACGCTCCGGAGGAATACGGATAGTTCCCAGCCTCGCACCGAGCCGCCGGGCAGCGCGCCAGCACGGCTCTCCCTTCTCTCCCCCAGACAAAGAGGAGCGAGCAGCCAGCCGAGAGCTGCTGCCCTGGGGAGCGCGGAGCTCGCGGGAACGTCCCATCGCCCCGAGCCCTTCGCGTCGGAAGGCAGCAACAGCGGCGGCATCAGCACGGCTCGCGGAACCCGACTCAGGCCGACCCTCGGGGCCGCGGGACTCCTCCGGGACGGGGCGACTCGGGACAGCCACGGAACCACCGGGGGATGGGGGAGGAGGGCGGCCCGGAGCGGGCCCAGGTGAACCTCCGGGAGCCCGGCTGCGCCTCTCCGGCAAGAAGCGCAACAGCCGCTCCCTCGTCGGGGCAGGAAACCCGCCCGGAGCCGCGCCTGGTCCCGCGGAGCCCCGCACGGCGCTGCCGCTCGCACCCGCAGCCGCAGCCGCAGCCCGCTCCCACCGCGGGGCCGAGCGCGGCCGCGGCCCGCGACCGCCCGTTCACAAGCCGCGAAGCGGACGAGGAGCGCGGCCGGAGCAGGACGGGGCGACGGGGCTGCGGGGCTGCCGAGCCCCACCCGCGGCTCGGGTCGGCTCTGCCCCGCCGAGCTCTGCCCACGGCCCGGTCCCTCAACAGGTGGAGCCGCCGCACTCACCTCTCCGCCATGGCCCGCGCCGCCGCCCGGCTCTGCCCGCAATGGGCAGGATGTGTAACCCGACCCGCCGCCCGCCCCGCCCCGCCCCGCCCCGCCCCGCCCCGCCGCTCGGCACGGCCGCCGGGACCCCCCGGCCGCTCCCCGGGTCCCTCTGCCGGGGGCCGCCGCGCCGCGCTGGGCCGGGCCGAGGGCGGGGCGGGGCGGGGCGGGGCGGGGCGGGCGGCGGTGCCCGGCGCAGCTCGGGACCCGAGCGGCCGTGGGGCCCGCGGGCCGAGGGCAGCCCCTGGCGGCGGCGAAGGGCGCTTCGGGAGCGGAGCTGCCGCTGCCCGCGCGTCCGCCTCGGACGGTCGGTCCGGGTGGGGTGCGGGGTGCCCGGTGACTTGGAGCAGGGAGAGAAGGGCCTGCTGAGGGACAACGGGGGCCCAGCGGGAGCCGGGGGGCTCTGGCGGCAGCACGGGGCGAGGGGGAAGCCGAGGGGTGCGGTGTCTCCCGAAATCAGCCGTGGGACCCCGTTCTGTTCTGCTGTGAAATGAAGCTTCACCGTGAGCGACGGTGCCTTTTCCACGAGGAAACGAAAATCCCCTCTGGGAAATGGCGAAGCCTTGTGGGCTGAGAGGTGCGGTGCCACGGAGCGCTGCTCCCTGCAGGGCTGCCAGACGCGGGCACTGTGGGGCATCTGTACAGCAGAACTGTGCCATGTGTGCCCTGCGGCCTGTGCCACATCACGTCTGTCCGGATGAGGATTTCTGTATCTATCAGCACCGGCAGCCCGGCCAAGGCTGTGCAGGAACATCCGGCACGGCCCCACGCTGCGCAGGTCAGCCATCGGCATGCTGACAACAGCAACTCGGAGACCTCGAGACAAGGCAGAGCTCTGACATCCTGCGAGTAGGAGCGCTGCAAAGAGCGGAGCCCTGCTTGGCCAGCACAGCCTCGGCAGCACCACTTGGAGAGCATCGCCCAGTGGCACAGCAGAGCCGGCAAGGCCCTGACCCCCAGGGAGGAACAACGCTGTGTGGAGGCAAAGCCTCGGGGTGCCTGAGCTCCGCAGGCTCTGCCCGTGGCAGTGTGAGAGGGCAGATGCCAGGTGGGCTTTGCCTTTAGCAGAGGAGTCTGTGGGCTCCCGCACGGCCAGACGTGACCCCTCTCAGCCCATCAGTGCACAGCAGACACAGCCCTTACCGTGCTGCCTCCCTGATGCTGTTTTGGCACTGCTGAATAACTTTGGAGTAACTTAATCTGAAGACATTTGAGCAAGGTCCCCCTGCACTTGTAAATAACAAATACAGAGACAGTGAGATCATGGCCGCCTGCTTGCAGGCTGGATTCAGCGCAGATGGAGAGCGGGGCCCTGCAGCAGCTCTGGGGACATCCCTGGTGGCACCACGGGGCAGGCGGGACGGGATCAGCGCTGCAGGCAGCAAAACTCAGGGCTGGGGCGTGGAGCAGCAGAGGGGAAAAGCAGGAGTTAACACTCAAAATGAAAGTTTCTGGTGTAGCTCTAAAATGTGGTTAACCTGGCAGCTTTCGTTGCAGAGTTGCAGATGCTGTCTGCCTTTGCCAATAAAGGCTATACCTGTCCTCTGAGGGACACAGCAAATCTGGGAAAATGCTTACAGCAGCCTGACAGCCTCTGTTCGAGGGCTCATGTTGAGGTAGACTCAGCGTGTAAAAATGTTAGCAGTCTGGTGGACACTGCAGCACTGGCAGGAGCCTCACAAAGACTGAAAATAGCAGCTGGGGGTTGGGAGGTCACTGGAGCCCCTGCTGTACGGACACCAGGAGGAGTGACACAGCGAGGCAGGGACTTGCACAGGGGCACCGAGCTGCCAGGGCAGGGTGTGACTTCTGGGAGAGCCACAGAGTGCTGGTGGGTGTGAGCTGCGTGTGCTGCTCAGGGAGGAAGAGGCAGATCCTGGAGGGGAAAGATCAAGCAGCTGAGGGAAAATGCCTCTTCTGTAGGGCCTCTGCAGTGGCTCTCCCTGAGGCTTGCATAGCTCAGGCTTCAAGGGCTGTGGAAAACTTCTGCCTGGTGCAAAAACATAAGGAGGTCCTCCCTGGTGGTGAGGGCAGGTCGCACGGAGGCAGGGGATCAGGCCGGCTGGATGCAATGCTGGCCATCAGCACAACTCGTGTCAGCAGCAGGAGGCAGACATGAAATGTCTGTAATGGTCTTTGAAAGCGTGGCAAAGACATCACAGCGTCTTTGAGAGCAGACAGTTATGAACTCCTGGCTCTTTTGCTAGTAATGAAACCACATTTCCCACCAGGCACTGGAAGAAACAGCCTTTGTGAATTGTGAGGCTGTGAACACTGGGTCACTGCAAGATGAATTAAGAGATGTACGACCAATGGTTCCAGGCCAAGGTATCCCCTTGCTGTCCATTCTTGGCTGAAGGACGCTTCCCACAGCTATCGCTGAACAACTGCAGCAGGAGCCAGGTGCCTGAGATCATGCTCAAACGTTCCTTCAGCTGCTGCTCCTGGGTGGAAGAAGCAGTGCCTGGAGTCGTACACCCACTCCTCTTTTCACGAAGCTGCTCTGCTGACAGGCCTGTGCAAACACTGCACATCAGGAAATTGTCAGGACCTTGCACAAAGGCCTTCCTTGCTGCCCCGACCACCGGCAGGCTGTACCCAGGGCCTGCCTCAGCCACTGGTGTGGCTGGTTACCATTGTAGGACCTGCTCTGCTTCTCTGGCATGGTGGGACTGCACCTTCAGCTACAACACTGACTTGCTTTCACCTCTCCTGCCTCCTCCTAATGCTCTCCAGCACTGTGAGCCCCCAGGGCTGGGATGGGGAGCGGGAGCAGGACCAGGAGCAGCCTGCTCTGCTGCAGCCCCCACACAGGCTCCAGGAAGAAGTAATGCCTTGGATGCTGAAGTGCCTAACCCAGGGAGCAGGGCCCACATGTAGCCAGAGGAGCACACCGCCTTTGTATGGTCCCATCTCAGCAGTGGCAGCTCTACCTCTCATCCCTTTCACTCCCCTTCTGTCTCTTGGTGGCTGTGGCAAGTCCCAACGCAAAGCAGTTTTAAAATGAAAGACCCAGTAGTACTCCACAATGTTCCAAGTACAACCAAACCACCTCTTCAGTGCCTGCACCTGGTGAGGTCTGTAGCTGTGGCACAGACAGACGTGGTCAGTGGGCATGGTGGGGTTGGGTTGGGGTTGGACTAGAAGATCCTAAAGGTCTTTTCCAACCTTAATGATTCTATGATTCTAAGATTTCTCACTATGGGCAGCTCTCTGTTGTACCAGTAATCAAGACAAAGTGTTTGGCTCACCAGGGGTACAGCTTACCCTCCTCGGAGTTTTCAGGGCTTGGCTACACAAAGCCACAGCTGACCAGATCTACCATCAGTGATGGTTTCCCTTAAGCGAGGCTTTGGGTTAGTGCCCTCCAAAGGTGCCTTCTGACCAACTTGCTTCTTATTCCATGTGAGGAGGCTTGAGGCTCAAACTGAACAAAGCAGATGTGAATTCTCCATTATTTTGGAGGACAGATGTCTTCTATAAAATGTCTCAGATCCTTTATTGAATGGGACCAGGCTGACCTGGATGCGTGAGTTGCTGGCTGAGGTTCTCTGGATTGTGCACTCTGAGAGTCCTCTTCCAACAAATGGCCTTAGCATGTACGAAGCAAATAAAAAACATCCCTGTTCTTAATTAACCCTGTCTGTGTTTTAAAGCTGACTGAAGATATCAAATAGCCCAGGACTGTCACTTGGAAAGAGCTAGTTGGAAAATTTGGCCATTTGTAAAAATACATGGTTTCAAGCAGCAATCAGCAGCTTGGTTTTTTTTTTTTTTTTTTTTTTTTTTTAATCATGGGCATGATGTAAATGTATATAACAAGCCAGATGTTCTGCAATGGGGCTTTTTAAAAATCATCCTGTCCCAATTTTTCCATCTTACCATCTTTTGCTCCCTTTCAAAGTAAGCAGTCACACTATCACATTACCGATTGGCAAAAGCAGCAGCTGGCTGCAACCCAACCTTAGCAGCATGGGACCAGGAAACAGATGGAACAGCAAATGCTCTTTGTTTCCTCTCTTGCTTTCTAAAACAGATTGTGACTGAAAACACCGAGCAGAGGTTTCTGCCATCTTTCCTGCTTCTGCGGCTCCCTGGCTGCCTGCAAAGCTGCAGAGGGGGCTCTGGCAGGGGTAAGTGCTCCCCACAGTATGGGAGAGCTCTGCCTTTTTAGAGGGGACTGGGAAGAGGGGAAGAACATCAGAGACCGTGATAACAGGCCCTTACAGGGGACACAAGGCTGCAGCTGGGTGAGATAACTGAGCTGAGAACTCCCCATGCTTTGAGTCCTGCTCCTCCTGCTGCTCTTCATTCCTGTGTCCAGATGAGTGACCCACATCAGCTCGTTGAACAGGAAAGGTGTTCTGCCAGGCTGGATGATAAGGCCACTACTGGGCAAGGGGTGAGGAGTAGAGCCAGAAACCAGAACTGCACATGAAGGGAGAGAAGTGGGGAGGAAGGTGGAGGTGGGAATGTCCCCCCAAAGCTGTTGTCCCTGGTAGTTCTTGCCCCAAAGCTAGACAGAATTGGGTGGGAAACCATGCTCTCAAGTCACTTTCTATGTACTAAATCCTCAAGTTTCTGGTAATGATGGTTGGGAAGAAGTCTCCAGCAGAGCTGCCCTGCCTTGCTTCAGGACTCCCAGGGTCTCCTGCAAGGCTGGAGCACAGAGAGAACAGAGCAGATAAATTTCTGAAATGAGATGCACCACTTTACCACCAGATCAGTTAGAGCTTCTAAGGGACTTCTACTCCATAACTGACATCTCCTTGTACCCAGTGAGAGCTCTGCTGCTTTCAGTCTGCCCCCTAAGGGCTGATCCATCAGCCAGAGCACATGAGCCAGCCAGTGGTTCTCTCTCCCACACAGGGGATGTTATGCACTGTGCATCGGTTGGCTGCACGAGTCCCACCACCAGCTGCAGGACAGTGCCCGGGGCAGGGGATGCTTGCCAGAGGTGGGTGGCCAAGGCTAGCAGTGGGAACAGCAATGTTGTGCTCGAGCAGCAACGTGAGTGGTGACATTGGTGTCCCATCACACTTCAGCTCACTGTTCCCTCTCCTGCCAGGCTACACAAGCTGTCGGAGCCATCTATGTTTGCTGTGGCTGATGGCCATGCCAGGCAATGTAATACTGTGGCAGGCACTTGCCAAGAACGGAGCAGAAAGAACCTGCATATGCTAAAGCTAATCCTACAGCCTTGGTTTTTGTTTGCTTGTTTTGTTTTCTTACAAGCCTTGACAAATTAATTGGGCTACCATTTCTGTGAGAAACCTGGACAGAAAGTCCCACCATCAGAACTCTGGAGATAAAGGAAGAAGGGGATTTATAGGGTCTCCTGCAACATGCCCACGAGTGCAGAGGCTCTTGCTGGCCCTGTTGTCTCCTAAGCCATCATCCAGAATTTCCCTTAATGCTAAGGGGAGAGCATTACACATTCTCAGTTTTATTCCATTATTCCTGTTATTCTTCACCATCACAAACAGATTTGCTGCGTTTTGTTGTTTACAGATGTCTCCAACTGAAGTACGTGTAGGTTGCTTTTCTTACCATATTCCTTTGTTGAAATAATGACGACTTTTTTTTTTTAATTGAGATTAATCCCTTTCACTCAAGATAATGTCTTGAGTCCTGCCTGCACGCTGCCTGTTTACTAATACTCACTGATAATATTTCTAAACTGAGTATGAGAAGTGGTTTATTGCTCTATATCCTTCATCCTTCCTCATGTACTTAATGCTTTGAGGACCAGCCATGGTCCTGCAGAAGCCATTGGGAATGGCAGCAAACTCTCTGCTCTACTTTGTAACCACAGGGAGAAGTTATGTTTCTCAACTAGAGATTGCCAGCGCTGCAGTGCCAACCTTTCCTTTTTGCATTTGTTGCACTGACCTACAGAGATCTTCATGAGCAGGGCAGTCACGGATGGATGTAAATAGTGGTACTGAAAGAGCCTGCATGGTTACAGGCCCTGTAGCAGCTGCAAACCAACCCTGATGCATGCCCAAGCCCAGCGTGACCTCCTGGAGCTACACAAGGATGGGGACAGGTGCCTTTCCAGTTCAGGCAGTGCTGCAACAGTAAGGCCACCCTCATCATCTAACCTGACTGGTGACACAGCAGCACTGAAGTCCTTTCTGGCAAGGGGATATGTCTGACTCCAGGACTGGGGATGTATGGTGCTGGCACAGCAGACACACGGCCTGGCACCAGACGTAGTGTGAGCTGTTGTCACCTCCCAGGCAGTTTGTACTGTATTCTGTGCTGCACTGGATCTGGCTGGATGGAGTTAACTCTCTTTTACCAGCCCATATCACACTGTGTTTGGGATCTGTAATAAAAGCAGTGTTGATAACACCGTGGTGGATTAGCTGTTGCTGAGCAGAGTCTACACAGTGTGAAGGCCATTTCTTTTTCCACATGAGTGAGCTGGATACCAATACACATTGCCTTCCCCAGCTTTCAGGATCTGCATTTACTGGGGATCTCTGTGTGGCCAGTGCAAGCAGTTGCTCCTGCACGCTGTTCTTCAGCAGTGATACAGGGATGACAGCAAAATCAGCTTTTTGACAGATTTCCTCCAGATGGTCAGCTCAGCCCAAAGAGTGCTGCCAGCTCTGCAGAGACTCCAGTGGAAGCAGCTCCCAGAAGCTTGTTGGAGAAGAGCTGTTGCCCCCACAACGCTGCTGGACAGGAATTCATAGAACCCCAGCACTGCTGGGATGGGAAACCCCCCAGTCCCACCCATTCTGTGTGCTGGCAGCCCCCCAGCTCAGCCTGCCCAGCACCCAGCCATGGCCTTGGACACCTGCAGGGATGGGGCTCTGCCCAGCAGGACAGTTTGAGATGCTGAGATGCAGGTGGTAGTGACACTGCCTGCAGATTCTGAACACAGCTACTTTATGGGACCATGCAAACGAGGCCAGTTCCCAAAGCACCCACAGTGCAATGGGACTGTGATGGACATGGATTTCAAAGTTAGGGAACAAGAAAGGTTAGAAGATTTGCATTTGAGTTCTCAACCTGTCCAAGTTTCTCTACCTGTCCTATGATAGCAGTAAAAAAATGACAACTTAGTTCTTTAAGTTTATTGATGGTGGCAAAATCTCCTATTCTCTACAGTCATCTCACATTCCTGATGAGCTGGGCAGCATCACCAACTCTCAGCAGACACATCTCAGCCCAGCCCTGGCCCCTCCTCAAGGCCTGGCCTTCCATGGTTGTGCGGGGTGAGCATGAGAGCTCCCCTGGAAACCCAGCAGACCCCTTGAAGCAACATCCCAGCAAAATAACTCATTGCTGGCCCATATAGATCCCCAAACTGTTGCTGGATGGTGCAAGTCAGGAGAGGAGAGGTTTCTGTAAGAGCAGAGTGCACCCAGGTGAAGGAGCAGCCCTTGGGAGGACAGAACACAGTGTCTTCATCACAGCACAGAGGTGTTCGCCCAGACAGGTCTGAAGCTGAGGACAGGCAGGCTGATGCACAGAAGCCCAGATCTTGCCACCAGCCATGCCAAGGCCTGACCTCACAGAAACAGGCTCCAACCTTCTCCTGCTGAGGAAGCAGGAGCACGAAGCAGTGCAGCCCTGTGCCCTGCATAGGCTGGGGGCTGCAGCTCCAACCCCACCAGGAAACAGCAGCTGCACACATGGGCACATGCAGTTCCACACTTGAGCCTTTGGACAGCCTGGAACTTGACTGGGATCTTCTCTGCTGGCAAACGGACATGGTCTGCATCAGCTTTGCATCTTTAAGGGCATTTTATCTTTAATTTAGTATTTCAGTGTCTTTCTTTGCCAAGCTTTGCAGCCATTTGAGACTATTCTTAAAATAGCTTTGCTCCTTGTGAAACAAGAGCTTCTCACAAGCATGTTCTCCATTTGGTTTATTCATTATTATTATTTTTTTTAATGAACTCTTTTGGGAGGGATTTCTGTGTTGCTGTTCTTTCAATGATACTGGATCACATCCACGATGCTCTCGGTCTCACTGCGCTCTCTTACCAGCACGGTTCTGATCGAAGTCCCTCCCACTCTCAGCACCAACGGCTCACCGCTCACCTCCCCCCGCTCCCCAGGCAGCTGCTGCCTGCTGAGATCGCAGCCCCCGTCTGCACGGCGCACCGACACGAGACCCGGCGTGGGGCTCATCGCAGACTTGGGCTTCGGCCTCCGCAGGCTCTCCGAGCGCCCAGGTACATCCCTGGGACTGGTTTCGAAGAGCGCTCACTACAGCAGCCCTAATGCTTGTTTTTTCCTGTTTACTCCTATTTGTGCTCGACCTTTCTAACCGCAGGGGCAGTTTTACACGTTGGCGGATTGAGATGAACCAGGTGCTCTGACTCTGAGCGCTTCGGCCCTCGCTGCCCCCCAGCACGCGGTGGCGGGGCCGTCCGTCCCGCACTGCGCCGTCCCGCAGCTCTCCGCCCGCGCGGTCGGCGCAGCAGTGCGGGAACGCGGCCGGCAGGTGGCGCTGCACCGCGGGCGGAGCGCAGGAAGCTGGTGCCGCAGCAAAGGCATCTAGCATGCAGTCCCACATGGTCTAGCGGTTAGGATTCCTGGTTTTCACCCAGGCGGCCCGGGTTCGACTCCCGGTGTGGGAAAGCGCAACTGTTTTTCAATTTTAGCTCTTATTTTTTGCACATTTTTCAGTTTTCAAATCTGCGTGAGCTCTCTCAGCATCCACACAGCATCCACGAACGACTTGAATTCCTGCTCCAGACCTCCCCCGGGGCCTCCTTGCAGCGGTAACAGCACTGGTGCTCATAGCAATGTCACCGTGTCTCTCACACTCACCTGTGCCACAAACAATGCATCCTGCAGCACCCAGTGCAGGAATGGCAGCAAGCCTCCCCTGCAGGCCAAGCCCGCCCCTTAGCCATGCACGCTTTTATTAAGAAATGTCTCAGTGAAAGGAGAACCAGCAGAGTCACACCGCTGCCGAGCCCAGCACCATGCAGCGTGATAAAATACATTCTGATTTGGAAGCCTATAGGCCTGAGTTCTTAGTTCCCCCCATTGGTTTAAGTATTTCCATTCACTGTGGAAAAAAAAGAAAATAGTTTCAGAAGACAAAGTTTGTTTAAATCTTCTCTATAAACTGTTCCAGACTCATAAGAGAAAAAAAAATGCCTGAAATCCAGCTGTTAATGCTTGTCTGCTGCTGGCTTCAGTACAGAACCACTCAGTGTTACAGTGTGCTGTATTGAGCAATTGGCTCAAACTTATAACTGAATTAACTTATATTAATATTATATATTTAATATAACTTTATATTAAATGTAAATACAAATGTGGCATTTTGTGGTCTTCCAGGGGAACAAAGCACTATTACTGAGACAAGCAGGCTTCATCTCACAAGACACTCGTACTTATTCCATTAAACTGTTTCCCCCCAAGATGCTTGCAGACTGTATATGGCAGTCAGCAATGGCTGGAGCCAAAAGCTGCAAGAGGAGGCCAGGTTACCAACAATCTTAGATGTACCTGGCTCTATGGCAGGCAAAAGGCTGTCAGATACGGACATCCCTTAATCAGGGCAAGATTCCTGCAGAAGGGTTCAGCAGTGACACCACCAGGTGTGTTGGTCTTAAGACTAAGGAATCCTGTCAGAGCCCTTAGCCAAAGGGAAGAACAGACACTGTCAATCATTACATCAGAAGATCCAGACACAAAGGAACACTGACAGCTTCAACTTCCTGCCCAACACATGATCCAGCTTGCTCTCTCCTACAATAAACAAGCCTAACACTATCCCAAACCCAACTGGGTTTCACCCAAGACAAGAAAGAACATTTTTAACAAGGTAAGGCTTCCTCCTGTGCTCTCAGGCTCCAACAGACACAGCTCAGGGATTTCCTAAGCTGGACACAGCTTATATAGGCTGTGTGCTTACCATGACAGTTACTGTCATGAGCTCTCCTCCTTCGGTTTATATAACATCCTTCACACAATTCTCACTTGCTTACACTGTTGCTTACACTGGGACTTTTAGTATAAGGATGGATCGGGATCTCAGTAAGCATGAAGTTGTTTGATGTAACAAACTCAGGCAGATATTTGGATACTGATGTCTAATGGCTTACACAGAATATATTGTTTCAGGTAAACAACATAATTTGAAAGGAGGGGTGGGGGGAGACAGAGAGAAAGATGCAGTCACTACTCTTGGATCCAGCGATGCCAGAGTTGATCCTTGAGCAGTGCTGACGGCCCCCCTCTCCCTAAGCTCAGTCCTTCAGAACATTCCAGAAATGAGTCTAGGGTCTCAGATAGTCATCAGCTCCCCTCTAACATCAAGGTGTGACCCTACCCCTCTTCAAGATTTAGAATATTCTGGAATTGGGTTGGAGGGAGTCTTCAGGGGGTCTCGCTCTGACCCTGCCAAAATGTATGCAAGCATCGTTTGCGAGATCTCTTCCTCCCTCACTAAGTTTACTTGCTGTAATTAAACAGGCCTGCATAGTATTCACAAGATAAGGAGATAGGTCTAGACAAATACCTTGCCTTTGCAAGGTTCCCTCCTCCAACTGCTCCTTAACTCATTACTGTGCTGATCTCCTCCTACACTTCTACCAAATGTTTGGGACAGTAACGCTTCTCAGTCTCTTAAAGAGCCTTGCTCAAAAAATGGAAAACCAAGGCTTTCCACAGAAAATAGGCTCAAGTTGGACAAGGCACATGAGTGCGCCTGCATCTTCGCCAAGAAAACTTCCCAGCTGATAACACATACATATTTTGTTGATTCAAAGACACCAAAGCTACAGTACCACTGAAGCTTTGCATCAGTTCAGGGCCTCTCTGGAAGCTTATTATCTTGGATGGCTGACAAGATCTACCAAATGAAGCATGGCCTAAAATTGTCCTCTAACAGCCTGAGCTGGCTTTGCAGATTCCCTGCTTCTGTTCCTCCTATCTTGGGTCCACTTCATCTTGGCCAGTCCCTTTTCAGCTCTCCAAAGTTACGCTTTTCTGTTTCTTTAGCTAAAAGCCCCCAGATGACAAAGGACTGCGAGAGGACCTTTCTCATGTAGAACTTAGCATCAGAGCTCTAACTACCCAGGAACACTCCATAGGGATAATCACATAGATGCTTCAGCATAAGAAAAGAGCAAAGGCTCTGAGCCCGCAGCCACCAGCACAAGGCCAGCATGCACACTGTTGAATAACCAAAGAATATTACATCTTACACAAGAGACACCTTTTACCCTTCTGAGCTGCCACCCAGGGTGCAGGAGAGCAGTGAGCACATCCAGTTAAAAGAAAATAAACAACACTATGAAGACAACCAAGTGAGTAGGGACTGTTTGGGCTACCAAGGCCCAAAGGTGGTCACAGGCAGCCCAGCAGACACCCCACAGAAAATAAGATACGGCTGTTCCTGCAAACATGCTACAAGCAACCTCAAGGCCCAGTAACTAAGAAACGACACCAGACCACAGCAACATCCTTCCGCTCCACAAGGAGCCACAGCAAGAAAATGGCGGCGCTGAGTTTAAATCCCTACGGGTCACCTTTGACCTCCCGTGGCGGGTGCGAGCACTCTCGCGAGAGTACGGAGGAGTGGAGACGGCGGTCTTACAGCCCTCACCGAGTCTCGCGAGCGTTTGAGCGGTGGTTTTTTGAGCGGTGGTTTCCGGCCGCACTGTCTCGCGAGAGGTGGCGGGCGCGGGGCCGGCCTTTGTGTCTCGCGAGAGCCCCTGCGACGGGTACTGGGCGGCCCCGTGCCGTGTGCGGAGCCTGCGAGCAGCGAGACGCGGCGGGCGCCATTTCGGGGAGCAGCCGCCGCGGCCAGAGCCGGGGCCCAGCCCGGGTCCGGGGACCGCTCGTCACGACCGCGCCGTTCTTTGCCGCCTGCCGCCCCCGCGGCCGGCCGAGCGGCGCCGTCCGTCTGCCTTTTGACTGCTCGGAGGGGCCTGCCGAGCCCTCGGGCCCATCCCCCACCGTCAACGCAGCCAGCGCCGGAGCCGGGAGCTTTCGCTGCCGCCGGGCCTCGGACACCCGAACGAGGACAGCAGCTGCCCGCGGCGCAGGTAACTGCCGGGCTGGCGCCGGGCCGCGTGCCGGGCTTTGCCGCGGCCTGGCTCCCGGGGCGCCGGGGCCCGCGTCTCCCGCCGCCGCGGCCTCCTCGCTCGGGCAGGGCCGCCCCGTGCCGCGCTCTCGGGCCCCGCCGTCGGTTTCCCCGCGGCGTCCGACCCGCGTTCTTCTGGCGCGGCGCGGGCGGAGCTCGGCCTGCCCCCCGCCTCGCGGCCCGGCCGTGCGGGCTCGGCTGCTCCCGCGGCCACGTAGCGGGCGGGTCCGGCTGTCCCCGCCGCCGCCTTGTTCCTCCCCGAGTCCCCCCACGATGGCGCTGTGCGGCCCGGCCCTGCCGCCCTGGGGAGCGGCCCTCGGGCTGTCGGGGCGCGGGGCCGGGAGCTGAGGGCGGCCCTGAGGCCCGGATGGCCGCGGAGCGGGACCTCGGCCCGGGGGGGGGCGGGGCGGGGCTCGGCCTTGGGGGGCGTCGTTGAGAACCGAATTCGATTTCCTTCCTCTTGGGTTGCGCGCGGAGCGTTGGGAGTGCCGGGGTGCGAACGTGGGCAGCGGGAGCGCCGTGCGGCCAAAGCTGTGCTCGCAGCCCGGGCGGTGAAGCTCTCCGTAACGTTTCTCTATGCCTCCTGTTAGCAGGACGCGGACCGAATTGGTATTTTAAACTTGTTATGTATTGTAGCATAGCAAAGAGGGGTGGATTTACGTTGTGAAATACTGATGAAGTCAGCAGTCGTGAATCTTGTGTTCTTTTAGGCTTCCTGTTGACTGAGGAAGTCTCAAGTATAATTCATTCCTATTTTTTTTCCTTCTACAATGATTTCGAGCATACAAAGCTTTCATTTTCCTTAAAAAAAAACAAAAAACAAAAGAACAAAGCCTTTTACAAGTAGTCTTCTAGGGCTTTTTGGTGTTTAAAGAAGGTTATTTGGGAATCTGTTACAGCTTTATACTCATTTAAAATTCATGGATTCTTATCTGTGATTTTTTT
Source organism: Phasianus colchicus (assembly GCF_987193195.1). Taxonomy (NCBI): domain Eukaryota; kingdom Metazoa; phylum Chordata; class Aves; order Galliformes; family Phasianidae; genus Phasianus; species Phasianus colchicus. Next base: position 1,295,687 of record NC_143452.1, read on the forward strand.
ACTAGAAAAATAACTGTATGTGTTTCGATTTTTGGCTGGAATTGTGGAGTCAGTGGGTCTGTGTGTTGCAGAAGGAGAAGGTACTTTGGAAGTGTGGTGTGACACCAGTATTGCACTGGTTACAAATTGTACAATTGCACGGGCTGAGGCCAAAGGTCTCCGTAACTCCACACACTGCCTGTGGCTCTGCCTGACAGCACACAGCCCGGAATGATAGGAATAGAGGGCTGTCGTGGAGCAGCACTTCCCTCTGTGTCCTCTGCCAGTTGTGGCCCAGGATCACGAGGGGTGTGTTTGTGTAATGAAAAGCTTTTTCTATAAACTTTTTGTTTTGAACACAGCATGTGGCTTTTTCTTTGTTTGGGACAGTAAGTTCTGTAGTCGAATGCTTTGTGATAAGGCTTTTTTCTTTTTTTCTTTTTTTTTTTTGAATCCTCTGTAGGATGGTTGTTGCTTTTACACCTATTTGTGTGGGTGCAGCAATCGGCATTCCTGATGTGCTTGTCCTCGGGGCTCATGACTGGGCTGTCCCTGTTCTGTCCCTGACCTCTCTTGGCCATTCCTCTTCACGTGTGAAGAATTCTGCCCTAGTTGTAGGTGGATGTGTTCTGTTGGCTAAATGCACAGACAAAAAAGCAGTCATGGGTGGAAGTGCCACTGATGGAATTGTTTCTTGTTGAAAACCACGTTTCAACCTGGTGCTTTTTAGTGGTGCTTAATCATACTGCTCCTCTTAGATGTGCCTCCTGTTAGCAGAGCAGCAGTGAGTTGAGTTATATGTGCTTATCTACATGACTTGAAAAACTACCTGTAAATACTCTGAGAAAAAGCAATATGTAGCCATTAGGTAGAAACCAAGGGTGGCCGTGTTTGTGGTAACACTGTAGCCCCAGAGGCAGTAACTGTGAAAATGAGGTTAGTGTGCCTTCACATTAAGCAATTGAGCTTGAACTTTCAGTGCTCCCATATTAGTGCAGGTTTGTTTTATTCGTTGTGTACTAATGGGGAAGAGAGACTTGTTCTTAGAGGTGGTGAAGCTCTGGTATGTCTCTGTTAAGAGGTTGTGGGTGAACAGTTTAAAGAATTTTGTAAATTTGGAGCAATTTAATTATGCTAGAAAGTGCAGTTCTTGTACAGCAGTACCTGCAACCACGGTGCAAGAATTATCATGGTTTAAAGAAATTTATGGCGCGTGTGGAGGAAAGTCCTCACGTACAGTCACGTCTACAGGCCTTGCTTCTCAGTTCTAAAAAAGAAAAGAAAGAACCTCTTTTATTGATTGTTTTTAGGAAGTTGAGTCTCTGTTCAATGCTGCAGAGTTTTGAAATGTTCTTAATAGTGGACTTGCATAGGAAAAGGGAATCAAATGTCAGGAGGATTTGGAGTATAATAAACACAAAACAACACGAGGAGGTTGAAGTTGAAAACTGGTATTGTATGGTGTGATATGGCTTCTTTTTCTTTTCTCTCCTGAAACTTGAAAGTCTGGACTAAATGGATCGGGTGTGTGCTTTTCTTAGTGCTTGAATCATAAGATTCTTCAGTGGCCTGTGCTGTGCAGGAAGTCACGTTTCTTAAAGGTGATCCAAGTCATCAGGGTAATAAATGTGATGGCGGCAAGTGCAGGGAGTGTGCAGACAGGTTTGCCTGAACGTTTTGTCTTTACACAGCTCAGGTAATCCTTTGGTTGAGCTCTAGTACTTCTTAAGATGGCCTGTGTTGCTGCATCATAGTGAGCTGTGCTCTTTGTTAAGAAAGAAATAGCTGGGAATACCTCAGGGGTTTCTGTTTGCTAATTGTCTGATAGCACAGAATCGCATGCAGAATCACAGAATGGCCAGGGTTGGAAGGGACCTCAAGGATCATGAATCCTCAGCCACGTGCAGGGCCACCAACCTCCCCATTTAATACTGAACCAGGCTGCCCAGGGCCCCAAGCATTTGTGTTGTTCTCAGCTATCATTGGTTGCTGCTTTGTGTCACATTCTTTACCAGCTCACTGGGCGAGCTTCATTCCAGTCTTATTGGAAATAGCTACTGAGAGGCTGATGTGTGAACTGTAACTGATGCAGTAACAACCTCTTAAGCAAAAGCTTAACACTGGTGTTTTCCCTCTCAGCTGGATTGTTTTTTCTTTCAGGTGTCCTGAAAAAATGGCTGATGATATTGATATAGAAGCAATGCTTGAAGCTCCATACAAGAAGGTGAGAAAAACGTGCCAGTGAGGTCCTGTTTACCTTAATTTAGCATTATTCATGAAACTACTGCTGAACTGTAAACTAACATCCCTGGAGCCCTCATGATTTGTCTTATTGGAGATGCATTACATGTAACTTGCAAGTAAATATGTGCTGTTAATGTAATTATATTGTGCAGTAGTTTCACTTCAGCGTGATGAATAAATGCCCATCTATCTCTCTTTGTAGACTTGCCTAACGATATCTCACCTCTACTCCCATGAATTCACCTTTGATTCCAGTGTGAACTGTCAATCATAAGGTAGTAATTGAGTGACGTATCGCTGTACCGTGGTCCCCTAGGTTAAAAAAAAAAAGAAAAAAAGAAAAAAGAAAAAAAAAAAGAAAAACAAGAAACAAAAACCCAGAAACAACCAACCAAAAAAAAAAAATTACCCCAAAACAAGAAATCTCTCCTAAAATTGCCAGGTCCAGTTTGGTATAGCAACAAGGTGAATGCAGTGGTTTGGGAAAACAGCAGGGTTCCAAGAATAACCTTTTCACCAGTCCCATGGCAAGTAAATATTTGAACAGTCTGCTCAGGGCAAGAAGAGTGAGACTTGCTCTTAATGCAGAAGGCTGGTGGTGGTTAATCTTTTAACAGAGCAGGTGGAAATCAATTGCTGAGTGAACGAATTTACCTAAATTCTTGGATCCCTGAACAGCCCGTTCTTAGCAAGTAAAAGACAGTATCACAGTCTGCACTGTCATTCTAAACAAATCTCCTGTATTCCTCTGTCCTAGTTGTTCAATTAAGAAATGTCAATTCTGATGCAAAATTTTTACCAATGAGTGTAGTGGTGTCTTTTGCCTAAACCAGCAGCAAATGAATACTGTCTTTTTTGTTTTTCACCAAGTGGTGGTGAAGTGTTAACATCATGCATGCTTTAGCACTGGTTTCACAAGTAATGTGTATCAAACTTAAGTCGTTTAGGAATTGTACTTCTGATGTAACCCATGTGATTAAATTGTAAAGCAAGTATATAAATTATATAGCAGCTATTGTTAGTCTGTTCTGCAGTGTTAATTACAACCGTGTCATGAATTTTGAATGAGCACTGTAAGTTTTAAATTGTATATTTAGTTTATGTAATATCTAGTAGCTTTATAAAATCTTGAACAGAAAATTGTAAATTGTTATGTTAAAATTCTTGTGTCCTGGTTTAACATGGATATTTTCCATGTAAACAGGTATGGAAATAGGGAATGTTTAGGCTGGACTGGTGGATTATTGATGACTTTCTTGGGAGTCGACGTTACTAAAGCAGTGTGAATCCCTGTTTGCTTCAGGGCGAGATGTGTGACAGAGGTGGCATCAAGCTCTTACAACCCTTCAACGAAAATGAGCGAAGATCTCGGGAATGGCATCGGTCACAGGAATGGATAGTGGCTGGCTGCTAGCGTAGCCACTGGGGCTTAGGCAGAGATGTAGCCTTGGTACTGATCTGAGGGGCACACAAACCTGAAACTTCCTCTTACGTTTTATAGAAATAACATTTAACCACTTGAGTGCTGAATTCTACAGGATAACTTACTCTCTAAACCATGTAAGGAAGTATCTACAATTTAATATACACTTTTAAATGATGTAAGTTTTGTATTTCATAATTGTATGACCTAAATTTAAGCAGCAAAGTGGTTAAACATGCCTACTTAAATTATCTAAAGCTTTCCACATTAAACTCTAAACAAGTAATTTAGTATTAAAATTTTTGTTTTGTATTTTCTTATTCCTATTCCCATTACCCTTTGACCACTTGAAATGTTTCCACTTCGTCCTCACGATGTTCTTCTATCAACCCTGCTTAGGATGAGAACAAATTGAGCAGTGCCAATGGCCACGAAGAACGCAGCAAGAAGTGAGTGTCTTAGTGCTCTGCTTTGGGGCGGGGGGCTGGAGCTGTGGGACTTGGTATGTGTGTCATTAGTGTTAAAGGAAATAAATTGGGAAATCTTGATATTTGCAGCTGTGGAAATTAGGGTGTTTTCTTTTTTACGAACGTAGTTACACCCTTGTCACTGATGCCACCAAATTTGTGGAAATGTTTATTGTTTTAGCACCAGATAAAAGTACAGACTTGGTAGGTTCTGCACGGTTCATCTCTTGTATTTTTTTGTATCTTAGCTGTGCATTTAAATCTTCTGTGTGAAATCGTAAGCAATTGAGAGCAGTACAGACAGAAGAAGATTGGATTGTTTTCTTGAAAAGTTTCGATACTGGGTTCCACATCAACTTCCCTCCCCTTTTCTGTCCCAATATTTTCATTACTACTCATATTCTCAACAGAACATTGTAGTCTTTCTTTTACTATTTTGTATAACAGCTTTTTAAAATAACTTCTAAAATTACATGAAAACTTTCAGAAACAGATTGTAAGGGTCTGTTTACTACCATCAGATTTGCACTATAAACATAGTTCTCGTAATAAATACTATGGCCTTGAAACCCCATCAAAATCAGCTGATCGCAATATTTAAAGTTCTGAAGCTTTTTTTTTAAGCATATGTAAAACTCTTGCTTCTGTTTCAGTGGCCAGCTCCCAAATTAAAACTGAGATAGGAAGAAAGATAGTGCTTCCTGAATTTCAGGATTGGTTCTGACCTCTCACTTCAGTTTCAATCAAAATAAAATATTCAAGTGTTCATATATATTAGCATGGTCTGCTGCTGTTGTGGAGGAGGACCTGGGGGTCCTGCTGGATGAAAAGCCAGCAGTGCCCTGGGCTGTACCCAGAGGGGGGCAGCAGGGTAAGGGAGGGGATTGTCCTCTGCTGTGCCCTTGTGAGGTCCCTCCTGCACTACTGTGTCCAGGTCTGAGACATCATTGACTTCTTGGTTTGCCACAAACGTGCAAGAACCATGGGTGTAGAAAAGCAAATGTCTTAGCAAGGAGAGGGAGTAGCAGCTTGATGTTGAAAGAGGAAGCAAAACTCTTGTTGTTAAAAGTGGTGGCAGACAGTGTCAGGAGAAAACAGTCTTCCTTTTCCTCTAACTTTGCTGTTCCATTCTATTTTTGCTTGTATCGGCTTTAAAAATAAAGTTATTCTTACAGAAGTTATTCTTAGCATCTTAATGACATATTTGAAATGTTTGGAAGGCAGCACATACGGTGTTACGTTTAATATGCACTAGTTGTAATTAGGAGGTATTCTATTCTCCAGTCCTGATACTCTGAGAACATGCTTTGGTGTCACAAAATTGAATTGAAAAGAAGTGCTGCGGGGCACTTGATCTTGTTCGTTATGAATTTTAAGATTCCTGATGTTTACCCACCCCTTCTACAAAAATCCTTGTACAAACACCAGGGTATAGCAACTTTTCACATTAATGCTTGTGACATCAAGTTAGAGGAACTGTGAATGTGGATGTGAATGAGGAATGTGAATAAATAATGGGAGCGATGACCTTGAGCTGCACGTGTAACCAAAACTGCATTTTCTTTTAATCTTCTCAGGAGAAAAAAGAGCAAGAGCCGAAGTCGAAGCCATGACAGAAAGAGGAGCAGAAGCAAGGAGCGCAAACGGAGCCGGGATCGGGAAAGAAAAAAGAGCAGAAGCCGGGAAAGGAAGCGGAGCAGAAGCAAGGAGCGCAGGCGCAGCCGTTCCAGGAGCAGGGATCGCAGATTCAGAGGCCGCTATAGGAGTCCCTAGTAGGTTATTTAGGACACGTTGCTTGCGTGCTCCCTCGGTGTGCGATGTGAGAGCTTGAAGTTTGTCTGCTTGCTTTCTGCGTTAGTTGTTAATCATCTCAGAAAAGGGACAGAGGTTCAGACTGAAAATGGCGTCAATAAGTATGGATTAAAAAGGAGGACGACAGTAACATATTGTGTTCCTCTTGCTAGTTTTCCTTCTTATCACGATGTAAAGAAGCAAAAACAAATGAAAGAATGCGTAAAACTAACTGGGAAACAAATGCAAAAACGAAGTTTATTACAGATCTAAACAGAGCAAGATTTCTACATTCTAAGTGCTTCAGTACATGTTGGAAGGATTAACTGTTTAAAAAAAAAAAGAGCACTGGTCTGTGACTTGCGTTTCAGGCTCATAAAACCCTTTGCTTGTGTAACTGAAATTTCTTGCCTCTTTATATGTTTACTGCAGGGCTGTTTTATGCATCCAAACTTAGAAATGTTTTGTCTTAGTAGTGCCCATGTGCTGTATGCTTGCCTTGCCTTTTCTCAGATTTAGTTGGAGGTGCAGAAGTATTCTTCAGTGCCTCTGTTCTTTGGCTTGATAAGACTTCTGCTGTAGGTAGTTCATGGCAGTTGGCTTTGGCTTCTCAGATGCTGTTTTTTTTCACTGGTGGTATTTGCTTAAAGTTTCTGCTGTTGTGTATTCCTGCCCTGCTGTATGCTCCTCCCATCACCTCTTTTAGTCCTCAGTGAAGCAGAAAAGCAGTGAACTGGGCTGCATGCTTGGCTTTTGTCAGCTACCTGCAGGTGCTGCTTGTGTGGGCTTTAGTCCGGGTCTCATCCCAGCAGTTGCCAAACCTTGGAACGCAAGGTAATGTCAGAAGTAGGCGCTAAGAAAAGGTGTTTGGGTTTTTTCCTTCTTTTTGCAACAAACAATGTCGCTTTCTTTGGAGAAATCTGTCAAGATTTTTTGCGAAAGTGCGTTTTCTTTTTTGATATTCTGTAAGTTTGTACAGTTCTCTGCAAAATAGATTTTTTTTATCCTAGGTGGCTGGGTCCTTCTGCAGGGAGTGCATTCTTTTTGGTGCTCTTGGAATGCAGGCAAAAATGGCTGGAGGTGTCAGGGTCTCATTTTGCACTGAGCCTCCTTGATGTTGGCAGTCTTCATGCTGCAGACGTGCTGCATCTCTGGGATCTGCCTGGCATTCCTTGTGCTTTTTTCAGTCCTTTGTACTCAGAGGACACAGCATAGCAGCCTTGCTTTTGCTTTATCTCTTTTATAAGGCTTTTTGCAGCCTTTGTAGACCTGTTCAGGGTTCCAGCTCTGAGGATTGCAACAGTGCACAGTTAGTTTGTTTTCTACAGCTCTTTGGCATCTGTACGATCACAAGAGCTGGCTGGAATTTGTCAGTGCCACTGTTGTTGCTCCAGATTGCCTCGTAAATCCTAATTAGGAGTCCTAATCAAGATCTTCTGCCTTTCAGAGGTGGAACCTGCTAGTCATCTCTGTGGTGGTGTTGCTCATGTAATCAAATGGGAGTTTCTACACCCTCTTGTTTGCGTGGGAGGCTTTTGCTCTTTGTTTTTTTCCTGTCATTACTGAGTGAGATAGTTCTCTGCCTGCAGACTTTTGGGAGCCTTAGCATCCTGGTCTTCTGAAGTGCTCTCCTCAGGTAGACGTTGAAACGCAATTTACTACACTAACGTGTGCCTATGTTCACTTGTCCAGATGTGTTGTACCCACATCTCAGAAGCATTGGTGCTGACTGAAGTGGACAGCAGTTAGCTGTAGTTTGCTTGTAGGTTGTGGATGATACAAAGAAAAACCTCCTTTGTTTTCTGGAAGGAGCAGAGCTGGTTCTCTTAAAGATGAATTTCTGCGTTAAAGATCTTAGCAGGCAAGTCATTAGTTCTGGGGATAAAATCTCCTGCATCATCAGCCTCCTTTCCTTGTATGCCTTTGGATCTACAAAAAATAATGCAACCATATGATGACAAAACAGTGCCATCAGCTTCACATTTCCTGAGTAACAAACAATGCTTAATGAGATTGAGATACATCAGCTGCTGCAAGGAGAATTTGGATCTGGAATCTTGCCTTGTGGGGCTGTTCAGACACTTCTGAGTTGGCGTTACTGCAGGCTGTGTTGCACTCAGCTGCTATGTCTAATTCAGAATGCTTCCTGTTTGTATCATTTTCCACTCTTCATCCTCTTTAAATGACTTTTAAGATATGTCTGCTGCTGGTGGACATGCAGAAGCATCTGCAGTACTGGAGAGAGAGGTGGTCTGCATGGTGTAGATAATTCTGAAGGAAAAGGATGGATGAAATAACAAATTCTCAGTCTTCAAGTTTTGTCTTTAAACATGAGGTAGTCACTACATGTTGCAATTCTTAAAAGTTGTATGCTTGGCTTCCATTGCTGTGTCTGTAGCTTTTTCTGTGGTGTTCTTTTCACTTATCTTGCCACTTTAAAATATTTAAGTTTTATAAGACTTGTTAGCAAAAGACATCAGCTGCTCTTAATGTACTGCAGAACTCACTTAGACTGGAACCAAGAACCATGAGTATTCTGGAACCAAGAACTTAGATGAAGCTACGGGAAAAACAGAGTCCTTACACATACACTGACTCATTGACTCTCTAGGCCTTTCTTGACCAAAACCTGCCTCATCTGAGAGGCTTTTGTTGAACTCCTGGATACAACTGATGTAAAAGCTTTTTTTGTTTTTACCTCGTTGTTTTGGACTATGTGCTTTGCTATATGTGGGGCTTATTGACCTCCAGACATACAGATAATTGCTTGTTACTCAGCTCTCCGTGCATGAGAGCAGGAACTGGACAAAACTGTGAAAGAGCTTTTAGAATGGCAGAAGAAAGAAAGAAGAAAATTCCTTTGATCTATAGCTTTACAAGTAGATCTCAATTTAAAAAAATCCAAATAAATGCATCACACAGATTGCTGTTGGAAAAAGATCTTCAGAAGTTCCCTCAAGCTATCACCTTGCCTCAGACAGCTTCTGAGACTTCTCACAGTTATGTCTTCACTTTGTCGGTTTTTTAATGTTCCTTTGTTTCTTTTATCTTACACTGCTTGTTTGTTGAGAGTGAAAATGAGCAAGAGTTTATTGGAAGGTTGTTTTTTTTTTAATTTTCTCAGCATTTGAAAACTGACTTTACTTTCTCAGCTTTGTGCTGTTTTTTTTTCCTTTTTAACTAGTTTTACGCAAAGATACAATAAGAAAACACTTTCTGTTTCCCTGAAAGCTTGTGATCTTAGTCACTGGCAGTTATTTAATTGGTCTCTGTGTGTTAGTTTCAATATTGGGGTCACCGTAGTTAGTGCTGCATATGAATTGAAAAGATACCACAGTGTTCTGCAGCAGCACATGTGAAGATGCGGGGAAATCCCCTCTGATAAGATGCCAGCCCCTGAAACCAGTTCTGGCATTTCCATATGCACTGTTTGGCAGTATATTTTGGGGATGTTGGAGAGCTTGGGTGGGTATTCTCAGCAGCTCACCCAACTTGAATAGGAAATGCCATATTTTATCCTAGGATATTTTTCAGTGGGTATTTTTATCTAGAGTAACCTCAACACATTGCATATTATGTACCTGTTTTTATTGTGTTATTTTGTCTTAACAAATAGTTTCTAAACCGTCTGATTTATTTATTTTTTTTATTCCAGTGATGCTGAGGGCCATATTTCCCTTCCTTTAACCTGGCCAGCATGGCTCTGGATCTTAGCCCTGTCCTTCCACCTATTATGGTGTCGTGGTGTTTTTAGAATGGGCATCCTCCTCCACGTTGTGAATGCTGAGCTTAACTATCAGCATTGCTGCTTTCCTGGGTAGCAAGACAACCTGGCTGGCTACATGGATTTAGTGAAAGACTATGTTATATCTTCAGACTGCTGTATTTTTCAGGGTGTCTTCACATCAATTTATATCCACAGCAGAAAGAAACAATTCTATGTGAAGGGAAAGGCAGAGGCCTCTGGCATTCAGTCTGTGTAGCATTGCCTCTGACATTCAGTGGATATAGAGGAGGAGGGTTAACAGGTGGCATTCTTGGCCTTGTACCTAGAAGGGTATGAAGTACAGGGGGAACACAGTAGTAGTAGGAATTTACTATTCACGTCATGGTCTGCCACAAGAACTAGCAAGAGGGCTGCCTCACTGGAAGGAATGGGCAGATTGCCATTTGTTGTAACTGCCTCTGTGAAGCCTGCAGAACTAAAATTAGATTCAGCCAAGAGATGGTGGCGTATCTATATAAGGTTAACTACTGGCTTAAATGGTTCTGTGTTTTGATGTCCATTCAGAACATAAAGGAAGCTTTAGTTACATCTCAGTAACACTTTGTAGTGAATGTAGCAGAGACAACACTAGCAGATTTCCCAGGATGTTTCCTTTTTCAGATATCTGCTTTCCACTTGCATCTTAAGTCTCACTTAGGTTTTGGTTTTAACATGTTATACCGGAGTCCTGCTTGCACTTGTCAGTGAGATGTGCATGTGGGCAAATGTATAAATAAGATTGGGACGGCAGCCCTCATTCAGAATACCTGTGCACACATGTGCCACGTCTGGCCAGCTCTGGCTTCACTTCTTCCTTGGAGTCCTGTGTGTGCTGAGGTGTGCCATGGTGGTTCTGCGTGCTGTGCACAGTGTGTGCATGCAGTGGGTGCTGCTGGTGGGAAGTGCTGGCAGGGTCAGGTGCACGGGTGGGTGAGTGCTCTCAATGTAATGTCAGTACAGACAAAATCTTGAATTGAGGTGCTCTGGTAAGTAATGTCTGTCTTTGCTTTTGCCGTAGTTCTGGTCCCAAATTCAACAGTGCCATCAGAGGGAAGATTGGTCTGCCTCACAGCATCAAATTAAGGTTTCTGAGTTTTCTCTACTTTTTATTGCATCATTAATAGGTTTTGTTTAAAATAAGACCATTACGCTTGAAGTATTTTGGTAACCTTGTTCTTATCTTTTTACAGCAGACGGCGTTCCAGAAGCAAAAGTCCCTTCAGAAAAGACAAGAGCCCTGTTAGGTAGCTATTTTTATATCCTTTTTTTTCCCCATCAATTGAAGGAAGAAGTGTAATGATGAAATAGTGTGTGACTGACTACTCAGCTGTCCAACTTAAAGTCACAAGTAATGCTGGAATTCATCATTCAGGAAGCCCATTAAACGAGAACATGGAAAAACGTTGCTTTTTTTCCCATGTCATCCCTTCCCCTCTCTCCAATTTTTGGGGTACCATTGTAGATAACGTCAGTTTGCAAAACATGTCTTGCCTTAATATTCATTTTTTGTGTGTTAATTCTAATTTAACTTACCTAGCTTTTCTACTAAATATTACTAAATACAGAACGGAAAAAGTGCTGCTGTTTTTTTCCTACCCATTGTTGATGTTATTTGTAGGGAAGCCAAGTAACCGAAATCCAGAGAGCGCTTATCTGTTCTTAAGCTTTACAATTAAGGAACTTGTATTTAGATTGCTGCTAATTAGATTTGTTTAAATTTAAGTATATTAATTTAGAGAATAGTCTTGCATGCTTTTTTATTTACTAGCAAAGTGAGATAATTTAATTAAGCTTTCTTGTGTTTTCTCAGTAAGATTTTAAAATATAGATATATCTAAATAAATATATTATGCTACTGGAAGCTCAGTCAAGAATCAGGCCTGCTAATTCTCTCTGTACATAAATGCAAGCCAGATTTTTTTCTGCTTTTTTTTTTTCCAGTTGAAGCTTTAACATTGCAAATGTAGTGTGTCTGATTGCAGCTGTTGTTCAGTTGAAATCAGCACTGATCCAGTCTGTGGGATGACAGTAATTATTTGCTATTCATGTGTTTGCTTTTTTGAGAGGAGTGTTAAGAAGCTACAAGCAGTGAGGACTGGGAGCTGTTGGTGTAGATGTCAGTGTTTATGCAATGCCTGTAGTGACTCCCAAGTGACTGGCTATAAATAACTTCTTAGTTTGCAAAGCTCACCTGAGGGTAGTATTGGTGTGCTGATTAATCCTGTGCTCTTCATTTTCCTATCATCTCTTTGACTGCAAACTTGTATGGTGCTCTTTGTTCATGACAGCAGCAGAACAGCAGCTTCTGTGTAGTTGAGGCTTTGAGTTTTGAATACTAATTTCCAGTCATACTCAATTTTAAGGTGAAATCTAGAAGTTTAGTCATGTTAGATACTATTATATTCATGTTAGGTATTCACTTCACCTCTTGGCCCCTACTTTTTTAACATTGCAGGTATTTTTTTCAGCATTAGACTTCAAAGTGCTTATATTTAAAGTTTTATGCACTCCAAAGATAAGTTATCTTATTCAGATTTTTTAATGTTTCTTTCTTCTTTCCAGAGAACCTATTGATAATCTTACCCCCGAAGAGAGGGATGCTCGAACAGTATTCTGCATGCAGCTAGCTGCAAGAATTCGACCAAGAGACCTGGAAGAATTTTTCTCTACAGTAGGGAAGGTAAGTAATAAGGAGATTGAAGTGATTCTGAATACTTTCTCAAGTAATTGTAGCTAGGGTGAGTATTCTGCTGAATTATAAGGAGGTGTCTTTCAGGAGAGTCCTGGGGCGTAAATGATTTAAGGCTCTGAACTTGGAGAAATAATTTGTCAGTTTACTGTTGGTGTGCAGTATGATGCAAAATGTGAGGGAGCAGTTATGATTCAGATAACTTAATTTTCAGAACTTTGAGTCTCCTGCAGGTAATCTTTTGCCAGTTGAAGTGTAATTTCAATTTTAACTTTCAATTTTGAAGAAATAGCGTTTTTCAGCAGTTTTACCAGCTGCAAGATTCTGGCTTAAAGCATTGCAGTGCTGCAGTGTCTGTTGCAGGTATCTGTTTTTCCTAAAGAATACTGCATTTGACTCTGAATTGTAGCTTTTAGTGCTAGTTTTCTTCCAGGAAATTGTTTGTTCAAAGAATTTGATGCTACCCTAGATTTGTAGCATAATTACAAAGCCATTGATTTGGCCAGTAATTGTTTATTAGCATGTCTGAAAGTAAGCTGTTGCAGCTTCTTTCCTATTGTAGCTCTGTCTGTAACAGTATGTCTGTGCTTGTCTTTTAGGTTCGTGATGTGCGGATGATTTCTGATAGAAATTCCAGACGCTCAAAGGGAATTGCTTATGTCGAATTTGTTGATGTTAGTTCAGTGCCTCTGGCAATAGGACTCACTGGACAGAGAGTCCTGGGCGTACCAATCATAGTACAGGCATCGCAGGTAAGGACTTAAAAAACCAAGCTTTTAACCATATTAACTGGTGACTGTTACCTTGCTGGAAGTGTTTGAAAGTTGGTCACCACTGCACATGCAGAAAAGCCTTAACAATAATGATTGTATGGTTTAAATGTAGAAAATGACCTTGGTTCCGAGTAGCTGACATGCAAATCAAAGGTGCATTTTGAAAATTTTGATGTTAATAAAGTAGTAGTGACTTTTAAAAATTATAATATATATAGTGTGCTTTTCAACACATGTGAAAATCAAAGTGACAGTTTACTAAGTACAAGCCAGAGCTCTGCATGAAGTTGTTCAGCTTGAAGATTTTAGGGAGGTACATCTCTGTATTTGGTCATGGTTGTTTGCTTTTGTATTTTGAGTTGATTATCTTGACATGCAGGTTATAAAACAGATGAATTTGGTAGAAGTATGCTGCTTGTTTTAGGGTTTTTCATTATTATTATATTCGTGCAGAATTTACCAATTTTTGTTTTTTTTTCTTTCTCCCCATAGGCAGAGAAAAACAGAGCAGCAGCAATGGCAAACAACCTGCAGAAGGGCAGCGCCGGCCCTATGAGGCTCTATGTAGGATCATTACACTTCAACATAACTGAAGATATGCTTCGGGGAATCTTTGAGCCGTTTGGCAGGGTATGCTCTGATTTGACCCTGTGGTGTTGTGGTTTATCTGAGCACTCAGATGGCCTTTGGAAAAAATTCAGTGTCACAGCCACCAAATATTTTCATTTTCTCAGTGTTGTGTACCTACATACTATACCACAAGACTATAGGTATTGAGTTAGCATTTCAGAACAAGTAAGAGCCTTGACTGGAGACATGGTCTGGTGATTTTGAGTGTCAGGCCTTATGTTAGAGAGCTTGAGAGTTCAGTGAGTTCCTGAAGTTCCCCAGAATCAGGCCTTTGTCTAGTTCATAGTGAATATATAGTAATGTAATCTATTTCTGAGTATTTCTTTGTTAATTAGTAACTTGTATTGCTAACCTTTGCAGTGTGTCCTGCTGCTGTGATGTAGGCTTCTATCTTTATACTCTGATCAGTGACTTTCAGTTTATAGCATGATAATGTTTCCTTACAATTATAAAAGTGACCAGATTGATTCTGAACTTTCCACCTCACGTAGCACGGTGTAGCACGGTGCTGACTGTTGCATTGAGGGTATGTCATTATTACATGAGGAGAAGATAGTACATTTCATATGCTGCTTAGATATGTTTTTTATCAAGCCTGTTGATGATTTTCAGACCATTTTAGAACAGCAGCCTTGTTTTGTACATTCTGTAACCTTACTTTTTAGATGCTGTGTTCAGCTTTACTGTGTGTATCCCTTTAATTCTGTTGTGCAAAAGTCTGGAACGTTGCAGCAGTTGGTTAAATTGTAATCCATGTGGCTGCTCTCCTTTTTTCTCTCAAGGTCTGGCAGTAGGGTTAATGTAGACCAGGAAGATTTACAGAGATAGCTGTGAATGGTTTTTCTTTCTAGTCTTCAGTTCAGTTCTCCTGACTTCAGTGCTGCTTTCTCTTCAACCACTTTCATGGCTCATGGATGACTTTCTCATGTTTAAATTCAGTAACTATAGAATGTTGGGAATAACAGTATACCAATAATTATTGAAAACAGGCAGACTTTTCTTAAAGCCCCTGGCAGTCATGCAAACTTCTTGTCTTCATAAATTGGGTTTCCTTAGCAGATGGGACACCCTGTGTTGTTTCATGACCTTGACGTTTACTGTTTCTGTTCTTGTATCAGAGTGCATATCTTGCTGTTTTTATGCTAATGTTTATTTGAGGAAAGAATTAAGAACTTGATTAAAACCAAAAAAGAACAGCAAGAAAAAAAATCCAAACATGGTTTCTCATTAATACATATATGTTTGGCAGGGCTGTACGTATGTGTTATTTGATATCTTGTTCTGTTCCAAACTGTTTGATAGTAAACAGGCTTATTCTTACTTTTAGATTGAAAGTATTCAGCTGATGATGGATAGTGAAACTGGACGTTCCAAAGGATATGGATTTATTACGGTATGAGTGGAATTACCAGACTTCTTGGCCAACTTTGTAACCTTATTGCATAGTGATAAAGGTTACTCAAACCTTGCTTGGAAATTTCATGTTGCAGGATGTGCAGCAGTGGTCTGTTTTTTTTTTTCTGCTAGTTCTCTGTGGATAATGTGATTAAACAATCTATGTGTGTAGATAGAAACAGCATACCTGATGGTCAGTGCCTGCAGAGCAGATCTATTCTTGGCAGGCAAATACAACTCCAAACACTGACTTTCTCATAGTGTCATTAAAATGATGGAATTACAGATTTTTTTTTTTCGTGACATCAAATTTCAGAGGCTGAAATTTTTTGTTAAAAACATCTTTCTCTTCATCTTGGCTCTCAAATACATAATTTTGTGAACGCAGCAGTTTGTGATGAAAGCAACATCAAAGGCCTCTGGCACTTGGAGACCAATGAAACAGACTTAAGCTAATATATGAAGTCTTAACACAGACAATAAGCATGTGTTTTTAATTTCACGTGCATCCTGAAGGAGATCATCTGCAAGGAGCAGCCAACAAATGCATGGTGGTTAGAAATTATACAAGTGACTGCTGCTCTTGGAAAGTGTTGTAAGATGACCACAGCCATGCCTCTCACAGATTGCTATATCTGTGTTGTCTAGCTTCAACAATAATACATATCTCTACACAGGAGAAAGTATTCTGCCTGGTTTGTGTTTGGTTATAATGAAAAATATGAATTGCATTTAAAGTTGCTTGGCAGCTGCTGTTATGTTTAGTGTTTTCTACATTTATGTAGCTATGGATGTTACGTGTGATGAGTGCTGCTAAATATAGTTGGCAGGATTTCTGAATTTATATTTTTCCCACCTGCAGTTCTCAGACTCAGAGTGTGCCAAAAAGGCTTTGGAACAGCTCAATGGATTTGAGCTGGCTGGGAGGCCGATGAAAGTTGGGCATGTAACTGAGCGCACTGATGCTTCCAGTGCTAGCTCGTTTTTGGACAGTGATGAGTTGGAACGAACTGGAATTGACTTGGGAACAACTGGTCGCCTTCAGTTGATGGCAAGACTTGCAGAGGGTATGTATGGTGATAAACAGGGAGTCTGCAAAATTTTTATGTAACTTGAATTAATCTGTGTGTTCGTGCTTCCTGCTCAGGTACTGGGTTGCAGATTCCCCCGGCTGCACAGCAGGCTCTGCAGATGAGTGGGTCATTGGCATTTGGGGCTGTGGCAGGTAAGAAATGATCACCTATTGTCCGAAATGCTGATCATACTTGATAATTTAGAGACAAAGTGCTGAAACGCATCTTCTGATCTTTTAAGTTGGGAACATAGATACCACAACACATTTTACAGATTGAGGAAATTCTCAAATCCATGGGCAAGTAAACAGTGGCAGTATGTGTCAGCTTTAATGGATATGCTTCACTTTGCATTACTTCTGCTGAATCTTTGTAGTTCATTTAATTCATTTCAGACCTTCATCTCTACAGAACAGTAATGTTCTGCTGCAGTGTAAATATTGACTGTTAAAAGTGGCAGGCTCATAACTGGAAGAGGATTGACCCTCTGCGGAGTCCCTTCTGTAAAAAAAAAAAAAAAAAACAACAAAAAACCAAAAAACAACCAAAACAAAAAGCCAGCTGTACCAGGAGCAGGAAGGTTACTTGTAGGACACTACAGTAGTTAGGATCATATGATGCATGTCCAGAGAGGTGGGCACTGTACATCAAGGTATCAGTGTGTTGCTTGAGGAATGGCTAATAGCTTGTGTGCTTTGTTGGAAGAATTACTGAGACTTTATTCTGAAAGGATAAGGCTGAGAATATGAGTGCTCCTGCTGCTAGTTCAATAGCTGGCCTGAGCCAAAATGTTCAGGAGGGCTTCAGGTAACTTACAGGAGACTTTAACACTAAAGCAAAGGGTGGCAAATCTTTGTAGCAGTAGAAAAGACTTGAGGGATATTGCAGATAACTGGCTGCTGGAATTTGCAAGAAGTGTCAGGAAACAAAGAAGGAATATGTGCATGGGGATTTCTGTCTCCTAGAAGAGTGGCAGGAGGCATTCAGACTTAAAGTACACCTGAGTCATGTTAATGAAGTTCAGGTGCATTGTTGAAAAGAACAAATGCATGAAATAATTTATATCCCCTGTCATGGAAGGAAACGTATTTGAGAAGTGACAGGAGATTGTGAATTGAGAAACAAGTCCTTTATATTAATGAAGAAAGAGATGAAGAAGACCAGGTGGCAAGGAAGAGGAGTAACTAGTCCAGAAGGAAGGTGAACAGCAATAGCATGAGATCACCTTTATTGTAGGTGCCAGTGATGTGACAGCTTTGCTATAAGTGTGGTTGGTGAGAAATGAGAAAAATGTTATAAAGAAACTGCAATCATTTTCTCTCCTGTGTCTGAAGCGGGAGGCCAGAAACGTTTTAAGACATCTAAATCATTGGAATAGCATTGAATTAGTGTGAGACAGCGTAACTGTAGAGGAGTGAATTTTAAGGCTGAACAAAGTTTTTTTGTATAATGTGCATGCTTAGCAATTGTAGAAATGAAGGTGGTAGGAGTATCATTGTTTGTTCCACTTGTATTGTGCAAAAGGAATAATGCAATTATGTACAATTTGAGTAACTTTGGAGAAGGATAAAGCTTTTTAGAGTCATGAGCTATCCCCAAAGTGAGATTTGGTTATGGATTAAAGATCTCTTTACTCTTGTTAGAGAAAATTACTACCAGGAATTATGTCATTGTGGGAGACTTTAACTTCCCTGATACAGATTGGAGAAGAATTGCTAGTAATAATGGTGGGGCCCAGATATTCCTGGATGTGATATCCGACAAATTTCTTCATCAAACACTCACTGACTCATGAAGAAGGGATGCTATTTTAAACTCATTTTGGTAAGTAATGAAGATGTTATGGATGAGAATAGAATTGACCATTGACTGAGTGATCATGAGTTGCTCAAGCTTAGAAGGAAGGATAAGGCTTATGATTTCAAAAGTGGTGGTTGAAGAACTAAGAAAATAAAGTCAACTGGTCTAAGTAGCGTGAGTGTATGAACAGACAGGATGTAAAAAGTTTCTTCAATTCCAAACTGCTAATGCTACATTGGATCTGTATCCCACAGAAAGAAGAAACAATCCTGTTAAAATTGGGCTCCACACTGAACTGGGTAATTGCCCCTAGAAGAATACAGGATAAGCACAGAGCCTGTGAAGAATAGGAAAGGGATAATAAAGATAATATGGCAGTAAAGAAGACAGTGCTGTTAGTAAATGATAAAGTGAGAATTACTTACCAAGAGTCAGATTAAGATAGACTTTGTAAAAATAAATGAATAAAACGAAAGCACAGATGAAGATTGATCAGATCTTGAAGACAACAGAAAAGCAGGGCTGAGGCTGAATGAAAAAATACTTGATGTTTCAAAAGAACCTTATTCTCTCAGGTTGTAATGGGAACACTGGTCATAAAGTTTGGGATTCCTATCACATAGAAGTATGGATTATGAAAAAATGCATCTCAAGGTGGATGAAGGTCTAAAGAAGAGTTGCGTGTTGTCAGTTCAGGGCAGTGAGGCTTCTATCAAATTAGTGAAGTAATCAGTGCATGAAATATGGGACACAGTGTCCAGTGTTATCAGTAAATATTTTAAGCCTGTGATATACATGGCTGGGATGTTACGTCTAAATTACCTGCACACTAAAAAAGGAAGGAGGAAGAACCTAATATGGACAGTTGCCAGTCCTGTTTTTCTGGCTTCGCTTTGTTCATTTAAAAGTCACATTAAAGAAGGGCAAATTGGAGAATATGATGAAAATACTGCATACCTTTAGAAAACTGCTTGGAAGCATTAACAGCCTGAGTAAAAGAAGACTTTGATAGTGAAACTCTTCTAACTCTTGATTTGTGTCATTTGGAAATATAATCAACTTCCAAAAGAAATTTCTAAGAAGTAGATAGTATGTGAAATGGGAAAATCTGACAAGAAGCTGATTCACACAAAGGGGGCATTTTCCCTCCCCAAATAAACACTGGGAATGATGGGACATTGTTGAAATCAAATTCCAGTTTCTGATCTCATAAAATACTGCATGATTCACAATGGCAAAAAACAGTGAGGTAACAGTGAGTGAACAAAGAGGTGCTCTGTGTGAGATATGTGGGGTGTTATACATGGGATGAGCACCTGTTGAGAATTGGTAGAGATGCAGGGTATATAACACAGCACCAATGTCTAGCAGTGAGGAGTAGTGATGAGTTGGAAAAACCTGGTTTAGTCAGAGAGTGAATATGAGCTGTCTGTGAGGCAGCTGTGTTTCAGTGTCTCTGCAAATCGGTGGCTAGAACTGCTTGCCTATGTTTGATAGCTGCTGAATGAGACTAGAGGTGAGGAAGCTGGTAGTTACTTGGGGAGCCTGAGAGCTTGGATTTACTGACATGGAGAGCATTCCAGCAGGAAAAAGAGTTGAAGCTAAACAGCTACAGCTGTCTATTTCTTGTTCTCTAGGTAAATTGTATCTGAAAATGGAAAATCAGGAGGCGATAGAACACTTCATATACTTTGTGGGACAAAATTTCTTTTCAGCAGACTTGATCTGCTGTTCTATTGTAAATAATGAGAAAACTGGGAAATGTGGCTGGCATTTGTTTACTTGAAGCTGGCTCTGCTTGAAAATGAAACAATATCACAATGTCTTTTAAGGCACACAGTGCTTGGATAGATATTCTGCTGTATCTGTACTGAGCATGTGCAAAGTCATTCAGGTCTCCCTATTCTTGCAGATAATATACACAGAATATACTCAACACAAAGCTGAGTTTAACTTGACAGATCATAACTTCAGTGTCCACATCCTGTTCAAAGCTGCACGTAAGGAAGAATAGCCTTACAAGAGTGACAATGAAGTTCAAAAATGGAATGGATTTGGAGAGAAAATCCATTCTTCAGCCCTGAGCAGGGAGAATATTCAAGTAGTTAATGGAAGCTTTTATGGATGGAGGAGTATGCTTCTGAAATAGCAGATAATTAACATATGAATTTTGTTGCTGCAAGGCATTGATAGGTGACCTGTAAATGGAGCAGATCTGTGAGCCCTGCCCAGAGCTGGGTGCTCTGTGTGGAGCTGTCACGTTGGGCACAGGGGGATGGGGCTGCAGGTCCTGCTGGTTTATGCTTGGTGGGTTCAGCTGAAGTGATGCCAGAGGCACAAAGGGAGAAGTCTGTCCTCATCTAACTAGAGGGATCTAAGAAATTTTGCTTATTTGCCTTTATTTTATTCAAACACTTTTTTTTACCAAAAAACTTGGTAATTATTTATGGAATCACAGAATGGTTTGGGTTGGAAGAGATCTTAAGTTCACCTAGTTCCAACCCCCTGCTATAGGCAGGGACACCTCTCCCAGACCAGGTTGCTCACAGCCCCATCCAGCCTGGCCTTGAGCCTCTCCAGGGAGTGCGACATCCACAACCTCACTGGGCAACCTGTTCCAGTGCCTCACCACCAGAACAGATGGTGAGATGATAGATTTGGACACTTCTGTGTGGATCTCGTGGGTTTCTGTAAAGAATATGCCCTGGAACAGTCCCCCATTATGGGGTTTCTCTCTTGGTGGAGTGGAGCACTCGTTCTGTTAAAAAGCCAGGTGAGAAACATGCTAGATGTAGCTCAGCTTTCAGAGCTCTCTTCTTTTAATCCCGTGTTTTACATGCTTTCCCAATGTGTGTTCTCCCAGGGAAGTCATTTGGAAGGCCCTTGGGAGTAAGCCCTGTGTCTTCAGGGCTCCTGCTGCCCTTACTGGCATCCCTCCCCTCTGCCAGCATTTTGGAGGAGGGCTTAGAGGGGAAAAAGTACACAGGTATCAGCCAATTTCACCTCGTTTCCAAATGGTCCATCACATCATCACAGCTTTCTAAAAAAGTGAATTGTGATGATGACTCGCTGCAAACCTCTGGCTCCCTGTGTTGGTGAAAATTAAGAAATTGAAACGAGTGAAGTTTGTTCCCAGCGTTCCCAAGCTTTTCATTGCTAATCTAAAGCAGAGTCGAGTACTTGAGTCATACCCTTGTAAATGGTTGGGAAGTCTGTGTTCTTCTGTCCCTGTTACTTCAAATAGGGACAGCTGTTACACTTACGTGACAAATTACATGTTCTGAATGCTTGAAAATGTTTTGAAATGGAAGAGTACCAAAGTAACGCGTCATTGTGATGTTTCTATGAAGAGATAACAGGTGAAATACCACCGTGTTTCTTCGACATAAATACAGTAACTGCTGTCAGAACGTTGGTTGGGTAACTGTGTGCTTAAATGCTTTCAGTTAAGATAGCAAGTTTTTAGTGCCTGCAGGAATTGCTGTATTTTCTCACGGGAAAAGAAAACACTTAAGAGTCGAAGCACATTACAGACGAGATGAGAACTGTGTATTAAACTAAAGGACATGGTCAGGTCTCACTTTCCTTTTAAGAATATTGTTTCTCTTTGAAATACTCTTGCCTACCTGTGTGGTTATGGAATATCTTTCAAGTACGCAATATCCCAGCTGATGAGCTGCAAGCAGGGAAATTTATTCATAGGAACAGTTGAGAGCAGGCCTAGATTCTTGAGCAAGGTCCTGAACACAAAAGCACAAGCTAAACAATCTGGCAGGAACGGCACAGGTATGGTAACGTTCACAAATGTGCTAATTAACTTCTGTGTATTTCTCCTCAGATCTGCAAACAAGACTCTCTCAGCAGAATGAAGGTAATGTGGAATTTGATATAACTTGTCACCAATACCTTGTGTGCTGCAAATGTTGTCTCTAAGTGAAATGCTTTTGATGTGGAGATTGCCTACAGCCTGAGAAATTGTGCTGGTGTCTGTAGGAATTGTACTTTATGTTGGCCAAAAAGAACAGAAAGCATGTGGAATACTTGACCTTTTCTGTGGCATTCCCTCAGTGTTTGACTGACGTGTGCCCTGGGAATGCTGCCTAGGAAATATCCCTGAGTCCTAGAATGGCTTCATGGCTCCCGGCACGTCTGGGTGCACAGCTCCATCCATCTGGGCCTGGGGAAGCTCAAGGAATAGGGCAGTTGGGCTTCAGGTGTGGTTTTGTTTTCCCCTGCATTAAAGGTAGGGGCTAGAAGATTCAAATGAGAAAATCAGGAATTTGGCACTGCTGTCTCTGAATTAGTCATTACGTTGCTGCCTTTGTCCCCCTTAATTCTGCATATGTCGAGAGAAAGTGGCCTGTATTTCACCTAAACAGAAGCTTACAGCCTGTGGAAAGGACTGCTTTTGGACAGTGCTTACATTAATAAGATGCACTGTGATGATTGGTAACAGCAGGTGATCAGTGATTGTGTGGTTACTGAGAGAGTACAGAACGACTTTGAAGTTTTATCAGTTGCCAAGTATTTCCTGCGCTGTGTGTTTCTACCAAAAGGTTGGGTGTATTTGAAGGATCATTGTTTGCTCAAAACAAGTTCTGGGGATTCTCAGGAATGGATGGCACGTCCTGTGAAGTGAGGTGTGGGGCAGCCCTGCTGTGTGGCTGGTGCTGGGCTGAAGGGACGGGTGGGGGTGGTGCTGGAGTGCAACACAGTGCTCGCATGTGGAGACTTGTGTTTGCATTGAAATGCTTATGTTGCAAATCCACCTCAGTGGTGGTGCAGAGTTCTTTTTTCTGGCATCAGTTGTAGCTAATCTGGGTTTTTCCACAGCACTGCTTCCTTGCCTTCGGTTTTCTGTTCGGGTAGAACTGTTGCTGTTTGTGCCAGATAATGATTTTTAGAGAGTAGATGGAAGATCCACATTTAAATTGGAACCACGTGTAGTGAATTCTGAGATTTATTATTGTTTTTTTTCCCATTAAAACAGTTTTGGCTGCAGCTGCTTCTGTACAACCACTTGCAACACAGTGCTTCCAGCTTTCCAACATGTTTAATCCTCAAACGTAAGTGACATATTGCAATTTCACTTCAGCTTTTGTTGATGACGTGTGAGAAACCAAATAGAACAGCGGGTGGGTGGGGTTTTTATTGATGGATTGGTTGTGAAGTGGGATTTACTGGGGGTAATAATGTTTCCATTTCTATTCTGTTCCTCTTCCACCCCCTGCAGTGAAGAAGAAGCTGGCTGGGATACAGAAATTAAAGATGACGTGATTGAGGAATGTAACAAACATGGAGGAGTTATCCACATTTATGTAGACAAAAACTCAGCTCAGGTATACCTGGCTCCAGGGGCACACTGAACAGGCTGCGGGAGTCTGTTGCTTTGTTCTGTATAGAGAGAGCGTTACAAAAACTCTTTTTTCCCCCCTAATCTGAGTCTAATAATCTGAGTCTGAATGTGCTTAGCAGTTGTTCCAGAATGTAGTTCCCTTATATTTTGAGTTGTCATCAGTTTTTTTGGTGTTGCAGCCTGTTCTCACAAATTTCCGCAGTTGAAGGTACTGTGGGCATGCAGGCTGGAGAATGGCAGCCTATTGCTTCTGGCATTTCCTTGAACTGTGCATTTCCTAAGAGCCAGGGGCTTCTAGTTTCTTCTTGTGCTGCAGAACGCAGACTTCAGCTTCAGCACAAAGGTCGCAGTGCTCCAGCAGATTCAGATTTGCAGTGAGATGTGCCTGATCCAGTTCCTGGAAGCAGTTGTCTTCACTGGCAGTGTTAGCAGGGGTCTGCCATTGTGCTGAGGGCAGTAGGAGTACCTGCATCCTAGGAAGCTGCTGCTGAAGGCTTCATAACAAAGTGTTACTTGCGGTGGTTAATGCCTTTCAGAGAAAGAGATTCTTGAACACCTGCATTTGAAAAAAGCTAAGAAAATTTTCTTCCATGTTCAGTTTGCCTGTGCAGCCCCCAGACTGATCATCTCTTCCCCTGTATTTCCATTCTCAGCATATAAATGGCTGACAGGAACTCTTGAACTCCTTTTCTAAGGAATCCACACCTCAAACTGGAGTACTGTATTAAAACACTCATTGTTACATTCTGATTTCCAACTATGGAGCCTTCAGAGTGCTCTGCCAGGGTGAGAGGCTGAAAGTTATGCTGCTGTTTCTCGCAGTGGGTCGGGACTGCTTAGATAAGAGTGTTTGACCCTGGCGGTGTGCTTGGCGCCCTGCAGACCTTCATTTACCATTGAGCTGCTTCTATGGAAGTTTCTTTTCACCTGTGAGCCTTTCACATGGGTTGTTGAGGTGTTACATTTGACAAAAGCTGCTTTCTAATCCATAAGACAGCATGCAGTCTTGCCTAATACTTTTAATCTCCCAGGTAAGGATTATGTTGAACTGCTGGGCTGGTGGGTGTAGAAATATTTCCCGTAGCACATTAGTCTATGGCTGTCATGGATGCAGTGTCCTATTACAGACTTAATAAATATTAATTTTTAAGCCTTTAGCATTGCACATAGATTCTGAGCACATGGAGCTGCAAATCTGGCTTGTTGTAGTTCATAAGGGAGCTGTAATTATTTATTTCATAAACACTCATTAGGTTATGTGAAATCCATTTTGTCAGGCTAATGCAGGGACAGCTCTGATACAAAATACCCACTACTATTTAAAAATACTTTATTTAAACACAAACTTCAACTGTGCTGTTTTGTGGGCTGAGATTCTCATTGCATTACCTCACTTCTGGTCTCCAGTCTCTGGCCTTTTGGGGATCTTTTCCAGACAGTCAGACTTGTGGCTCTGAGGGCTGTCAGTAACAGCAGTGCAGAGATCATTGGTGTGGGTGAAAAGATCTTTGTCCCAACTGACATACATTTCTCTTGGCTCTTGCAGCCTGTGGTGTGTTCCAGGGAAATTAAAGTTTTGCATTGCTGTGTCCCATTTAGAGGTTTAAGCAGCTGGAATGTCTGTGCAGGGGGAGGCTGAGAACAGAGCTGTGTGTTCCTCAGTGCCCACAAACATCAGATTCTCACTGCCCCATGTGGACTGCGAGAGCCCCTGCTCTCAGGCTGTCCTTCTGAGAAGGAATGATACCACAGTGGGAGAAATGGGTGCAGGTTGGAGAAGGCTGCTGAAGGGAGGATTGTGTTCTTTTTATTATTGTATACTTCTCCTCTAAAACCTGTTTCAGCTTAAGATGATTCAGCAGTTACTGGTAATATCTTATTAAACATGTAGCCATAAAAATGCACACACTGTTGTGGGCTTGTGTATGTTTTGCAGTTTTTTGAATGTGAATATTGCAGTACTTTGCTTTAATCTGGTTTAGTGCTTAGTTTCCAGATAGAAAACTCCAGTTGTCTGTGGGAAAGATACATTTCCTAATTCATTCATGTTAGTGACCATCTTGAAGGCTGTTCTGAAGTTCACGTATTGATACTTGGGGCATCAGCCTTCTTTGAAGTGCTGGATGTTTTTACTGTTGCTGGGCACAGAGTTCCTACACTGTCCATCTGAAAATTAAACTGTAAGCTTGTGCATCTAGTGCAGGTGGTGGTGGTTTTCAGAATTTCATAGAATCCTGGAATGACTTGGGCTGGAAGGCACCTCAAGGGTCACCAAGTTCCAGCCCTCTGCCACAGGTAGAGCTGCCAGCCCCTACATCAAATACCAGGTCAGGTTGCCCAGCACCCCATCCAGCCTGGCCCCAAACACCTCCAGGGATGGGGCAGTGCACAGCATCTTTGGACAGCCTGTGCCAGCACCTCACCACTCTCAGTAAAAAAAAAACTTCCCCCTGACATCTAATCTAAACCTTCCTCCTTAATTTTAGAATGACTCCCCCTTGCCCTATCACTTATTCATATAAAATGTTGATTTCCCACCTGTTTATGATTTCCCCTTAAATATCAGAAGGCCGCACTGAGGTTTCCCTGCAGCCCTCTCTTCTCCATGCTGAACACCTGCAGCTCCTTCAGCCTGCATAGCAGAGATGCTCCAGCCCTCTGATATCTTCATGGCTCCTCTGGACCACCATCCTTCCTGCACTGGGGCCCCAGGCCTGGATGCAGTAGTGTAGATTGGGCCTCATGAGGGTAGAGTAGGAGGGGACAGTCCCCTCCCTGCCCTGCTGTCCCCCATTTCAGATGCAGCTCAAGGTACCCTCAGCCTTCCAGGCTGCAGGCACACACTGCAGGCTCACATTAAGCTTTTCACCCACCAGTACCCCGAGTCCTGGTCAGTAGGGCTGCTCTGTAGGAGTTCTCCATGATGGCAGTCTGCAGAAAGGCAGCCACGCTCCTTGTGCTTCTGTTTCACCTGGAATTTTGTAGTTGGGAAGTGTTAGATTACGCTTCAGACAGCATCAGGAGCAAGTAAGCAATGCTTGCTGCTTCTGTATATCAAGCTTGCATTTGGCCTGGCTTGCAAAATCTTATTAAAAAGGTGAATGGTGCTAAAAGCACTGTTGGTATGATGATGTGCATCGGTAAGACTGCCTGGTGTGGCTGTCTGTGTGCTCACTGCAGTGCTGGTAGGAGCTCTGGGGAAGGTTTGCTTCCATTACAGCCATACAGAGGAAGTGTCTGGGAAGTGACTGCAGGAAATGTAACTGTGTAATGCTTTGTGTTGCAGGGCAACGTGTATGTGAAATGTCCTTCCATCGCTGCTGCCATCGCAGCTGTGAATGCATTGCATGGGAGATGGTTTGCAGGTGAGAAGATGCATTTTTTTGGTAGAAATGTGCATTTGTTCATTGATTACAGAACTGGACAAAAACTGACCCGGGTTTGTTTTATTCTCCCGTTCAGGTAAAATGATCACAGCAGCCTATGTACCTCTCCCAACATACCACAGCCTTTTCCCAGACTCCATGACTGCAACCCAGCTACTGGTTCCCGTTCGACGATGAAGATGGATTTAGTCAGTTTTGTACATAGTTATTTTTTGGAGGAAGATTGAGTTATCTTTTATTTAGATAAAACTAAAGGAAAGGATTTAATGTCATTTTGTGTACACTTCCTGCTACCTTTAAAATAAAATGAAGTAAGCAGAAATGCAGTGTGTTCATTCTCCCTAACTAGCATTTCCACTGTATACAAAGCTGTTGACTTCTTGTTCTGCCTTGTAATTCTTGTACATTTACTAAGGTGATCTGTAGGAACTGAGAAGTAGCTCATAGAAAACAAATTCTCTGTAAAAGGCAGATGGGACATAATTCAATTTTTAAATGTTTCACGAGCCTTTCTTTTAATGCAGCAATTACAATTTACATTTCACTAAATGTAGGTGATCTGCTCGAGGTTAATATCAGAGGTAGAGACTGTGAAGGGACATATTTAGTGTTGTGTATAAAGGGGAACTGGAAAGGCTGCTGAAAGCTGACCTGGCCCGGCGCTCGGTGTGCGCTGTGCTGAACGAGGGTAAGAATAGAAGGATTGAAGGGTTTTATTTCTCGATGGTAACTTTTGATTAATGTTATCTGTAAAAGTTTCTTTGTAAATACTGTGTGAGGTGTGTCTACGTTTCCAAACAAAACCATCTCTGCATTTCCAGACAGGTTTCTGTGTGTGCAGTGAAATTGAAGGATTTCAGCAGTCTGAAGATGGGCAGGAAATACAGAAACATGTTTTGTTCTGGTTGCATATAATCTTTGCTCTTTTTAAGCTCTGTGAGCTCTGAAATATATTTTTGGGTTACTTCAGTGTGTTTGACAAGACAGCTTGATATTTCTATCAAACAAAGACTTTCATATTGCAACAATCTTTGTAAGAACCACTCAAATAAAATTCTCTTAAAAAGGCCTTCATGGAGCCTCATTTCTGTGCTCCCCGCGTGGCTGAAGCAGTGCTAGAGCAGCTGCTGCCTCGGCTCTGAGGCTGATGGTGTGCAGCTGGTGGATGTAGGCAGCCCTGGCTGTGTGGGTTGTCAGTTCCTTAGCCCTTCCTGTTGTTTTTCAGCCTCTGGCTAATGGCTGTGGGACAGGAGGAGTGGGATCCACCTTGACGGGGTGGTGGTGGGGTGGGGGGAGGCAGAACGCAGCCGTGCCCTGATCCCAGCCCTGGGGTGCCTTGGTGTGGGCTCTGTGGCTCTGGGGGGGTGGCAGCAGCTGAGCGATGGCCTCCAGGGTGCTGGGGGTGTGGGGCTGGGGGAGGTGAACAGAGAATACAAAGGGAGGTGGGGGGCCTAGGGTGTGTCCTGGGAGTGCACAGCAGTGGAAGGACAAAAAAGCTGCCCAAACTGGCCCTGCTTTTGCTTGACTTTTTTTTTTTTAGTTGCTGGTATGTTAATTGGTGCCAGTTAGGATAAAACTTGAGCATTACAGCACATCTGTAGTGCTCAGCTTGTTTGCACAGAGGTCACTGAGCCAATGACAGCACAGCCACGTCTCGTGCTAAATGCACTTCTTTAAACCGGGGTGCAGCACTCGTACAGCATAACGCCTGGGCTGCTGCTGGGCCGGGTTCTGCTGCTGCAGCTGCCTCCTTGAGGCCAACCTTCAGCACAAGAGGAGCAAAGGTGAGGCTTGCTTCCAAAGGCAGAGAACAGGAAATGGCGACACTGAGCTGAACGTGTCAGAGTTGGGCTGTGCTACAGCAGGTGGTGGGCTGCAGTCCCCTGCTTCACTTGCAAAGCTTTGACACCTTATATGAGAGCTGTATGGGGCAGCGTGGTGTCAAGTCTGGCAGCACCACTCTTAGAGGTAATGCACCTTTCCTTGCCAAGGGAATGAAAAATGAGCTCTGGTTATGAGCTGCAGGAACAACTTGGATCTGTCCTTCCCTGGGGCTGTACCACAGGGCACGTCTTGCCCAGGCTGGGTTCCTCTGCTCTGCGTGGAATTTCCACAAGGAATTCAGGTGATTGTGTCACTTAGAACCCAAAAATGGAGCTAACACAGAGTCACAGAACCACAGAATGGCCAGGGTTGGAAGGGACCTCAAGGATCACGAATCTCCAGCCCCCTGCCACATGCAGGGCCACCAACCTCCCCATTCAATACCAGCCCAGGCTGCCCAGGGCCCCATCCAACTGGCCTTGAACACCTCCAGGGATGGACGGGGCATCCACAGCCTCTCTGGGCAGCTGTTCCAGCACCTCACCGCTCTCTCTGTAAAGAACTTCCCTGACATCCAACCTCAATCTTCCCTCCCTCAACTTGAAACCATTTCCCCTCGTCCTGCTGTTCTCTACCCTTTCCAAGAGTTGATTCCCCTCCTGTCTGTAGGCTCCCTTCAGGCACTGAAAGGCTGCAATGATTCACCCCGCAGCCGCCTTTTCTCCAGGCTGAACAAGCCCAGCTCCCTCAGCCTGTCCTCACAGGGGAGGTGCTCCAGTCCCATCATCTCTGTGGCTCCTCTGGACCCTCTCCAACAGCTCCCTGTCTTTCTTGTACTGGGGAATCCAGACCTGCACACAGCACTGCAGATGGGGCCTCACAAGAGCAGAGCACAGAGGGATGACCGCCTCCCTGTCCCTGCTGGCCACCCCTCTTCTGGTGGAGCCCAGGATCCCATTTGCTTTCCAAGCTGCAAGAGCACACTGCTGGCTCATGTGCAGCTTTTCATCCATCAGGATTCCCAGGTCCTTCTCCACAGGGCTGCTCTCAAGGACCGCTCCTTCCAGTCTGTAGGGATGCCTGGGATTCCTCCAGCCCAAGTGCAAAACTCTGCACTTCGCTGTGTTGAACCTCATCAGGTTCACCCAGGCCCACTTTCTAGTCTCTCGAGGTCCCTCTGAATGGCATCCCTTCCTTCCACCGTGCTGACTGCAGCACTCAGCTTGGTGTCATCAGCAGAGGCTGAGGCACTTGATTCTGTCATTGATAAAGATGTTACAGAGCACCGGTCCCAAGACAGAGCCCTGGGGGACGCCGCTCGTTACCAGCCTCCACCTGGACATGGAGCCATTGATGACCACCCTCTGTCTGTGGCCTTTCAACCAGTTTCTTATCCATCAAGTGGTCCACCCATCAAATCCACATCCCTCCAATTTGGAGATAAGGATGTGGTGGGGGACCATGTCAAAGGCCTTGCTCAAGTCCAGGTAAATGACATCGGTCACCTTTCCCTTGTCCACCGATGCCATCACTCCATCATAAAAGGCCACCAGATTGGTCAAGCATGACCTTCCTCTGGTGAAGCCGTGCTGGCTGTCACGGATCACACGCCCTTTCCTCATGTGATCAAGCATGTCATCCAGGATGATCTGTTCCATGATCTTCCCAGGCACAGAGGTGAGACTCACCGGCCTGTAGTTCCCGGGGTCCTCCTTGCTCCCTTTCTTGTAAATGGGAGTGACGTGACCCTTCCTCCAGTCATCCAGGACCTCACCTGGCAGCCACGACTTCTCAAATATGATGGAGAGTGGCTCGGCAACCACCTCAGCCAGCTCCTTCAGAACCCTGGGATGCACGCCACCCGGCCCCATAGACTTGTACACATTCAGTCTCATCAGGTGGTCTTGGACCTGCTCTGTCCTTACAGTAGGGGGGATTTACTGCCCCAGTCTCCACCTACAGGTGTAGGGATGCAGGGCTCAGGGATGTGAGAAGTGCTGGAATCCTGGCCGCCAGCGAAGACCAAGGCAAAGAACTCATTCAGTACCTCAGCCTTCTCCTCGTCCATTGAAGCCAGTTCTCCTTTTACATTTACCAAAGGAGGTACACTCGCTTTGGCCTGTCTCTTCTGGTCAGTGTACCTGTAGAAAGTCTTCCTATTGTTTTTCACATCCCTCGCCAAGTTCAGATCTGCCTGTGCCTTGACTTTCCTGATCCCACGCCTGCAAGTCCGGACGGCATCCCTGTATTCTTCCCAGGTGACTTCAGATGTTATTGCAATACGAGAGAAATTTGGTAGCTGATCTGAATTAACCACAAAATAATTCCTAGACTGGGAGAGTGCAGGAATGAAGTGGACCGGTTCTGCATCAGAAATGTGAGCTGCCCAAGCAGCAGAGGGAAAAGTGTGTTCACTGCTCGAGAAACTTTAATGAAGTGCACAGGGGTGTGAATTCTCATTCTCATGGAGCATAGGAGGTGAGGACAGTAGAAATCCTGTAAAGATGATGTCTACATGAAGATGCTACAGCACAGAGGTGGTGTGGCACAACATCACAAAACCCACTCCATTTCATTATCTAAAGACTTTATTTATTATGGTACAGGGGGTGGCTGGGCTGGGACGCCCTGGATTAGAAGCCCGAGCTCCAGCTCAGCAGCGGATTCCCATGCCTATAGCCATGAACGTCCCGAACGTCCCACCGCTCTGCATCATCGTTTTGCCAACTCCGCCCATCAGCTCTCGACCTCTCATGCCGATCCTGAGATGAAGAAAAAGGCAAAAATTACATCAAGGCTGAAGCCCGATGCAGACATACATACACAGCAGAAACCAACTGATGCAGCCAGCTAACGGCCGCAGGGGAGCCCGAATCTGTTCTCCTTTCTCCAGGCTCAATGTGAAGCAATGCCCCCAGGCTCTGCCAGCAGCCAGAGACCTGACCTGCCACAAGGAAAACTGGGGCTGGTTTGTACCACTGCTCCAAGCCCTGGGACAGTTCTGTCCCAGCCACATCTCAGACACAGCACTGCTCCGTGCTGCTGGGCTGTGCCAGGGTCAGCTCAAGGGAGAACACGGGGGTGCTGTGCCCCAGCTCCACAAGCAGGCGTGCTGCCAGCTGTGGGACGGGCTGCACAAGGAGCACAGAGGAGGGGAGCATCTCTAACGGCCAGAGCCCCACAGCCCTTAACGTCAGGGGAAACAGCTCGGTGCTGCCAGGGATCTGAATGGAAGGAATAAAGGAGTTTTAGCCGCTGTACCGTCAGCCTCTCCGACTGCAGCATGTGTAACACCATCACACCACGAGCCACGTTGTGAACGAACTTCCTATGCACTACTGGTGCTGGATTTTCAACGTGAGAAAAGTTCCAAAGGTCTGGAAGCACTCAGACACACTTCTGTTCTCCAGCCCGTGTTTACATGAGGTTGGGCCGAAGCAAAATAGCCATTTCTTCTCAGACACTTCTTCTGCTGTTTGGCTCTCAGGAGCTGCAGCGGTGCCCGATTTCTCTTTAGCATTTCCCCGCGGCCCGGCGCGGCCCAGTAACGTGGCCGTGCTTTTCCAGTACAACCGATCCTTCGCAGCCCGAAGCCGCACGCACCCCGCCGGGACGCACGGGGCGGCGCGCCCAAACGTCCCCGGGGTCCGAAGGGGACCGGAACGCTCTTTAACGAACTTCACCGGCCCGAGTTCTGCGATCTGCCCCCTTCCCGCGTTTCACCACACGCCGAGCGCCGCCCCGCCAGGCGCCCCGCGGTCCCGCAGCCCCGCCGCGCACAGCGGAGCCCCGCCCGCCCCGCCAACCTGAGGCACGAGAAGGTGCCGAACAGCGCCCCGGCGGCCATGCCCACGGCGAAGCCCATCACGAAGCCCATCTTCACTCTGTCGAAGCAGCTGGGCTGCGACTGCCCGTACGGGCCCACGGTCACGGGCATCTGCGACGCAGCGCCCCGCGCTCAGCTCCGCGCTCGGCTCCCCGCAGCGCCCCGCACCTCGCCGCCGCCTCGGCCTCCGCTTCCGGCACGGACGGAAGGGGCGGAGCGGCGCCGCGTCGTCGCCGCCCGGCCGTCGCTCCCTGCCTCCCCGCGGCCATGCAGCTGTGGCGATGCCCGCCGGCCCTGCGGGCGGTTCTCCCCTCCCCGCGGCGGCTCTCGGCGGCGGCGCCGCGAACGCGGGCCGAGGCGGGCGCAGCGGGTACGGCCGGGCGGCTGCGCGGCTCCCGACGGCTCCCGACGGCTCCCGACGGCCGGCTCACCCGCCTCACCCGCCTCGCTCTCTCCGCAGGGCCGCGCGGCGACGGAGACGGAGCTGGAGCTGGAGCCGGAGCCCTGCGGCCGCTGTACCTGGACGTGCAGGCCACCACCCCGCTGGTTCGTGCCCGGCTCCCCGCCCGCCCGGTGCCGTCGGCGGAGCTGCGCTGAGCGCCGCGTTGTGTTGTTGTGTTGTGTTGTGTTGTGTGTGCCGCAGGACCCGCGGGTGTTGGACCGCATGCTGCCCTACCTGACCGGCTGCTACGGGAACCCGCACTCCCGCACCCACGCGTACGGATGGGAGAGCGAGGCCGCCACCGAGCGCGCCCGGCGGGTGAGTGCGGGCCGCGGGCCGAACCGCGCGCCGCGATCCGGGGCCGGGGGAGGCGGCTGCGCTGGATGCCGGCGGTGTAACGGGCCGCCCGCGGGCCTCGGGCGCCCCACGGCGCGCTCTCGAAAGCGGAATGGTGAATTCGTGGCGTTTTATCGCGTCGCCTCGAACCTGCGTTTCTTTTTCGACAGCAAGTCGCGGATTTAATAGGAGCAGATCCGAGAGAAATCATTTTCACCAGCGGGGCTACGGAATCCAATAATATGGCCATCAAGGTAACGGGGCCGTGCTGGTACGCATCGTGTTAAGCAGACCCGTCCGGAGCTCTGTGCAACGTCAGCCTCAGGCAGGGCTGCGTGCTGAGCGCCGTGCCGGCTGTGCTGCACGCACTGCTGTGCCCGTGGGCTCTGCCCGCAGCGCTGCGCTCGCCCTCATTCCCGAGGCTGGAGCTGTTCCGTGGCAAAAAGCAGTGCTGTGCTCCACCTTCGGCCCCACGAGTCCACGAAATTCAGATCCAATCTCCTGTGCTTTAAAATACATCGTGGCTTTTTGTCAAGCGCGCACAACTTGGCTCAGGGTGTGACTCCAGTTTTACACAGAGGTAAAATGAATGCTCATCTGATGTGCACCGAGTGCAGCTCTGCTGCTTGCTCAGTAGGTATCTTCATTAGGAAACAGTGGAGATGCTAATCACAAGTGTTCTCTAAGACTAGTTGTGTTTTAACCTCTAGTCTGCAGTGTGTGGTCGTTCAGGCTTCTCATTGCACGTGACTCCATAGCAGGTTTGTAACAGGTATTTGTTATTCAGCAGCGTATGGATTTCTGTCTGTGGCGTTTTTTCACAGTGTTCTGGAAGTGAGATGCTTTTGTGGAGTGAGTGCTCACAGAGTTGCCTGGTGTGAATTACACCTTTCACATTAAGGATTTCATATTTTTTTTCTTGATTTTGAGCATCTTACACAAAGCTCGCTCTCTTGGCTGACCTAACAGCGAATTTCCTGTGCGTGTGCTGTGCCTGGCAGGGTGTTGCGAGGTTCTATAAGTCCAGGAAGAAGCACATCATTACCACGCAGACAGAGCACAAGTGTGTGTTGGATTCCTGCCGCTCCCTGGAGGCTGAAGGCTTTCAGATCACTTACCTGCCTGTCCAAAAAAATGGGCTGATCGATTTGAAGGTGAGATATCGAACGGCAGAAAGATGGTGAACATAGAAGAGGTTTGTATGTGGGGCTGGTGCCGAAGGGGACCTCGTGTCCTCTTAATAATACAGAGATAAAGGATGATAAATATCACACCACAGTAGGAGATTCACAGTCCAATCTGTTGCATTTGGAGGATTCTCTGTTCTGTCTGGTGTCCCAGGCTTATCTGCCAGAGCCCATCTCTCATCACAGCTGCTGTCAGCTCCTCCAGCAGGCAGAGCTGTTGAGCACCTGTGGAGGCCCATGGCTGAGCTGCAGCTGGCTTTGGTGCATGACGGGTGGTGAATTTCCTGCCTGGAGCTACTCGAGGCAGCAGGCACAGGGACTGCAGTGCTTCCTTCTGGGTGTGGTGGCCACAGTCCTGAGACTGAGAAGTTCTGCGTGCAGATTTCCTTGGTTGTGTCCTGTAAAAAGACAGCATTGGCTTTATGTCTAGGCATGCTGTGTAGCTCAGAGAGGGGTGTGTGTGTGTGGTGGAGGGATGGATCAGGCCAGCAGGCAGGGAAGGGTTAATGACATTCATGGAGAAATTTGCTGGTGCACTCCTCCTTTGCGTAATGCTTCTGTGTATATGGTGCATTTGCTTTGCAGTCAGCCTCGCTGTGTCTAGATGGGGTGGTTACACTGTCTCCTGGGAGTTTAATTCATTAAAAAAATAGTTCAGGGCAATGTATGAGACATATAGCAAAAGCTTGTGCTCCTTGGCAATGTCGGGTGTCCCGTGCATACTGGGATGTACAGAAATGCAGCTCAGCACACTGCTTCCTGCCAGCATTCTGTGCTCGTGTGGGGTATTTCTGTGCTCAGCACTCAGCTCACACTTGTCAGAACCTGGGGGCTGCTGATGGTGTTTGGGGGCTGAGGGCTGAGGCTTGCTGGCAAACTGTGTGTGTCGTGAATTTTCTGCTTTGAGTTGCAACTTCTGTCTGCCTGAATGTTCACCAGGAGCTGGAGGCTGCCTTCCAACCAGACACAAGCTTGGTTTCTGTGATGGCTGTGAATAACGAAATAGGAGTGAAGCAGCCAATTCGTGACATTGGTAAGTAGACACCTGCTGCCAGTGGCCTCCCGATGTCACTTTGGGCCGTTTTACAGAATATATTCATAGTCAAGTGCTACAGAAACATGTACATCTACATTTATGTAAAATCTTAGATGTAACATAGTAACATACCTGTGTAGCTCTCGGGATCTCACTGCGGTTGTGTGTTAGCAGTTCCTGTGAGCATGATCCCAGAAAATCCTCCTTCCCCGTACTCAAGATGTCCTTTATAAGATGTTGAAGTTTATATGCAGTTTTTAGGCTCAGGCCTGTGCCCTGCATGGTTCTGGAAGGTGTTGTTTTTCCAGGCTGTGACAGGCAGCTTATCTTGCTCTGCAGCTGTTTTTCCTCTTGCTTAGATTCTGCTTTCTTTTTTTTTCTTTCCCTCTCCCCCTGAAAGCAGCACTATGAGTGCCCCAGTCTGTTTTCCCCGTCTTCAGGATTATGTGTCTTCATTATTGACCAGTAACTGACCATCACTGAGCTGCTTAGAGCCCTGAGGGCTCTGTTATCATCCTGTGTCTGTACTCCCAAGGCTGTTGTGATTGTCCCACGTTCAAATGATGTTCTCATAACACCTTGATAAGGAGCCAAATAGACCAGGCCTTGCAGAACTGGCCTGGGGCACTGGCAGTATGAAGGCTGTGAGCTCCTGTTAGCAGTAGCAGGAGCTCTGCTTCTGCTTCTTAATGGACCACAAGAGAAGATTCTGCCTGAACTAACAAGATAATGCCAAATGTTTTGCCCAGAGAAGTGTGGGATGTGTTTGTGTGAAATACAGGTTTTGTGGAAGATGAGTGGTTTGTTTTTTATTTCCTTTTCCCTCAGTGTATTTGAGCTCTGGATGCAAAGGAAAAAAAAAAAAAAAAAAGGATAGTAGACTTGAGTGAGTTGAGATGTCACCAGTTTATGCTCTGAGCAAGAAGCTGAGTACTGTAAAATGTACCGGGGCAATAGGGTTTTTAATGCCACTTGCTCTTGGCAAGAATAAGCGTGAGAGTAAGCTTGTACTAGACAGATGCTGAGAAGAAAAATAAGAAGAAAACATAATTTTGTCCTGCTGTTGAGAAATCTGGGTGTCCATTTCAGCCCTCTGTAGTTAAACAGGGCCATGCCTTGGCAGGTGTGAGTTTGGAAACAGTCCCAGTTCTGAGCAGAGGAAGACCTTTTAACTTTTCAGCTGAAGGAGCTCGCCATAGCCCTGCCTCGTGACCTGCCTGAAACTGCCCAGCAGTAGGAGAGCTTCTGAACAGCTGCAGGCACTTGACTGAACTATAAGAGAGATGTGACAATGTGCATTTCTTCCTTTGGCACCTTGGGACTTGTCTCTGCTATAAACTGCTGCGTTAGATTCGTTGTTGGAAGCATTGGAGTCATAACAATTAGGTGAGGTCATGTTTTTCTTTCTTGCTTTTGTGTTTTTATTCCAGGTGAGATCTGCCGTGCACGTAAAGTTTTCTTCCACACGGATGCTGCACAAGCAATTGGTAAAATTCCTGTGGATGTCAATGACTTGAAAATTGATCTAATGAGCATCAGTGGCCATAAAATTTATGGGCCCAAAGGTATTCATTGAAGTGCTTTTATAAAGAATTGTTTTTCATGTTTGCCTTAAGAAATAACAGCGCAAGGCAGAAAGTCAGGCCTGTCTGTTGTAGTGAATGTTACCATCACTTAATCTGTAGAGGTTTGTTCTCGGCCTGGCAGGGGCTGGCTGTGCAGTGGGTCGGGCAGTGCTGCTGGGTTGTCTTCAGTGCTTATGGGTTGTGAGCTGGCTTCTCCCAAGGAAGAAATGGTGTCTTGTAACGGTGGTAGTGTTAGGATGA
This sequence comes from Phasianus colchicus, assembly GCF_987193195.1. Taxonomy (NCBI): domain Eukaryota; kingdom Metazoa; phylum Chordata; class Aves; order Galliformes; family Phasianidae; genus Phasianus; species Phasianus colchicus. The sequence continues at coordinate 1,332,936 of NC_143452.1, forward strand.
GCGGCTCTTTTGAATGGTATGAAGCAGCTGTTATGCTGCAGTGGTTGAAATATCACAGAGTTGTGGGGCTGAGTTTAGATCCAAGGGTAAGTTGTAACACAGAGATCAAAAGGTAAGCGGAAAGTTTAAGGTCAGTGATTTTGGTCATCTGCTCCCCATGGCTTCTTCCCACTCGTCCCTCTTTGTACATCTCTGCAGAATGGGGTTTAAAATCCAGCTATGTGTTTTGCGGCCAAATCCCAGGCAACAAAAGTTTGGCTGTTATCACTGTCTCAGTCCATGTGGTTTGTGACACAGGATGTACAGAGGCAGAAATCAGCTTTGTCATATTCTAAATGTTATTCAGAAACAGAAGTCCAAAGGCTGAGGGGGGACCTTGTGGGATTTGTGGCTGGCCTACTAAGGAGTTCTGCAGCTTTGAGGTAGAAGTCAGAATGGGCACCTCAATGAATGAGATATCTGTGCACAGAAGTTTTGGAGCAAAGGGCTGAAATTCATCTTCTCAGGAGCTGCCAGTGCGGGCAGCGCAGAGCCTTTAGGTGCTGAAGTGTTCTGGGAGAACGTGAGCTCCTCCCATGTCAGAAGCTCTGGGAGTGCAGAATGGGAGCGAACTTCTTCCAGAAAGCATTGTGCTTCTGTACGCGTTCACCGCGTTTTTCTCCAGCGAGGTGGCCGAGAGTGCGTCTGCTGTGGAAACAAGCGCTTCCAAATCTTGGAGTTCCTTTTCATACTTGCAGAACTGTAGATGTGTACTGCACGCATCCAGCTCTCTCCTTGTTCTCCAGGGGTTGGTGCCATCTACGTTCGCCGGCGACCGCGCGTGCGGCTGGAACCCCTGCAGAGCGGGGGAGGCCAGGAGAGGGGGCTGCGATCGGGGACTGTGCCCACACCGCTGGCTGTGGGCCTGGGGGCGGCGTGTGAGGTGGCACAGGAAGAGATGGAGGTACGTGGGAGAGCGTGGCCGACTGGCTGCCAGGAGGTAACACAGCAGGGCCGGTTTGAGCTTGGCTTCCATCGCTCATTTTGTGTCTGTGTAGCTAAATTTGGTTTTTGGAACATGAAGTAAAAGTTTGTGGATCTTCAGGGTCAGGAGTTTTTGTATAACTGGAAGATGGTTTTCAGCTTCCTTAGTTTTTTCTCTTGAAGTGGTTTGAATCTTGGTTTTTCACAACAGACTGAAGATTTATGGTTTTAGTGAAATACAGCTTTAAGTGCTTGTACTTGTCCCACTGCTCTGCAAACATACTACAGCCCTCTGAAGCTGAATAAATCGTGCTTATCTAATGTGTATTGAAACAACAAGACTTTCTAATTCGCTGTTCTGTTGGACTGGGTGATCTGTAAACGTCCCTTCCAACCCAAACCATTGCATGATTCTGTTAAATGTATGTAAGTTCAGGTTTGCTGGAGCTTTGAAACTAACAATTTAATGGTGGGTTGTTGTTTCATTCTTGCTTGATCTATTTGCTAGTTCTGATATTTAAGGCTATATGTGCTGCTGGTGGGACACATCTGTTCACATGAGTGGAGGTGCTTCCTGTGAGGCAGGCAGGGATCCACCATCAGGGCTGGTGGTTACTGAAGCCTTGTTGGAAGCTGAAGAGCCCACAGAGCCTCAGTGCTGCAGGAGCCTCACATCTGGAGCCTTTTCCTACTCTGTCAGAATTCTGGCATTTAAAAAAAAAAAAACATATTGGGAAGTTTGTTTCCTTTTAAAGGGTGTTGTTTTTTTGTTTTTTTTTTGTTTGTTTGTTTGTTTGTTTGTTTTTGGAGAATGTGACCAGGCTATTGTAAGCAAGTATGAATTACACGTGTGTGTCTGTCCGTTTCTGAGCACTGGAGCTGATGCTGTACCTTACTGCTTTCGTAGGGCAAGTGGCATTGTTTTTAGTTTAGAACGAGACTCTGCTCATGGGAAGCCCTCACTGTGGAGGTTACATGTTGTAAAGTCACGTGATGGTTGAGTTCCCAACTCTGCCATGTGACAACTCATTGTGAGTCCGTGTTTTATGCAATACGCCTTGAATGCTCCTAGGCAAGTAAGGAACACTTCTGCTGTAATAGATGCCCTTGGTTGTGTTGCTAGATAAGTCATTTAATGTCATGTGCCTTGCTTGTATTTAAGTACAAAAACTTGGCACTTCTGTTTGGCTTTGGCTGTTTGTTTGTAGATAGATCTTTCTGAATGATTTGTAATGTTTTGAAGGCTGAATTAGCTAGCATCAAACTGGCAGTTCTCTTTTAGAAGAGTCTACTGTAGAGTGTGAGTTTTAAAGTTCCCTTTTTAAGGTTCAGATGTAATATAGCCACAACCATCTACTTCAGTCCATGTACGGCTGGTGGCACGAGCAGTTTAGTGAGCTCAGACATGTGCTGTTCCTTATTTTGATCTCTTCTTTGGTTTCTTTGCTTAGTATGACCATAAGCGAATCTCACAACTGGCAGAACGGCTTGTTACAAAAATAATGAGTGAAGTTCCAGATGTGGTTATGAATGGAGACAGAGAGCATCGTTATCCAGGTAATGCTAGAAGAACCCTGACCCAGGTTAGAAACGTCTTTCTCCTTGCTATTAATCGCCATGGCTGAATAATGCACTGTAGCCAAGCATGGTGCAAGTACTGCTGTGTGCTATAGGACCTACTGTGCATTTCATTTGATGGGAGTTCTCCTTTTTTCTATTTCATTTATTTTTTGTAGGATGCATCAATTTATCTTTTGCGTATGTGGAAGGAGAGAGTCTTCTCATGGCTCTGAAAGACGTGGCTCTATCTTCAGGAAGGTAGGTGGGATGTGTAGGAAGGAGAGCAGTATATTTTGGAGAGAAAATAACGTCTGCTAATAAACTTACAAAGTAAGGAAGGATCTACTCTGCACCCAGTACTTGCTGGGCTGGTTGGTGAGTCAGCCTGCCAATGACTGCATTCTGGGATGGTGGTTTTGTGAAGCGGCACATTTCAACTGAAGGTCAAATTTACTCATCCTGAAAACAAAAAAAGCAGGAATTCCTACCTGCCAGCTTTACAAACTTGTTTTGTGCCATCTGAGTGAACTTGACTGTGACATTCTTTCTAAAGGCTGCCATCGTTGGGGCTTCTGTCCTTCAGCAGTGTTTCAAACAGATCATAACTAGTACCTAGTGAGGCTGGACAGATATCTGAATTACCTTGGTTAATAGTGTCTGTGTTTAATGCTAAAGCAGAAAGGAAACTCAGTACACTCTTAGAGAGCTGTATTGACTCTACAGGAGCAACATTTCTGCTATTAAGACCAGCTTCATGCTTATGATGAAATTAATGAAGTGCCTTCCTTTTCTCACCTCTGAGAACAAAGTCAGAAGTGCGTATCTCAGTTTGAAACACGTTGGTATTGTGAACAAGGAGAACAAGTCTTCACATGACTGTGAAGGCCAATGCTGCTTTAACGTGAAAATCTGTTCTGAGGCTCTGCTTCATGCGCTTGTTTTAAGCGGCTGTATGGTTTGTGCTGCAAGTTGCTACCTGTTCAAATTGCATAACAACACGTAGCCAGTTTTGCCTACTGCTCGAGGATGGAGGTTCTGTGTCCTCACTATCATCACCAGGCCATCTTGCTCCGCATTCCTCTGTGCATTGTTTTTTATTGATTTGTATTGCTGCCAGGCAGCGACTTGTGAAATCTTTTTTTTTTCTTTTTTAATGCTCCTGTTGATATGTTGCCTTCCCTGTCTTGTTCTGCCTTGGCTCTTTTATCTTCTTTGCACAGCTTCTACTTCAGCTACCTCTTGGGCTGCAGTACTGCTGCTTCTGTTTGGCATTGTATTAATGCACAATGTTATCTATGTATTCTCTTCTCTCCTCGTGCTCCTAACTTATCCTTCATTTCCATGTCACGTCTGCTCCTGTCATTCTTTAGCAGCAGAAATACTACTACCCTTGCTCCTGTCTCCTTCTGTTCACTAGTTATTTCCAAGAGGGTGAGGAACCTGCTATCAATTGTTGTAAAGGTTAATAATATTAAATGTGTAAGTGAGCTGTTCTATGTTGGAGAAGTGTAGCATCTGCATGTGAATTTAAGTGTGAGATTGGCCTTTCTTCCCTTTCCCTAGTGCTTGCACATCAGCTTCTCTGGAGCCTTCATATGTTTTGCGGGCAATCGGAGCAGACGAAGACTTGGCTCACTCCTCTATAAGGTGTGTGGAGTGATTTTCCTATTGCTTCCAGATATGTTTCTTTTTGCTGAAAATTCTCTCATCCACATGCACACTATTCCAATTACTAATGTTTTTCCTTTGTTTTAGATTTGGCATTGGTCGTTTCACTACAGAAGAAGAAATAGATTATACAGTGCAGAAATGCATACAGCATGTTAAGAGACTGAGGGAAATGAGGTGAGCCATCTTTTATTGAATTTAAAGACTTCTTAGTATGGTAATCATTTGAGGAACTGGATTTAATTGAAATAAATTGTCTGCTTTAAAAACCTGTACATAAAAAAATCTCTGTACACAAAGAAATAGTGTTGCCAGAGTGTGTAGTGGGCTTGATCTTAACAGTAGTGAAAAATGATTAAGCAAACAAACCTGTCAACAAACCATTTCCCAGAGCCTGTCTATAGAGGAAACACTGCGAGTAGGGCAAGCGTGGAGAGTGGGCAACTCAAAGTTTATAAGCCAGATGTGGTATTACTGCATGTATGCACTTTGTTTTATTTTGGGGAAACTGAAAGGTCTCTGACTTATCTGGGAGGTGTAAAATATGAAGTCTCAGTCTCTAAGAAATGTGTATTTCATGCCTAAAATGGAAGCAAGAAATGAGCACCTTCCTTCTCACTTTTTGTATTTTGTCTGAGTAGAACACTGGAGATTCATCATGTGAAGTTCACTGACCTCCAGAAGGCCAAGGCAGATAGATACAGCTGAATTTGTTGTGTAGTTGATGATGTTCCTATTTGGTGGTTGTTGTCCTTTGTGTTTTAGACAGCACTCATTTTTTCTTTCTTCTTTGCAGTCCTCTTTGGGAAATGGTGCAGGATGGAATTGACCTCAAAAGCATTAAATGGAGTCAGCACTGAGAAAACAAGCTCTATCCATGCATGGACTAGATAGAAGTGGATTAAGATGCATTTTCTGTACATTCCTGAACAAAACTGTGCAGCACATTTCAGCTTGTTATCATCTGCAATTTGAATGGAAAGCTACCTTTTCTGATAACAGCCTAAGAAGCCAAAAATTAAACTAGTCTGTATACTGGAGAAAGGCAGGATGACGTAACAGCCATCGCATTTATATTTACACTCAGCAATTTGTGCTGAGATGTATTCTATTTGGAAATGTATTTTGCAATGTAAAAAATGAAACTGTGGAATCCTGGTGAGAGATTGTTCCTTCTCAGCGTAAAACATCCTGTATAGCTGTTCTGTTTGCAGCACAGACCTGTTGCAGGGCCACTGGTTCTTCTAGAGGCAGGCAGCCTTGCAACTGCAGGTGTTTTTGTGCTGCTTAAATACGTTGTGAGAATTTTTTATGTAGGAAGAAGTTTGGCATTTCTAGAGGAAAAGGATGCCTCACTGTGGCTATGTGCCTTCACAATTAAGTTGTATGTGGAGTTGTGAACTCTTTTTTCCCCTAAAACTTATTAGTTTTTGCGCTTTTATTTTTTTTGTGTGTGCTGCTTGTACAGACCAGTGTGCATTAATACAAACCATTGTATGGTGTTACGGAATTTAGGATACCATTATAATGCACTTTGCTGTCCCCTTCGTTTGTTTTTTCCTACAGAGTAAAGAAAAAAAAAAGACTGAGTGGGAGAGGAGGACACAGAATATGCCAGCTTCAGTTGCAGTAGCAGTTTAGTTGGTACTCCATTGGTGGAGGAGGGGAAGCACATAATGTCCAATGTCTTCTAGTTTTGCTTTTTTCCCCTTGTAGTGAGTCCTTTGCCATTACTGTAGCCTTTGCCTTTGCTTCTGGAAGTCTTGCTCAGTGGGTGAACCTGGATGTTTTGTCAGTAGGTAGGAACATGTGGCTCTGGAGTTTTTTCTTAGTGTGCCAGAGCTAACTTGTCTTCTTAGAGACTTCCATGGGAATCCATTCCCTGCAAATGCTGGGGAAAAGTGTCTATTAAAATGGATTTGATTAGATGGATTCACATCAGTATTTCTCCTTTTGTACCTCTGGTGATCTTTCCAGTAGGAAACTTAGCCCTGTATTACGAAGTGCCTTTTATCAGTTGCATAAGCAGACAGCTCTCACATTAGTTTCTTGGTTGATGGATGCAGAATTTAATATACATTATAGATGGTATGTCACCAGTTCTGAGTAGTATCTACCTCGAGGATGAAGCATTGTATGGAAGAGCTGAAGTTAAATCTCACAGAGTGGATTGAATTATAGAATTGTTCCTTCTTCTGTTAAAAAGGACAGATTTGGTTGTAATGCAAAGCTAATCCTGAATTGTTCTATTTGAAATTACTAGCTTTAGCACTTTTAATATTGTATGACTGACTGGCACCTTGTGTTTCATCACCATGTTTTTAAAACTCTCATATGCATAACTAGGTTTGAGAGACATTGTTTGTATTATATTTTATCTTTGGGCCATGTGTGGTTTTCTGGGTTAAGCATGTGATAAGAATTCCCCAGCATGTTGTAGAGCTGTATGTTTATGAATGTGTTCTTTGTGCTTCATGGACTATAAAAATATAGATAAGACTTTAACTTGGCTACTTTGAGTCTTTGTAGGTAATTATAAAGTTGAAGTAAATCAAGAAAAATAAATTAGAGCACTATTTTTGGGGATCCTCTTCTCTGGCTCAACCTTTGGGCACGATCAGTAAGTTGCTAAATTGCAGTCTCTCATCAGATGACAGAGGCAGGTAAGTTTTTTTGTGCACGCTGATACGTGCTCTTTCTCTCATCAAGCTGACATTTGACTTTTGTTGAGTCGTTCCTCTCACACCTAGTGTCAGATCTGACCTAATACATATTTTTAAATATGCCTAGCTTAGGTTGTGATTACTTGGAGAAAAGGGAACGCAAATTGTGAACGTCCTTAGTGCCTCTCATGTACTATCATATATAAATACTACATGTAAAGGTTTGGGCAACTCATTCACACTATTAAACAATGTTTGAAAATGCAAATAGGTCAAGAAGAGGAATAATTAATAATGGAGATAATTCTCAGCCATGAGAGAACAAAGAAGTAGTAATGCTGAATATCTATTTGTACACTACTGAACGCAGTTGAGGCTTTTTGTAGGGAAGTGAATTTCTCTGTAAGGGATTTTTACAAGTGGACGTATCTGCATTTTGTGGGCTTTGTTGGTAGTTAATTGAAGCCATCTGCAGGGTGTTAATTTAATAGTAGAAGGTAAGAAGGGTGAGGATTTAGTGTCATTGCTCTGTAGATGCTATAAAAGTTGAGACAGTGTGATCATTAAGAATAGAACAAATGTCCAGGACTAGAACAGACATCCAGTAGTGTGAAAGGGTTAGGCAATATGCAAGAAAAGCAAAGAAATTCTCTTTGATGGGTTTTAGTACTTCTAAAAGCTCATAGAAAATAACATAGCCTAACTGCTAAGCTAGCATTTCCCAGGGAAGATGATATGGAATTAGCTGTGTTAGACTTGTGGAAAGAGAAACAGACAGTTAAAAGGTTTGTTGACAATATTGTGCAGACAGGCAAAAATCATTAAATTTAAAAAGTGAAAAATTAACATAAAAGCTATTGCTTCCAGCAAAATAACGGCCTCATTTTAGATCTTGTATCTGCCCAATTGACTGAACTGCTGTTCTATGGTGTGACTTCAGTCACACTCGCTGTGTTCAGTCACATTGGTTTTGCTGTGCTTTGTGCACATTGGTATGCTCTGTGCTTTGAAAAGGTGCAGTTTCCCAAAGCCGAGTCCCACAGAGTTGGTCTAAGAGATCACTATTAAAGACAGTTTTGATTAAAACTCAGGACACCAAATGAGGTCCCGCAGCGGGAGAAGTGAAGGTCACTTTTCAGAATGGACAAGCTGAATGCTTGGGAGAACTGAGCACTCTGACAGCTGATCTTCCGCATGCTTAGAGAATCATAGAATTGCTCAGGTTGGAAAAGACCTTAAAGGTCATCAAGTCCAACCACAACCTAACCATACCACCATAACTCTAACAGCCCTCTGCTAAATCACGTCCCTGAGCACCACATCCAAACAGTTTTTAAACACATTCAGGGATGGTGACTCAACCACTTCCCTGGGGAGCCCATTCCCATGCATAACAACCCTTTCTGTAACAAAGTTTTTCCAGACATCCAACTGAAACCTCCCCTGGCACAACTTGAGGCCATTTCCTTTCATCCTTTTATAGAAAAGAACAGTAAAAAAAAAGCTGGTACGGGATGCTCAAGTAAAGCTCCAACTTCAGAGCAAAGAGGTTTTGTGTTAAGCAGGTGTAGTAAAACTCTGAAAAATGGAGTTTATTCTAGGAGACTTTGGAGTTACTGCGCAGAATCAATAAGGCAATTCAGAACGAATAGCTGACTGACGGATTTCAAATATAAATATGAGGAGTGAAAAGAAAAGAGTTTCTGGGAAGTTTCTGTAAGGATTGTTTCTGCTGAACATTTATAGAAATGATCTGGAAACAACTGAAACTTGCAGCTGGCGCATGTGGTCAGGAGAACACAAAGCAGTGCAAGTAATTTGGTGAACTAACAGATTCATCAAAAATGCGTCCTTGTAAAGAGGGCTGAATAGAGGTTGTGTTTTTTGAATGGTATCTGTGGTGTGTGCTGGAGAAGCAAGGAGCCTGGGAGTTGGGGTGATGTTTCCAGGTAAACAGTATAGCGAAACCATAATGCAATGAGAAAATACTTTTCTTTCAAATGTGGAATTGGCACAGCAGATGATGGCTCCATCAAGCTTTACCTTAAAGTGCCCTGTGCTTTTGTTTTTTTTTTTTTTTGCTGTTGTTTTTTTCCCCCCCCCCCACTTTTATATCTAACATCCTACTTAAGTTTCAGTGTAAGCAGAGGGCACAGATAGACCAGCTCTATTTCAGAATTTTCTTAGTACATAGTAAACTCAATTCATATTTTTACAACATCATTTTTCTGCTTAACTCTCACACACATGATATGAGATGTGCATTTGGACATTGTTACCAGTGGTAACAATGCCTACAGTGCTTTGCTTTCCAGAGGCACTGTACTGCTTTCTTTTCCCTGCTGTTGGTGTCTGACTGCATCATGCTGCCAACTCGTCTTGGGTACCCTTGGCCAATTGGCATGCTCCTAATAGCAGCCCGGGATTGTGTTCCTTTTAATCCACACTACAAACACATTTTCTTCAAGTGTTCTTGAGAGAACATTTAGTTCAGTCCCTATGAATATTTGGCTATGACTGAGAAGACACTGAAGTCTGCTCTTTGGAGGTAATCCTAATCACAGACATCTGTGCCAGACTTTGCTTCAGTTGAACCGCAGCACAGACTATAATGTTTGAGGTGCTGGCTTCAATCTGCAGGGACACTGTTGACCTGCAGCAGCTGGCTGAGGTGTGGGGACTCGCTTAGCAGCCCCCTTTGTGGATTTGGTATGGATACAGTCTGGAAAAAATCTAGGGAGGATTATATCGGTTGTAGGTTTGTTAGTTAGTTTGTTTTATTGGTTCATGCAGCAAATGTCACACATTTATTAAGGGACTGCAGCACCTCTCCTGTGAGGAGAGGCTGAGGGAGGTGGGATTGTTCAGCCTGGAGAAGAGAGGGTCTCATCAGTGTCCATAAATACCTGAATTGAGAATGCAGAGAGGATGGAGCCAGGCTCTGTTCAGTGATGCCCAGAGATGGGCAATAAGTGATGGGCACAAACTGACAGATGGGAGGTTCCTTCTGAATGTTAGGAAGCACTTTTGTGCTGTATGAGTGGCACAGGTTGCCTGGAAAGGTTGTGGAGTTTCCTCCTCTGAGGTCTTCAAAAGCCACCTGGACATGGTGCTGGGTACACTGCTCTGGGTGGACCCAGAGGTTCCCTTCTAACCCTAACTGTTCTGCAAATCTGTGAAATCTTTCACGCAGGCTTTGTTTCAACAATGATGTGACTCAAAGTGTTGCACAGAAGGCCAACATTCCTAGTTTTCTTCCAGTATTCAGCGCTGCCCTTCTGTTGTCCTACCCCTGCCCAATGAAGGGTCATTGCCGCAGCATGCGGCCCTGAGTCCTGTGCTCCCGCTGCCCCTGCTGGGTGCTGGACAAGCAGGTCTCTGCCAGGCACAGCAAGCCTGCTGCTGGATGCCCCTGGGAGCTTCCATTGCTGTGCCTGGTGTGTATGCACGTGCTGGCTCTGTTGGGTGCCACTCAGGACAAGAACGAATGAATTACAAGATACCAGCACTCTACAGAGAGCAAACGGGGCTGTGTGGTGCAGCGGCCCACATCGGCCCTCTTGGCTAAGGAGACAAAAGGGAGGGGTTCACTTGACAGAAGGGATACATTTTTCAGGGCAACCCTAGCAGATATAAAGTCTAAAAGCCGTAAAGCCAGGGTTACCAAGGAGATGAGCAGGTGTGGGCTGTTCATTGGAAGGGGTTGAGGGTGATGGGGAAGAGTAAGAAGGGAGATGCGGTGGGGCTCTGTGAGCGTCCCAGTGCCTGCCAGCACTGCTGCTTAGTGAACAGCTGCTGAGTTGTCACAATCTGGCTCTGCAAATAAAAAGTGTGCTGTATGATCGTGTTTGTTCCGTGCAGCAGACCGCGCTGGTTATATTCTGTTAGAAATGGGAGCTGGAGCAGAACGCCCCACGCAGGCACGGTGCTGACGGAGGGGCCGTGCTGCGCTGCTGCCGGGGCGAGCTCTGGCTGTGTGCGGTGAGAGCGTTTAAGTGAAGGGTGAATGCAGCAAAGGGAATTTACAGCAAAAAGGGCGCTGACTCGGGGTAACGCGGCACAACCCTAATTCTCGACTCTTTACGTGAGGAGGCAGCAGCTTGTTGCCTCAGGGCTCATCGCCAATCTGACGGCTGTTTACTCGGCAATAACGCTTCCGCTCACTTGTACCGCCGTTAACGTCCAGAAAATTCAACATATCATCAATGTATGTTATGGTGCAGGGGCACCGTGCACTACAGGTCCGGCCCCTAACTTCACATCGAAGCCGGCGGCGGTAAGGGCGCAGCACAGCCCCTCGGACACACGCCCTCCCCGACGCGAGGCGCGAACAGCACTGCGCATGCGCCATCGAACGCGGCGCGCAGCCCCGGGCAGGGCGGCACGACCGCAGGGGGGCGCTGCGCGCGCGCGGAGCCCCGCCCTCCTCCTTCCGCCGGGCCTCGGCCCCGCCCCTCCCTGGCGGCGGGTGGCGGCGCCGCAGCGAGGCGGCCATTTTGTGGCGCTGCGCGGTCGGTGGCGCTGGGCTCGGCGCGGAGCGGGGCCCGGGGGCGGTGTTAGCGCCGTTCTTAACCCTTTTTCCCGTACAGATCCCTCGGTAAGAGCGCGGCGGCGCCCGGACGGGCCGGGCCAGCGCCGACCGCCCGCCCGCCCCTCGTTGCGGGCCCGCGGCGAGGTGAGGGGAGGGAGGCCGGGCGGGCGGGCGCGGCTGCACGCGGCTCCGCGCACAAAGGGGAGCGGAGCGCCGAGCGGGCGCCGCTCTCTGCGGCCGCGCGGAGGCTGGGGAGGCCCGGGCCGCGCCCCCGCCCGCCGCCTCTCGCCGCGGCCCGCGGAGCCGTGCGGGCGGCCGGGGGGCGACGCGGGCCCGGCCCGGCCCCGGCACCTCGCGGCTGCGGGCGCGAGGCCGTGCGGCGGCGGGGCTGCGGGCGGTGCGCGCCCGGCGGGGCGGCGGCGCGGGCGGCCGAGGAGGCGGCGCGGGGCCGGGCGCGGCGGGGTTCCGCGGCCCCGGGGGGCGGAGCGGGGCGAACGCTCCGCGCGTTGCCGGGAAGGAGGGCTCCGCTGCCCGCCGTGCCGACGCCGCTCCTCGAGTTTCCCCCCCGTAAGTGCCAGGGGAGCTCCGCGCAGTCGCTTACGGCCGTTTGTCGTCGGTAAAAATCGGCTCTGCGGCGGCAGGCGTTGCAGTGCGTCCCCCCGCCTGCAGTCTCTCTGAACTTTCTTTGGAAAAATCTCTCGGCTCTTGTTTCACCAGCCGTTCCTGACGTTGCCCATTCTTCTTAGTGACTTTCTTATCCCCCTCGCCGTGCCGGGGCTAGGCAGGACAACCGGCTGTTGGCTCCTCGGTGGACTCCTGCGAGGGCCCCGCATCGGGCGTGCCGTGGCAGTGGATGGCGGTGGCTGTTGGCGTGTAGCCCGCGAGGTGTTGTGGAGCCCCGGCGGTGCGCAGAGGTACGGTGTTGGTGTTGTGGGGGGCACCTGTCCTCTGGTCGGTGTTTGCCTCCCTGCTATGCTCCTGCACGCGAGGTTGGCTGGGAAGGACGCCTTTATGAGAGCGATGGGTGCTCTCTGACAGAATGCAGAGTTGTAAACAGAAGCCATGTCTTGTGGAAAGTTTAAACACAGAGCGGAGCTTTGCACCTTTTCTGAGGTATGCTGCTTGGTTTGGTGTACGCCGTGTCTGCCCTGGTAGCACGTTGGCTTATTCCGCTGCGGCTCTTCAGCTTGTGGACATCTGCAACGCTGTGGTTGCTATACTGGAGGTATCTGAAATAATTTTTTGGGGAAATGTTCTTTGTGCACAACAGATTTATCTGTTCCAGGAAGCAGATGTGGTCTTGCATGAAACTGGTTTTCAGGTGGTTACGTTCTTACCTGCCTTGTATACTGCTGATTGAAACTGCAAGATATGAAAGAGTATAATTGAATCCCTTCACTGTAGGATTGCCTGATTTTTCTTAAGGTTTTAATATGAAACCAGTCTTAATTTTTTATATGCGTTTTCAATAAAAATCTGAAAAGCATAGTTGTATCTCTTACTTGTAAGCCTGCTGTTAAATGTCCTTGAAGATCTGTGTATATATCTGCTCGTCTTGATTCCTTCTGCCAGGGAGTTTGTGGATGGTCTAGTTGTAATTCTTTGTAATTTCATTTTGATAATGGTACTCATAACAGCAAACTGCATGTTTGGGTTGTCTGAGGAGCAGACAGGTGTTTGTTCTTGGAGTAGTTCTTTTCTGGGTAACGTTCCAGAGAAGGAAATCTTCGCTATGGGGTTGTATACGAAGTGTTGAAAGAGGAAGAGGCTTTCCATCCCTTCTTTAAAATACCGAATGTATATGTTGCCTTGTAAAATGTTCAGCTCTCTCTGTTTTATTTTTTTATTGAGTTGTAATCCCAGGAAGACATTTTGTACTTTCAAGGATGAAAAACCTGGGCATTTGGTCAGGATATGGATTATGAAACAGCAGATTACGAGTGAAAGTACCGTACATCAGCAGGGAGGTCTTACAGTGCGCTCTGTGCAGGTGCTGGCTGGAGGTGGCTGTGAGCGGTGCCTGTTTTCATCATTTGGCCTGGCTCCTGGGGAGGGTCTGTAGGGAGGCTTAGAGATGTGATGTGTGTTGCTCTGTTGGAATTAGAAAATGCACAGTTGGAGGAAGGACTGCTGGTGTTACTGATGGAGCAAGGGTTTGTGAAAATTCGGATTTGTCAAGTATTTGATTTCTAATCTTTGCTTTTGAAAGAGCGATTGGCTCATCTGTTGGAAATGGGGAAACTTGAAAGATTCTTCGAATGTTTTGTGGTTCTTACTATGTTTTGTCGAAGGCATATTCACGTCCCAAACTGTGTGGGAACTGCAATGCAGTTATTGAAATACAGGGAGAAGGTATTAGAAAATGCACTCTTACTCTTGTGTGTTGTATGTCACAGTTCCTTGTGGTGGTTGCAGGTTTGAACTTTCTGTATATACAGTTCTTTGTGGACTGTTACTGCTGTTGTGTTGCCTGCATTGATTTTTGCCTCCATTTATTCTTTATTGCAGTCTAAAAGTTGGTTTTAATTGGTTGCCCACAGGATTGGCTTGGCTTCTGCTACTTGTTAAGAAAAAAACATCTGTCTTTGCAGGTAAGAGACTTCGAATTGAAGACTTCTTTTTTTATGCATATTGAGTATATCTTAATAAATAATTAAAGCTTCTGGAATCCCTGACTCGATATCAAACCGTTTGGGTCAAATTATCCATAGGAGTTCTTTTTCTTTTGACTCCCACTGGTGGTGGTCCTTCTGGCAGCGGTGTGCTCACAGAATAGAGTTTTCTGCCATACTCAAGTTTTGTTATTTCATCAGCATGTTGCAGTCTGTAATGCTCTTCCAGTCATTTTGCTCTGTTTGAAAACGTAGCTAGTTCTCTGTAGTCTGCAGGTCTGCTTGTCTTCAGCTATCAGAGCATGGAAATGTACAGTAACTGGCTCTGATGAAGTTTTGCAGCATTTAAAAGTATCAGACAGTCATTTCTGAGCTAATTCAAACCTTCCCTAATCTAACAAGTTAACTTTAACATAAAAAAGTAAATTGAAAATAACAAGGAAAACCCTGTAGCCTGCAGTTGTAGGAATTGCTGGACAGTCTCAGCATAGGTACTTCAAAATCTTCCTACAGCTAGAATGTCATTTCAGTTCTTCATCCAACAACTGCTAGATACATTATGCGTGTGCCATATAGGTATTGTACATTAATGCTCCCCGGGGAACGAATTGAATCTTCTAAACCTGCTTTGATTTGAGAAGAATTACGCATCTAGAACTGCTGCTCTTGTGGTATCGCGTCAGTTCCTGCTTGTGACCCAGCCCTCCTGCTTACTGACCTCCTCCTGGTCTTACTGACCAGCACACAGACGGAAGTAACATTGCCACTTCTCTAGTCTAACATCAGCGTTTTAAGAGCATGTTGAGAATGCTGTGTGTCAAGATTCATCAAAAGACTTGGGTTAATTGTAGGCAGGCTTTTACTTTCCCCTTCCGACTTTGCGCTGTTACTGGGAATGGCTTTTTTCTCGTGTTACTTTGGGATAAAGTCTCTCTGCAAGACAATCTCAGGTAACAGTGGAAGAGCACTTGTGCATGAAGTAGCTGAGGAGCAGCAGCTCTGGCAGCTGGGCGCAGAGCCTGGCAGCGGGCAGAACCCCTTCTGGATATGCTGCCTCTGCACCTACATTGCTCTTTAGGAAGCAAACGTGGCAGTACGTGAGCAGGCTGTGCTGTTATGGTTAGTGTGAAAGTTGGCACAAGTTGCTTATTGTCTCTTCAGTGCACCTGGAAATAAATCTGACTTATGAATGTGGAATTTGGCCGTCTTGTTACTGCCTTATGATTTTTTTCTTTAAATCACAGAAGCAAAATTAATGCTTTTTTTAAAACACTGAAATCCTGATAAATTTTGCAGCAGTTATGTTTTGAGTTAATAAAATACTTTTTGCCAAAAATATTTGACTTAGTCCTTAAAGTTTTTGTTTATGTCATGCCACCATTAGCTTTTGCTTAATATTGAGCACTTGTTTTGTATCACATGTGGAATCAGTTAGGCTGAGGTCATTACGACTCGTTTTTTTGGCAAGTCAACTTCCTAAGCAGCTATTTGTGTTCTTGTGGCAGTAACTATGCAGTGAGCCTAGATAGCATGCTTAGTAACAAAACTTTGATACTTTTTATCACTTTTAATGAAGCTTTGAATATAATGTGAGCTTGAGACTTTGTGTTATCCCAGAAGCTTTATCAGTGTTTGAATGCTTGAAGTCTTCAAGAGTTCTTGTAGCCTTATCTGTTGATGTGCCTTCTGGGCTGGATTCCCAGAACCATCAGGAAGCGTGGCTGCCTGCGAGCTGTCAGCTCTGCCCGTGTGCCTTCTGCAGCAGCACATCTGGGAAGAAAGGTTGCCAATGTTGAACTCACAGCCATGTCAGGTTGTTGTAAGGAAGTGACCATGAGAAAGTAATCTTGCACTAAACAGCAGAAACTTGAAATGTCTGAGTTGTGATGCATAAAAAACTTCAGAAATTTATTTCTTTGTGTAATGCAGAACATACAAGTTTTACTGTTATTATTATCCTAGTTTTACAAGTGTAGGTGCAAGGGATACTTTTATACCCCTTGGTTGCCAGTGGATCAACTAATTAGAAAGCAATCCTGTAGCTTTGAGGTAATGAGGTAAACAAACGTTTTGCAATTGCAGTTAGTGTGGCTTCCTTAAAGTAAGCAGAATTTTCATTTTAACTTCAGCTTCAGAGCTGGCTGTTGATAGTGGGCAAATTGAAATCTGCAGAATTGTTGAAAAATACTGCAGTTCTAACAGTGCAAAAAGCCTGGTGTGCTTTCTTGGATGCGTACTTAGCATAGGTAGTTCCTGCTTTGTTCTGTTTATTTTTCACGTGGACCACTTTCTTGTTGCTGTTGGAAAATGATTGGGCAGTGAACGTTATTATTGAGTGAAATGTAAGTGTGCCTAGAAGAGATGGATGCCACGTGTTCTGTCAGTTACCTTGCAGCGAGTAGGGAAAGTTGGTTTTCAGAAATGAATCCTTGAGGCTGAGTGCATATTTTTCTGTTGCTGCACCCCCTGATGAAGTGGGTTTCCTGGTGGTTTGTAGAGGCTGATTTGTCACATTTTCATATTTGTTGTGGAAGCTGAATTCTCTTGCTCAGATTGGCCCAGTGAGGAGTCAGGCACTCGTTTGCAGTGGGAGCAGCTGCAGAGCTGATGCTGTGCTGGGGGCTTCTCTGCTGTTTGCTTGAGGAACAGGAGGGCTCCTCACATGGCTCCTGCCCTGTAATACTGTGTGTTGCACAAGGTTGTTGGTGTGTGGGAGAGGTTCTCTCTGTTTTACGGGCAACAAAACGATGTATTTAAGTCCGTTACTCCATTTGAGTAACCTGAGGTCCTGTCATGCAAACGAAAGAATTTTCTTCCATGTAGAATAATTAAGCCTTATTTTCATTAAGTACTGAATTCAGCCTTGTTAAATTGTTGTTAAATTGTTGGGTACTGGTTCTATCTAGTGGGTCAGAATGCATTTCTGGTGCTTCCATGCTAAGAGTTCTGGAAGACTTAGGCAGGCAAATGTAGCTGGCTGAAACTTGGGATACTGTACTTAAGGAATACCAGTGCTGAGCACTAGCTGTCAGTTGGTCATAGCTTTGGTATGTTGCCAAAAGGTGGTCTCTTTGGTGGTGCTCTGCCTCCTGGTGTTGCATGTGTCATCTGGTTCATTCTTGATTTCGAAGGCCTAATGAGTATTTTAACACCATTTGTATGTGACTAATGGGAGCCTTAGAGCTCTTCCGTACAGTTACTGAACTGGCCTGTGCTCTGGGAGGTCAGGAAGAGATGAAGCAGTTCAAATGGAAACGAGGTACTGCTGCTGAGTGTTTAGAGTAAGAGTCTGCCTTCTGAACTGGTGAATTAATGTGTTGGTATTGTTATGATGCTTTTAGAGGCTTGAGAGAAGGCATGTTGAAAATAAGTGAGAATTACCTCCCTTTTTTTTTTTATCTTGAACTTCTGATGTGACCTCACGGGGTCAGGATTGATCTTAAGCTTCCAGTAACCTCAGCTGGTTATTGGAAGTAATTTACTTGTGCCAGAGACTGAAAGTATAATATTAGACAGCATGTCTACAACTATTAAAAAGTTACTCCTTCAGTCTGGAAGGTTTAAAGGCCAGCTGTCTACCTAGAAGATGCATACATGTCAATCTAGTTTAGGTGTGCTCTGTGGAATCACAAAATGTCTTGGTACAGCTTATAGCTGCTTGTTTTACTGTTAATTAGACCTCCTGCTTTTGGTAGGAGAAAAATCTGGACGGCCCTCATAAGGACATGTGATTGACACTGATATCCATAATGATATCTGTTCGTAACCTGCTGTATATTCTCAGCCCTCATCACCTGGCAGGAGATAAAATTCCTTCCTAAATGGAAAAGAGAGCAGTTGATTGCCCATAGTAGTACAGAAATTTTGTCAGTCACTTTGCCAGGTACAGTGAATACCCTATCAGTTATGTTATATCAGTATGCTTACTTGGCTTTGTTTGCTTGGGTAAATAAATCTTGCTTATGTTCCATCAAATGTTCAGATATGGGTATGATACTTTTGATTTTTGCTGCTCCCCAGGTGTGCTTTTTTCCCTTTGGTTATAATTTTTACTTTTTGCACTGATGCTCGTGGGTCTTGGTATAAGATATTTTGGAATTTCTAGTGCAAAATGTACGCAAATTATGTTGGTTAATGCTTAATACTTCAGTCTGTGGGAAGTAAATACGAACCAGGAACTTGGAATATGAACGTGCTTAATTTTTACAAGATGTTGTTAGGAGTATGTAAACAAATATAGTAGATGGGGTCTGTAGGTAATTGCATGGTGCCATAAACAGTAGTCTGACATAGCCGTTGCCTTTTCTCATCTGCAGGTGTGTGTTGTTTCAGCGCAGCATGGCTGTGGTCATCCGCTTGCAAGGTCTCCCGATTGTGGCGGGGACCATGGACATCCGCCACTTCTTCTCTGGATTGACCATTCCCGATGGGGGCGTGCATATTGTAGGGGGTGAACTGGGTGAGGCTTTCATCGTTTTTGCCACTGATGAAGATGCAAGGCTTGGTATGATGCGCACAGGTGGTACAATTAAAGGGTCAAAAGTAACACTGTTACTGAGCAGTAAAACTGAAATGCAAAACATGATAGAGCTCAGCCGTAGACGTTTTGAAACTGCTAATCTAGATATGCCGCCAGCAAATGCTAGCAGGTCGGGACCACCTCCTAGTTCTGGGATGAGTGGAAGGGTTAACTTGCCTACTACTGTACCTAACTTTAATAATCCTTCTCCTAGCGTAGTAACAGCTTCCACTACTGTGCATGAGAGCAATAAAAACATATCCACATTTTCTACTGCCAGTATGGGGACTGCACCTCCAAATCTTGGAAATACTTTTGGTAGCCCCACGTTTAGCTCAACTATACCCAGTACAGCATCCCCGATGAACACAGTACCTCCTCCACCGATCCCTCCTATTCCAGCTATGCCGTCTTTGCCTCCAATGCCTTCTATTCCTCCAATTCCTGTTCCTCCTCCCGTACCCACACTGCCTCCTGTTCCTCCGGTCCCACCGATACCCCCAGTGCCCCCAGTACCCCCAATGACACCTATACCTCCCATATCAGGAATGCCTCCTCTGAATCCTCCGCCTGTAGCACCTTTACCCACTGGAATGAATGGGTCTGGAGCAGCAGTGAATATGAACAGCGGCTTGAATCCATTGTTTATTGGTCCCATGAATCCTGTAAATCCTATCCAGATGAATTCTCAAAGTAGTGTCAAACCAATTCCAATCAATCCGGATGATTTGTATGTCAGCATTCATGGAATGCCCTTTTCTGCGACAGAATCTGATGTGAAAGAATTTTTCCTTGGCCTCCGTGTGGATGCGATCCATATGCTGAAGGATCATGTAGGTCGAAATAATGGAAATGGACTAGTGAAATTTTTTTCTCCTCAAGATACATTTGAAGCACTGAAACGAAACAGAATGCTGATGATTCAGCGGTATGTTGAAGTTAGTCCTGCAACAGAGAGACAGTGGGTGGCTGCCGGAGGCCACATAATGTTCAAGCAAACCATGGGCCCTTCTGGGCAACCACACCCTCCTCCTCCACAGCCTCATTCTAGGTCCAAATCTCCCAGCGGACAGAAGAGATCACGGTCACGATCTCCCCACGAACAGGGTTTCTGTGTTTATTTAAAAGGTCTTCCCTTTGAATCGGAGAACAAGCATGTGATCGATTTTTTTAAAAAGCTGGATATAGTTGAAGACAGCATCTATATAGCTTATGGACCTAATGGGAAGGCAATTGGGGAGGGTTTTGTGGAGTTCAGGAATGAAGCTGATTACAAAGCAGCTTTGTGTCATCATAAGCAGTACATAGGGAATCGTTTTATTCAAGTTCATCCAATTACTAAAAAGGCAATGTTAGAAAAGATAGATCTGATTCGTAAACGGTTGCAGAATTTCAACTATGACCAGAGAGAAATCATCATGAATGCTGAGGCGGAGTCAGGCTCACCAAAGCTGTGTGCACATATATCTAATATTCCGTACAATATAACAAAAATGGAAATTCTTCAGTTTCTAGAGGGACTGGCAGTAGAAGAAAACTCTGTACAAATTCTTGTTGATAATAATGGGCAAGGTTTAGGACAAGCACTGGTTCAGTTCAAAGCTGAAGATGATGCTCGTAAAGCAGAGCGTTTGCACCGTAAAAAGCTGAATGGAAGAGATGTTGTTTTACGTTTGATTACTGTAGAAGAAATGAGAGATATTGAGAGAAACCCACCGTCTCAAGGGAAAAAAATCCTGAAAATACCAATACAAGGAAATGTAGCTGTGCCGGGAGCGCAGCCCCCTGCTGGAGATGAGCATGCCTTCTTGGGAGGAAATCCTAAGGATGCAAACAACGGGCCTCCGTTCAATTTCCCTGGTAACTTTAGTGGGTCTGGCACGTTCGGTCCGCCTCTGCCACCGCCTGGAATAGGTGGCTTTCCTGATGCTAGACCGGGAATACCTGCGGTTGCAAGCGCTGGTTTGCCCGGTGCAGGTATTGAGGTCCCAGGTTTTGCAGGCGGTCCTGCTAATTTGAGTGGACCATCGGGTTTTGGAGGGGGCCCTCAGAATTTTGGTAACGGTCCTGGCAATCTAAGTGGACCCCCTGGCTTTGCTGGTGGTCCTCCAGGAATTGCTGGTGGTCTTGGGCATTTAGGTGGGCCTCCCGCATTCGGACCCGGACCGGGAAATATACATATTAGTGGACCCCCAGGTTTTGGAACGGGGTCTGGGAAGCCAGGACCAACCGTCATTAAAGTGCAAAATATGCCCTTCACTGTTTCTGTGGATGAAATTTTGGATTTCTTTTATGGTTACCAAGTGATCCCTGGTTCAGTGTGCTTAAAATACAATGAAAAAGGCATGCCCACGGGAGAAGCGATGGTTGCATTTGAGTCTCGTGATGAAGCGATGGCAGCAGTCGTTGATTTAAATGACAGGCCTATAGGCTCAAGAAAAGTAAAGCTTGTTTTAGGGTAGCTGTTAATACGGAGTAGTTGTAGAATAGGTATTCATAGTGCTGTGATAAATGCATCCGGATTGGTTTTTATAGTATTTCCAGGATAGAACCTGTGGATTGTTTAAATTGTAAACCAGACTTGTTTTGATAAGACAGAGCACTGCGTTAGCCGTGACAGAAGAAACACTGCAAGGATACACGCGCAGTGGATTTTCCCGTACAAACGTGTGGAGAAGGTAGGCAGGTCATTTTTCATCATAGACGTTTGGTGAGCTATGCTGGACACAGTGCTTATCAAGGAACCTTGGCTGGTTTTTCGTAGTTTCGGATAAGGGAAATAGATGAAGTCAGTGAAGCTCTTCAGTGAGTGTTCTTGCAAGCCATTGTAAAATAGATAGCTATTTCTAGATTTGGTTAAAAGCTGGCTGAATTTGCTTTGTTTACAGGTCAAAGCTTTGTTTAAAGTCCTGATTTTACTCTGCAACTGAACGAATTCTGAGTGTACACAGATTAATTGTTTTGTGTATGTATTTTTATTTTTTCCAAGATTCTCACTGTATGAACAGTTGAATTATGCCCATTGCTGATGTGTCTACCAAACTAATTCCTATAAGTATGAGCAGAATCGTTCTGTAAAATTCAAGCTGTTCTTTGTGGAATAACCTTTAGTTATTTATATATTGCAATTATAACTGTGCAGAATAAGACTTTTGCCACGAGTATAGCTAACCTCAAACATTATATGAGTTTTATAGTACGTTTAAAACATTTGCAGTAGAAGTAACAACTTGAAAATGCTCATTATTGTTTAAGTAGCTTGATTTGTTAGGATTACATGAATCACTTGGGATAGGATCTTTGACACTAGTTGGATATTGATGTTGTATTTCTCACGTGTCTCTTGACCTCCTTACGTAGAGTCTCTGCTAAGAGAACCAAAGCGGTGATTATTAGTTGAAGATTGGAGTCCAGCTAAAGTTTTAAATTAGTTTATATGTGAAAGAAGCTTTTATCTTCAGCAACTCTGTCATGAATTACTGCTATGGGTGAATTGAGAGATAAAAATTTATTTTTCTCCAAAACTTGAAAATACTGAGTTTATATTTTTGCAATAAACTTGTGCTGTTGTTGTATTCCAAGTCTGTAAAGAGTTGCCATTTTCTTTGCTGTACAGTAAAACCCTTTCATGGAAAATTGGAAAGGAAGTAATAACACGAGTGACAAGTATAGAAATTTTTGGTTCATCCTTGCTTGGCTGATGATAAATTTTTCAAATTGGGGGCATTGCCTGAAAAATCCCACTATTCCCTGCAAATCATTGTACTTAAACATAGCAATCTTTAAACTGTTTTTGCTTTGTTTTGTTTTATTTTATTTTATTTTATTTTTTGGATAAGGAAAAACAGTGCCTTTTGGTGTTGCCTATCACGGAACACTGAAGTGTATGGTCAGGCAAAATTGAGAGGTGCAAGTGGCAACAGTTTTATTCCCGTGGTGTGTAGGAGAGCTTTGGAAACCTGTGCGGCGCTGCATCCCGAGAGGATTCCCCAGTACAGGAATGTGTGGAAGGATTGTATAAAGGTGTACTTCAATAAAGAGGCGGTTGCATTACACAGATGCTTCTGTAATTCATTAGCATAATTTTGTTTTGACAGGTTACTAGGTGGTCCCAACTTTGGAAAAGTCATGTGATTTGTATATACTGTTTAAAATTAAGCCTCCTGTTAATAAAGCTGTCTGTCTCTGAAGCTTCATATTATGCGTTTCAACAGTCTTTGGGAGTAATGTTTCAACAGCAGATCTTTGTTTTTGTTTTTTTTCTCTTTGAAAGTCTGAAAGTACTCTTGCTGATGTCAGAAAGATGTGTGATTAGGAGTCAAGCTTTTCAGTTTATTTTAAAAATTTTGCTCTTTGTTTTTTAAACAACTTTTATTAAAGTTTCATACTATATTGGATTTATTTGGGTGCTTGTTTCTTCATGTTTCACATTAGAATAAAATGACCGAAAAGGAAAACTTGGCTTAATTGTTCACAGAACTGCTTTCAGATGTTTTAGTGTGTTGATTTGCGGAAACTGGTGATAACTGCTTTTCACGTTCAAATGAATCACAGCAATGCTTGCCTTGTTGTGAAATGTAATTAAACTACAGGTGTCTGGAATTAGATGCACAGTTTTGTGTTACTTTCTTTTGATTTCATGTTCCTTGATCCTCTTGGTAATGGATACAGGGTTATTGGTGTTTGCATTAGACATGGCATATTCTGTGACACATGCTTGTGGTGTGCCTTTTCCTTTGGGCTTTCTAAAAGAGCAGGTTTATTTTGGAAATAATCTTCTGATTCTTGATTTTCTGTATGGTCTGAAGATGTTTAAATGCTTGTCTTAAACAAACCACAAAGTGCATACAAAAATCCATTGATGTTGGGAACATGGACATGGATGGAATGCTGAAATGAAGGATTTGGGGCAAGGAGCAGGCTCTTCAATTCCCAAGTAGCTGGTGCTTTTTTTTTTTTAGTGTAAATGAGGAATGATGTAGGTTCTTGGGGAGAATAGGATGTCCTAGCATGCATATGATTTCAGTATGTAGTATGAACAATATAACTGTTGCCCAAACGGTTACAATTGATCTTTTAAAACACATACAGAGAAAAGCTGGCTATTGAGTGTCTCTTGCAAATATCAGAAGTTTGCTGTAACAGCTCACTTTCATGGTAGAAGCAGCCTTAAAATGAACACGGTGTTAAACTGTGGAGGATACTCTGCTTTTAACAGATCATGGAACTCAATGTGATAAAATTTTTCATACGTGTAAACATCTGCAAAAGAAACAGCCTTAAATAGAGGGTTGGACCTCTGAGGTCCTGTCTCCACTGTGCAAGGTATGTAACTGCACTCTCAAACACTTCCAGGCTGTTTGCTAGTGGGGATAACAGTAGAAACAATCAGCTGATGGGCACTACGTAAATCCACAGCTGTTGTGACTTCGATGCCAGGGGCTGACGTCCTCAGCCTGGTTGGAATGTGCAGTCACTGCAACTGCTGCTGTGCCTTCGCGTTAAGGGAAGAAGGTACTTAACCTGTGTTATCTAAGTGGCTGTGCTGGCATCCTCAACAGTTCCTTTAAGTGCTAGTATCTAAGCACTGCTTGTAAAAGTGATGTAGTGTTACATACATACCATGTCAAAAACTGTGTTCATTTAACAGATCATCTCTTTCACAAGAAAGAGTATGACTTAAAAATTATTCAGCAATTAAGTTGTGACCCACATATATGAATTTTAACAGCCAGATGACAGTGTAACATTGAGGTTTTCCAGCAGTTACACAGATGTTACGACCATATTTTTTAAACAAAGCTGAACTCTGTGATGCCCCTGGCAAAAGCTTTGTCAGCAAAGAAGTGGTGTTAGTGTTATTGCCGCATTTTCAATGTAGACTTAGAAACTTGAGGCTTTGCAGGTTGTAAGAAAAGGGAAAGGTACTTTATGAAATAAATGTTCATTTCATAGCGTTTAATGTTCTCCTTGAATGTCTGCTCAAAATTTGTTGTGAGTGGAAAGGAAGATCAGTGCAAAAACAAAGGCTAGGTTTGCTTCAGGTGATGCTGAGGGTCTGCTTTGTAAAGAATGTCCCTGCTGGTCAGTTCTGCTAAGCTGGTCAGGCTGTCCTTAACAAAGTTGTTGCCTGCATGGAACTGTTTCTCTCTGAGGCTGTGTTGGTGCCATGAAGACTGCAGACCCTAGAGAATGTAATTATATATTTCTTCCCATTCTCAGACACGTGGTGTGCTAACTGTAAATCACAACATCAGTGATCCTCAGTCAGTTCATGTGGTTCCAAAGCCACATGCAGCAGTGAGTGCTGCTGGGCTTCACTGCTGGTTGAGATCTGTGCGCCTCTGAACCATGTTGGCCTTCCAGACTACAAAAAGGGAACAACTTGATGTTCTGAGCCTCTTAAAGCCACTGTTTGGACTACAAACCACTCATTGAGAGCAGATGTTTCTGAATGATTATTCAGATACACAGGTTAGACCCTTAACCAGAGGATTGCAGTTCCTTTTCAGACAAAGACGAGTGCAAATGAGAGGTCAACTTCTAACTTCGGTAAGATAATTGTTGGAAGGAAGCAGTTCTGAAACCGGGCTGGTATAATAGGAAATAGTTACCTTAAATTCTGTTCTTGTGAGAGGTTTTTCAGAAACTCTGCCTTGGGCACAGTTTCCAGCAGCGTTGCTGGAAAAATGCTTGTCTTTGCCCCATTGCAGTTTGCTGATCTGTGGGTGTATGGCTTGCATGGCTTTGGGAAAACCACAGTAGTTGTGTATAGTTAAATGGCTCTTCCTCCCTGGGGAAGAGGAAGTGAAACTGTCTGATAAATGCTTCTGAAGGAACAGTAACCTCAGGGGAGCTTTTCATATCGGTTTTCAGCAGTGAGAACATGATTGTTGGTGAAAGACTTGGCTTTCCCACAGAAAGAGAATCAATTGGTGGTATGTATTTGACTAAAGCTTGCGGCGGCGTACTGAGCTCCCTGCTCTTTCACTAACTTATACGTATGATCAGGTAGGTATGCTCGAGCTTGTTTTCTGTATAGATGAATGTAATTTTCTCAGAGTTTTGTTCCTATGTGGAATGTGTTTGGGTGTTGTTTGTGCTTGGAGCACTTGCCACTGTCCTGACTTGGAAGCTTCTCGCTTGCGGGTATAAATATCAAATGGAAAAATTGAGTAGCCCTGGATGCGTTTCTTTTCCATGGCTCCAGCTCAAACACCAGTGGTGGTTCGCAGGTGATGGATGGTTTAGATGGGACTCTTCACCCACGGACAGTTGCTTCTGTTAAGCTTCCTGTGTTGTCATTCTTCTGTTTTTGTGTGTGTACATAGCATGGCAACTTAGGACAGAAGTCAGCAGGCAAATTCTGACCTAAGTTTTGTTACTGCTTCATTAGAGTCCAAGGTGCATTTTCTTTACCTTTCCCATACATGGTTGGGGGAGTACAGCTTCCCTGTGATTTCAAGATGGAAAATTAGGACTTGACAGATTTGCACAGGAGAGACAGGTTCTGATCCTGCCTGAAACTCCCTTGCTTGGCTTAGTTTGACTTTTTGGACATGTTGCTGCTTTTTGAGGTCTGGTGACCTTTTGAAATATTCCTACTGTAGTTACAGTGTCGTAAAGAATCCATAGAATGATAACTCTTATTTCTGACCATCTGAAATTAGGCAGAGCTTCCAGCTAGCTGTTTCGTAGATCCAACCAATGAGTATCATTTCAATCAATTCTCACTATATGCAGTTATGTGGATATAGCTTTGCCCAGTGTGACAATAGAAAGCTTAGAAATGCCTGCTAGCTGCTTGGAAATCAAGGTGGACTTAGGGAAAATAGCAGTATAGACAGAACCTAACATACTTCAGAAATTTCTTGTACTTAATTTTGCATGTTTTTTCTAATAAAACTCACAGGGCTACTATTGCTTACTGAGATTTCAAGCTGCTGTGATGACATCTGCCAGAATGTGCTCCATGAAGTCAGCTTTTTCAAAGCTGTTGTTTTCAGCAGTATAACCAAAGTGTGGCTGCTTGTTTTGACAGGACAACGGATGTGGAATGTGAAAATTCCTTACTTGTTTGAACAGGAAGCTCAACTCAAAATTAAATGCTGGTTTCTTATGCTGTTTCATTGTTAGCCAAATGTCTCTAATAAGAGAACAATATGTATAAATCCTGTGTTCTTGAGGAAAGCTAAATGCAACCAACTGCAAAAACAAAGAGCTAATGGAAGTAAAATCAGGCACTAGCAGTTCTTTGACTGAAAGCAGGGAAGCCCTTGCTCCACAGAGTGGAGGGGAGGTGGAATTAAGTATTACTAATTGACCTGTCGTGGATTCCCCTGCTGTGTTACAGCATTGCTACAGAGACTTGTGTCTATAGGGCTAGTCCTGTATGAATACAGGGGTGGGTGTCACAGCACACGGTTATTTATCTATGGACCTCAGTGCTTTTAAGAGGCCAGGTAAGTGTGTGCAGGGTGATAATGTGTCAGTGTTTCAAGTTAATGAAGTGTTAGCTTTCACATCAGTGAAATGTTATTAGGATTAAAGTTGTGGCAAAATTTTCACCTTGGCTTTAGGAGAAACACCAAGTGATGTCTTAAAGTCTAATGAAAATTATCTGTGGCTCAGATACTTTAGCACTGAGCTGAACAGTGAGTAGCCAGTTAAACTGCTAAATGAATCTGAAATTTATTAATGGTGGAATGTGAAGTATGTAATCTAAGTGGTTTGCTGTTGGTTAGTAGGGACAGTTAAACCTGAGTACTTCACAAACTCTTACATTTTCTTAGGTTGTCAATCAGAATTATTTTTCATGGTCAGTTCTGCTCAAAGATATTCAGAGACAACTGTACATGTTCTTCACTTCTGCAATACTGCCTATGTGAACATAAGAGAATTTTGGGCACACATCATGCTTCTGTGGCACCTTAAAGAGAAGATAGATAAGTATATCTGAGAAAGCACATACCACCATAACGATGTATTGCACAGAGGATGTTTTTCATCCAGACTCTAATCCAGACTTCTGGGTAACTGACACCATATTTTTGTTTATCTGCTAATCCAAATAGCATTTCTTCCTTGCAGTGCAAGCAAGATATCATGCTACTGCTTTGAATAAGTTATTATTTAGCTGCTCTTAATTATTCTGGCAGCAGGAAGAAGAATGCGACAAGTTTTTGATGTACTCAACAGCTTGTGCTTTAGCATTAAGTTTCTTGTGTTAAAATTTGTCCTTTTTTATGCCTTAAAAAAAAAAAAAAAAGCAAATTTAAGACAGCAATGAGTAACTTTCCTGATACCAGAAATACTTTGTTTAAAAAAAAAAAAAGACAATAAAACTTAAACTATCATGTAATAAAAATCCTAATAGTAGTCCTCACATAATGTATCTCTGTGACATACGAGCTGGATTTGTGTGGCAGCCTGGCTGAATATGACCATAGTGTCACATAATAGTTACTGCACACTGGAAGGTGAGAGTGATACCCGTAACCAAGTTCTGCACATCCCACGATGAGGTGGAAGAAGTGTGTAACATCCCATTCTCCCTTGTTTAGTCTTGAAAGGGTGGGCGAATTGTTGTTTTGAATGCTTTTAAAGAGCAGTGCACAGTCCAGGGTCACTTGTGTGTAAAAAAAGAAAACATGCAGGTTTATCGTTTTGTGATCCTTCTTCAAATCTCTCTGTTACTGCATTAGGTACAGATAAAAGCTCTGTTGATAGAGAATCTTTTGAACAAAGTTAGCTTGCTGAACCTTCTGATGTTTTGTCCTGACCTCTTGCCTGACTTGGGCATTCTGCCATTCCATCTCTGGTGCCCAGAGGAGCTGCAATTTGTGACTTGTTTTCCAGGTTCCGCCTAATGGTGGTAACTCCATGTTAGCTACAAGGAGAATGTAATTCAATTCATGCTTTTACAGCTGGTAAATTTACTTTATTATAATCATCAAATAATAGTTGTGTTGCTGAAAATACTTACCGCTCCCTTTGTTTGATCATACTTACTAAAAATGTTATTTTAGCTATTTATTCGACTTTGAGAAAATAAAGATATGCATGAGAGAATCCAAGGCTTACTAGTATGGACATTAAATGGTTCTTAGTATCTTAGTTTGCAGAGGCCTGAATGTTTTCTGAAGGATGTGGGAACCCCTTTTGCAACAATTCAAAGACAACCGGTTTTTAGGGAAGAAGTTGAGAATCAGTGCTGTATATATAGGGAGCAGTCAGGAGAAGCACCTGAAGTTCTGATTGCAGTTGTGGAATCTGTCTTCTAAATAATGGGAGAATGTATGTTTGTTTTGAACCAGTAGTGCTGAGATAAGTGGAGCAGCTTGCATTTGCAGCTATACTGGCTGACTTCATGCTTCTGGGAAGGTAGGCTGACAGGAGGCATTGGATCTGGAGGACAGAAAAGGGATGGAAGGTAAATGCCTTGTGCTTTCCTGGCACTTCTCTTTATTCAGCCTTCTGTCATTTGTCTGAATGGGCAAGAGGAAAAAAAGGGAATTCCTTTACTTTCCTTATCCTTTCCTTTGATATGAGGCTCTTGTGGCGATGGCTCTTTGGAGGTTTTTCTTTTCTGAAGCATCTTATTCTGCAATAAATTAGGATGAAGAAATGAAAATGTAGCACTGCAGATGGTAGTGATCAAGCGACAAAAAAGGTGCTGGGGTTGTGAATTTTTTTCTTGAAAAGAACCTACTCAAATGGAAAAAGAAAATGATGAAAAACAGCATTGGCACAAGAAAATCTAAACTGGCAATGATCTAAGAAAATCTAAAAGAATAAATCTAAGAAATCATTTTTCTTATGAGCCTTGCAGGAGTAGTAGTACAGGATCTGTTTCTAGATCGTATTTCAATAGGAGCTAGATTTAAGATTAAAGTACATAAAGAATAAAGAGACACATTGATAGGTATACCTTCTGCTTTATGTCCTTACTCGTTACCAGGTCAAAACTTGCCCTGGAATCATTACTGCGCAGTGACAACCTAAAATAAAACATCCAGGGTTCCTTTGGGATATCTCAACTTTTCTGGTCATAAATTTTCAGTCCAATAAAAGCAAGAAACATGGTTCACTTTTCACTAAGTGGTGGCCACTGTTTTCATTAAGATTCTTAAGTTATATGAATCCATTTGGTAAAGCAGCAAAGCTTTTTGGTAAAATGTACTGCTGACTTGTTTCTTTTTAAAGCTTTATTTTGGTGCCAAGCTGTTTCTGTTGTGTGTAGTATTCTAAAAAGATGTACGTCACTGACTTATGGCATTAAGTCACCTGTGTAACATGGCTGCTTTCAGGGGAGTGGGTGAAATCATGAAGGCTCTATAAGAAGAATGGGATGCTTTAGATACGACTTTTGGGAAGGGTACAAGATGTTAAAGGGAACAAAATGACACCAAGGGGTGTCCTCAGAATTGTTGGGTGTGCGTAAGAAGAGGTTTGCTGCAGTACTTGCAGCCCGGGTTGTGGTGTACATGAACCATAGAGGAAGAATGTGGTGGTGTCTTCCATCTCTGCTTGAGGAGTTCCGACTCAAAAGTGGAGGACTGAGCCATAACCAACTTAATTGGTAGATTGGGATGTAGGACAAAATCTTCATGTGTTTGTGCCTGACATGGGAATAGCTAAGAACACTAAGGGGAGGAGTGAAACCTTACTTGAGAAGGGCAAAAGATGCTCTGTGATGTGGTGTGTTGGATTATTACAGAGGTTAGTGTGGTTGAGCTGGTAAGTCTGTTCTTCTTAACATTTCAGTCATTTTTGTGACTCATGGGGGGAGGGAGGGGAAAGCAACTGAATAAAGGTCTAAGGAAAATATTGAAAGAATCTTACTTGGTGGGAGAAGTTATTGAGCAATTCCAGTGTTGCAGTTATTGTTCTACTTCAAGCCAAGTCAGTGATTGACTTGAAAGCCCTAATTTGCTCTAGCTTAGTTTTTAAAGGAAAGTCTGTTTGATATTCTGCTACTAACTGTTACGGAACCTTGAAGTGATTTTTCTGTCACGTGGAGAACTTGGAAAAGTAGCTCTTGCCTTTGTAGCAGGCTTTATTTTGAGGTGTTAGTTTGCAATAAGCAGCATTGCTATGGGGTTCAAGCTAATGTTTTAATCAGAGTCTCCTTACCTCATCAGAAATAAGGAGAATATACAAGTGAGGACAGAGGCCTTTCTTTTGAGCTAGTTGGTTATGACTAAATGGACCTTCTTAGAGTGTCCTAAGCTTGCTGTTTGTATTACCACCAACTGGAGCTGTCCGTTTCCAGTTTATTCCTGGGCATGTCTCAGGGGTCAGTTTGCCACAACACCACTGCAGTGTGTGGGTCAGTAGATACAAAAAATAAAATTATGGTGGTGAGACTGAAGCTTCAGGACTCACTTGGAGCCAGCTCAGTAAGTAGAAGTAGAGCGTAACTTCCATGTATATTCAGTAGTGCTGCAGTCACATAGTCATCAATAAGTGTGTTCTTCTGTGGCTTGGATTCAAATTCAGAGCTCAGAAAGAATTCACTGCGTGCCCAGCTGCCAACCTGCCCTCCTCTGGTCATCGCTGGGTCACCTCTGTGCCAGTACGGCCTGACCAGTGCTGTGGATGGAGGAGGGTCTAGAAAGCAAGATGTGTGGGGGGTGGCTGAAGTTGCTGGGTTTGCTGGGCGCAGAGCAGAGCAGGCTGAAGGCAGCCCTCACAGCGACTGCGGCTCCTCACAGGGAGCAGAGGGCAGCGCTGAGCTCTGCTCTGTGCGACAGTGACAGGGCCTGACGGAACGGCACGGAGCTGTGCCAGGGGAGGGGGCAGCTGGGGGTCAGGAAAGGCCGTGCCCAGAGGGCGGTGGGCATGGCACAGGCTGCAGGGCAGCGGGCACGGCCTGAGCTGCTGGAGCTCGGGGAGCGCTGGGACACCAACCTCAGCCGGAGGGGTTGGGTTGGGGCGCTGCTGTGCAGCGCAACGTGTTGGACTCAGTGATTCGTGTGGGTCCCTTCCAAAACAGGAGGGGATCCCGTGGTACTGTGGTTCTATGAAACCCATCAGCTTTCTGCTGTGTGCCTGTCCTTCTGGGTGCTCTTCCCAGCCCTTCAGCTGTTGGGTAACCCATCAGTATGGCATCAAGCGACCAGAGCACCTTGGCTAGAAAGCTGTTTTTAATGTTTTGTTCAGTGAATAGCATTTGGTTGGAGTTTTGTGTCAAATTTGTAATAGCTTATTAACAAATATGAGATTAGTCCATCAAAATACATGATGATAGATAACTTGAAACACAGTATAGAGAGCAGGGATCTATTACCCGTCTGCAGAAGTTCCTAGCACTAATCCTTCCTGTCACCTCTCCAGCCCTCTGGGTAATCAAATGGTGGAAGATGGTAATCAGTTAGTTTTCCACAGAGGTCTGTGCTGTGCTCTGGGGCCCCTGGGAGAGCCGACGTGCTGCAGAGGGGCTGGATTTGCTGGTAATCATCCTGGGCTGTGATCTTACTAATGGGAGTATCTTCATCTCATTTTGAAATGAAGATGCGTTTTAGTGCTCCTGCTGATACAAATCTAGCTTTATGGTTTCTGCTAGGGCCTCACAGGGCTCAGGAAATAAGATGGGATTAGGATTTTTGTTTTAATACATTTGGAAAGTAGAGTTGAGACTACCTCTACACCAGTGTTTACTTCACAAAATAGAAACACAAAATGTTACAGGCTGCCTTATGAGAGGTGAAGTAGTAAAGTTGAACTAGTAAAGTTGAACTGAGAAACACTACTTCTGACAGTCTGGATACACGGATCATGTGAGGAGAACAGAAATTTTTTGAAGAAATTAAGGTGATATCTGCATAACATGAGATTAAACTAAGCAGCAGACAGGGAGGCTCCATTAGGTTGGTAAATGTCAGATTTATTAACTGGGAATTTGTTACAAATGCTGAGTGTATTGAGCTGTTGGGAAGTACAGAGCGTAAATGATGAAAGATGCTGTTGCTGGTACATAGTGCTGGTAGTACTGCTGGCATTTGTGTTGTTTGTGAGCAGAATGGAAAGCAGAAGCTACAGCCAGTCCAGTACCAAATAACTTCATTGAATGTAGCTGTTTCTGAGCATGTGTTGGTACTTGAAACTGGAGTTATAACTGAGATCTTAAATAGATGCGCTATATTTGGTGTACACTGATGCAATGTAAGTGTTGTGTGCAGAAGGATGTAGTTGATGAGGATTTATTAGTGATATTAAGTGGCAATAAACTGCAGGTTTTCTTATCCTGAATCCTTGTTTCTATGATGTCTGCGCTGAAAGTAATGCCTCCTATTTTATGATGATGGCCCATAGTGTGAGAGGCAGATGTTGGTGGGATGGCAGTAGAGTTTGAGCCTTCCCATCAATATTCCATTCCATTCCGTTGCTGTATGACAGATGGCAGCAGAGAGGCAGTCTGACAGAATGGTGTCTGGCATGGAAGTGCATGTGGAGCAAAGGAATTGAGCTCTTCCATGTAGAAAATATTGCACCCATTGATGTTTGTCAGTGCTTGCTGGAAATTTACGGAGACCAAACTGTGAGCACAGTGAGGCAATGGGGGGTGTGTTTCACATTGCTGTTGCCTCTGCTGAAAGACAAGCTGTGTTCCAGACAGTCGTGCAGATTTTTATGAGCATGGCATGCTCTTGTTCATTGCTGGCAAAAATGCTTAGCTAATGGTGTTGCATCTCCCCTGTGAAGAAAGGCTGGGTGAATCGGGTCTGTTTAGCCTTGAGAAAAGAAGACTGAGAGGGGACCTGATCCAGGTCTATAAATATTTAAGGTGTGGGGGGCAGAGTGGCGAGGCCAGGCTGTTTTCAGAGACAGGATAAGGGGAAACGGCCAGAAACTGCAGCATAGGAAGTGCTGCACAAATGTGCGCAAGAACTTCTTCAGGTGAGGTGAGGAGCACTGGAACAGGCTGCACAGGGAGGTGGTGGAGTCTCCTTCTATGGACACCTGGACAACTACTTGTGCGACCTTTATCAAATAGTGTTATTGTGTTCTTTATATCTGTAGTTTCCGTGGAAATAAGTAGGAGACATTACTTTCAGAGCAACCTATATATTATTACCTATGTGGAGTAGTTAAAACCAAGCTGACCCATGACTGGATTCTGTGTTAATATTGGCATTTCTCTCCAAAAGATGCCATGTCTGGCTCTCCCAAATGACAGCACTGCTATTGCGGGAGGATAAGTACAGGGGAGTTTGTGCTTCAAACACCAGTGCGACGTTTTGGGGAAATGTGAGACCCCTTGAGGCTGTGAATTCGGACAGTGCTCTTTTTCTGAAGCTTTCTTTAAACATAGGTAGGCATTGGTTTCTTATTTCACTTTTGATTTCCTCTTATGCTTTGGTAAGCAAGTAGAATCATTAGAGTGACAGTTAGGGAAGTATGTTACTATTACTTATCTATGGAGTTGATTTTGTTTATATTGGACAGCTCTGGAACTATGAAATGGAAAGTATACTTCTGTGTGTACTGTACGGCTCTTGGAGTACGTGATCATCTTTGCAGTGAAGAGGTGGTATGCACAGCAAGCCTTAAAATCATTTTGGCATTTTTAAGTTGGACCTCTGTTTGGTTGTCTGAGCAGTTCTTAAGGCATGTTTCTTTGAGTCCAGAGCCAGTCTGCATTTTACTTGAATAACTGGAATGACTTCTGGTTGAGCATTGAAAGACTTGTCTGGAGCGTCACTGGAGTACATGTGTGGGATCTTGCATAGACTTCTGTGCATTGTATCCTGCTCTCAAGTTCATAAGAATAACACAAGTGATGTATTTTTCCTCAAAATGTGAAGTTACATTATGTGCAGTCCTAAATAAAGGCCAAAGCGTAGGTGCCTGACAGACCTAAAGCTGAGTGCTGGAAGCTCTTCCTTCAGAACGTGCAGAAATCAGCTCAAGATGAAACTTCCCAGGCAGTGCTTCTGAACAGCGAGATCCCTGAGCTGTGAGAGCATTGGAATAAATGTATGCAGCTATTGTCAATACAAGCTGTGGATCTTGGTTGGGTAGCATAACATCTCTTGTGATTGTACAGGCTACTTCTAACAGCTGCACTGACCTTGTGGCTTGCTTATGTTGCCTTTGTTCTGAACCTGCTTAGCTGTGGTGCACCCAGTAGCTCTGTTTTATGTATCCTAAATAGAAGTTGAATATGTCTGTTTGGGTTTTATTTCTATTTGGCAAACTGGATATCTGCAGCTACAATAGTTTTGTGACTCCCAGAGCATGCTGTATCTTAATCTCCTGGTGGCAAGTAAGTCAGAAGGACTTTGGTAAATGGTTGTTGCAAACTGTTAAGGATCATTTTCTAATAAATGCTTTCGAAGTTGAATGTGTTTTTCATACCGGTATGGAAAGCATTTTGTTTTTGCTGTTTTCATTTTGGAAATATACTTCATCTTCTGTAAACAGTTTCAAATAATAGATGTCAGTATTAGTCACCTAGGGATGTTGTGAGGGGAAAATAAGAAATCAGTGAGTTTCAGAATTTCTGTAACAGTTGAAAAACAGAAGATTTTTGGGTGTTGCAACAAATGTAAACAATATTCTGTCATAGTAAAGGTGAATTAATGGAATTGTAAAAGCTAAATATATGTGTGTATGGGTGGATATATAAACATAGCTGTGCTCTATGAAAACTCAGTGAAGCAACGTGAAAATTGTTTTTGCAGTGTTGCCTTGAAATCTGCAAGGTAAATGGGATTGTGTACTGTTCTTTGAGTGCTCATAAAGGAAAAAGCAGGGCTATTAATAATACAAAAACAAACCCTAAGTTCTTTCAGTTTAATTATGCTAATTAGCCTGGGATCAGATCTGTCTCATTGAGCATAGTGATGACTGGAATCTATTTATGTCATGTATCTGTTATGCTGCATTGCTAAGAGATAAAGCAGTTCTCCTTAGTCCATGTTTCTTAAAACCACGGTGCCAGGGCAGTACTTACTCCTTGGAAGTAAGCTGGTAAATGCCAACTGGGTAGTTGTCACAGAAGTTGATGTTGTATGAAGGTAACGTAGGGTTGTGCAGAAGTGCAGGGCATGGAGACTTAAGAAAGTCTGCAATACTTTCTCTTATCCTTAAAGGGTGGGAGGCTGTATGAGACGTGGTGTTAAGCACAGGTGTTGACTGTCAGAGTCTTCCAGATTTCAGGATGGCTCACTGCTCAGGGGTGAACAGAGCCTGTATGGAAGAGGAGTGGAGATTAAAATCAAAAGATGTGTTTCACATAAATCAGTTTATTTTATGAAGAGAGATAATTACTAATGGAATGGAAGTAAATTTTTAAAAAAGTCTGTTTTAGGAGGAAAAAGAATATGTGATCCACCAGTTACCATTAACCCCTCTTTAAAAGTGACCAGCAGTTGAAGTTGGGGGCTGGTATTCCCAACCACTAAGGAGTTCCACAATTCTTTTTCCCATTCAGTATTGTTGTGTGTGTTTGGGAATTAATGTGTTAAGGTTCTGGTTGTTATTGTTTTGTAAAAAGCTTTTCAGTGCAGGCAGGTCTCGAGATTTGCACTCTGCTAACAGTGAGCAGGATAAATGAGTTAAAAGTGTTCACCTAGATAGAGGCCGAGCAGATCTCTGGTCTGGACTGAAGTGGGTTCTCTGAAGCAACCAGCTACTCCTTGCTCTTGCTGCTGAGATGTGTAGACTCATTCATGGTCCTGATTTTTCTGCTGTACTTATTAAAGGAACGGATTGAAACTGGAGAACACCGTACAGTGTATTTGAAAAGCTGTGAAGTGAGAAGGCCTAGTGTGAGCTTCTGGAGGATATTTGTAGGCAGCAACACATAAACAAATGCTGGCTGAGGTTCAAAGTGATGTTTTCAGATGAAGCGTGAATATTTTATCTGACTGTTAAGGATCCACCCTTCCCGTAAGGTGCATTACCTGGTGTCCTGCGATCTCCAGAGAAGGAAGACCTAACAAAAAAGTGTCCTTTGTGGTCTGTAGTTTCTTTTAGAAACGGTCCAGCTGTGTTGTGTTGCAAGGGAAACCTTAATGCTATTACCACATCTTGAACAGTAGCATGAGACTGTGAGTTGCTATTGAAATACAAGTCTTTGAAACAGTGATTTCATGGTTTCATTGCCACTGATCTGGGGAAGAGGTAGCAGGTGAGAGGTGATCTGGCTTCAGATCTGTTGCTTCACTTTACCTTGGCTTCGCTGTGTGGATTAACAGTTTCTACTGCAAGCTTTCGTCTTTCCTTTTTAGTCTCTGTAATGTGAGCAGTTAGGGACTCATTCCATGTCCATGGACCTATGGTACTGTTTCCTGCCTGAAAAGGACAGCTGTTGTTTGGCAATGCTGGAAGTATAGTGGGAGACATTTCGTTGAGGTTTTAAACTTGTTTCCTGATCTGTTACGCTGTACCAGGACAGGAAGGTGTCCCCTTTGCTGCAGAAATGTGCTGCAACAGAGAAAATAGGGAGAAATGTTGGCTCAAGAGTCGAGGCTGGCTGAGCTGGTCTTTGTTTTGTGTGCACGTGTAGAGCTGTTTGTAGACCTGCAGGCTGCACAGATGTGCTGCTGCTGGCTAAATGAGGTGGTCTGGTGGAATGATACATGTAAGGAAAGGAAAAACTAATACTTGTGATGGTTGCAATTTCAGGAAAAAATACAGTAGTTAATAAAGGTAACGATGGCATCTCTTTTGTGAATCTTACCTGGGGTTGGGTGCAGCTGAAGTGGAAGCCGGGGGCTTGAAGCAGTCACTAGAGCAGGTGCTGAGTGTTCGGGCGAGCCTCTGTGAGGAGGGTGCGTTAAAGCAGATGATGGCGACCTCAGAAAGCCGAACCGTGATCCTCTTTGTCTAAAGCTTCGCTAATTCTTTCTGCACGCTGTTTTTGTCCTGCTGCCATCGCGACAGCATCTGTAGTGCATTAAGTGACGTGGGTGACATCTGTCCAGGCGGACTGCGGGGTGGGAGCTGCGCGTGGGGTTAAACGTCGCCCCGTAAAAGTTCATCTCGTCATTCAGATTACTGGTATTTACACCCAGCGAGCACGAGAAAGCCACGGAGAGTCGGCACCAGAACGACTGAACAACTCTCCTGGTTTTCCTAATAGCGCTGAAGTAGCTTCTCTAGGAAATAAACGTTAAAGCACTGCTTAGACTTTCAGGCTGCCCAGTCCTTTATTTCAACGCGTCAGGGCTCATCTCCTGGCTCGGGTCCGGTTACAGACCTGCGGCCGCTCCTCGACGGAGCCGCGGTGCGGGGCAGGGAGGGAGGATCCGCCAGCGCCGCACGCAGGGCCGAAAGCCGCCGTCGTTTTCCGAACAGCGGACGTGAGGCCCGGGGGAGAGGCGCGCCCGGCGCTGAGAGCAGCGCTTCCTCGGCCCTTCCCGGGCCGCGGCCGGCAGCGAGAACGGCCCCGCGCCGCACGGCCGGCCGGCCTCCATCTTGTCGGGGCTCGGGCCGGCGGGAGGATCGGGCCGTGCCTCGCGTTGGGGGCCGCGGCCGCGGGGCGGAGAGCCGGGCGGCGCCGGGCGGAGCGGGCGCGGGGAGCCGGGATCCGCCCCCGGGCCGAGCCGCCGCCGTGCCTGCGGGGCCGGGAGCGGCCGGGCCGTGACCCCTTCCGCGCTTCTGCCCGCAGATGGCGCAGTGCGTGAGCCGGGTGCAGCTGTCCGTGACCTGCCGCCGCCTCCTCGACCGCGACGTCGGCTCCAAGTCGGACCCGCTGTGCGTCCTGCTGCTGGACGCGGGAGGCCGCTGGGCTGAGGTGAGGCCGCTCGGTGCCCGGCGCTGCCCTGAGCCGCGGGCTCGGCGAGGCGCCGCCTTGCCCGTTCCCTGCCGCCCCCCTCGGCTTTCATCCAAGCTCTTCTTGAACTTGTCCCTGTGTCCGAGCAGTTAGATCGCACGGAGAGGATTAAGAACTGCCAGGACCCGGAGTTCTCCAAGAAGCTGCTGGTTGACTACTACTTCGAGAAGGTGCAGAAGCTGAGGTTCGGCGTGTATGACATCGACAACAAGTCTGCTGAGCTCAGCGATGATGACTTCCTCGGGGGCATGGAGTGCACGCTGGGACAGGTGTGAGGGCTGAGGCTGCCTTCTTAGAGCCTGCAGTGTTTTAAGCTCTTCTTTGTTAGCTCCCAAAACACATCCGTGCTTGTCCCTGTTGAATATAACTGGAAGAACTCTGATGGTGAGCAGACAGTGAAGGTTAAGAGTGCGTGTGGTCTGTGAGTCCTGGAATTGTGGTGGTGGGAAGGAAATTCTGGAAATGGTTCAGTCCATAGGTGTCCAGCCTTTGGGCTTTCCTGGGCTTCACTGAGTGGAGAGGAATTGGGCCATCATATTGTTA
This sequence comes from Phasianus colchicus, assembly GCF_987193195.1. Lineage (NCBI taxonomy): Eukaryota > Metazoa > Chordata > Aves > Galliformes > Phasianidae > Phasianus > Phasianus colchicus. The sequence goes on from NC_143452.1 coordinate 1,371,781, forward strand.
ATATATAAAAATTTATTTTTAAATATTTTTATTAAAACATAAAGAGAGCAACAAAGCAATAAAACTAACGGGTTGGTTTAATCCAACCCCCTCACCAGCCAGGTTCCCTACAGCAGGTCACACAGGAAGGCATCCAGACGGTTGGGTTATTGGGAGAACCCAGCACCTCTCTGCACAGCCTGTGCCAGGGCTCGGGCACTCTCACTGCAGAGAAGTTCTTCCTCATGTTCAGATGGAACTTCTCGTGTTCCAGTTTGTGCCCATTGCTCCTTGTCCTGTCTCTGAGCACTGCTGAGCAGAGCTTGGCCCCATTGCTTGCCTCCCATCTTATGGATATTGCTAAACATTGACCAGATCCCCACTCAGCCTTCTCTTCCCCAGGCTGAACAGCCCCAGAGCTCTCAGCCTTTTTCATTGCTTCGTGTAGGAGCACTTGCAGAACTAGCAGGAACCTGGGAATGAGGAAGACCCTGGAGAGCTCTGGTAGCCTCTTGGTTTTCCTTGGGGCAAAAAAATCCTCAGGCCATAAATTCAGGGAAGATTGCCTGAAAAGCTGCATTCATTTCCTGAACAACAATTCGTATTTTTAGATAGAAGGGGAAGGATGGGGTTTGAGATTGTGAAGGATTTGGTTAAATAAGTAGACATATATAAATAAATAGACTTTCAATGGTTGTTTGGCTGCTTGTAATGAAAATGTCTCGTGGGTCTTGGGGGAAGCAGCAACAGGAGGCTAGTGTTAAGTTTTGAGGTGTGTTAGTGGGAATTGCTTTGTGGAGAGGGAAAACTTTAAGACTGCCTAACCATTTCAGGAGCACAAACTCGTAGCTGTCACTGTAGGAAAATTGGTTTTCCTTAGCAGAATTTTAAAAATAATTCCTCCTGCAGAATAGTTCTTTGATTCTTAATAATTCTTTAATAATAATGATTTTTCTCTACCTTGATATTACCTTATCTGTCTTTTAATCTCAGATTGTGTCCAGCTCAGTGTTTACCCGACCTCTGGAACTAAAGGAGGGGAAGCCAGCAGGAAAAGGCACCATTACGGTAAAGGAGAGTGTGTGGAAAAAAGAATTACAAGATCTGGGACAGAGTAACACTTCTGTTTTTGTTTCTTTCTGTTTTCAAATTCGGTATGTGTGGAGGAAGAGTATGTATTTGTAACCATACATAGAGGTTTTTTCATGCATAAAACATATGCAAAATTCTGTAATTTCTTTTTTTTTTTTTTAATTTGTGGCACAGATTACAGCAGAGGAGATTAAAGATACCAGAGTTGTCAATTTGGAAATTCAAGCCCGAAACTTGGACAAAAAGGTATGATTCATTTATTCTTTAATGATATTGCATGCTTGCGTGGGTCTTGACTATATTGAGAGTGAGTGCCTTTGGCCAGGACTCTCACTGTACTGCAGACGTTCAGCTAAGCTCTGTAATCCACATGTAAAAAGGCCCAATCTTCTGTTGCCAGTAGTGGAGACGTAATTACACGGCAAAAAGCACGATAGCAGATAAGAGATTCAACCACCAAGTTTAGGTTATGGGTAATTATTTTGGTTTTGGAATATTCTATACTTTAATACATTAAATAATTGTTTCGATTGAATATTGTAACTGTGCCACGAACTGGACTTTTTGTAATGTTATAAAAGAAGAAAAGGTGGAAATTTAGATATGCTGCCTTGGTGTTATTTTAAGCCAAGGGTGATTTATAGTAACAAAATGCTCTAAGGAAGCACAGTCTTGTAATCAGAGCTGGTACGCTGTGATGATCTGTAAAGTGCTGCAGTTTAAAAGAGGTAAGGAAATGTGTAGCTTATTTGACTCTGTCATTTGTTACTGATTACCTAACTCTTCTCTCATCCAAGGATAATACAGAGGTCTGATGAAGGTCTATTTGGATTTTGTTTGCAGGATTTCTTAGGTAAATCGGATCCATTTCTGGAGCTGTACAAGCAGAGTGATGCTGGAATGTGGCAGCTGGTGTACAGATCAGAGGTAGCATTTCTACACTGATTTGCTTCTTGTTAAGTTTGTCTGACAGCTTAGAGTGTCTCACTTCTGGTGATGCTGTGCTCCACTTCTGCAGTGAAACTTCCCCCCAGAAAGGGATTCTGCTCACTGACTACCTGGCAGAAAATGGTTAACTTCCTGCCTAATCAGAGTTAAGCACGAGTCCAACCGTGTACTGAGGGAAGAGTGGCAGGACTCTTCTGCCTTTTAGTGGCAACGAGCTGTGAGATTGGCATGGCTCTGCAGTTGTACCCAGGTCTGAACTTCAGGCTTCTAACAGAGCTTCTCTTTGCTCACGTAAGGGTAGAAGTGACTCAGGCTGTTCCACGTAGTCCCACAGAAGTACAGAACCCTCATGTTATGTTTCTTACTAACTTGCATATCACATCTCTCACGTGATGCTATGCTGTAATTTTTTTAAGGTCATTAAGAACAACTTAAGTCCATGCTGGAGGAGGTTCAGCGTTCCCTTGCAGACGTTCTGTGGTGGTGATCTTAATACACCTATCAAGGTACAGCCTTCAGCAATTCAGATTCGTTTGTTGTTGTGAGTAACCCAATCTCTGACATATTAACTACTGAGTAATCAAGTCGTCTAGTCATAATCAAAATTTTTAATTGCTTTTCTAGAATAATATGGCAGATGAGTGATTATACATTTATTAAGTGTGAAGTCTGTACTGAAACATTACGAGTTGTCAAACTGAGAAGTCAGGAAATGCAGAAGTGATGCAGTTCCTAATGATTTGTTACAAGAATGATTATGAATGGTCATTGGCTATTATGGTTAGAGTTTCAGGTTTTGGGATTTTCTGTTTAATTGTGGCTTTCTAATGCTATGTCAGCTGTGAGGCTTATATATTGGATAAACTTGAATGCATTAGGATACTGACAGAAGGAGGGCAGGTGTCTGCTTCCTCCATTCATGAGAATGGTGAGCTTATTCCATCTTGTTTTTCTTTCTGTCCCAGCAAGAAATTTGATCTCGAGTTAGAACTGGAATTTCTTGTAGTCTTGCACATGAGGATTGATACACTGGTCCTGAATTATGGGGGTGGTAGAACAATTCCATCTTTGAATAACTTTCTACAAAAATAATCTGATAGCAAATTCAGTTTGTGTTCTAAGCAATGCACTGATTACATAGAAGCACTTAAAGCTTTAAATAGTTTAATGTTGAGTATTATCTCCCTCTGCTTATTCAGCTCCTAAACACTTTCCATTTGCAGAATTTTCCTGCCTCATCCTGCTTGAGAAGAAATCTTGTGCTGGAAGTTTGATCTGAAAGGTTTAGCAGAAAGCAATGCATGCTGGTCTTTTTATTTGTGCAGCATGGCAGATCCAAAAAACTGCTGAGGTTATTACCCTGGTTCAAGTGTGCTCGGCATGTTGAATGTGTTCTAAGTGGTGGTCATGAGCTTTTGTGAGCCATCTTAGATCAGAAGGAAGTCCTATTGGTCTGAAGGTGTTAAGAGACATGTGGAAAGGAGGTTGTTAAGAGTTGTGTTACCTTGTCAAAAGTGACGTGAGATGGAATGGCTGAGGCATTTTGTTATGAGGTTGTATTTCCTATACTTTGAAATGTTTCTGCTTTTGCTTTAGAACCTTTCTGTGCTTTGGGATTTGTTTTGCAATGATTATTTAAAAACAAAACATTTGTCTTTGCTGTTAGTTCCTTTCACCCCCAAATCCTGAATGCAGGTGCAAATAATCTAATAATTTCCACAGTTTACCTCTGGGAAAGTTGGTCAGAAAGAGGCCTCTATACTAGTGGGCAGGAGCATTAGCACTAAGGAGTGGAACATTGCACTGGAGGTCTGTTTTCCATTCAGTATGTGCTGCTTGGAACCTCTTGTTCAAGGCTTTCTAAGATTTGCATAGGAGCAATAAGATGAGGAATGATGGTGGTTGCTGAGCAGAGAAGTCTTTGTACTGCAGCACAAGGGAAATGTTCGTGTGGGCAGTGTCAGTTTGGTATGTCTTGTAAGTGTCAGCTTTGTCAGCCATGCATGATGGTTCTGCAGTGGGAAACGTGCACTAAATGCATGTGTAAACAAATCTTTTGATCACATTAACAGTGCTAACTAACACTTAAGTAATTGTGAAGTAGAGGGGTGTCATTGTTCCATATTTAAAAACAACTCAGATTTGAGACGTAATACAATCTTGTGATGGTTTCTTTAAGAAAGAGGCATATGAAAGTAGTTTCTCTCTCCTATAACTGTTTAAATAGAAGTAGTAAATGTGAGATTTTAAAAAAGAACAAAAAGCAGTGCAACAAAAACAAACCCCTTCCTGACCATGCATTTGATGGCATATGCATAAAAGCAAATCCATTTGGTGTGAATTTTGGAAGTTTCTCTTGTAGATAAAAGGAGCCTTTTACCCACTGAAAGTGTTCCTGTGAATATTTGATAGTTCAGTTGAGTAATTAATCAGTAAATAATCGCAATGCAGTATTCTGCAGTTGGCTGACGCCTTGAGGTCAGACCACAATTCAGAAGTCATTTACTGACAGCTTCAGGTGTTTGTTCCCCGCTTCACATCTTGGTTCTGTTTGCAGCAGCAGCACTCTTTGGGCTGTGCACTCTGGATCTTTGTCCATTTTAGAAAACCCTTGCAAAAAGAGGTTTGTTGTAAGCTAACTCGTACTGTGAACCACTAACAGAACTGGTCAGTAAGTAGTTGGATTTTTTTGTGTGTGGTCAGGAGGGGACAGGGACAAGCAGAAGGGAAATGGAAGGTGCGAACTGCTGTGTTCTCTACAGCATGTTAGTGCCAAGGACACCCTCAGTCTCTGCATGATGACCTGTAGTATTGTTGGAGACGGGATTGTAGTGAGACTCGAACTCAGCTGTTCATCAAGGAGCTTTATTAGATCAGACTCTGCTACAACAGCAGGGTCGGGTCACTTCTAGCAAGTGTCCACAGACCCAACATACACACAGGGTATTTATACACTTTTTCAAGGATGACTACATAGCAAAGAGGGGGATAACAATGTGCTCATCGTCTCTTTCAGTTCCTTCCATAACATATTGTCGTTGTTCTTCATGCCTCAGGTAATCTCAGTTCTTTTTTCCTTAATTCTGAAAGAACACGTGCACCTGCTCTTATCTAAAGGCCAAAATCTCCACTCAAGCATTTCAGTACTCATTTCTTATCCATTCTTACCTTGACAATTCTAAGAACTTGATTTATCTGTTGATTAGTTAACATATTGACCCTACCATGGTCGTGGGTGGGGCTATACAGGGGTGAATGAGCAGCTTCTGTTGCAAACTCAGTGTAAACCTTGCAGTCTCTTCAACAGATCCCCTATTTTCTATACACTACTTTCCCAAGTTAATAATGATAACCATGTCTCCTACAGAAATATTATGGACTTTAACATCTACTGGTAATCCCTGGTACCAGAAAGCATACTGCTGAATATGAACGAAAGAACAAGTATTGGGTAAGGTTCTCCTCTCCTTCCAACAATGCAGTTTTTGCTGGTATATATGATGATGGTACTGCTAAAACTATCACAAAAAGTACCTCAGCTGGACTAATTTTGAGTGGATTACGGGGTGTAGTTCTAATATCCCAAAGAACTAATGGTAGGGCATCTGGCCATTTGAGCCCTGTCTCTGCTGTTACCTTTGCTAATTTTTCTTTAATAATCCGATTCATTCTCTCTACTTTCCCTGACGACTGGGGGTGATATGGGGTATGTAATGAGAGTGAAACGTTAAGGACTGCAAAAACCCCTGCCAAAATTGCTGCAGATGAAGAGTTCCTCTATCTGAATCAATTTCTTCAGATACTCCGTACCTAGGGATTAGATCTCTCAATAAAATTTTGTCTACAGTTTTCGAATCATTTTTCCGTGTTGGAAACGCTTCCACCCATCCTGATAGATGATCCACAATCACAAGCATGTATTTGAACCCTGCTGCTGCTGGCATATCAGCAAAGTCTATTTGTAATTTCTGAAAAGGATATTGTGAAGGGGGCCTTTTCCCTGACTCGATTTTTGGTTTTATGAGTCCGTATCTTTGACAAAGCTCACATCCTGATGTTATTCTCCTTGCAGCACTAAAACTCCTGGTGCAACCCAGAATTGACTTATGCAGTTAGCTACTGCTTCTGGGCCCCCATGAGATTGATCATGATACCATCGGACCGTTGCCATCAAATACTGTCTCGGCAATAAGGGCTTCTGATTTACCATCCAGATCCCATCTCTCAACTCTGCCCCCATTTTCTTCCATACCTCCGTTTCCATGCTTGGAACATCCAGATACAGTTGCGTAGGATCAGACAACATTGGTAAAGTTTGCATAGCCATAACAGGCATAGCAGCATTAGAGTGAACTGCAACAGCCCGTGCAGCCGCATCTGCAAGTCGATTTCCTCTTGCTAGAGCATCTAGCGTTTTGTGTGCGCTTGTATATACACTACAGCCATTTCTCTTGGTTCTTGAATTGCTGACAATAGGTCATTTATTAATTGTCCACGAGCGATGGTCTTTCCAGCGGAGGTCAAAAAGCCTCTTTCTTTCCATAGCGTTCCTACGGCATGACATATCCCAAAAGCGTATTTTGAATCGGTGTAAATATTAACTCGCTTACCTCTGCCGAGTCCAGAAGCCTGAGTGAGAGCTATGAGCTCAGCTCCCTGAGCTCCCAGCCCTCCTGGCAACGCTTCAGCAACCAGCACGGTTGTTTCTGTTGTTACTGCATATCCAGTGTATCGCCGTCCGTCTATATAGTAACTGGAGCCATCTGTAAACAAATTAAGCTGTGGTTCAGTCAAAGGTTCATCTTTAAGATCTTGTCTGGGTCTTGAGACAGTCTGCAGAACTCGCACACAATCATAATCAGGTACTTTCCCTTCTGAGTGGGGAAGTAACGTCACTGGATTCAAAGGTTTTGATCTTTCGATCTTAATATTGTCTGCTAATAAGAGAATCAATTCATATCGCTGGGCTCGCTGGGGAGAGAGAGATTTCTCTGCAAATTGTTTCAGTAGAACTTCAACCTCATGTGGTACTTTCACAATGAGTGGGTGTTCCAACACCAGTGTCCTTACTTTCTCGACCAATTCTGCAGCGGCAGCTACTGCCCTAATGCAGTATGGTGTTCCCCTAATCACAGGGTCCAAAGAGAGGGAATAGTATCCCACTGGTAGATCTTAAGGTCCGAGTTTTTGAGTCAATACTCCTTTTGCATGTCCTGACATTTCTGTAACATATAGATGGAATGGTTTTGAATAGTCCGGCAATCCTAAAGCTGGAGCGGACATAAGAGCCTGTTTCTCTGAAAGAAATGCTGTTTGGAGCTCGTCAGTCCAAGGTATGGGTTCAACTGCCTGTTCTCTAGTAGTTTCTGTAAGGGGCTTAATTAGTTCACTATATCCTAAGATCCATGGTTGACAGAAGCCTGCTTGTCCTAAAAAGGCCCTCATCTGTTTCTTAGTAACTGGTCTTGCAATTTCCTGTATTGCAGCTACTCTATCCGGGTCTAATTTCCTTTCCCCTAATGACAATATGAATCCTAGATATTTAACTTCAGTCTTACAAAACTGCAACTTGGACAAGGAGACCTTATGCCCTTTTTCATATAATTTCTGACACAAATATTGGGTATCCTTCACACATGCTTCCCGAGTTACACTTGCAATTAATAAGTCATCTACATACTGTATTAAAGCGGATTTTTCTGGAAGTTCCACATCCTTCAAATCATTCTTCAAAATTTGGGAAAACAGAGTAGGGGAACTAGTAAATCCCTGGGGTAATCGGGTCCAAGTCAATTGTTTTCCTTCCCAAGTGAAGGCAAATATTGCTTGACTGTTCTGAGCAATTGGAATACTAAAAAAGGCTCCAGTTAAATCCAGTACAGTATACCATCTCGACCATGCAGGTATTTCTGTCAGAATTAAAGGCAGATCAGGGACTACAGGATGGGGAGCTTCCACATACTCATTTATTGCTCTTAAATCCTGGACAAACCGATATTCAGGATCTCCATCGGCGTCTAACCGATTCTTATTTACAGGCAAAATTGGAGTATTATATGGACTAACAACAGGTCTCAATATTTCTTCATCCACGAACTTCTAAATTTGTTTCCTCAAACTTGGTAGAGCTTCTGTCACAACAGGATATTGTTTTACTGAAGGAGGGGGTCCCTCCTTAGTTTTATCTCTACAGGTTTCGCTGATTTCAGGAATCCAACGCCCTGACTATTGCGACTCCAGAATTCCTTGGGTATTTCCTTCAATTCCACGGGTATTTCCTGTTTCTGTTTGGGTTCTTTCTCAACCGCAAAAACATTCCCCCAAAAATATAATTTCGTGGTTTTAGAGTTCAAGTCCAATTTAGTTCCTAATTCTCGTAACACATCTCTTCCCAACAGTGAAATTGGGGAAGTAGGGGAAATTACAAATTGTACCCAAGTCAAACGGTTAAATAATAGTATAGGTAAAGCTTTGGTTAAAACTTTTTCCTCCATCCCTGAAACTCCCTTAATCATCACTGTCTCTAGTGACTTCTCAGGTACATCAAAATTTAAAAGACTTAAAGTGGCCCCGGTATCTACGAGAAAGGTTACAGGTTTTCCATTAACCTCAGCAGTTACATGACCTTCAGGTGATAAAACCACCGCCATTTCACTGTGATTGCCATCTCCTCAGAGCAGGTGGTAAGGCTAAGTTCATTCGCTGTTGGTTCGGAAACTCGAGTGTGGGCTGACCTTGTGGGGAGAGAAAAGGTGGTGGTCTCAGTGGGCATTCTCGCTGCATGTGACCTAAGTTTCCGCAAAAATAGCACTCTTTCTCCCCAGGTGGTATCCTATTTTGCTGATTCTGTGGGTATCCACGTCCTCTCCCCCTTATCAAACCTCTTCCCCTCACAGCCCTATGTTGATTTCCTTGCACTGTCGCTGCAGCTAAAAAGGCCATATCTTCTCGTTTCTCTTGTCTCTCCCTCCGCCTCTCTAGTTGTTTTTCTAATCTTTTCTTCTCTTCTTCCTTTTCCCTTTCTAGTCTTACTTTCTTCTCCTGATCTCGCCCGTTATATACAAAACTGGCTACTGAAAGTATCTTCTGCAAATTTTCCCCTTGCCATCCTGGCATGTGTTTCTTAAAGTACTTACTGATATCTGGAGCGGCCTGATTTACAAACACGCTGATTGCTAATGGTTCCTGAAAAGTCTGCTCTGTCATTCCTCCATACTGGATCAAGGTTGCTCGCAACCTCTGCCAGTAATCGCTCGGGCGCTCATCTCGTCTTTGCTGACACTCTTGTACTCTTGCCCAGTTAGTAACCTTCTCTTCGCATGCTCGGATGGCTTCTAACAAACCATTAGTGGCAGATTTCCATGCCTCCATTCCATCGTGGGTATGTATTGCCCAGTTAGGGTCCTGTACTGGTCAAGTCGGTCTGCCCTGCTGATTATTAGACAGTTCCCTATCTTTGGCCAAAATTCTTTCTTGCTCCTCAGTGGTAAACAATTCCTGCAATAGGGTTTGCATATCTTCCCAACTAGGTTTATAATCTCGAATGATGCTTGACAGCATCTTTGCACATTTTTCGGCATCATCTCTCAATCTTGGGAACCTCTCTTGCCAAAGCAATAGATCCCCTGGTTTCCAAGGCTGATGAACCGATACAGCCACTAAAGGTGGTACGTTGGCTGCTGTATTAGGTCCTACCCGTGGATTGGAGTGAAATTCCATGACCGTTGGAAATTGCCCTGCTTCCTCACTAACACTTTTAGACTCTCCTTTAGTTATCTTCCCTTCTTCATGTTCCTTTATAATCTCGTCAAAATATGCTAAGAGCTCTTGTTTATTTGCGACCTTTTGGATTTTTACTTTCTTCCTTTTATCTGCCCAATTAATCCATAAAAATAAATAGTTCATTTGGTAAGGATTTCTGTCTTGCAAGATTTTTCTAAGTGTAATCAGTCTCTTTTCCTGAAACGAACCCTCTGCTGGCCATACTTCGTCGGGACCTGCCCCAGGAACCCGGGTTAAGAACGGCCAGTCATCTTGACACAAAGTTACTGCGCGCTTTCGTGATAATCTGGCTGTACCTTCCAATTGTCTCCAATTACTTAATAATTCTTCTAAGGGAGATCCCTTTGATATCGAGGGAGTTCCTCCCATAACTATTTACCAAGAAGATATAAAAGGTCCTGATAAGAGCAGCCTGAGAAGTGTTCTTGAGGGACTCAAACCCTCTTGTTGCTTAGAAAGAGGACTCGAACCTACGATCCACCACTCGTCAGTTCAGCTCTTCAGGGTACTCACCTAATCAATGCTCCTGATGTCCCACCTGGGGTGCCAAACCGTTGGAGACGGGATTGTAGTGAGACTCGAACTCAGCTGTTCATCAAGGAGCTTTATTAGATCAGACTCTGCTACAACAGCAGGGTCGGGTCACTTCTAGCAAGTGTCCACAGACCCAACATACACACAGGGTATTTATACACTTTTTCAAGGATGACTACATAGCAAAGAGGGGGATAACAATGTGTTCATCGTCTCTTTCAGTTCCTTCCATAACATATTGTCCTTGTTCTTCATGCCTCGGGTAATCTCAGTTCTTTTTTCCTTAATTCTGAAAGAACACGTGCACCTGCTCTTACTTAAAGGCCAAAATCTCCACTCAAGCATTTCAGTACTCATTTCTTATCCATTCTTACCTTGACAATTCTAAGAACTTGATTTATCTGTTGATTAGTTAACATATTGACCCTACCATGGTCGTGGGTGGGGCTATACAGGGGTGAATGAGCAGCTTCTGTTGCAAACTCAGTGTAAACCTTGCAGTCTCTTCAACAAGTATCTTCTTGATGTGGTCAGATATCTTTTGACTGATATCTCTTGACTTTAAGCACTAGAGTTGTTGAGAGAGGCAGAGGAGGAGGCTTGGGGATGCTTCATGGCATAGCGTGCAGAAGGGAGGGACGGAGCAGTGGTGGGTTGGGATGGACAAAGAAGGAGAAGAACGGCACAATCTCTAAAGCAGTTTTGTTTTCCCAGTGAAGAACCTGAAGGATGGCATGGTGCCTCCAGTTTGGGTGGCTAGCTCTGTCTGAAGTTCACTCAGTTTTTGTGCACATTTCCCACTGATAGCAGTGGAAGATCCCAAATGGACAACTACCTGCTGCCTTTGATCCAAGAACCCTGTCCTCAGATTTGCTGCTTGAATTTTACTTCCTTATCTAGGCATTGCCTGTAGGTTCATCTTATCCATGATGCTGAGGAGAAAGCTGTCACCCTGGTTTGTATTGGGGTAACACCAGTTTCTTGGTTAATAAAAGCAATTCTGAATGGGCTTTTGAATTGGAGCAGTGTGTGAGCTTGAGCAGAGGAAAAACTGCTGTTCAGAAGCTTCCTTGACTGACTGCTTCTGGAATTACTTTTATTCTGCTGTCGTGTGCATTGTGCATGTTATAAATGCTTCTTACAGTTGTTGATTTCATGAGAGCTGTTGCCAATGCACATTGTGCTGTGTTAGCTTGAAGCCATAGTTATTATCATATTTTTTGTTTTTAAATGCATTGCTATTTTGCATTCTCTAGTTCTGAAGATTCAAGCTTACACACTATTTTAAATGTGACTGGCTATTCACTGTTTGTAATTTGATTGCTATAAGATGCAGAAAAAGGCAAATTGCAGTTTCTTTGCAAACTGATTCTGTTGCCAGGCAGAAGAAAGAAGTTTATTCAGAAATTAAGTAAGACCTTTTGGTGCTTTTTCCCCATTACTCCACTTGCATATTGTGTCCTGAATGATCTCAACTTTGTATTTTTGGGCCGTGAAATCTGCGGCTTTATTTTGTTGATTTTTTTTGTTTGTTTTGTTTTTGTTTGAACTGAGGAGAGCTGTCACTTTGCACGCTCAAGCAGGTGAGTGATTGAATGTCTTCCTTGTTCTGAGATGCACGCAGTGTGTCTCCCTCTGTCAAGTTTCAGGTAGTGATATGGATGCCACCGGATCAGATCTGATAGGGAGATTCGCTAGCATCACTGCAGAGCTGTTGGAGGCAGGAGATTGCTTGGTGAGCAGCTGTCATTCACCCTAAAACAGTATGCTTACCCATTTCTTGCTGTCTCTTTCCTTTCAGGTGCAGTGCTCTGATCATGACAGTGATGGGTCGCATGACTTGATAGGTGTTTTTGAAACTAACCTGGCTCAGCTGCAGAAAGCAGTGGACGGCTGTCCGGTGAGCTTCTTTTGTTCCTCAGTTTTGTCTGTAATTCAGTCTGTCACAAACCCTTTCTAATAAAGATGTCTGAGGGATTTTCAGTTGTTGCTTCTAAAAGTCATTTTTTTTTTCTGTACTTGACTGTATTACTAAGCTGTTATCTGGGAAAAATAAAACCCGGCATGGGGAGGTTGCTGCTGTTTTCTTTGGGTGCTGTTACCCTTCCTGTTCCTACAGATGTCCTTCAGCCTGTTGTCTGCTGGCCATGTGCTGTTTCTCGCCAGCCATTCTGCATGCTTTTGCCTCTGTAGAATCAAGTGGAAGTAAAAGAGCTTCTTTAAAAGAGCTTCAACAGAACAGTTCAGAGGTAGGACTTGTCTCAGGTAACATGTGTGCCTGAGCTGGTCGCCCTCACCAGCACTCAGGTTGCATTTCTAGGTAGCTTTCTAGACAGTGGAAAGAAATGGTGCTTCCAGCAGTTGTTCTTCTTGCTTTATCTTGGGCATCCGTTTTAGAGTAATTTGAGTCATTTGCTAGTGGTGCCAATTTCTCTCTGTCTACAGCAAAAGCCTGTACACTCATTTTCGTGGATAGGTCTCATCTGGATTCAGACTAATGAATCCACGTGCAGGACATAGCCTGGGAGTGCTAGGAGTCACCAGCCAATTTGATTTCTGTATTTGGAATCCTAAAGCTTGTGGAAAATTCTTCCCTAACCCATGTGAAATCAGAACTACTGTTAAGTGAAACAAGACAGTGATACCAGAATACTGATCCCTCTGCCACTGAGAACCTGAGACCTAGGGCTTTTTGACCTCCTTCTCTCCCCCTTCTCACTTTGCCTCCTTAGCTTCTGAGTTCCTTTCCTGCCTTAACATACCTGCGTTTTTTTTCAGTTAAGAGAAATGTTTGTATTTGTGACAAACTTCTTTGCCCTCTGCTAAGTGTTCAGTGATTCTGGAGAGAGCAAGAGTCGGGCTGTCACAGAGAGGCACTTCTTTGAAATATTCTCTCATGTGCTTTGCCCAATGATGACAGCAAAAGCATCAATTTAACTTGTCAAATAGCAGCCACATTAGTCACAAACACTTTTAAAATGAAGTTTCATAATACTCTGAAATTGTGATGTCTCACACCGTTCTATTTCAATAGTTTGCACTGCTGCAAGACAGTTTTATAATTTGCTTATTGAGTGCTTTCTTTATGTAGGTGGAATTTGAATGCATTCATCCTGAGAAGAAACAAAAGAAAAAGAGCTACAAAAACTCGGGCATTATTAGCATAAAATCTTGCAAGGTAGGAAGGTGGTTGTTGTTTGTCTTTTTCTATTTTCTGATGATCAGGAAATCTATCCTTACAGGAAGGAGGTGTAACACTGTCTGTCTGTTCCTCTAGATTGAAACAGACTATTCGTTCCTGGACTATGTGATGGGAGGCTGCCAGATTAATTTTACAGTGAGTTGTTACCCCACTTCACATCTTGGTAGATGATAGAACAAGGCAATGAAGTTGTGTTTAGTACTTTTAATTTGCAGTATGTGTTTTCTTCAGGAGTAATGAAAGCTGCCAAAAAGAATTGATTTTATATTTTGCTTTTTGATATCAAGTAGCAAATTTAATGGATCTTGAATTTCTCAAGCTTCTTTTGAGAAATCAATTTCCAGCCTTGGTGGAAAGGACTGCTGCTCCTCAGATGTGCATGTGCCCTGGTGGGAGAAAATGTGCAGGCTTGTTTGCCTGCCTCTGTTTGCAGTCATCTTTGTGTCTGGCAGGGAGGGAGCAGTGTGGGGCTGTTCTTATCCCTCTGTTTCTGATTGTTTTTGGTACTTCTCATTTGCTTATGATGCTGTCTCATTGACCTGCTTTTATCATTCTCCAAACTGATTAGGTGGGCATAGACTTCACTGGCTCCAATGGTGATCCCAACTCACCAGATTCTCTTCACTACATCAGCCCAGATGGGATAAATGAGTACTTGATTGCCATCTGGAGTGTGGGAAGTGTAGTCCAGGATTATGACACGTATGTAAGAGGTTCTTAACTCTCCTAGCCCCCTCAATAAAAAATGCTTCGCAGTGGGTCATTGGTCAAGGCTGATAGCTCATTCTGGAGCTGTAGTATTTGGAGGTGCTGCTGCTTTTCCTTGGGAGATCCTTCAGGAACTGCTGCTGCTGCTTGCTGCTTACCAAAAAAAGGCAATGACAATCCTTTTTAATAAAGCATGTTTGCTTTATTTGTCCATCCAGATCTACACCTTTATTGCGCTGGGCTACTCTGTAATTCTGCTTTAGCTGGTTGTAGTCCCTTCTTGGTAACAGTGCATCTCAAACATGAATTCCCTGTTAGACTCCATGGGAACGTGTTTGCCTGCTCTGTCCTTCAGCCAAGCTGTGACTGGGTTGGCTTTTCTCTTGCTACTCTGAGATTTCCTAAGAGTTATGCAGCCTACTGCATTCAAAGACATTGTGAAATTGTCAGTCCCATGCCTGAAATCCTTGGGTAACTATTTACTGACTATGGGAAAACTAGGTGGTGTACCTGTCCCTAATGGCAGGAATTGAACCTTGGTCTACAACTTTTTCTGGGAATAAAACAGAATTAGTAAAATACTACAGAATTTCTCTTTCTCATTTCTTCTTGTTGCCCTTTTTCCCAAGGGACAGGCTGTTTCCTGCATTTGGTTTTGGAGCTCAGGTTCCTCCTAGCTGGCAGGTAAGGCCTTCACAGCACTGTGCAGTAGGTCTTTTAATGTCTGCATTCTCTAACTGGTTGTAACATCACCGTTTCTAGGTGTCTCATGAGTTTGCTTTGAACTTCAATCCCGACAACCCTTATTGTCAAGGTGAGGACACCTCTTTATTAATATTTCACTGAGAGGGACCGATGTTTGAAGTGTTCATTCCTTTCATAACTGGTTTAAAAAAAAAAAAACAACAAAAAACCAAAACCAACATGCAACAGATGCAGTGTGAAGACATCCACCAAACTACGTGTACTCTCACCTGAATGTGAAGATCTGTCGATGCAGGCTTCCAGTGAAACAGTCTAGGTTAAGTTTGATTGTTGGAGATGGAGAGAGCTGGGATGTGTGGGGTTCTAAACATCAGGAAGCACCTCTGTACTGTGTGGGTGATAGAGCACTGAAGCACGTTGCCCAGAGAGGTTTCCAAGACCTTGGAGACCTTCAAAAGTCATGGGCATGGGCCTGGGCTACTGGCTGTAGGTGGCCCTGTTAGAGAAGGGGATTTGGTTGAGATGTTCTCCAGAGGTCCCTTCAAAACTCAGCCAACCTGTGATTCTGTTAGTCTGCTTAAATTTTTGTTGTTGCTACTTGGTTATTTCTTGTTATGTTATGGGTAGCAGTGTGTCTGTGTTAGTCACACTTCTGAAGCTACTATGTGCTTAGGCTGTTAGTGACAGTGGCAGCTACTTCAGTATTATCAGTGTTCTTCTGTTATTTTTAAAGGATTGTCTCAAGTGTTCATTTCCCTCAAAGCCCCATTCTTCTGTGGTAGCTATTTCAGCTGGTTTTAGTGGCTTGTCTGTAAACTAGATTTGGAACTCCTAAGCACTCTCTTGGCAAGCAGTGATGTGGAATTCTTGAATAAAGAGTTCTCCTCATGTTTTCTGTCTAGTTTAAGGCCAATAAAAAATGGAATCTGAGAATCAGTGTTAAAATGGAAGCATTTCCCTGCTCAATTCCACATTGCCCACCTCACTGCCATCTGTGTTGTTGCCCTGTGGCAGTACTTGTTGCAGTAGTTCAGTAGAAATAAAGCACTGAAACCTGTATGGTGGGCAATGGCAAATAAAAATGCATCACTATAAGCCAGTATGTGGGGCAATTTAAATGAACCCACACAAGAATTGAAACCATCAAAAATCAGACTTCTAAAATTTTGATTAGTTAAGTAGTGAGAGGAACTTGTTGCATAGGAGGAACCTTGTGGACTCGTTTTTCTGTTTAAAAATAACACAAAACATTGAAATCCAGGAACTGTTGTCCATCTTGCACATGAGGAAAATAAGCAATAACTATTCCAGAGAGTTTGTGACCTTGTTAATTAGACTACAGTCATTTAAAAGAAACTGAATGACAAAGAAGAAGGGACAATATCACCAGCATGCATCTGCTGGATTACTTCCGTCCAGCTTCCATTACTTTTATTTTGTTAGAGTCACTAAGAGTAACATAAAGAATGTAGAGCGAGGGAGAAATCTGGAAATCTTGTCTCTGCAGATGTCCACTGGTTTCAGCTCTGTGCTTCGTACAGTCACTGTTATCTGTTTGTTTTGTCCTTTAGGAGTTCGCACCAGCGTGAATGTTTTATCCTTTACCATACTATTTAGTAATGATTTAAATAATTACAGGAGAAATGGTGAGGCAGCTTGCCTTCCTTGTGTTACAGGGATCCAAGGAATAGTTGATGCCTATCGCCAGATCCTTCCTCAGATCCGACTCTATGGGCCAACCAACTTCTCTCCTATTATAAACCACGTGGCAAGGTTTGCTGCACACTCGGCGCAACAAAGGACTGCTTCTGTGAGTCCATGTCCCTGCCTTTGGATCTGCATCTGGGTGATGTTTCTGTTTTTCTGTTCATGATGGGATAGAGTGGAATGGTTAAGTGATTTCTTCCTCCTTCCTCGAGGTCTTTTCTTTCCAACCTCCAGAGAGACTCTTCATGCTCTCTTGGTTGATAAGTAGACATTGATATGAGCCTTTACCAACAAAGTATACAGGGGTGCTGTGTTGGCTTTTAGACCAACTGGACTTTGTCAGCAGCTGTATTACCCTAACCTCTTTTGCCAGGTTCTGTCACCTGTAGAGTATGCATGCAGAATAAAGGGGCCCTGTAGTTTTATTCCAAGCAATTTTGCACTCAAGAATGTTCACAGAGAAGTACTGAAAAACGTCAGAGGTTGCCTGCTTGTCCCACCATGTTTGCGTGGAGAATCAGGATATCCAGAGGGCCATGCTAACAGAGCAGTTGGAGAGCTGGCAGATCAGCATGCTGTGTTGCAGAATGGCCATGCTTGCTTCTGCAGCTGCACTGCATATCTTGTTTATGTGCTTGTGTGGCCGTGGCTGCTGTTAAAATTCAACTCTATCTCTTAAAACTTAATTTGTTGTGCATAATGGCTTATTTCCTGATACGTTTAGCTGATTCTATTCTGACTATCTAGTTAGAAGGAATTCTGATGTATGCTCTGATACTCACCTTCTGGGCTAGCTGTATCAGGATTTTGATTTTGACTTAAGTACAAGATTGAGGTTCTTGTCCTAGGGGAATACTCTTCTGACATTTCTAAGGGCATTGGTGGTTTTGGTTTGTTTTTTTTTTTTTTTTTAGATATCCAAACCCTTGGGGGAACCTCTGTTTTTTTATTAATATGTTGACTGTATCTACTTCTTACAGATGAAAAGTTATTTAAGTAAAGGATATGTCAGTAATGAGTGCAATCACAGCAAACTTGTATTAACTGGCTTTTGGAATTGAAAGTTGAATTTCCATTCTAAGTCTCTGATATATTTGTTTTCATCTTAGGTCTGTAGACAGTTGCTATAAAACAGTGCTTGCGGTTTTCAGTCAGGCTCTGAATGTTAGTCTCTGGAAAGGACAGGGATTTTTAAATGCTTTATCTTGCCATTGTTGTGGCTTAGAGTATTTTTTTCTTCTAGAAAAACTCCTGTGTTCTTTCCCTTCTGTGTCCCCTCTGGAGTGTCTCTGTGTTGTGACATTTGCTGCTGCTATATGTTCAGATTTCTAATAGTTACCACTTAGATTACTGATAATTAAAAATATACAGTCACAGAATGGATTAGGTTTTAAGGGACCTCAGAGCTCACCCAGCCCCAATCCCTGCCATGGGCTGTTTGCCACTCACCAGATCACTGCCCAGGGTCCCATCCAAACTGACTTCTTGGAGTTACAAATATTTAATAATAAATTTTATCCTTTTTTGAAGTGAGTGAAGCAGCATCCAGCATTGCGTGCTGCATGCAGCTTTGTTGACTTGGTAGTACTTTGTTCATTGCTAGTATTTTCTGCTTTTTGGTGTAATTGTTTTTTTTATAGATTGAATTTAAGCTTCTATCTTTTATCTAACAGAGGAAATCTGACGTGCACAAGGAGAGGTGGTATGCATATAGAAAAAGGAACTTTAATTTTTTGTTTTTGTCTTATTCACTGCACAGTCTGCTTGCTTTTTTAGAGTCAGAAGTTGCTCCTTTTGCCTCCAGTTGTGTGAGGTTTGATGCTGAACTTCCAAACTGAGTACTTTCTCATGTTTTTCAGCAATACTTTGTCTTGCTGATCATCACAGATGGAGAGATCACTGATCTGGACCAAACTAGGCAAGCAATTGTTAATGCCTCTAAGCTGCCGATGTCCATCATTATTGTTGGAGTTGGTGAAGCTGATTTTAAGGCAATGGAGTTTCTTGATGGGGACAATGGTGTCCTGAAATCCCTAACAGGAGAGCCAGCTGCACGGGATATTGTTCAGTTTGTGCCTTTCCGACAGTTCAGAAATGTAAGTTGTGTTGATTTTCAGGGGGGTTCTGCTGTCCAATACATATGCAGTTATTACAACAACAAAAATTAGCATGTGTCTGATGTATGTATGGCTGGACATCCCAAATAGCTTGTTCCCAGGGAGAGCTGAGACACGCTTCTGTGTTCAAATCTGTGTGCCTTGCTGCGGCACTCTTGCAGCTTTACCTAAAGAGTTTTCATTGTATCATTGATAACATCTCTTGGCTGTTGCAGAGTTTGAGTAAAGAAGAAGCTTTCTCTCCTGGGATGCAAACATTTAGGAAAGGAAATGAGATCATACTGTCTCAGTCTCTGTTGTTGAGTCCCATGAGTGCTTCCATGAGTGATTTAAACTGAGATAAATCTTCCCTGCTATTGAAAACAGTCCTGTCATTCCCCAGCTCCTCCCTACTTTTTCTTCTGGCACTGGTGTTCATGCATGTTGTTCAGTGAAAGCCAAAATAAGATACTGCCATGGCTGGAGCAGCTTCCCACCCAGATCAGGGCTGTATGGGAGCAGTGCAGAGTTGGGAACACGTGATTTTTCAGCAGCAGATCTCACCAAGGCTGACTGGAAGTGCTCCTGAGTCCGCAGTAAGGAGCTCTTGAACTCAGCCTCACATGCCTGGCAGGTGGGGTTTGCAGACTGAATTCTTGAAGAGAGTATGTCACTGCTGTGGTATTTCTTCTCCCTGCAGTACCTTTGATTTATTCTTGCTGTTCCTTGCAGGCTCCCCGGGAAGCTCTTTCCCAGGTGGTTCTGGCTGAAGTGCCGAAGCAGCTGGTGTCATACTATAAACTGCAGGGCTGGCCACCTGTGAAACTGCCAGAAATAAAGAAGATGTAGATTCCAGCCTCACTCCAGCCATACGTATCACTGGGATGAGGAGAGCTGCCTGCACTCACATTATTCCCTGGGGTGTTCAGTGCCTCAAGATTGTATCAGTCACACTAACTCTTACCCACTTGTACTCTATCTTTTATATTTCCTGTTCCTAACTGGAAGAAATGTAAATATGAAAAAAAAAAAAACAAACTGTTGGCAGTTCTTGTCAAAGAAAAATAGACATTGTTGGTTTTCCACCTTGCAGTGGTGACACTTCATGCCACTCCTCATCACTTGGCATGACCCACCTGCTGCTTGGTGTCAGGGTGGGCATCTGCATGGAAATGCTCACACAGCACTGCTTCCAGTGTTAGTTAGGATAAACGTATTTATTATAAAGATATTTATCATATATTTGTTCCTTGGTAGTTCTTTTCTCCTGTCTGTTTGCCCTGGAAGTGGAGACACTTCTGTACTGGTTGGTACCTGTATGGTCTGAACCACTGATTGAGCACCTGGGGAAAAGATCTGATCAGCCCTGGGAGCACAGATTAAGGCAATTCAGCTGTGGGACCAAAAGGGGTAGAGCTTGGCTGCACCTCTCTTAGACCTCATTTGAGGGCTGGCTGCCATTGGGGAAGGATCTCTGGTTGGAGATCCTTGTGGAGCTTTCCCCTGTGAGCCTAGATGTTCAGAGACAGGTGAGCACTTTCCTTTTTGCTCTGTACCACCTTTCCATCCTGCTCGTCCCTTTGTCATCACATTTCCTGTATCACCATTTCACTGCGTTCATCCTTCTGATTGCTACAGTGCCAAAGTCTCTTGGTTGGACGCCTGAGGCAGTTCCTGCTGTGCCTTCATAAAGTGTCAGTATATTTTTATATGTAGACATTTATTTTTAAATTTCTGTTACCATACTTAGTAATCATTGTATTTTTATTATCACGTTTTTCTATTAGCAGAATGTAACACTATGATGGCCTTTTGCTTGGAGCCATTGTTGCAATTTAAGAGTGCTGCACTTTGCTTATTTGGGGGGGGGGGCAATTAATGAGGTATGTGACTTTCAGAAGCCAGTAATTGGAAACATTGGAATTAAGATGCTTTGAGTGATTTCCCTGGAGTGCCAGTGGTATAAAGTGAAGAAGTAATTATCTGTGGAACTATGAGGAAGTAGTTCCTTGTCCTCACAAGTGTGAAGCGTGTATTACTACATGGTTTGGGGTTGTAAGTAGACAGATGATAGCAAAGCGTGATTTCTTTGAGACTGGAGGTAATTCATTTCAAAATGAAGGAACTTGCACTACAAGTTGTCATCACTTTGAGTTGCATAAATAAATCATCTGCTTTGATTTACAGACATGTGTGACTTTTGTTTTCTTTCCGGGCTTTTTCTTTGTTTCAGCAATGTGGTTTATGGAAGACCTTTGCTACAGCACTCGCCTGGTGATTCAGCTTGGGTTGAGTGTGAGCAGCTGCAGAGCAGAGCAAGGTGTCTGTCAGCATTAGTCTGTAACCTGTTAATCACACAGACTGAATGTGTGTCCTGCAGCGAGGTGATCTGTTTGTTTACTGTGAAATTAGGAAGGAATTTGTCCATTGTTCTGGATACACCAGGAAGCTGTGAGAAGAAATTGGAAGACTGCCTGGTGATTCAGCCTGTGAAATGGATTGGTTGCAAACCTGTGTGTAAGCAGACTGGGTGTGACTCCACAACCTCAGCTGGTCTAATCGTGTCACCAAAATGCAGCTTGAGTTTGAAGGGTAGTGGGCCTAGGATCACTAATGAACCAAAAAGGACCTGTTAGTTTTGCCTTCAAACTTTTTTTTTTTTTGACCATGGTTCTACAGACAGCAGCAGCTTCCTCCCTCTAGAGAAAGCTGGACTCCCACCTTATTCAGTCCATCATCTGGCCTGCAGCGCCCAGTTTTCTTGCACTTAAAAGATACCAAGTGAGCTCTCTTGTTGAGTGGCTGTGTAAACAGAAATGTGTTACAAGCATGGAAGAAGGAGGAGTGCTCAGAGCTACAACTTGGCACGAGCAGTGCTGTGGCTGAGAGCATCCTGTACTCTGCTTTCTGCTGCTCACAAGCTGTAGGCAGAGCTCTCTCTGACTGTTACACGTACAAACAAACCTGGGGCTGGGATGTGTGTATGAGTGTGCTTTCTCTTTTTTTGATGGTGTTCTTTGAAGGAGGTTTACAGCAGTAAACAGTCCTTTGTTTGGCTAAAGAAATACCAGCAGCATTGCGTAGTGCTCGGTTTCAATGAATGGTTTCTTTGGCAAGAGGAGCAATTTAGCAGCAGTTGAAGTTCTGACACAGCACAGCGCGTAGTGAGAAACGTTTTGCCTCCCCTTTTTAAATGTAAGTCAGTTCCAGAGGAGGACAGAAGGTCTTCCTTGGTACCCACTGGTCTTCACTAGCTACACAGGCAGCTTGGAAGCACGTTTCTCAGCTGGCTGAGGTGACTGCAGGTGCCGGACCTGATAGGGGTGACTTTCGCTGCCACCTGGGTGTAGCTGGAATGCAGGCTCACCGCGTGCCTGGGGTGAGGGGGAGCTCAGCGCAGCCTCCTGGCTGGGAGAGCTGTGCGTGCCATGCTGTGCTCGTGCTGCTCCTCCTCCTGTGCAGGCTGTGCTGCTTCACCCAGGCAGCTCGTGCTGAGGCCGTGCGTGGCACTCATTCACCAAAGCCGAGGCACCATCTTCAGACAAATGCAAACGGTGCTGCTGCTCTGGGAGGCAGAGAGGCTGCACGAGCTCCCTGGGGAGCAGATGACATCTGACCTGCTTAGAGCAAGCACCAAATTTGCCGGCCGGCCGCGCGTTTGTGCGGTGAGCATCTCATTCCACAGCCTGCCTTACAGCCCTGCGGCCACGACGGCTGTGGGCTCCGCGCTCCCCGCTCCCAGCACCGCCGCGCGGCACCGGACGATGCAATTCCCCGAGTTCCGCATGACCGCGAGCTGTGCCCAGCCGTGTGCCGGGCCAGGCGGCCTGCGGGCCCGCTGCGCGCCCAGAGCCGCCCCGAGGTGTCCCCGTGGGGCGCCAGGAGGGAGCGGGCTGCCGAACCGGCCGGGTGAGTCGGGGCCGATTGAGTCACAGCGGGCGGTGCGGCCCGGCGCTGCCGTCGGCCCTCAGCTCCATGGCGCTCAGCGTTGGTGTCCGGCGGCTCTCCAACCTGCCGGGCCGCGCTGAGCGGCAGGTGCAGCTCAGCTTCCGAGGTGGGCAGGGAGGGAGGGAGGGAGGCGTGGATGGGTCTGCAGTGCCCGGGGCAGAGCAGAGCCCCAGCAGAGCCTCACACCTCCCCTCTGCTTCCCAAGGCTTCACCCAGAAGACAAAGAAGATCCGCTGCGGCCCGGAGGCTGTCTTCGGGGAGGTGAGCCGTTCTGTGAGGACTGGGGCACTGGGATGGGAGGGGATGGGGATGCAGCACACCTCAGCGGGTGCCTGGTCAGGCAGGTGGGCTGTGGGGATGGGACACATCTTGGGAACGACAGGAAGCCTCCCTAAGTTCCTATCCGTGTCCAGCTCCTCCAGTCCGTGCCTGGAGCCTGAAATGGTGGTGATGTCCTGTCTCTTATCTCCTGTCCAGAGTCCTCTGTGTTACCTCGGGCTCCTTCGTGTCTGTAATGTGCAAGCAATTCATCTAATCCATCTTCTGGAGAGCCTGGCTGCTCGGACAGAAAATGAGGCCTCCCCAAAATGCTGAGTCAGTGGGCTCAGTGCTTGTCCTTTCAGCAGCCAAGCTGTGGCTCTGTGCTGCAGAGCTCGCTCCCCTCCCCATCCTTCCTCCATCCCAGCCACAGGGGCCAACCTGGCTTGCAGACCTTCCCTCCTCCTTCAGCACATTACCATGCTCGCAGGTTCGGTCGCCTGCAGGCACGTGGGATGACCCTCACAGCACTGCAGAGCTGGTTTTCTGCTGGTGCCGTATCCTGAGGGGGTTCCCAAGGGTGCGGTGTTTGGCAGGAGCTCCATTGCATTCACCTGCTGTGTCTGTGACCCCTCTGGCCTGGATGGACCTTGCCACTCCCTGTCCCCTCCTCCTGTGAGCTGGGCTTTGGGAATGGCACAGCGTGGTATCTCTGTCAGCAGCAAATCACTGTGTGTGGAGTGAAATCCCTGGGAAGATTAAGGTTGGTGCACACTGAGATAAAATGAAGGGCTGGAAAAATGGCACGTCCTGACTGCTGCTGGCGGGGAAATACTTTGCAGATGTGGGAAGGAGAGGTGAGCTGGAGCTGCTGCCCTTCCAGCAGGAGCTCAGACTGAATGGCTTCAAGAGGAGGGGAAAGGAGGTCCTGCAGGAAAAGGTGTCTGTGGTCCATCAGACAGCCTCCTCATCAGGAGGAGAGAGCTGTAAATGGCTGTAACAAAACACCCCTTTGCACACTGTCCTCTCTGAGGCTGGCTTTGCCATGTACTCCTGGTGCCCACAGGACCTGATATTTCTAATATAAAGCTGAATAGAAGCCACGCATCTTCCAGAGAACCTAACTCACAGCTTCCTACGGCCAGGGGAGCCTGCAGGGAACTGGGTGCTCTGGGCAGGGCCTGGTGGTGCTCTCTGTGCTACTTGGGCTCCATCACAATGCTCAGTACTGGGCAAAAGTCAGCTCAGCTGCATCCAGCACCTGCACAGAGCCTCCCGGTGCTGCAGAGACAGAGGCGACCACTGTGCTCTGCTTGCTTGCAGCTCTTCCGCTGGCCTCACTATGGGAAGCTTGGCGTGGGGGAGATGCTGTCTGTCAAAGTGTACAACTGCAGCAAAGTATTCAGTAACAGGTAGGTCCTCCAGGTGTTGGCATGTTGGGCTTATTATGGGGGAGGGAAATGTTTCTTGGCAAGCTGGTGGAAGGCATACAGGATATGAGGTATAGGACAGGGATGAAGCTGGTTGTTCTGCTGCAGCAGCAGCACTTTGTATGTGGAGTGAAATAAGGGCGGTGGTTTTGTTGTGCCAGCATAGTGCAGAGATGTGCAGAGGGTCCAGAGAAGACCCCACAAGGGACAAAAGCAAAGTGGGGCCCCAGCAGCCTAGCTGGGAACAGGGGAACTGAGCCCCGTGTCCATGACACTGGGGCTTAACCTCCAAAAACACAGCGACTTACGTTGAGATGATCAGGCAGAATATAATGCTACTAAGTGGCCCGGGCAGTGCTGCAGCTCAGCAGTGGGTTAGGAAACCCAAGAGCAGAGGAAGTGATGATGGAGGGAGCAAAGGAATGTGCCTGCAGAGAAGGTGCTGGCTCTGGTAGCCTGTCGGAACTGAAGGAAAATCAACAGGGATGGCTTCACAGGGGTGGCTGATGGTGCAAACATTTTTAAAGCCATCACATCCCTGCCAGAGAGGGTGTGGAGGAAACAGATAAGTACAGCACATGCAGGACACTCAAAGCCAGAGCAAAAAATGTGAGTGAACTTCAAGTTAGTGTTTACTGGGTGCTTTCCTAATGGGAAAGGGATCAGAAGAGTTGTCTCTGGCTGAAATGTCAATAGGAACTGTAGTAGGACAAATTGATAAACAATGGCAAGTCACCAGGACATGATGGTGCTGAGCAGAGAAGTCCAATGGGAGAAGCCCAGACTGACATCTATCTGTGTACCTCTGCTGCTGGTGAGCAGAGCAGAGCTGGTGGCAGAGGTCAGACTGCTTCACCCCACACTCAGCTGCCGGAGGGAGCTGGGGCACAAAACACCAGTGGGCTCCAGCCAGCAGCAATGTGAGGTGGGGTGGGAGCTGCAGAACTCCGTGCATATTGCTACTGCTTACAGGGAGCAGGGATTGGCCTTCCACAGTGAGAAGCCCCTTTGGGCTGGGCAGATTTTGGCCTGATTTGCTGCCGACATTGCTGTGGTTCTGGGCTTATTTCCCAGCTCTCTGCAGGCTGAGCACACAGGGGTCAGTGCTCTTGAGTATTTGGACTGCCAGAAACCTCAGTGCTCTCTTTCTTTAGAAACCCAGGGGCAGATGAGAGCACGGATGCTGTGTGTAATGTTGCTAAAGCCAGTGATTTTGTTACAGGCTCCTTGGCACCCTTGTCCTCAGTCTCCAGCACCTGATGACATCTGGGCGCCTGATTCTCCGGGAGGCCCTCGTGGACAGGAACCACAGCATCACTGGTGTAAGCCCTCCCTGGGCAGCACAGGGATGGGCACTGCTCCGTCACTCATCTCGATGGGTGAAAAACCCCAGAAACATTCAGAAATGCTTTGTGGGAAACCTCTGGAGCTTCCCAGGTGGCAGTGGGTGTAGCACGCAGCCGGGGCTGGGTGCCAGGGCAGTGCTGCTGGCAGCCCTGCGAGGTGCTGCGCCCCTGTTTGTCCTTCCCACGGGCAGTCTGAGTCACCCCGCAGTGCTGTGACCACAAACCCATGGGGAGGCCGAGTGCTGCTGGGTGGTTTCAGCCTCCTGCAGCAAACTGCAGGACTGTCTGTGCTGGCAGAGGGAGCGGGACGGGGCTGACCCTTCAGCAGTCTGTGGTGGTTTAAGGGACTGACCGGGGGCACTGATGCTGCTGTAAGGTCAGAGCTGCTCTGTGGCCCCAAATCTTTGCTCAGCTGCCTCTTCCCTTGTGCTAACAGTGGAAATCTTGCTGATGATCCAGTCCAAACAAAACACAACAGCTTTCATTTCTCGGCCGGGTTGAGCTGGGCAGAACCAGAGCAGCTGGAGCTGCGGTCTCTCAGCTCAGCTGGGAAAATCCATGTCCCCAGGGGAAGGAGGAGCCCTCTGGGAACAAGCCTGTCCCTGCTACTCTGAGTCCTCATCTTTCCTGGCATGTCTGGAGCTGGAGTGATTTGTGTCCCTTTTGCTTTCCTAGTGCTTTAACGGGGTTTCAAACCTTCTGCTCTTTACCCAGCCTAATCCCAATCTTCTTTTTTCACCCACCTTCTGCTACCTCCTCTCCCAGCAGCAGCATTTCTGCCTCTCAGGGTTGTATTTCTCTTCCCAAAAACGTGCCTTTGCCAGGGATTGAGCTGTGGGCTCAGCTCCTACATCCCCTTCACCCTGAGAGATGGTTGCTTTGCCTTCTGTCTGCCAGCATCTCACTTGTTTTTTTTTTCATTCCACACTTTTCTTTCCCTTTTTCATGGGCACTTGCACAGGTATTTTGTGGCTGCTGAGCTCTCAGGCATTTTGATTTTTTGGTTCTAGATCTATATTGAGTTGGATTTGCGCTACCAACCTCCAGAGGGCTCAGCTGGGACCTGGGTTGAAGAAGACTTTGTCTATCAGATGAAAGACAGGTACTGAAATCCTGGGAGGAGGACGTTTCCAGATGGCTCATACAACTGCCTTAGTCAGGCTCAACCAAAGCCATCTGAGATACAACCTCGCCCATCAGCTCTCCAGGCTGATGCATTTCTGCTCTACAGCAGCAATAAGTGACCAGAGCTCTTGGAAAAAAAGCACCCTGTCTTCACAAAGAAGACCAAATGTGATTGACTGGAACAACCACTGCACCCCAGGAGTCCTCTTGGACTCAGATACTTTTGTGGCTGCAAAGAGTGTGGCTTTGGACCACATTAGCTCTAGGCTCTCTGCACACAAGTGGTGCCCACGGACAGTGGTTGTCTGGGTAGGCAGGAGGGCAGGCTCCAAAAGCACCACTTCTGGAGGGCCCAGAGATGAAGCATGTAAGATGGGAAAAGGAAAAATACCATTTTGGAAAATGCTCATTTTATGGCCAGGAGACGAGCAGGATCATGACTGTGGCACTGTTATTTAAATGCATTGGGGAAGTTCTATAACGCTGTTTTTTTTTTTTTTCAGTAAAACATCTCTTTTTTCCTACAGTTCAGAGTTAATGATCCGCAATCCTGCATTTGAGGAGCTGGAGTAAGTAACTCCATTTGGGATTGTCCATTCACCCTCCCAGGTGGAGGAAAGTGCACAACCCGCTCACCAGGGCGGGCAATGATGTGATGTGGGGATTGTAGGGCAGCCGAGGGGCCAAGAGCAAGTGAGCTGGACAGGAGGGCTGTGACACTGGGCAGGAAGCTGGCAAAGGGCCTGGAGACTGAGGAGGAGGAGGAAGAGGAGGAAGAGGACTTCTATGATGTGTCTGATGTGGAGGTGTCAGGCATTGTCTTCAGCCCTGTGAGGAGGTATCGGTGGTGTGCTCTTCTCTATGCATGGGCCTGGGGTGGGAGGTGCCATCTCCTCGGGTGGATTTGTGGGGATCCTACATCTTTTGGCATTCGGTTTCTACCTCCTTTAGAGATCCCAAATGGGACTGTTGGGTGTTGGCTTTTTCCTGTGTCAAGAGGCTGTTATTTTCTGGGTTTTCAGTTCCTTTAGTGGAGTCTTACCCAGATCCATGTAGATAAAGGGATCAACTCATCCAGGTTGTGTTTCTGTGCAGCCGTTCCAGAATTTGCTCCACACGGGACCTGTTTGCCACTCCAACCCCACAGAGCTTCCAGGTACTCAGTGCAGCATTGGGTGTGTGTTCCTGCAGATGCCTCTGTAGCTCTGTAGTCCTTCACTGCCTTCCTGTGGGCATGGGATTCTGCAGTTGCCATATACCCTGACAAGATCTCTAGCACAAAGACACCTTGCTTTGTGTAGCTTTCCCAGGCAAGGTGTGAGATTCCCTCATCCATCAGCACTATCTCCACAATCAGCCAGCCCAAGGCAGGATTTCTTTTGGGCCCCCATAGGTTGAGTGTACAGAAGAAGGATATTGGCATAAAAGCCCCACATACAGTGGCCTGAGAGGAGTTTTGGAGATCTGGACAAGGTTTGTGCCTGTCACCTTCACCAGGACCTGTCCCAGTTTCCCAGGGACACCTGTGGGACAGGGCTGAGAGCAGACAGCTGCTGCTGGGGCTCTCACTCTGGGAAGTTAGACAGCAGGCTTACTTGAAATCTCTGCAAAGTTTGGAAATGGAGTTAGGTCCCAGCTTTGGCCCTGCAGATTTTGGGGCTGGGTCTCACAGCCTGGATATGGCTTCAGATACTTCCTTGGTTCTCAGTAAACATGGACTATGGATTTGAGTCCCCTGCTTTTCAGGGTTAGAACTTTTCCACTGAACAGAAAGCTTTTGTGGGCGTGGAATTTCCAACCTTCCTTTCCTTGACACAATTACTCTTCATCCTAGTGACTGTACTGTGAGAGCATTTTTCCCGTGTCTTAAGACCTGTAAGCAGTCACAGCAAATGAGACAGCCACATTCCAGTCCTTTCAGAGTTGTCTGTCTAATTAATGAGGATTCAAAGCATTAACAGAAGATACAAACAGAATCTTCTTGGAAAAGCTCTGTGCAGCCCACCCCATGGAGGCCATGGCCTCTTTGCCTCCAAAGCCCTGTGGGAGCAGAGCTGCTGGGGACGTGGCAGGTTCTTGTCAAAGGTTCAATATCACTTCAGTTTGGTGTTGGCTGAAGCAGATTTCAGCAGCTGTGCTCTTGCCTACCCTGAGCATCCCAGACCTGCATTGGGTACCCTGTGTGTTTGCATACTGATTTGCTGAAACAAGCTCAGGACAGGGCTGGAGACGTGCAGAGTGCTGATCTGATGCTTTTCTCCCATGTTTCCTCAGGTTGGGATTAATATCATCGAAGCACAGAAGCTGGTGGGGGTGAACATTAACCCCTTCGTGGTGATCAGAGTTGGAGAGGAGAAGAGGCACACGGCAACACAGAAGTCAACAAATTGTCCCTTCTACAATGAGGTGTGTGCTATGGACAGAGTCTCCATCACCACGGTGCTGGTGCCGCTGGTGAGCACTCAGGGTGCTCTTGGTGCAGCTCCTCTCAGGAGAAGGCACCTGTGGAGTCCTGTTGGGAGCCCAGGGCTCAGTTGTCTTTCTTTCCTCTTTCAGTACTTTTTGTTTGAATTCCATGAGCCAAGGGAAGTTTTATTTCACAGACTCATACAGATTTCGGTAAGTAAGTCCTCCTCTTGGTCTGTATCTGGCACAGCCTGCTGCTTCTGTGTGTGGATGGTGGGAGCTATTGGCAAAGCAAGGGCTGTGGGCAAAGGAAGGGCAATTTGTGCCTGTAGGAAAGTGTAAGCAAGCCAAGAGTGGGCTTCAGAAATCCCCTGGTCCAAAGCACCGTGGGGCTTTTCTGAAGGCAGCTAAACCCAGCCAGTGTCTCCTTTGTCGTGTGATTTCTGTGCAAGGCTATGAAAGGCTGCACATCCCTTCTGCCAGTGTGGGCTCAGCAAGCGCTCAGTGTGCCTCAGGTTGTGGAAGAGATGCTGGCCTGGGGTGGACAAAGGGAGGCCCTATGGGAAAGCACGCCTGCTCCTGTTCCTCTGTAGGTGTTTGGCTTGTCTGAGGCTGTCTTGGTTACAAGTGGTGAATTTGGCCGAGGGCTGTGGATTGAAAGGCTGTACACAGGAATGGCTGGGCAGGGACAGGGCAAGTCCAGGGCTAACTCAGATGGGCTTTCAACCACTGCCTGAGCTGTATGTTGGAATAGGTATCTCTTAGCAGCCTTTAGCAGTCCTCCTTAGCAATGTCTGGGTGTGTTTCCCAGCTGCAGACATCTCTTGGATTTCTGCTGTCTGCAGGTTTTCCACTCAAAGAAGATACCATTCCTGGGAACGTGCATAGGAACGTTCAAGATGGACATTGCAACTGTGTACAACCAGCCAGGTATGCGTACCAGCTGTGTGCCTGCTCCCTGCCCCACGCTTCATTTGAAGCTGAGCTTTCTTCTGGGCTCTGCTGGGTCTGCTGAGGGCCCTGTCTTTAAATCATTTAGTTCACATAATGACAAACACTCACTTCTCCTGGCTTTCTGAAGGCTGGTGAGACTTCCCACGTCATCAGAGGCAGAGCTGGGCAGTGACTGCGCCGACACTGTTGGGTGTGAAGTGGTAACCCAGCTTTTCCATAAAGAACCCCTTTCCTTCTCTCTCAGACCACAGGTTCTTCCAGAAGTGGGCTGTTATCAGTGACCCCACAGACACCCGGGCAGGTGTGAAAGGCTTTGTGAAATGTACCATCTCTGTCACCGCACGGGGAGACACTGTGGGCTCCCTTCCCACCTCCTCCAGCAGCCGAGTTGAGGACATTGAGAAGTGAGTGCAGCAGGGTTTGCATGGCTGAGGAGAACAGCCATGTGTCTCTTCACACTAAGTATTTTTCCCCATTATTCCCCCTTCTGATGGGGACAGACTTGGCTTCTCATTTTCTGAACTCCAGGAAAGAGCTAGAATATGAATTTGTCTTTCAGGAACCTACTGCTGCCTAAAAGAGTTCCTGCAGAGAGACCCTGGGCCAGGGTCTGCGTCAAGCTGTATCGTGCTGAGGGCCTGCCCAGCATGAGCGCGGGCATTATGGGAGGTTTCTCCAAGATCATAGGGGAGAAAAACGTGTTTATTGACCCCTATGTGCAGGTCTCATTCTGTGGGCAGCAGGTGAGTCTGCTGGGGTTGGGCTACTCCTTTTCTGTGCCAGCACTTGCTGTGGGACATGGCAGGCCCATGGAGACTGACTGGAAGAGCCCAGATCTAAACACAAGGAGTGGGTCAAATAAATCCCAGTGCAAGTCCTCCACAAGTGAGCTGGACTCATCCTAGCACCTTTGGGAGAGTTTATGTAGCTAATAAATAGCTGAGGTTTATAGTCTTATGATGCCCATTAAGATGAGAAGACACTGAGCCAGCCAGATGTTCCTGGGCAACAAGATGGGCCAGGTGGCTCTCCCAGGGGACTCTGTGACATCCCTGGGTCTGTTGGTGCTGCCTGCTTGTGGCCAATGTTTCTCTTGGCTGTGCAGAGCACGGCCAGTTCCTTGGAACTGACCCCTTGATGAAGGGCAGAGAGCAATAGCTGGGACCTGGGGGAAGGGACGGGCACCTGGCCACCTGCCCAGCACCATCTGCAGGCAGAGGAGGGGAGTGAGCCATCCCCAGGGAGGCCCAGAGGCTTTCCTTCCTCTGTCCATTGGTCTGCTTGTGTGATTCTCACACCTCCTTCCCAGGGGGAGACATCTGTGGAGAGCAGCACCACCGAGCCTGAGTGGAACGAGCAGATCAGCTTCATTGAGATGTTCCCACCTCTTGCCAAGAAGATAAAAATCCAGGTGCTGGATGATGCCAACGTTGGTGATGTAGCCATCGCCACACACTACATAGACCTGCAGCAGATCTCGGACCCCAGCAGGAATGGTGAGGCCTGGCATGGCTGCTCCCCTTGGGGCCTCATGCTGGGCACATCTGCCCAGGCCATGGTGGTCTCCTGGAGTTGGAAAGCAGAAGTGCATGGGCAGTGCATGCTCACACTGTGTGACCTGGGCTGTCTTTTTGAGGGAAGGTCCCTGCAGCACCTTGTGTTTAATCAGACCCTGTCCCTGCAGGCTTTAACCCCACGTTTGGCCCTGCCTGGGTGAACCTGTATGGCTCCCCTCAGAATTCAGCTCTGCGGGACATCCACAAGGACCTGAACGAGGGCGTGGGGGAGGGGATCTTCTATCGTGGGCGCATCCTCATGGCCATCGCAGTGGAGATTTTCAGCAGCCCTGGTGTGGCAGAGAGGAAGCTTGGGGACAAGACGAAAGGTGCCCTTAGCAAACTGAAGCTGAAGAAGAAAAGTAAAAAATCCAAGGCGAAAGCCAACGAGCTGATCCAGCTGCAGGGAGAGGAGGAGGCTGGGGGCTCTCAGGAGGCTGAGCAGCCTGCAGAGGTCATTGTGGAGGTGGAGGAGCTTCACCCACTCCCTGAGGTGAGTCCTTTTGCACAGCTGTGCCCTGACCCACACCGGCCTGATGCCTGCACAGGCTCATGGGGAGGAGGCAGTGGAGTCACTGGCTGGCATAACAGTGGCAGAGCAAACCCAGCCTGCTCATTGCTGGGCCAGCCAGAGCTCTCTGAGCTTCTGTGAGGGCCAAGGGTTCTCGTGCAGCCTCCAAACTGCCTCCCTCAGTGAGGCAGGAGCACCCTTGGGAGCACCCCATGCATCATCACTCTCACGTGGGTGCTATTCCCAGGGCATGGCCATGGTTGAGCGTGTAGTTCTATCCAGGAGCCTTGGAACTGTTAGCTGACTCTGGGTCACCACTTGGTCCAGCAAAGATGGGTTAGTGGCAGCTGTGTGGGTAGAGTAGCCATCCTTTAGCCTATACCTGGATACAAGCTGGTGGTGGAGCATCAGCCAGAGTCATGATTTCATACCAGACCCCTGAGCTTTCCAGGAAAGCTTGGCTGCCCAGCAGTGTCCCTCTGAAGTCCCTAGGGCCCCAGTAAAGCCCTCAAGAGGCCTGACAAGCACCAGCCATGACCTGGTGCTCTCCAACTCTCTGCTGAGTCAGAGTTTTGGCATGCTAGGCTTGGACTGAATTCTCTTTCTCTGCACAGAATGCTTTGGGGAGGAAAGAAGAATTCTTCCTTTTTGCTGCCTTCTTTGAAGCTACAATGATGGACTCTTCACTCAGTTCCAAATCTGTCAGCTTTGAGGTCTCTATAGGTGTGTATTCCCCAGGGTCACAAATGAGGAAACCATGGGAATGGTGTGAACCTCCCTGAGCCAGCCCAGGGCAGCACTGCAGTCCTACAGTGCCAAGCATCACACAACTTATGTCTCCAAATCAGGAGCTCAAGAAGGGTGGAGGATGAGGCCAAGCAGTGCTTACAGTACTTTAATTACTCTAAAAGTCTGTATAATCTCCCATGGGATCGGAGTTTTGCCATATTTGTATGAAATTCCTGTCTGGGGAATATGCTTGAAGCTCTTCAGGGAGTGGAGGTGAGAAGAAGTAGAAAGGTTTGGGAGCAATCAAATGGGGTTAAGTATGTGGTGCTGAGGGGCTGTGACAATGAATGATGGGGAAACAATGGCAGGGGAGGCAGGTCCAACCCTCAATCTGTGTTGCTGGAGGAGTGGAGAAGCTCAGTGCTGAGAAGTCATCTTTAGCTCCTGCTGCTGACCCTAGTCCAGGGGTTTAGATGGAAGCTTCAAGGCATTTGGTAGAAGCAGTGGAACTTGCAGGCACACACATGGGTTTCCTTGCAGTTTCCCATCTCTGTCTCAGATCTCCTCGTTGCCCAAGCGGTGCGTTGATGGTTGGGTGCTGCTGAAGTGCTGGTTCTGAAAGCAGTGCAGACTCCTGTGCTTCTCTTGGCATCATGGTTGTGCTGATTTTGCAAACTAGCTAACTCGTTGTTTAGCACTGATCCCACTTTTCTGACTGCTGTTTAATGCTTATCTTCAAGGAAACTATGGCAAAGCTGAAGAAGTTGTAGCCAAAGCACGTAAAAAAGGAGAGAAAGGAAAAGAGAGGGAAGAAAACCAGCCTTTGCTGGATGCTGGTTCAGACAGTGAGCTGGATATGGAGGTCCCTGCCCCAGATTCAGCCCCACGGAACAAGTCGATGACAAGGAGCCAGAGACCAGAGCCCACAGAGTATGACAGGTGAGTCATACTTTCTTCACCCTTTTCTCTTTTCCACCTCAGTCCTGAACTTCCCAGCTTAATTGCTCAGGATGCTATTAGTAATCTGCTCAGAAATGTGAGTGCTGTGCAGGTGTTTCTCTGCTTTGCAACCCTGCAGCTCGCCATGGCCAGCTGGCTGCTGTTGCCAGGCCCTACAGAGTCTGTGTGGTGTCTGCAGGTAGCCATGGACAGGGCTACAGGGAACTGTAACTCGTCAGTGCCAGCAGTCCCTTGTCTGGTGGACAAGCAGCATCCCAAGGGCTTCATTCCAGTGCAGAGGAAGGAGAGGAGCACTCTGGCTCATGGTGTTCTATGCTGGGCAGGCAAGACAGACAGATGATGAGGTGCTCTGGGAATGCCACCTTCCTCACCCTACAGGCCTGGCAGTGTTGTGGTTGTGTTGAGCCCTGCGCTCGCTCCCACTCCATCCTGTAGTAGCAAGGAATCTCAGCAGCATTCCACACTCTCACGAGCTTCACTCATCTGGGCACACTGCTGCTCTCTGCTAGAAACATCATACACTGCCTTGGGATGCCAAAGGGCCAGTCCTGCAGCTTGTATCCATGTCCATGATGCAAGGACCAAAGCAGCTGGTTCTTTGTGAGAAAAGCAGTCCTTACTGCTCCCTGTGCAAGTGCTGCCTTGTGACAGCTGCACACAGCAGCCCTAATGTCATGTGCTGCCTCTAGATCATACAGCTGCCTGCCCATGATGCATGAGAAACCTTGCGTGTATGTGTGGAGCTACTGGGAGGATCACACCTGGAGACTCTGCATTTCCAACTGGATTGTCAAGCTGGCAGAGCGCCTGGTAACGTGCAGAGGGCTGTTCTTGGGGCATGGGGCTTCCTGCCATTGTGCTTTTTCTCATAGAGCACAGTTACTCCACATAGCTGAAACATCCTCACCCCTATGCATGTCTGCATCTGCTGTGGGGCTCTATCCCATCTGCCCCTGGCAAAGTATCCTGCTATGGTCTATGACAAAAAGCTCCTCTGCTGTCAGTCCTGCTCTGGGGAGATGCTGCTGCAAAAGGACTTTCAGCCTCCAGTGGTCACAGTGGAGTGAAACCCCTTTCCAGGGCCTTGTCTTTCCTCCTTAGACTTAGAAAGCAGAGCTTGCACTAATGTGTGCTTGAGGTGAGTGCTTGAGGACTGAGGCACAAGGTGTTGCAAACAGTGTTCAGTTATCAGGTTAGCCCCAAGGCCCAGAGCCCATGCGGTGCTGCACTGACCTGCTGTGCTCTGTCTGCTCCAGCTCTGTAGAAGGGCACACCTGGGGCAAACACATCCATGCCATGCTTTGCCCTGAGCCCATGGCCAGCTGCAAGTTGCCTGAATGTCATGCTTTCCCCACAGGAGCAGGGACTGGATGATGTGGAGAAGCTCATGAGAAGGCCTAAGGCTAAAGCTGAAGAGAGGCTCCGAGAGGTGCTGGAGGAATTTGTAGCTGGATGCAGGTTTGCATGCCCCTGACTTCCTAAGATTTCTTGGCTTTAGGTTAGGAGGTTATATCACATTCTGCCTAGGCTGTACGCAGCCTCCTCTGTTGTCCTCTAGAGGAGAATAAGTGGAAGGAAACCAGGACAACCTGGGGAAAGAATTCTGTAGCTCTGTTAGCTCAGTGGGGAGACCGCAGTCCTGGGAAGCATAGGGTTAGAAGGCAGCCTTGATGTTCTGGTCTCCTGGGAGTTTCCTAGCTGTTAGGACATTTCCTTCCCTCTTTTCAATCACTCTTTCCAGATACTGGTGTTTTAATTACCATGACAGTCTGGTGGGGTCTGATAGACACAGCAGTCCCTAACCTTGTAATGGGGACAGTAAAGAGGCCTGGAATGCTGAGCCACGTGTACCTTCTGATCAAAATCCTTGCAGAACAAAGTCATTACAGAGATGGGGTTTCAGCTGCATCCAGTTTAGTAGCAGGGAGGTGGAGCTCGTGGTTCTGCTGTGTGAGCAGTGCTGTCCTATAGTGTGCACATTTCAGAGGCTGTGATGCTTTTCTCATTGCAGACAATACTCACTCAGTGCAGAGAGAAAAACAATGGCACATCCAAACAATCTTGACAGATGCAGGACAAAGTACATGATGCGCAACATCGTAAGCTGTGGGGCTTGGGATTATTGGGGAGAGGCAGTGTGACACCCGCTCTGGGGGATGCTTCTGGAGGACCAGCTGAAATTGATGCTAAGAGGGAAACTTGGAGCTAAGGCCCACAGTATAGTCATACAGTCATAGAATGACTTAGGTTGGAAGGAATCTTGAAGATAGTTCCTAGTTCCAACCACCTGCATCTCCCAACACTGCTTAGAGTAATACATCTTCCAGCACAGGGAGCAGAGACAGGGATTACCCATGGCTGCCTCCTGTTTTAAGCAGATGTTGTGCTTGGATGCCAGCTTTCCTCTCCTGCCTGAATGTCATGCTCCTGGCAGAGCACAGCTACAGTCCTGGTCCCCATCAAACCACAAAGCTTTAGAAGACTGACCAAAATACAATGACAACAGTAGGAAATAAAATTCAGGCATGTCCGGGTCCTTCTGCTTCCCTTCACATTGTCATGGAGTGATAGCAAAAGTCCTCTGGTAAGTATGGGACTTTCTGAAGGAGATAACCAGCCCAAGAGATGAGTTTTCTGGGTTTTCCTGGTCTGGTCAGTCAACACTAGGTTTGAACTCTGAATTCCTTCTGAATTTCATTATTAGTTCAGGTTCATCATCAAGTTCATCTTCAGATCTCGACCCTATCAATTAACAGACATGACAGCTTAGCCCTGTCTTCCAGTTTCATTTGGCTTCCAATTCCCAGATTTCTGTGGTCACCAAAATACCCGCAGACACCATCTGGAGCCTTAGGCCATCATCTTCTGAAATGTTTCTTTCTTATATCTGTCCTTCTGTCCCAAATGATGCAAAAGCTCATGGATTTCTGCTATCGGCAGAGCTGACGGGTTCCTCCAGTAACCTCAATACAGGTTCACAAGGTTTGCTCTCAGCAGCTGGCAAGTGAGCTGATGGAGGCCATGGCACGATGGGGCAGGATGGGCATGGTCTCTACTTCCTGCAGAGCCCCCAGGAGTGCTGCCAGTGTGGCATGCATGGGTCACAGCCGGGCACGTGACAGCTCTGCTCTCTGTGCAGATCCTGTATGCGAAGCAGGGGCTCCGTGTGAGGAGGTGGCTGACTCGAGCCAATGTGAAGGAGAAGGTGAAGGAGACGAGGAGAATTCTGGCCAAGCTCCGCTTCATGGCTCAAGAGGTACAGCTGCTCCGGGGCACCTCATTTGTGAGCACAAGAGAGCATGGGCAAGGGAGGGGGGGGAGCAGGGCTGCCTGCTGGGGCATCAGCTGAAAGCATCAGCCTGAAGTGGGGATTTTTCTCAGATGTTTTTCCCTACTATATGAAATCCTAGTTTCCAGCTGCTGGAAGTTACCGTATTTTATGTAATGGCTCTCATGAAGGATGACGCTTCACAGTCTTGCAGGGTCAGCAGTAACAGAGCAGGGGTCCAGGGGGGCCAGCAGTGGCTTGAAGGCAGGGCTGGGTCAGCCCCAGCCACCAGGACCTTCCTGCCCTCTCTGCCTGGCCCCAGGCTGTGCTGCAGTGTGGCTGTGGGAAGCGTGTCTGGAAATCATCCTTGCCTGCCTGCCCACTGGGGCCTGCCACCATCCCTTCCTGCAAATTCAGACTTGCATTGCAGTGTGGGCTCCTGTCTGTAACAGAGGCTCTCTGCATTCAGAGTCTCACTGACTCTATTTAAAGAGCTCTAGGAACCAAGTGAATTCTTATAGTGTAAATTGTGCTCTTGTAGAGCACAGTGTCTGCAGGAGTGAAGTGGCCAGAGGTTGATGCAATCTGGAGAAGTCTTTCACCAACTGAAGTTCAATCACTATCACATCCTTAGACATGTAGGGCAGATAGGCTTTAGAATGAATGAAACTTCACCTCTTGCAGTGCCAGAAGAAGCTGTGCAAGTACAAACACTCACACCAAGGAAGCCAAGAAGGGGAAGAGAGCAGAAGCTAAGATTTAAAGTAATTCTTTGTTTCCATCTGTGAATGTGCTCCTTTGCAAGCCTGCTCTGCACCTGCAGCTTTCTGCTGGCACTGGCATTGTTGTATTGTCTGCACATGGTTCTGTCCCATGGATTAGCTCTCAGGCTTCTGCAGGAGATGCAGGGGAAGTATCACTCCTCCAGCCCCTCTTTCTCCAGCATGGGATGAATGAGTGCATCCCACTGATTTGTAGTGAAAACCAAATTCCTTGGGGAGACCCACAGAGCCATACTGCAGGGCTGAGTTTCAGAAGCACGTGCCCAACATTTGGCCCCATCACTTGCTTCTGGATCTCCAAAGAGCTGTGCAGCCACCAGCCCCTTGTGCATCAGGAGATTGCCACTGCTCTTCCTCCCTCCAGCCCCAGTGCACGCTCCCTGATGTCCTCATCTGGATGCTCAGCAACAACCGGCGCGTGGCATACGCAAGAGTCCCTGCACAAAACATCCTCTACTCAGTGGTAGAAGAGGAGAAAGGCAAGGACTGTGCGAAGATCCAGACCGTCTTTCTGAAGGTAGGCTTTATCCCAAAGCAGCATGTTTCTGCTTGCATTGTGCTGCTTCTCTCTCCTTTCTTCTAGCCCTCCTTCCTGACATCCCAGTGTCTGTAAGGAAGCACAGCTCTTGCTCCGCTAAGTGACACTGTGTCCTGTGCCCTATGGCTGGTCACTGGCCAGCAGCAGTGCTCCTGGTCTGAAGGTGGCATGGCTGGGGTGGGAAACTTGCTAACCTTCCTGCACCCTCAGGTGCCCGGCTTGCACACTGGTGAGATCTTTGCCAAACTGGAAATCTACATGTGGCTCGGGGTTACCAAATACACAAAGAACTGCACGGTGGAACTGCCTGAGGAGTTCAAGTACCTCTCTGAGAGCAGACAGGAGATCACCCAGTTCTCAGTGCACAGTCCTCCCAGCTGGCTCAGCAGGGATGGTGAGTTCCACAACTTAACCATGAGTGGGCAAACGGAGAGCTGAGAAGTCCTGCCCCTGGATCAGTGTGTGACAAGTAGGACCTGGCCTGTCGACTCCATGTCATGTCTGAGGCGTGACTGGGAAAGACAAGTCCACTTTGTTCTGATGAGGACACGTTTGCACTCTCGCAGGAGGAGCAGCTGGCAGGACAGGGGCTTCGTAGGTGCTGAGTGTGCTGCCAAACTGGCAATAAAATGAGCTCTGCCTCTTTGCTGAGTCCCGTTGGCGCTCCCCAGTGGTGGATGCTCTCAGATTACTGCACATTTCACATCATGTTCTTCCCAGAGATGCCTGGGGAGCCTGCTGAGCTTCTCTTGCTTGGCCAAAGCTTGAGAGACGTGCTGGCCCTCTGAGAACTGCAGTGAGTGCCCCTAGAAGTGGTACCCTTACAGGATGTACCCAGCCTTACCTGATCTTACCATGTTCTTCCTGATACATCTTTTGGATTCAGGAAGGGTTGGATCAGGGAACTGAGAACTCTCTTCTCTTTCTTACCAGATTTCAGCTATTTCCAGCTCCGAGCTCACCTGTATCAGGCTCGAGGGATCCTCCCTGCAGATGACAATGGCCTTTCGGATCCATTTGTGAGAGTGGTGTTTTCAACTCACTGCCAGACCACCAGGGTGAGATCCCTAAAACTCCTGCATCTGCCTTCTTGGATATTTGGAGACAGACAAATCATTATCACTGACATGTTGAAGGACAGTGCTGTGGCAGTCCTCTGGGATATTTTTTAACTCCAGGCACAAAGTATTTCTGTGCTCTGGGTGGTGTGACTGCGTTCAAGGAACATTTGACAAAACAGCCAAGCAGACCATGGTGTCAAGGATTGATTACCATTTACTGTTTGATCCCAAGTGCTTCTACTGTCTCATGCTTTTACCATCTCTTCTTCTGCCAGCTGCTGGCTCCATGTGACTGTGGTGGAGAGATCAGCCCACACTTCCCCAGTCTCTTTACAAAGTTCATGTGGTTTGTTTCCATGGGCTGTGGTAAGCTCAGACCTCTTGTCTCTGTCTGCAGACAGTGGAGGAGACATTGAGCCCATTGTGGAACGAGTTACTTCTGTTTGACCAGCTCATTATTGATGGGAAGAGAGAAGAGTTGAAAACAGAGACTCCTGTTGTAATAATCAGTCTCTTCAACCAGAGTACATTTGTAAGTACAGCCACACTGCCCTCGTGCTGTCACTTCAAAGACAGGAAAGGGAGAACAGCAGTATGTGAGTGCTGCAAGCAAGCACTTAGGAGCCACATCTCTGTTTTCTGTCACCCTGCCTGATCCTGATCTGCCAGTAGCAGTGGGTCCTGAGGGCTATGGCTGAGGCTGAGAATTTCTGCAGCCTTTTGCAACAAGCTGGGGTGAAGCTGCTGGCTACAGGATGCAGACAGCTCAAAGATGCTCCACTTGAGGAAACACATGCTGCATCCTGGATTTCCTCTCTTTGGAGAAGAACTGTGCCTCTCCCAGCTGCCTGCCCCACTTTCTCAGCAGACTCACATTGTAGAGGGCTTGTAGACGTGGAGAGATGATGTGACTTTGAGGTCTGATCCTTTCCCTCTGTCCATCTCCTGTCCATCCTCAGTCCTCTCCTTTTCCTCTTCACTAGTTCTTTGTAGGCATGCTCCTTCCCTAGGGCCTCTGTATTATCATAATGAATGGGAATGGCACTGCTTGCACTAGACTCTCCCATGTAGCTCAGCAACTTTTCTGTGCCTAGTCTGGGGCTCCCCAGTGCACAGAAAGACACTGACATACTGGTGTCAGTCCAAAGGAGTTACTCCAAGCTGGTTGGAGGTGGAGCATAAGATAGAGCAAAGAAAGTCTGGAATAAAGGATGCAAAGAGGCATCTTACTGCTGTCTGCAGCTGGATAATGGGATTAGATAGAAAGTATGGAGCCAGACTTCTTTCAGAGGCACACAGGGACAGGATAACAAAAAATGGACACAGGTTGGAACATGAAAAAACACCAACTTTTATGTAATTTCACCTTGAAGGTGTTAAAATGTTGGGCTCTGGGTTCAGACAACTTGTGGGATATTCATCATTGGAGACATTCCAACCCTCCAAACTGGCTGAAGGACTCTGAGCAATCTGATCTTTGGTCTGTGGTCCCAGGCTGTTTGTCCAGTTCTGTGTGGAAGTAGAGCCTAAGTTAAGAAGAGCTGCTTCAGATGCCTCTCATCTGCTCCTGCCTCTGGATGGAACAGAGGATGGAGAAGTGGTCTTATGCATGCCCGTATGGCTGGATGGTAGTGAGATAAAGCAGGGACACTTTAACCTTCTCCCTCCTGTCCTACAGGGCTCTCCTGAGTTCCTCGGCCAGGCCTTTGCTGTCCCACAGGTGAAGCTGGTTGATGAGCCATACTGCAAACCTGCCCTGCAGTTCTTCGATTTTTACAAAGGCTCCAAACCAGCTGGGGAGCTCATTGCCACTTTTGAGCTGATCGAGTTGGATTACAGCGGCTATTTGGAGGTAATGGGCTTGGGGGAAGCCATGTCTGCCTTTCAACTGAAGAGAGGCTGCAGGGACAGACCGTAGGCACAGACCAAGAGGACAGGGAGAGGGGATACGCTGTAGGAGAAATAGTTTCCAATGCTCACTGTGACTTGGCTCTGTCTGCTCAGCCATCAGTGCCTGAGGATGTGGAGCCCAAGGAGCCCAGCTACCTGGGAGACCCGCGAGCTGGACGGTTCATCATCCCGGAGGGCATCCGCCCTGTGCTGAAGGAATTTCGCATAGAGGTGTGCTGCCTTCTGCTGGGCTGGCTCCCATAGCGGGAGGCACAGCCTGCCCATGGACAGGGCAGGAGCTGGGTTTGACACCCAGCGGGTGCCAGAAATGGAGGTGCCTGACATTCAGGAGAAACTGTCTCAGTGGTTTAGCAATGAAAACCATGATGTTTGTGCCCACAGCATGGGACTGGATGCTGGTGGCTGGGTGGGAAGAGTGGTCTCATACCTCTCTCGGGGTCTATGATGAGAGGGTTGGCACTTCTGGGCAGGGCTGTATGGCTGTGCCACACCTAGCACGTCAAGAACAGCCCAGCAGCTTCATGTGCTTTAGATCCTGTTCTGGGGCCTGCGGGACCTGAAGCGGGTCAACTTGTTCGAGGTGGATCAGCCACAGGTGATCATTGAATGTGCTGGCAAGAAGGTGGAGTCTGAGGTGATTGTGGCCTACAATGAGAACCCCAACTTCACTGAGCTGGTCAAATACATGGACGTGGTGAGTGGCTGCCGTGCTGGAGCACACCATGGCTGTCCTATAGTCACATACAGTCTGCTTGCTGAGGTTGAGTGAATGGGAGGGGAGCTGCCCCCAGGGTTTTGCTCTCCCAGAGACACAGAGTTTGGCTGCATATCAAAACCTTTGCGTGTCTGCCCACTGAGATCAGTCTCAGGCATCATCTCTCACCGTGAGGCTCTGGTGTTTGGACGGAGTTGTAAGGTCTCATCAGATCTCACAAGCAGCAGGGCTGCATAGCAGTCTCAGAGAGCTGGGATTTTGTTCAGCCTGGAGGATGGGATCTTACTAACACTTATAAATATCGGAAGGGTGCGTGTCGAGAGGTTGGGACCAGGCTCTCCTCAGTGGTGTCCAGCAGCAGGACAAAGGGGCACAAAGTTCCATACAAATATGCAAAAGAACTTTTTTATTGTGAGGGTGCCTGAGCCCCAGCACAGGCTGCACAGAGAGGTGATGGAGTCTCCCTCTCTGGAGATATCCAAAGCCACTTGTACCTTGTTTTCCTGTGTGACCTGCTGTAGGGAACTTGCTTTAGCGGGGGGTTGTACTACACGACCTCCAGAGGTCCCTTCCAATGCCTTCAGTTCAGTGATTCTGTGTATTGCCCACACTCACACAAGCCCTCTGCGTGATTCTTTTGCAGGAGCTCCCAGAGCAGGTCTACCTGCACCCTCCCCTCAGCATCTTTGTGGTGGAAAAGCGGGCGTTTGGGCGCACTGTGCTGGTGGGGACCCACGTTGTGTCCGATGTGATGAAATTCTCTCCCAGAGAGCTGGAAGAAGAGGAAACAGAAGATGTGCCCAAAGGTGAGC
This sequence comes from Phasianus colchicus, assembly GCF_987193195.1. NCBI lineage: Eukaryota > Metazoa > Chordata > Aves > Galliformes > Phasianidae > Phasianus > Phasianus colchicus. The sequence goes on from NC_143452.1 coordinate 1,414,844, forward strand.
TGCTTGATGAGGTTCCTGTGGAGGTAGCAATAGGTGCTGCCTGTGGCAAACATCCCCATCACTTCTGCCCTGTAGCCATGCAGCAAAGTCCTCATCCAAAAGCTGCAAGTTGTCCAGCAGAAGCATTGCACAGGGCAGGTAGGGGTTGGAGACAGTTTTTGATTCCCCTGAGGCTGTGTTTGGGAAGTGGCTGCTGCAAAGCAATGGTGTAGGGTCTGACCTTCTTGGGACTGACAGATGGCAGTTTGCAGACTGTTCTCTCCAAGGGTAGCTTGTCATTTGCCTGCTCACCACATCAACAGGACTCTTCACTTGTGATGTACAACCTCCTAAGGATCTCTTTCCCAGCCACTCTTTGTTTTACAGTTGTGAAAACCAGAAGAGGCAGAATGGCTCATGAAGATATCTTAGTCTTAGATAGCAGGCCATTTATCTGGGGCTAAATAGGCAGTAACTTTACATCTGTAGGAATTTTGTGTCTGGAGTCAGAGACATTTAGTTTGTGGAGGACCACTGTCTTCATTTATTGCAATCCTCTGCATAGCTGAGCTGGAGAGCTGTCCCCAGGGAGACCTCCATCAAGTTTTAAGGGGTGTGAACTGGTAAACTGGGAACACATATTAACAGGTTTCCACTTTTCTTGCATTGCTGGGTCAAGAACTACTCATTGGGTAATGGATTCACCAAAAAGCTCTCTGACAGCAGCACCCAGAGCTTCTGATCTGGGAGTGTGTAAATAAAGGGGACATGATGATGAAGAAGCAAAAATTGATGAGTAAAGGATCAAAATAGCAAAGGTGTAGATGATAAATCTCAATTCTTGCTAGTTGGAAACAAGCACGTAGATGATGGTGGCTGGTCTTAGTACTTGGATTTCCAGTACAGTTTTGTCAGGATCTGCTATCAAAAGCTTTAAAAGAAATCACACTGCAATGGGGTAAGAGATGGTTTTCTTGTGGAATAACAACTGGCCAAAACTAGGAGGCAGTGGGCAGAAAGGAACACCTGAGAACATGATGCTCTTTCTCTTCATCTCAGCCCGGAAATTCTCAACCCGGCATCTTCCGCCTCAGACTGCGGCAACCATTGGCCCAGCCTCAGGTCAGCCAGGGCCCAGTGCTCACCCCCTCAGTCTGGTGAAGGTAAGTGATGTGTTGTGCCCAGTGTGTTTTGAAGTTTGGGAATCCAGCTTTCTCTCTGGACTCAAACACTCCTCTTCCCCTATCCATCTCCTCATTTCATGCCTGCTTCTGCTGTTCATTGGCACTGCTGTGTGTCTGGGCTCTGGCACAGAGAGTTCTGCTGCCTTATGCAATGAATACTGCTGTGAAGTACGAACACAGAACCTTGTAGCTCCTGTGCTCTGCCTGGAAGCTGAGCCTTTGCTGGGGCTATCAGGGCTCTAGCGCAGGGTGTGCGGGTATCCTGGTTGTTCTTTCCCTCCATCTGAATCCTTGTCTCTGTGATCTTAAGGCCCCTTTGAAAAAGATTCCTATCAATAAGTTTGCAAAGAAGGAGGATGAATATGAAGAGGAAAAACCAGATCCAGAAGAACTAGACTGGTGGTCCAAGTACTATGAGTCTCTGAAGGAGCTGTATAACCAGGTAATCTCTTGTGATAGCTTCTAGCTGAGGGGAAAATGGCCATAGTGGCTTGAGGAAGAGGTTTTCAGCAACACAGTGCCATAGGAGCTATTGCAGCATTTATCTGCAGAAAGATGTAAGCTTTTGTGTGCCAAGAACACTTACAGTAGTCAGGTATCAGGCATCCTTCAGGTGGGCTGAGGGCAGCAGGTAATGGATGTTGAAGCATCCCTGAGGCTGGGTACCAAAGTAGTCTTGACAGCATGACTGGGCTCTTGTTAAGACAGTCCTGAAAATAGGACTCTGCTGATTTGAGATGTGTGGGGACTTTCATGCTGTATGTTGTCTGTCCTGACCATCTTCCTAATGTGGGCTATGGATGCAAGTCTGCTTCAGATTTCCTTGCTTGCCCTGCCCCCAGTCAAAAACAGCAACAACAGCAACAATAACTAAACAGCAGGAAGACCTGGAGAGAGAAAAATTTGTTTCTTTCAGATATACCACTGAGGCACTCATTAGGTACCTCCTGCAATAATGTTAATGCTAGAATATCTCAGGCTTCGTATTGTTGACTCTGCTCACAGGAAAGTTTTGGAAGTGTTCTGTGCTCAGATGGAGAAACTTTTGCTCTCAGGGATGTGGGGTGATTCTCTTTGTGTATTTCAGACACGCAGTGATGAGGAAGATGCTGAGAACGATGACCTGAATGATGCAGGTGAGTTTTCTGGGCAGTGTAGGGCCTGGCTCTTCCCACAGAGGTCAACTGTGGAAATTGTGGAAATGGAGTCTGAATATTCAACAGCTGAGCATCGCTTTGTGCACATGGATATTCACCATACAAGAGTCATACAAGAAGGACTCAGAAAGACCCAAAAAGCAGAGGATCTGAGAATAGTGTTACAGTTGTAAGCCCAGCTTTGCTGAGGTGTAAGCAGTGACTGCCCAGCAATGACCTGAGTCGATGGGACAGTAAATATAGAAGTGATATATAAATCCTATTCAAGAAGAGGACTGGAGGGTAGGTGCATGCCATTTGTTCTGAGGGGATTTGGAATCTTTAGGAAATGAAGCAGAGAAGCACACACTCTTGTTGGGTTTATGTTTCCCTAGCCTGATGTCCCAGAGATGGGACCAGCAGTGCTCATCCTCCAGGCATGACTGCCTGTGCACAAAGTAGTGGTGATGGATATCCACCCAAAAGTAGTCCATCCAAACAAGCATCTGTCAAAAGAAGATTCACTCTCACTCTTGTCTGCCTTGACAGCACCTGTGGAAGACTCCACTCACCTTCCTCTGCTTAATCCTTTCTTTCTAAAGAGCATCCATTGTGACAGGCAGGCCTCTGCTGAATTTTGTTCCCTCACTCACACCAACTTGTCTTGCTGGGAGAGCTGTGGTGCTGTGGGGACACCTGTTGCAGACAGCAATAGCTCCAGTAACCACGACACAGGTCAAAGGCCTGAATAAAAGCAAAGCAGAGCTGGGGGACATTTCATGGATGGGAGAGATCAGAGCATTTCCCAATCTTCTACTGCCATTTCAGATGGAGGGAATTTAAATGCAGCTTACATTGATATGGAAGCAGATGATGAAACAGTAATTGAAGCTGAACCTGCTCAGCCCAAGAGGAAGCTCATTGCCACCCTTCAGGTGAGTGTTGGGGTTATGGATATGGCCTCTTTCAGCTCTGGCTCTTTGGGCACATCCTCTTCACTTCCACTACAGTGGAAGCTTAGACTGGGCTGGAGAACCTGACTCAGCAGTGTTTGCTGAGTCCTGTCCTTGCTGGGCTCTGAAACAGCTAGTGAGACCTCAGAGCCCAGCTGAGATGCATGTGCTCATCTGATGAGCTTGGGAAGACAAAGGAAATTCATGATGTCTGGCACTGGGTAAGGGAGGATATGGTAAAATAGTCAAGGCAAGACCTTCCCTTTCCTAAAAGTACTCTACTCTCCTTTAAGATGTCAGAAAAAGGCCTAGAATGAGTTTCTACCTCTTTCAGATCTACAACTCTGAGCTGGAAAATGAGTTTGATAATTTTGAAGACTGGCTATGTATTTTCCCCCTTCATCGTGGTAAAGCAAGTGATGATGAAGATGGACATGAGGATGAGAATTTTGTGGGGAAGTACAAGGTGCTGTATCATTTGAATAAAGTGTGTGAAAGACTATAACTCTTAAAGTGATCTGTACCTCAGAGCATGCAGACACCAGCAAAGCCTTGGAGAGGATATATGTGTGCAAAGCTGTGTGAGGTCGTGGCCAGGTGTACTGTGGTCCTTTGTTAATTGATAAATGAACTTATTTTAGAACTTCTTAGCTCTTGCAAGGAGAGAACATGAAGTATAAATGGACTCTTATCCTGGTTGAGGTCTCCGGTTATGTTCAGTATTGTGAGTATTAGTGAGTGTCTCTCGTTCTCAAATTTGTAATCTTGTCTAAAAGATGCATCAGCATCCCATTCAGGAGTCCTAGAAGACTCTGAAGTATCAACTACAAAAGCTGGTTTAAGAAGGTCCCTCGAAAATCTTCGGTGCCTTCCTGCCTTTGACAGTCGAGTTATGTGTATGGAGATGTTCAGATCTTCTGGCATTGGCAGTGGTCTGGCAGCCTGACCTGCAGAGTGACAGCCTGCACTGTGTAGGCACGTAGTGCTTGTGGAAAGGGCTGTCACCACAAGCATGGGGCATCTGTGCCTCTGGTATCCCAGCTGGCAAGAGGGAATGGTCTCAGTGGCTCCAACCCCACCTGAGATCTTTTCTTTCATATCTGGTCATTACCTGCGGTGTCTTTTCTGTAGGGTTCCTTCTATGTCTACCCCAGTGTGGAAGCTGGCATGGAACCCAAGGTTTCCCAGGGTGTTCCAAGGAACAGACCCATCAAGGTTCTCGTGAGAGTTTATATTGTGAAGGTAGGTCTCTGGTGGCAGTGACAGTAATGCCTGGGGTCCTTCCCTAAGGACCTCCTGCTATTTTCCACTCAGTGGATGTGAACAGTGACACCAGTGACACTTGGCAAAGGCTTGACAATGGCTTGCCAGCCTAGTGGGAGTCAGCTACAGCGAGGGCTGTCATTTACATCTTCTCCATGAAGAGCCTTCCAGGCTTTCTTGCTTCAGGAGGTGCTAAAAATTCATTTTTAGCATGGGCATTTCTCAGCTCCTCTTATTTGCCCTAAGACAGTGAAGCAAGTAGGTGGGCTGGCAGATGGAGTGATCTCTGGCTTGTTGACTAGGGATGCATGGGTTAAAAACATTTCACTGCTGGGGCAGTTGCTGAAGGCACCTGACCTGTGACCTTGGGATTTCACATGTCCATGCAATGTCCTCTCTTCACATTGCTCTCTGCAGCTGATGTGTGGCTGTAACTCCTGTGTATTCCAGGCTACAAACCTGTCTCCAGCTGACCCCAACGGCAAGGCAGACCCCTACGTGGTGGTGACAGTGGGACAGGAGCAGAAGGACACAAAGGAGCGATACATCCCAAAGCAGCTCAATCCTGTGTTTGGAGAGTATGCAGGAAGTTTTCCTCTACAGAGTTTAATAGTAGTGCAGATATGGGGCTCATGCCATGACCCAGCATGTGCAGTCTTCTGTTCCTCTCTTCTGGAGAATTTTGTGCTGTAAGACAAAGATCTCAGACTTGTCTCCTGCCTCCATCTGTCACAGGGCTGTTTGGCTTCAGGAGAGAAGCATTCAAAGGGCTTGATTTATCAGATAAAGTAGCAAAACAACAGAGCTTTGGAGGCATTTGTTCTTATGTCCAGGAGTTCTATCCAGCAATACACACTCATGGATAAATAACTTTTTTTGTTTGAACAAGGACACTGAAAACTGCACACAGTGAACTTATGGAGAGCCAAATTCTATCAGAGGACTTTGGGCTGGCAAACACAATTCTTAAGAATGGCATGATTGAAGCAGAGCATGTGTTTCACTTCTCCTTGCTAATTACTCTTCCCCATCTGCTTCCATCCAGAGTTGTGGAGCTGACAGTCTCCTTTCCCATGGAATCAGAGCTCACCGTGGCAGTGTTTGATCATGATTTGGTTGGATCTGATGATCTAATTGGAGAGACTAAGATTGATTTGGAGAACCGATTCTACAGCAAGCACAGGGCCAACTGTGGAGTGGCTTGGCAGTATGACACGTAGGTATTAGTCTGACACGTTACAGCCGTGAGACTTTTCTCCTCTCCTGCCACTCACAGCACCTCCAGTTTTGCAGGACAGAGCTGGCATCTGCAGTATCCTCCTAGCAGGTATTGTGCAGTTGCATTACGAGTCACATTTCCTTCATTTTTTTGCTTCCTAACAACTTCCAATGGTGGCTCGAACTCCTACTGCAGGATACATTTTGCACGTAGTAGCAAAACATTCCTTAATGCAGTCACACTGGGGTTGTATGAGAAAACTGCTCACTTAATATTGTAGTTTTGACCTCCTTCAGAAGGTAGGGCAGTTTCTGTAGCACTAGCTAATTCTGTGAGCAGCTAGATTTTGATGCTTGTTTTCCTTTGCCCTCCTCCACAACGGATTCTCTGGTGACATTTTCTGTAAGCATATTTTCTCCCCTACTATTTGATAATTAGCTGAGGAGTTGTGTCCCCAGAACTGCTAACTGCTCTCTCCCAGTTCAGAGCTGCATTGAAGCCACTAGTTTTGTGAGGGGCAACCCAGGCTTGTTCCAGGGGAGAGGAGCTCATTAAGCTTTCCTTTCGTTAAGTCTTTGTGTCTGTGGTTTTCCCTGTGAAATCTGAGCAGGGCCGTTTTGGCACAGCCTGTGCTGGAGGGAAATATGGGGTCTGTGAAAAAAATCTGCAGTGTCTAAACTGAGCATGTTCTTCCTTCCATGCAGAAATGGCTACAACATGTGGCGAGATGCTTTCAAGCCCACACAGATCTTGGATAGCTTATGCAAGAAAATGTCACTCCCTGCAGCAGAGTACAGACGGGAGGAAGTCAAAGTGGGCAACAAAATCTTCAAGGTCCCTCCAGAGGCTTTTCCTGAAGGTACAGAGAGCTTGGAGTGCCACAGCTGCTCCTGTGCTCAGCAGTGAGCGTGGTGATGGCGCAGGCTGGGAACCCAGCAGCCTCTCTTCCCTGAAGTGCTGCAGGTGCTGTCTGCCTACACCCTGCCTGTGTCTGTGGGGAGCATCCTCAGCACCCAGCAGCCTGGTTTTGCTGGGTGATGTTATTGGGATGGGGAAGATGTGATCCAGGTCATTAGGACCCATAGCAGCTTCCCAGGCAGAAGGTGGAACGTTTTGCAAGGTCTCACAGCAGTGTCCTGCGTGGGTGCTTGGTGCTTGTTCAGCCAGACCAGCTGTAGCTTAATTGCAGTGGCTGATGCTGTCATGTAGCTTTATCTCCACCTGCTTGTGACCACCATCGCCCAGAGACTGGAATCCTATTATTGTTTTCTGGGGGCCTTCTTCACTCTTCTTTCCTGCATTTAGCTGGTTTGTCCTTCAGGGATGTTTTGGGTAACTCCCCATGTCTCCTCACTATTGTTAATTTCTTCCTTACCGGCAGCTTTCATATCTCCTTTGCTATTTTTCTTTCCTTGTTACTGAAATCATAAGCCCTGGTGCTATTGCCAGTGGAGGAAAATCTTCCCAACCATAGGTCTTCAGTGGCCAGCACTTGTGCAGGAATGGAGCAGACCTGGCCTGCTTGTGGATGGCTGGATCTTCCGAGGCAATGCCACATTTCCTGCAGAAATGATGCTCTCTGTGCCCATGCTGCCCAGAGTGGTGGCACCTACATGTCTGGCCAGTTTCACCTTATGTTAGCTTAGTGTTGCTCAGCATTCCCCTGCCCTATAAGGGTTGGTTGTGTCACGAAGGGGAAATAAATTCCACTCAGAGGAGAGCAAGGAGCCTCCAGAAGCCCTTTTCTGCTCTGTTCAGGTCACTGAGTGGCTGGGAAGGGAGAAGCAGTGCTGTGCTGGTGTCCCTCAGAGTCAGCTGAGGACCCTCTGGGTCAGAAGGACGTGACGTGGACCTGCTCTTCTTGGAGAAATGACTCTACCCCCCTTTCCTCTGTCTTTTCCTCTCCCAAGTGCTTTTCATCTCTGTTGTAAATACCTGGATCAGCCTTCCTTCCAGAGTCAGTTTGAACAAATATTTCAGATTCTGGCTCTGGAGGTTTTGTTCACTTATACAGATCCTTGTCCTCCTTACTATGTTTTCCCTTGGCTCCATTTGCAGATCTCGCTTTCCCCATTGGCTATCTGTAGTTGTGCTTGTTTTTCTGCTGCTCTTATCTCTTCCTGAAATCACAGAGCGTGCATCAGCCTCACCATCACCTTGTAGTTTAATTCTGAGCTGGTCTTGCCTCCGTTTTGAGTCATTTTGGCCAATTCCTATTCTGTCTGTGTGCTTTGTTTACTGGAATAGTTGTAGTGGGTTGTACCTGAACTACATCTTTTGCTTTGTCTGAAACTAAGCCAAGAAGTGTTCGTGTTATTAGGGCTCCCACTTCCTCCACCAGCATTTAAAAATGCCGTCATTGATTTTTGCTCCAATTAAAAAAAAAACAAAAACAAAACAACTCAGCACAGCATTTGCTCTGGTGCAAATGTGGCTGCAACTCCGATTGGAGCCCCATGGACACCTGCCATGTCTGGGACTGCTTGGGGTGGTTTTCATCTCAGAGTGATCTCCAAAGAGCAGATAGTCTCTGTAAACCCAGCCGTGGGAGGATTAGTGCATCCTTACCCACTGGTTCCTGTTTTTCTCACCATTAGCAGGTTTTACTTTGGTCTTGAACTGTTATTTGGCTTCATTCTATGCCAACTGAGTCAATTAGCAGCATAGATTGTTAATTAATGGAGGAGATGGCCATGCGTCACTACCAAGTGACATATGGTTCTTTCCTTGAGCACTCCCAGGGCAGTATTTCCTATCTGTTGGTCTGCTGGCATCACCACAGACACCTTAAACTGCCCCAGAGGGTCATATCATGTGGATCCTTTTCCCTAGGCCACCGTAAATGCTTTTTTGACCTTTTCCTCTTATTTCTCTTGGCTTGCTCATCTTCTGCTTACCATTTTCCTCCTCACTGTGGCATACTGAGCCCTTTTCCCATGGCTGTGTCCTGCTGCAGAGGCCTCTGTGAGGGCCGAGAGAGGAGCAGCTGATGAGAACTGGTCAGTGGATGATGAGCACAAGGCTTTGTACGTCCTGCAGCACTGGGAAGAGATGCCAGGACACGGGTACAAGCTGGTACCAGAGCACGTGGAGATCCGATCCCTTTACAACCCTGAAAGTCCTGGGCTTGTACAGGTGAGATGTGTTTCCTTATCCAAAGCAGACGTTGCTCCAGGCAATGACCTTTAGGGCAGCTGGTAACCAACACCCTGGCTGATCCCCTGTTGTCCCTCTGTCTCCATATCATGATGCATCCCAAGCTCTACCCCTTCCTGGATGAGCAGCCATTTCTGTCAGCAGTCAGCAGAAGCTAGATGGCAGTGGGGCAGCAGTGCCAAGAGCAAATTCTTCTTTTTGCTGATGGCCATGCACTCAGCCTGTCTGATGGCTCATCCACTACAGAGCACCCAGAGCTGGAGAGCCAAGATACTCTGCTCAGTGCACTGCAGCTAGGCTGGGCATGGGATCTCCAGGCTGCAAAAGGCTGTGTGTGAAATAGACTCAGCTCATCTGGAATGATTTTTCTTGGCAGCAGGGTGGGGAGGAAAAGAAGCAATTTTGATAGTCTTATTTTTTTTCTATCCAACTTTGTCTAAAATCCACACAAAGCTCTGAAGCACTGGGAATAGTGATGGAGGGTGACAAGTGGTGACTTTCTGGTATAGTTTTCCTTGCAGGGCCAAGCTTTTGCTCTTCAAAGAGCTGGAGGGTGGTCAGTCTTCTGAAACCTCTCTGCTGTCATCTCTCATCAGGGCTCCCTGCACATGTGGATCGACATGTTTCCCAATGACGTTCCTGCACCACCACCAGTCAATATCAAACCCCGACTGCCTATCAGGTAGCACTCCTGGGAGCAGGGCTGGTGTCTTGGGAGCATTGACTTCAGGCACGAGGGTTTCAGTTGCACCAGTGTTGGTGAAAGGCAAGGTTAAGCTCCTTGAACAGAGAAGGTAGAAATCTAGCTCTGAGCTACTCACCCAGCTCTTTTCTGGCTGGTGAATGGGTATCCACTGGGTGCCTGGAAAAGGGAAACCGAAGGAACTGATCTGCTGCTGTCAGAGAGTATTGAGATGAAGGGCCCAGATTCTTCTCAGAGGTGCAACTTGCAGCAAGGAAAACTCCAGCTGGATATTATTCATAATGAGAATGAAGATATCCTGGGATGGGTACTCAGGGAACTGGAGAGGTGTGAGGATATTCACTTGGAGATGCTCAGAACTCATGTGGTCCAGGCCCCAATCAATCTGCTCTACTACAAAGTTAGAGCAGGAGGTTAATGCGGAGACTGTGGAGGTCTCTTTCTGCCTAAGCCTTTCTGAGCTCCCGTGTCTAAGTGGTGCTGGGTGTGTTTGCACTACACCAGGGATTATCTTTGCACAAGCTGCTTGTTTTCACTGTGTTTGTCTGGCAGCACTGTAACCCACCACCAAGGGCTCCATGCAAGATAATGAGACTGCTGGGTTGGACTGGGTCAGAGGGGCCCTGGCAGGGTACCACAGGGCTGGGGGGGGGTTCAGGTCCTACTGCTCTGCTGGTGTAGACTCATTTTGCCCTCCAAGATGCCAAGCATGAGAGCAGAGGTCTCACCCACCCCTGTGTCCTTCCCACAGCTACGAGCTGCGTGTGATTATCTGGAACACAGACGATGTGATCCTTGATGATGTCAACCCAGTAACTGGAGAGCCTTCTAGTGACATCTACGTGAAGAGGTCTGATGTGAGCCAGCAGGGGGCCAAGTCCTGGCTGTCTGGCTCCCAGCCCTGCCCTGTGCCCTCCACTGCCTCCTCTGAACTTCTGCTCCTCCCTGCCCTCACCCTGACTGCTGTCCCCCACAGATAGCAGTCACTTGGTCCAATGTGACTCTTTGACCCTTTCCTGCTACCCTACAGGGTTCAGATCTTCCATCTTTCTGCTTTGTCTTTGGGGCAGGGTGACAAGGGGTATGAGATAACTGAGCTTCTTCTGCAGCTGGATAAAGGGGCTCGACCACGACAAGCAGGAAACAGATGTTCACTTTAACTCCTTGACTGGGGAGGGCAATTTCAACTGGAGGTTCATCTTCCGCTTCAACTACCTCCCCACCGAGAAGGAGATCACCTACAAGAAGAAGGATTCTGTCTTCTCTGTAGAGGAATCAGAATTTCGGGAACCGGCTGTTCTGGTCCTCCAAGTCTGGGATTATGATAGGATTTCAGCTAATGACTTTCTAGGTATGGCATGGTCTGCTGGGAATGGGGTGGCCTGACCCTGACCTTGCTGGAGTACTCCAGCATTTCCCTTGGGAAATGTCCTGCTCTCCAAAAAAGAACACCAATAGCACCAGATCAAATTCTTCAGCTCAGCAGTCACCTGGGCTGGCTTTTGACAGGGGTGAGTGATAGTCAGAGCCCAGTGGTTCATGCCTGCCCCACAGAGACACACTGAGCTGTTGTGCCCAACAAATGTTTTGTACTCCCATGAGACATTTGCAGTTTCAGTAGTGCTATTTGGGCACTGATGAAAGTGTTAGATAGCAATCTCAGTGCTTCCCAGCAAGCACAGTCTCAGGAACTTTCAGGTAGGAAGGAGCCTCTTCAGTTTTTTCTGCATCCTCCTATTCCAAACAGGTCTAGTTGCAATTCAGTTTGCTCAGGATTGGGAATTTAGAGCATCTCCAAGGATGGAGGATTCCAGCACCCCTCTGGGCCCCTTTTCTAGGCTGCACCATTCTTATCATTCTCAAATTGTTCTGCTTGTGTCTAGTTAGTGTTTGTCTTGCTGCAGCTTGTGTCCATTGCCTGACATGCTTTACTGAGTGACAGCTTTTGCGTGCTGGGAGTCCGAAACTGGACAGGGTATGCAGACACACTTTCACCACAGCTGAGCAGAGGGGAATTTTCACAGAATTACAGAATCACAGGGGTTGGAAGGGACCTCAAGGGATCATTGAGTCCAACGCCCCTACTAAAGCAGGTACCCTGCAATAGATCACACAGGTAGGTGTGAGACAGATCTTGAATATCTCCCTGGAAGGAGACTTCACAGCCTCTCTAGGCAACCTTTTTCCAGTGTTCCATCACTTTTACCATAAAGAAGTTCTTCTGCATGTTAGTTTGGAACTTCCTGTGTTAGAGTTTTAGGCCTTTACTCCTTGTCCCCTTGCTTTACACCACTGAGAAGAGCCTGGCCTCATCCATTTGCCTCCCACTTCTGTTTAGATATTTAAAAACACTGATCAGATCCCCCCTCAGTGTTCTTTGCCCCAGGCTGAACAGACCCAGGTTACTCAGCCTTTTCTCATGCAGGAGATGCTCCAGGCCCTTTATCATCCTTGTGGTCCTCCACCAGACTCCTTCTAGGAGATCCCTGTCTTGTTTTTACTGGGGAGCCCAGAACTGGACACAGTATTCGAAATGTGGCTTCACCAGGGCAGAGCAGAGGAGGAGGATCACCTCCCTCAGCCTTCTGACCACACTCTTTTTAGTACACCATTTAATATACCAGTGGCCTTCTTGGCCACAAGGGCACACTGCTGGCTCATGGCCGACCTGTTGGTTACCAGGACCCCAGGTCCTTCTCTGCAGAGCTCCTCTCCAGCAGGTCGTGCCCCAACCTATACTGATGCATGCAGTTATTCCTCCCCAGGTGCAAGGCTCTATGCTAGCACTTGTTAAACCTCATCAAGTTCCTCCCTGCCCAATTCTGCAGTCTGTTCGGTCTTGGTGAATGGCAGTGCAGCCTTGGTTGATGGTTGTGCTTTGGCCAATACAGCCCAGTGTGTGATAAGACTGATCTGCTGCAAGGGCCCAGTGCCTAAGTGGGACAGGAGCCCCTTCCAAGGAGGATAGGGATGGAAGGCGAAGCAGGGGAGTGAGCTGAGGCTGTTTCAGATATAAGTCAAAGGTGAAACTCTCAGTAAGTTTTGCAGATTTTATAATTCCTTATTCATGTTTCCAGGAACAAGGAGAGCAGGGGGGACATGGCACTGTTTTCACAATAATGCCTTGTACCACATGCAAGCCAGATTGGCCATCTGACAGTAAGGAGACAGGAACTGCATCTTCTGCCTCTCTAACTCTTGGGCTGGTCTTTTCTTGGGCAGAGTTTCAGGTTCCCCACCTGTAAATGTACATAACTCTGTTAGATCATTGCAGCAGCTGGAATGGGCTGGTGCTGGTGGGAGCATGGCTGAGACACCAGCTGGAGCGTGGGGCTCACCCTGGGGTTTTATCATGGGCTGTCCCTGTGCCTGCAGGCTCCATTGAGCTGAAGCTGCATGACATGGTGCGGGCAGCCAAGAGCTCAGAGCATTGCACCATCAAGATGGCAAAGGAGGACGCTGCGCCTCGCTTCTCCATCTTCCGCAACAAGCGCATGAGAGGCTGGTGGCCCTTCGTCAAACTCAAAGATCAAGAAGATGAGGAGAGAGAGGAGAGGGAGGCCAAGCAGAAGAAGAAGAAAAAGAAGAAGTGGAGCAGCTCAGTTAAGCCAGAAGACATGGAGTTCACAGACCCTAGTGGGAACAAGTACTTCCTGACGGTAAGGCAGGGCGCTGGCGAGTGGAGAGCTGGTGATGTGCCTTGGCTGGGACATGGCAGCCTGTCCTGCATACACATAACCTGCAGAGGCAGCAACGACCCATCTGCACACAACTTTGTGCAGGGTCCAAGTGGAACTGGGAGAAAAATACCCAGTCCTGGCAAGGTATATGGCTAGCACCTGCTCTGTGAAGCAGCGCATTCAGCTGTGACTCTGTTATGTTCCCCCTCCAGGGTAAAGTAGAGGCAGAGTTCCAACTGCTGACCGTGGAGGAGGCTGAGAAGAATCCTGTTGGGTTGGGCCGAAAAGAGCCCGAACCCCTGGAAAAGCCCAAGTGAGTATCTGTATTCATCACCTTACAGCAAACGTCTGGTAGCTCTCTTTTTGGTGGCTGTTTATGTGGGAGGAGGGAGAATCGGCTTCTCAGAGAGGTCAGAGCAATTGAGGAGCAAGGTGGGGGTGTCTGCAGCTCTGCTGCTGCCAGAGCAGGACAGGGCAGTTTCATTTCATTTCTTCGTGTTCCAGCCGCCCAAAAACTTCTTTCAACTGGTTTGTGAATCCCATGAAGACCTTTGTGTTCTTTATCTGGAAGCGGTACAAGAAGTACATCGTTGTGCTGGTTGTGGTTGCTCTTCTGACGGTCTTCCTGATTCTGCTGATCTACACTATGCCTGGATACATTAGTGAGAAGATCATCAATGGATAAAAGCTGTCCAGAGCAGGACTACACAAAAACAGGGGTGATTATTGCAGTAATTGAGATCAGACCAGGAAGTTTAAGGAAACCTTGCGAATGCACAGGCAATCTGGAGAGTGAGAGGCCAGGCTCTCTTTGGGAAGTCACGTCTCTTGCTAAGTACCCATGGGATGCTAAGGAATCAAGTATCCAACCTACTAAATTGGAATGGGCTGCCCAGGAAAGTGATGGAGTCACTGTCCATTCAGATTTTCAAGAAGAGTTTAGATGTGGCTCTGAGGAATGTGGTTTAGTGAGCATGGTGGGGACCGGCTGGGGTTGGACTAGATGATCTTAGTGGTCTTTTCCAGCCTTAATGATTCTATGATTCTAAATAAAGCAAACTCCTTCAAAGACAGTTACAGCAATGGGAAAAAGTAGCTCTTTGTTAACGGGGGTGGGATGGTGGGGAAGGATCACAACTGCAGACGTGGCAGCAGGAGCCAGCTCTTGCCACTGAGAGGTGTTCTGGAAGGGATGGGAACATGTAGGACTGTCTGTGTCCTATCTGGACAGTACCTGGCACTTCCCAGGTCTTCTCCTGCCTGAAGAATTCAGAGCACACTGTGTGGGAGAGGGCAGGTCTGGTGCTGGGACCCAGTGGGGGTGGGATCAGGATGATCTGTGTATGGGCTTCCCAGGGAGCTGCTGCAGCTGGAGGGTGGAGGAGAGGAGAATGGTGATAGAGCCAAGGTAACCGTATGCTTCCTGATGCTCCAAGAGCACGGGAGCAGTAGGGCAGCTGTGGACGTGGTAGCACTCCCTGGGATGCAGCCTTCACAAGCTAATAACAGCATTTCTTGCATGTGCAGGGCTGGATATCAGGCTTGCTTCAAACTTCATTTTGGATCTTCATTTCTACTGGAATAGAATCATAGAATCACAGAACAGTTTGAGTTGGAAGGAACCTTGAAGATCCTCTGGTTCCAGTTCAATTCCCATAAAATCTCCCTGGCTGCTCCCTCTGACAACCCTGGAGATTTCTCAGTGCTCCTGGAACAGGCCATGCAGCTGCAGGCAGCCCTCCCCAGTGCACCTCTGCCCTTCCCCTGGGTAGCACAGAGCTGGGATGTCAGCATGGGGCCATGAATCTGCATCGTGGTGTTGGACTGATGTAAATTAAAGCAGACAGGTTCCCAGCGTGGGCTCCAGTGCCCCAGGGTTTCTGTTGCCTGCACAGATGCTGCTGAGACAAGATCATGACTGGATTGCAAGTCAAGGTGCACCACTGGGAGGTTTGGTGGGAAGGGTTGTCTGCATTGCAGGAGATGGTGCTCAGAGTGGCATTTCCAATGAAACCAGATGTCAGTGGGGTAGAGTTAGCTCCAGAAGGGCAAAAGGAGCAGCCTCTTCCCACCTCTGCAGACCCCTGGGCTACAGGGGAGCAAGCAGGCTGTAAGGGGTCCAACTCACACTGCACCACTGCTCCTCGTGCAGCCTCAGCCCACTCTCAGCAGGGACTGCAGGCAGGACACTGCCATCGTGGGTGGCACCTGATGCACCCCAGCATGCACAGTGCATCCCAGCACACTCTGTGTATCATTGGTGCCTGCTGCACCCAGCACATGTGGTGCATACCAGCAGCACCCAGCGTGCCCCAGTTCACTCCACACATCTGATGCACCCCAGCAGTGCCCAGGCCACACAGTGCACCCCAGCACATCACATGCATACCCCCAGACAGCTCCTTGGCTCTTGCAACCACCTCAGCTGCACTCTCCCCTGCCCCCCCAGGCTGAGGCTCGCCATAACCCAGAAGGAAGCCTCTGCCTCAGCCTTCCTAAAAGCGCTTTGGCTCAGGATCACAGGATTTGCAGCTGTGCCTCTCTGTGCACGCGTGCAATGGTGTGCAAGGTGAGGGGCTCCCACTGGCAGCAGCATGTCCCCACCCCCTCCCTGTCCCCCTGCCCAGCCCCAAAGCGCCTGCAGTTCCCCTTTCTGGCTCCGTCTCTGCAGCACCATGGCAGCACCCATCTCGGTGCGTGACTTCGTGCAGCAGGTGCAGGAGGACCTCAGCTCACCCACCACCTCCACCTTCACCAGCCACATGGGCCGCTGTAAGGCCACTGCCAGCAGCATGGAGGAGGTGAGTGGGGCCGGGGATTGGCACCCAAGGGACCCAGGGGCAGCCATCTCCCTGGCAGTCCTGTGGGATCTGCACTCATGCGGGTGTCACTGTGGTGGTTCTTATTGTGTGGTGCTGGTGTGTGGTGCAAAGGGCCCAAAGCAAAGGTTTGGGTGTGGTGAGTGGGTGATGGGTATCAGCAGGTGGGGACGGACACAAAGTGCAGGGTGTGGGAGGGCTGCGTCTCATACCAGGCTCATGGTGAAGGAGGATGGAGTGCTTTGGCCCATCAAACGTCGCCCTAAAAGCAAACAGAGCTAAGAGCAGCGCTTGGAATGGTGGGAGGGTTACCTTGCTTGCCCAAAGTTGAATTGTGTGATATGCTGATGTGGGGATTTTGGCAGCCGAACACGTGAACAGTTCAAAAAATCCCCAGAGAAGGATCAGAGCCAACTACTGAGTGCAACACCCCATGCAAAGCCCCCTGGGGCCAAATGCCTTTGCTTCCTGACCCTGGCACACAACAGCAGGTGCTGTGTGGAGGGGAAGCAGTGCAAGGGCAGGAGTGGCTCTCATGACTTTGCAGTTCCAGCAGACGTGGGATGGTGCCCTGGGCTTTGCTGGGGTCTGTCTGTGGGCTGTGAGCACTGTGCTGCCCCGAAGCCCTCCAGCACCTGGGGTCTGCCATCTCTGCCCAAAGACGGGGCATCCCCTCTGCTCCCATTTTCTGTAGTGGTCACTGAGGCTTTTCTATCATCATTCTGCAGTGCAGAATGTGCTCAGGAGCATGGGGCAATTTCCTTGTATTGCTTAATTTGTAACTGTTACTCCATTATATCTATCCAAAACAAAACTCAAAACTTCAGTCCTTTAAAACAGAGCTGCTTACATCAGGAAGCTGTGGTTAGAAAAAATGTACGCTGCAAAAACTGTTCCTTTCTGCAGAGCCTTTGGCTTGGGACTCGTGACACAGAGTGAACAGAAACGGCAGGGCATGGCTCTCACTGCAGGGTGACAGCAAGCAGTGACAGGACGAGGGCTGGCATGAGCTGGGCTGCAGTGAGACTTCATCTCCTCTTTGGCAGTGCAGCCCTGGAGTGGCAATGGGACTTTCCAATAGTGGAAAGCCAAAAAATAGTGCTGAAGTGCTTCCACTGCTGCCAGCACTCCTCAGCATCAGCCCTGGGACCAGCACTGCTCCATCCATCCCTCACAGGGCCCTGTCCCTAAGCTGACAAAAAGGGAATTTGGTGCGTCATGGTGAACTGCCAGTGTGCATGGCCAAAAGGTGAAGTG
The DNA here is from genome assembly GCF_987193195.1 of Phasianus colchicus. Taxonomy (NCBI): domain Eukaryota; kingdom Metazoa; phylum Chordata; class Aves; order Galliformes; family Phasianidae; genus Phasianus; species Phasianus colchicus. The sequence continues at coordinate 1,432,193 of NC_143452.1, forward strand.
AATGCTGGCTCTGTTCCCATCAGACCCGGTGAGGCTCTTTCTGGAGCCCGCTCAGTCCCACTCCAGACTCACACAGGGCTGCCCTGCAAGTGTGAAAGTCATGACTGTGGATGGGTGGTCACTCTCAAACTGGGCCTTCCTCGTGAGAAGGATGTGGGCATAAAGGCAGAGCTGAAGGGGTTGCAGCCACAGGGGTTTGGGGCCCTGGTCTCACCTTGGAAAAGCAGAATTGCCCCCTTCTGTGGTTCCTGAAATGCTTCAGTGAGCAGCTGTTACCAGGGGTGTGGGGAAAGTTGTACAGCAAAGCCCTGAGGTGTGCAACTTGCTGTTGGATGCATGCTGCCGGGGTCAGCCCAAGCAGAGCACAAGGCAGCACATGCAGCACGGTGGGCAAGCAATGAAGTCACACAGCTGAGCCCAGCACACAACCAGAGCTCTGCCTCCAAGGAGAATGAATGAACACGGGTGACAATGCAGGCAGGGAAGGGAGCTGGGGTTTCCTGCGCCAAGCACCAGGTCTGTAATCTCTGCCTCGTGGTTGGCAACGTATCCACGTGTGTGTCAGACAGTGCACGGGTCTTTGGAGGCAGTGCTGCCTCTTGGAGCTGGGCACACAGAATGGTGGGAACCCAGGGGTGTGGAGGCAGCTTTGGCGATGGCATGGGGATGTCACATGCCCATCTCATGCTGGAGCTGCTCCTCCAAAGCTTCCAGTTTAATGCACTCTGGGTAATGGAATGTTTATGGTGAAGAGCGTCAGATGCCACAGTCCTGGCTGTGCTGACCCGAGCCTGACAAACACCCTCCTCTGCTGCAGGGGTTCAGTTGCATGCCTTGGCTGATGTGGTTCACAACAAGGACAAGGCCAGCAATGGTACCAGCCTATCCTGTTGCTGAACAACCCTTCTTCTAAAATACTTTCCAATTGTCTCCTAGTGCTTGGTCACTTCTTCCAGGAGACCATCAGGAAGGCTTGCTGTTACTTAAGATTCTCACGGACTGCTGCCATTTAGATCATCACCTACCTGATGGCAGAACATGGCTTGGGGATGTTGAGGCTTGGGCTGAGCTCTGCAGGTTACAGGAATGTGCCTAAGGATGCTGTCAGCGATCACAACCTCTGCATTTCTAGGCCTTGGATGCAGACCGAGCTGTGCTGCAGAAGATGAGGAAAGCTGCCAAGGCAGAGCATGGCTGTGGACAAGGTCAGGACAGGATGGTGCCTGGGGAGGGAGAGGCAGCAATGGAAGGTCGAGGGGAGTCCTTGCTACAGGTTGGGTTGATTGCAGCAGGGAATCCATGTCCTAGGAGTTTCTATAGCGGGGTGGGGGTGTGCAGCGGGCTCCGGTGGTAGAGCAGAGCTGGGCTCATGGCAGTGAGTTTATCCTGGCTCCCCCTTTGCACTCTCTGAAGACCACCCATGTTCCCCAGACCTCATCAGCCACCTCGCAGCCCACATTGCTGCCCAGGAGTTGTTCTCAGCCAACTACCAGCTGGAGGGAGAGGAGCAGCTGGCTAATGCCTTCAGCACCTTCGCGGCCTTCTCCCAGGAGCTGCTGATGGCCGTCAGGAGCCTGGTAGGCAGCCCTGTCCCCTGTGCATCCCCTGCAGGCCCCTGGGTCACAGTGGGGTGGGTGGTGCCCAGGAATGGGCTTTGGTGCATAGCCTGGAGGTCCAAGCTCATCCCTTTCCTGGACCAAGGCAGGAGCAGAGATGCAGACAGCTTGAGGCTGAAGACAATGGCCACATCAGACTTGGGGTCTGCAGCATGAGGAGGATGGATGCCCCCATCCCACGCACATTGTGCCAGCAGGGAAATGGGTGATCCCAGGGGTCCTGCCCTGGTTCCTGAACCAGGTTGTAGTGATAGTAGGGCCAAGGAGCCATCCCTGCACCACTTTCCAGAGGCTCACTATGAGCTGGGGTACCTCTCAAGCTCTACAGAAACATCTACAAGACTTGTCAGGGGACACAAAACTCTGCTGTGGGTACATTTGCCTAAATCTGGTCCTTCCCTCATGCTGAAACAACACAGTTGGGATTAGGAAGGATCTGAGAGAGCCTTGGGGCTCACAGAAGATCTGCCTGCAAGGGCACAACAGTCTCCAGTCCAGTTCCCTGCTTGTAGCCACAGTGCCCTACCATTGGCTCAGGCTGGCTGTGGCTTTTTCTAGCTTGCTAATCTCCAAGGCTGGAGGCTTCCAGCTGCCTGTTTTTTAAGAGGTTCCTTCTGTGGGTTTACGAGCAGCTCAGCTGCTGAAGCACAGCAGGCCTGATAACACCTTTTGGTGGCCTGGGTGTAGGTATCAGCAGGAAGAAAGAGCTCTGTTGCAAATAGTTCTCGATCCCCAGACACTTTTCCTGCCCTCCATTTCCCCATTCCTTGCTCAGCATTAGCAAAAGCTGCTCTCCCTCATGCAGGGCCAGGAATGGAACATTTCAAGTCACAGAACTGGAGGATGCACCCAATTTTCAGGAGCTCTCATGCTATCCTGACCACTGTGGACGATGCCAGCTGCTTGATCTCTCTCTTTCCTTTCCAGTTGCAGAGTTTGGACCACAACATTAATTTTTCCCTGGAGTCCTTAATAAAGGGAGACATGAAAGAGATCAAAGGGGTAAGCAAAGCTGATGGGGCTGTGTGGGGCTGGAGCTGAGCGCAGAGCAGAGAATTGCTTCTTTTAAAGCAGTTCTCCTTTTCGAGTTTTACACTTTTCTGTGATAGTATTTTTCCTGATTTAGTTCAATAGGAGCATGAATATGGAAGAGAGAAAAAAATCTGGAACTTCTAGCACATAGTAAGGTGGTGAAAGAATACAAAATGTGAAGAAAATACATCTGCATTTTGCATTAAGGGCAATGTCAAGAAGTCTGGGGACCCAGAAAATCAGTTAGAAAGAGAGGGAAAAAACAGCTGCTGGCAACGAGCTGTGATTAAGCGAATGCATTTTTAATGGGGTCCAACAGGGATCACAGCTTGACCCGAATCTGTTTGACATCTTCATGAGAATGAAGATAAATGCAAGATCTGTCCTGACAAGGTTCTGCCTAGATGCAATAAAGCAATTTTACTGCAAGGGACAGAGAAGCACTGGCACCCAAAGAGGCCATGGGATTTCTGACCATGGGAGTTCTTGACATCTGCCTGGACAAAGCCTGGTCCTAGATCACTGCTGCCCCTACCTGGAGCAGGAGGTGGGGATGGATATCTCCAGAAGCCCTCTCCAACCAGATTTGTTCTGTCTTTCTATGAGACAGAGGTCTGCAGAGCAGTAAGCAGTGAGAATGGAGCAGAACATCAGTGTTCTGTGCAAATGATTTTGATGGTCAAATGCAGGTGTATATAGTAAGATTATGGGGAGAAGATAAAGTCACCCAAAGTCAGATGGAAAAAGAATAATGGCCTTGTAGAAGTAAAAACAGTTCTCTATTACATGAGTACCCAAGGACAGCCATGTTCTGGAGCTGTGATGGCCTTACTGGTTGGACTGGAAGAACTATGCAAGGTTGACTTGCATAGTCAACCTTGGTGACTATGATTCAAGGGTGACCCTGTGGGACAGTGGTATGATGAGGCTGAGGAAGGGTCTGTTGTGATTGTAATCATCAGTCACCGCCTTTGGCTCTTCCTAGGAGTTCAAGAAGCGCCTTGAGAAAGCCTACAAAGACTATGAGAGCAAACTGTAAGTTGTCTGGCTCCCTCACCCTGAAACCTGGGTCTGGGGGCTCGTTTCTGGCTGCCTCCAGCAGACATCAGTCGGTCGGAGCCTTTCAGGTGTCTGTCCTCTCTCCTTGAGCACAAAGATAGAGAAGGAGAAGCGCGAGCTGGCGAAGCAGCACGGCATGGTGAGGGGTGAGGTGAGCGGGGGGGAGATCGCCGAGGAGATGGAGAAGGAGCGCAGGACCTTCCAGTTGAACATGTGTGAGGTAAGGGCAGGGGCAGGGCAAGTGGCATCAGCTCGGTCATGGCATGGGCCCCACACATCTACCCAGCTCCTTCCTGTCCCAGTCCTTTGAGGTCTGCCCGGCTGGAGAGCTGCCTGCATTGCAGTAGACCCAAGCCAACTTGGGATAGGAGATCAGATCAAGGGATTAGATGAAGAATGGTACTCTACTACCCTGGCAGTACAGATACAGCTGCACCCATTATGAGTCCACCGTTCCATTTGCCAGACCAAAGCGCTGGTGTTCATGGGCTCTGCCTACCCCATAAAAGCCACATGAGCTGCTCCCATTATGGCATGACCAACATGAAGAACCACAACACACTGCTCTTCACTGTTAATGGGAGGGAGGACAACATGAAAAAAAGTGCATGTGACATTTTTCCCTAAGCTACACCTTCAGTTCCTGTGTCCTTTTCCCTTCAGTATCTAATCAAAGTGAATGAGATCAAAACCAAGAAAGGGATCGACCTGCTGCAAAACCACATCAAGCACTGCAACTCACAGTTCAAGTAAGATGACTGGCAACCTGCCTTCACTGCCCTTCCCTCCACAAGTGCTGGTTTTAGAGGCAGTCTGGGAGGTGGTTTAATTTGCAAGACCTAGAGATCTTGCAGCTTACTTGGCCTGTAGTCTAATATCTAATTAGGCAATATCTAAGGACAAAAATCTTCTTCTCCTGGAGGCGATGGAGCCAAGGATTAGATGAAGAATGGTACTCTACTACCCAGGGGGGTGTATCTTCTGGTAAAGGGTCTGGAGCACAAGTCCTGTGAAGAACAGCTGAGGGAATTGGGATTATTTAGTCTGGAGAAGAAGAGGCTCAGGGGAGACCTCACTGCTCTCTGGAGCTACATGAAGGGAGGTTGTGGTGAGGTGGGGGTCAGCCTCTGCTCCTAGGTAACAGCGACAGGACAAGAGATAATGACCTTAAGTTGTGCCAGGAAAGGTTCAAGTTGGATATTAGGGAAAATTTATTCTCTGAAATAGTGGTGATGCACTGGCACAGGCTGTCCAGGGAGGTGTTGGTGTCACCATCCATGGAGGTGTTCAAGATGGAGATGTGGCATTTAGGGACACGGTCAGTGAGCACGCTGGGATGGATTGATGATTGGACTAGATGATCTTAAAGGTCTTTTTCAACCTTAATCATTCTCTGATTCTCTCTTCAGTTTAACATTCTCATTAGACAGCATAAAGAAGATGGCAAGGAATGGTCACTAAAATCTAGGTTATGAAGAAGACAGATTTATGAGCCCTGAACTTTCTTAAAGTCTCCACTTTTTCTTACAGTCTATATCCTAAGAACTTCCTTGTTGACTGTAAGACAGAAATGCTGTCTGCTGAAGGTGTTGATGAGCCAGCAGCTTAGAAGAGCCCAGTGTGGTCTTCACAGCCAGCACAACGAGCAGCATTTCAGAACGTGTTCTTACATCAGCCTCTCCTCTCAGTTTTTTCCAGGAATGTTTAAACACAACAGCAAAACTTAAAAAGTTTACAGAGGAGCTCATCCCAGAGCTGCAGAGTGTGAGTACCCACGTGAAGCAGGGTGTGCTGAGGGGAGCAGGGTGCAGAGCAGGGATGTCTGCCCCAGGGCCATCTCTCCCTCTGCGAAAGCAGATCTGGAGACTTCTGCATCAGGTGATCATCGTTTTCTGAGCCTCTGATGCACAGTGATCCTTGAGGGGAAAAGGAACCCATCAGTGGGAGTGGGAAAGTTATGGTGTAATACCCTAGGGCACAAAATGGGAAGGACAAGCATGGAGATGGGTACCAGAGGCACTGACACATTCAATTCTCACTGCCCTAGCTGCTCCTCAGGCTTTCAGGTTTCTGCTCCTGGCTTTCCCTGCGCACTGCTGCCAACTGAAGCTCTTCACACTCTTCCTCAGGGGCTTTGCCTCTCTGCAGAGCTGCTCTCAGGGGCTGTGACCTTCCACTTTTTTTACTATGGGCTCTTGTGGTTATCCATTGCCTGGAGACAGAAAGATGTTTTTCAAATCAGCAAAGCCTATTGTGGGACTTCAGAATCAGCCCGACCTCTGGTGGTGCCAAGTCCCCCATTCTCTGTAGAAGCTCTGTGTTGCTTTCCCAGCATTTTCAGACCTCAGAAAATGCTTTCCCAGCATTTTCATGTCCTCCTTCGCCATATCACCTGTAGTCTTTTGCAGAGGTCTGGAATGTGAACCAGGTTGGATGCTAGGAAAAATTTCTTCTCTGAACAGTACAGTGATGCATTGGCACAGGGTGGTGGTAATAACAGCAAAAAGAGAGTGTGTGTTGCCCTGGAGTGATGTAACAGTGCACAGCATCTTCCTGATCCCTCATGCAAACCGTTCCCACACTCCTTCAGGGCCACACTTTTGCACCAAGACCCCCAGTGGAAATCAACTTTTTGTTGGCTTGGAGACCTTTAAATTACTGACAGTACCAAACTGGAGGAAAAAAAAAACCAAACAACAGCAGTGACCTTCAAGCTGCTGGCTGTTTTTACACCACAGAGAGCTGCAGACAGCTGTTTTTTTTTTTCCTCCAGAAAATAGCATGGTGACTAAATGGCATTGCTGCTTTGCCACCTCCCACCTCAGAGCAGGGCTCCACATCCCACGGGCCCATGGAGGTGGTGAGGGCTGCGGGGTGTGGGGTGGCCTCAGCTTCCATGGAGCAGGCATGCAGCAATCTCCTCCTCCCCATGCTGTGCTCTCTGTGCCCTGCAGCTGAAGGTCAGGCAGGATGAGGAGAAGAAGCAGCTGTGTGCCCTTCGGGATCAGCTGAAGGCAGCGTTGCAGCTGGAGCAGAGAGAGGTAAGGGCAGCCCCTTCTTCCCGGGGTGCTGTTGGTCCCATCCTGCACGAAGCAGCCTCTGTCCCAGTTGCTGTTACTGCTGGCTGCTGCCATCCCTCTCCTTGCAGGACGTGGGGAGCAAGCAGGCCCGGTACAACATGCATCAGCTGCAGGGGAACAAGCAGTACGGCACCGAGAAGACAGGGACTCTCTATAAGAAAAGTGACGGGTGAGTCGGGATTCAGCGCGTCCCCATCAGCTGTGCTTTGGTCACTCAGGGCCAGGGCAGGCTCACCCAGCCTGACCTCCTCTCCCGGGTTGGTGGTAAGGGCAGAGAAACAGGTTGAGGTGTGTGTGGCACTGTGTGCTGTCCATGGCTTCCCACGCAGGGCTGCCTGGCTGAGGGCATTCCTATCCCATGGAGATGCCCAGTGCCCTCTGGACCTCTGTGAGCGCTCCTCAGGGGTGGGACAAGGACTTCTATGTAGGCTGGGCGGTGTTTTCTGCTCTGTTTCATGTCCTTTCCTCCAGCCTTGACCTTTCTTTGCCTTTCCACAGATCAGTGTTGGGCCCAGCTTCCTGCGGGAGATTTAGGGAAAGGAGGGGTGGATTAGAACTAGCATTGGAGATGGCATGGTTTTTCTCTAAAAAAGCCAGCAGGGAACTGGGACTCCCCTGATGCTGCTTTGGACCTCTCCTAATGTCCATGCAGCCAGATTGTGAGCTCCTGGAAAGTGCACTGCTGTCACTGGACAGGGGACCTTCCACCAGTGCAGCGGAGGCTGTTTGCTGGGAATCACAGGCGTCCTGCACTGGGAGATGTGCATGCCTGGAAAGGCCCATCAACGGTCCTAGCAAAACAGGAAACTGGACAGAAGATCATGAACTGGAGCTTAGGAGTCTCCTTTGCCACAGGCTGAAGTTCAGTTTCCCTTCCTTCTTTCCCTCACTTCTCTATGGTCTTAGAGGTGTTTGGAGCAGTTTGAAAATGACGGTCTTGGTTGTTTGCTGGGGACTCCTGCAAAGGTCTGTGTGCTTTCCTAACAGGACCTGTGCCCCAAGCAATGCTCTGTGCTGCCTCTGCAGCAGCTGTGCTGCCTGTCTGTACAAACCCATCCTTGTGCCATACAATGGGGTCCCATCAGACCAAGAGTAACAGACTCTGGCAGCAGAGCCAGCACGTCGCCTTGCACAGCTCCTGTGCTCACTGGCATTGCTGCACGGATGGTCTGCTCCTTTGCACGGCAGACATGTGTCCTCTTGTGTCACCCTCTGCTCGCTTCCAGGTTGAGAAAAGTCTGGCAGAAGAGGAAATGCACTGTCAGCAATGGCTACCTGACCATCTCTCACAGCGTGGTAGGAACTGCTTCTTCCACCCCCTTTTATCTCTGCCTGGGATCTGCTGCCCACCCCTGTTGACCCCTGTTGTCCACCACGCTGGCAAATTCTGGGATTCAGCAGAGCCCTCGTGCCTGGTGCTTGCACTGCTGGGCTGCCCCCCTGAGACTGAAGTCCTTGCAATTTAAGAGACAAACATGGGAGGCCCCCCCACCCCTGTGTGCATGGAGGGGAGTGAGCCTGGGGACCCCAGCATGGGATGGCTGTTGGGAAAAAAGAGGTCCATATAGCTATTTCTTGCATTGCTCCCAAAAACAGAGCTAAGAATAAAGTGCTGGTGGTGATTGTCATTGCTGGGCCATCACACTTTCATTGAATCATTTGAGTAGGAGGGGACCTTAAAAGGTCACCTGGTCCAATTCCCCTGCAATGAACAGGGACACCTACAGCTCTATCAGGGTGCTCAGAGCCCTGTCCAACCTGACCTTGGCAGTCCCAGTGCTTTGATGCCACAAAGATTTCCTTGCTCTTCTCATAGTCCAACCGCCCTCCAGCCAAGCTGAACCTACTGACCTGCCAGGTGAAGCCAAGCATGGATGACAAGAAATGCTTTGATCTGGTTTCACGTGAGTGCTGTCACTTCCCCACTGCTCCTCTGGAAAGTGCACAGAATGGCTTTGGTGTCTTGGCTTTAGAAAGTGAGCATGGGCATGGAGGAGGAAAAGCTCTGTGGCTTTGTGGGAAGCACTGCTGTGGGGTAGCTCTGCTCCAAAGCAGTGGTGCACACTCAGGGCACAAGATGGGCACCACTGCAGTGTGGGCACATAGTTGCCATGTAGTAGCTTAGCCAAAAACAGCATCCCTCTGCCCCAGCCCAGGAGCAGCACGCTTTGCCAGGGGAGCAGTGAGGAGGGGCTGGGTGGAATGAGGGGGCTGTCACCCTGCTGAGCCCAGCAGGTGGTGCACAGGGGAGCATGGCCATGTCTGTTTCAGACAACCGCACGTACCGCTTCCTGGCAGAGAACGAGCAGGACTGTTTTGTGTAAGTACTGTTAGCAAAGGGCAGCTTGGTGGGACTCAAAAAACATTCCTCTAGCTTCTGATGAGGAGTTAGCTCATCAGCTAATTATGCAGCTCATTGCTGCCCTCGTTTAATGCCCTTTCCATCCCTGCTGTGTTATGATTGCTTTAGGGGCTGAGCAAGTCACGGAGGCTCCCGGTACCTGTTTTTCTGCTGGCATCCTGTGCAGGGGCCTTGTGCTGGGGGGAGGTCCATGCAAAGCCAGCTCTTCCCCTCCGGGCCCTCTGCTAAGCCACTTTCTGCCCATGCAGATGGGTGTCCGTCCTCAGCAACAGCAAGGAGGAGGCACTGAACGTGGCCTTCAGCAAGGCGCAGGGCGGAGGGGAGAGCAGCAGGGAGGAGCTGACCCGGGCCATAGTTGAGGAGGTCAGAAACATGCCTGGGAACAGGGAGTGCTGTGACTGCTTGGCCCCAGGTGAGAACCAGCTGCTTGCCTCCCCTCCCTGCTCCAGCAGCTCTCTGCTGCGTATCCTGCTGTGCAGCTTGTGCTCTGCATGATGGTGAAGACAGTGGGAGATGGACATGACCCCAGCAGTGCTGTCTCTGCAGATCCCACCTGGCTCTCCATTAACCATGGCATCCTGATCTGCATTGAGTGCTCTGGGATTCACAGAGAGATGGGTGTGCACATCTCCCGCATCCAGTCACTGTCTTTGGACAAGCTGGCAACCTCCGAATTGCTGGTAGGGTGCTGCTTCTGTGTTCTGTCCACATGCCTCCTTTTCTGCTGTGGCCTTTCTGAAACCAATTTAGTTCAGTGAGATCTTCCCCTCCTGAACCAAGCTGTAATTCCTGGATTTTCATGGTTACTGCGGCAGGAATTGCCATCTTCAAGGAGATGAGGATGTCCTTTTGCTTTTCCTGGGTTGCTCATCTATTCCAGCTTTGTCTCCTGGTGCAGAAGAGCTGCAGGTCAGGACCAAGGCCAAATCAGGGTTGAGCAGAGTATGGAGTAGACAGGAGGCTGGTGGCTTTCCATGGCACTGTTGTAGCATGTTCATGAATGAGAAGGTTTTGGTCAGTCCATGCTGGGAGCTGCTGGTGTCCAGACAGGGGACGGGAGCATCACAGGGACATTGCTCACTCGGCTCTATGGTTGTACTGCTGGAGTTGGGACATCTCAGCTGTAGCAGTCAGTGCAGAGCCTCTGGCCTTTTGACATCTCTCCATACCTGGCCAGCACCTCAGCCCTGAGCTTTCTCTCCTGCTGCCACACATGCAGCTGCATGTCCCGTTTCACCTCTAGCTTGGCTGTTTTGCAGCTGGCAAGGAACATTGGCAACGCTGGTTTCAATGGCATCATGGAAGCGAGTCTTTCCAGCTTCTCCCTGAAGCCCGTGGCACACAGTGACATGTGAGTTGCTCTGATGGAGTCGGTGTTTGTGGGCACACTCTGTGGTCCTGCTTGCTCCTCACAGTGGCCAGGCACGTGGCACTGCCTGATCTCCTCCCCAGGCTGCAACTCCTCTTTGGAATCAGTTTCATCAAGTGCAACAGGACAGATTTAAAGGAGACTGAAGGTGTGAGGAAGAGCCAGCAGGACAAGGGTCAGGATCAAGGAAAAAGGGCTGGAAAGGGGAAGGCAAGAAGAGAAACTGAAAAGCTGGAGCTGCCAAGCAGGACAGCTGTAGCTGTGCATATCAGCAGGAAGCGAAGGGTGGGAGGGTGGAGGGGACAGGGCAGAGCAACATGTGGGTGCAGCACAGGTCACCATGCCCAATAGCTGGGACCCAGAGCTGCTGAGCTCAGTGTAGGATCAAGCAAGGAAGGAGAGATGGTGAGAAAACGAGTGGTGGGCATCATGACATGCATAGCCAAGTTTCTTGTGACATAAGTGCAGAGAGACACAGCTCTGCAGACTTCCAGCCTGTATCTTTCATTAATGTTGGGGGACATATCTGTTGTTGCATTTGCTATGGATGGAGGCCATAAAACCCTCTTCTGAGATAGCAGATGACCTTTTTGCTAAGGTAATGCAGAGGTAACAAGAATTGTCTGTCCTCCTGCCTCTGGGTGGTTAGAAGAAGGATATCTGGCTTGAAGGGACCTGGTGAGGAAGGAGGGGAAGACACATCATTCCTCCTGGGCATGTTGCACCATGGCTGCAGAAGTGGTAGGAACTGGAAAGCAGTGAGACCATGATTCACATCTGGGAGAGAGCAGAGCTGGCAGCTGTAGGACTTCTCAGGAGACATGAGCTCTGTTCCTCATCCTGGAATGACCCAGCTTCTAGAAGAGCATGGGGGGAGCTCAGGTGGTGGCTGGTACCAGCAATAGCTGGGGGCTTCTCCAGGGCTTAGTGCTGCAAACACGAATTGGGCAGAGCTCTTGGGAGAGTCCTGTAGCCGGGGCAGTCATAGCCGAGGGGACCATCAGTGTCTGCAGAGGCTCAGGCCGGGGTACGTTACAGGTTTGTACGTCCCAGTCAGGGCACCTTTCAGGCAGCGTGGATCTACCCTGCAGTAAGCAAGCAGATAGGTAAGGCCAGGCACCAGAGAGCAGCAGAGAGCAGCAGGGAGAGCTGGAAAATGCAATTGCAGGAGCAGATCAAGGTTGCCAGGTCCACCCCTTGGACTTGGCTGCTGAGAAAACACCGCATGAAATAGTAGTAATTCAGCTCTTCTGAAATTACCTTTGCTGTTGGGAGGATTTGGTTGCCCTGGGGTTCCTGCTGCCCACCAGATCCTCTATCTGGTCACTGCTCACACTCTGCAGCTGGAGGACTTCTTGGCCAGCCCTCTCCCAGAAGCTGCTGATGATGATCCTTGGGTTCTCCTACCCAGTTATCATATGGTGTTTCTCCAACATCTCAGTGGGGAGCTGAATCCAACACAGAACCCTTCTCTGCCTGGAGAAGAGGTGATGGAGAGTATGGAAGTGTCCAGGAGACAAGGAGACGCACTGATGCTTCCTCATTCCTCCCAGGAAAACCTTGGGGCAACAGAGGAAGGCAGTGGGAGCCCTGCAGGGAACAAGGACAGGAAAGGTGCTGCGCTGCCTGGCAGGTCTGCAGGAGAAAGGAGGAAAGCAGTGGGACAGCTGGAGAGGAGGGATGTCCCTTGATACTCATGGGGTTGCCATGTGGCCCCTAACTCTCACTTGGTTCATCTCTGCCAGGGCCTTGCGGAAAGAATTCATCATTTCCAAGTATGTTGAGAAGAAATATGCTAAGAGGAGCCCTGCTGTTCAGTGCCCAAACCTGCCAGAAGCTGTCAAGGGCAAGGACATATTTACTTTGCTCCAAGCTTATGCTGAGAACGTGGATTTGAGCAAGCCTGTGCAGGCACACCTGCAGGTATGGCATCTGGTGGAAGGCAAGGGACTGTCCTGGCAATGAGAAAGAAGCACCCTCAGTATGGGATGTCTTGGGAAAAATAGGCAGGAGGGGGGCAGATCTGTGTGGAGCAGCAGTTGCACACCCTGAAATGCTGAACTCTATGAAGTTCTGCTGCTGGACTGGGGGAAAAAATCACTTTTGGATCCTGTTTCTAAATGTGAAATGGGGATGAATGATTCTTCTTGTGAAGCCATCACAAATACATAGGGAAGGTGTCAGGTAAAGGGCGGGTGTTAAGAAGATGAGTGGCTAAGTCCCTGAGAAAAAGGAAGAGGCTGTGTGAAGGACAAAGCAGAAGGTGAGGAAAGCACAATTAGAAAAGTTTTCCTTGAGAAACATGGCTCCATGCCTCTACATGTTTCTAAACTCTCTCCAGCCTTGGTGGTCATGGCTCTGAAGAGAGGCAGATCACACTGGCTCCTGTTCACCTCTTAGGGATGCATAAAGAACAGTTTCCAAAGGACAGAGCTCCTCCCTGTTGGTGTCATGGTCCCATCTTGTTGCTGTTTGTGTTCTGCTACAGGAACCTGGGGAGACCATCCTCCACCTGGCAGTGCTGTTGTCTGATCGAACTTCTTTGCATATTGTTGATTTTCTTGTCCAGAACAGGTAAGCTCAAGATATCTGGTCAACTTATCACGACTAAGTCAGTGTGAGTGAAAAGTGAAAGAGTGATGGGCTGCTCCAAAATGCTCCCAAGATAAGAAGTACCAGAGCAGGCATCCCAGCAAATGTGCCTTGGGGTGGACTTAGGGTGACCATCTCTAGAGCAACGGGGCCTTGGCTGCCCTCATCACTGGGTTGATGTGTGATGGTGGTGATGGTGGCCGCCTCTTCTAAAGCCCTCTCCAGCTGAGGTGGCTAGAATGACACGTGGACCAGCATTTGGTTGGGGCCAGCAGCTCTGCTCAGTCTGCTGACCGTATCCACCTTCTGCTGCAGCGGGAGCCTGGAGAAGCAGACCATAGAGGGGAACACACCGCTTCACTACTGCTGCTTTCACAACAAACCTGAGTGCCTCAAACTGCTGCTGAAAGCCAAAGCCAGCATCACCATCAGTGAGTGGCCAGGGAGATCCTGGGATTTTCTCCCTTCCCTTCCTCTTCTCCACTCTGACTTTGCTGGAGTGATCAGCAGGGCTTGCCTGCAGCTGGGGAGGTTCAGGAGAAGCAGGCTAATGATGATGCTGTGGGAAGCTGCCCATAGAGTGACAGGCACTTAGCTCTTATTTTCAAAACCTGTTGTGCAATGCTGGGGCATGGGCTGCAGGCCTGACGAAATGCTGGTTCAGAGGCAGTGTGTGCTGGTGCTTTGGAGCCTGGGTCATAGGTCTGGTCATTGTTGGGAGTGTCCTCTTCACAGCACAGAAGTGAACTCTAAAGCTGGATTCCTGAGTGACAAGAAAGGTCACACATGTTCTCGCCATCCAGTGTCATCAAGGGGATGGCCATTCTTCCTTGGGCACTCCTTAAGTATGCCCATTTCCCATAAGGGCAGAGGGACCCTGGTGGGATGGTGGGGACTGGGTGCATGTCCTTGTAGCCACATAGGAGTTTGGCTACCAAATTTCCCACTCCCTCGGCCATGCCAGACTCAGCAGTGCTTGGCTCATCTTTACTGACTCTTCTGGCTACCTGAAGCAAGTTCTCAATGCAGGCCCTGTCACTGGTCTGGGGATGCTCTGTGAGCCCTCAGGGTGCAGACTTCTTGCCCCTCCTCTTCCCCAGGATCCCCATAGCTGCCCATCCCTTCTCAGCCCTGTGCTGCAGCTCCACAGATAGGGGCCTAAAATGAATCCAAAGTAAAGTGGGTGTCATGGTTTGTTCTCTGCCATACCCATGCTCACAGGTGTGAGGTGTGCAGGCAGTCTGTCCATCCAGCAGGCACCAGCACGTATGTACCAGGTCTTCCCAAAGCTCCTTGCAGTGACTCAGAGGACAAGGGGTGTCAGCTATGGATTCCTCCTTTGCCAGTCAGCTTGGGTTCTGTAGCATTTAGGTTCTGGCAGGTGTCTGTGTTCTTCTGTCCTTCTCCTCTGTCCCATTTATGTAAGCCAGCAGGATTTACCCATCTCTCCTTATCTAGGTGTCTCATCACTCTTTCCCTCTTCTTCATCTTCCCACCGTTATCAGTTTTGGCTTAAGCCTTTGTTCCAGTCTATTTAGGCTGTCCCTTCTTTTTCATGTGCTTGTCCCTAGAAGCAGCGGGTAGATCTGATAGGATCTGTAGGATCTGTTGTCTTTAGTGCTGTCAGCACCCCGCTCCACCTCTCTGGGATTTATTCCTCCTGCACTGCACGTCCTTTTCTCTTTCCCCCTTGACTGTAGTATTTCTGCTGTGAGCCTGCAGGCTGCCCACATGCAGTGCTGCTCTTCACTTCCCTGAGCAAGGTTCAAGGCTGCCTTTTCCCTCACAGCTAACCAAGCAGGAGAGACGGCCCTGGACACTGCCAAGAGGACGAGACATCACCAATGTGAAGAGCTGGTAGGACATGGTGTCGGTTTTGGGACACATCCTGGCAGGGAAGGGCACTGCACAGATGCCTGGTGCAGGGCCATCCAAATCCTTCAGCATCGTCACTGATGGTGTGGGACACAGAGGAGGGTGCCACAGGGTCTGCTCTGCCCAGCTGTCGTGGGGTACCTCAGGGCTGGGCAGTTTGGGACAGGTCACATAGGGGAACCTAAACTGCACAAAGCCACACAGGGTGAGAGCATCTCCTTGGTGAGTCCAAGCCTTACTTTGGCCATGTCCCACAGAGTGTTTGGACAGCTTTGCAAAACTCCTGGCCTGCTGAGCTGGCAGCAGCACCTACAGTTTGTGATTGTTTCCTCCATAACCAAATGGTCTGTCAGAAATGGGGCTGGTGCAGTGGGCAGGGCTGGTGGGTGCTCAGGGGGCTCCTTTGTGCCTCAGCTGCTGCAGGCCCAGAACAATCAGTTCAGCCCGCACGTCCATGTGGAGTACGAGTGGTGGCTGGGCCAGGATGACATGTATGAGAGTGACGATGAGCTGGATGAGAAGGTGAGGATCCTCCGTGGGCTCAGGTCCATGCATACAACCATTGGCCCTTCTCCCGTACTGGCTGGTCACTCATATTGGATACTCTAACTTACAAATATTCTTTCCAGCTGGGTCTTATGAAGAGGGGGTCTTCCTGTCCACAGAGCTGCTCCCAGCCTCCTGCCACTGCCACCAGACCAGAAGCAGCAGGGGCAATGCTCCAGGGGAGGCAGCCAGACACCTATGCCTTGCCACACACCCACCTCCGCAGCCTGGATGTGCCACCAGCCCCCTCCTACCCACCTCCCTTCCCTCCTCATCGGGCGAAGTCAGGTGAGATCCTGCGTGGGCTGGTGGGGTGAGCTGCCGGAGCTGTGAGCATAGCAGGGGATGGGGCGCTGATGAGACATGTCTGGTGCTGTAGGGTACCCTTCTGTCCTCTTCTCTTCAAGGGAAGAAGGCTGACTTGTTTTCCTTAGTCCTGAGCCCTGCATGGCATACCCTTACCCTTGGTGCCTCTGTGCTGGCACTGTTAGGATGCACTGTACGCTCCTGAGTGCTGCTGCTGCTGGGACAGGGATGCACCCTGGAAGGATGGGAAGGAAGGATGGGAAGGAAAAGCTGCCAGTAGAAAGAGCAGCTTTGCAGTTCTGCTCCTTGGTCAGACTGCTCCTGCTGCCCTTGCCCAGCCTTTCCATGATGTGTCCCAGCTCTGAAAGATGGAGGTCCTCAGCTCCTCGAGCTGTCCTGCTTTCTGGGAGACTTTCTAACTCCTGCCTGACCACCTCTCCATCTGTCACAGCTGGGACTCCAACCTTACACATTGCTCAAGTCAGACCTGCGAGCAGAGAAATAAATATTCTTGTCAGTGCACAGTGTCAGTTTTCCCCCGGAGTTTTGCTCCCAGGAGGTCTGCTTGCTACTGACCTACAATCTGTTTGTGTTCCCTGTTTAGCTCCTGAAAGGACACGTCCACTCCTGACCAGCTCATCTGTCTTTGCTGAGGGCACAAGAACCAGGAGGAGCCCATCCCTGCCTCTGAGCACCAAACACAAGCGCACATCCTCAGATCCAGCTCCCTGGGTACCACTCAGCCCAGAGAAACCCATCCTTGGCCTGGCTTCAGGTAACAAACAAACTGGGCCAGGATCCAGGCTGTGCTGGGGGTGGGCTATGCTGGTGGAAGAAGGGCCTACTGGAGGTCTGCAGCTCAGCACCTGGTGAATCAGATTGGCTGTGGCTTTGTGCAGCCAAAGTAGGTTGGGGGCACCTGGGAGCTCTGCACTTGCTGCACAATGTTGCCCAAGAGCAGTGCTTGCTGTTGTCTACCTGTAATTAAAGGAGGGAAGTGATGATTGTCCTGCTTTTGTTGTAGGTGCCCTGATGGCTGTGGACAGCCTCTATGCATCTGTCTCCAGAAAAGCAGGACAACCTGGCCCACACCAATCCCCCCAGAAGTCAGATCCAAGTTCTGGAAGTGCCTCGGATGTCCCACCTCCTCTTCCTCGGAGGGGCAGTTTGGTAGGTGGCCATGGGCTCAGCTCCTGGGCCTATCTGCATTTACCACCTTCAGTTTTGAACTGAGTTGGACCCAGCAGCCCCTCCTCCCAGCCCCACTGCTGCTCCTCCCTGGCACTGACATCTCCCCACCAGATGCTGGGAATGCTCTGCACGGAAATGGCAGGTCCCTCCCAATGCACACCATGCACAGGGATGATTGCTGTTATCTACTGCTAGCCAAAAGCCCTGTTGTGCTCCAGTGTCTTTTGAGAGAAAGCTCACTTATGAATTCAGGCGGTTGGCAGGTCAGGCAGGGTACAGTTCTGGATGTGAGCAAGGGTGCAGTGTCCTCTCTGGCCCATCCCTCTGCACTGCAGGGACTTCCCTTCTCCCCAGCCCTTTTGTTAGTGGCATCAAGGCACTAAAGCCGTTGTATTTGCGTCTGACAAAGCTGGTGACACAAGGGACAGAGGAGGCCTGACAGTGCTCTCTCCTGTTGCAGAACACACTGCTGTTCCGCAGGGTCCGCGCTCTCTATGACTGCAGAGCTGACCGGGAAGATGAGCTGACTTTCCACGCAGGCGAGATCATTGTGGTGTCTGAAAAGGAGGACGACAACTGGTGGGTGAGTGAACCTGTGCACAGACATGGCACCTGGATGCACACAGCTCCTCTCTCCATCCACCTCTTGCCCCTGTCCCATCACTGTTGCAGCTGCTGTCATCTGCTCTGCTTCCATCTCTCCACCTTTCATTTTCCCTTTGACACAACCTCTTGCATACACCTGGCCAAGCTGCTCCAATATCCTCAAGTCCTGCATGGACCTCTCATCTCCCACCAGCTCTGCTGCTTTCCTCTCTCATTGCTTTGTCCTGGCCATTCCCTCACCCTATGGCAGCTTCCTTGCCCACCCCACCCTGACACTCACCTATGGCTCATATTGGCCCTTTCTAAGGAAGTCTTAGGAGAATCTTAACAGATTTCTATCCCCTATTGCACACAGCAGCAGTACACCAGCTCTTGCCCTGTTGGCCAGTTGGTATCTCCAAAACTGGAACTTCTTTGGGCAGCTGTGATGGCATCTGCAGCCTCAGCAGAGAAAAAAGCCAGCATGCCATGATTTCCTTCGGACAATTGCAGACAGCAAATACAGACCTTTATCACCTGCTCATTGAGTTCCCCCAGGAAATCCTTGAAATTTGTTTTCACTGTTTTTCTTATAAACCGTACCTTCTTTGTAATTAGTTTTAGAAATAAGCATTTTTACATGCTGTAAATAAATTAGGAGTTCTAAAGGGGTTCACAACCTCTGAATCTGCCCCAGTTTCCCCAGTATGCTGGAGGCTGTGGGTGGCACAAGTGAGCCCTGGGTTGTGGGGTAGGACATGGCCCTGAGCCCTGCTGCTCTGATGGCAGGTGAATCATGTTTGCAGGAATAGCAAGTTTAAAGATGTTTTGTTTGTTGCCAAATAACCCCCATCTAAAAATGATGCCTAAATTTTAACCAAAATAAGTTCAGATTCTCCATCCAGCCATCAAATGTGTTTTTATATTGGAGAAGAGCTCTTTCTCCCAGATGTTGATCTTGGTGATATGCAGCAGTCAAACCTCCTCTTGAGCTTCTGCTCCAAAAACTTTGTAGAAACCCCTTCTGTAACATCACTTTTCACTGTTTGTATGTCTTCTGTCTGTCTTTCTGTTGTGCAGATATTGCCCGTGCAGGACACAGCTGCCCCAGTGCCATGTGTGGGCACTCAGTTCCTCTTCTTGCATACTGTTTCTCTGCTCATTCCTCTTTTTCTCCCCCTGGCATTCTGCAGAGCACTGTGCTCAATCTGCCAGCTGTTGCTCTGACTTGCTCCCAGATGTAATGCTCAAGCAACTGCTCCATCCTCCCTAGGACAAGGAGTGGCCCCAGAGAGAGCCTCCAGTGAACAAGCCTGGTTCTTCACATTTCACTCAGGTGGCCTGAAGAGCATCTTGAAATTTTGTCTTCAGCAGACCAGCTCTGTTTAAGTCTGGTGCAGTGCTGCATTGCATGGCCCTTCGGGCAGCTAGGGATCTGCAGGAACATCCCCTCTGAGGGCTGTCCCTGTATGGGAAGTGGCTCATGGAGCTGGGGTTCTGGGATGCGTGTCCTGGCCCAGAGGCAGGACTATGGGATCAACCAACAGTGGCTGTGAAAGTACACTGCCTCATTCCCTGTGCCATGCTCAACACTCCTTTTCTTCTCTTTCTCCCTGCAGAAAGGCTGGATTGAAGGGCAGCCCCACAGGCAAGGCGCCTTCCCTGCTTCCTTCGTTCATGTGCTCAACGAATAGGAGCTGCTTTGATCTGGGAGGGAAGATCTCATCAGCTGCTTGGAATGTGAAACCCCCAAGCTCCCATCTGCATCCTCACCCCCTGCATCACCTCTCCTCCCCTGGGCCAGTGGTGCTGAGGCCCCAGAGCCCCACATACTGCAGGCCTTGGGGCTGGGGTTTGTGGGTGATGCGTGCTGGCTGCCAGCAGATGCTCAACATACAAAAGAAGAGAATGGGGCAAACTTCAGTGCCCTTCCCTGAGTTTGCTGCCTGTGTTGAGTGTTGTGGAGATGCGCCGCTGCCTTGCAGGGCTGTGGGGCTGTGAGTGGAGCCGTGCTGTTGTGCAAAGCCCTGGGATGGAGGCTTCTGCTGAGGACAGAGCACAGTGTGAGCCTGGAAAGACAAATGTCTGCTGAAGCCAGCAGAACGGAGTGCTCGTGCCATCCCTGCTGCCTGCACTGGGTTTCACTGCTGGTGCTCCAGAAAACCTGCTCTGTGGCAGCTCGGGGCATGGCTCCAGCAGCACGTGGCTCTAGGAGTGATGGACAGGTCCTCTGAGCCCACTGCCAGTAAATCCCAGTGCTTCGGTGCTTTGTGTTGTTCATGGCTGTTCTGCTTTGTGTTTCTCTCTCCATTCCCTTTCCCCTTTGGCGTTCTTCCTTCAGCATCCAACATCTTCAGGTGAAATCACTCATGGTTCAGCTTCCAAAGCTTTTCTCCAGGGCCTGGCACATGTCTCAGTCTTCCTCTCTCCTTCCTGAGCCAAAATCCTGTCCTGGTGTCATAAGCAAACCAAGCACTGGATGCACCAGGCTGTAGAGAGTGGAGGTTGAACCATCCCAGCATGACTTACAGGGTCAAGAGGGCAAAGCTATGCCAGGCAGCTCCTTCCACCCTCGGTTATCAGTCAGATAGGAGCTAACCTTTGTACAAGTCTTCTGTGTGTATCCTTAGTTACAGCAAATATGTGCTTTTCCCTTGGTTAGCGTAACCATCCTTGAAGCTGTTAAGGAACTCTTAATCGCTCTGCAAGGACTAAACTTGTCTTTGAAGATCGGAGCACCTTGAGAAAAGGTAGTTAAGGTAGCTAGCCTGCAGGAAGGGAGATTAGCCCTGTCTTTAACTGACCGGCTGTAGGCTGGATGCTGTATGAGGGTTGTGGTCAAGTGATAAAAATACGCATTAAAAAGTGTCATGAAATCTTGGAGTGTGCTAGCTTTGTGGGAGACCACCCAGCACTTCTGCAACCTTGCAATAAATCCATAGCTGTGTGAGTGAGATTGGCTCACTGCACGCCCTCAGGGGTCCGCCTTTTGGACAGCAGTTCTCTGGAAACCCGATGGATGGCCTCGCCTCGTCAGGATCCATTTGCTGCAGTAGGTGAGGAATGGGGGCTGGTCAGACTCTGCACACCGCTGGCCTTTTGGCTGGGGATTCCATTGGGTTCTCATCTCTGTTTGGGTGGTGACACTAAGCACAATGCTTCAGTGAGGTACTGACTTGATGGTGTCGGGGGGAATAAGAGGCTTTGGTTGTTGGCTTTGGTTGTTTTGGTTGATGACAGGCCAGCGTTTGGTGTCTGGTCATATACATGGGCGCCTAAGAGCAGAGTGTGTGCAGCCTTGGGGAAAGATTTTCTGTTGGAAGAATGGGGACCAGTACAGGGACCATTCCCTCCTCTGAGATTCTCCCTCGTTCACCTCTGGGATCCCTAAAACTTTGGGAGACATTTGATGGCGATCCCTTGACTATTAAAAAACTGAAACTGAATTATTGTAGGCAGAAATGATGATGGCAGAAAAGTGGCTGGAAATGGGAACCTTGAATTCTAAGACAATACTTCAATTAATGTTATTGTGTTGCCGTGTAGATAAGTGGGATGAAATTCCATGTGTTAACTTGTTCTTTATGTTATGATATGATGCTGCAGGGCTCTGTTCTCTGCCCCAACTTCCCCTTCCTGCACAGACATTGAGTTCTGCAGTGTGTGGGAGCGTCACCACCCGCCGCTGCTCAGAGCCACCGAGTGGCCACGGGGACAGCTGGGGGTCTCAGCATTCCTCCAGCTCCTTGTGCGGCTGGGGAACACTTGGAGATGTCGCTTAGGGCTGAGTGAGGACAGGGACAGATCTATGGCCACCGGTGCCCCTGGTGCTGTGGCTGCAGTGCAACCCTGGGCCCGAGCGAGACCCAGAGGTGCATCGGGGTCTCTGTGCTTCCACCTTGGCTGCTGGGAGGGGCTCCCACCTCGCTGGGCTCAGTGCTGGAGGCGTTGGGCACGCAGTGTTTATCAGCCAGCCTGAAGGAAATCAGCCTTGGTGTTTTCTGCACCGGAGTGACTTTGCTTCCGTCGTTCTGGCAGTGTTTTGCTCACACTTCCTGCCCCCAGAGCTCAGACTGGTGACATTTCGGTTCTTCCCAGAAGAGCTGACAGGCTGTAACTGCTGTGGCCGCCCAGGACCGGCCCAACCTCTTTCACCTCACCCACATCCCACACCTCACACCACTGACAGCTGGAGCAGTGGTTCTGCTGCTGGACACGTGCAGGTATGTCTGTCACACTGCAGAATGGGGGTAACGGGGAGACAAACTGAGAGTGACCCACGTCCCCACGTCCATCCCAGAGCTGCCTGTAAGGGGGGCTGTGGGGAGCAGGGGAGCCCGCGGGGGTGGGAAGGGCTCTGTCCTCCTGCTTCCCCAGTGCAGTGGGAAACCCTCAGCCCCGAGCAGGAGCTGTCCCAGCATCCTGCCGTCGCCCTTCTGGGGGCACCAGACGTGCTGAGCACCTCGAGGCGATAACAGAGCCCTTTTCGCTCTGACTGTGGCTGGATGTGAGTGCTTTCAGCTGGCAGACAGGGAGGCCACGCTCAGCTCGGCGTTCTGACCACGGACAGACAGACAGACACACACGCTGCGGTTCCACCTCCCGGCAGCGACGCGGTGCCCCTGGGAGCCACGAACCAGAGGCTGCGCAGTGCCTGCGCGGCCGGGAGCGGCGGGGAGGGGTTGTGGGAGGCACGGGAACCGGGGGCTGAAGCGGGGGCCGGAGAGAAGATGCTCGGCAGCTCGCCCATGGGCCGGGTCGCAGCCGCTGCGCCCGCAGCGGGCAGAGCGCGGCACGCAGAGCAGCACGTGCTGCCGGCCCTGCCCTGCCCTGCGCTACTGCGGCGGTGCCGGGAGCAGAGCGGTGAGGCCACGGAGCCGTTCGGAAGGGAAACCCATGCCGGGCTGTCTCAGGTCTGCGGCGGGGAGGTGCGCAGCCGAGGGGTGGCCGCGGGCCGGGCAGGGGTTCTGCTCTGCCCACGGTTCCACCGCCCTCCCGCTGCAGGTGCTATGAGGGATGCGCTGCCGGAAGCGCACGCTGCTGGTGCTGGCCCTGTGCCTGCTGCTCGGTCTGTGGCTGTTGTTCCGGGCCTCCGTGTCCGGAACCGGCCTCCCTCCCTCCCTCCCCACCGTCAGCTGCACCGCCAGCTTCAACGCCTCCGCCTGGTTCAGCGCACGCTACGATGCGGCCGTGGGGCCTCTGCTGACCGGCCCGGCCCACGAGCTTTCCCCGGACGTGGTTCATTGGTGGCTGGTGAGTGGGGCTTGGATCTCTCCCGGGCTCCTTACATCTGCCGGCAGCAGGTTTTACGTGCCCGTTGCCCCCCAGCCTTCCCCAGCGCAGCCGGGCAGGAGAGGGGCTTCGTGCCGCTGGGGCTGACGCTGCCCATCCCTGCCTGCCCTCCCCCAGACCCTGCAGGGCACCCCCAGCATCGCCCCGCTCCACGCCATCATCCAGAAGCTCTTTGCTGTCCTCCCGGCCCCGAACGGCAGTGTGTGGGATCCGTCACGCTGCAGGACCTGCGCCGTGGTGGGCAACTCGGGGCGGCTGAAGGGGTCCCGCCATGGCCCGCAGATCGATGCCCACCACTGGGTGCTGAGGTGGGTGACACCAAGGACTCGTATTCTCTGCTCAGTGCTGGCTGGGGTCACCTGGTGTTCCTGCCTGGTGCCCCAGGGCCTGCATGGTGTGTGCCTTCATTCTGGGACACACTTTCCCACCGTCCCCTAGGATGAACAGAGCTAAGACAGCAGGCTTTGAGATGGATGTCGGTGCGAGGACAACCCATCACTTCATGTACCCAGAGAGTGCGATGAACCTCTGGCCTGGCGTCCACCTTGTCCTCGTCCCCTTTAAGCCACTGGATCTGAAGTGGGTGACCAGCGCCTTCTCCACGGGAGAGCTCACACAGTGCGTCACCTCGGCCATCCTGGTGCTCTTGTGTTGGAAGGCCAGGGGCATGGCCTAGGGGATGAAGGGCTCAGAGTGCTCTGGCATTCCACTGCACTGCAATTTGGGGAGTCTGGAGCCCACCTGCCCCCACAGGGCTTGGGCATCCTGCAGCCCCATGCCCTCGTGAGTGGGATGGAAGCTGTCCCGGCTGTGCCTCTTCCCAGGGCCAGGCCGTGGGACACCACAGGGTCTGCCCAGGGAGCTGCGGGTGCTGTGAACCAGGTGCTGGTTGTCACAGCAAACCATCTGGCCCTGAAGGAGCACTCACAGCTGTCCTCTGGCTTTTACAGCACCTACACAAGAGTGAAGCAGTTCATCAAAGCTGACAGAAACAAGGTAAGGGCTGGGCAGGCATCCAGCAAGCACTCCCTGCCTGAGAACTCAGTGCTGGTGCTGTGGGGCAATGGGGATGAGGGGCTGATGGCCACCAGTAATTTGGAGTGGCTGTCAGATGTGGGGTGGCCCTGAAAGCATCTGCAAGGCGATGTGGGACCAAGCTCCTCTTGATCAGACTGGGTTCATTCTGTGGGAAAGCAAGTGGGGTACAGACAGAGCTGGGGGACAGTGGGCACAGTGGTGGTAGGAGCTGGCTGTCCTGATTGCAGCTTATCACGCCTCTAACCCCAATCAGGTGCTGATCCTGAGCCCAGCCTTCCTCAAGTACATCCATGAGAACTGGACGGAGCACCATGGCAGGTATCCCTCCACCGGCTTCACAGCGCTGCTCTTCGCCCTGCACGCCTGCCAGCAGGTGAGCACAGCCGGCAGCACCACGCACTGCTCGGCCCCCTGGGCACCACCTGGAGCTTGCCACCACTGCTCCACACATGGGGAGGTGGTTTTCCTTATGGCCACGGAGGATTTCCTTTGCTGCAGTGTCTATCACTCACAGGCATTTTGCTGCCTCTGGCTCCCGCTCCCCTTCCCCTGGTGCCTTGTCTTGCACTGAATGCAGCACCTAGTGTGGGTGGGCAGTCATGGCCCTCAGCTGCTGGCCACGCTTTTGCTGGGGGAACCCAGATGTGGTCAACCTGGCTGTGTCACCTCATCCCCAGCTGCTTTCCTGGGCCCTGGTGCTCTGTGCCCAGAGGGCTTCTCCTGCCCTGCTCCCCAGATACAGGACTGCACACGGTGGTTACTCACCTTGGGTTGGCTGACTGCCTGTGCAGCGATGGCTCTGCTGCCATGCCACAGGTCTCCGTGTTTGGCTTCGGGGCCGACAGCAAAGGGAACTGGCATCACTACTGGGAAGAAAACCGCTGGTCTGGAGCCTTCCGCAGGACAAGGGTCCACGATGCTGATGTCGAATTCAGCCTCATCCAGAGACTGGCAGCTGAAGGCAGAATATTATTCCATCAATGACATGCACTCAAGAAACGAGGCCAAGCCGTTAGCACAAGAACCGGCAGCTGCAGCAGCTCTTTAGCTTGCTTCTGCCCCTCGCTGGCCGGGGCAGCCTACGCTTGGTGTGTGTTGTGCTGGTCCCACCAGCTCAGCACGGTGGACAGCAGTGTGTGAATGGCAGTAGGGCTCTGCTAAGCCTGGGAGGTGCCTGCTGCAGGTCCTGGTCTTCTCCAAAGAGGACACGAAGGGGCAGGAGTGGGGCTAACCCCGTGCTTTCAGAGCCTGAAGCTCAGCTGTAACTGGACGGTGTGCACAGAGCCAGCTGCCAGTGCAGCTGTGAGGGGATGGAGCTGAGATTTCCACCCTCTGATGGCACGTGGGGAGGTTCACTGCTGTTCTTCGGGCAGGCGGAGAGTCTTTACAGAACTAAGGAACATATTTTTATATTGTACCAAAGGAGAGTAAGAAACGAGAAAATGAAGTGCGCTGAGTCAGAATGCAGCAGAAGTGAGTACAGCTGAAATGACATGCTGAATAAACTTTGACAGCACATACAGATCTACTGCTAACATTTGTTTTACTTTCTGAGCCCTTACTGCTCTGCACGGCTGATCACAGACCTGAAGCCCTCCTGACCAGGGAGGAAAGCAATCGCCACCCCACACCTCACTTTTTTTTGCTGGTGCTGGTTATTTTGCAAGCATGTTGCAAAATTCGAAAGCAGTAACCCGTCCAAGTGGATGCTACTAAAGCAGTTGCAAAAGCAGTAGGTTTTCGGATGTTTCCTGAGGAACGTGCCAAGCATGGGACTGCTCAGAGCCCTGCTCCTCCATCTGTGCTGCAGAGCGCAGTGACCAAGAGAGCAGCTTGCTGTTTCCTTTCAGTCACAAACAGTCACAAACACCACTGTCCTTGAATCAGATCCAGCTTTTCCATGCCTGAATCACACTGATCATGTGGAAAAGCACCAGATCAGTCACAAGCTCCCATTTCAACTGCAGGAACGCATTACCACTCCCTAAGCTATTAACTTCATCTGATTCCTGCCTCTCCAGGCAGAATCTCCATTTCTGTACCTGTTTTCTGTTTCTCTTTCACGGAGCCTTCAGCAATTTCTATGCAGTTTTTCCAGTATTCCAGTATGGAGATTCATCATACACCTTACCCGCACCTCCAATTGCTCCCAGGTTTTTGTATTATCTGTTTTGCAGTTCTCTTTAACTAATTAAAAACAAACTTCTGCTTAAAAATTGATGGTTTTTATCCTGAAGTTTTGACAGCTTTCTCCCTGCATCATTTGATCCTGTGCCTGCTGTGCTCACACTGCACTGTGAGCTGTGCCAGTCACTACGTGCAGAGTAAACACCAAAGCCAATTTAGAGCCAAGGTTAAGAGCACTGAGTCTCTGTTCCCTCAAACAGAAGCAGGAATCTGTAATTTTTAATTTCTGCCTTATTTTCAAGTTCCTCTCAGAATGATTTCACATACGCTTTACTCACTTGTGTAGGTCATAATCAAGAAAGAACAAAAATCACTGTTATTGCCATACTTTGCCACAATGCAGGTAGTTTTTATTAATAATTTCCAATTCAGGATTGGCTCAAATAATTTAATGATTCTTCCAAATGCCTTACCAAAACACACAGGATGGACTGCATTACAAAATAGAGACAGAGGGGAAGTGAAAAACAACACAATCCAATTTAAAATTCATTCAAATTCCAAACTTTTTTTTTTTTCCTCATCCATACATCAGCTTGCATCTCCCCTAAGAAGAGCAATCTGAAACAAATGCAAACTGCACGGTACAGGAAGCACACCCTGAATGCCAGGTCCCTCCCCACTGCCCTGGGCAGCTGGAAGGAAAGCACAAAGCATTCAGCACATTTTCACAGAGGTCTGGCATACAGCATCAGCACATTCCGAAATATTTGTAGGAGCAATTAAAAAACAAGACAGATGGTGTTGTCAGAAAGGTTTCTGATGACAACTTTGATCCATTGCAGATCTCCTGACAACACAGTACGTTATTCCTGAAGTGTCTCCAGCAGCTTTTTCAGGGGGCAAACTGGATGAAGACGGACTGACACAAAAGGGTTTTTCAGTAGGGTGTGCACAGCCAGACGAGACGGCTAATGTCACGTCAGAGCAGCAAGGTTTGAGCAGTTCCATCCACAAATCAATGCCAAACAACGGATGATGAGACATTAAGAGCAGTTGGGGCCACCTGGTAATTCCAAACCTCTTCTCACGTGCACTTGGAGGATCACACGTAGTTTGTAAAACCTGTTTAGTTCTCCTTACAGTTTGTTTTGTGTGTGTGTGTGCGGTGAGGTCACTGTTTATATTGTCTTCCCAAGCTCAATTTTCTTCTGGATGGCACGTGCTGAGTGATAAATCAGGGAGTCGATGAATCCTGCAACTAGAAGGAAAAACGAGATCGAGCCAAACGAGCCTCAAATACAGAGCATCTCCCACAGAAAGAAAAACCAAATCCTCCTGTCAGCAGCAGGAATTCCAGCTCCCCCTGACAGAAAGCAGCTGCTGCTGCTGCTCAGAAGACCCACATCTGCATCTCATTAGGAGAGATGAGATCCAGCCTGCAGGGGTAGAGGTGACTGGTTATCTGGAAAGCAATGTCTCAAAGAAGAAAAGATGAGACAAAGACGAGCCATGTTTGCTGACAAGTGAGTGAGGAAAGTCTGGAGAGGAAGCTGATTGTGAGAGCTTTGTGCCATGCTATTGCCCTGACCCAGCTCGCCAAGGGAACGCTTCCCTTTTGCTCATTTCACAGTAACCTCAAAAGCAAGCTGTTCTACCTGAGAAAACACATGCTGCCCTTTACTGACACCCGTTGTAGGAGACTGCAGCAGTTCACCCCAAATCTCTCCCACCAGTACACTGAAGGAACCTATTAATTGTGCTTGCTTGGGAGCAGAGAAAAGCTCAGAGTGGGTCTTCTGCACCACAAAATCCAGACAGTCCTGTGTCTGTCACGGTGGCTTCCACAACACAGGAACTCTGTCTAGCTCCCTCCCTTCTTCCTGAGAGAACATGGAGCCAGTAAACAAAGATATTTTTAATGCCTTTGTGAAGCTTAATGTTCTTGGGTTGTTTTATTTATTCGGCACTTCCAATCTAAGAAATAAGTGCTTACTTGGCCCTACATAAACGTAGACGTTTTAATACTAGAGTAGCAGATAAGATAGGAATTGATTACTCTTTCAGTTACTGTAGATGATGCAATCTTGCTATCTGGTCTTTCAGTAACACCCTGATGACTATCTTTTGCCCTGAAAATACTTGTGAAACCAATCTGATGCTGTGACAAAGAGGCTGTCAGACAGCTGATTTGATCTGTCCTCCAGCATGTACAGCCTGACCACAGTGGATGGCAGCAGACAGCACGAAGTGGCTTGTCAGCCCCAGTCACTGATAGAGGAAACTTGAATTTGTCATAATAATTTTTAAAAGCCTTTACCTGCATTAGCCATGAAAACAAACATGATCAAATAAATGTGTTGCAGACAAATCCTGTTTAATAGACAGTAACCTCAGTACCAGGTTATCCAAGTGTGATGTAGCAGATATAGGTATTATGGAATACAGGGATATGATATAGAGTGGCTGGACTCCTACAGAGCTCAGCACCGGCCAGATCCGCCCTAATCTCCATGAGAATGTCTCTGAGTGTGTTGTTTCAGGGCACACTGGGTTATCAGCTGGACCAAGGCTAGGCTCTGTCATGTGCATGGAACTAAGTAAATGCTATTCCAGAAGCCAATACTGATGTTAAAGTCCAGAGATGCAAATGGTTCCGCATGAGCTGACTCTCCTTAAGGAACCCAGGAGCTGTGAGGGCCACTTTTGGGCCCTGCAGGGCATTCACTTGAACTTCTGTGTCTGGGAACACAGTTAGTGAACTCTGAGATGGCCCATGGGCTCATTTTATGGGCTTCAGGTCAGCATGAAAGAAACTATCTGCTTCCAGACCCAAGCTGGACAGGAAAACAGCACAAATACAATTGAATGGCAAATGAAAGACTGCATTATTTGAAAACAAAATGCCTCCCAGAGCACCAAAATGAAATACTCCCACAGCTCTGCAGAACATCTGTATTGCCTCCTGAAGGCTGAAGTCACCTTTCCCCAGTAAAGGGGGATTTATAACCAGCTACGCAGAGTTAAGAAAGAATCAGATGGCAAATAATCAGAGAGAAAAAGGATTTAAAGATGCAGTACCTGTGAATATGCCACCAACAATGGCACAAACTCCTGTGAGGAAGTGTGTGAAGGGCCTGGAATGAGGAAAACAATTTAAGAAACCATCATCAGCTCTGATACCAGTACGACAAATAAGTAACAATACAAACTGACTCATAATTAACATTATGTTAATCATATTACATTAGTATGCATTATATAAATATTAATAACTGACAACAGATTTAACAATTAAACAACCCCTACCGGCTACAGAATGAGTTCATCACCAAAACGTTTTACAGAGAAGCACCACTGCATTCAGTGCACTTGAATGAGCTCAGTGGCAACCCCAGGGGGCACACACTGAACTTACAAACCCCAAAGAATGGACTTTTCATCCCTAAGATTTCAGCCACTTCTGCTCAGACAGAAAGCACGTTAGGCTGCTGTGCGAGAAAAACCAAAATCCCTGAACACATATCAATACATTACAAAGTACAGAAAAAACTGTGCCTCATTATGATCCCAAAAGATTGGACAGCTACAACCCTTTCTGTCTTCCTGTAATTGCAAGCCTGTGATTAAATGAGAACCTGGAAGGAACAGGTTCTGTGCTGACTACAACATGCAGAAAAACTACTGAAAATAGAAAGAAAATAAGCTGGATCAGAGTGGGTAACTCTACAGGTGCTGGTGAGATGTTCCAGGACAGTGAAAATGGTAAATTGCATTTGTATCTATTCATCACGCTGGCTTTGCTATATAAAATTAGTCTTCCTATTAAAAAAGACTTTGAGGACATCAGACTGAACCATCATACCAGACTATCCTGATATTGTATCAAACCATTCCAGGTAGTATGGGACAACCCCAGATCCCATCCCTGTCAGATGTTCACAGTGAAAGGAACTGTATCTGGGAGGGTCCCATTTCCTCTGCTGGTTGTGGAGGGGTCTGGCTGACTCTCAAGCACCTGCAGTTGTGTTTTAAGCTATGCGAAATGACAAAAATCAACGCAAGGTGAATGAAATGCATTGAAATGATTCTTACCTGTGTTTCTCTGTCAGCTTCACCATCATGGGCGATAGTTCATATAGCACAAACACACCAGGCAGACCCTGGTCTCCTATCAGCCCGTTGGCTATTTTCTCGTGTCGTGTAACTGAGAACTGGTTAGTCCTTACCACCTGGAGGAAACATAAGCAGTAAGCATCATTTTGTTAACAGGAAATATGGAAGACTACTAAAAGCATGAGTTCAGTGAACCACATCACTGTTGCTGTGTCCCTTTCTTGTGGGCTCATGACAGTAATCACAGCTGCAAGAGTCATAATCAGCACCAGCAGAACTAGATCTAATTTTACTATTATTTACTGATTTATTTATTTACTATTCACTCATATTGGCTAAAGCCACGCTTAAATGAATGAGTTAAAGGATGAACTGTGCATCAGTCCTTAGGTTGGACTGCTTTGCTCTGTGCTGGCAGGTAATTGCCATAAGATGTCTTTCTAAACCTCAGCCCAAAGGCACATCAGCCTCTGCCAATTCGCTGCCCTCCTAAGCAAACTTCAGGAAGCAGCACTGATGCACAGCGTGAGCACAAGTCAGATTCCTGCAGTGCTGGCCTCCTTGAGCTCCAAAGCCTACTGGCCAAGCTTTCTACCTCATACTGTCTCTTCCAGTTTCAAGTCCATGAACACCATATCAGCCACCTTCTGAGGTCCTTTAAGAGCCAGCACATGAGCTCCCACATGATACAATAAAAAATTATCTCCCCATATGTAGCATCAGGAGACAACATCAAATGCTGAGAGGCTGGCCATTAGCAGATGAATTTCCATGGAAATAGATGGAAATGAATGGGATATGGGAAGAATATCACACAATCTGCAGTTTGAGAAGGCTGTATACATTCAAGAGTGAGAGAAAAAATAAAAGAAAGAATACATAAGCAAAGGAAAGTCTCAGGAGTTGCAGAAGAACAACAATGGCTCATCTTTGTACAAATCAAAAATGACCTTGAGGCATTTTCCTGTGCTCTGTGATTCTTAGACAGGTTGTTCATACTGGTGCTATTAAAACAAATAAATTATGTTCTATCTTCTCTAATAAGCTAGCTGATACAAACTACAATTCAAGCTGAAAGAGATACCATTCAGTTTCTTTATCAAATTCTACATTTGAGGGTTGCAAGTACTGAATACGTAGGACAGGTCATGGTGTATGTTTGTGAATGACAGCTCTACACGTGAGATTTCACTCACAGAACTGTAAGCCATGGTAGGCTGGGGGACAGCTATAAGGCCAGGGCTCAACACGTACTGTCCTTTGTACCTGAGGGATTGCAGTAATTCACAGAAACTGCACAGCTGACCTGGATCCAAGCAGAACTAGCTTCAAACATGATTTGAGGGTTCTCCCAGTACTGCCTCATAGCAACTCATTCCACCCATCTCCCAGGGAAAAAAGATAGGCCCAAGAAATGCAGGGTTTTTAAGAAAGAATGGTCCACTTAAGGATTTTTCAGATAAGAACCAATGCTTTCAAACAGCTTCAACCTGTGGGCCAGATGAGGAAATACAGCCTACATCCACTGTTGGGCTGCTCTGCCCACACTGCTTACGATAGCTTCACTTTAATGTCTGTACTGCATCTATGGGGCTCCTACACAGCCTCTGACATACTCTGCCAGTGATTTCAATTTCAAAGTGCCCAAAGCAACATGAAGGTTGTGTTGACATGCTGTATGTTATTCTGACTGCTCGAGAATGTGAGAAGAGCCTGAGGGTGTACAGCCACCCACTGTTGTGGGGTTTGTGGTGTTGTAAGACTGTGTAGGATGAGGGACCTCTGGCACAGTTTCATGTGCAGATCCATGTGCAGATCAGTCCTTGCACTGAAGAAGCCCCAGAGCCACACATCTCAGAGAAAACTGGTTCCATGCTAAAGCAAAGCTGGGCATGGACCACAGAGAGAGTCAAAACCTGGGGTTTGGGTGGGGAGCTAAGTCATTTTGTGTGTGAATGTCCACAGAAGTACTGGGGCACATGTCATCTGTCTCTTCCTCACAGCATAGATAAGCACACTGGGTACACAGTCCACACAACAGCAGAGCTGCTGCCTCTCTTGGCATTTCTATTTTGCAATAGAAATGGTGATTTCCATCATTCTGCTGCCCTAAGAATACAGAGTGGCTTAGATCTTGATAACTGACAGTTTTTTCATCTGTTTGTTCTTTTTAAGAAGAAGCCCTCCATAGCAAACAAGATCCCCTGCAGAATAATGGCAACCCAAACAAATGCTTCCAAATGGATGAAAGAAATCATGGTTCTTTCTGCTGTCTCAGCTGGATTAAGAACAGAGCATCTTCACCTCATCTTGAGAATCTTACTCATTCCAAAAGAGCATATTGTGAAAATGGGGCTGGAAATCTAGCCGCCCTCTTTTGAAAGGTAAAGGAGAAACTTTTAAACTAGAGATGAGCTCATCCTAGGTTACTCTCCAAAAAACATTTGCTCCTTGGTGCCTGGACTTCTCCTGAGCAGGCACTACAAGGATTCATGAAGGAATGTGACACAAATGGTGTGGCTTCTTTGAATTAGGTGGGATGGAGTTGGAGATCTGCTTAATCACTGCAGTAACACTACAGACAAGATTATGCCACAGAAACTTGTTTTGCTGAGGTCCCTAAAGGAAGCAAGTTTGAACAATCTGTTTTGCTTCCACCAGAGACAGAGAGGCAGAAAGAAGACATAATCTGAAGGCTTTTGCTTGTTCTATATTGATTAGTGGATTAACTGCTATGCTTCAAGAAGAAAACCTAAGAGACAAGTTTCAGATCTGTGAAAAGTTGATTAACCCTACTGAATTACTCTTGTAGAGATTTCATGGACAGTTGAATCTCAATACATGGATGTTTGGAATAAGCAAATTCTAAAATACACAAACATAAAACAGGAGAGGAGAAATACACTGTTGCACAGAATATTGCTGGGTCCCATCCCATGTTGCAGTGTGCAAAAAGGGGCTGAATATCAGCTGAGGCTGCTTCACCTCTTATGGTACAGCAGAGTGTGTAATATGCATATATCTATAAACAATAACATAACTCATCTCCTGTGTGAGCACAGTGAACCATGAAAAGGCACAACAATAACCTGAACTTCTGATTTTTATAACAAGTCAAAGCAAAAGGGAAAAAAAAGGTACTTACTTCACCATCTACTTTCATATAAACTGTAGGGACCACTTTGACGAAATACTGAAACATCATGGAAGCTGGAAGCAAAGACAGACACACAATTAATAACTGTGATCAGCTGTGAATTGCTGCAGTTTATCCGAGGGGTCAGCCATGCACTGTTTTCGTTCATGGGAGCTTTTGTCCAAGAACCCTTTTTTTTTTTTGCACAATAGCAACTGGGCTTTCAATGATAGTAAAGTTAATGTCCTCAATATCTGTCCCTTCAGTTCTCTTAAGAAATGTGGAATATAGCAATCACTCTGAAAACTGATTTTCTCAGAAATTCCTCAGAAAAGACTGTTACTCATTCATTTCTGTAAAAGTAATTCTTACCTATAATATCATAACAATAAACATAAATTTGAACTGCAATCTGCTTTGCCTACATCTTCAGCCCTACTAATTCCTCAGAAATCTACCTGCTGTTTAGCTATATCCTGCATGGAAAGCTTCAGCATACAGAGTCTTTTAGCAACCAGCTGTGGGCTCCATCTCAGAGTTTATTACTCCACAGAAAAATAACAGCATTGTGACACCTTTTCATTTTTCCCTATTTTATATTAAGCACTGTCCTCTGATTTGGGTACAACAACTAAACAGATGGTGAAAGAATTAAAAGAACAGATTTAGGTGGGATAACAATCCTTGACCCAAACCACCAATGTCTCCAAGCGTTACTGCATAACAACACCTCAAATACCTGTAAAGATGAAGTTTGCACAACGCAGCGCATCTAAATAACGTATCAATGCAGAGGCATATAAAGCAGGTTTGTGTGAATAAACCATAAGGAGAGAATCATCCTTCCTTCCTAAGCCAGCAAGCAAGAGCTATCTTGCAAAGATGAGCACTATTTTTTAACTCGCTGGCACTTGTTCAGCTGTTACCATCAGGTAGATCAGGGTCAGACAGACTCCACAGCTCCCCAGCAACACTCTTAGGCTTTTTTTCTCTATACTGTGGCTTGTGGCTACCTCTTATTGCATACATTAGCCAGGCAGAACTCTCCCCATGTGACGCAGGCATTTAATGATAACGTGCTGTACCTTCTGTTGTATATCCATTAATGCTGAAAAGAGAGATCTTTCAGAAAGATCACAGTATCAGAACAAAACGCACAGGTGATTTGTTCCAGATGAATGGAAGCATATGTTTTAGAAAAAGCACAAGGTGAAGGGGTCCAAGTCTTCTGAAGCATTGCCAGGGCTCTTGTTTAAGACTGAGAATCTCACTCCTAACTCTCACTAATACGGACTCTTAAAAAGATTTCTCTCAGCTGCTCTTACCTTGCTGTGCAGTGACGTCTGTCCCATCCAGAGGGTTCACAATGCCTGGATAATCCCTCCCAAATGAGAGATGTTTGATATAGTGTGTCATATTGATCTGAAACAGAAATGCTGATAACTCAAACAATGCACAGCATCCACAGGGCAAAGCAAGGGGCCTTGTGTTCACATTCAGAATGTTTTTCTGAGTGTTGCTCCAGCAGGCCTTACTCAGTGTTTCCTAAAAGTAAACTAAAAGGCACTTGCTTTTTTTTTTTTAATTCATGGAAGATTGCACGATGTAGAATTTCTCCATTTTCTACTCCAAATCCTCAGATCTTTGTGTCCCTCCCCCCCACCCACACAGCAAGCTCTCCCATCCACTCCTTTCCCTGGCATAGGAGCAAAAAACTGTCAACTGCCATTGGTATGGGTACCATCTGCTCTCCTCACAGCACAACTAAACCTCAACCAATTCAGCAGAATTAAAAATTGAGGTAGCCTTAAGAAGAGAGCAGCAGACTTGTGAGGCAACATGAAGATGTCTCAGAACACACTGTAGAGCCCTGCCTGAAAGCAAGTCCCATACTGTACCTAGGTGCATACAGCCTGAAGCCAGATGGGATCAGCACACTGAGGTCCCAACGTGGCAACTGTAGGGAAATCCAGAAGGAAAACAGACTGAGAGAATTGGGAAGTTATCTTGGAAACACTTACGTTATCAAGTCCAAAGCTCTGGAGGTCATGAACTGTAACAGAAAAACAGTTTAACAGTGTAGTTCAGACTACAAAATCAAAGCATACCTGTTTTATTTTAGCTACTGCTGATTAAAATGGAAAAGTAATAACCCGGGTTTCTCTCCTGCTTGCAGGTGGACATATGATAGATTAAACTGCTGCAAGTCCTTTCATAGACTGCCCACCCACTGCTAGAATGGAGGAAAGTAATTGAAGGTCTATTCAGATCAGATATTTCAGCTGTTGCCTGAACATGTTCTTAACATATGGCAAAAACAAATTCCTGGGGTCAAGCAAGGAAAAGTTCACTGTTACCCCAATCCTAACCTGATCTCCACTTCAGTTCTTGCTGAACTCCTCTAACTGCTGGAAAAACAGAGGCACGACAGAACAAAACTAACAGCTGAGGGCAGCACGTGCATCAGCACTGCATGAAAGCACCCTACAGAACTCAACAGCAAGTGAGCACCTATCAGCACCCTGCCCATCAGCACTGCTACTCCTGCCCTGAGAACACAGCGAAAGGACAAGCCCTTGAAAGGCCAGCTTTCAACCTGCCTTCTGCCACTCCTGCATACAGCAGGCCAGCAGCACAGCCAGCACCACGCACATGGAGCACACCTGCACAGAAGGGGCCATGGAAAGCACTGCTAAAAGGAACTGCCCTCTATTTGTTGGCTACTTAACTGCAATGCCAGAAAGAAGCCTCAGTGTCAGGATGAAAACACAACCAGATTTCAGGAATGCTCCCACCAGGCTTATCCGAAGTTGCTTTGTTTTCTGAGCTAATGGAGTCAGATCACCAACAGACGCATCATTAGTGAAGGAATAATAATTATAATGAAGGAATGCTGCCCTCAAATGGTTTCTGATAATAGCACAAGAAAGGCTGCAAAGCTAAAAGAACTGATTGAAACTACCTCTCTTATAAAACAAATGTTTATTTAACGAGTACCCCGTGAACTCATTTTTTTTTCCTAATAACATCTTTCAATAAAATAATAGAAGTTTTGCTTGTATTTACACAATCCTTACTACAACAAAGATACATCCGTGCACAGCAGAGACCATATGGTTAGAAAAGGAAACACTGTGCCTGAACTACAGTCCTCTTCCTACAGCTCTGATCTGGGGAGAACCCTTTGCATTTCACAGCTAAAGTTTTCAGAGCTTGGAAACAAAGGCTGCAGCCATCAGAATTAAGGCAATGGTTTGTATTACAAAGAGCTCAGAGCAGCACAGGTCTCAAAATACTGGTAGTAGGTGGATGGCTGGACAAAATGATCTTGGAGGTCTTTTCCAACCTCGGTGATGCTATGATTCTGTCTATATGACGTGTCCCTGACAAGTGTGCAGACCTACCCCTGCCATTAGCATCATTTCTGTGTCTGTTAGCAGCTGGATCAAAGAACTCCTTGGGCTTAAAACCCCAAACCAAACAAAAAAATAAATAAAAATCAACCAACCCAATATTTGGAAATGTGTATGAAACAGTAGGTAGAGAAAGGAAGGAATGGGGAAGTGGTCTCAGCATTACATGTTTCTTAATGATTTCCAGCAGTACACTGTTTTGCTGTAGTATTATGCAATTAAGCCAAGCTAAGTGGGTTAGCTGTCAGTGAGTGTTAAGTGTCACTGCTTTTTGCACTGCCAGCAGCAACCAACCTTCAGTCAGTGACAGAGTTCTATGGAGATTCTGCCTTGCTGGACCTGCAGCTCAACTCAACCTAATGCCAGAAGTCTTTGCCTCTCACCTTCCTCTTGATGGTTCAACTCCCTGCCGCCCTCCTTGTGGTCAAG
Source organism: Phasianus colchicus (assembly GCF_987193195.1). Classification (NCBI taxonomy): domain Eukaryota; kingdom Metazoa; phylum Chordata; class Aves; order Galliformes; family Phasianidae; genus Phasianus; species Phasianus colchicus. The sequence goes on from NC_143452.1 coordinate 1,469,357, forward strand.
AATCACATCAGAGAGCCACAGCAAGCACCTCTTGGGCTGAGGACACTCTGTCACCCAGATCAGCTTCAACACACAGCTGCACACCCTGGGGCACAGCCTGCCAACACAGCAAGGGACAGGAGCACTCCTGCCCACAGCTCTGCTGCTACAGTTCCGTGCTCATCAGCTCAAATAGCTGCATTTGTTAGCACTTAAGGAGGGAGCTGAGTACCAGTGAGGATGACAAGCTTGCAGCTATAGTGGAGTACCAGAGACATTCAAGAGAAGCCCTTGAGAAGGACCAGTTGCTCACTAACCCATCACACCAGCTTTACGTCGTGCAGGATTCAAGTCAAGTCAGGACTTTTCCAAATAAAATTTCCCCATACTGCTCTGCTATAATGCTTTCCACAGATCAAACAGCAGCTGCTCACTTTATAAAACCTTTGCAATAAATGATTTTTAACTGTGAAAAAGCACAATTCATTAACTTGGGATCCAATCTGCCACCAGGTGATATGTTTATTCACCTCTGATCACCAAGGACGATGCTAAGCACATATGCACACAGTTTAGGTTGGAGATAAATATACAGCTAATTAGAGTTAGCTTAACAAAAGCCTATTCAGCATGCTTAGAGAAGAAACAGAACAAGGAAATAGAAGAGAAGATCTTAAGAGAGTGTCAGCTAGGGCAGGAGACTTATAAGCACGTCCTTTCCCTTCTGTAACTGTGGCTAAGTGCTTAGCTACATAAATAAAGAAGCCTGTAAGAGACTTTAGGTTTGTCAAGAAGTCTGTGTATTTTTATATAACCTCTTTACTTCCCTGTTTTAGTAACACACTTCGAAGGCTGCTGTCTGCCTGAAGAGTTCTCCCCATCTCACATTTCTGACCTGCACAACCACAGAGCTCCTTGGACTCTGCAACTCAGCCCTTTGCTGGGTTTAACAGCACTCACTGCCATTAAGGACTCTGCCAATAAATGCATTAAAACTGGAAAAAGCTCAAGACACAACTACCCAAACGTGGTGCTGTAAAATGAGTGAGGTCATCAATTTTCATGCTAGGGATGGATTTGCAGGGAGAAAAAGCTCGTACGTAAACATGATGAGCAGGATGAGGCTGTGGTGTGAAGGGGTGCTGAGGCAGGGAGCAGCACAGAACGTGTTGCAGGTTGGGGAGGGGATGAGCAGAGCACAGCTCCTGAGCCTTCCACCAGATGTTACCAGTGAGTGGAAACACCACATCTCAACCTGCAATCACCAGGACTCTCTCACCCTCAGAAAAATCCATTGCCTTACAGACCCTTGGAAAACCTTCTACTAAGTATTCAGAAGGGCTGGTGAATGAATTCCCAGCAGCAGTTCTCCAGCCTGTTGCACAAGTGAGATTAAATGAGAGAATTATCCCATATGACTTCAAAAAACAGAATTCCCTCTGACTTGTCACCACGTGCCCCTCAATTACACCACCTGCACAGAACACCTACCAATATATTATCTCTCACAGTGACATATTAAAATTGTGTGTAAGACAAAGATTCTCAACCTTTCCCATCTGGTGACCTCAATTACCAGAGATGAATGACCTGAGATGGGTTTCTTTTTAGCTTTCAGGAAATCTGCTCAAATCCCAGCCTTTATCAACAGCTCCTCCCAAAGGAGATTTATGGGCACAGCAAATAACAGAAATTGGGTTATACTGTAGTATGTAGTTTTTGGGGAAAAAAAAAAAAAAGCAACACTTACTCTCAACAGCGTGCACTGCAAAATTGAGCAGAGTGGGAGAGAAAAGAGAAATATTCAGATCTTTACAATGAAAAGCAGAAGGTCAGATACAACAGCATTTAAAACTTGTACCAAAGAGCAGAAGCACAACAGCTTTGCTGGTGCACTTGCTAGGCCATGTAAAGAGACTCCCTAGCTAGCCAAAGGCCTAACACAGGGACTAGCAGTCATTTAAAAAGGAACAGAGAAAAACAAAAATGCAGGAATTAGTCACCAAAAAGAAAAATACAATGGGATGTCCAAATTTCTTAATATAAGCTCTAACACAGCATGCCACACAGCACTGCTGCTTGTATTCAGACTTAATCTTTCAAGTCCTCAGGGTAAAGGAAAGGCCATTGTGGCAGCAGCCAAAGCTATCCAGGTGTTGTCAACATTTACATTCACAACATTTTTGTTCATTCAGTTCCAAGATCCCAGCAAAGGTGAATACCTGGAAAGATGGGAAACGTGTGCATGGGCAGCACATCTCAAAGCTTACTAACTTTTGTTAAGCAACCTCCTTTTTTGTTGTTGCTGTTGTTTCAAGAGACCATTCACCTGTATACTCACATTGTGCACGATTAACCAATAACTCACAGATTTATACCTGCAAGGAGATGGGCCTCTGAATACTTCACAGCTTCCACCCCTTCTGCCAAATGCTACACTGCTGGTAGTGCTTCTGTGACAGCACAGGCTTTGCTATGGAGGAGGTATGGAAGGTATAGAGAGCCTCCAGACAGCTGCTTGACAAACCTCAGCTCTGATAGATGGCAGTGCAGTGGGAAATGAAATCACCACTTTTGTGGTCTCCAAACCACACACATTATCTTGGAAATAATGCTTGGTCCATCTACAGATGAGCGAGACTTGAGTCTTTCAGCACCAACACAAACACTGAAAGGAGTTTACCAATGTAAAAAGGAAAGTCCTTAGCAGTTCTGAGGATGAAATAATAATCTCAGCCTCCAACATTCAGTTTGGGGATGAAAACTATTCATTCTCCAGCAAACACTACTTTGGAAGAGATGAATAGCGTACAGATGATTTCTAGCTCCATGATGAAATTCACTGATGGTGGTTTTGGTTCCCACTTTCTTTTCCAAAATAGTTGATGGGCAAAGAAGAGCTCAGCTGAGGTCCTGGCGTCTGTAGAGTCCTGTGCAACAGCACAGCCCCACAACCAGCAGGGCTCTGGGACAGGAGAAGAAGAGGAGGCTGCAATTGACAGCAGAAAGAATTAGTTGGCCTGCTCTTGGCAGCCAATGAGAAGATAGCAAGGGACCAAAAAATGACAATCAGTCCTCAGTCAAAGACTATATGTCCACTTTGCAATTCAAAATTCAAATCATTAGAAGCTACGAAAAACAAGATATTCTACAGGTCTCGTCCAAGGATGCTTCCATATAGGTTTCAACTGTCAAAAAAATCTATTAAAGTAGTGAATAAATCTACCACAAATGAGGAAAACAAGTGGTAATCACAAAAATGCCTTCAAAGATAACCTCTTTCCTCCGGTTGACCACGTAGGGTGTAAGTACAACATGTGGATCACATTGAGAACTGCTTTCATTCACAGAATCTGTCACAGTCATTGGAAATGTGTCTTAAAAGACAGAATGTTTTGAATGTAGTCATCAGTGTCAGTGTTTTTTAGGCTTCTGAAAGAATCAAATGATATATTTTAAGAAAGTCTCTCTGGCTGTCAATACAGAATGATGGGGAATGTCTTCCCTAAGAAACAGTGACAATCACACCCCTGCAACAGAATGGTCCAAAGACAGTCTGAAGGATGACGAGAAGCCCCAGCTTCCTCTTGATTAGGAGGAATGCAGCAAGGAGGAAGAAAGTGACAGCAGGATCACCTCTTTGGAGGAAACTACCACCAAGAAAGTTCCCCCATGCTGGAAGCTGACTGCAAAGTTCCATATCCAAAGCAGGAGATGGCTGCTCAGGAGATTAAAAGACTAGATCATTTAATTTAATCATTTAACCATTTCTTTTTTTTCCACCTGAGATAGAAAACATTCTTTGAGGAAAGGTGTGAGCTGCTGCAAAGAAAACAGCTGTGATATGCAGGACCATGAACAGGCACAGCTGATGCTGGAGGCTGTCCTTACAAAGGCATGAGTGAAAAGAGAACTTTCCCCAAATCTTAAGTATCCTACATAAATTAGACCTGAAAATTCCAGTTCAGGATCCAAGGCCTATGAAGTAGACAACAGTGAAACAAGCCTAAACTCAGCTAGTACCAATGAACAAGCAGGAAAAGAAGACTGCAGATATCACTGATGTTTGACTTTGGTTTTTCCCTTGGCACAAGCAAGTCAGGACTTTTGGCACAATTTCAGTGCCAAAAAGTCTACTTGGAAGCACTTCAGTCCTCCTCATAACTTCCTTCAGTCCTCGTAACAACCTGGGATGTCCCAGTGCAACTGGACCACAGTGTCTGAGGAATAAACCAAGACCATTAGGATGACATTCAGGAATGGAGGAGTCTTCTCTGACACTGATGATGGAGCACCACAGTGCAGCTTTCAAGCAGCCAGTTTTCAGTGCTTCCAATAATCCAGTGTCACTGCTTAGATACACCAAAAACGTGAGTATGGATGGACAAAACCTGCACTAACCCTGCAGAGCCTGACATTTCTTATCAGTTAACACAGGACAGAAACACACCACCCCTCAGTTTTCAAATTACATCATACCTCTTGGCCTGGGATTATGAGAAACCAAACAAAAGCAAAGCCGTATTTAACAATTGTGCACAGTAACTTTCATTTAGGTTGGATACATATGAACAAATATGGAATCAGCATCAAAAGAACATGAAAAAAGGCTACATGCAAGCACAGAAAAGCATCCACACAAACAACAGTAAGTGAAGTGAAATAATCTCACCTGGATTTAACATTCATGCGAGCAGAAACAAAGCAAAACAAAAAAAAGACAAAATAACATTTTCTTCAAAGTGAACAAACTTTTTTAAACACAGTTTTTGTTTTTCAGCATTTCCAGCACTTCTACTTCCTTCAGATACATGAATAGTGCATAAAACAGGGAGGGGAACTGTTCAAACGTGAAAATGTCCAGCACTGCTAAAAAGATTACCAAGAGACCATCAGAGGTCCTCTGACATAAACACAGCCAGAATACAAGGACATCCAAGACACACTTCTGGGGTCACATTTATAAAATTGAGAATTAATTCTTCTGAGAGCTTCAGACGTGAGGGTCTTGATTTGTATGAGAAATCATTAACACAAATACACGTGAAATACAGTTTGAACACTGATGTCCCCTTACAACAATAAGATACACTTGTGTCCCTTAACAGCATGAGGTTCACAGGCTGCCTCTTTCAAAATTTTGATTCCCATCAGTCGACACCAACCTGCCTTAAAACATGAACACATATCACACTGACAGGGAGAAATTCAAAATAGCCCAAAGTGGATCAAACTGAAGAAATCTGATGTGAGTGAACTCTTTAAGAAGGTCTCCTTATGAGGATTATCCACTCATAAAATATTTAAAAACGCATAAAAACAGAAAAAGGAGATCAACTGTTGATAATTTGATTTTGATGGCTACTTGTTAGGATTCTTCTGATTAGGAAATTAAGTACATTTAGGCTGCCATATTTAAGCAATATTAGCAAACTTTAATAGAAATTCAATCTTTTTTTCTAGTCGAAACAGGACCTCTGATTTCCTCTGATATTCTCTATTTAAATATAAGAAATTCTCACAAGCCAAAGCCAAACAATTTAAATTAGAGATGTGAGAAATGGGATGAACTCTGGGCAAGGCTGCTCCACTTTTTTTTTTTATAAACCTATATTCCTCACACATCCAATTAATGATTTCAAATCTCTCCTAAGATTCTAAAAAAGTCTTCTGGCAAATGATTTCTGGGGACAAAACATGAGTATATGAGCTCCCTACAACTCCCTGTAAAGAGGCTGAGGTGAGGTGGGGGTTGGCCTCTTCTCCCATGTAACCAGCAATAGGGTGAGAGGAATGGCCTCTTAGGGGAGATTCAGGTTGGATGTTAGGAAGAATTTCTTCTCCAAATGAATGGCCAGGTGCTGGAATGGGCTGCCCAAGGAGGTGGGGGAGTCACCAACCCTGGAGGTGCTCAAGAAACGTTTAGATGTTGTACTGAGGGACATGGGTTAGTGGGAAATACTGGTGGGCAGTTGGAATGGATGACCTTGGAGGTCTTTTCCAACCTGGTTGATTCTATGAGAACAAAAATATAAGCAAGAAGAGAAAAGTGTGCATGGAAAAAGAAGCCCAAATAAGACATTAATCATCTGTGGAAAAACAAGCTTCTTTTGGGTTACATTTAACCCAGTGCAACTACTAAAACAAACCAAAAAAAGAACAAAGATTGAGCTACACGCAATTAAAGCTAGTATAACTAAATAGAATTCAAGTTGTACCTCATCCTGTACTAGTTCTTTTTAGTATGTGTGTGTGTTAGTCCTATATGCCCTCTTATTACTTAATCTACTTTCAAAAAAAGCGATTTCAATTCACTTCTACTGAGGAGAGAAGGTTTTGAGGGTGTTAACAGTAAGCACGTGATATTAAATCAGAAGCTGAGATCAGAACTATATCTATGATCAGGTTAACAAAGTACTTCTGAACAGGACCTTTTGCTTTGCTGAGAAGATGCCTGTACAGATTCCCTATCCAGAGGTGTGTTAAACTAGAGGAATTCTCAAGAAAGGAGGAGAGTGTCAGTGTAAGAAACTGACAAGTCAGTCTGCTAGCTTCAGCAATTGAGGAACACCATCAAACAGAAGTATGGACTCAGGTCTACCCATCAGCTGGATTAACAGCACAGCCCCTCCACCACCAGGCACGGAGAGCATTGTGATGGAAAACACTTCCCACAGTACTGACTTAGTGTTCACCTTCCTATTTTCTACTGGTTCAAAATAGTATGAAATAGAAGAGAGCAGCAAAAATTCTGTCAGTCATCTCAGTTACGACCTAACAGTGGAATTATTATTTTTCATTCTACTTAATAACAGTTCAGAATATTCAGACTTCTCTTAGGCACTGACCAATACAAGTTCAGTTTGCTATTTGTTATTACAGGAAAAGGAAAGAAAAAATAAACAACAACAACAAAAAAAACCCAACCTTCCTCCTCTCTGTAAACTACCAAAAAACTAATTAAGACATGATGTTAGTTATATTGAGGGCAAAAACATTCTCAGCTTCATTTATGAACAAACAGGCTCTGAGCCTGCTGCACATTCAGAAAATCATCAGAGGCCATATTTAGTATTTAATGTGAAAGAATAGCCAGAAAGCAGAAGGTCTGCCTGCCCCACATCTTTCCTCCTACTCTTTTTCTTTGCCCTTGAAAACAGCAACATTCTGAACTAGGCCTCCAAAAGGTCTGCAGTAACTACAGAGTCCTTTCTTGCTGTTCCTGCACTCACCCACTGTGGCCCTCAGTTGTTCACTACAGTTGTGCAACACTTCCATTGCACACAAGACGAGAGCCATCCTGCCCCCACCCACATATGGGTCAATGCTGGCTGCAGGAAGGCTGCTGCTTTTACACTGCTTTAAGTGCAAGTTCTGCCAGAAGTGACACATTTAATTATAAGGACTGATGTGGAAAAAAAGCAGAGGAGCTTTTTGCACAGAAATGCTTCATCATTTAATCTGTAGAAATGGCTCAAAGCCTGGTTTGTTTTTCTTCAAAGACAGTTACTCAAACAAAGTGCAATCTCCCCCTGAGCATTACCTCAGTGGAACAGATCACACTATAATGAAGGGTAAAGTAGGGAAAAATCAAGCTAAAAATCAAAGCTCTTTGTCAAATCTTTACCAGAAATTTCAGGCTTTGAAAACCTTATCAAGGGAACTGAAAACATTCTGTTAAACCACAAATATTTTTGACCAAATTCCAGCTAAAGACAAAAAGCATAAATCAACTATCATTACTACTCTGGACACTTTGTATTTAGGTATACAGGACAAAACTCTTTACAACTTAATATAAATAAAGTGCTGATTTGCTTTCAAATTATCCTCGATGTTCTACAAATACCCCTCCCACAGATACTGATATTCAGGTCCTGGGCTTAATGCCATAGCCAAGTTTTACAGCAGAGCTGAGCAGTGAAGTTTTATGGAACTCACCTCTCCCACACCCTTCCATCCCCATGTTCTGTTTGTTCATGATAGTTCTAAAATTTTGTACCAAAACTCCAACATCCTCCCCATGGAAGCAGTGCTGCTATTCTTTCGGATCACAACGCACAGACATCCCAAGACAATGCTCAGATACACAGAGAAACAAAAGGTTACAATAAACAGAAAAAGAAAATACTTTACCATGTACGTGAGACTGCTGGAAGCTTTTTCCTGGTGCAAAGTGAAAATTTCCAGCTACCTGCAGAAGACAGTCACCGTTCATTAAAAGTTCTGAATCCATATACATAAAGCAGCCATATAGGTGCTGGCTTTTTCCTCTGGGTTTTTAAACTAGATATACATCAAGCAAGCTGCCTTTCCAGGTGACACTACCAGCAGATGCTATTTCCCCTGTTCCTCACAGGCACAGTCATGCTGAAAGCCATAATTACTGATGTGGGTAATAATCTGTTTTATGCAGATTATTTTTAGTAGACATAAAAATCAAAAGAAGGAGGAATTAATTTTTCTGGGAGGGAACTGCCTAAAAGAAGATAGCACAGAAAAGGAGGGGAGGAAATAACAGAGGGACAGTGAAGAAGATTATAAGCAAATGAAAAAAAAAACCCCAACTCAAGACAATAAACTACAGTGATCCTATGTACACACCCACGAAAATAACCTGGTCGCAAAAATAAAAGGACTAATCAGTTTGTTAAAACTACATCCAGGAATTGTAAGGGATACCACATGCACTTCCAGCAGCTGTACACACAGTCCCCTGGAAGCTCTCAGTGTCCCAAACCATACACTACACTTTGGCATCTGTGCAAACCCCTGCAAAGCTGATGAGGATGAGTTTAGTGATGGCACCAGAAATTCCCCTGGTGACACCCACTCCCTGTCCCTGCATGAGTCTTTCTTGCTTATCACATTTGGTGACAAATGGCCCTCTAATGGTCTGGTATCCAAAGTGGTACCAAATCACAGTACCCAGCTTTGTATACAGCATGTTTACTCCCTATACATAAAGAATTCTGTCTACAGAAAGAACACATAAAGATGTTTAAAAAAAAAATAAATCAAAAAACAAAAAACCACACCAAAAATGAAAAGGAAAAAGCAAATACTTGTATATGAAAGATTAGCCCAGGGCTGATTTCCAGAATGTGCTTGGGAATCTGGGTTTGGATGCCCTCCAAATGAGAAGGTAGTTAAATAGTCATCTGGTGTATCTTGCACTTAATTTTCATATATCATTTACAAAAAACTCCTCTCTGAGCAATTTCAGCTTTGACAACCAGCTGTAATATTCTTGCTTCTCCTCTTTTAAAAGAAGATAAGATTTCACTCTATTCAACACTTCTGCTGGCAAGCTGCTGGTTCCTATTACATCCAGCATCCACTGGTAATGTCTGCTTTAAGACCTGACGTGCAGGTTGGACTACGTAACCCTAAAGAAGCCACCTCTCCTCCAAAAGCCTCAGCAGAAAGACTTGCTAGATAGATGGTAGAAAAAAGCCAAGCTTATTCCAGGCCTGCATTCTTCTTACAGCCCACACAATGAAATGGGATTACTCCCTTCCCATTGCCTTTCCTCAATTCTTTACAGCTGCAAGTACTTTGTTGAGCCCAGGGGTTACTGTATCACAGCACATGAACACCTAAAGCTGGAAAAGGAGAGGAACACCCAGATTCTGCCTTCTCACATTCAGCCTCACGGTGCAGGTATACAACAAAACTCATCTCTCACCTTATTGACCTCCAGAAAACCATACACTTGGCAGCCTTCATTCTTCTGCTCTTGCATTTTCTGGCTAAACCCTTCCCTCTTGCACTGCTCGATGGTATCTGGGTTCTTGAAGGCCCAACCACGCCGCCTGTATGCTTCTCTGACATCATCACAAGTATTACAACATCTGCAAAAGCACAAGTACCATCTTAGTATCTTTATCACAAAAAAGAGATGCTTCTGTTCAGGACTCAGATATTTGGTGGCCGCTTCTTCTCCAAAGCGATAAAGCAAACACTGTGAGCTGGATCTTGAAGGTTGACCTAATGGTTCTGGAGAAGCTCAAGCTTTCTGATTTATCTGTTGAGTTTTTGATGCAAGGGCACAAGCCATTTTAAAATGGTTCTCAAGTCTGAGAAGATCTTTGTCCATTTAGAAAGCCATGCTGCTCCTTGGAAACAAATTTCCTATAAAACCTACCAGGGTCCCACATTTCTGAGTAGTTTTGTGTTTCCCTGAGTGAACAAAGCATTTGCCCATTTCTCTTCTCCTTTCCTCTGGTTTTAAACCATGATTGTCAAAGTTGGACAAAACGTTAAACCTTCTTCAATACTTTTCCACCTCTGGACAACATTTTGGTCACCAGAAGAAAGAAAATAAGGAAACAAAAAACAACCATTTATTTTTATTAGTTCCACATTTTGCTATGTGGAATAAAGAAAAACCCCTCAAAATGCAAAAAACATCTTGAGGGAACAGAAGAGCTGGGACAAACAATGTATCATCAGATAGAAAATAAGACTGGAGTGTACTCAGGACCTACAGCCCAAACAAGGATCTGCTGTTACAGCAACCTGCAGGGAGGGGGAATGAGGAGCACAAATGACCCATGACACCTGTTGTCTGTGTGAGCAGTGCACACCGAGTTTATGCTCACGTAAGGATGGAAAGCCTGCAGCAGGAGTGTGAAGGCAGAGCCATCACTACTTTTATACCAAGGCATCCCAGACGATGGTGAGCAGTGTCACCCTGACCCTGAGCATGGATGTACACAAACCAGAACTTCATTGTCCATTCTTAAGCACTACATACATAGCTACACAAGGTTTAACAAGAGCACAACGGTCAGAATTCTCAGAGCACAAAGGATTTCATTGCACAAACTTCACAGACATCCTGCAAAAAACAGGCATGCAACTTAGAAGTATTCCCTCAAGTGCTAAAAAGATACAGAAAGGTCTGTGGTTACCGAATGTCTTCTGATTCTGCCCCATAACAGCTCTCGCAACGATCAGCATCCAAAGAATTGGGATCAAACACTTTTTCTTCTTCTTTCCCCAGCTCTAAAACAAAATAGGATTCCAAGTGAAGAGGCACGTCTAGAAACAGTGTCTTGTCTTGCCTCCAAATAGCACCACATATTATTTGAGTATATTGTACTACATTTAAGACCTATATTGCTACAGCTGAATTTAAACAGCTATCAATCAACTTACAATCACAGAGCTTAATGAAGACAGGTTAACAGAGAACTGGATACAGAGTAGCCATTTTCATCCCCACGCTTCAAATTTCAATGCCACAACCTCTGAATACAGAAAAGCTGCTGAGTTACACGACAGGGACACTATCACCACAAGCCCAGACAACCAGAAAAATGCTCACACGTAGTGATTATTCAGCCCTTGGCTTAGTTTTGCCCTCCAACATCACATCTGATGTTGTATTTACTGATACAAATCAATAAATCCAGTTTGTGCTGACATACAGAACTACACTAACTCACAGTAAGGTAACATGAACCTCACATTTTGGAAAGGAAAAGCAAAATTAAGGACAGCTGTGAGATCACAGCACTTCCCCAGAATTGTTTCTGGTTTGCACGAAAGTGCAAGGATGAGCCATGGTATGGAAATAACATAGGTGAAGGGCTTAGGTGGCCAAGTGTTATTTGATACAACTCCATCATGTGTGTATTAACACACGTGAATTAAGCATAATAAGGTGTAAGTTTAAGCTGAAAGGTTGAGTCAATGGAGCTCTTCCTAGAGAAATGCTCTTTCCTCTAACTAGACTGTCCCATTTGTCAGCCCAGTCACTGCACGATACAAGCAAACTCAACTTCTGCGAGCACAGCTGCTTGATTCCCAGCAAAAGACCATCAGCAGCTTCACTCCTGAAATCCATCCACGACGCCCTGTCAGTTTCAGAGTGACTGGGTAAAGATTTACTTTACAAAAGCAACAAGTGTAATAGGAGTTTGTCTGCTCTGTCAGTTTAATAGATTTGGATGCTATAAACTCTTGAACAGTTTATGGTGTTCAAGTACTCTTCAGCTGTCACTGAAAGTCAAAACAAGCACAAGTAACACAGACTACAAGAGCACCCATTCATAAAGTAGCACGTTACCGTGTCTCTCAGCCTCTGGAGTCACACGATTGCCAGCTTTGTCCAAACGCTGTTTGAACAGGTTGTGCTCCACGTCCAGCTGCTGTTCTCCTGCTACGTCCATTGCATCGATGCTCAAATCTGAAACCAGCAAGCAAGGAAAGCAGTCTGTAAAAGCACCTTTCTCACGGCTTGTGGCAATCTGAGGAAGCATTCAACCAGTGAAAATACAGAATCTTTTAGCAGGGGATAAGAATGTGCCAAAATTGGATGAAGACGCATTATTGGGACCAAACAACTTACAGAAAATGGAACGTACTGTGTCTGCACCCTAAATGACTGCTCCAAACGCAGTGTTTAATGTAAAGGTGTGACTGTTTTCAACCATCATAGAAATCCTAAAGGCAAATAATCAAACCCTTCCTCCTGAAAACTCATTGGTGCAAACGGCAGCCCGGGAGTTAAGCTCAAAGCCAGCTGAGCACTGCCCTCCTCTGTCCTCTCACCCCCCCTCCAACAGCAGCACGTTCTCCTGCGTCCCCTTTTCACAAGGATGATCCAGGAGCCCCGGCCTCAGCCTGGCATCCAAGCACCACGGGGTGCCTGCCGGCAACGCGTTGCGCTGTAATGCCGACGGCTGCTCTGCAGGGAACAGCAGAGGTTTCCAACACCTCCTGCTGTGCTGTGAGTGGGAGTCAGGCACAGAGCAGCGGCTCCAAACAACCCTAACGCTTCAGCAGCGACGCTGCCCAACCTAAGCGTGCCCCCAGCAGCTCCAGCACCGCGCAGGGCTCACGTCCCACCCCCAGCGAGCAGCCGGAGGAGCGAACCTCCGGCAGGGCGGTACCGCATCGCTGCGGTTCGACTCACAGGCACAGGGCATGTGCGGGAAAACAACGTCGATGTTGATCTTCAGCTTATCTCCCCTCGATTTGTCAACGTACAGCTCGGGATGGACCTGGAGAAAAACAGAGAGCCCGAATGCAGCGGGAGACAAACCCGAAGCCCCTTTCCCCGCCCTGTGCCCGCCACTCACCTCCTTGGTGAGGTAGTACTGCAGCTCCGAGAAGAACAGCAGCACCATGATGAGCCCGCTGACCACCGTCACTGCCGGGACACGAGAAGGGCCGTCAGCCCCCGCCCCGCCCGCCCGCCTCCTGCCGCCCCCGCCCGCCCGCTCACCCAGCGCTCCGCCGCACGTCTTCACCCGAAAGTCCTCCAGCGTTTTGGGGAACGCATCGAACCGCTTCAGCCGCCACAGCGACTCCATGGCGCCGCGCGGCCCGGAACCACTGCGGCCTTCCGGGGCATCGCCCCGCCCGCAGCGCAGCGCCTCGGAACGGGGCGGGCTGGGCGGCCGCGGCCTCGGGCGGCTGCGGGGGTTGGGGAGCCGCAGCTCTGGGCGGCGGCGCCGAGGCTGCACCGCCTCTGGGTGGGCAGCTTCCATTCACACCTGAGCTACAGCTCTTCCAGTTTAAAGCCGTTCCCCTTGGCCTGTCGCTGTCTGTGTGAGAAGCCGATCTCCCTCCTGTTTATGTGCACCCCGGAGTACCGAAGGCTGCGCTGCGCTCACACCGGACCTCCCGTTCTGCAGGCAGAACAGCCCCAGCTCCCTCAGCCTCCCTCCATAGCAGCGGTGCCTGATCTCCCTTTCCGTGTACTGAGGACTATGCTCTCCTTGGCCTCTCATCTGACCGGAGTACCTGTAGAATCCCTTCTTGTTTGCTTTTTTTTTTTTCTTCCCACGTCCCTTGCCCCGTTCTGTCCCATCTGTGCCTTTGCTTTCCTCGCTGGCAGCCCCGCACTGCTCTGCTTGCACCTGCAGCCCCAGCAGGGCAGCTGCATGCTGACACCCGGCGCAGGAGGCACAGGAGGAGATGGGCACCCAGGGCAGGGTTTGTAGCCTCAGAGTCTGATAGTCTCACGGTGTGGGAATAAACCGTCCCATGCGGGACTGAAAAGAGAGTAGGCACCAATTACGAGCTGGCAATCTAAGAGTTAAGAGTCTCAGGGTTCTGGAAGGTAAACTCAACAAAGCAAACTTTTCCATGTTCCTGACCTTTCTTAGCAGTAGGATCCCAGGCTGAGTTTCTAGTTCATTTCTCAAAAGGAAACAGAAGCAACTGCTTTACCAACGATTTCAGGATGTTCCATCATTTACTGACAGTGATACAATCCCCTGGACTCTTCTCTTTGGCAGGAAGACCATCCCAGCATTTCCTCGTAGGAAAGATGCTCCCATCCTCCCAGCAGCTTGGCGGCTGTTCCCTGGGTCCAGTTCTGTGTTACTGGGGAGCCCACACCTGGGCACTGTGGCCTCACCAGAGCCAAGTAGAGGAGAAAGGAACGATGACCTCGAGCTGCTGGCAGCACTTCTCCTAACAGCCCAGGGATGAGCGATGCTCAGCAAGAGCTGAGGCAGAAGAGCTGTGCAGTGCCCCAGCTGCTCCCCACCAGCACTTTGCATCCCCACGTGTCCCCAGGTGAGGTCGGGCCGCCCGCTCAGCAGTGGGGCTGAGTGCAGTGCCGTGTGCTCTCTGGCACCCAGCTGCTCCTGTGGGACCTGCCTCAGCCATTCCCCTCCTCAGTGTCCCACGGTGGCTGAACCCAGTGGTGCCCATTGGGCTCCTGGTGCCAGGAGACACTGCAGACTCACCAGCAGTGGGGCCTGGAGGGGCTGTGCTGCATGTGTGGTAACAAAACACTGTGGGACCGATAGGAAGATGTTCTTTTTCACTGCTGGAACCTCCCCTGAGTCAAAGTATCCTCCAGAGAGCGTGGCTTGAGGCTCAGGAGGGCAGCTATGAGCTGGTAGCACAGCAGGCAGACAGCCCTGGCAGCAGCCCAGCACTGCCTGCAGCCCCTGCAGAAGTTGTGCATGCAGGAGACAGTGCAGGCATGGTGGGCAGTGGGCAGAGACAGATGGGGCACAGCTCCTCCTCACGGGCCTCCCCCTCCCCCTGTGCCTCCTGGTGCTGCTGCCTTGGCGTGGAGCTGCTCCAAGGACAGACTCACTGGAGGCAGTCAGCAACCTCCAGTCCTTTCGTGTCATTGCGAGGGACAGACACTTCATTGCCACTGACAGGAGCTCTGACATCTGGCGTTCCTTGAACAGGATCCTTGGTCACATCCAACCCTCCTGCAGGACCTTGACATCTCATGTACTGCTGGCAAGGCCTTGGCATCTTGTGTTCTGATAGGGGAAGACATTGATGCCTCGAGAAACACCAGCAGGACTCAATGCAGGCCAGGTGCTTGGGTTACCTATAGCCACCCACTCTACTGTGAGGTCATGGGGTGACAGTGGCTCTCTGGTAGAACTAATGGATGTAATTTGTAGTTGTCATGTGAATATTTTTGACATTTGCCTCCCAGAATCACCCAAGAACTTTCACTTGGTACAGTTTCACAAATATTAACAAATAAACCATTTCTTGAAGCGACAGATACAACAGATTCAACATTGATCAATGCAGTAGCTGCGATAGTGCTGGTATGTGACATTAGTGCTAGAAAAATTAATTCTATTCTGGGTATTCTTCAACAAGACATGGCTTACCAAGAAAGCATCCCTACCTTGGTGGAGGAAGAAGAGCGTAGCTTCACATTTCTTTCCATTTATCTTCTCTCCTTAAGTCTCTATCACTATTCCTTTCTCCCCCCCTCCAGCACTTTCCCTTATATCCTTACCTGTTCCCTCTCAGTGTGGACTTGTAACATCACCTGGGTGAAGAGTTGAGTACCGTAGTCATGTGTGCTTAGCATGTTCTTCTTAGAGCTCATTATTGTACTCAGGGGCATGAACTTTACTATTAATTTCAGCCTTCTCCATCTCAGTTGTCATTAGTTCTCCTGACTTAGTTGTCAGTGGGTTGGGGATTTACATTTTCTGTCATCTCAGTCTTCTGGCCAGCATACCTTTGGAACCCCTTCTTACTGGTTTCCAAGTTACTTGACAAAGTCACCTCCAATGGAGAACACTGCTGTCCCGGGGCATTTTCTGCACTGGCTTACAGCTGGGTGCTCCCTGCACGCTTTGGTACCTCTGGCTGTTCCAAGAACTGTGCACTTCCCCTTGTTAAAATCTGTGAGCCATTTCCTCAGCCCATCTGGGTCCCTCTGGCTGGTTGCACAGCCTTCTGCCGCATCAGATGCTCCTCTTGGTTTGGAATCCTCAGCAGTCCTGTGAGCTACTGTGAGCCCTGTAACTACTACTGACTCCTGGATATTCTGTTCTTTCCCTCAGGTTGTTTGTAGCAGTGAGGGAGCTGAAAGCCAGTCATTACCAGCATACCAGTGCTTTTTGTGCAAAAGGAGCAATCTTCCATCTCCAGTATCTCCTCTCCACCACCTCATTTTTATAACATGCATTTTCCTCCTTCTCACATTAAACCATGCAATGGCTCACACTAACTTCCTTGTAGAAATGAAAAGCTACTATAACCTTTCCCTATGCTACATATTTACCTACCACTTGCTTTTTTTTTTTTTTTTTTTTTTTTTTTGCTGCAGAAATGAGTCCTCCAGCAAAATTTCTTTTAATAAATAAACCATCAAAACATTTCAGTCACTAAGTGATATCATCAAATGCAAATAGAACCAAGTGCACCCTGACTTCCTACAGCAGAAGATAATTTCTGGCAAGGGTACGAGACATGAACACTGCAACAGTGCAGCTGCCCCAGTACAACAAAGAAATAACAAAATATCCCTGTTGTTTGGACACCCAGAGAATAATGCTTAGCACTACGCTAAGTACAAAAAGAAATCGATCCATCTAACAAAACTTGGTTTTGAAGAATGTAGTAGGGGAAAAACATAGATCAGGAAAGTGCAGTGTTTTGAAGAAATAAGTTTATTTTATTGAAAAAGTCTTTGTAAACAGTTCAGAAGCTGACAGGAATAACCTAACCTGGAGAGCCACTTGGAGGCTGGTTGAGGCATGCCATGATGGAGTGCTTCAGAAGAAGATGGCTGACCTTCTTGTCAGGCTTATGCCCCGACCCCATCCATGCCAGCCGGCATCAGATTTGTCCCATCACTGCTGCTGGGAGACCCTGCAGTGCTCCGAACTTCTCTCTTACCTCAGTACTGTGCTCTGCACCAATCACCTCACCACCTGCTACCGCAGGTCTCCAACTCAGCTCTAGCTGCACACTGCTCCTGCTACCTCAGGCCATCCTTTGTGGTGGATCTCACTGCTGAGTGCAACAGCTGTCTCTCAGGAGATCGACAGTTCAGAGATATTAGTGCCAAGGTATGGTTCAGAGATCGATCCAGCTTCTGAGTCTCTGCCTCCAGAACAGCAGCTTTGGGCTCCCTGACCACAGTCTCTAGGGAGTAAGACAGCTCTTGGTGAAGGTCCAACAGCTCCTGGCTGGTCTTTGCACAACACTCGATATAGTCCTGCTTGTATTTTCGTTCTTGTGCCAACTGCTGCTGCAGAAGAGTCACCTGAAAGAGGTAGAAGGCTGAGTTCAGAGAAACCCACACTGTAGGACCATCCTTAGCTCCGTGGAACCAGCTGTCAGGGAAGCACCCTCTAACTCCAGTCCTGGCCAACACTTTGTCCTTGTTGAATGGGAAGTGACAGGTTCCAAAGTCAACATGAACTGAACTTAGATGATCAACAATGTAAATTCCTTTCTCTCATACTGTACACGTGTACAGCACTGGCGTATCTGCACAGCAAAGAAAAAGATTCCTACAGGATTTAGTAATGCAACTCTTTTTTCAAGAGAAATTTTGGCATCTGTCACCTTAGTTCCACATGCTTTTTCCTCAGCAAAAGGTTACAGCAGTGTCATTAAAAACGACTGCTTGCTCAGGAACGAGGTACTGAAGAACCGTTCTGTCAGATACAGTTTAAAAACTTAACAGCTAACATGAGAAAAGGAACCAAAGGGAACCACACCACTTCAGAGAGGGACAAATCTGACCTTGTATCTGAAATAACAAGGACACCTTTGTGAAAGTGGGGTTTAAAGGCAGAAAACACACCTTGGTAGGTAATCCAGGGACACAAGTGGGAGAAGCAGCTGCCTGCTGCTTAAAGCATCTGCCAGGAAACAGGAGATCTAGTTGCAGTTTTGCTGTCTCTCAGAGCTACAGAGTGCCTTCATTAATAAGCTAAGACCTATTCTTTGACCAGAACACTTTAATTTTCCTGCTGAAGTAGGTCCACAGTGGATGGAGATACAACAGTCACAAGAGGAAAAGGAGTTCAATCAGTTCTCTCTAGTAACAGAACTTAGCCACTGAAGCTTCCTAGCAAGAGGTCACGATAACTTGCTGGCTTCAGCAGCACACTCAGCTTACTTTCCAGAACTAAGGAGTATGTACTTTAGCCACAGAAGTATTATGTACACCTGTTGCTTTTGTCACCTGTGAAGATTCATACCCTCCGGGAGACTTAGATCTCCTAGATGACCTAGAGTCAGATATACCTGACTCATAGAAATAAGTGGAACTAGATGATCTTGTATGTCCTTTCCAACCTTCTGATTCTATGATTCTAAGCGGAAGAGAAGTCTGGCAACCTGTTGGTACTGCCAGTATTGCTGTGAAAAGATGCAATTGAAAGGTATGTGCTTACATTGATAAAACAAATATTCTTATAGTGCTTCTAGGTCTCTGACTCAGTCCAGTACTGGGACCATGATTAGCACAGAACAACAATACGAGACTTATAGCTGCGTTACAGCTAAAAGCTTGGCCACTGTCTTGTGCCTCTGAACTCTGATAAGTTGCAAGCTCCCCTTTTATTGAATCAAGGGAAAACAGGAACAGCTGACAGGATGAGCAAGGCTCAAAGGAGACATCCTTAAAACACTCTCTGGCTGCAGGAAAATTTCAATTTTCTGATTTTCCTGCAATCCATCACCCACCATGCCTGACTTGGTAAGTCAGAGACCAGCCTACATTAACGGCCTCGTTCATCTGCGGCCAACTAATGCAGCTACCTGGGTATTTCCACTGCCTGGTGTACTCACTTCCTGACAGCTGGGACCAAGCCAAACAAAACTTGCGCTGTAACATCATGCAAAGTTGTGTTCAGCAGTGCATCTACAGCAGCTTTTGATGACAGCTTTTCTATTCCTCACCTGATTCTGTAAATCAGCTAATTGATTGCAGAGAGCAAGAGCCTCCTCCTGTGAAGAAAATGCAAGGATTTCTTTTTAGTCTCCAGTCTGGGCAGGGTCAGATTTACATTATGTCTATGTGGTTGGGGGTGAGGGGAGGGCAATGTTGCCACTAGAATTTGTCATAGTTCCTCTGCATGGCCAGACTCTTCTTTCAGCAAGTAAGATTCTGTTCGCACCTTTCTAGAAGCAGGCATCTTGTCCTCATCAGATTCTGAGAAAGAAAACCTGTTTGCATTTGGCTGTGACTGGCGACTACAACTTCTCTTCAGTCTCCTCCGTTCATGTTCCACCTGCATGTTGGATAGGAGAAAGAATCACAGAAACCAGCCACCAAACAAGGGAAAAAAAATAAAAGATCCCAGGACATTATTTCTGAGGAGATTTCTGTGCAGAGACTGTTTAATTGTATCACAGAAAGTTGGAGGCAAAAAGCACTAGATATGATGAAGAGAAAAAGAAGAGGAAAGAGCAAGAGGAAGTTCCTAACATGAGTATCAAATGCAAGTGCAAGGTGACACCAGAGCAAGAAGAGTAGGACCTGAGTAAACGTTCATCTGTGAAAGCAGAGTGGAGAAAGAAAATGTGAAACTGTGTCTCCACATGGGAGAGGAAAGTAAACAGACGACTCTAAAGGACTGTAAATGGAAACAAGCTGTGTTCCAGAGGACTATACGCACTGCAGAGGCAGTGAAAGCCTTTTTTACCTGCTCAAGAGTTATCCTGAGCTCAGCATTGAGTTGCGTCAGCTCAGACTTTTCATGTTCCAGCCTTGCAACTGCTTGCTGCAGACACTCCAGCCGCTGCCATAGGAGCTTCTTCTCCAAGAGCCATGATAGGTTCTCACTGCCTCCAATAGCTTCCTGGGTGTACACAGACATCATGCAAAGTGTCATCACATAAAGGGTAGAGGGACCAAATTAACATGCCAGAGAGGGTGACCAGCCTCAGGCTTGGACATCATCAAGTCCCTTCTTTCCTTTCTGACTGACAGGCCAAAACAGCAATATATGTTCCTACATGCTCTGCATAGGGACCACTACATAATCACGTGGCTAGTAATGAAATAACCTCTTGTTTGTTCACAAGTAAACAGAATGTGCTTGGTCAGAAACAGCAGATCTCTGAAATTACACTCTAAGCACTGTCACTGTGGGTGCTTCTCAGCCATCTTTAAAAAATTCTACAAAGTTTAGCACATTAGTTTGGTCAGCTGTGCCCTTTTGTCTCCACGCCAAATCCTAACCACACTATGTTGGCTAAACTTGGCTGGACAGCAGAACTGATTACTAATCCCCAACTTTTGGACTTGATTTAACAGCAAGCTCTGTAGTTCTTTCAGTAGCTCTGGGCTTGACAGAAAAAAATTGTAGCAGGTGAATGGTCTGTGGCCTGTGCTACACAGGCAGGCTAGCCTACGGACTGAAATCATAGGTTCTTTGGCCAAGCTGGTAAATATTTATGGGAAACAACATTAGAATCCTTTACAGACATTTTAGTTGACTGATGGCCAGTCACATCACCTACCTGAAGATGAAACCGGTCCTTGTCCCTCTCTGAAACCATACTCTGCAGGATGGCTATTTCTTCCCTCAAAGTCCCATTGGTCATTTCACTCTTAGAAAGGGCAAGAGTCAGTGCTTGTGCCTTCTCTTTCCATTCAATTTCTCCGCTTTCAGTCTGCTTCAAAATAGCAATCACACGCTTCAATTCTTCCCCCTTTACTTTCCTCTCATCTTCCAGTTGTTGGGCTAGTTCTTTCTGCCTTTTCAAGAATTGGTCTCTCTCTTGGAGGGCTCTCTTCTTCTCTGCTTCTTCTTCCTCCCATTTTTGGAGTTTCTGGATTTGTTTCTTTAGAGTCTCCCCTTCATCCTTCCAATGCAGAGCTGATGTTAGTTGTTTCAAGAGTTCACTCTGCCTCCTCAGCTCTTTTTCTTTCCCTGTCAGAGTTCTCTCTAAATACTTGACTCTGTCTCTCTGGCATTTGATCTCTTCGTCCTTCTTTGTCAGAGTCTGCTGAACATGCTGGAGATCTTCATGAAGACCTCTTATTTCCTCATCTTCTAACTTTTTTTGCTCACCTTGAGCCTTTGTCTCCCGTTCTCTCCCATGCAAGGCTTCTTCCAGGAACTTCTCTTCCTCTCCATGATGTTTAATCTCTTCTTTCTTCTCAGATAGCATAAGCTGGAGATTCTGCAAGGTCTTCAGTTCTTCTTCTTGGTGCTGGAGTTTTTGTAGAAGAGTTTCATTGTCTTCATCTCTCTTTCTCACCACCTCCTCAAGCAGACTTACTTGATTCTGGCAAGACATTAGTGCTACTTTCATACTTTCTTCACGAATATGAAACACATTAATCTGCTCTGACTGTTTGAGAATCTCCAAGTTGTTCTCCTTCATTGTTTTGTTCATTTTGTTTAGATCCTGCTGTAGACTTCTGGCCTGTTTAGCTTCTGACTCCTTCTGCTCTTGAAGTTCCTGGACATGCTCTTTCAGAGATGCTATCTCTTGATCTCTAGCTGCTAGGGAAGATTCAGCACATTCTAGTTTCTGCACTACAGCTGCAGTCTGCATCATCGTATCGTCATTTTGTTGTTGAAGCTTAGAGACAGCTTCCTCTAAAACCTCTATCGTTCTTTCTCTTTCTTTCAGAGTCATTTTTGTTTCTTGAAGAATCACTTGATCAGTTTTGTGCTTCTCCTGCATTTCTTTAAATGCCTCACACTGCTTTTTAAGGGATACAGTTTCCTGTTCTTGTTCCTTTAAAGACCCTTTAAGATGCTGCAGAATTTCTTTCTGCTGCATAGAGTCTTTTTCTTGTTTTTGGAAGGTCTCAATCAGTTCCTTCTGAGATTCAATCATTAAATCCTTCTCTCTCAGTATTGCCTTAGTGTATTCTAAGTCTCTATGTAAGACATTCATCTGTTCTGTTTTTTCCTCATATTCCCTTGTTTGTTGCTTTTGGATGTCTAGGAGTCTTTCCTTTTCATTTAAGGTTTCTAATGTCTGCTCCAGTTGGTCACAAACAGTCTTCAACTTCTTTTCCATGACTTCTTCAGCTTCTTGGATTTGCTTTTTCTGTGACTCAAGCTCTTGATCTTTTTTAGATAAGGAAAGTTTCATTTTTTCTACTTTATCCTGTAGCTCTTGCAGGTACTCCTCTTGATGCTCCTTGTACTGCTGAAAGAATCTTAACTGATCCCTTTGAGAGTCAGACTCATTCTCTCTATCCCTAAGATCTGCTCTGAGCTGTTCAAGGCTTGTGTGCAAAGATTTCACCTCTTCTCGCTCCATCTCCAGTTCTTTGATCCGCTGATTTAGAGACATCAGCTCTAAGTCTTTCTCCTTCAAGTTTCCTTTCATATGATCAAGATCCACTAGCAGACTTCTCACCTGTGACGTGCCATGTTGTTCTAGAATTATTAGCTTCCCTTCCTGAAACTTAATCATCTGGTCTCTCTCTTCCAGATCTTTGCTCATCTTGCTTACAACAGTCCTCTGCAGTTCTCGTTGCTTCTCCAGTTCCTGTATCTCTTCTTGCTGGGATCTTATCTCCTGGTCTCTTTCCTCCAGGTCTTTGCTCATCTTGCTCACAGCAGACCTCTGCATTTCTTGTTGCTTCTCTAGCTCCTCTATCAGTTCTTGCAGGGATTTGATCTCCTGGTCTCTGTCCTCCAGGTTTTTGCTCATCTTGCTTACAACAGTTGTCTGCAGTTCCTGCTGCCTCTCTAACTCCTCTATTATTTCTTGCTGGGATCTGATCTTCTCATCTCTCTCCTCTAGGTCTTTGTTCATCTTGCTCACAGCAGCTCTCTGCAGTTCTTGATGCTTCTCCAGCTCCTCTATCAGTTCTTGCTGGGAACTTATATTCCCATCTCTCTCCTCCAGGTCTTTGTGCATCTTATTTACAACACTCCTCTGCATTTCTTGGTGTCTCTTTAGCTCCTCTATCAGTTCTTGCTGGGATCTGATCGCCTGATCTCTCTCCTCCAGGTTTTTGTTCATTTTACCTAGGGCAGCCCTCTGCAGTTCCTGCTGCTTCTCTAGCTCCTCTATCAGTTCTTTCTGGGATCTTATCTTTTCATCTCTCTCCTTTAGATCTTTGCTCATCTTACTTGCAGCAGTCCTCTGCAGTTCTCTCTGCTTCTCTAGCTCCCGTATCTCTTCTTGCTGGAATCTGATCTCCTGGTCTCTGTGTGCCAGATCTTTAGTCATCTTGCCTATAGCAGTTCTCTGCAGTTCTCGTTGCTTCTCCAGCTCCCATATTTCTTCTTGCTGGGATTTGATCTCCTTATCTCTGTCTTCCAGGTCTTTGCTCATTTTGCTTACAGCAGTCCTCTGCAGTTCTTGCTGCTTCTCTAACTCCTGTATTTGTTCTTGCTGGAATTCTGTCTTCTGGTTTTTCTCTTTTATGTCCTTAATAACTTGATTTAGAGTAGTTTCATGCATTTCTTTCTGGCTTTCCAGCATTCTCATCTGTTCCTGGTATAACTTCATTTCTCCCTCTCTCTTTGACAGGATGGCATTCACTTGAGTAAGATTCTCCTGCAAAGCTTTTACATCTGCTGCCTCTTTCTGTAGCATCTGGATTTTCTCCCGCTGAGTGTCCACTTCCTTATTTTTTGTTTTCAAGACAGATAATGTAGTTTGTAGTTCTTGTTCAAGGGAGTGATTCATATCTGCTGCTCTGTTTGCTCGTGTTTCGGAAGCTGTGATTGATTCCTGAAGAAGTTTTATCTCCCACATCAGTTTTTCTTCAACTGCTTGCAGTCTGTCCCGTTCATGCTGCAACACAGGGAGAAAAAGATTCAGTAATTCTATTTATATCAGTTTGTTTTCATACTAGATTCAAACTCCCACTTTGGTGGCAGTCAAGAGCTGCAGTCTGAACTTTTAGTAGAAACTTCTACCTATTCAATTGGTTTCCCCTTTCACCCCCCCAAAAAAAAGCCCAACAACACCACCAACATATGTATTTGAGAACTGTACTGAATTTAGCAAACTGGCCATAACTGATTTTTTTGATGGTGGATTTAGATGATACTTCCATCCTCAACCCCAGCACTGTTTAAGCTTGTGAGAACTGTAATTAGACACCTCCTGTATAGACAGGCCTGCTGTCTTGACAAGACCATTTGGCAGCAAGTTCAACAGGTGTCCTCTGCTATAAGAAAAACCTCCTGTCATTTTCAGTCACTGGCTTCAACAGACGGCTTGTGTTCTTCTGCTGGAAAAAAGAGTGACTGCCCCCTACGTTCCAGGGAGTTGGAGATCTCTCCTGCGCTACCCTTCAAGTCCAGATACTTCTGAATTTAAACTTGTATTTGGGCTCAAACCATGCAACGTAAGTAAGTTTGAAAGTTACTTAGACTGAAGTCTTACTGGCAGAAATCTTCAGAACTTCAGAAAATGAACAACCTGCATTGTAAGTAAGTTTTATATGACTCCAGTATCTTTTTCTCCTTATTCAGAAGAACACTTCAGAAAAGTTAAGATAAGAAGATGACTTAGATAAATTTTGTTTTTTTGCCCTTGTATTTTGTGATACTGGTTCTCACTAGTTTCTGGACTGACCTCTTACTCAAGGTGTTGATCCTGCTAACTCAGCTACAGGGGCTAGCAGGAAAACAAGGAAGTTTTTCTTTCCTTTGTTCTAGGAAACAAAGAACGAATGGAAGGAAGGTAAATGAAAGAGCATTTGTATATTCTGTATCTTCTCAGATTTGGACAAAACTTCTATAGCATCACCAAAAAAACAACTCTCCACTGAAAAAAAATAGTTCCTTAAAATTATTAATAGATGGAAAAAAAAAAAAAGCTAGAAACTGCCCTTCATGGCATCTGTTAGCCATACCAGCACATCCTTCTTTTGCTTCTCAGCGCTCTCAAGTTTCCTTTCCAAAGATGCCACCTCTTGATGTAGTGTCATAGCCTCCTTCTTTAGAGCAGCAGCCTCTGCCTGCAAGGCTGCTTGTAAAGAGTTGTTCTTGCCTTCTGCCATCTGTGCCTCTGCAGCAGCAAAGATCAAGGAAAAGGTGAAAAACAAAGTAAAATCAAATGGATTTGTAACCTAGGGAGAAAATAACATTTTTTCCCCCTACCTGTCTGTGTTTTATAGACCTCAAACCCACGTGAACTTTCAAAACAGACGTAATTAAAAACCTTCCAGCCAGAGAAAAACGGAAGCATGAAAGTGGCAAGGTTCAGAATAATATGAAAATGCATCTGCTGTTCTGCATGTTAAAAGGCTAAGGCTAATGACACAGCAGCAGGTCACCAACAGCATTAGAATCAGATAGAATCTTCACTGATGAAACAAGGACAGGGACAGCCAGTGAAAGGTCTGATGCCCTAAAGATAAAGAGCTGGGAGTAGGCAAAGGGAACAAGAATTACAAGTGAAGACTGACTGTGACACAATTAACCAGAAAGTCATATGAGGCTTTAGAGAAAAGGACATATACCAATGACAGAGACAGGAGAAGATACGCCTGTCTGGCTATGATACAGGAGGCCAACAGCCATGGAGGCTCTAGGAAGGCCTGGAGATTAAGAGGTAACTAGTTGCATATGAAAACCAGTTTGTAGATAAATCTAAAGTAACCATTACCAAAAACATAATTAAGAAGTTGCTAGGCAAGCAAGAAATTATGTTTGCTACAGATTGGAACTCAGATATCAGACTACAGAAGCATTAGGTACCAGAAAACTAGGAAAAACAGCAGAAAAGAAAGAAAGAACATGCTGGCAATTACAGTAACCTAATAGCTTAACATGGAACTGATGCTCAATAAAATGGCAATGTAAGAGAAAAAGGAAGTCAACAAAGGCAATGTTTTTAGCATCCATAAAGAAGCACATACAAGGAATCAAGCTACACCTACTCTGTAGTGACACAGGACCTGAAAGGCATCACTGCTGTACACCCATCACCAGCCATAGCACTGGATGCAGTGCCATGTGTTCTGTGGTCAAGTCTCATGCTTGTTCCTTTTTCTCCACCCACTCATCTCCTGGCACTGCAGCACTGTTCCTCTGTGTGGTATCAGAAATCCCTTCCAGTGAGACAGGATTGACTCAGTGGGTTGGAAAGAAGCTGTACCTTCCTGGCTTTGAGCCAGCTGTTTCTGTAGTTCCTGATTGCGGGCACTGAAGTGGTCCCTCTCAGCTTGCCTCTTGCTCAGTTCCAGTTCCAGGTCCTGCACTTTCTTCCCAGCATCATTCTGGAGGAGGCAAGATCAGTGCATGTTCATAGAGCCACTGCTGGCAGGAGACAAGGAGGTACAAAAGCTAAAGGCAGAAATGGACAGTAATGGAAAATACGATTGTTCTTTCTCCTTGTGTCACAAGCAAAGCTGGCTTACAAGAATTTACACCCATTCTGGCATTGGCACTCTGCTTCTCAGCTCAGTCCAGCAAAGGGACAGGACTTTTGGGTGCACTACAGAGACACATTACCAGATCTTGCTGAGTTTGCTTCAGGTCTTGACGCAGGTCTTGCAGGGCTGCTGCCACTCTGTCCACCATGAGCTCTACAGGGAGGTCCTTGGCTTGAGAAACAGTTAGGCCCCAGACATGATCCTGTTCTGAAGAGAGAAGCCATTCAGTTTCATGCTTTAATTTCAGGGTCTCCAACAAACAAGATCTGTTTATACATTGCAGAAGGTGGCAGCATCTTTGCAGCTGTACTGAAGTTTATGTTACAGCAAGTCATGTCATAGGCTAAGATTATTTTGCAGCACACTAATGTGAGTACTGCTCCCAGAAAAGAATACACATGCACCTCATGACTACTGGTGCTAGTGGTTTCTCCATGTACGAACGTGGACTTGTCTCTCTGCAGAAACCTCAGGCTTTCAAGACTTCCCAAGACTTGAGACAGTCCGAACCGAAAGGATCAATCTATTAGGATTACAAAGAACCATTCCTCCCCTCCATATTCTCCTCCATCCCCAAGCACTCTATGTGATTCTTGTTCCTCCCACACTTGCCTGATCTCCAAGAGACTAAGTCTCTGCTTTTATCAGTGCTGTCACACAGCACATGGTGAAGAACCAAGTGCAATTTGTCCAGCTGGGACTGGGCTTCACAGTGGGCATTATTAGCCTGCTGGCACTCTGTAGCCAGTGCCTTTGCTCTGTTCTCTGTGCTACAAAGCCTCAAATGAAGTTCAGCCATCTCAGCCTCTAGCACGTGTAAAGAGTCTTTCAAGCACCGTTCGCCTGCTCGAGACTCCTCCAGATCCTGTAACAGCTGCTTCTCCCGAGCTGCCAGGCTAGCTTCCTTCTCCAGCACCACTTCCTGCAGTGTCTGTACCTGTAACACAGATGCACAGAGCCTCAGGGATAGAGCTGCTACTGAGAAAGCAGAGAAGGAAGTAGGGAGAAGAACGAAGAAGAAATTCCAACACCATGTTGGAAACAAAAGGCAAAAAAAAAAACCCACCAAACACACGAGAACTCAGAATAAAAAAAACAAACAATGAGCTAGAAACAGGTGCCTTAGGCTAAGGGGCCAAAAGGAAGCTTCCTCATCCACAACATTATGACCAAGCCATCATCTTTCCAACTTCAGAAATGAAGCAGTGTGTGTTTGAGTAGGGGGTTGGCAGAGCAAGCTGTCAGATCACCCTGCATGGACATGAGGCTGTCAGGGATGCCTAGGAGTAGAAGTAAAGAGAAGTCAGTCACCATCCCTTACTGTGCATCTCCAAAATGCCAGGTGAACTCGGCTGAGGTGGAAGTGCCTTCCACGGACTGCAGTAACCACTTCTATGTCATCAGATCACTCAATAATCTACAGAGGTAGATTCCCACCGTTGGGGAACATTTGTAACATAGATACTGAGAAGTTCCAAAGGAATCTTCTATTGCTCCTCAGAGATTTAATGCCTCGAACCATGAGAGAACAGGGAACAACACAAGGAAAACATAGCAAATCCAGCCTTCACCTCAGTGTGCAGCCTCTAGGCAGAACACAGGAGTGTGTATTGTTGGAAGGGGAAACAAGTTGATTCAATGTCCCTGGGTAAGAGAAAGCTTATTGGATAGGACACCTGGCTGTTGAGCTCTTGTATTTCTCTTCTGTGGTCTGAGTGGAGCTGCTGAGCCTGCTGAATAGCAGAATGTAGTTTGGACACCTCGTTCTGCTGGACAAGGTTGTTTTCTTCCAAGGTCTTGAGGCTCAATTCCTTCTGTTCCAGAGACAGAGATAGCCTGAAAGAGAGAACATGCAACTCATTACTCATAGTATAAGACCTAATAAATTCTTTGGACTCGAAGCACCAAGACTAAAACTGCTGTCTGCTGAGGTGTACCCAAACAACTAGGCTGCTTGTTCAGTCCTAAGCCAGACTGGCAATCACAGCAAAGCATGCACCTACTACACTCATTTCCACAGAGAAAAGCTAATGAGTGGCTAAGTTTAATACATTTTTGAGATGGGAATGCAGACAACACGAGAGCATATATACTGAAACACTTAAATGAGAGACGTTAAAAGTGATATCCACAAATACAGTCTCATGTTCTGCCACTCTGCAATGTAGGTGGCAATAAGGAGCAGCTTTGTTCACCACCGGTTCTAGTTCTTCTCAACTTCCAAGAATTCCACAGAAGAATGTAAGACTAAAACCTCCAGGGAAAAGGGGGATGTGCAATTTTTAATGTGTTTATGGATAATGTATCTCTATAAGTGTTTAATATCCACAGTATAACTTCTTATTCTCCTATGTGGGTGGCTCCATGCAGTGGAGCTCACAATAATACTCTTAGATGTACAGCAAAGGATTGGAGACCAAGGAAAATACAGTTAGAAGATGGTCTTTGGTGAAGCAGTTCTCTATCTCACCTTTATAATAGTAGGGGCCTAACAAACATATATGACAACCTGAGCAGTGTAAGTGTTGCAGGTGAGGCCTGATAAGGACAGAGCAGGAGACAATCCTCTCCCTTGCCCTGTCTGCCACCCCTCTCTGTTGATGCAGCCCAGGATGCTGCTGGCCTTCTGGGCTGCAAGAACACACTGCAGGCTCATGTCCGCCTTTTCCTCCACCAGGACCCACATGTCCTTCTCTGCAGGGCTGCTCTCAAAGAGTTCTTTTCCCAGTTTGTACACATACCTGTGATAGCCCCCACCCAGGTGCAACACTTTGCACTTCCCTTGTTGAACCTCAGTAGGTTAATGTGGGTCTGGTTCTCAAGCCTTTCCACGTCCCTTTGGATGGCGTTGCTTTTTAAATGTACCAACTGCACTACTCAGCTTCATGTCACCCACAAATTTGCAGAGGATGCACTCGATCCCACTATCTAGGCCACTGGTAAAGATGTTAAAGAGCACCAGTCCCCAGATAGGCTCCTGGGGAACACCACTCATAACCAGCTGCTACCTGGACATAGAACTGCTGACCAAAACCTTCTGGCTGCAACCATCTGACCAATTCTTTGTCCTCTGAATAGCCCTCTTTTCAAATCCATCTCTCTCCCATTTAGATAAGGATGTGGTGCAGGACCATATCAAAGGCCTTGCAGAATTCCAGCTAGATGGTACTGTTGCTCTGCCTTTATCCACTGATGCTGTCACTCCATCATAGAAGGCCAACAGATTGGTCAGGCACAACCTGCCCTTGGTGAAGCTGTGATGGCTACCTCAGATCACCTCCTCATCTTGCATCTGCCTCAACAAAGTTTCCATAAAGATCTGTTCCACAGTCTTCCAGGCACAGAGGTGAGGCTCGCTGGCCTGCAATGGGTATCCTTAAAACAGTCAAGTCCCAGGAAAACCTACCAAAGCAAGAGACTGGGCATAGGTGTCTCCATTTCCCCAGTCTTTCTAAATGAGCCATTAGTTACTAAAAGCTGATTTCACAGACAGGTAATAATGAAACAAGCAAGACATAGGAGAATTAAAAGCTCAAAACACTGGATAATTAAGGTTGACTTTTATTCAAAATATGATTTAAGTGACCAAATA
Source organism: Phasianus colchicus (assembly GCF_987193195.1). NCBI lineage: Eukaryota > Metazoa > Chordata > Aves > Galliformes > Phasianidae > Phasianus > Phasianus colchicus. Next base: position 1,499,500 of record NC_143452.1, read on the forward strand.
TGATTTGGACCAGACCAAAAGGGCACTCAGATCATTGGTTCAGCAAACAACTTGGTGGAAGCTAAGACTAGGACCATGGTGCAAACAGTGATACCATATAGCTTAGAAAGTCAAAATAAATGAAGACGATGGGGAAAAAGAAAAGAAATTATTTTGCCCAATGAGACTTGAAGAGATTTTGTCAATAACGAGAAAATTTGTTTCCCCAACATGTACATCCTAGTAGGAACAGCAACTGACAGCAAGGTGATATCTGGGGAGTTTCATAGGACTTGCCAGCACCACTATTAAGTTCAGTGAGGGAAATAAAGGCAGAAGTGGTAATGGAAGTTTGGAGGAAATACTCAGATCCTCATATAAGATACAGAATCCCTCAGAGGAGAAGCAAGAGCTCACTGCTTCTTATTTCTCCTCCCTTCAATGAAAAGATGCATTGAAAACTGACAAGACTTGATCAGGTGAAATCTTCTTTGTTGCAATACTTGGACAGTCATTAACATCAGTAACCATTAGGGCTAGCAGGGACCCTGCCTGAGCACCTCCAAATGCCTGGTAGGTTATTTTGAGAAATGAGGAAACAGATGGCAATGAAAAACTTGCTTGATCCTTGTGTGCCTCTGGAGGCACATTCTGAAGGGAATTTGGCTTAGCTTGAAATTATCATTTCAAGATGCCTTCTTCTAGCCAAAAAGTATCAGAATGAAACGATTGTGAACGTTTAAAGAAATGTTTAAAGTATACTGGACTCAAGGTGGAGCTGGTGGATCTATTTAGCCTATTATACTGCAGCCTGTCCTGCCTCCTTAGAATGTTTTGGGTTTGAATCTCTGAAAGTTTAACAGTATTTATATGCTGACCTGATAGAAATACATTCTTTTAAGGAAAAGACTACTTCAGAAAAAAATGTAACTGAAAGATGAAAACAAAAGAGAATGAAACATGATATCAAAAGAATGAAATGGTTCTGCATGGATAGTTCTGAACTGCATTTTAAGGAAATGGTATCACATCTACCTGCATATGAAAAGACCAGTAAGAGGGAATTCATTAAATAGAACAGAGAGCCCTGCAGGCTTTCAATTACCTGTCTCTTTCGCTCTCTAGAGCCTTCAATGAAGCCTGAAATTCTGTGTTGTGACGTTCCACTTCTTCCCATCGGCTCCTTTCCCCTTCTAAGGATTGCAGGCACACCTGCAGCTCTTTGTTCTGATGTTCCACCTCTTCCCATTGGCCCCTCTCCTCCTCCAAGATTTTCTGAAGGTGCACAACTTCCAGTACCTTCTGCCTGGACAACTCTTGTGCCTCATTCAGGTCTTGCTGAGCTTTATGGCCAATCGCTTGATGGGACTCTTCAGAGGCTGCTAGCTGAGATGTCAGCTCTTCTACCTGCAGTAAAACATAACAGAGCAGTCAAAGACTACAGCTTGCCTCTGCGAACCATATCGTACACTATGAGGAAAGGGGAAGAACAGACTTAAATCTCATTCTATGTGAGTATCAGTCAGATTCAGTCGATTCATCTGAAAAATGTGGAGAGGGACACAATGTTCATCTCATAAAGCACCTTAAAAAAAAAGGCTACCAGGTAAAGATCAGCAGAAATCCTTTCTGATCTTTACCTGGTAGCCTTGTTTTTTTAAAGAGATGGACACTACAGTATGATGGCAGTCAGAGGAATTGCTGCATATCTGTTCTGCAGTAGAAAGACAATTAGTGAAGGCATCACCTACTTGATGACTCAAGTATCTTTTGCTGTTTCAGTCACCTGTTTTTGTAGATCATCCCTCTGCTGAAGAAGGATATTCTTTTCCTCTCTGATGTTTTCAATTTCTTCCTTGTGCATATTCTCCACCATCTTGATTTTACTGTGAGCTTCCTGCAGCTCTGCTTGAAGTTTTTCTGTAATGTTCTGTAACCAAAATGCAGAGCAAGTTGCTGGGACTTGCCATCAGCTCCGCGTTTCCTTTTTCTACCTTAATCTCATCCATTCGTCCATTTCTCTCTGCTTTTCAAACCATCTCTATTTCTGCTGTAACCCATCCTTCCTTTTGCTTACCAGGCTCTGTGCTTTCAGTGCTCCAGGACTTGTGATCCATTTCCTCGTTATTGCCTTTCATTCTGTAACCTGGCTTTAGCAGCCCCTCTCCGAGCTTATGCTCAGTCACCAACTGCTTGAACTTTCTACCTACCCTACTAGTGAAACCTACCTGCTCATACTCCTGCTGCTCTTTCACCTCCTGCCTGAGTTGCTCAAGCTGATGGCAGGCTGCTGTTAGTTCTCCCTGAGTTTGGAGTAGCGTCTCTAATAAAGCTTTCTTCTCATTCTCCTTTTCTGTCAAGATCTGCACAGAAATACAGAGAAGACAGGTTGAATCTCCACAGAAGAAATTTGCATGTCCTTCAATGATTTGAAGGCTGATGGGCTCACGCAGTCTCAGAGCAATATGATGCCCATCTCTTAGGTCACCATCTGTCCTCTCGGTGACACAGATTCCAAAGTCATAAGGGTAGCATAAACACGGGCCATTTGTGACTGAACCTTCAACAAACTCTGAATCACCTAATAGGAAAATGTGTGGCACTTTCCTAGTGGTGATGATGGCATTTTCTTTGTCTTCCATTATGTCTTGTTTGTCTTTTAATACAGACTTTTGCACGCACCCAGCAGTAAAGAACATACAAGCCCGCAGGAGATGAAGGAAGTAGATTCTTCAGGAAAATCATGTATTCTAAGTAGGGCTTGGTGAAAATTCCAGTTTTAAGACACATATTGACACCTCTGAGAGCTGGTCCTATCACTCCAGTACTGGTAGTCACAAATGGGGGTACTGGCATTCCTAGGCAGTCTGCTTAAGAAGGAATCTGGGTAGAACACAGGGGGGACTCTCAGTGCATGACAGGTTTACTTTGGCACAGAAGATCTAGACACAAAACAGTTTACCAGCAAGTGACTTCTGAAAGAAAAACTTGAGAGGCCACCTGTTATACACTGCTCAGAAATATTTCATTCTTACTGCCAAAGACAGTCCTGCATGCATATCACTTTACACAATTCAAAGTAGAAAACACTTCAGGAAAACAGGGACATACAAGGCATGCTCTCACATCCCGATACCCAACTAGCTCTCATAGTTCTGTCCTTTCTGTACAGGTGGCTTCCTTCAGCTCACCACTGTGAGACATGATTATGGTGTTCATACTATCCGCAGGCTTCAGTGGACTTCTTGGCCTTCTTAACACTGTGTTATAGGCACTATCCTTCATAGCACAGAGGTCTCATGATTGTTAAGGCATCCTTTTTACAGAAGTGCATCCAAGAGACATCTCTACCCAGACACGCAGTGTGAAGAGAGCTGTAGTTACGTAACACAGATGAGTAAAAACATAAATTCTGCTTTCATATTTACCTCTTGATTGGTACTTTCAAATCTAGTTCGTTCCTCTTCTTGTTGAGCTTGCATGGTAGCAACTTTCTCTTTCATATGAAACAGCTTCTTCTCATGCTGTCCTTCTGTCTCTGCTTTTTCCTTTTCCCAGAGCTCCAGCATCTCCTGTAGCTCAAACTGGCGCCCTTCCCGTTCACTGGCCTGATGAGTGAAGGAAAAGACCTCAAGATGAAGTCTCACGTAACACGTGAAACATGTAAATCCTCACCCTTCCCACATAACTAACTTGAACAGCATATTATAGCTGCCTTATCAAGGGTGCCCTATCAAGGAACATAAAAGAGCAGCTCAGCGAGAAAAAGAAAAGTAGATGTTAAGTTCTCCTCTCTGATAGCTGCCTGTTTCCAACCATCTCAGGATTTATCTTCTATTTTCAGGATTCAGAGTTACTGTAATCACTGAAAAGATGCAGACTGACTGCAGGGTGAGAAAGAGGCCAGTATCCCAACGCCCTAGTCACAAGACAGGCTGTGAATTGAACTACAGGAACAAGGAGCCTGTTCCACATGCTTTAAGCCCAAGAGTAACGCCTCTGTCAATCACAAAATGATAGAAAGAAGTCACTGGGATTGCAGTTGGCACGAATGTTGTGAGTCTACTTCATGGCAGACAGAAGTCTGGTGAGATCCTACCACTTTACTGTGGCTTTGGGTGGAGTTCACCCAATATTCTGTTCAATCCGCTTTAGGCCCACAACAAATCTGTGGCTGCATTTACCATCCCAACAAAATCATGTGGGCCCTCACATGCCTTCAAGTATGAGCTACTGGCTCTACTGCCAGGCCTAGCAGTGTGTGGCTTCTGGCAGCTGATAATTACTGCCATTTCTCACACTCACGCAACAATTATGCAAAAGCAATCCCACAGAGCTTGCTTGAAGAATTAAAAACATATTGTCTCCTACCAGGTCTTGTAGGAGTTTGTTTATTTCCACTTCGTGATCAGTTTGCTGAAGTTTCAGGGTATTGTTATGCTGCTGTTCTATCTGAATGAGCCGTTGTGCCATGTCTTCCCGTTCCTGCTTCATTAGAGATCTCTCTGTTTCCAGCTCGTATTGAAGACACATCACTTCCCCTGCAAACATGGCAGATGGCAAGAAAAGCAGTGCCTACAGAAACTATTCTGAATTTGCTACCCTTACACCATTTTAATTTCAGAGAAAAGGGCTCTCTCTGCATTTTCTTCATTCCTCAGCATTGCACTGCAAATGCACACCAGATGCAAAGTACATGAGGCTCTCACCTTGTATCACTTCCTTAGCCTGAATAATTGTATGAAGCTGGATTTCAAGCTGACTCTTGGTGACCTCCAAGTGAGATGAGTGCTGCTGAGCCTCAAACAGGCTGGATTCCAGGGTGTCCTTCACTGACCTACATGTTGGAAACATGGAAAGAAATGAGATTCTTGCTCCTGACATCCATAGGGAATTATTCCAGTAAGAACTGGTTCAGGTTCCCAACATCTGAATATGGAAAATGGGTTGTGTGGAAATTCATGGGCAAAAAAACATTTCTGCCATTTAAAATAGCAATGTAGGCCCCTCCAGATTTTACTTACAACCTGCCATAACACAGAAAACACAGCCTAACTTGATCTCAATAGCCAAATCCTAAGTTGCTATCTGTAATAGACAGGTAGCTGTGTTAAAAACCAAAAGCCCATCCTCTGCTCACAGCTCTGATCTCATTGGCACTTCAGACTTGTTCTGTGGGATGAGGTAGAAGGGAAACAGAGCAAAAAAGGAGCATTTTCCTGGCTTACTAGTGGCTGTTTATGCTGTTCATAACATAGTCACATGCAGGTAATTTTCCAAACTCCCTATATTTAAAAGGGATACACCAGATGATAGAGTAACCTCTCATGCTTATAGCTGCATTTTTAAGAATTCTAACAGCTGAAGTGCCATCTGAAAGGAGAGATAAGAGATAATCCTTCAGTTCAAACTGCTGTAAGTTCAAGAGAAACTTGTTATTTTTCATTGAGTGTTGCTAACTAAGCATGCAGTAGCCCAAACAGTTCATCGTTCTTTAAAATGGAAGATGTGGTACTGCAGATACAAACTGCTACATACACAGACTTCATACACAGCTGCTATGAGTGACACACAGGATTTTCGAATCAGAAGCTGAAGTTACTTCTCTGCTCTAATACAGTGTTCTGAGTGCCAGTATCTTACAATACACAGCACTGTTTCATTAGAACAGGAATTAGGATGATATCATTAAAGGTAAAGAGGCATGCCGTGGATGATAAAGCAATAAATGCCAGCACAGCATTTGATTACTTCAGTGTACAGTAGAAAAAATGTCTGATCATGCCAATATCCGGCAGTATAAATTGAATGTGCTACACTTGAAAGAGAAACAGAAGTCAGCCTAAAACAGGAAAGATAAGAGTCCAAAACTGGGACAGCAAAAGGCTCGAGAACATCATCCGGTGAGACTAACTGCTTATTCTTCTGGGTAATGCTTTTATCTGTTGCCAAAGGTTCTTTATAACTAATGCATCTCTTCTTCTTTACTGATGCTGTCACTGGAAAAAAAAAAAAAGAACTGAACATCTTAATAAACTCTCTCTGAAACTATCTGCTGTCAATCTCTCTGTTTTTACGGTAGAATAGACACATGCAAACAATGACTGTCCTCCATTCACCTATGCACAGTGTTACTGCAGAGCTCAAATTCAAAATTCTCCATATCACACCCTGCAGCTTTGGCTGCACTCTCCTCTGGAAGTTGAACCAGCAATAAAAGCTGCAGACAAGCAGTACAGCCAATCTCACAAAACAATTCAGTTGGATCGAGTAGGAGAAGCTGGAGATCAGAAGCAGCAGCTCTCAAGAATCAGTGTTGAAATAGCATTCATCAGCCCTGATAACAACATACTCTGGAACAGCCAAGTGTAAAAGTCCAGGCACGTGACAATCTCTAAAACATCATTTGTACAGCTGTAGTTCAGGAATCAGCTAAAAACCACCTAGGAGGAAGGACAAACATCTCAGTGCATTTCTTTGGTGAAACACAGAATTTGTCATACGATCTTAGCAGCCTGATACAGCACAAGGACAGAGCCTTGTTCCCTCCCTGCGTAACATCTCCATGATGGCCATCTCTGGAGGCCATGTAGTAAGGTACAGAGGACCCAGTGGTGAACAAGAATTCCCAAGGACTGCCAAGGATTCAAAATAAACTTCCCTGCTGCCGATATAACTAAACCTAGGTCCTGCATCACAGTTAACAAGAGTTAGATCAGAAGCATAATGCCCTCAAGATCTTCAGCATAAGCCTCTAGCTTCACTCTAAATGATGTTGTCCTACTCAGGATGTATAGTAGTCTTGAATCCTAAATATCTTTGTTGAAATGTGCAGAACATAAAAAAAAAAACAGAGAGAAGTTTCAGGCTCCACTAAACATCTGGATGCAAGCAAGTAAGGCATGGCAGAGTTATTTCCCAATGCAGAGGCGGGGTACCAGATATGGAGGAATCGGATTGGCCTGCTTTAGACTTCATGCAGTGATGTGCAAGGGGGCACGAACACGAGCCTAGGACTGTGTTAGCTTTAGCTGTCACAAAAATAACACACATCATGATACATTTTCTTCCTCCCCCCTCAAGATTTTGCTTAAAATTATTCAATTTTCAGTCTAAGGAAGGTAAGGCCATCTGGAAAGCGTACAGGATGCAATAAATCCTGGTGTAATGATTACCACCTTTGTAATTACAGACATTAAATAATGTCCTGTCTAGGGCCTCCTCCCTGCCTTTACCTGGCCTCTGCCAGCTGCTCTGAAAGGCCTTGTCTGTCCCGTTCCACAGCTGCCAGTTGCACCTCAAGGGCAGCCTTCTCATGCACCAGGAATTCCTTCTCTTTGGACACCTTGGCCACTGCATCCTCTTGGCGAGAGGACTGCTGGCGCAACTGCTCCAAACCACTGCTAGCTGACTCTTGCTGGCGGTAAACCTGAAAGCAGGATAAAATATATTTCTGGTCATTTCTCTGAATACGTGCTCAGAGCCAACCGGTGTCACTTCTGAATCGGTGAGAGGAGAAAGAATTCCTGCAGTGTGGGTTGAAAGCCTAAGAGCATCTGCTGTATACAGCACCAGTACTCTGGGCTGCCAAAAGGCACCGAGACTTGGAAGTGATACATAGGGCCACACCAGGTTGGCTGAGACCAGACAGCTACTTGAGGACAAACATACAGACCCCAGATTATGTGTCTTCATGCAAAAATCCCTCGTCTTCCAGAACTGCTCCCTTGCAAACTGAATTCTGTCAGAATCCCTATCATGCTGTAAATGTTAAGTCTGAGCATATACAGCTTTGCTGGATGAAGAGAACGAAACTAAAAATGGTTTCTCCTTAAAAAAACAAACAAACACCAGCAACAACAATAAAAAAAACAAAATGCCAATAAAACAACTAAAAATCCCACAAAGTGGCACTTAATTTAGTATGTATGGCAGCTGGATGCCATGAGGCAGGGAAGCATTGGAGAGTATTGTCATTTAGCAATTTGTGGGGTGATATGGCTAAAGAGATTGTATATAGTAATTCATTGTCATACTGTTCACTTGGCTTACATAAAAAAAAAAGTTGCCTAATATACATTGCTGATAATGAAGCTTGGAGATTAACCATGATTTTTAAGCTATTTTCAGCACTGCACCATCTCTGCTTTGTATTTGCCAAATAACTTACCTCATACTTAAAGTTTATCTAATACAGAACAGATCATGAGAAAAATAACATTTTCCTCTGTTATCCCCCACTACCCATGACTGCACACTACAAAACTGTCATTAAAATGACAAAAAACCTCCCCAGTGATATGATTCTCCTGAGCTTTCTCTCCAGTATAACAAAAACAGTCAGTCGAGAGAAAACAATCTTGTCTGTTCATCCACTTCTCATCTTCCTCAAACCCTAACAACGCTCTAACAATTCCAAGTTACATTTAGGTCTTAAAATATAATTTCAGCAGTACAAGCAAGATGCCAATCCCTTTCTTAGCAGTACAGGGCAGCAGACATTGACTTGCAGCTCCACCCCGCTCCCCAGGTTTGAACAAATTCAGTTCTGAAAGTGATGGACTTCACAATAAAAATATAAATGGAAATGTACAGCTTTTCTTGCTTCAGAAAAAGACAAAGAGCTTCAATGTTTGCTTGTTTTGCCACCAATAACAGTGGTAGCCTCATTCAGATGCCTGGACAACAATAATTGTATCTCTGGAGCTTATAAAAAAATAGAAAAGGGACTAATGCAGACAAGTGGACCAAAATAATCTGTAGAAATAAAGGACAGTTCAATCCTTCAGAATTATAGTCTCTGCAAGCCATCAACCCCTTTCCAAAAGCAAGTAAACAGAGCCTTCTGACCTCCAGTATTACCAAGCACCTTGTTGATTAAAGAACCAAGCAGACGCAGCTTTCTTGAGCCAAGCAGACAAATGCCCACCCAGAAGAACCAGACTGTTGACCTCACCTGGTTGAGTTTCTCCCGGGTTTCTTCCTTTTCCTCTGCCAGTATTCTCAGTTGCATCTGCAGCTCTTCCTGTTGCTCCTCTGCTTTCTTCAGCAGCTCCTCCAGGTGGGATTTCTCTGCACAAAGCTCTTCATTTGTTCTTTTATACAGGGTCATCTTCTCCTGTTCAGAGACCTTTGCTCTCTCCATCTCATTCACTTTATCTGACAGAAGTTCATTCTCTTGTTCCAGCTACAATCACAGATGCACAGAGAAAACAAAATACAGTTAAAGATTGTAGAAGATTTGGCTTGGACAGAAAAATGAACATCTCCATATTCAGTCAGTCATACTGTCTGAAGGCACAAAGTCTGAAAAACATCGAGCAGCTGGAGATGAATGCCTTGCATTGTTGGAAACTGCTCACCTGCAACACAAGCTTGTTCAGTTCCACTTTATCCAATGCAAGAGCTTCATTAATACTGCTCATCTTTGCTGCGGCAACATGTAGATCAGCTATTTCAGAATTCAACTTATTCTGAGCCCCTGTCAATGCTGCTACTGATTTCTCTGCCTGAAGAGACAAAACAGCAGCATGAAAACAAAGACAGTATTACCCTGACTCCAAGCAGCAACTCCAGATCTCCTTTGTGTCTCTGATATACTTGACATATTCCCAGTTAGATCTTCCTAACAAGCATGTGGGCACTAACTACACCACAGAGCCTGTGCAGATCACAGCATTATCCACAACAGATAATGCTATTTTCTCAGAAACAGCACCTGTGGTGATCTCCCTAACACTTTCCAAGTGTTACTTAGGAATAAGTTGTCCATACCTTTTCCAGTGCCACTGTAAGCTCGTGTTTCTCTTGCTTTAGCAGATCCCTCTGAAGGTGTGCTTCCTCCAGCTTCTCCCTTGTTGCTATCAATTCACTCTGTAACGACGAATGTTTTGCTTCAAGTGCAGCTAAGTCTTTCAGACTTGAGAGAAGGGGAAAGGCAACAGGTTTTTAATGCCAAAAAACATTAATGTTTGCAAAACAAAGACTACATACTGTACACCAAATATAGCAGTTTAAAGGATTTTCACTAGCTTTTTATTCACATGTAAAGAATGCTGGAATGTTTTAACTAAAGCTGTGTCACTCTTTGTCAGTGATGTACATGAAACATTCATCACAGAGAAAGCAGAACGAGCTTTCAAAAAAATCACAGAATGTTTCCAAAAACTTTGAATATTCTTAACCTAACAGCTTCCTGCTTGTTAGCACTCCTTTTTGACACAGCGGATAAAACACAGCAAAGCTGATCTTTGGGTAAAACATACTTCTCAAAATTGTTCTCACCTTCAGCAATTAAAGAGTTTGCAATCTATTTTGGGAGAGGATGCATATTGATTTCCAATCCAATAATCATAGGATCAATGATTCAGGTTGGAAGGGACCCCAGAAGGATGCCAAGCATAATCTTCAGCTCAAAGCAGGATCACTATGGAATCAGTCCAGATCGATTAAGGCTCTATCCTGATGTGTCTTTCAAATTCCCAAGGGTGGAATCTAAACAACATCTCTGAGTAACTTGTTCATCACAATGGTTTGATTTCTTTCCTTAAATCCAGTCTGAATAATCTGTTTCAGTTGATGACTGTCATAAATACTCTGGTCAGGTCTGAATTAATTTTTAAAGGACTATAAAAAAGGACAAGGAGGCAGCTATGCTGATGTCAGTGGGTACCCAGCCCTGCCTATGTACTCCCTCACAGCTCTATGCTACAGACAGTGAATAGACAACATTTTTCCTTTGCAGTGTGTAGAGACCTAAGATCTAGCAGTGCTCTCCCCTGCCCAGAGAAAGCTTTTAACACTCACAGGAGCTCGTGGTCATGATGTGCTCTCTCCATTGCCAGCTGCTGCTCCACCTTTTCCCCTTGGGCTGAATCTTCCTTCAGCTGCAGCTCAGTGTTACTCTGACGCAGATGTGAGGCTTCTTGCTCACTGAATTTCAGCTTTTGCTGTAGCTCTCCCCTGATTTTCTCTAGGTTTTCACAGTCACTGCAGGGACAAGAAAGAAGAACAAGGTGATCTGCATACTCATTGATCCCATTTTCACCATTCTAGGATGGAATTGTGGAAAGCATAATAAGACGAGACTTGTCCCTCCCCTCACAAGACAACTGCAGAGATAAAATAAGGCAGGCTTTGGCTTGCATTCAGTGAGAACCAGTGGCTAGGAAAGGGCACTCAAAGAACAAAATTCAGAGAAGCAGCGTGTTGAGAGAGGCATCTGTATTCCAACACTGTTCAGAATCTCAAAGAAAAGCAGCCACAGGATGACAGTAGAGCATGAAAAGCAGTGACAGGAGGTTGTTAATAGGGCATGGGAGAATTCTTTGCCCATAGCAACTCCGAAATCTTAGAGTTGAAAGTAGACTACCTTTAGAACACAGAAGGATGAAACACTTACCTCTTGAGTGCCTGTACCCGAGACTCGAGGTGCTGCTGGTGGCTGTGAGACATCTTATTTTCCTCCTCCAGTTGCTCAAGCCTTTGCTGCAGCTTCTTGCACTTCTCTTCCTCCTGTCTGTGCTGGTGCTGCAGGAAATTGATAGAATCTTGCCTGGCAGAAAGCTCTTCTTTTAGGGCCTGTAAGGATGGGGAGGAAAATAGCAGAATCAAGCAATAATGAGCAGAGAAGATGGCGTCTAATACAGTAGCTGGGAGCTGAAAGCAAAGGCTATGATGAGGGAAAGGAGATCAAGAGAGAAAAGCAGCAGAACACATTGTTGGCGAGACTGGCAAGGCCATACAGTAGCAAGAGTGGGATGATGGCTAGAAAGAAACTGGTAACCAAATGAAAAGATCTGAAGCCAGGTGAAACATTAATGACTGTGGCCAGTGGTGAAGGCTATCAGAAATTCTCACCTGTGTTGCTCTTTGCCTCCTTGCCAGTGTTTCCTGAACCAACACAAAGGCATGCTCTGCATCAAAGGAGCTCAGGCAAGAGAGGATGTTGCTAGACTCTGGATGCTGGGAACTGTCAGTGTGGACAATGCTGACTGTGCTGTCACTGTCATCTAGCACCACCTGAAAGCCCACATCAAGCTGTTATTCTTTGCTCATACTATTTTGTTTTCCTCCATCTATTTCTCCGTTTTCCCCACTTCACCCTAGAGTTGTTAAAGACTTAATTCACTCATTCCTTCAGAGATTAAATAAGTTTTGTCCCAGCCACAAGTACTGCAGGGACTTCTAAGCAGAGCTACTATAAACAAGAAGAGAAGAAACCAATGTGAACTGAATAGAGGCTGTTTGAATGCTCAGTTTCTTGAAGCTCTCAGGAATGATTTGGTCCTCTTTCGGCTTCTCAAAGCCACATGTACAAGCACCAAATCAACACTGGAAACAGCAATGAAAAGAGCCATTAACACTGCCCAGAGAAGAAGGCAGCTGATGAATACTGGAAAACAGTAATGAAATGGCTAATGTTTATAATTGCTCTGAGCAAAAGCAAAAAAGGAAAAAATTATTAAATAAGGAGAAAGAACTGACTTTGTGTGAGGCAGTGTAAAAAATCTGATGATTAAACCTCCTGTACGGAGTGAAGATTTGGAGTAAGTTAAACCTACCACTAACCAGTTGGAACAGTTAAGATTCTGTGATGATAATGGTCAGTGAAGACAGAGTGAAGTAGCAAAGCTGGCAAATGCATTGACTGAGTCAGTGACCTTTTGCAAAAATCTGAAGAACAACATGGTTATTGCTCACGGAGGGTTTGGGAAGCCTCCAAGCAACACTGGAGTAGAAATGTCAAGTAGCCAACTAAGAAAGCACAGTTCAAGAGAGACCTTAACGTGACAGTGAAGGCAAACCTACTGAAATTCAGGTGAAGAGTCACAGGAGAGCTTACTGTGAAGTTGTAATAGGTTTCATGTCAGGAAAATGGCATAAAAATTAAACAGCCAGGAGCAGTATAAAACATGTGATTTTATTCCCTGTGCTTTTCTCTTTCCATCATCAAGTACTTCAAAATCAAATCTATAAGGATGTGAACTCAAAAATGTACTCACCGCTGTTATCTCTTTGATTAGCTTCTGAAGGGCAAGATTCTCTTCTTTGGCATTTTTACTTAACGAAGCTTCATATTCTACATCTAGCCGACTTGCTTCCTGAGAATAGAATGAGGAAAGAGTGGAGAAGGAAGAGCTGCTCCCCTCTGAAGCATTTCCATCTTCATCAGCACTGTCATGCTGACAAGCTCTAGTTCAAGTATATAACTTTCCTTATTATTCAATTTCTTCTCTGCTAAAACTAATAAGAGAAAGAGCAGCCACTCATTTTTACAGACAGTTAAGCTGTCAATTCCAAGTCAATTTGCCCACTAGAAACTTAAAGTCTGAGGCAAAATTGCATGGATGCAAACCCCTTAAGGCACCCAAAATGTCTACAGCTCTCCTGCCATTGCCTGCACCTGGATGGACCCCACGAGTGCCAAACACACAGCAGCTATCTTGGTGATGTTCCTGATTTTTCCACATCCTAACTGTTCTTCCTCTTGAGGAAGCCACACCTCTCTATGCTAAGGCTAGAGAACAAATTACTCAAACCAAGCAGACACTGGGCTACTTCCCAGATAAAGGTAAAACATACTAGCATCTCCACAGTGTCGTTAAGTGTTTTCACGGTCTTCTCTTTCTCCTCATTTTGCTTCTGAGACTGTACAAGCAAGGCTGAGAGCTCCATCACCCTGAGAAGAGAAGGTCCACATGCCATTCCAAAAGCATCGCACACCACGTGTTAAAAAGATAAGCAGCTCCCAAAAGCACAGCAGAAGAGGTTCAGCCCAGAAAACACAGCAAAGACAGCCTTAATCTCTAGATGCTAACATGCTGTGCACTGCAGAAAGGCACTACTCGGCCCAAAGGACTCTGCACTCAGTCTTCCAAAGAAACATCTGTACAGAAGTGCCATATTGCTTACAACAGTCCTGTGCAAACTTCTCCCATATGCTTGAGCACAGCCCCGGACAGCAAAAGAGCTTTATACTACTCTGAATTTCTCAATAAGAATCAGCAGTGGCAATTGCATTACAATATACAATCTTTCTTCCAGTCTTCCTCCTCAGAAGAGCTTCCACCAGAACTTTAACACTGGGCATAAACGAGGTTATACGAATATATAACAAATAGGTGTGTTCTGAGCATGGATCAGCAGTCACAAAAGATGACGTAGGAACTAAAATAAAGTTTAAGATATATTAACCTATCTTGAAGTTCTTTCTTCTCCTGGTCCCCATTGCCTTGTAAGCACATCACTTCCAAAGCCTTCTGGTCTATTTCCTTTTCCACTTGTTGCTGTTCTTGATCCTTTGGGACAGGCCTACCCAAAGTGACAGACTCCCAGAGCTGTACGCCAGAGTTCAGTCGGAAGCAGCTCACAAGTATAGATCCAGAGAGCCTCATTTGCTCTGCCTTCAGCTCTGACAAATCTCTGAGGAAGAATAAAGAAAAAACTAATGTTCACAGTGCAATTTTTAGCAGTCAGAACACTTTTCAAGTACAAAAATCAGGCAATAGATTGTACCTTTGTTAGGGACAAATCATATGCTAATCTCAGAAGGTCAGATGAATATCTATAGAGCTGTGGAATCAGTTTATTTTCTCCTCAGAATAAATGCATAGCACAGTCAGGAGGCTTCAAGAACTTCTAATCACTCATAAATTGCTGCTCTTGTTGTATCTTATTAACATACTCTAATTATCTTTAATACATGCAACGAATTTTACTAAGATCCACAGATTCTATAACTAGCATCTCATCATTAAGTGACCTCAATTGGACGGCTAAGAGGCTTATGAAGACATGCACATAAGAAATGCTTCAGGAAGGTACTATAAGAATAATCCTTGAAACACAGAATCACAGGTGTTGGAAGGGACCTCAAGAGATCCTTGAGTCCAACAGCCCTGCTAAAGCAGGTACCCTACAGTAGGTCACACAGGTGGCAACAGATCCAAAGCAGGCTTTATGGAATTACTTTAAGTTATCAAAGGAGAAACTGTATTATTAGCTGTAACTAAAGGAAGATCAAAGTACAGAAAGCAGGTGTGAAAAGAAGAGAAGCTACATTTTGCTCTCCAAGGTACCTGTTCTTAATTTCTCCTCACCTGTCAGTGGCTGTCTTCATTTCCAGGAAATGACGGCGGAAAGTCAGCACCTGCCGCCACAGCTTCAGAAGACGGTTATGTTCACCCCTTAAGTAGCTGTCATAAAACTAAACACACAGAGACAAAAAGGAACAGCAATTCAGCCTTCCCTGTCACTGTACAATCCTTCTAGATCTGAGTGTACAGCCATCATCATTAGAACACATTTAATAACTCCAGCAGAAGCATCAAGGCCTGAAGAGGCACTACACAAACATCCTCAGTAAACCTGCTACCTGAATTCAAAGATGTTCCCACCTCTCCTGATGCAGTGGCTATCAACAAAGCACACTGATCAGGATTCCTTATCTTGTTCTGTGGAGATATCTAACATTCTTGGTGAAGGAAGAACAAAAACAAACTCCTTCAAACTCCTTGCCACAGACTGCTGGTAAGGGATGCCTGTCTTGATCCTTGTTTTACCTATTCTGAACCCGAAAACATACAGACCTCTCTGTTCTTCACTGCTGAGATTTAAAAAGTGTAAAAAAAAAAAAAAAAAAAAAGAAAAATAAAGAAGAGTCCATGTGTGACTGGCCTACAGTGTACAGCAATAGCAAGTACTTGCCTTTAAGACTGCAGCATCATTGCAGCCAGCGAGTATCTTCCATCACCACCTCCGCTGACATCCCTCCATCCCACAGTTGCATTCTGCTAACCACAACCATATTCTCATTTGAGTCTGGCACTACACTGACATTCCTACAGCCTATCCTTACCTCACGCTCACTGCGCCATTCACTCTCCTTCAATTCCAGCTCCTCTCGGGCCCTCATCCAATCTGCTGTCAGTTTTCCAACATCTTCTTTAAGGGCTAAATTCACCTCATTTGCTTTATCTAGGTGTTCCCGCAGGAGGGTATTCACTTTTGCCAGGTTCTCACACCTTGGAAAGGGAGAAATAGAAATGAACTGACTGAATAACTACTACAGGTAGCACCCTTGTGATTTTCCAGTTCCCTCAACAACTTTCTTTTCAAGGAAACAGTAGAAGTGCTTTCTAGGAAT
The DNA here is from genome assembly GCF_987193195.1 of Phasianus colchicus. Classification (NCBI taxonomy): domain Eukaryota; kingdom Metazoa; phylum Chordata; class Aves; order Galliformes; family Phasianidae; genus Phasianus; species Phasianus colchicus. The sequence continues at coordinate 1,515,626 of NC_143452.1, forward strand.
AATGAATATGTCTCTGCTACAGCAAACCCATTTGTTTTTTCTTGCATTAAGCCCTCATTTCCATCTACAGTGTCAGTCTCCCCTTCCTCACAAGTTAAGCTCTTGCCTTCTCTATGCTCTGGCTGGTCACTTGTCATGACAATGAAGTGGACAAGATCCTACTAAATGCAGGTCCTGACTGCCTTCATACCACCACTGTTATCTCTGCTTTCACATCCTTTCCCTTGCAATACTGTTCCTACTTTTGCCCACTTCTTTTTAAGCCTCTCTCTGTTCTCGCCCAATACATCAGGCCTGCAGTGAAAACCCCACTTTCTTGATCCAGCAAACTGCACAGCACAAAACCAAGGCCATACATGTGTGCGAAACAGCTTTAAATGAAGCTCTGAACTAAAAACTGAACTTTTATTCAGTTCCCAAAAGTGCAGTGGATCTGCAGCCCTCAAGGAGGTTTTAAGCCATACTCGTTGTAAGGAACGTAAAGCACTGCAGGCCAATTACTGTGAGGCCACAGCCTAAGGTCTCCCTCAGGAAATATTTCACTAAGAAAATTGGAAGAACAACTGCCCAGTGAACAAGCACAGAGCTCAGTTTTTGGACAAAAGTAGGAGTTGTGCTTCCTCCACCTTACTCTGCAACTTAGGCAACACAGCACACACATATTTTATACCACACACAATTTATCTCTGGGGCTGAAGGAGAAAGAAAAGTGCAGAAAAATATGACAGAAGATTCCTGTGGTGCCAAATGCTTGTCAGATAAAACAAAACTCCAAACCAAATAGGAAAACACCTGTTCTATGAAATCTTTAGGATGTTATGGTTTGATTCCCATGTAAAGCAGAGCTTTGTTGAGTACCTCACCTACTGAATCATAGAAAAATTTAGGGTGGAAAGGGACCTTTGGAGGTCATACAACCAACCCTCACTCCAAAGGTACAGACTGTGGACCTTCCTGCTTTCAAAATGGCCCGTCCAGCCACTTCCCTTGAGAAGATTAGGTAGAACTTAAGAGGTTTTATCTCACTTCCACGAGGATCCAGGACACCAAGAATGAGGTACTGCTCTTTCCTTTTACCTTTGCTGCTCTTCTTCTAACTGAAGGAGTGCTTTCTCCAGGCCATGGTGTTCAGTGGTTTCCCATCTGTCTGAAAGGGATCCCTTAAGAAAGGAAAGGTTTAATCAAATTCTTGTGTTCCCTTCACTGCTGTTATCATCCACTGCTTTCCCCTTCATTTGTTTGGTATTTTAGGAGCTCATGACTTCTTCCAGGCATTACAGCATCTAGACTATAGGGAGGATGGGAGGTGTAGAGTACTGCCCCCCTCAGTTTTCCACTCTCACAGCTGGGTATCTTCAGCTCACAATCAAGACTGCTCACTTAGACTTGAAGCTTGGGTATACATACTCTCCTACTCTGTTTCCTGGGTTTACATTAGCCATGAAGCAGAAAGAAAAGCACTTAGCCAGCTCTATATGTTGAGTGCCTGCATTCTTGCCTTCTAAGATGCTATGTTTTGATCCTTAATCAGAGACAGCCGTCATGTAAGAAGCAGTACAGCCCTCTCCTGAGACCCAGCACAAGCCTTACTCCAGCAAGAAAACACTCCTTCACAAAGTTAACATCCTTCTTGATAAGGTTTGCTGGACTGACATTTCCAGGACTAAAGGCTGCTCTATCAATGGCTACTGGACAAAATACTGAAAGGCAAAATACTGAAGTACTCCTTTGAATCTTCACATCAGGAAAACAAGGTTTTTACTGCTTTGAGGAGACTTTAATCTGAGTTAACAAATGCCACATACCTGCACACTCACCCCTCCTGCTTCAAGTCGCTGCTCCAGCTCACGACACCAGCTCCGATACTGCAGCAGCTGAGGTGGAAACAGAGAATTAGGATGAGGGAAATGAAGCTTCCAACAGACTCAGCTCCTCCTGCATTAGTTTTTCTCTAAGCCTTTACAGAGGGAGCGCAGTACTTTCCACAGCACTGCTGACACGGAGAGAAGTAATTATCATACATGGAAGCTTCACTTTATCTAATACTAAAGAAAATGAGAAAGGGTTTATGTTATGCATAGTACTAACTGCTCATCCTGAGACAGTGATGACATGCGGAACGATGAGACAGACACAGACGCCATGCCAGGCCAACTGCATCTGTCAGACTGAAGATTACGCTGTTCAAACCTCAGCAAACCATGTTAAATCCAGAAAGTGGGCCAACACCAAAATCAATGACCAATCCTTCTTAAATCATGTTTCATTACGAGCTTGGAAAAGAAAACTTACCAAGCGGTTCAGCATGCCTAGTAACAGTAAGCTTACTGTGAATCATAGAATTGTTTGAGTTGGAAGGGATCTTTAAAGGTCATCTCATCAAACCCCCCTGCAATGAACAGGGACACCCACTGCTAGGTCAGGCTGCTCAGAGCCTCAGCCAGTCTGACCTCAAATACATCCAAGGAGGGGGCATCCATCACATCTCTGAGCAACCTGTTCCAGTGCCTCACCACTCTAACTGCAGGAAACTTCTTCCTTACATCCAGCCTAAATCTCCCATCTTTTCATTTGAAGCCATTTCCCCTTGTCCTATCACAACAGACCCTGTTAAAGAGTCTTTCCCCTTCTTCCTTACAGCCCCTTTGTATACTGAAAGCTCTCCCCACAGCCTTCTCCTCTCCATGCTGCTCAGCCCCAGCTCTCAGCCTGTCCTCTCAGGGAGGTGTTCTGTCCCTCAGATCATTGCTGCAGCTCTGCCCCGGACGCGTACCAACAGCTCTACGTCTCTGCTGTGCTGAGGACTCCACGTGTTGGACGCAGTGCTCCAGGTGGGGCCTCGCAGTGCAGCACGGAGGGGGAGGATCCCCTCCGTCGCCCCATTGTTTTGGATGCACCCAGGATCTGGCTGGCTTTCTGAGCTGTGAGGGCAAACTGTTGGCTCACGTCCAGCTTGCCATCAATTAATGCTCCTCGTAGCACCAGTATCCTACTCGGAACGATCAACAAGAAAATGCAATTTCTTGCAACGCAGCCAAGTAAGACAAAAACAGTAAAAACAAGAGGGAAGGAAAAGCTCTGCTATGGTGAGAGCGTCTGAACGGGAGCGACTCGGGGCGGACAGGTCTGCGCACGGCTGCCGGCTGGGCTCAAGCAGCACTGCTTCGGGAATACTAAAATAAGTGGGAAGCCAGCCGGCAGAGCCTGAAGGGGACGCGCGGAGCTCCGCAGGGCCTCCGGCACCGCCCTGCCCCCGCCACCTGTCCCGCACGGCGCCAAACCGCGCAGCGTTAATCAACGCCCGCTCAGCGCAGAGCGGCTTCTCGTTCGGAAAAAAAGCCGCAACGCCTCCAGCGCTCAGAGGGGACGAGTTTCCGTTACGCGTTGCAGCCTTCCAACGGGCGAAAGCCCCCTCGGCCCGCCGCGCACGCCCTCAGCGCGCCGCACGGCGCTCAGCCCGCGCGGCTTTTCCCCTTCCGGCCGCGCCCAGGCCGCCGCGGGGCGCTCCGGGCAGCGGGAGGGGCCGTGCCGCTCCCCGGGCCCCGCGCCCGGCTGCGCCTCCTCCCGCCCTCCCCTCACCTTCTCCTGCAGCTTCCGCGCCAGCACCGCCCGCTGCTGCTGCGCCTCCTCCGCTCCGTGCGGCCTCCGCCGCGGGCAGCCCCGGCCCCGCGCCGCCTCCCTCGCCGCCATGCCCCGCGCCCGGCCCCGCCCCGCCCGCCGGGCCCCGCGGTGCGGCGATAGGCCGGCCGTTGCGCGGCGGGAAGCGCGCCGTGCCCGCGGCTGGGCTGCCGCTGCCGGGTGCTGCGGGCGGCTCGACGTTGTGCCCGGCTGGTGGGGCCGCCCGGGGGTTGTGTGCGGGGGAAAGCTGAGCGTGAGCTGGATGCAGGGGAGGTGGATTCGGCTGTGACGTGCGAAATGCGAGCGAGGCGGATTTCGCTCTGTGAGGCGTCGCTAGAAATCAAGGTAAAGCCAGAAATGCTCCGAAGTGGGCCGGGAGTCTACCGGTACCCAGAGAATCACGTCGTAACATCCCGAGTTGGAAGAGACCCACGCGGACCGCTGAGGCCAACCCGGCCCCAACGGCAGCACCGCAACCCAAACCTGCGGCTGAGAGCAGTGTCCTCCCGGCAGCCAGTGCCGTGCCTGCTGTGCCGTGCCTGCTGTGCCGTGCCTGCTGTGCCGTGCCTGCTGTGCCGTGCCTGCTGTGCCGTGCCTGCTGTGCCGTGCCTGCTGTGCCGTGCCTGCTGTGCCGTGCCTGCTGTGCCGTGCCTGCTGTGCCGTGCCCACCGCCCTCTGGGGCACGGCCTTTCCCTGATATCCAACCTGAAGGACGGGAGCAGCTCGAAGACATGGGCACTGAATGCCTGCTCTGCACGGAGCAGATGGGGTTCACTTATAGCTGTGCTACATCGCTGAGGAATGAGACAAAGGTAGAAAAGAATGACGGTTTTTTGACCCTGCAGCTGCATGAGTTCGATTGACAAAAGCCATCCCTTTGGTGTGCAGTGGTGCAGCCAGGCACGTGGATCACTGGATGCTGTCTCAGCTCTTCGTGGCTTTCTGAACTGAAATGCGGATCCATAGGAGTGCAGAGCTCTGACAGCACTCACATCGCAGCAGCCATGTTGGTGACATGCAAGAGCCTGATGGACCGTGCCTCCAGGAACAGCAGAATGGCCAGAAGAAGCATCTGGTTTAAATTACACAGGGGACAGGAATAATGGGTAACACGTTCTGAGAACTGAAGGAGTCCCCAGGGCTTTGCTCAGAGGAACTCACAGTAGTTCTGTCCCAGTGGCCCACTGCTGAGGTTCCAGCAAACTGCTCAACATCTGCAGCTTCACGCTCCTCCTGCTCACCGTGTCCTGGCTGTGGGATGTGGTGGTGGCAGCTCTGGGTGCTCCTGCACTCCTGTGAGAAGGAGGCAGGCAGAGGCTGAGAGGTATCTACACACACTGGTCAGCCCGTCCCCAGCAAGGAAAGCAGCCCCTGCATGCAGCCTGTCTGCTGTCCTGGTGTCTGCTGTGGAAACGTGTTCTCTGCCCTTGCTACCAAAGTGCTACTGCCCTATCTAGGCTCCCATGGGATGCAATTCCTGCTGGCCCATTTTTTTCCCCCTGTGCTGTTTCAGGTGAACTCCTTGCACAGGCCTTCTGTCATTCTTTCTAGTTCCTGATCTCTGTGAAGATGTTGCAGCACAATTTTTTTAAAGAATCATATTTTCTTAGAATGGCTGAAAGTGACCTTAAAGATCATTGCGTTCATTCTTGTTGTGACTGGCAGTATCAGTTGGGTGCTTAATAAAATCCTTAAACTGAGAGACACGTTCATCTCAGTTATGTAAATACTGTGTGAACATTTGATTGATTCTGCTTTTAGTCTGATTTACCAAGAGACAAGGCCTGTGTAGTCACATTGTCTCACCTTCTGCTCTTTCCTGTTCATCTCCCAAATAATTTCTGTATCTGTGAATCTCAACAAAGTTTGATGGAACAATAGAGTTCTTCAAGATACAAAGTTCTTACTGGTGTTGGAAGCTAGATACACCAAAAGTAATGCCTCCTATCTTCCATACCAACTACAACAGATACAACAGATAGCACTGTTTGGCGGAGCAGATTCTCAGCTTGCAAAATGCTGTTTTTCAACTTAGTCACCACCATTAGCTGTGCATTTTCACTAGCAATGAACAAAAGCCTGCATGCTGCACTTGTAGAAGTCCGCACCAGCTGTGGGGATCCATGGCTGCCATCACCACTGCTGACATGCATCACCCACAGCCTCACTGTGCTCATATCCACTGCTTGGTCTCAGGAATGCTCAGCAAATATTGGTGAATGTTGCTGGGTGCCAGCTTTTCCACATGGAGGAATTTGATTCCATCCCTTTGCTCCATATGGAACTCCCATGTCAGATGTCATTCTGTCAGGCTGTCCCTCTGCTGCCATCTGTCATATGACAACAGAACAGAACAGAATGTTGGTGGGAAGGTTCAATCTGCTACCATTCCACCAACACCCTCCTCTGACATCATGGGCCACCATCATAAAATAGGAGGCATTACTTTCAGGGCATCCCTCGTAGAATAAGAGCGTGAACTCAGCACTCAGCTGTTTCTGTAGGCAGTGCAGAACCGATGCAGCACACTGGTCTGCTGCAGGAAAGTGGGTAACGGTGGGAGGAAGGGACAGCATGGCTGAGGGCATGCGGACAGCACGAAGGAGCTGCTGGGGAATGGGCCTGTTGGAAGGAACTCAAGGAAAAGCTGTTTTGTTTTGATGGGAAACATCAAATCGACTCCAGAGGAATGGCAATTAGACCAAAATCAGGAGGGTGGGGTTTTTGTTCTCCCTCATTTTTGACATCTGTGCAGTCACTGAGCTGTTCTACCATTTGGTTCCTCCACCAGAATAAGGTGAAGTATTCGAAGTGTGTCATGTGGAAAGGGCTGCAGGTTGTTATTTATGAAAGCAATTTTGTGTCGGAGTGGAAAATGTCACAGTGTGTCCAAATCAAGTTAAATCTAGACTGTTGTATCTATTCCTTTTATTCTTGCTTCAGAAATAAGCGACTGGGAGGGGAGCACTGGGCTCAGCACCAGTACTGGATGAGAGAAGGGTCCCATTAATGCCTCCAGCACAGTGCCTCATTTCCCAAAGGCTCATTCAGAACAACAACAGCTCATTTTTTGCACTGCATGAAAGCCACTCTTGCTCCGTGCTCCCTTGACAGCAGCAGATACCCTTCCCACATAAGCAGCTCTTGTTCCCGTCTCCCAGCCTTCCCCTGGCTGTGGGCAGGCAGCTCTCCTACATTTGGGTTAACAAAACCTCCATCCTGGCTGCACCCCGGCATGGAGCACCCTGAGCTGTGCGGGTGGCAGGAGCAGGGCTGCCTGCAGGGTGCACTGCCGGCACAGCCTTCTGCTGCAGCTGGGTTACGTGGGTTTGTTCAAAGCATAGCCATAAAGACGCCAAAATACGATGACTGCGGGCACGGCGGTGCCGCTGCATTGTACAAAATTAATCTGCACCCCTGTTAAGTGCCTGCGTTGTTAGCGACGCCGCTGGAGGACAAAGCGAAGCCGCTGCTCCAGCGCTGCAGAAATAAAGAGCTGGACGGGTTCCGCACTGAGGTTTTAATGTGCGTGTTCCCATGGGCCGCAGGACAGGTCCCGGCTGGTGATCTTGCAGTTTGTCCCATTTAAACGTGAAGTTGATGGAAGGCGAAAGGAGAGGTTGTGCCGCCGCTCAAAAAGGCGTCCTCTGGAGCCCTGAGCCCGCCGAGCTGTTTCACATGAGGCAGGGTATGACTCATGCTCATGAAAAGGGCAAAGAAGATTTTTTTTTTTTAAAGAAATATATCGCAGTTAAATTAGTTTAGACAGCATGACATCAGAGAGTAATTAAATAGGTTTGTTGGAATTCCGTTTCCAATTCCTGAGTTCAGGTTTGTAAAAGATTTCTGAGCACCTGCAGGTCTCTGTGTGTGAAATATTTTCACTGGAAAGGATTCAAAACGTTAAAAAAACCTTTTAACACAGAGGCAGCATTACGCCATTCTTCCTTCTTGGAAAAAAAACCCCTCCGATTTAAACAGGACTCCTTCAAGTTTTCAGTCAGTTTTACAGAAGAAAACGAGGTGGTAAACTTTCTCTTTTCAAGAACAAGTCCTTTACAGCCGCTAACTGAAGTCAGGGGAGAGCGCGTCTGAGTTCATGAGCATTTCCACTATGGGACTGGATACGAGCACTGAACAACGAGATTTGAAATGTTTTAATCTCAATCGAAAACCATTTTTGCTGACTTTGGTTTTTAATTTCTTTCATGTTTTCTTCTGCCAAACTGGAGGAACCTTTCCTGATTTTTTCTTTAGTGGCATTCAGAGGAAGACCAGAGGATGAAAATCCTGCATTTTCTCACTTTACTGCTTTGGCATTTGACTTGGCTGTCTCTGGATCTAGTTCCTGGAGCACTGAGTAATTCTGAAGCAGGCCAGAGTAATCCAGGGTCTAAAACAGATCTGTTAAAAGCAGAAGGAAAAGAGAGGACTCCCTCAGCACGGGCAGGCACGCCACGGGCTGCGAACCATGGATTTAGCACCGGGACCTCAAAGGCAAGGACTAAAAGCAGTGCTGCTCAGGCTGGAGCTCTGCTGGCCAAGAACGATGAATCGCAGAGGGTTCTTTCAAGAACAGCAGCCACGGAGGCAAAGGTAGGACATCTCCCGAGCAGACCTTCTGGAGTAAGGACGGTGACTCCAAAGGTCCCAAATCTTAGCAGCAAGGCGGCTTTGAAAAAAACTGGCACGAGCGGTACTGATACCAGTTCTTTCAAAACGAAAAAGACTAAAGAGCCTGTCACCCAAAGGGAAGCTAAGGAAACTTTCAGACAGCCCCCCATAACGCCACATGAATACATGCTCTCTTTGTACAGGACTCTCTCAGATGCAGAAAGAAAAGGTGTTAATGGAAGTGTAAAACTGGAGGCTGGACTTGCCAATACAATAACCAGCTTTATAGACAAAGGACAAGGTAAGAGGGGAGCTCGCGTATGTGGGACAGAGGGATGCCTGAGTGCAAGGCTTACTAGAAAATAACAACTGTGTGCTGTTAAAGTCAAAAGGCTCTTTTTAGCATAAATGAAACTGTACAGCTTTGCTGTAGATTTTGTCCTTATCTAGGTGAATTTTTCTAGAGGCAGAATTAGATGGTTGCGTGGCAGCCAAGCAAAACACGAGGAGAAAATTTTAGATGCATATTTCTGAAAATCCATCAGTCCTTGCATGTTTAAGTGTTTAAACTTTAATGTTTTTATCCTATGCTCTTTCAATAAGTAGCTTCTGGAAACTAATGTTTGATTTTATTGCTAAGTGTGCCTAAAAATACATTCTATGCTGAGCAAGGGGCTGTTCTGTGGAAAAACACAAGTTTCAGTATTGGAGGTCACCCCAATTTGTTCAAGGATGAGTTGGGAGGAACTACAATGTAGACCCAGGAGTTGTTATTGACTAGTGTTGGTGTACCTGTATGAGCTCAGATCTCATGCTTTCGGACACCACCAGCCTTCTAACCGCAGAAGCTCATAGCTAAGCATGGGCTAATAAGAGTAAATAACTTCTGGGACTCCCTAATTTGCGGTTCAATGTTATGGTTCCAAATTTTTTGGAAATTTGGCCTAGTGTCTGCTTTCACACAACACATAACCAGGCTCCCAAAGAAAGACGTTCACCTTGCCGTTCTGGTGGGAGACTTATCTCCATGTTGCTTCCGGTGACATTAATGAGAGCTTGGTCATGGACTTAAGGAAGCAACATCGGCCACAGCTAATTACATAATAGTGATTGAACGCTCAGCCAGGACTGGATTTGTTTGCAGTTTAATTAAGAATAGTTTGGCTTTTGGGACAGGATGGCACGCAGCTGACCAGTGCTGTGTTCAGACCCTTGGCTCGCCACTGGAAGGCGTTGTTTTTTGAAACACTGATAAAAAGTTGGCTTGGCCAACTTATTCCTCATTAGTGCTGCTCATGGGTTTAACCAGGCAAAGATAGCATCAGGTTAAAGGGAGGCACGTTGTTCTGCCCAACTTGGAAAAGTTGTGAATCCTGTGGAGCCAAGTTAATGAGGCAATTATCCTTGTGTCCGGCAGTTCCTGGGGGATGTTGGTTTTAAAGGACTAATTGACTATTGTGTTGTCTAAGGGTAATGTTGGAGCCAGCATGAGGCCCGGGCACCACTGAAGCCCCAATTCACTAATTTAAGTGGGATGGAAGTGGTGAATAGGCCCTGTGAGTCCTCAGACCTTATAAATGACTGTTTTCCAATTGGCTAATGGCTACTTTGAAGCTAGAAAATGCCCGCTGGTGAAAGAGTTGACATTTCTCCAGGGCAAGCTCAAGAGCTCATTTCCCTGATGAGTCAGTACATTCTTCTAGGTTCCTGCTCAGAACCCATCCCTTAGACAAGAATTGTTCTTTCTGTTTAGTGGGCTAACTAAGGTAACTTCTAGTCTTATGGGGGAACTTCAGGAACATTGTAGAGAACTGAAAAACTAGCATTGCTCTGTGCTTGATTTAAAAATGTGTGTGCTTTTTTTAGATGAGCGAGCGCCAACCATAAGAAAACAAAAATACATTTTTGACATCAGTGCATTAGAAAAAGATGGCCTGCTGGGAGCAGAGCTTCGAATATTGAGGAAAAAGCCTTCTGATACCTGGAAGTCTCATTCTTCTGGAAAAACTTCCCAGGTGAGATTATTTAGTTGCTCTACCAACAGACAAGCAGCAACACTCCTGGACTCTCGTACTGTCAGTATCACAGATACACCAAAATGGGAAGTGTTTGACATCTGGAAGCTTTTTAGGAACTTTAAAAACTTGGTTAACTTGTGTTTTGAACTGGAAACTTTTGACAGGGGGAGAGCGGTTGATCTCAGGACTGTGGGATTTAACAGAACGGGAAGACAGGTCAATGAAAAGGCTCTCTTCTTGGTATTTGGGAGGACAAAAAAAAGGGACTTATTTTTCAATGAAATCAAGGCTAGATCTGGCCAAGATGACAAAACCGTGTATGAGTACTTATTCAATCAGAGGCGGAAGAGAAGAGCTCCTCTAGCAACACGGCAAGGGAAGAGGCCCAGTAAGAACCTGAAGGCAAGGTGTAGCAGAAAAGCCCTCCATGTGAATTTTAAGGATATGGGCTGGGATGACTGGATAATAGCACCTCTAGAATACGAAGCGTATCACTGCGAAGGTCTTTGTGAGTTCCCCCTTAGATCCCACCTAGAGCCCACCAATCATGCAGTTATCCAAACTTTAATGAACTCAATGGACCCCGAGTCGACGCCTCCAACTTGCTGTGTTCCAACCAGGCTGAGTCCTATCAGCATTCTTTTCATTGACTCCGCAAACAATGTGGTCTACAAGCAGTACGAGGACATGGTGGTGGAGTCGTGTGGCTGCAGGTAGCAGAACAGTTGCTCATGTGGATGTGTTACGAAAGGCAGTGTGACGCACTGAACATAACCTCTCCTGAAACAAGGTTAACTTAATTTCTTACCTCTAGGGCACGTTTACAAGGATTGTAGCACCAAATCCAGCGATTCTGTACGTGTCTCCACCATCTCTCCACTGTGGGCATATTTCAGTGGTATTCGGACGCTGTCACACAGCCCAGTATAAAGCCGTGTGTTGGCAACACAAGACTGGCTCTAACTAAAGTCTATGACAGGGAAGATTTGACCTCCATGCCTCTAAGTACCTGCTTTTACTCTAGAGGCAGTGTGTAAAGATGGTATCGGTGAGCTGTGACCTGTCTGAACAACATCCTTGAGACTGAGTCCCGTGTGCGTTGTCTATGAAGAACTGTAAGGAAATAGTCCTGATGTCTAGAAGGGAAGGTTGTGTTCTGCCTGCTCCCATCTTGGTGTAAATAGTTGTGCTGCAATGTGATTTCTTTCTGATTAGCTCTCAAAACTATGCATATATAAAAAGGAGTAATTAAATGTAATATGTTGATTTAGTTTTAAGTTGTACATGGAGATGGGTGATGCAGGAGGTATTACTTTCCATGTATGTTTTCCTGCAAGCTACATATCTTTCTTAACTATCCACCTTTCCATTATTGTGTAGCAAGATATATTACTCTGTATAAGGTCCAAGTTGTTCTCAAATGCTCCTAGTAAAAGTGTTCAGTTATGGCATAAGATGTAATAAATTATTGACACAGTGCTACATTGTGCCTAGCTGTCCAACTCTGCATAATTATAATGCTGGTAAGAATTTGTTTTAACGTTTTTGTACAATAAATACAAGTGAAAGGGACTTTTCAGAGCAGCAGAATGCTGGAGGTATGCATAACACGTTCATGTATTTCACTTGCCTCTAACTGCTGATTGGAAACGTTGGAAGAAAGATCTGAAAGCACGCCGTGTTTTAGTCGGGTGTGGAAGGACACCATCACTTGTGTACCTGGGGCTAGGATGAATTATGCAGCTGATTGCAAAAGAACTGTTATCTTTTCACTCCACACTCCAACAGCTGCGTGTTTGCATATCTCCTGTATCTATTCCAGGCATGGATCATACATTTGTTCTGGGATTTCTTTTTGTGTGATTTCACCTACATAACCATTCTGACATTTGAATGTAGGTGGATCAGGCAGGATGTGGGAACCATTGGGAATGACTGACATGGCTTATCAATAGTTTAGTTACAAATGCTAAGGTCTTTGTTTTGCTGCAGTGTAAACCAGCAAGCCACACGAGTTCCTGGGTCTGAACTCTGCTTGCTCAGCATCACTGCCAGGAGGTGAATATGACCCCAAGGTCCTCCTGCACTGACCCCAGGCTGAGCCTGTTCTGACTCACACTGATGGAAAGGGTGTTAAGCACCTGCTCGATGGCCACAGAGAAGTGGTGACCAAATCTCTGTCCTTGTTTGTTCTCTGAGATAGAGCTCTGAACTGCTGGGTCCTTGCAACAGCTCACAGCACCTGGTGGCTGCAGCCCAGCCACAGGCACGTGGACTCCCTGGGCAGGCAGAGTGTGCCACAGCCTACAGTGGGGTGATAATGAGAAACACTGCAGAAAGCTTTCATATGTGTGATGTCTTTGCAATAGCTTAGCACAGTGATTGCTGCCTGCAGACCTGGATGTAACTCAGCCCAATCCATGCAATAACACAAAGTGAAGCGGGTCGGAACACTTGACAGAAGTAGGGTGACTAAGCAGCATGTTAATAACACACACTTAGCATTTGAAGCTACCCCATCACACACACCTGAGACATTCTGGTGCTTCATGGTGTGTATCGCGACTCAGGGCTGTGCACAGGAATCTTGTCTGCCTCTGGGCCCCAGGTGGGCTCTCCACAGGTCCTGCTCCCCACAGCTGAGGCCACTGCCAGGACCACAGCAGCTGACCACAGCTCTGCTGCCAATTGCCTGTGGGCTTTCCACACAGCTTCAAAACAAAGAGTTTTCAATCCTAAGCTTCACCACAAGCTTCTATCTAGACAGATTTTGCCTTTGTTACAGGAGAGAAAGCATTCTCCTGCCAGGCCAGAATCAAGAAGTGTTCTGAGCTCCCTTTTGCCCATTCTGCTCCAGTGTTTCTTTTCTTTCCTTCTGGCTGCCTTCTAGGAGGCTGGCATGCAGCACTTCATGCTCCTTTCCCCATGCTGACCCCAGCTGTGCTCTGCAGATGTTGGGTGACTGTGAGGAAGGGCATTCTCCTGCACCAGTGTGCTGCTCCCATGCCTGCGCCTGTTTGCAAGCTCCCAGTGGAGCCTCTGCTCTCACGTGTGCCAGACACAGCCGTGCTGCTCCAGTAACAGCACCAGTGCATCACTGCCCTGCTTGGAAGGTTCAGAGAAGTGGTAATTATATATGGAGTTTAAATCAGCATGTAAATGGAAAAGAATGCCAGGATTCTGTGATTATCTCAAACCAAACAGAAAAATTAAAAGAAACACTGATGTATAAAGGTCTAAAAAAGTGCTGGTTGAAAAAGATCCAGAGTTCTGGTAGGTAGTTGAAATGAAGTTTAAACAAACTTTGGAGACACTTCAGTGCTACAGTTAGCTCGTTACCACACCAAAATCACCAGGTCCTGGGTTTGGCCTCACCAGGGCTGTTGACTTTCACTGTGGTACGAATGCATCCCAGCCCTTCAGTGCTTTAACGCTGCGATGCCCGAGCCATTGAGGTCATCTGGTGCAAACACCTGTCTCTGTAATTAATTGTAAGATATGGAATGGTTATGATCACATAAATCTACAGTGATGAAAGCCTGCTTGTCTCAAAGCTGTTTCTGTTATTCTTATATCACCCACAACTTCAACAGGCACAACAAGAGGCTGCCACGATGAGCTTTTTTTTAGTAGCTTTAATTCCATATATGCATTCAATTTCTACATTTCAGATCTTGTTATCTGGAGTGAAAGTGGAAACTTGTATTGAAGCTCCCAAGGAGTGGGATTGGTGGCCATTTCAAATGTTCCTGATCGTAGAAAACCCAGAAGTAAAGCCCAGATGGACACATTTGGGCCTCATTCCTCTATGAAAGCAAATGTTCGGGGGCAGAGCACAGTGTGGGACTCCACACACAGCAAAGAAATTGGGAAGGACCAGAGGACCTTGGGACCGCAGAAGTTTGGCACCGCTCCCTTTAGTGTGGTCATTATACAACGTGCAAAGATAGACACCCTAAGTTATTGTCACAGCTTTCCTCCCGTGGGTGAGGCGCTGTTAGCAATGCATGGCTGAAACGTGTGGAAACCTGAGCTGTAGAGCAATGCAGGTTAAAAGTTCAGCTTTCCACCTTTATGATGGCAGGTCTCACTCTCTCACTGAGAATGCCTCATTTGTATTTACTTTTTAGGGTCATTATCTGTCCCACGAGAGTCTTTGTGAAGGTCCAAATTTTCAAATAAACAGTACACTATAAGACAGGTATGTGTGGATAATTTTTGTTGTATTTGGCTAAAATATGGGTACTAAGCTGAATAGGTAAACATAAAAGTATGCCATTTAAAACAATGCATTCCCATTAGTGTTTGAATATGTGCCTAAACTCCATGTACACTTTTACATGGTTATGTCATTTCCTGTGTAAAATGTGCTTGTTTGTGCAGCAGCCATATGAAAGAAGCAGTAACCCGCTATGTGGGCTATTTGAAGCTTTCTGTAAGAAACATAAAAACCCCTTGACCCTTGTATAATAAAAGGTGTTAAAAGATACTGCTTTTATAACATCTTAGCCAAGACTAATAAGAATGTACAGAGAAAACAATTTTTTTTTTCCTCCATAGTCCTGGTCAATCACGTGTTTTTTTTATGAATTTACTGTTGCTGTTGGGTAGTAAAACAATATTTAAAAATAAAATCGCGTGAGCTTTCATTGCTTCTCAACAAACTTAATGAAGAAGGAAATCTTAACATTCTTTGAAGAACAATAACCGCAGTGCTGTAAATATGCTTTGCTGAGTGCTCAGAACAGCCCGTTTGTTGCCATCCCAGGTTTGCTGATATTTTTGCTATTATTTTCTTCTGCAGAATTCGTTCTGGTTTTCTGCAATGATTACATTAGCTGAAGTAGCACAACCAGATTCTGCTTTCCCTGGTGCCCTCCTCAAGCTGCACAGAGGAAGGGCTCTGTTCACAAAGAGTGCTCGGCTGGCTCTGCTAGCAGATGGGAGATGAGCTTTGTGATGGGATTCCCTGGGAGCCTCAGAGCAGTGCCTTGTGCTGGGCTTTGCCATTCAGGAATCAGGGCTGAATCACAGAATGGCCAGGGTTGGAAGGGACCTCAAGGATCACGAATCTCCAACCCCCTGCCACACGCAGGGCCACCAACCTCCCCATTCAATACCAGCCCAGGCTGCCCAGGGCCCCATCCAACTGGCCTTGAACACCTCAGGGATGGACGGGGCATCCACAGCCTCTCTGGGCAGCTGTTCCAGCACCTCACCACTCTCATAGGAAAGAACTTCCCTGACATCCAACCTCAATCTTCCCTTCCTCAACTTGAAACCATTTCCCCTCATCCTGCTGTTATCTCAAAGAGTTGATTCCCCTCCTGTTTGTAGGCTCCCTTTAGGTACTGAAAGGCTGCAATGATTCACCCTGCAGCCTTCTTTTCTCCAGGCTGAACAAGCCCAGCTCCCTCAGCCTGTCTTCATAGTGGAGGTGCTGCAGCCCCCTGATCATCTCTGTGGCTCCTCTGGACCCTCTCCAACAGCTCCCTGTCTTTCTTGTACTGGGGAATCCAGACCTGCACACAGCACTGCAGATGGGGCCTCACAAGAGCAGAGCACAGGGGGATGACCGCCTCCCTGTCCCTGCTGGCCACCCCTCTTCTGGTGGAGCCCAGGATCCCATTTGCTTTCCAAGCTGCAAGAGCACACTGCTGGCTCATGTTCAGCTTTTCATCCATCAGGATTCCCAGGTCCTTCTCCACAGGGCTGCTCTCAAGGCCCGCTCCTTCCAGTCTGTAGGGATGCCTGGGATTCCTCCGGCCCAAGTGCAAAACTCTGCACTTCGCTGTGTTGAACCTCATCAGGTTCACCCAGGCCCACCTTTCTAGTCTCTCTGAATGGCATCCCTTCCTTCCAATGTGTCAACTGCACCACTCAGCTTGGTGTCATCAGCAAACCTGCTCAGGGTGCACTCGATTCTGTCATTGATGTCACTGATGAAGATGTTAAAGGGCACACAAAGATGTTAAAGAGCACAGCCTCTGCCCATTGTGCTGCCAAAGCAGCGCCATTAAAATGAGTGCAATACTTCTGCACATTCAGGTACTGTCTGCTTGCTTTTGACAAGATGCCATTTATCATTGATAATAGCCTTTTATTGGAAGAAAAAAAGAAAAAAAAACAGCTGAAATTTGTATTTTGCTTGTGCACATGGCTTTAAGACATTCATCTTTCTCCAGAAATGCTGAAAGAGAAACACAGCTTGGGTCCGGCACAGGTAAAGAGAAGGGGCTGTGGGTCTTCTCCTGACGTCTCTTCTCCAAAGGTGCAGTAACAACACTCACAAACTTCAGGCAGCAAAGCTCATCTCATTGGTGATCAGATGCCAGGAGCCCACAGAAAAGGGAGAGGGATGGCATGGGGAGAAGCACAGGCAGGAGGTGCTCTAAAGAAGCACCCCAGGGAACCTGGAGAGGGTTGGCACATGCCAAGCAGTGAAAAAAACTTTCCTCTGTACACTGGCCAGTGGCTCTCAGTGGCCTGCAAGCTGCTGAAGGCTCAGAGCAGGAGCAGGATGCTGACATCCAGCAGAACCAAAGAGCTCTGCCAGCAGCACCGCACAGCAGCGCAGCACCACTTCAGCACAAGGACTGACTGCAGCTGTGTGCGCTGCTGAGGAGCATCCAGAGCACCACAGCTGAGAAACCTGAGTCTGTGTGAGGAAGCACTTCCATTTACGAGGCATTCAGATGGATGGTGAGTTTCACTGCTGGGCTGCAGGCAGGCAGGCAGTCTGTCCCAGCACAGCAGGCAGTCTGTCCCTGTGCAGCCTAACATCAGAAAGACAACTCATGTGGCTCTGGGTGCCCCTGAAGTGCCCTTACTTTGTTTTTTTGGTGTTTTCCACTACACCCTTGGCTCTATCTGATTCTGAGCACTAAAGTGGCTTCACAGTCAATGCAGTGCTGAGTTGGGGGCTGCTGGGAGGAGCCAGGCTCAGAGCTTCCTCTCACTAAGGTCAGGTTCCTGTGGGCCAGGGCTGGATCCCTTCCCTGCAGTGTTTAGAGCCACTGGGAGACACAAGGAGAGGAGTGGGGACTGCATACCCCTCACCCTGCAGGAGGGAATGGAGCAGCTGCCTGGGCACGGCTGAGACAGAAGCCTTTCAGTCATACCTCACAGGGAGCAATGACTGCCCGGGTCTGTGACACCAGGAATGCAGACAGAGGACTTGCACTGTACATTGCCACATTCAGCTGAGCCCTTTAACTGCTGGGCCCTAAGATAAGCAGCTGTGTTACAAAAACATGGATACTGTAGGTATGCTGTGAGGACAGCTGCTGGATGCATCCACCAGGCAAGAAATACTGAGTGTGGGGAGGGAGAAGGGAGGAAGAAATGGCTGGAGTGACTGGCGGCAGCACTGCCAGCATTTGGGCTCTGGGCATACATCCAAACCACCACTCCTTCACGTGAAGGTGTTTGCAAGAAGCTGTCACTGCTGTCAGTACTTTCACAGACCCCTGAGCCACAGCCTGGTGCCCAAGCTTGGTCAAAGCATCCAGTGACCATAATCCCTGGCCTCCACTTCACAGCATCCTCAATGGAACTTCACCCTTGAGGTGGGGTGGGGATGGAAGACCAAATATTATGGAAATGGGACAAGCACATTCTTTTTTTTTTTCAATGGAATATCATGTGATTATTATCCGATCAATAAGTCCCAGAAGATATAAGAGGCTGGTGGGAGTTTTTCTGAGGTATGCAAACTTTAAAAACAGATCGATTCTTCGGAGCGCTAAGAAAAATGACCTGCTATTTATCTCAAAATATAAATGCAGCAGAGCTATCTTTCTCTCCAAACGTTGCAGTATTTTCATCAGAGAAAAAGCCATATGAAATAATTCACTTCTTGCAATAGTAATGAAATATTCCCCGTGCCAGTAAGATAAGAAAGTGATGAGGAGCATGTGCTGGCACTGTCCAAGTTTTTGAACATTTAACCTCCACCATTAAGCCTACTGATTTTTAATAAATCTTGGAATTCTGGGGAAATTCCAGAGGTTTGGGAGGCTCTGGAGAAAAGGAATTCAATTCAGTACTATAAAGGGTTGCTGTGTTGACCCAGCAATTATAAGCAAATAATGGGACTGTTGATACTGACTGAATCTTACGATGTGAACAAAGGATGGTAGTTTAATTCATAGGTGATCAGGACAGGATGAACAATTAAGATCATTTGGCCAGACGAGCTGCACACCCCAGGTATAAAATTTTACCTGGGGACCCCGCATCTCTGAAAATGCCATCTCAGTTTTCACAGCCATCAAGGCAGCAAACACAACTGTAGCAAGGGCTGGGAGAGAAACAGAGAACAAATGGGAAAACAGTGTGCAGGCACTCCAGGGATTGACACGGCCCTTGAACGCTGTGATATGGCAGAGCTGGAAAAAGGCAATAAGAAGGATGGGAGGTATGAAACAGCTTCTGTGAGAGGAGTAATGAGATAGAGTGGAGCTCCTCTGAGAGAGGTGGCTGGGGCAAGAAGGAAAGGTGATGAGGGCTAAGAATGTGGATGGGGAGCAAGTTTGTTCCCAAACGAGAACCACAGTGCCCTAAATGACACCAGTTCTGGACAGGGTTGAAACAGAGGTACTGATTCCTACAGCGTAGCCCCAAGGTACAGCGCCCGGCCACTCGCTGCCTGGATGTTAAATGTCTCCATATGTTAAAGAAAAACTGACTGCACAAGTTCATGGAAGAAAGCTCCATGAAAGCTGCTGGGCACGAGGCCCCCCTGACTTCCTGAGCCACTGCAGCTGGAAGCTGGGGAGCTGTGATAGCAAAACACCGCTCCCCATTCCTCCTGTCCTTATTGTCTTTAGAGACCCATCACTCACTGGAGGCAGGCTAGATGCCCCCATGGTCTCACCTGACAAAAACTATTCTCATGTTCTCCGTGGAGACCAAAGCTTCCAGGGAAATTGCACAGCAGGACCTCCTGGCTGGAGCTGTTGGGCAGGGCGTGCGGAGCCTTGGCCACTGCCCTGGTGGAGAAGCGTGGCTTTCTGATGTGGGATCTCTTTTCCCACCAATTTGTTTTTAAAAGGAAGTCTATTTTTAAAGTTCCTCGGAATTAAATGATACTACATAATAGCTGGGTATTACATATTTGGAAAGAGAGATCCAGGATTGATTTAAAGACCAGAAGTTTTAAAAAGCTCACCACAGTCAGCTCTGAGCTAATTCTGTGAATATTAGCACTTCATTTTTTTAATAAGCAGCTTATTTCTACCTACTGTCCAGTTTCCACTTTGACTCTGTGAATTGGCTTCTTTGTCTGCTATGCTGAAAAACTTATTCCCAATGGCATTGTTCTACCTATACAGATCGTGATGAATTTTTCTCTTTTCTTTTATATGGAGAACATAAGTCAACTTGGTCGTGCTTTTGCTGTGCTGTGTACCTTCCTTACCAGATTCTTGGTTTGTTTTTTTTTTTGTCTTTGGACATTTTTTCCATTTCTCCAAATATTATCTGCAGCATTGAGTGCCAGGTCTCATTTAACTTTGGGTTACCAGTGACAGTCTCATCAATGCCACAGACACAATACTATTTCTGTACCTTTACTGGATTGTGACCTCCACTATAATCCCTCCCAGCTATGGTTTTCCACGTTAGGAGCTCAAACTCAGCTTTCCACTATGATCAACACTGCTCTTCCATTGCTGATGAAAAACTTTCCATCTCATAAGCTCTTGCTTTGCAGTTGAAAACCCTTGTTTACAGACGAGTTAAAGAGCAGCTGAGTACCACAAAAAGGTTTCTGTCTGACAAGATTTATTTCATTCCTGTTAAAAGTAAAAGTTGCCTTGTTTTTTAGGACGAGGCGCTGATACAAGGCACCAGCTCACGAGCTGTGTCAGCAGCAGCCCCAGAAGCAGACCGGTGCCTGGCAGCATTTCTCAACACCTTCCTGGGCTGCCAGGGCAGGAGCTCCTCAGCAAGGGATTATAGACAGCAGTCTGTACTTCCCAAATGCTGACCAAACCCTGGGCAGAGAACTGACAGATCCTCTCCTGCAAACATGCATTTGCTAAATCCCTTTTTCTTGGGACACTCTCCAGACATGTCGAGATGTGAAGATCAAGATGCACTCCTGTTGGCGTGGATCTGAAGGTGACATGAAAGCTGCTCTGGGACAGAGATGTGATTGGTACGGGTCTTGTTATCCACTCAGCAGTGCCCACAGGCACCCTGCTCTCCCTGGAGAAAGCTGGCTGTCACAAGGAGACCTGGGCAGCAGGCTGTGTTTGGCGCTGCTGCCTGCAGTGCTGGCAATATGGTCACTGCTCACCTGCCCAGCCCAGCAGTGGCGGGAGGCACTGATTTTCTTATTGCAATGTGGGCAATATACTGCTGCTATGTGAGCCATCCCACTGCTTAGTCCCTCCAGGATGCTTCAGAGCAGCAGGAGCCCAAGCCACAACAGGGGAAAGCTGCTTGCTACCCTCCCAACCTGGCCCTCTCCTGAAGCTCTCACTGGGAGCTGTGTGAAGGGGGGAAGAGGGACTGCTGGGCGGTGGGGGTGTTTCTCTGTGAAAATTGTTCAGCCTTTGCTAGGGGGGACTGACAGCACGCCCCTGATAGATTACCCCGGACAGCCAAGCCTTTCCCCGTATTATATGGTTTTGATCACCAGCATAAATGTACTTGGTATAAAACAGAAGGTCAGGAAGGTTTAAGACATGGTATATGAGAAAACATTTTCCAGATTTCAGCTTCCTCCAAGGTAATATGCAAGTGTAATTAAAACAGAACCTGGAAATATAGAGTACAGTACCCTATTGAAAGTGTGTTGTATGAGCTGAACTCCCTTCATTGATAGTTTTCCAAAACACACAGCTGCAATAATCTTTATCCAGGAGAAGGGAATAAATTAAGCCTGAACACCTCTGCATATAGTGCAGTACAGTGTATGGCACTGCACCCCATATAACCTCCTCGCGGTAATGGAAAGCCAAAGGAGGCTCATGTGGAAAACCTCTCTGACCAGCAAACATTTTCTTCTTCAGAAAGCATACAGATGGGAAGAAAAGCTCATGAAGCAGAGGCGGCTTAAGTACTGGGATGTCTTGTTCCTGAAGCTGTCTGCTCAAGTCGTTGAGGCTCTGCAATGGCAGGGTGCCAAAGCACACTCCAAGCTTGACAGGTGGGGAGGGAAACGTTCTGGGCTTGCCCCAGCAAACAGTGACTGCTGACAGAAAGCTAAAGTGAACAAATAGGAGTTTATCATATTTAACAGTAGCAGCAGCCACCAGGATATATAAGCTTGGAAAAAAGTTATCGGGTCTGACTTTGACCTCTCCTGGATGGAGGGGGAAGTCATGGAATTCAGACTTTGCTCACGAGGCTTCACCAGGCGCAGGCAGCAGCGAGGAGCTGGGTGTCACATCTGTGTCCCTCCTGCAGGGCTGCTGTGGGACAGGGGCAGCTGCCGCCTGCACAACAGAGCAGGGACCACTTTGCAACCCTGGCCGAGGAATTCCAGGTCAGGGAACGGATTTCTCTCCTTGTCAAACCTTGCAGGATCCATCGGGTGTTGGCAGGACTGTAATTCCACTGAAAATTCACTTTTTGTATTTTTCAAATAATGTTTCGCCTGGGAAGCAGCGGTGGCCAATGTGTTCATAGTGACACTCTAAACTGAGTGCTCAGTCTTATGGAGAGGACTAAGCATCTTTATGTTAATAATAGAATTAACTTCCATTAAAATTCCTTTTTCAGCAGGTAATGTCGTCTCAAAGGTGGACTTGGTCTCAAAATGTCCAGATATACTCAGTATGCAAAGAAGAAAGATTCTGTGAAAGCAAAGTTTGACAGATCCGTTATAAATCATCAGTTCAATCCTTGAAATGCTGCTTTCCTTCAGCACAGAGCCTGAGCTAGAAAGCCAGCCGAACCTGGGTTTCCCCACGCCGAGTCAGATGGCCCCTCACTTCGTTTGTGGGGCTGGGAGTTCTGGGAAGAGCAGTGCAGAGACATCCAAGTGAGCTCTGGAAGAAGTCAGTCCACATTTCCCAATGCTCCGAGGGCCCGTTATCGCTGATTTGTGCTCAGCTCCTAAAAGGGCACATCAGACAGGATGCAGTGCCAGACCTGCGCTGGCTCCGTTGGTACATACAAGGCCCTTTCAGAACCTGGGGAAGTATGCTGCAAAGACAGTCAAATAGCTGAGGGGCCAGCTGGCAGTCTCGTAGTGTTGGCATTGAACCAGAGTTAATAAGACCTGCTGGACCTGAGCTGAGTTTTTGCAATCGGGTTTCTCTTTATCATGATCTCCAGGGTGCCCTGCAATATCCATACAGACTGTATTCCCTCTTGTTATCTGAAGGACCCCAGCCCCACTTGTTCCAGATAGCATGGAGGGATCCTGTTTCTCCATATGTTCATTAGATTTCCTTCAACTTTTCCTCTGTGGAAGCAGCAACACACGGTTAAGAAGGAAAATCAATATAATGTTAAATTCTGCAGTTAGATAGGAACTCTAGTCTGATTAGAGAAAAGGCTGGAGTGGAGAGAGCTGTACTTTTGCCCTAGGCTGAGCTAGGTTTGTCTTTGGGAACCAAGGAGCTTCCCCTGGAAATGTTGGGACAATGATTGCCTTAGGTTGGCTTTGATTCTTCATGAGACCGAGAGGAGAAAAAGCTCAAGAAGTTGTCATGGAACTATCAGACTATTATGAAAAGGTTGATTTACCTGTGCAATTACTTTTTAAAAGACTGAAATACATGCCTGCATAAAAATGACCAGTGAAACAGGAAAAAAGCACGTTCTGTGAAAACATCTGAAATAAAATCAGATGCTAACAGGAAATTAAGAGGACAGAAACGTTAAAATATTTTCAAATGCCTTTGTTTAAAAGCTATATGTCATTTCTTGTCTTTGTAATAATGACAACGGTGCTAGCTTAGGATAGGTGAATGCACATGTCTCAAAGCATAATAGCCCAAGGAGCTCTGTGCAGGATTGGACAGAAATCCAAAGAAATAAATAGAGAAAGATTGTTACCTGTCAGAAGGTCTGACTGCAGAGTGGTCAGCGTAGAAATTATCACTGCTGGAGAGGAGGAAACGTAACAAGTAAAAAATAGCAAAGGTGTTCATTGAGGTGATTGATTCTTAAGTCTAAAAAGTAGAGAATTCAAGAAAGATTTGGCCTGGGGAATTCCAGTTTAGCAGATCAGGCAATGCCTACCATGCTCAATTCCCAAGTGCAGCCCTTCATCCTTCAGGCACTGCATTGCTCACTGAAAGACGTGGGCATTCTGCAAAGCAGAGGCGTCGTAGGACCTGGATTGCTGCGTCACCACATTACGTCTTGTATTTTTTACAAACCTGCTTAAAGTGTCTTTCTTAAAGGCACTATAAAGACCCATTTAAAAAATAAAATAAGAATAATAATTGTAAAAGTCCACTTCGTTCTTTGAGAAAATCACAGAATCACAGAATGGCCAGGGTTGGAAGGGACCTCAAGGATCACAAAGCTCCAACCCCCTGCCATGTGCAGGGCCACCAACCTCCCCATTCAATACCAGCCCAGGCTGCCCAGGGCCCCATCCAACCTGGCCTTGAACACCTCAGGGATGGACGGGGCATCCACAGCCTCTCTGGGCAGCTGTTCCAGCACCTCACTGCTCTCTCTGTAAAGGACTTAAAATCAAAGTAAATAGTAAAGAAGTAAAAATTAGTGAAGAACTTAAAATCTGTGTGTATCCACCAGCAGGGTGAAGAAAAGCCAACTTGCAAAGCTGCATTAAGAAGTCTGATCTCCAGAACAGCCAAGCAAGAGCTTCTCCGCATCTCTACAGATCTTCTGACAGCAAATAGCCTGAGGCCCATTTACTAATGCCAAGCTCTGCTCTAACCTAACACCTTTAGAACTGGACATCAAAGGGAGGAGAACAGGGCTCACACTGAGCATCTTTATGGTAGGTATGAAAAAATTTTCACAGTGGAAGACTGGAATGAGTTTCATATGGAAATGGGGAATCCCTCTATTGAAATTTTTAGGTGCACGTAAAAGAAACATGCATCAGTGAGATCTAAGAATATTCAGTACTGCCTTGGAAGTGGAGGATGGTTTAGGTGATCTTTTTAGCTACATACCTATAGGATTTGCAAATGTTTGTAATTAATTATGCCAACCAAGGAATAACATAACTACCTGGAATCAAAGTCATAAGCTTGCACACCCAAGCAAGAGCAAACATTTTAGAACTAGTAAATCATCTAAGCATCATAGCTGGTCTGAAACACTTCATCTAAAAATGACAGTTCCTCCAAACTGAAGTTTGGGGCTACAAAAATACTCAGTTTAGACAAGGTGGCATTCTGAGTTCAGCACTGAATTATTGGGTAAAATAGAGTCCCTGTGAGCAGAGTCCAGCAGCTGCCCTATGTTAGAGGACAGCCAGCTCCACCCAGCTCCAAGAAGAACCCACAATGGAGTAGTGCTGGGAGAGCTGCAGACTGCGGGAAGCCCACCCGGGCTGAGTTTGGGAAGGATGGCATCCATGGGAGGGACACAGCAGGAGCATGGGAAGGGAGTGAGGATGAGGGAGAGGCAGGGACTGACCACAGCTTTCATCTTCCATTCCTCTGTGCTGCTCTGGGGAAGGAGGTAGGAGAGGTGGATGGGATCAGTGTGTTTCAAGTTTGCTTTTAGTTCTCACTACTCATGCCTGTTACAAATAGGCAATAAATTGCGTTAATCTGCCTTAAGCTGAGTCTGTTTTGCCCATTTTAATTCAGCTGCCCATCCGTGTGAAGCCACCACATCATGCTAGGGAGGCACTGCCCTTCCTCCAGTCTTTCTTGTGGCATTTTATATGATTAATCAGCAGTTCACTGAGGCAGCAAAGTCAGTTTCTGTTCTGACAAATATTTAATTAACAGATGTCTGAGACTCCCAATTGATAATAGTCAAATATTCCTCTCTTGCAACTCTTCTTTTCTTACATATGCTGCAAATGGACTACATGCAATTAAGCAGGGCTGTGGTCCTGACAACTAATTCAGTAGAAGGTGACCTGAAAGTCACCTATACAGCAGCAAGATTAATCACAGAATCGTAGAATTATAGAATCACCAAGGTTGGAAAAGACCTCCAAGATCATTCAGTCCAACCATCCATCCACCATCAATATTTCCCCGCTAACCCATGTCTCTCAGAACAACATCTAAACGTTTCTTGAAATTCCTACAGTGGCTTACATGGGCTAAAATAAATTGAAATTGTTAAGAAGGAATGTTAGGCACAACTTGGATCTGTGAGTTGTCCCAAAGTGCTTAGTTTCAGAATAGCACCTTAGCACTGAAGAAGTTCCTATATGCTTGTAACTATGCTCTCTCCTGCTTCTGGGCTGTGAAATCATGGTGCCTTGTTGGTAGATTGGATCCTTATTCCGTCTTCACTACCTTGATAACAGGTGGATGCAGATTTTTTCTTCCCTGAGTTTTTCAAGTCTGAACAAGCTTCACCCTTGCCCTTTGTGTGTTGAGGCTTTAACGAATAGGCTAAAATTATATCCTCCTTCCTCTTCTGCACAATAGTCAGCGTGTCAGAATGAAGCCTTGCTAACCAACACAACAACCTGTGCTCTAGAAAATTTTATGCTTCTGCAGAACCAAAGTTAATCCCAAACTGAACACAAACACAAAGCAGCCCATAACACAGTGTCTTCTCCTGCACAGCTTCAGGAAATGTTTTAATTGTTCTCTACATCTGGCTACAATGATCCCATGATGGCTTCCTGCCTGGATTCTGCTGTAAAATACCAGTGCAAGACCTCATCAAGAGTGGTTCAAGCATCCTGGCCTCTCAAAATGGCCTCTTGGGGAAAGAGAGTTTTCCCCTTTGTTATTTGAAGGAAAGGAATCACTATCACTACCTTAGCAGAAGGACTGACAGCAGCTGCAGTTGGGATGGAGGTTTCACGTGGTTTGACAACACAGTTAAGCTGACAGAATAGCAGGCTGCTGCCAGAACAGCCAGTCTGCTCTCCCCACCCTGTCCCCAGCCATGCATTCCTGGCATTCTCTGATCCTAAGAAGGGCTGGTTCATGTAGATAAGTTCATAGAAAATTAATCAAAAACAAACAAACAAACAAACAAAAAAATTTCAGTGGTCTTGCTTCTTCAACCAGCTCATTGGCTCTGCATTCTTTTGATGAGAGCCAGTTGCTAGTGCAGCCAGAAGAACCTTTCAGCTATTTAAAACTCTTTAGTTGCAGTAAACACTGGCACCATTGAACCAGACTTGCAGGAACAAAGAGAGGCCTCTTCCAGCTCTACCCTGACACACGTGGATAATCACTGCACCCATCTGAATGGATGCAACACGTTGGACTGCACAGCACATCCCCAAGCATTAGAGCAAAGGAGCAACCATTCCTGCTGTCACCAGGCTTTCGTCAGTGACAAAGAGCAGACTTGTGGGCAGATGGTGGAGAGTCAACTCCTTTTTTCTTGCTTTCTGCAGCCTGCTTCTCTGCCTTTAGCACACAGCAGTCCCATGCCCCTTATTGGTCACACTTTGAAAATAACCAGTATCAGCTGTTTGGAAGATTCTGCAATTTTTCACTCTCCTTTTTTATGCCTCTGTTCTCCTCTAAACTCAGTCTTCTTTCCTATTCACTCACCCAGTTGCCAACACGCATAGGGCCATAGTTAATGTCTTTGGATGAACGAACACCAGCACTTAGGTGGGAACTTCACTGCTCTGCTGGTGGGACTTCTTGGCGCTGTTTGAAAATGCTCACCCAGAAGGAGCAGCATGCTGAAGACTCACTATGACAGGTAAGACTCATGCAGTCGTGGAACCACCCACCAAACAGAGATGAATGGTAGGAACTTGAGGATAACAAAAATTGCATGAAACATAAAAAGGAGCAGATTGCCAGTGTTCTGAGTGAGAAATCCTCCTCGAGTTGACAATGAAATTCAGATCCACCACCAACTGTTCTGTCTTCACCCTTCACCAGACCCTTTGGATTCAGTCTGGTACGCTGTTTGGCACATGAGATAGATTGCCATGAAATTGGAGAATGAAATAACAGAAAAAAGAAAAAAAAAGGTAGAGGAATCTTAGGTTAGGGCACTAATTTTCTACTACTGAAACATGTCAAAATTCTCCTGTGCATTATTAGCTGAGACTGGAGGAAACCTAGGCTGGTACCAGGAACTGGCATACTCAGTGCATTTCTGACACACAGCTCCTAGCTAGGAAGTATCTGCTGTGGTGGACAGATTACTGCACAGCACTGAGATTCCTCTGCTGCTGAAGTCTTTTCACCATACAATTATATGGCAAAGGGATTCTTGAGCTTCATCGCTTTCAGTGACTCTAACTCGTGGCAAAAAGGAGGCTTCAGAAATGGGTATGCATTCCCCTCTGTTGCCTTCTCACAAAAGAAAAACGGCTGCTATGAATGGCATTCAGCATCGCTATGAGTTGAACACACAGAGGACAGCTAGGCAAACAGAAAGCAGCAGAACTTAGCTCTGACCTTCCTCCTAGAAATGGCAACAGGCACAAGAGCCAAACGAAATAAGAGTGCATCCCTGAGAGAGATCTGCAGCCTGCCGTGTTGCTCGATGTCCAGCACCGCATCAGAACAACTTGTTCAATAAACACGTTGTCAGATAGTTAGACCTATTTGGACAGCGAGTTGCAGTGAGCCAGAACGAGTCAGGGAGCACTGGTGGTGTGTATGGGGATCTGGGACGTCTGAAGGAAGGAAGCCCAAGCAGGTGCCTCCATTGGCCCCGTGAGAGCTGACATTTAGGGACATATGAAAGAACTCTAAAGACTACTGTGGAGTTTTAGGGCCATTAAAACAGGTTCTACTGCCCTCTGGAGAAGCTGCCGTCCCCATAAATGCATGGTGGAAGAGGGGAGAGAATATTATAGCTCCCCAAGCCCTCCAAGCCAGCAAGCAGCCGAGAAGCGCAGCCTTCATCCCCCCCAGCTGCTGTCACACATCTGCAGCTGCCTCCACGCAGCAGCACCGCGCACGTTTGTGAGGTGACGTGGATGCGATCCAGAATAAGCCGTGTAAGCCGGCAGAAGCTCCGCAGCCCCGCGGCAGCCGGTGGCAGCGGGAGGAGCGGGCGGGGCTGCTGGCGGCACGGCGGACCTCCGGCACTGCAGGCTGCCAGCTGTACAGAGACGGGCACGAGAATAAGTGCGGCATGGCAGGGTTTGCAGCAGAGAGGCCTCACGGAGCGGCTTCGCAGGGCACCGCCACCTTCATCTCTCACAGCCAACCCCAAATCCAACCCCGCCCCACAACCAACCCGCTCCCACCCCCCAACCACGCGGAGACGCCCCCGCCCCTCTCCGTGCGGCACTGCGCCTGCGCGGCCCGCGGAGCGGAAGGGGCGGGGCCGCTCTGCCGGAAGTGGCTTGAGGAGGCATGGCGGCGCTGGCGCGGGCCGCGGTGAGTGGCAGCGGCGGGTGGTGCCGCCGAGGGAATGTGCGGTGCTTCGCGGCCCCGCCTCCGGCCCGGCTCCGTCCCTCCGGTCCCGGCGGTTCGCCCGCCGCTCTGTGAGCGGCCAGTTCTCGCCCTGAGCTTACCGGCGTGCTTCGCTGTGAGCCCTGCGCTCTGCACCGCGCTGCCGGGGCGCTCCCGCGGGAGATGCACGGGGCCGGCTCCGATCCTTCAGAGCGTGTGATCCGACAGGAGCCGGGGCGGGCCTGAGTGTTCCCGGCTGGGGCTTTGCCCTTGAGGCCTTCTTTCTGTGCCCGTGGGGCTGTGCCGGGCGGCGGGGATGTGCGTTCCTATGGGTTCTCCTCTGGAGGTGTTGGGGTGGGAGGTGACGTGATCAGGTTGCAGGTTTTGCATCGAGTGGCAGAGCTTGGGTTCACTTGAGGATGGATTCCCTCTCACTCCACTCCTTTGTTCTTTATCATGGATTTGTGTGTTTTTTGTCTGTCATCTTTCAAAGCTGCAGCACATTGCCAGATGTCAGCATAGGGCCTACAAAAGGGAGCTTGGAGGCTGGAGCTGATTTGTGCCACAGCACAAACACAGGGATGGCTGATGCTGTCAGATGGAGACAGGCTGGTGGCAGAAATGCAAGGCCTGTAGTCACAGAGCAGTGCCTGCTTCTGAAAGTAATCCACCTCATTTCTGGAATTGATGTCTCGGGTGTGGTATCACAATGGTGAACCTTCAGCTGAAAACAGCTGAGAGCAAATCTGCCTGAGAGCGAATGGAATGCAGTCAGCTGAGCTCCTGTTTCCTGCTTCAGCAGCTGTGTTCTGTCCTTGCTTGTGGCTCCATGCTATTGCATACCTCTGCGTGCCCCAGCATTTTTCTTGGCCTCTGTGCTCTAATGCCAAAGCAGAACTGGGGCAGTATAAAGTTAGTTTCCTGCTGTTTTAATGAACTGAAAAGGCAATTGCTAGCAAAAAGCGAGGAGGAAGCCAGGTGGGAGTGGAGCAGTGAATCGCTGAGGGTTCAGCTGTCCCTGGATCTGTACCCCACGGCACCAGTTTCAATGAAAAGCTGCATGCAAAAGGTGCAGGTTTGTCTCCCAGGCTTCCTATCCCCATGCAGTGCTTCTCTCTCATCTGCTTCTGGTATTCATATTGCAGAGGAAGCTGCTTGAACTTTTTATCCCGGCTGGAAGAAATTCTCTTTGGACAAGATGTAGTTGTCTGCCATTTTTGTGGTTTGAAGGACCTTGCTTTGTGATTAGAGAAGCTCAGGAGCTGTAGTAAGTGGTGAGAGTACACAGATACAGATAGGAGGCAGGGGATTTCTAGCAGCAAGCAACATAATTGTGCTCAAGCTGTGTGATATCGTGCGATTGCTGATACATGATGCTATCATCTTTTGCAGTAGGATTTAGTCATTGCCTAATCAAATGAAAGCAAATCTTCGGCCTTTAAACATCTCTTCTTTGTACTGAAAATAAGAAGGGATGGTTTTGTTTTCTTCTAATTTTCAGGTTTTCTCAGGCACTCATTGTAGGATGCAGTCCTGGGTATTTTCTGAACATCTCAGTTAATAGTTCTGTTGTGGTAAAACCATCCTTTATCAAAGAAGAGATACTGAAGAGCAATTTGTTTGCTACCTATGGCTTTCCTAAAAGTTGCCAGGAAGGGTTTAGAAGGCCATAAGTGTTTTCTTTCAGCTGGATCTTGATAGGACAGCTGGCTGCAGGCTACCATGGAGTAACTCCTTTTGATTTAGACTAGGTATCTTTTCTTCCAGCCATATTGTAAAGAAAGAGTGTAAAGCATTTGTGGTTTAAATGGGAGGTGATGTTCTACAAGTAGTGATAATGGCTTAGGGAAGATACCTTAACACACTGTTTTCTCTTATTTCCGTATGTTTTTAATGGTAGATATCCCAATTTGTCTGTCCTGTTCTCTGGGCAGATCTGCTATAGTTATACTTTCACTGGCACCACTGCAAAATGTGTCCGTATCTCCTCTCATGCCGGTGCCTCTATTTGTGCACATTGATAAAGTTTCCCTGGAGTTTTCTTTTCTGAAAGCTTAATAGTAGCTCTTGCAGCCTATCCTCACATGTTGGGTGCTTCAAACACTTAATCATCTTTGTTTCTGTTAAAAAAATAAGGCTATTTTTATAAGAAAAAACAGCCTATTCTCTCTAATAATATATACAGCGTTTCCAATGTTAATGTAGATCATGTATGAAGGAGACAAGTATTATGCTAGCTTGAGTATAGCAAGTAAATGAAAGATGCAAAGATAACCCTCTTTTCTGTATTGCCTCTAATTCCTATTGAAGGAATTTTTTATTGTTGAAATTTACTGGGACGACGTGTGTTTTGAAGTACTAAAACACAGTGCCTGTGATGATGAAGATGCATAGAATCGGAGTGTTTGAGTGCTTTTTAGAGATCCTTCAGTCAGTGGAATACATGTCTGAATTTATTCTGCAGGTGTGAATGTCATGCTGTGTTTTATGATTTGGACAGCCCACTGCTTCCTTTGGCTGATCCGCTTTGCATCATGCTCAGGTTGCATGACTTTATTGGAGGGCAAGGGATTTTTTTTTATCGTCAAAATTTATGCTTCTGTCAAATGCAAGTTCGGAATTTAATCTGAGGGCTTCGTTTAAATAACTAAAACCTGTGGACACAGGGGGACAGTTAAACTCTTCTTGAGTATTAGAATCGTCTTTTTCATTGCTCATCTTGTTCCAGAGCTGCCAGGCTGAAGTAACTCAATGGATAGCAGCTTGCAGTGGCC
This sequence comes from Phasianus colchicus, assembly GCF_987193195.1. Lineage (NCBI taxonomy): Eukaryota > Metazoa > Chordata > Aves > Galliformes > Phasianidae > Phasianus > Phasianus colchicus. Next base: position 1,547,114 of record NC_143452.1, read on the forward strand.
TATTACAGACAGCCATGGTCCAAGGCCAGTGTAGGAGGATGCTTCATGGTATTTTCCAGGTAAGGTATCACTGTACATTAAGTATGTAAAAACTGGGATGTGTTTAAATCTGTAACAGTTTTTATGAGGCTTCCAGAAGTGCTGTCCTTGCTTTGCTGTTGGTATATCGCTGAAATATCAAGGCAGCTTGAAAGATTTTTGCTGCTGAAAGAGTGAACTCCCCTACTCTCTAACACAGTTGTTGTCATTCTACCAATGTAGTCTTTTAGTGGGAGAGAATATGAAACTGTTTTGAGTAGATTACACACAAAAATTGAAATGTAGATGTCCTTTTTCCAAAGCAGATGTTACAAGTTTGTCACATTTGCAGTTAATTGCCAGCATTTTATTGTATTTAACATATATATACCACAGTAGCATTAGGCTTTCTAGTATTGATAGTATGTTTGCCTAGCACAGTGCAACATAGAGTAATATTGTTTCAATGTAAAAGCACTGCTTTGCATTGCTGCTCCCGATTTTCAAGTAGCGTTCATGTCAGATTGTGTCTATCCATAGTAAAGTAACCATGAGATTGCTGAATAGTCGAAGGTTAAGAACCCACATATGAGAATGCAATTAAAAATGCAAATGGAAAAAGATGCAGGCTATCTGAACAGGATTAAGGTATGTCTGAGTGTTTTCTTCTTGCATACAATAAAACCGGAGGAGATTAAGCTTCCTCTTCTCTTTTATGGTACATCTGGACAAGTATTGTTGGAAGTAGTGAAGGAAATGAGTAGTTTTCAAGTTGACTGTTAAAACTACAATTAACTCTGAGCCACCAGTTTGGTTTTTGTAGGCATGTAGGAATGACTGCGCTGAACAAAACAGCATATTTACTTTATCTGAATTTATTCATAAACAGTTGACCACTAATCTGGGAAGATACTGTGGATGTGTGTCCCACTTCTTATGTAGATATGCTGCTTGCTTTTACATGATGTTATTCTTTATTGTATAGAAGCTTTGTAGCACAAATCATGTGCCATGTAGATGTTAAAGTGATCGCCTTTACTGTGCAGCTTGTTTTACTCCAGCCTTGGCCACAAAGGCAACTGAATGGACCATAAAGTTACAGATAAAAATAGCGTTGTCTATTTTTGTGCCAGGCCAGGAACAAGAATTATTCTTTAGTAAAAGATGTAATTGTGAGGAAATCAATGCGGGTAGCTTCTAGTTTTTGAGTTCTGCCAGACCGTTCCATCAGTACATCTTCAGAACACTTAAAAATATGTAGTGAAAGAGGCATTAAGCATGGACAACTATTTTGTTTGTAACTGTTAGTAATAGATTTGTGCTTCTTGTTGCATAAAGTTTTTCAGAATTGTACCAAATCAGCTTGGAAACAAAGTAAGGATCATTGTTGTAAAGTTAAGTATTCACTAGTCAGTGATCTCTTCAATTCTTCCTTTTTTTTCTTTGTTCTGTCCTTTTTACTAGAGATGCAAGACCGGCCAGTTCCAGCTGCCTAAAGCCTGTGGTGGATTGATTGAAGCCAGTGGAGCCAAAATGCATCAGAATAGATTGATTTACAGTACAAATAAGGTTAGAAGAGTTTGATGTTTTTGTTATTGGAGGGCACTTTGCACTAAGAATTAGACAGATAGATGTAACAAAATGCTTTGAAAACACGTAGCTGATCAATCTATGTCAGATGATTTAGAGTAGCATTAATAATGGGTCCAATAATTTGAGAAATGTTCTGTTGCTTTCCAGAGAATGAAGTGCTAGCGTAGGAAAGTCAAATCACAGCTGAATTGTTTGTGGTGAAGGTTCTTATAATGAGCCCACTAAGGAAAAAAGGTAAGTTAAGGAGTGTAGTTATTGGTGGCAGGGGTGGCAGATGCTCCCTTCTCACCTTCAAAGAAGGAAATGCAGAAGTTGCCCGTACGTATTGGAAGTGAATAAGATGAGTCCTGATTCCTTATCTTGGAGATAACGTGTAACAAAAGTTTTGCCATCTGCTAAACTGAAAGTTGTCATGTTATATATTAATAAAGACTAATTATTGTTATACATTTTATTGTTATCTGTAGTATTTTGTTAATTTGTGATGTCTGCATCTCTTACATTTGTTGTCTTTCATCTTAGTATAGGAGTCCTCTGGAGCATGAATCACCTCCAGAACTTAATGAAAGGGAATCAGCATCTATCAATTAGTAAATGTCCTGATCCTATTCTTCCTATTTCATTGTGAAGAGAATGGCAAAACGGAACATTCACAAAAGAAAAGGGAGGGAAGGGAAAAGGGCAGTAAGGGATTTATGGGTAAAACTTGCATAAAAATCCCGTTTTGCTGTCTGTCTGATTATGTATTTTGCTGGTATAAATGTTAGAAATGTTTGGAATTTGAATTGCTTTTTTTGACATAGGTAGTTAAAATGAAGTGTGGAATGAAGAACTACTGGCTGCTCTTTGCATCTAGTCCTTAACTACGAGTTTTCACCTTGTTTTTAGCCTGTTTTCTCAGCTTCTGGTGAAGCAAACCAAACATTTTTTTCAGACAAAGTCTGAAACAAACAAAGTGGCTTGCACCACTTACATCATGAGTTGAGCTAAGAATAGAATCCAGGCTCTCAAAGCTGGGGCATGGCCTAATCACTGTGCATGCCTGGGACAGCTCTTACATCTGCAGAAATACCATTTGGAGGGCAGATCTGGCAGAGCAGAGGATGCTGAGATGACAGTTCTAACAAGCCAGAAGGGGCATGAAGATCTTCAGGTTGGAAGCGAGGGCCTTGGTTTTGATGTATTCCTCATTTAGCCTTTTCCAATACAAAAGTAGAGAGAGGTATAAGGGAGCTTCCTGGTTAAAATAGCCTTGATGTAAGACACCTCCTCTTTGCACAGATTCTTACAACAGGATAGGTAAGGTAGATAAGTTTTTGGACTGCAACTTATTATTTTGAATAGAGAAATACTTACTTGTCTTTGAAGTGTGAACTTGATGAGCCACCCCTAGTGGAAAAGTGGTTTAGAATTAAAGGGAAGCTCCAATTGTTTCTTTTTTATATTTTTTGACAAAATGAAGAGGATTTTTGTTTTGAACACTCAGTTTTTATGTTTTGAGCAAGATGGGCTTATGTGCCTTTCAGTGTTTTTGATGAGCTTGTTTAAATTTAAAGAAGATTTCAAAAATGTTTTGTTTTCTGTTTGATTTTATACACACTTAAATGACTGGTTAATTGCATTTAGCTACAGTCGTAGCATTGACAGGATGAACTGTACATCTCTGTCCATACACTGAACAAAGAATTCAGTGCTGAAATCCCTGCTGCATTTCCTGAGCTAGTTGAGTCAGACTTCTGAATGAAGTCAGAGTCATGGCAATTTGTAGTAGAAGGCTGTTCTCTGCTCTTTTATGCTTTTTGGTGATGGGCTAACAACAGTTGCATCAAGATAGTGCTGGCTTTTAACTTAATTTCCTCTGCATAATGAAAAGTCTGTACCAAAGGAGGCTTCATAATGCATTTGTAGGAGACACGTTGTAAAACTGGTGTGCCTGGGTTCGCTAGGGATTTAGTATCACTTTAATTGATGTGGAAGTTGACCTAGTGTGCTTGGTGTGACAGTGGTTATTGGGACCAAAGTCTTCCATTGATGGATCCCATTGTTGCCTGCCTGCCTTATGAAGAGATTCTATGACATGAGATTAGGGGTCATTTTTAGTGTAGAGAAGAATAATGCATGGGATAATCTTGAAAAGCCAAGTAGTAAAGATGGGATTAAGTCTTTATTTACCTATTCTTAAACTCATTGGGTCCTATCACATGTGGCAGAGGTTTGGAAAGCACCTTTACAGATGTGGCTGTTCTGCATGTTAGCAGTGGATTGGTGAACAGGTTTAATGGCCAGCATTCAAAGCAAGGATCTGGGGTCCTGGACAGCAGGACACTGTTGTACTAGGTGACTGATAGGAAATCAAATGGCATTGAGCACATTTCTTCATACTGATCTAGGCACAGAGGAGGTAGAGACATTAATAGCCATCTGTGGGTTGTACGTGAATACAAATCATTTTATCTCAGATGCCTTCTGTATGTGATTATGTCTCAAACTACAATTTTTATCACCTTTGCAGTTAGTTTTTTGTGGAAGAATATCAGCTTGAGCTGAATATATGTCAGTATTTTAATGCTTATTTATCACTTACGTCGTTTCAAAAATTACTCGTGCTAAGGAAGCTACAGAGAACATACAAATTATGAGAAATCTGAAAAGCTTTCTCTATGTGAAATGGCTATTTTAGGGCTTTCCTAAATCAAGGACTGATAATTGGTGGGCATATGCATAATGCTAGTCTCTAAAATTTGTAAAAGATACTGAGAAAGGGAATAGGTAATAGCAATCTGTAACTTCTTATAGATAAGTTGGGAGCTTTCAATGAACTTGCGAGGTCTGAGGCACAAGGGAATTGATTTTACACAACAGAGCAATGAAATTCGTGTACAAGCGTGCTGTGGAGGTTAAGTATTCAAAAACTGTTTGGGGTGCTGAAATTGTAGCTTCCAAAAATAAATGCGTGCATGCATTTCTAATACAGGGATGAATCTTTAAAGCTGGGCAAATGCACCCTTGGGAGCTGCAGTGTATGTGACTGTATTTCCCTGCTCTTCTAAGTAGCTCTTCCAAGTATCTGCAACTGGTCCTTGTTGGAGCTAGGACACTGGTCTGAGCGTTCTGGCCATGCATGGCAGTTCTTTTGTTCCTGAATTGCTTCCCTAATGACAAAATTCTTGGTATTTTCATGTCTTAAGAGGAAGTGCATTGTGAAATTCCATCAGTTCAAAGCAATTTAACTTTCCTTGGTCAAGGAACTTTCTCAAATGAAAATGGTTCACAGCTGCATCCCTCAAGTATACATAGGAGATTCACTTGCAGTAGGTTTTGGTTAGAATGGTGAAAATTAGTTTATTGATAACATAATACTTATACCAAATTCATTAGAATTAAATATACTTGATTCATTAGAAATTATTTTCTGGAGTACAAATGACAACTATATGTTGTTGTTCAGTACTGCAGCGATGTTTCAGGCAGAATGCCATGAACATTTCTTATCACCTAGTGCTGTTTGAGATGTATAGGTAAAACCTTTATCTTCATGTTTGCAGGCACTGCAAGTCATTGAGAACTGAATATTTCCCTGATCTAGATTTTCTGCAAATAAAATTGAAAATAACTGTAATGCAAATAAGAATCTGGTGGAGCTTTTCAGCTAAAACAGTGGGTTCCTGTAGCTTCATTAATTTTAAGGGGAGTTGATTGGTTTATATCATACATAATTATCTAGAATACAGTATGTCTGCGAGAATGAGAGAGAATGTGAAAAGATCCAGAATTTATCTTATTTATGATTTACTTGCTCTCTTTCTGTGATTTATTTACTCATTTTATCTGCTCAAGCAAAGGGCAGTTGTTCAGAAAGAATATGGTAATCCAGAACAGGGGCACTGTTTCAGAAAGCAGATTTCTGTACAATCAGAGCCTGAGCTTACAGTGGAATGCTTGCATTTATAAATAGAGGAATGTAAAGTAAGAAAAACAGGATGCTATTCTGCAGAGAAAACTTAATTGTGTACGTGTTGTTGAACAAAGAAAGTAACCAGAAAACCTAAAATTCTCTATTAAGCTTGTAGCCTGCCTCTGATCTGATCTGTCAGATCTAATTGCTGAGACTGATGTGATAATCTTTCTATTTTACAGCAGCTTTCTGCAAAAGATTCTGTGCAGGCATCTGAGGAGAAAGTGGGTCCTTTCACAAGGATAATAGAAGCGATGGGTTTCACAGGTCCACTGAAGTACAGCAGATGGGTAAAGCGTTTATTTGTCATCTTCTTGGTTGTTCAATACTTTTGGCTTTCTTTTGGCTTTCTTAAAAAAAATAAAAAATAAAAAACAAGCAGGAAAAACCCATAAGCAACTTTTTTTTTCTTATGTTGGGAGCAATACTTATATGGAACAATTCTAATTAATATAAGTTATTGCTTTGTAATGTGGGACTCTGGTAGTCCAGAGCTGCCCTAGTTGGTGTGTTGTCATTATTGATGTAAGCAGGGTTATTGGATTTTGATCTGTAGAGTCTTAATTAAGCCTTCCTAAATTTGTTCTGATATCCTGTTTTCCTCTTCATTGGTGCACCAAGGGACATGATAGCAGCTTTATTATCTTAAAGTAAGTGCAATGTCCACATAGGCCAGCATCTTGTCTCTGATAAATGACCAATAGTAGTTATCTAGAAAGAATTTAATTACAGGAAAACCATGTAATGGTACTTCTCTCATGTGCTCCTCTACCTTTCAGCAGTTGTCTGTTTCAGGACAGCGTAAGCATTTTTCTGTAGTATGCATTGGTTGATTTTTTTGTTCTATAAATTTGTACAGTTGCACTTGACACTCATAAGCTTATAGTGTCCTGTATCACAGAGCTCCATAGCTAAAATATATGCTGTGGGAAGAAGTACAGTTATTTTTCTTTTTTATTTTAAGTGCTGATTTTTTTTCCCTTGGGGTGAATGTTCACATTCTCCCATTCACTTGTGACTTTATAGTCTCAAATACACCATATTAGCTGAGCCTTCCACTGGACTGAAGGGGACCTAGTCTAACTTGTATCTATTGCTGGATCTCTGTCACGTTTTTATTTTTGTTGGCTTTCTTTGATTCTTTCAGTGCTCTGTATTTCTGTGGCAGGAGGATCTCCCAGATGGACAGTAGTGAGATGTGTTACCACTGCTGTTTGTGTTGCTTTTCAGTCATAGCCTGAGCCAAAGTAACCCAAATACCTTCTTGTCGGTGTTTTTTAAATAGTCCTTCCCTAAAGCTGTTGTTAACAGTGATTAAATGAGAGCAGTTCTGTAAAACAGCCTCAGTTCCATCTGCAGAAAGAAAAAGGCAAAGATGAAATTCTGAACTTAGCTTTGACCAGGACATGGTATAAAGCAACCACAGGAAAAGGTGGCGTGATTCTATGACTGGGAAGGGCTGAGCCCATCTCTGCCAAAGTCAAAAGGCTGTCAGCTGCTCTGAATACCTGCAGGGCAGAGTGGATGTTCTCTGATTCTACTATGATGCAGTTGCTTATTGCATCTCGCCCCTCAGAAAGAAAATACAAAGAAAAGATAACTGTATATTAAGGGAGTGAGTTATTTTGTTTAAAAATCGGTTTCTTTTATCAGACGCTGCTAAACCTCATGAGAGGGTAGTTTCTCTCTCATGTGTTTGTATACATACTGTTGTAATAAAGATTCTCATTAGCTACAAGTGTTGATTCAGAGTTCTCCTTAATTGCTTCTCTTTACTGCTTGCTTTTGGCTAAGGAACTTGGGTTTGAAGAGAGTTATTTTGTGGTTAGGGCCCAGGAGACCTGAGTTCATTTTTGGCCTTGCCAGTGCTCTCTATGAGATCTTAGGGAAGTTTCTTAATATTTCTCTTTTTTTTTTCACTTTCTTCTCCCTCCCCCCTTACCTCTTCTACCCACCAAAACCTGCATGATTAAATTTCACCAGTTTCTTCTGTGTTACTTGCCTAATTTAAAGGCTGGATTGCAGAAACTGCTCTTTACAATATGTTTTTAATGTCTAGTAATGCCTGTTCTGGGGCAGTGCTTTCACAAGGGAGATCTCTACTCCCAGGCCAGGCAGTGTTTCCTTTAAAATGGAAACCTTCACAACTCCAGTAAATGGTGTAAATTGTCTTACTGCAAGAATTTTAGACATGCACTCAATTGTTGAGGAAGCTTCTAATCCTTCATTTTTGACAGAACCCTGTAAAAATATAATAGCCCCAGTGTTTCCTCAGCTGATCAGTTGTAACTTTGGTTGAAGGATACACAAGTAATACTTGGGTAATTGGAAGTGCCATTCAACAGGTATAGGGTGTTTATCTGTAGCATAGTGATCACTGACACAATCCTTAATAGATATCAATTAAAAACAAACAAATCAACCCAGTACTTTTTCCTGGCCTCCAGTTTTTTATTTCTTTTTTGCTTCCCTTGAGGTCAATGGAAAGGAATGGATAGCAGTTCTTCTCTTTCAGATCTTTTCTGTCATTTCTTGTTCTCTTTGAAGCTTCAGCACATATATCTTGGTTATACATTATGCCCTAAGGCTCTTCTGGTGGAATGGCAGGCCATGAACAAAATTAAGCACCTGAAATATACCTCGTATTATTCATTATGTGGCATTATTTCCTTGTCTTTGAAGCTTTGCTGGTCAGTTTTCATTATTGTGGGGAGGAAGAAGATACTTCTAGTGCATGTCTGGTATATAACTTCTTAAAAATTAAATCATACACAACACTCTTGCATACATAAACAGTGAAAATTATTGGAGGAAACTAAGAATTGTGAGTTGGGATCTTTGGAGTCTGTGTGGAGAAAGCCATTTCACTTATTTTTGTGATGCAAATACTGTATTAGACTAGATTTAGAAGGGTATTCATTAAGTCATTTAGCCCTGTTTTGGGTTTTTTTTTGCCTGAAGGCATGATGAATTATAATTTGGTAATTCCTGAGAGATAATATGATGTTTAATGTGCTCTTGAAAAATCTTAAGGGATTGTGATTCTCAGAAGTCTTTTTAGAAGATAGCAGCACGTGTGTTTAACAAAACCAGTAGTGTTCACTAGCTCTTATCATGAATGCTTTGTGTGTTGTCTTCTCTTTTTCTTCAGAAAATTAAGGTAGCAGCTTTGCGCATGTACACGTGCTGTGTGGAGAAAACTGACTACGAGGAATTTTTTAACAGTAAGTTGTGAATTTGATGATATTAGAATTTGAATTATTACCCTGATGAGAGAAATGCTGATGAAAATTGCTTATTATAACTATAATAAGAAAGCAGTTAGTCTTGCCAGGAGCTGAACAGTGCATGGCCAACAAGAAACTGTCTGTGCTACACCATTACATGGGGCAAAGGTGCACGGGAGTCTGAAACTGTTAGAGTTTGTGTCCTGTAGTGATTAACAAGGGTGGGATAGGAAAAATCTCAGAATAACCTGGAACTGGAAGAATATTGCCTTTTCTATTACTGAGAGTGAGATAGATGAAGAATCCAGATGCCTATTCCTTTTTTTTCTTTTTAATGTGGTCCAATGGTCTCTGTGTCCATCTGTTCCTTGTTTAGTTCTGAGAAGGTTCTTTGTTTGTTCATCGAGTGTGAAATGTACTGAGAGGGGTTTGTTATATAGTGTTGCTGCTGCAAAAATTTCCAATGGTTTTCAGAAGGTTTTCCAAAACTCTGATGTGGTTTCAGAGGTGGTAGAAGTGAGAGAACTCGCTCTATAAGCGATTGGAGTCATCACTGCTGATCAGAAAACTGGAACCTCAGTTTTGCTGTGTACGTACCTCTGCTCAGCTGTATGCCCTCTCAAACTTTCCCTTCTTCATCATGTTTGCCTCTCAGATGGAGGTGTTACTATTTTTAGCTGTTGTTTCACTATCTCTGCTTAACAGATTAATTGTGAAAAGATGAATAGATGTTTCCCTAGATAAAAGGAATTTCAAAATGTGTCTGGGAAGGAGATACCACGGCTTTTCTTTGCCACAGATTTTTAGGCTCAGTACTGAGTAAAAATTACTTCAGTTGTATTCTTGGCATTGGCTTGCTGTTTTAAAGCAAAGATGCTCAGAGCTCTGAGATGTAAGCATATCACAGAGAGCAGGTGATCTTTCCCCATTTTCTCTAGAATGTCACTGTTGCTCTTTTTCACTTTTTGCTCTACCATATAGGTTGTAGCCAGTCCAGCTCTGATTTTACACCTGGGGAAATCTTACTGCATACACTTGAGACCTTTGTTCCATAAGGAAATAGCTTGTTTTGCTCAGATTGACAGTGTGTGATGTGTCTGCTGCTGTTACAAGAATCCTGTGCTGTTGGAGTCTTTGACTGTGGTTCCAAAGAAACCATTGCTCTGATACAAAAACAGATGTAAGGAGTTTCTGTTATGGTTCTCTACCTGCAGCTGTTTGGGAGATTGGCTTTAAAACCTAGCAGGCAAATGATGTGATCTGTGTTTAAGAAGTAGTTTCCCTAAGAGATGGTTTGGATGGGATGGGCAGGGACCTTTTACGTTGATGTAAAAGAGCTTAGGCTGTAATTCCATGGGTAGCTGAGTTGAAGCAATGGCCGAAGGGAGAAGGCTCAATTCTCCACTTCTTCTTGTGCTCCTGATGAGCTTTGGACTGGAAATTACCATATCTACTGAAGTAATAGGTAGGTCACTGTAAGAAACTAGTTCAGTGTTTTGCTGGCTTGCTGTTTTTTTCTGTTAGGGAACTAGTGGCACATAGAAGCGTCTGATGGCAAGCAGCTGGCATAAATTGAGTGGTGAGGAATGTGTGTTTAAAAGAAGGGAAGCATGGAACATGCAAGATATCCAACTTTTAATTCAGGTCATCTTCCTTTTTTTTTTTTCTTTTCTTTTTTTAATCAAACCAGATCAATGAGAATGGGGGTTTCCTTTCTTTATCAAGTAAAGATGGGCAACCCTTAAGCCAGGACCACAGCTCATTCCCAAAAGAGCAGTCTGGGTGACTGGACTAGCAGGAGCAGGAAGCAGTTACCCCTAGCTCTGTCAGTGATGTAGCATGCAAAGGTGCACCTGAGACCATGCTGGTGTGGGTGCTGCACACAATAAATTGCACTGTTCAGGACCCTTAAGAATAGTAATGCTGTGGCACGAGACCCAGCTCAGGTCTATCCTCACTGAAACTGGCTGCACACAGACCTAGCAGAGTATTTTTTATTTTTTTCTTGGCTTTGCTGCCCCCAGCACTTCTGGCTGAAGCTGTATGGTGTTGAGATATCCAAGTGAACTGCACAGAGTCGGCTCTGGTCTCTGGAGAGCTTATTAGCTTTCTCTCTGTAGTTTGTGAAAGCTGTTAACCTACTGAGCTGGCCTTGAAAACAGTACACCCATGCATGTGTAAAACCATTTGTGGGCTGATTAACCCTGTGTGATCAGAATTGGTTCTTCAGTCTTTCTGGTCTTGCTTTTGTGATGTGGTTGTGCTGTTGCTCGAATCATAACTGCGTGACCATGCAGATCTCATATTAGTATGCAGATTTCTGTAAGGTGGTTTTCCAACAGGTGAGATAGACTGCCTGGATATTATGGTGCTGAGGGCTAGAGCAATGACAGATAGTATTTCACATCTTAAAATATTGCACTTTCTCAGTGCCTTTCTGATGGTAACCGGTGAACTTTCTGAGAGTTTCTCTAATGCAGAATGAGCCCTGTGAACTGCCTTTCTCTGTGTTGTGCTTTTGAACAACAGTACCCAAAATACGTGAGTTGTGAATCTACTGTAATATGTGAAGGAGCTGTTGCAATTGAGGCTGTCCAATATTATACTGCAGTTAGTTTTATTGTACCTGCCATTCTGCCGTCCCCTTGTCCATAAATGATCATTAAGCAAAATTTTGGGAACTTCAGTTAAGGGCTGATGTTCCAAATGCCTGCTAACCTGTACTGCTTATATGGAAAGTGGAGCTGTTTTAGGACTTCAGATATACTTTGTGTAAAAGAGAACAGAGAAGTAGTAGAGGGAATAGCTAGATTACCAGCAGAAAACTTTCTGTGCATGAAGCTTGTGAAGTTTGGGTAGTTCTAACAAAATGAAGTAAGGATAATGCCTCATATCTTATGTTTGAAAGACTAGAAGAGCTTTTAGGATCAGGTAGGTGATACTGAGAGCTGAGCTGGAATTTCTTGATGAGCCTGAACCTATAGGGTTGCTGCAATTCATTTTGAACTGTTAATACTATTGATTGCTCCACTGTCCTGCAGTTGTGGTAGCACAGTGATGGCTCTATTTCCAATAGTTTGTAGTGGGACTAACAAAGCAGCACAGAAGGGCTGGAGTTTACCTAAAGCACTCTGGATCCTTCTGTTCTCTGCAGCCTTTGGGGTGTCTTGTAGATACCTGCTGCTCTCCCTGTCAGTCAGTACTCTAAGAGAGGGATGCTGACACACTGTGCCTGTTTTATATTTTTTTTTTTGCAGGATGTGGGGATGTTATCTCATTTCATCCTTCCTCAAATTGTGATAGTTGCATTTTCCATCAGGAAAAATTCTACTTTAAAGTTTGCTTCTCTTACCTGATGAATTTTAAGTGCAGTATATGACTGGAAAAAGATATATGTCCCCATAAGCCTGAGTGTTTATGTCTCTTAAATACACAGACATGTGAACAGTGTGTTCTGCAGGCAGAACAGATTTATTCCTCAGCTGATAATATCACGGTATTTCACAGGTGGTTTTACATATTTTTTTTCTACATCTAACTATATTCTGAAGGAAATAATTTTCTATTGAGTTTTAGGATGGATATTTCTTCCCTTTTAGTTTTCTGAAACAAGGTCTCCTGAAACTCCACATTTTAGAAGTGCCTCGTTTTTAACTGGTAACTAAGGACAAACTTGTTACTCTGAAGCAACCATCCCTCCTTTAAATTAAGACATAGCCAGTCCTAATACAGAAGTTAAAAAGTGAATGAAGAAATGGAAGTGCAACACTTGGGAAGTTAGAGGAAAAAATTCTTCCTTGAACTCTTCTACTGAATAGGTCTTTAAAAACTTTCAGAATTTCCAGCAGTGGAGGTGTGAGCTTTGCTTTCCAGCGCAGAGCAGTTTCTGTGCTAGCAGGCTGATGCGTGCTAACTTCTATTTCAGAAACCTCTGTCTGTTGAACTAAGTGTTTCACTCTGAACCTTGTCTGTGGAACCCTCATTTAATTAACTGGCTTGATTAATGCAAGCACTGTGCACTCTTGCTCTGGTTGGAGATCCTTTGGCTTGCCTTTAGGTCAAAGTATTCATTTCTAAGGACTTGGACTGTTTCTACTTGTAATGAGACAGCCAAAAGGGGAGAAGGGTGTTGGAAACCTGTGGTTAACCTCCAAACATACTGTTAGTTAGTGACTTTATACTCTCTTAGAGGTGGTGTAGGTGATGTATAGACATTGATGCTGAAGCTTGGCACGTTCTGTCCCCTGATGGCATCATCACTTTGAGGAGGAGGAATAGTGATGAGTTGCTTGTTTGCTGTGGTGGCTGCCTGACCGTGGTTGACATATAAAAAGAAAGAGGCTGTAAAAATTTTGCTTCGTGGTCCATGTGAGCCTCCTTGTTACTGCCTGAGAGCCAGGAAGTATAGGAGTTAGGAAGGAATACATTGCAGTACAGAAAAAGGGATTGACTTCCCTGAGGCAGATCCAATGGGAAAGTCTGCTTCTGAATACTCTGCATCCCAGGCTTGAGTAGTCCAGAAGACGAGGCCAAGTGCTGGGTAGGCCAAGGTGTCAGCTGCTTTTCATTAGGGTACTTCTTCAAGAGACAGCTATAGAAATGGCTTCCCATGAGGAAGCTTTAAATCTGAGAGGAACTGAAGGACTTACTGTGCACAGAACCCGGAGGTCCATGCATTCCTAGCATGAGGAAGAGCAGTCTGGTTTCTGTGGCATAGAGCCTGAATCTCCAGCCTCCCAACATCATGACATGGGTGGCTTTATGGTATAATGTCCACGTGCATGTAGACATTTCTGGGAAACCCAGCAGCTATAGTAGTAGAACGGAATATGGAAAGAGAAATTATTTCCATGGCTGGTTTGTTCTTTTAATCCTAATATGTGATGGCTTGAGGCAAGGTACTCCGAGAGTGCCATGGGTTGTGCAGCCACATAACAAGTCACAGCAGCTGCGTGAGAGCAAAGTGCCAGCTAGCACAGTGAGCAGCATCCTGCCTCTGGCAGGAGGAATCAGCACGTGCTAAAGGAGGAGTGCAAGAACTGGGCAAAGCATCCACTGATACTTCCTTGTAATTCTCTTCTGCTCTGGGACTTCCTGAAGTGGAAGCCATATCTTTTTCTTCGTGATTCTTCATTGTGTTTTTTCCCCTCCTGTTAGTTTTACCTCAGTTCTAAATATACAAAGCCTTTTGGTATCTACAGTATCCTGTGACTGCATGTTCTAGATCTTAATGATGTCTGACAGTAAATTATATTTGCTTCCAATATGTACTTACTGAGTAAAGCTAGAAATTTAATTATTAATATGTATTCAGATTTTGGTGTAGTGAATCTGTTAGGTACAAAAACAGATCAAATTTAAATTCATATTTGTTTTTATTTATTTCTTTTCTCTTTCCCATCAAGGGTGCCAAATGCCTGATACATTGAATTCATGGTTTCTAGTAGCCCAGCTTCATGTCTGGTAAGTGAAGCTTGAATAGTAATATAAGTAGTCTCAGGAAATAAAATGATACGTACCTTACTGTGCAAAAAAGCAGGCTCCATGATTAGTGATAAAAGTGGTAATATTTAATTTACAAAATAATGAATTCTAATAGTTTTCTACTAACGAGCAAAAAGACCCATGGAGAAACTGACATCTTAAATCTCCGTATTTCTAGGTAATGGAATAACCCGTGCCGTGAGCTTTCTAAAAGCCTTACTCAGCCTGTGTGGAAAAATCCCATTTAGGTGTTTTAGGAAAAGTTTAAATTTATGTAGAAGTGGTTTAAATTGTGAGAATTTGTGGTGGTTGAAGTTTGCTGCTTGTCAGAAGCATTTAACAAATTATAGCACTGGCATTTATTCTTGCGCCTCTGAAATGTACGTATAGGTTGGTGAATGCCAGCTTGGCTACATCTAAAAATATTTAACACCTTAAACATTAAGTTTTTTTCCTCCTTTTTCATTTGTGAAAAGAGTAGCCAAAAAAATCAGTTTTTCATCTAATATTACATACTTATAAAGGTCAGCAGGATGCACAGGGGAGTACAGTAATTCTTGTTAAGTGCCAGATCTTTCATGAAACTGAAGTCCATAGACTTACATTTTACTACCCAAAGACTCCAAAAGGAAGTTTGTACTAAAATAGTTGCACTTAAGAACAGGCCTCTTATTTCCTTGCCTCCTTTTTTTTTTTTCCCCCTTCCCTCCTTTTAATTTCCTGTCTCCTCAATATATTGAAAGATGGGGCAGCTCATTTCACTAAGGAATGAATTAATTAGCGGAACCATTGAATTGGTTAATGAAATCAGTGGACTCAATTAATGGATCACCCTTGAGATTTGCAGTCTCTTACTGTTCCATATGAAAAGGGCTTTAATGACTGAATTAATAAGCTAATCATTTGGTTTGATATTTGGAAAACTGCTGCAATAAATTTTCAAACCAAACCATTTGTAAGTACTTGAGGAGAAACAAAGGGAGGTAACACAAAACTGCAGAAAACACACTTTTCACAACAATTTTGCATTGACAGGAAAATGTGCCATGTAGTAGCATGGCTTTTGAGATGCACAATATTCTTTCACAACTGACAGGTATGAAAATAAATAAGGGAACTATGATAGAGAAGGTAGTATTTGATAGACACGGAACTTCTGAGATCACAGTTATGTCAGAGGAAGCCAAGAGTTGCTTCTCTTCAAGCCTGTGATGCTAAGGAGACCCTTAAGGAGGGAAACTGAAACATTCTTATGCTTAACCTATAGTCAGTGTGTTAACAAGAAGGTCCTGCACAAGCAGAAAGGAACAAAATCACTGTTTCATTGGACAATGATGAATATGTGAATCTGGAAGGTAGTACTAAGCTAATTTTTAATAAGAGGTTTGTTTTTCCAAAGTTTTTATACCTGGCTTCTCCTTGTTTCTGGCAGCTTGACCAAAATGAGTGCTGTCATTCTCAGCAATCAGAGATCTGGTTTGATGTTCTAGAACACAGAGAAGTCTACTCACTACCTGGGCCACTGGAAGATGCTGCATGTTTTGCTTGTGACTATCTCAGTGGCCAAGATTCTGCCATGGCATGGCAGATATATCGCTGCATTCTCTCTGATTCTCTTTTCTAAATCAGTATCTCAGTAAAGAGGGAGCAGGACATGAGGGATTCTACTAACACTGGCATATGTAAAGGTACCCTCCTTCTGAAGGCTCTAATACCTACCTCTCCTCCTGGACCTTTTGTCTCAGGCTAGAAGTCTTTCTGATACCTGACCATAGATTCTGATTGCCATCTGTAAGAAGTTTCTGTTCCCCCTCATAAGTCTAGATCACTTTCTGGATTACTCGTTTCCTCCCTCTTCACCTACAGAGACTGACTTTCAACTGATTTAGAATATCTTCTGAAGCAGGAAAGAATAAGATTTTTATATATATATACTTAAGTAAAAACCCTCCTCCTCTCTCACTGCTGTCATTGTCTGTCATGTTCCAATCAAGTCTTTGTGCTGTCTCACCTTTTATAAACTTTAAGATCTTGTCAGAGCATACTCCTTGCGTTATTACAGATTCTGATCGGTTCACTGTTTGAATATCTGTTTCTTATTTTCTCTTATTTTCTGTGAACCAAATTTTCCATGTAACTAGAAAGGAGGGGGAGAATCAGGCATTCATTTAGCTCAGTTTTTATTAACTTATTTAAAGATAATGTTCCTTCAGATGCACTGCATTTCCTTCCAATGTTCTTCTAAAATTATACTTTAGAAAATCAGCCTACTAGTGTTCTTCCCTGGGTTTTATAGGCTATTTCAGTTACTTCACACCCTTGATGTCAGGAGGACTTCAGGCTCAGAAGCCCATACCTTCTAGGAAATCTCAATTTTCATTCCCACTGCCACTTTGTTCTTTTCTTGTGACAGTGTAACTGAATTATAGGCTGTGTCCACACAGTTTCCAAACTGGGAAAGTGATGACTTTGACTGTTGTAAGAAAATGTCTTATCTATGTGGTACATCCTGCATTACCTAGCATTTAGGGTCAGGATAGAGCAGAGCTTCAAATCCTTTGTGAAACTCACTGTTTTCTGTAAGAAAAGCTGTGCTTGTGAAAGTGTTGGTCAGTTTGAATGAGTGTAGAGGAAGAAGAACCATCAAGTTTGTGGAAAACAGTTCCTGCAGGGACAGATTTATCAGATTTGCAGAGAAAGGTCTGAGGTTACTGTACTATTTTGAGATACGCCGTCTCAGAAGAAAGAGAATAAACTGTCCATGGTTCATTCTAGAAGAGCAGAGAGGAAGGAGTTTAAAATTACAACAAAGAGAGTAATATCTTACCTGAGAGACCTTTTAAGAACAAGTTTGTCTGGAATGTCTTAAGGTTGATCCTGCCTCACCATGAGCGAATGGGCTAAACAGCCTATGTGCAGGCATCAGGAGAGAGGGGCACAGCCAGGCTGAGGTCTATTAGCTTGTACCTCCACAAACACCTGTACTTAGCTGTAAATACTGTACCTAGTGAACTTGCTAGGCTGAAGCAAAGGATATCATGCAAACTTGCTAAAGGAAATAGCATGAGTTCAGAATTCTGTACCATTCTGTACCAGCTCCGTACCATTATTCTGAGCTTCCATTCATCATAAAGGTGCAAATCTCCACATCTAGTTGAAGTCTGTACAAGAGCTTTCTTCTCCTGTTGTTGCTGGCACTTTATAGATGATTTGGGTTAAACACAACAAAACAGCCTTCTTATTTGGTTGTTGTTACACCCGTTGTTAAACCAGAGTCCTTTCTCTGGCCTGGTATGATGTAACTCTAGAAATAATTGCCTTGGAACACCCGAGGAGGGCAGAATGCCTGGTCCAGTGAAAGGGGATAATAGGAAGCTCTGAGCGGGCTTTAACCTTGGAGGCATAATGCTTCATCAGACATTGACTGCGTAGCACGGAGCTGCATCTCAACGCTTGGATAGAGTAGTGCTGACTTCTGCTTCTGGAGCTTAAAGCAGTGTGTTTTACTGTACTGGCAGAAGCAGTCACAGCTGAGGCTCCTGTTGGAAGCTGCTGCTTCTCACCTCAGATGAAAGAAGGTGCATGTGCTCACGTGCCTTTTCAGGCATCCTTATGGATTATCTTCTTCTAATTTAATCTTTTGCCTAATTAAATATAACATAAATTATCCACCCCAACCAATAGTAGATAATTTTCTAAAGATGGTTTGGAATAGATTTGCTTTCATGGTTTGAAAAGATGAGTCAGTATTTGAGTAAACTGCAGAACAGATTTTGCAGTGAAACGGTAAAATGTTTCACACTGTGTTGACCCAGTTAGAAAGTTTATAGTCTTTAAAGAGTGCACGTCTTTTTAAACCTCAGACGGCAGGTGTAGTAACAAACTACCAAACTTTAAAATAAACTGCAGAATTCCATGATCTCACTCGTGGTGCTGCAGAACAGCTCTATGACAGCACTATGCATCCAAACACAGAGCTGCCTTTTAGGCTTCGAGGGTAGCAGGCTTTCCTCTGAGCACTGCTCCATTCCTGCTCATCAGTGAGCGGTTGTTAACTGCTGGTCTTTGTGCTGCTCTCTCCTCTTGGTTCACTGCTGCTGAAGGAAGACTGGATGGGAACTTATATTTATGCATGTGGGGGTGATTGCCAAGTCCCTCTTGCTATTTTTTTTTTTTTTCCCTGAGCTTGTGAATTGAGTAAGAGTAGTGTAAAAATACTTCTCTCAACCCAAAGTTAGGCTTCCAAGTCTTAGGCTGAGTGTTTTTCTCTTTGACTTCATAAGAGTGAGCAAAAAAATTTGGAATACAACAACTCTTACTAACTGTTTTGTACAGGTTAATTATGTAAAAGCATAAGAGGAACAAAGGTTTTGAAGCTGATGAAAGTAAGACAGGTTTTAAGCTCATAATGTGTCTGGCTTGTGTCAGGGCTGATAACTAGAGAGATGTTCCGAGTTCTGGATCATCATTCTAGCTGAAAGCTTTGCCATTTTTCTTTTAGCAAGATGCTGATAGATTTACTTCTTGCTACCATCTTCACAGAATCTGGAGCACCTCTCCCATGGAGAAAGGTTGAGGGAACTGGGCTTGTTTAGCTTGGAGAAGAGAAAGCTCCAGGGAGACGTCATGGTGGCCTTCCAGTACTTGAAGGGAGCATATAAGCAGGAGGGAGAACAGTTGTTTGCAAGGGTGGATAGGACAAGGGGGAATGTCTTAAACTAAGACAGGGGAGGTTTTGGTTGGATATTAGGAGGAAGTTTTTCACACAGAGGGTGGTGATGCACTGGAACAGGTTGCCCAAGGAGGTTGTGGATGCCCCATCCCTGCAGGCATTCAAGGCCAGGCTGGATGTGGCTCTGGGCAGCCTGGGCTGCTGGTTGGCGACCTGCACATAGCAGGGGGTTGGAACTGGATGAGCATTGGGGTCCTTATCAACCCAGGCCATACTATGATTCCGTGATTCTATTGTCTTAATTGTAATTGTTTGCTTGCTAGGTGCTGTTTAGACAGAAATGGGACTGTCACTACCACCATATATACCTTGGGAATCCTTAAAGCTCTGTTTCCTGAGCCAGGAGTTGCTGCTCTTCCCAGTGTTCCCTTTGCTGACTGCTGTCCTTCCCCTTCTCTCCCTATTAACCTCTCCCAAGGCTCTTACTCACTTACCCCCTTTGATCACTGATCTCCTTGCCATGCCTCAGTCCCTCTCCAATCTTTTGACCTCATTCTGCCAGGACTGTGTTACACTGGAGCCTGACCTGCCTCTCACCTGGTGGCTGCCATTTTCAAAAGCATTCATGTAGAAATCAGATTCTGGCTCAAGGGCTTTTCTTCTTTTGGTACTGGAGCATGAGTGGAATGGACCTTGTATGGGACTTAAATGTATGATTCTATTTAGAAAAGAGTATGTGAGCAATGCAGCTCTGTCAGCTTGTTTTACCTCTGTGACTCAACATTGGCAGTAAGTTTTGCTTCCTTTGCAGGTTAAAAACAAAAAACAAAAAACACTTTCCTTTACTAACTGGCAAATCAGATAGAATCCATCATGAAGATTGGCATCTGCACTTTTACAGGTCAGCCCAACAGACAAGTTTCAGATGTTTATGATTTTCCCTGTTGAGCTGGCATTCACAGAGCAACGAATGCTTCTAATGCCTGAAGGGAGGCCCAGATCTTATCTCCACTGCAGAAATGAACAGATACATAAATCATTTTTACCTCTTAACTCTTGCAGTGCTTTCACTATTAGTAACATGGCTGCTTCAAAGTGGCCTGTAGCAGCTCTGCTCTTTTGCTTTTTCAAAAGGTGTGAGAAACAGCTTTTACATCAACAGTTCCCCAAGCATAGCATGTCTCTGCAAAGCAGTGACTTATTTCAGCTTCAGTGTTGGAGCATCCTATCATCCCAGCTTTCTGCCTTGCAGTGCAGGAGCAGAGCGAGGTAGAGAATGTGTTCTGGTGGTGGAACTCATCTCCTAGCACAGTGAGGGAACAGCCTGCGATTCAGTTCGTGCTGTTTACAGATGTAATTAAAAAAAAAAAAAGTACAGTTGTGATGGTTTGTTTTTTAGACTGAACATCAGCAGTAGTTTGAGTGGCTTTAAGGCTTTATTTAAAAAAAAAAAAAAAGAAAGAAAACAGCCCAACCTGGTATTCTCATTAAGATCCTGCTCACAAACTTGTGATCTCTTCTAGCATGTACTGCATGTAGGGGTTTTGCCAAATGGTTGGATGTGTATAATAAGACCCCTGTAGATGAAATAATTTAGGACATTGCTAATGTGAGTTTGGGTGAAGTGTGTAACCTGCTACAGCTTTCACTACTTGGCTAGTACAGTCTTTTCCAGTATTTTAGTATACCAAGCTGAATTACAGCTGGCTTGTAGCCTAGGATTAGAGAAGACATTTGTTCTTGCTCCAAAGGATGATATGTTCTTAAGGCTGTGGAATTTAAGTTGCAGTACTGCTTAACTAGATTACAGTGCTGTCAGCCAAAATAGAATCCATTGTCAGTCTTCTGTAGCTGGATTGGCCAAAATCCAGCAGATACAGCCCTCGAGTACAGAATGAACAAGTTTATGGTAGTTGTTTTTTAAAAAATCTTATTTTTATTAACTGATGACAAAAGCACATACTGTAAGAAGAATCTTAAATGAGCTGAAGCTGATTAAATTTATTCTTTAAACTTGAAGAAAAACTAAAAGCTAGGAATGTGGTGTTTATGTTCCTGCAGGATGTGTCTGGTGCGAATGAAGCAGGAGGGTCGAGCAGGAAAATACATGTGTCGCTATATTGTCCACTGCATGTGGGAGGATGTTGAGCAGCGTGGCAAGGTGATGGGGGTAAGTTAACTCTGGTGTTGGTAATCTTGATGACTTTAATGACTGAGTTCTTGCAGTAAGTTTGTAATTTTGCATATCTTGGAAGAATTAATAATATATCTTAAATGTAGCTACACGTATATTTCTTTATGAACTTAAGCTGGTACAAGTGGATATCATCTTGGCCAGTCATTCCTGCAGCTGTTGTACTGAGCCACTAACTGTGTTTTGATAAATGTATCATGGCCTGGATGAAGATGATGTTTTGCATGAAAGTAATTAATTTTTCAAATATTTGCCATGTGATTACATAAACAAGGACTGCTGTAACAGGATGGGCATTTGGGGATAGGAAATAAGCAGCTCAAGTAGGAAGATACATCACTACTGCCAAGCTTACTACTGCAATTTAAGTCATTCCAGAAGAGCTTTCAGTTTTCTCTGTATCCAAGATGGTGAGTAAAAGGAAGGTCAAGGGACAAAGCTATTATGTTAAGTTTCTGCACGTGACTATGTACTTTCATTAGTTTAATTTTCTGGATTCTTAGTATATCTAGTCTTCATTTCAAAAGAAAAGTGTTAACACTTCCCTTAAGGGAAGCATAGCTCCATGGACAGTTGATTTGGAAGTTTGAAAGAAGAACGAGACTCAGTCTTCTTGGCCTACACTATGAGTATGAGCAAGGTTCTGCTAAGTTGTTGTAATAGTTGTTTCTGGCCTTGTAGTCTGTAAATACATTTCTCTCTCATCATGTTGGTGACAGTCTCCAGTATGACAGTGGTGGCAGCAGATCTGATGTAGTTGAGAATATCAGTATTCAGGATGCTTCTAGTGAGAGAACAGGGCTAGGAAAGGTCTTATGTGATGTTGGAAAAAGAAGTATAGAATTGTTAAATTATTATATAGAGGTTTGTCTGTGTACCTATTTGTGACAAACAAGGAAATTAACAAGTTTATGATTTGGTGTGAGATCACACCAGTAATTCAAGTTTTTTTTGTTGATATTCTGTTTTGCATGTGGTCTTAAAAAGCATTGGTTCTGTTGTAACTTCAGTGATTCTATTGATTTTTTTTATTATTATTATTATTTCCCCAATCTGTTGGAAATTAACTTTCCTGTGTTATAGATTGCTTTTTAAGATGTGTCTAAATTTAGGCATCTTAAAAGTTCTGGCTACATTAATGAGCAAGACAAAAAGAAATGGGAATCCTTCCTGTCCTGGTCAGATGCCATGAGGTAGTGTGAGCAAGCCTGGGCAAATTAGATGATTGCTAGCACAGAGCATTCTTAGTAGCACCTTTTTTTTTTTTCTAAAGCTCTTAAAGTATTCTTTCATTCTAGGAGACAGACAATGATATAAAAACTCATATAACAGGTTTCAAACAGCTGCTTTTGTGCAATGCCTGTTGGGCACAAGCACTTCACAGAGCAGGGGAACTGAATTAGTTTCTGGAAGTCTTGAAGGCCAGATGGCAAACACCTCACATTATTAACTGGCTATTCTAATATCTCTGTATTTACTTTAAGCATTGCAAATTATTAATTAGCATTCTAAACTCGTCTTTAATTGTATTTCTTACGTATTTTGTTTTCGGTATTTAATTATACTGTGCTTTTGGCCTTAATTTCCTTTCTAACCTAGTCCTGACTAAGAGAGAGAAACAAAAACATTAAGTAGTCCAATGGTGTGTGAAAAGTATGAGGAAAAAGATGGAATTAAATGGGAAATGTACATGTTTTTGTCCTTTTCCTGTGCCTTCCATGTCATAGCAATGGTTGTTTCATGTTTCTGAAGAAACTGAGGCAGTTCAGATCCTTGATGTGGGTGTGAATTTAAGGTTGCTTTTTTATTAGAGCAAACAAAAAAGACCTACACCACTGCTCCCTGACCCTCCAAAAATCCCTTTGGGGTTTTTTGAACTCCTTCTGGACAGAAAGCTATTTCTCTGTTGCTTTTGACATTGATTTTTCCTTATATCAACTAACCTCAAATGCCATCATCTAGTTTTTCTTGCAGGGTTTGAAACAGCAGCAAGCAGCAAAGAGAAGGAAAGCTGTTTGCTACTCTTACAAGCATGCTGAACTCAAAAATGAACCATGGTGTAAGTTAGAGTTGTATGAAATCTAATGAAGAACTTGAAAGGGAAAAAGATAGAACTCACAGTCTGTTCTTTGTGAAGAAAAGCACGTAACCATTTCTGCAAACTGAATTATTCCTTTGCTCTCAAAATTCCCCTCAAAATGTTTTAAATGAAGAAAGTGTGTCTTTATATTTTCCATCCAATCTGGAGCTTCAAACATTAATAAATGCTTACTATAATTGTATGATTGCTGTATGATGCAACTGCGAAGAGTTCTTAAGTTGTTTGAATGCCATTCATTCCCTGCTTGACAAGCTAGGCGTCTTTTCAGTTTGTCTTTGAGTTTAAATTTCACAATCTTTAATAATGATAATGCAACGTAATAGCAAACAGGCTTGGATTGTAATAATATGATTCCTGTGATGTATTTTACATTGGTACCAAGATAGGCTTTTGGCTGTAGCCTAGTCTTAATGTAGCTTTTATGTGGCAATAGCTGATGCTTAAACAAAGTATGTTCACATTTAAAGTCTTGATCCCACAAACAGTTTCATCTGTGCATATATTTAATATAGTTGAACTGCACAGAGGCCCATTGATTTTAATTACACTCCTTGTGAGAGAAGGTAAACTCTTGAGGTAACAGCTAACTAGACGAGGTACTAAGGGTGTGTAAGAAAGTATGGTGAAGTGTGCTAGATAGTAAACTTGGAAATCAGGACTGCTCTTTTCCCCATACTGTTTGTGAAGGTACAGCTTACATGACTGTTCATTGTTTTTTCATCTTTTAATTATTCCTAATCTTTCAGTCATTAGTTTGTCAACTTCAAACTCTTTAGTTTCTTCAGGTAGTATTTATTGTGTATTGGATGAAAATACTTTTATGCATGGATGTTCAAAGAGATTAGCTCTGAACATCTAGCTCCCTTGCTTCTTATTTCTATTCCTTTCCTCTGTGCTAGTGATGTTAGCCTACCATCCCATTCTGGCCAAGGTGCTGCACAGGTGACTCCTGTTCTGTCCCTGCCTGCTCACCCTTCCTCACTTTCTTTCACTGCACATGCATGTACTCTGACTGACCTCCTTCCTCACATCTCAGCTTAAGCAGTTCCAGGGGGCAGAGAGGATAGGTTAAGGACACTTACCCTCAGTACTAGGTTCTGCCTATTAGTCCTGATATATTATCCTTAGCGTTTCATTTTAAAAGAAGCTGAGGTCATGCTTTGCCTTCTCTCTCGTGCTCTGACAAAACATTTGTGAGCAGACTGAGGAATATGTGTAACAGTTATTTATTCTCAAGGAGTTCAGTCTTGCAGTCAGTCTATACTCTGCCTTCAAAAGAAGGTAATTAAATATATCATAAGAAGAACAGCGGAACAAAGATGATGGCATTAATGTTTTTCTGCTGACTATTTCAGATTTCATAATCTGAGCCTTTCTCAGAAGTAAGTCAAACGAAAGGAAATTTTCCTGAATTCTTTTAGGTCACTAAGCTATCACCTGCACAGCTCCCAGGTGAGGACATTGTATACCCAGCTTTTTCTGTCCTGTAATGTCTCAGTGGTCAGTGCTGAAGCAGACTGGTACACTGCTGTATTGTGGTATAAGGGACAGAGCACCTGTATGAAACTTGCTGCTTGGATGCAATTAGCTGAACTTGCTGACAGACCAGGCTGCAATTCTTCAGCTCGTTTTCATATCTAGCAGCAATTCCAGCACTTGATGTAGAAAATGGATATTATATTCCTGAATTGATACTGATGGTTTATTAAAATATGCCATCTGCTCTTAAGTACACAAGTTCAATGGAGCCGAAAGTGATAGAATGCCTGGCATTTTAACTGCTAATTTACATCAGCTCCAACTCCAAATGGAGTTTGTATTATTTCAAAAACTGGTTGTTAAAATTGCTGAAATCTAAATCTCAGCTACAAAGTTTTGGGACTTGTTAGCCTGAGCTCCTTCAGCACTCCTGAATGTCGGCAAGAGTCAGAAACCAAAACTTGACGCAGCTGTAAAAACACACAGAGAGCCTGTGGCCTCAGCAAATTCTACTGGTGCAGGCATATTTCAGATATAAATTTTACTCTGCTGTCCCTAGTACTAATGAAGTCAGTTTCTTTTGGTGGGTTTGCAGCCAGGTGTGTCCAGTTCTGTGGCTAACCAGTGCTCTTTACTTAATTTTTCCACTAGTGACATTTCTATCAAACTTTAAAAACAAACAGAAAAATTGGCTTGATGCAATGGCTCCAAGTGTTAATAGTAACATTAGGCTGGGTACAAGGCTTCCTTTCGATCCTGCTTTGCCAGAGATCTCCACCTTGTGGCTTGCACTGAATAGATTTATGCTCCTCAAACGGGCAGATGCTTCATCCATTTGTAAGGGGAATTCAGACAATACTGGAAATTGCTGCTATTTGTCTTCCTATCAGAGTGCTTCAGCAACCTGAATATTAACCTGAGCCGAGTATTGTTGCAGTAACTGCGTGCATGTGAAAGCAGTTATTGTGGATCTAAGTGTATTTGAATACCTTTAGATGATGCAGCAGATCTGATCAGAAGGGCGTCTGGATGCTGGAGTTCCATGGAGCAGAATTTCAGCTGATTGTTTGATGACAGAAATGTGATGACTTTTTTTTAAAGGAAAAAAAAACCCACCAAAAGCCACTGAAAAGAGCAACGAAAACTGATGCAAATCACATGCTGTCTTAGATGCATTAGTCCTTATCCAACTACATGCAAGCTGTTGTTGGGCTCTTCTTGGCAGCGATATTCTTGTGTGTTGTGGTAGCATTGTGCTTCTGAATTAAGACACTTTCAGTGCAAAAAAGCAATTCCATTTTATAACTGTACGTGTTCTGAAAACTGCAAAAGAGATAAGAACAAGAGGGGCTGACAAGCCAGGCATGCCAAACCTGTTTTAATTTATCTTAATCCCACTTTCCTGTTTTCCCACCAGACCACTCAGGACCCCCACCCCCTTCTTTTTCCAGGAACACATCTAGGTGTCTTTTGAATTCATTTATTGGCTCTGCAGTGCATAGCACAATGCAGCCTTTGTTATACTCATAGCCAGAGCTGTTTATATACAGTGACCCATAATTTGCTCTCAGTTACATTGGTGTACATCTGAGGTAACACCATCAGAATCAATAACGTGGTTCACATCAGTGTAACTGAGAGCAGAATTTAGCTCTGTAAACTTGAACACAATTTTGTCTTTTAATTGAGAAAAGACACTGGAAGATTAAAATATCGTCTTGCCTTACACTAACAAAACAAGCAAACAAAAACCAGCCAGAACTTAGGCTTACATCCTACATTACTGGACTTGCCTAAACGTGATACAGTACATTTCAAGTTGTTATTTTTCTGGAGAATTAAAAGTCTGACACTTACCTAAGGACTCAGAAATCACAGTCAGAGTGAGACCAGTACGATTCTGGAATGGCTTTCAGAGATGAGGACATGGCATAAAGTTGATAGCATTTCAAGATTGAATTCAAACTTTGAACTGACTGAAACATGCTGTTGATTCACTCACAGTGCTGGAAAGTTCAGGAGGTCGCTTTCAGGCCGGTCTTTAAAGTCTTGTGGGAAATCATGGGTCAAATGGGGATGCTCAGAACACAAAGTACGTTGTTATGGGAGAACAGGAGCAGCAGGGAAGTGTGATTTTGTTTTGTTTATCTGTACAACTAAGAGGAAAAGTTGAAGTTTCAAATGATCTGTGTATTTTTAAATATGCAATGTTAATAGGACGTTTTAAGGAGAAAAGTGTTAGGATACTAACAGCTATATTCACAGAGCATGAAAGCCAAGCCGTGTTGGTTCTGTGACCACTCGTGGATCCAGTAATTCTTGTGCTCTCTTCATTGTTTTTGTTACCAGAGCTCTTCATCCGCAGTTGGTCAGGACAAGAAATACAGAAAAATACATTTATTGACAGTTCTTTAGTCCAGTATAAGATGGTGGTGCTGCTTCTCTCTCTTAAGAAAATAATCCACACACAAAATGTTCAGCATTAAAGTGCTTCTCTAGGTAGAGAAACCATGTATGTAGACAACGCTTGTCTAGAATGTAAAATAGTGTGGACCTCAAGATCCTTGGCACAAAAGAACATTACCTGTGATCGTGTAGAATGAATGTATATTCCTTTCTGATGGTTGGAGCGTTCTTGAAGCTGCAGTTGTAGGGCCTGTTGTTTAGCAGTGTGAGGGCATTGAGATGAACCAAAGAGACAAGTCACACAGGAGTGGGGATTTTTGTAGCTGCTGTTTTAGCAAGATGAAGCAGCCTGCCAAGGGTCTGGTGACCAACAGAGCTGCAGCAAGGCTGTATGCACGGAAGGGGGAAGAGGATCCCCCAAACCCATACCTGAGGACAGGATGGATTGTCCTTTGAGAGCTTCAGGTTTTTTTTCCACTGGCTTGAGAGAAAGGCTAGATGACCAGTTTGAATTGGATGCTAAACTTCTGTCCAAATAGGAGTGAAAAATATTCCAAGGGGAATGTTTAACATCCTAAACAGCTTGGTAGAATAATTTATATCTAGTAATCAATATTGTATTTGGAGTAGGAAAGCATGATGGGGTCACACCATATCCTGGGAGCTATATGCTTCAGAGAGGAGTTGCAAACATGTGTTGTGTGCTTGGGAGCATGATTACAAAATGATTAACTGTTATCTATGCAATAGAGTAGTTAGAGTTTATTTAATGAAAAAAAATAAAAAAGAGATACTTTCCCCTTACAGGTACTGAAATTTTCATGGCCACCTACCCAAGATTTCAACAGATTGGTTACTGTCATTGAGGTTTTAATTAGGGAAGCCAAAAGCGTGTGTTTTATGTCAAATCAAGTAAGATGGAGCGTAAGCATCTTAGCCTTGTTCTCAGAAGCCTTGTCTGTGGTGAAACATTGTTCTTCCTTCATCAATAGGACACAAACTTTGATTTCTTTGCCTGCAGTCACCTTCAGAATGTCACCAGGAAGTGATTTCAGAACACCAAATTCCAAGTCAGAATTTCATTCTGATTGCATGAAGTCTACCAGCATATAAAAGAAACAGGGATGCAAACAGAAAAGGAATGAAGCATAAACTCTTGATCGCTTTTCAAAAACTCCAAAGCTCACAGCAATTCACAGCAACTTCAATTAGTTTGTCATTTAGTAAATGAGGAAGAGAACCAGACACTGCTTCCAGAGTATATTTAGTATAATCTGCTTTAACTTAAATATGCAAGAGGATATTTGTATGTGGAATGTTACCTTGAAAATACCCAAACCGTGATGAAGACTGGCACAGGTAGTGTGAATGGTGATAAGAGCTTAGCTTTGCCAGGTCGTAGAGGTTAGAAATGAGCTATTTCACAGGTTCTATTTTTAATGTAGTTCTAGAACCAGGGTCTGTGGGACTGACATGCCTGACAGTCTGCAATAGGCATGTTCACTGCATGCCAAGGATACCTGGCATTGAAATCAAGGCATAGTATATGCTTGAGTTCTTTTCAACTGGCCTGCCTCAGTTTGCTGTAGAATTTGACATAAAAATTTTAATTTCAGTTCCCCAGATGCGTTGGCTGTTATTGCTGTTCAGCAGTGTCCTCGTGTGTCTGTCTTGTGCCTTCCTCTGATGCCTACAAGCACTACACTGGAAGCTGCCTTGTGCCTTTCCTAGCAGTGCTTCTGCCATTACTCCCCACATACTACACCTGTGAGACTCACATGCCAAAACTGATTTCACTGTGCCATGGCTGTAAGCACTGAGTGCTGCCCTGCACTCCTCAAATTCCTACAGCATAGCATAGCTCCCAAAATCCAGTGTTGAGCAGGAGAACTGCTGCTCACCACAACTGTATTATTTTTCTTTTGACAGTATAGTGATGACAGTGGAAACAGGGAAGGGACCCATATCGAACCTGCAGCCATCTGCAGGCTCAGCAGAACTGGAATAGCAGTTAGGACTGGCTTAGCAGTTAGGTTGTCAGTGTTGCCTGGCTTCTGTCATTGCTTTGTGTATCACTCACGGTTCAGCTTGTGCTCTGCCTACAGTCAATGCAAAGTTAAATAACATGGTGTTGTACTGGATATTCTGAAATTTGTTATCAACTTCCTGTCTTTTTGGAGTTTGTCCCAAAATTCCACAACCGAGATCAGCTGATCTGCTTGGCTAATTCTTGTCTCTTGGAAGCAAAGTATCTCATGTTATGAATGTAGTTCTTTAATAATATTAAGCTGCTATACGGAAAACACGTATGCACTCTTAAGCAAAATATCTAGGTCAGTGTCTCTTCTAAATCAAAGCATCAGGTGTTGTCAGTGCATTTTGATTATATTATTGTCTGTGATTTTCACTGTGACTAGAATGTCACTGATAGCTTCTGCTTCCTCTTCAAAATCTGTTTGATTTAACAATGTGATTGGAGTGCTGAGTTTTGCATAAATTCTGGACTTAGCTCTAGGGCACAAATGGCACGAGTGAGATCTGTTTAGCATTTGGGATCTCTTCTCTAACCTTTATTTTGCAGAAGAATTAGCAACTATTTTTGATTCCTGTGTTTCTGAGGGAAAATGTGAATGCAGCTTCTCAGGCTACTCTGTTTACGGGAGAGATAGGGGCACAGTTTGAGAGACATTGTTTTCTCTGTGACAGGCAGTGCATCCAATCTAGCAGGATCTTTGTAGTGATTCAGCAATATCTGTACAGTTGTGGTGATCAGCCTTTACCTGTGCTGCTTCCTCTTCTGTTATAAGAAGGTGGTGATGCTGTTTTGATTGCCTTCCTTGCATGACTCTGTCCGAAAGTTTCAGAGCTTTCGGGGAGGATTCAGAGGAAGGCCATGAGCACCTCAGAGGGATGGAGCACTTCTCCTATGTAGAAAGGTTGAAGGAGGTTAGGGTGTTCAGCCTGGAGAAGAGAAAGGTGTGGGGAGACCTCACTGCAGCCTTCCAATATTTAAAGGGAGATTATAAACAGAAGGGAAATGATTTTTTGCATGAGTAGATAATGATAGTACAAAGAAGAATGGTTTTAAACTAAAGGAGAGAAGACTTAGATTAGATGTCAGAGGGAAGAGAGTGGTGAAGTGCTGGAACAGGTCAGCTTGATGGGACCTGGGCAAACTGATCTAGTGGTTGGGAACCCTGCAGCAGGGAGGTTGAAGCCTGATGATACTTGAGGTGCCTTCCTACCCAAGCTATTCTGTGATTTTTTTGCTTTCCCTTGTTGGCCTTGGTCATTTTTTATTACCCCGATTCCTGAATTCACTTGAGCTCCTATCTTCCCTTTTTGGGGCTTTTGCCTGCTTTCATGTCTCTCATGTCAGCATGTCTCATACTTCTTTCCTACCTCTCATTTTGTAGAGAAATTAGTCTGTTGCTGTACCATTTCCTTTTACCTGTCTTCTGTTAATTCTCTTTGCTTCTTTGCAGGACATCTTTCTTTATGTCACTGATACATCCTTGCTTCCTTTTCTTGTGTTCTTTCATGTTCAGCTAATCAGTTTAACAATTCACTTAATTCAGCTAATAATCATCAGTGCCAGTGATGCCTGCCATACTGGTTCACTGATTCCATGGTCACACTGCCTCTGTTCAATATGCTCTTCCAGCAACTTTGTGTTGCAGAGGTCCACAATGAAGGCTTGGGATCTGTTCTCCTCTCTGCTTGTTTCAAACCTACACTTGCAAGTTGAAGCATTTTCATGGCTTCACCTTTTTCAATTCCAGATCATTTTTTTTCTTCAGTTTCGTTATTTCTCTACCCGAACATTTGCTTTTAATGAGGGGTCCAAAACCAAATACAGTATTTGAGGTGCAGCCTCATTGTGCCATGTGCAAGGAGATGGTCACTTCCTTAGTCTTGCTGGCCATGCTATTTCTGATGCTGACCAGACTGCTGTTGGCCTTCTTGGCCACCTGAGCACACTGCTGGCTCATGTTCAGCCAGCTGTTGTTCATGACCCCCAGGTCCTTTACTGCCAGGCAACTTTCCAGCCACTTTTCCCCCAAGCCTGTACAGCTGCATGGGGTGGTTACGACCCAAGTGCAGGACCTGGCACTTTCTCTTGATAGATATTATGTGACTGGGCTCAAC
The DNA here is from genome assembly GCF_987193195.1 of Phasianus colchicus. Lineage (NCBI taxonomy): Eukaryota > Metazoa > Chordata > Aves > Galliformes > Phasianidae > Phasianus > Phasianus colchicus. The sequence goes on from NC_143452.1 coordinate 1,578,392, forward strand.
CAATATACTCAGCCTATTCAGATCCCTCTGCAGAGCCTTCCTACCCTCAGGCAGAACCACAGTCCCACCTAACTTGGTATCATCCAGGGACTTATTGAGGGTACACTTTCTGCTCCTGCAGATGGTTCTGTGCCAATTGAATTGCACAGCTCCTTCATAGTTCAGTCTTAAATTCTGCTGCAGATGCAGTGTCTTCATGTTTGTAATGCACCTACTGCGGTGCCCTGTAGCCTGCCTAGGTAAGTGGGTTGCGAATGTTTATATTTTTCTGTTAGAACTCAGTTTATTTTTTTACTTCATTTTCTGACTTCTGCAGCCCATTTTACCTGTTTATAAAACTCTCAGTGCTGTGAAGCCCTTTATGACTGCTTTTGCTAACGACTCCCACAGTTAAAATAAATGACAATGGTCATGGAGTGCAAATACAGTGTATTCGAGTAATTTCAATGCTGTCTTTCTAGCTTCTTTACTGTCTTTTACTTTCATACAAGCAACGGTATTTTACATACAAGCTTTTGTTCACACCTGTTCTGTTTTCCATTCTACATTGGGAATCAGTTATTTCTGTTCCCTTTTGTTTTGGGGCACAAACACCACTTGCTCAATCTCTATTGGTATTAAATAGCTAATTATCATTACACTTCTGAATGAGCTTGAATGTTGTTTCCATGTTCAAAGGGCAGGAAACAATGCAGAAAGTTAAAACAATATTACCAAAATACCAGCATATCTGATCTTAGTAAGCGAGCTCTATTTGTTGCTTGCATCATGCTGATTTTCAGGTTGGTCAGTTGGCCTTGTGGGCACAAGAGCAACTGCATATACAAAGGGATATTTGTCTTGCACTGTGGGATAATGTAGATGGGAGTCTGGATTGGTGAAGTCTTGGTGTATGTAAAATAAGCAACATTGATCTGAATTGATTTTCAGATGGCTTGGGCATATGTATCAAATGTAGGTGGTAGATAACAAAAAGCTGGCAGGACTGTGAATGGTGCTTGTTTTCAGAATGTCACCTGAAAGATAAGTTCATTTGTCTAGGATGTGATAAAGGCACTACCTGCTTTCCTACTGGTAATTTCCATTGGTAAGCTTCTATGTGAAGTCTTGGTTTTTTAAAATTGAGGAAGTGGTACAGACCATGTAGTGGAGTCCCTGGCTGTAGCCCCCGAAGACAGAGCTTTGTACCAAAGAGCTGGAAAATAACGTGATTGAGAGCATCCTAAATTTACCCTTTTCTGTTCCCTGTTTAATTCTGTACTTGTTGATGGTCCATATGCAGGTTTAACATGCACTAGTTAGGAAAAAGCGCACAAGGAAATTTCTGCCCTCTTAAAACCCTTGCCCACTCTTTCAGGATCTTCTGGAAGTTTATTTATCTACAGTAGCATCAAGCCTGAATGAAATGCAGAAGTGAGATGGAAAGCTCACAGTATCTTACAGCTTTTTCATGGTTTGCTTTCCTCCTTTGCCTTTTACTTGAGGGCAGAACTAGGGTAGAGAAATAATTTTTGTTCGCTTCTGAAAGGTTACAGTAATAAAGAAACTCTTGTTAACATCAGAGTATATGGCAGGCAGGAGTTTTCACAGTCTGGCATTGTTTATTTTACCAGCAATTTGGAACCTTCTACACTCTTAAAATATTGGCAAGAAAATATTTAACTGTTAACTATTCCGTGGCATGCGTATGCTGGAAGCCCTGGGGAGGAGGAGTGCTCAGGGAAATCGGGTTTTTCTCAGCTTATGATTGAAACCAGAAGGTGCAGGATATTGGTAGAAGGTGAAAGCAATGCGACTTCAAATTTCAATTTTACCCAAATGTACAACTGATGGCAGAATGTCCAACAGGTCACCCAAAAACAGGGCTGTGATCGAAGATAGCGGGACGTCTGATGGAGCAAACACAACCAAGCTTAGATGCAGCAGAAAGGAATTTCAAAGATAGTGTGTTTGCATTTGTCTCGGCCTCTGTTACTAGGTATTAGCATCAAAGTTTAGGTTGGTTAATTGCTTATTAATTGCATGGAATCTAACAATTGCCCCTCTGCTTTGAAATGAAATTAATTCCTTTTTTTTTTTCTTTTTTTGTGGAGAGGTTTTTTGGAGAGGAGATGGAACAGCTGCTTTGGGTGACTTGCTTGCTGCTACCAGAAGAAACTTGGAAAGTCCTTGGAGAAGGCATTTCCTTAATTTTTTTCCCCAGGGAGAAATAATTATTTGCTACGAGCAGGATCATTCTTCTAGCATTTCTACATAATATGCAGCCTGTTCCTGTAAGACTACTAATAGCTGTGCCACAAACAGCATTTCTTTTCTAATCACACTGGCTTATTTCAGGTGAAATTAATAGGAAGTCAGCAAAGTGAGCTGAGGATCAGAATTTGTGATCTAATGGACTGTTGCTGTGAGTTAGGGGGGAGCAGATGCACAGAGAGAGATCAATCTCTCTGCAAACATCAGTGGAAAAAATAATGAAACAGAACATGTTAAGTGGTCATCTAGTGTCGGAACAACAGCTGGAGGTATTTGGGAAAAAGGACAAGAAGCAGAATAAATGTGTAGCATCTCTCTTCTGGTATGCCCTTTCAGCATTCACTAATGAGTAATGTGAAAGTCGTGTAGGATCTGTCACACATACAGTTAAATACAATCACAGTGTGATGGGTGAGCAGCTGGCTGGTGGCAGGACTCAAGGCTTATAGTAACTGAGGTTACATCAGGCTGGTGGCTGGTCACCAGTGGGGTTCTGCAGGGCTCTGTTTTGGGGACAGTCATCCTTTTTGGTTTTTTGGTTTTTAATGTCCTGTGAAAATGACTTCTACAAATTAATAAGAAAACTTTCTCTACGTGAGAAAGTTTTTCCATTTGTTTTTCAAGTATTTTTGGACGCTTCATCAGCTTCTTTTTTTTTATGAGAGGGGAATAATTCTTTGTTTATTTGCTCCATACCACTCATCGTTTTACCTCTTCCATCATCTCCTTCCTCATTCCTACCTGAACAAAGCTAGCACGTCCTCACTGTTTAATCATCTTGATCTTCTCTCTGTTTTCTACTTTTTAAAAATGTCTTTTCTGAAATGAAAATATAAGAAGTTTGTGCAGGTTTTTATATACAGGCCCACTATGGATTTGTGGCAGAAGAGAGTTTCTGTTCTGGTTTATATTCCTTTCTTAACAATTCTTGAAATTGACTCATCTTTCTCCACTATTGAATGTTAAGCTGAAATTTTGTAGATTTATCCACAAAAACTTTTAAGATCCATTTCCTGAATTATAGCTGCTAAATGGGCACATTGTTCTGTAGATTTTATAGTTGCCTTTTTTTAACATCTACTACTAGTACATTTATATTACTGGTCACAATCATCTGTGATTTTTAATTTCATTTATTTCTGTATTCTAATTTTTACCAACGTCAGTCAGATTTCTATCAGTTTGTACTCCCCTGGATCACCTGAAATACTTGTCCAAATAGACTCCATGGCTTCATAGCTCTTCAATCACATTAGCTAATATTTTTCATGTAGTTTAGGACTTTGGGAGCACAGGGGTTTCAGTACACTTGTGTTCTGCTAAGCCTTTTTCTGTGGGCAGATCACACTGCGTGGAACACAGGGGATGCTCTGAACCCTGTATGGTGGGGAGGTGGTGGAGCACTTCATTCAGACTCACCCAGAGAAACACCAGGACCATCAGGTGAAGCTAGCAGACACCACTTTCAGAAGAAACAAGCAGCAGATGGTCGTTCTCATGAGTAGAAGACCAGGGAACTGAAGCACATGCAGATGCAGAAAGTTCACTGAATAAGTTGTTTGAAATAGAGATTTTCTAAAGGCTGCTGTGTAAACACGTCAAGGGTTAAGAAATGCCTGAGCTCAAAGTGTTTGGGAGAATGCTTAGAGGAAGTGCATGTCAGCTTGCACTCCTGTTATCTCTCCGTGTATCCGGCTGCTGTTGAAGCTGCATGGTGTGCTGGGTGGACCCTTAGTCTGCTCCACTACAGTTGCATGTGACTCTTTCTCACAGTTACTCAAGTTTGTCTCAGTAATGAGATCAGGTTTTATGGGATCTGTGTAAAGTGCTCATGGTGAATATCTACCCTAATGATTTATTTTGCTTCACTACTGTCTTCTCCAAGTGCCTCTTTTAAACTTGATTGTGTAACTTCCTTTCAGGCTCTCAGTCAGAATTCTTGCTTCTGCTGCGTTCAGAAACATTTTAATGATCAGTTTTAGGATTTTAGCAAGTGATTTTTCTGAGAGGCATTACAGCAAAAAATCCTCTACACCTGCTCACCCCTACAGAGAATCAGAGCAACTAGACAGAGAGCACAGCAATTCGACCTTTCTTCCATGATCTCAATCTTGAGAGATCATCAGTGAGCTCTGCCAGCCATGCACTACAGAGAAAAGAAAAATTCAGAATAAGCCCCCATATATTCAGTATGATTAGGATTGTATGGTGACCTCCTGCATTTTTTACTGTTACCATGGCAAAGTTTCCAAATTAATAGACTGCAAGATAGAAACGTACCTTCTACTAAACATCTAGGGGTGACCATCATTATTTCTGCTAAAATATGTAGATAATGTAGTATAACTTGCTTTTCTACTTCTGCCTGGAAAACATGCGTGCTCTGAGGTGTGTTATTGGTAACTGCAGTTGTGAAGGTAGCAGAGCATAAAAGAACTCTTTCCAATAACATGTTGTTTTAATAGATTTAACATTTGGCAGAAACTGGTTCTGATACAATCTGAAATGTATTTAGCTTTAGTGTAGGTTAGTGTGCAATGTTAAAATAGGTTGTCACTGAACATTTAAGAAGGCTTTAAAGACCATTTACCGAAGTTAATTATCTGCTGTGGTGCATTACAAAATTAATGGCTTTTAATGAGAATCGTCAAAAAGTTAGTATTTTAAAGTATATGGGGAGTCACAGCTGCAGCTAATTGCAAGCCAGTAAACTTGACCTTATTTGCAGACAAAGCAGCAGTGGTTAATAAAAGACTCAAAAAATGAAGATTGGAAAAATAATTTCTGCAATTTCTTTGTCATTCAGCTATGTGAGGTTGCCTGAAGGAGTGAGCCATTTCGGCCCCTTGCTAAGAAGGTATTTTGAATCTGCTTTATTAATTCAATCTTTTTGATCTTAACTGCAGTCTCAGTCATTTTCAAGATTATTGTCCTACAAGTAGTAGTTATGTTCTTGGCAGAAATAAAAGGGCTGTATGCAGTCTTCTCCATTTTATGCCATGTGCATTTATTAAAAGGGCAGCAAAACACTTCAAATGCCTGTATATAACTGTATGTGGCTCCTTTATTTACCAGTCACGTAAACGTCTGTATATAAGTCATTCTTTCCAAATGCAGATTTGGGAAAGGTGTGGAGAGGGGAAAAAAAAAAGCCTGAATGCCAGAGAAATGGCAAAAAAAATATTGTGGAAGGTTTGTCCTGTGTCTTCTTCAGGAACTTCTGCTGACACTGACTGTTCCAATAATCAGAAGTGTAAATAAGAGTGATTCATGTTTATGACAGCGTGGCAAGCAGAAGTCCTTGGAGTAGACTCAGTCATAACAGCAGAAGGCTTCTCATACCTGCATGACTTGTTTTGCACAAGAGATGGACTGATTTCACTGCATCAGCATAAACGCTGCTTTGCTGCTACAGCTTCTGAGTGCTGCAGGTGTGCTCTGATGATGCAGCACATCAGTGCAGCCAGCACAAACTTACCTCTACAAACCTCAGTTTGGTAGAAAAGGGGACTTTGGTGACACTCTTACTGTGTGTGTGCAGGAGCAAATACATTGTACGGTACAGAAGAAGCTTTATATTCTAGCAGGAATGGCATAATGGGAGTGAGGGGGTGGAAGCTAAAGCCAGAAAATTCAAATATGAAATGAGATACACATGTTCAGCTGTGAGGGTGATATGCTTTAGCCAAGCACAACTTACTGAGCTTAGTACAGAGGGAACTCAGTGAAATGTAATGGCCTGTGATATGCAGAGGGTCAGGTTCTATGATCTAATCATTTCTTCTGGCTGAAATCTCTTCATAAAAAAATCTAGTTCAACCATAACTTATGGCCTAAAGAGAGGAATTGCTGCATGAAATTCAATGACCAGTGCTTGCACAAGGTGAGGTTAGAAGTGTCCCTTCTGGCTTTATAGTCTATGGATGGATTAATGTGTTAAAGTAGCTTAAGGGCAATACATGCTGGCAAAAAAAAAAAGTACCAAAAAGAAACTCCTGTTAAAATACTTTCAAATAATGTAGCCTGTGGAGATGGCAGCTCTGTCAGCAATCGCGTGCCCTATGGCCCAATAGGGAACATCTGCACTGAGGGAAACAGCTGACGATCCAGCATCCCTGTTCCATGGTCTGCTCTTCACTCTGTGCTGGTGCTGGGCTGATCCCATGGGGCGAACGTCCCTTTGCAGGCTGAGCACATCTCAGCACATTATTCTCCTGCTTCTGCACTCTGGGAATTTTCTGCAGTGTAAACCAAAGATGGTAAGTGCAGGTGAGGGGGAGATTCATTATGAAAGAACGTTCTCCATTCAGCAGAAGGCATTAATGCAGACTTATCCTAAAGCAGCTTTCAATGTAACTGTACCTGTACATGAGATATTTCCATATGTGGTTAGCATAAGCAATAGAGCAGTGTGCTCTTATATCCCTACAAATTTTGTTAGAATAAAAAAGCCTCAACTGCGACATGATATCATAAGTTGCCTGGTATAGCTGTAAGCCTCAGCATCTGGCTGCTGAACAGTGCATTTGGACTTGTTGAAGCTGAAGATAAGGTTTCTCACTGCAGTATAACAGTGCAGAGCGCATGCTGTAGTTTTGCAGGCAGTGTGGGATGATGGAGTGTTTTAATGAAAAGCTGTCACGTGTAGGAAGATGTACACAACCACGTTCTGTATTTTGATCTAAGATGGTTCTGTTTGTCAATTAAGGTGATGGATGTAAATTTATTCTGGTGATAGCTCTACAGTGGGTTGTTGCAAAGAAGGCAAAGGGCTCAGTTCTTAGAAGAGCTCCAGATGTTATTGATTTCTTTCTTGTTATTAGCAATTACTCACTTGGAATTGTCTGGCAGTTCTTGTTCTTAATAATGAACTGTAGAAGAGTCTGCAGAATCATGACCAACCAGATTGTGAAACTGGCTAGTGGTAAGAACATGTACATGTTTGAGAAGAGGACACATTTCCAACAAACCCTGATGTGGATTTGTTCATTTTTCTTGCTTTATAAAGAAGAGTGTTGTTTTTTTCTTTTCCTGCAGTGACTGTACTTAACCTGGGCTGTGGTATTCTTCAGAAACTGCAGTTTTCCTTTAAATGTAATTTTATTGCCTGAGATACTGCTCCATCCCCAAAGTCACATTTTACATTTTAAACTGTTTGTCTTTTAAGATGTATTTATTGCTGCGTTTGTTTAACTTGGTTATCTCCTTCATCAATCTATTTCTTGCTAACTTAAAGCTGCTGCTCTTTGTTTTTAGTACAGAAAGCTGTGTCCCGAGGGACGTATAGTCCAGGACTTGTCTCTGTAATGGGACTATTTGTTTTCTTTGCCCCTTGCAGTTGCCTGCTGTAACATTTGTAGTATGTGTTAAGTAATCCTTGAGGTAACATTTTTATTATGTCATAAAAAGTGCGTGGCAAATATATAATAACTCATGGAATTTGTTTGTTTAAAAATGGAAGGATAATTTATTGAGTGTGTTACATGAGACCTGCTCCCCCTTATTAGAGCTGTAGAAGTGCAGCTTATTTAGAAGTATGTTCTATTGAGAAAAACCACGATCTCTGACATGCATAGAAAGTTTGAGCATGGTTGGGTAGAAATGACATCATAGTTTATGTACTCAATAAAAATTTAATTAAGTCATTACAGAAGTTGCAGTCATCATTTAACCCTCTGATTTCTTATGTTTAGTTCTTTTTTTAAACATTCAGTAATAACCAGTCACCAAATCTTGATAGCCTATAAAATATCTGCATGAATTTTAATAGTTTATATTAATGGAAAAATATGAGTAACTGACATGAAAGGAATTTTCCTTGTGTTTGCACTATATGCGTTTCTATAAAAATCAACTGATGAAAAAAGATAGTGGTTTAATGGAAGAATATGTGAGCTGGAGATTTGCTAGCATGGTAAAAAATAAATCACATTTTGGTAGAAAAGTTAGTTGTATTAGCACCAACTTGAGTCTCTTAGGGATGCTCAGTATGTATTGGGATGTGGTTCACGCCTTCGTGAGTTTTAAGATACTGGATGTGATTATTTCACAGCTTTTCTTTAGCCTTGTCATAAGCTGTACGTCAAAGACAGTTGTGCTCATTCCATTGAACTGATTTTCTACCCCTGTTGTCAGTGTTTTGTTATTTGTAAAAGCTGTTTCCGAGATGTGAGGTGTGTAAAATAAATAAAAAGATGATTTACCTATGGAAGCATAGTTCAGCCCTCGGGAGAAGTGCTGTATATTAAATTGTTCTGTTGGTAGAGGTAAAAGATACAGGCAGAAGGAGTAGAAGTTTGCACCAGGGAGGTGCATGTGAGTTATTCCAGCCATTGCTCTGGACCTAACAGTTGATCACTTTTCATTCTGTCTTCAGCTTACATATGGGTCAGTTGTTCAAGCCAGTGGGTGGTGAAGAGCAGACTAACATCTACTTAAGCAATTGTTAGATTATGTAAAAGTTAGCGTGGAACTTAAGCTGAGCCACAGAGCGTGGGGGGAAGTAGCTGTATTGTTAGAAGCTGTAAGAAATGTAGTGTTTGTGAACAATAGCAAGTCTGAGCTTCTAGTGAGATGCTGTAAGAGCAGAAATGTGACTCCTGAATGCGCACATCCATATTGAGAAGTAATTAAGAAGTGGTAGGGATGCTGCCTCTATCTCTAGCATTACATCACTTCTCCTGCCTATGGAATGTCCAGCTTTGGAGTCCTTGCTTTAGAAAAAAAATTGCTGAAAGACTACAGAGTTTCTAAAAGCTCCACATGAATGAACCCAAGGTCTGGAAAACCTGCCTAATAGTTAAAGTGCAGAAGTCTTCACTGTGTTAGTCAGTGCTACTACTGAAAGTGAACTACACTGCCTTCACTCTTCACCCAGTTGCTTTTTTTTTTCCTCTACTCATGTGCCTGTACATCAGCTCTGGTGACTGAAGTTTTTGTGCTCTTTGAAAGTTCTAACATTGTCTGTCTGTCTTTTGTGCACAGACTAAAAGTATTGTAAATTGTTCTAAAACCTTTGACAACATGAACATCATTACTTACAACCAAATCCTACCTATTTGCACCAAAGCACTTTGTCTTCTTTTCCTCCTGAAAACCATACAAATGTGTTTCTGTTTTATTTTTCAGATTAATTCTGTTGTTCTAAAGCAAGATTTGAGAAGTATGGTGGAAAATTTCTATGCAGCTCTGTTTGGATATGATGAGGTAAGAAGGATGTTTTCAGAGAATGTGCAAGAAAAAACTGAGCAGAGAATGCTGCAGATAAGTAGCACGTTTGTTGTGTGTATCCTCAGAGAGATGTTGTATTGTGGAAGCAGAATTCTTAGTGATCACCTTAGGTCTTGAATTACAGTGCTCTCAAGGAGAAAAGAAAGCACTTAACATACCAGTTTAAACCATGGAAAATGGAAGAAGGAATGTTCTTTCTTGTTCTTCACCACCCCTACTGTCAGTGACATTTTCTCCCTCTGAATCCCATTGTACTCAGCTATACTTTAAGAGCAAAAAGAATATTTATTGGGAGTGACTAAGTGAGAGAGTTTTTAAGGAATTATCTGCTGAATAATTGAAGCCAGAAATACCACTGTGCACAAGCATCTATGGGGCTTTCAAAGGGAAAATACATTTATATCAGCTCTTTTAATAGTTAATATATTTGCTCTAGTGGATATTGATCTTCAGATATTCTTCTCGTTCACGTGATGATGTTATTTTTTAAAACATTGATTTGCATTATTATTATCTGGTAAACTTAGATTGCAAGTCTTAGTCTACTTTTAAGCATAGCCAGGATGTGTCTTCCTCTCTTTTTTTTTTTCACTTACAATCTCTTTGGAAACAAGATGTCTAGTTAAACACAAATGCTGACCTCTTTCATTTTTAACTGAATATTTTAAAGTCCTCTCTGGCCTTTGGCAAATGTGTCAGCTGAAGACAGAAGTTACAAGACTGTGGTGCTAACACCATATAATCTAAAAAGACAATAAAAGTAAGAGAGAATTTAGACAAAAGTGCCTGTGGATGTGGTTCTTGTGTAAGCCAAAAATAATATTAGATTTAACTGGAAAAATGTAGATAGTTTGTGATGAATTATTCATTTTTTCCTCATTTAAACAGAAAATGGACAAAAAAAGCAAAATTGCAAAGCCGTGATTACTTTTCTGCAGCATTATGTTATACATCCTTTCAGTTTTTCTTCTCCAAGCGTCACAGCCTTCGTGCAGCTTTGTGAGGTGGTGCTGTTTTTGATGTTTTTGAGGATATTGTAAATATCTGATGGGCAGAAGTCAAGTAGATGGGGCCAGGCTTTTCTCTGAGGTGCCCAGCAATGGAACAAGGGGCAACAGGCACAAAATGGAACATGGGAAGTTCCATTTAAACATAGGGAAGAAAACATTTACTGTCAGAGTGATGGAGCCTTGGAACAGGCTGCCCAAAGAGGTGGTGGAGTTTCCCTCTCTGGAGATGTTCAGACACACCTGGATGCCTTACTGTGCAACCTACTCTGGGGAACCTGCTTTAGCAGGAAGGAGGAAGTGGGAGATCTCCAAAGGTTCCTTCCAGCTCCTACAGTTCTGTGATTGTGTCACTTCATAGCTTCTAGAAATACATTTATCAGCTCCTACATTAGGAATAGCCTAACCTAGGCTTTTTCCAGATTAATTTGCCAGAATATTTGTTATAAGCTGCTCTGTAAATCATTAATTTAAGCCCAGGGTTGTTTTTCCATTCTGGAAAAGAGTGATGTAGGTGTCTTTCTGTATGTACAGTCTACGCCAGCTGTGTGTTTGAGACATCTAATTTTGTCACGTGCCAAGTAGAGCAGAATCATAGAATCATTAAGATTGGAAAAGACCTCTATCAAGTCCAACTGCCAACACACCACCACCATGTCCACCAAACCATGTCTCTCAGTGCCACATCCTACATTTCTTGAACACCTCCAAGGACAGGGACTCTACCAGTTTCCTGGGCAGCCTGTGCCAGTGCATTAGCACTTTCTGAGAAGAAATTTTTCCTAATGTCCAACCTGACCCTCCTCTGATGCAACTTCTCTCATCCTGTCACAAATCAGCTAGGATAAAAGGCTGATTCCTACCTTGCTACAGCCTCCTGTCAGGGAATTATAGAGAGTGATAAGGTCTCCCCTGAGCCTTCTCTTCTCCAGACTGAACCATCCCAGTTCCCTCAGCCGCTCCTCATAAGACCTGTGTTCCAGACCTTCACAGCTTCATTGCCTCTCCTTGGACATGCTCCAGGGCCCCAGTGTCCTTCTTGTAATGAAGAGCCCAGCAGTGAACACAGTACCTGAGCTGTGGTCTCACCAGTGCCAAGTACAGAGGGACCAACGCTTCCTCAGCACTTCTGACTGCACTGTTTCAGTTGTCGTTTGTTCAGACCTTCTTCGTGTGCACTTTTTAACCCCTCTCTATACTTCCTGTAGGGAATCCTGTCTGATGATCATGTTCTGGCAGCAGCTCTGTGGAGGAACCTTTTTAACAGGAACTGTGAGGACCCTCGGCATCTGGAGTTACTCGTGGAGTATGTGCGCAAGCAGGTACCTGCGCAGCACAGCTGCTCTTCATTCTCTTGGTTGGGGTATTGAATATTTATTTTTATTGCTTGGATACTACGTAGTTCCATTGTCTTTATCACTTTTTTTTTAACCGGTTGGATGTTTATAAGAAGATAAAAGTAAAAACATAACAACTAACAGAGTCGTTGCAGTTTGAGAGAAATTCACAGAAGATTGAGAGCATCCCTGCTTATTCTTTTCCTGGTCCCACTTTATGAAGGGACTCAACAAAACGTTCCAGCAGTGGATGGTAACTTGTTGTACAGTTACACCTGGTGCTGTGGAGACTAAATCCTCTTGATAATGAAGTAGCTTACATACAGTGATTAAAAGTCTTCTGATTGTTTGGGGAAAGATGTAAAGTATTTGTTTTCCAGGTTCATTCAGTTATTACGTGGAGGAAAATATGTTAAATAGTGTTTGTCCTCTGAACCTTTAGGAGGTTTTTGAGCCAGATTTCTAAGAAGCATTGGGTAGGACCTGGAAAATGTGGTCCGTGTGGGTACCAGAGACAGAAAATGGGTGAGAGAGGGCTGGAGGAAGGGTGTAGCTGTGGGACAGGAAATTGGTGACCAGAAATTCCACAGCAGCATTTTCAGTAGTGTCTCTAACGCTGCATTTAGGACCAGATAGAGAGTTGGAGATGTATTTAAGGGTAACTCAGAAAATGGAATAGAAAATGAGGGGAATTTGTCAGAGACCGAGGATGCTTTTGGAATGCCAGCAGGCAGTGTGTGCTGGCTATGCACTGCCATCTGGAAAGTGTGTAGCAACTTTATAAACTGAAGCAGAATATGGGAAAGAAGCTGTCAGCAGCCTAATAGGAAATAGTGATTACACAGATAAATGTAGCACATTGGAGAAAAGTCAGCACAGCTTCTATGGAGGCAGGTCACGTCACACCCATCTGTGGCTTGAAAGCATCAGTGTAGATAACAAGTATCTGATTTGTCATCTTTATGGATTTTTAGGAAACATCCAAAAAAACACCTCTGCAATGATTTCTTTTGAAAGAGAGAAAAAAATTGAGCAGTCACAGGGAAAGAGTGAATGTACTCTCACAGACAAGGAAGTGATTGAAATATAGACAATAGAGTCAATAAATCCTCAATTTTTAATAGAAGAGAGAAGGTTTGTTGCAGTAAGAATTCATAACTGCATTAAGAAGTGGTTGATGCAGTTGAGTGTAGACAGTTGCAAAGTGGTACACTTAAGGGGAAAAATAAGTCCAGCTTTACGTTTAAAGAGATGAGCTTTAGACTATCAGAAGACCACAAAGAATGAGTCCTTGAGATTATAATTTTAATATGTAAATGACAACTCAGTGCTCATTTGTTTGAAAAACAGTAAAACAAATGCTCAGGACTACTAAGGAAGGAATAGATAATAAACTACAGTGTCATGGTGCCACTTTTTGAGTCCATGATATCATTATGATTTTAGTAATCTTTAATGGCCCAAAACAGCAAGAAAGATAAAAACTGAACTGAACAAGGCTCAGAGAAGAGCAGTGGAATTGGGAGGAAACAAATTCTGTATCAGCAGTGACTAGGTTCCTTGCCTCTAAAACAGCTGGGAAAGAATATGAGACAGCTCTATGAAACCTTGAAGGTAAGGTGTATGGAAGGTGAGTGTGTTAGTTGCACACTAGTGAGAAGCTAAGCTTCACCACACTGTTCTCTCACTCCCCTTCCTCAAAAAAACAAGGGGAGAAAACAGGATGGGAAAAAAGCTCACAGCTTGAGGTAAGAATTCACCAATTACAATCACAGGCAAAATAGACTCAGCATAGGGAAATTAGTGTAGTTTGTGCTGCTAACTACTAACAGACTGGAACAATGGGAACTAAAAGCAAACTGAAAACACCTCTGTTCCATGTCTCAGTGGTGCTAGGGAATGGAGAAAAGGAGCTGTGATCAGTCCCTGGTGCTTCCTTTCTGCTGTTCCCTGCTGGTTGCTGCCTTTCCCTGCTTCACATGGGGCCCCTCCCATAGATGTCATCCTTTCTGAACAGATCCTGCATGGACTTCCCACGAGCTGCACCTCTCCAAGCACTGCTCCAGCATGACTGTACCACAGGGCCCATCCTTCAGAAGCAGACTGCTCCAACTATCTGGTTGTCTGCAGCACTCATTTCTGATTTCTCACTTATCTCTCCCAGCTGCTGTTGCACTGTTGCACAGCAGTTTGTTCTTCCATCTGTTCTCCCAGACATACAACCAACGTAATTCCTCTGGCAGGTCCATTTTGGAGGGGCTGGAGCTGGCTCAGGTCTGATATGGGGCTATGCTTACAGACTCTTTCTTACAGACTCTCTTTCTCTCTCTCTTGCATCCCTCCTCACTACCAAACCCTTGCTACTTAAACCCAATACAGCAAGGAAAGGCTAAATATGTATTGCCACACGTTGCTTGGGATGCTGTGTCGGTTCCAGTGTCACTGGCAAGGTTTATGGAAGAGAAACCTGTCTAGGGGTATTAAGTACAGAACAACCACTTCAGGCTCAAAATCTCTGAACTAACAAATTTTAGGAGGGGTGGGAAATAGGGAAGTAAGATGGTGTTTGTGCATTGCATTGAACTGCTGCTGGGAAGTCTGTTGACTCTCAGTAACACAATGCTGTGTGTAGGTGGCTCTTAAGTCTGATCCTGTGACTGTTGCTGTATTCTTTCCTCTGTTGAGAAACTGCTTGTCAAATTATATTGTGTTTCTTGTAAACACTGTAAATGCTTTGTGTATGATATCTTTTGCACAAGTTCTTGCTGATCCTGTCTTTAACAGTGGCTATTAGTGGATGCACAGAGAAGAATACAACAACAGGGCTGGCATGGGTACTAATTCCCTGGTTGACTCTCCCAGCAATCTGTGTTCAGAGATGTCCTGAGCTAGAGGTGATACTTCTGAGTTTTAATGCCTCTTGCTAGGCCCTTTTTCTTCTTCCATACCCATTTTCCCCTCTCAAGTCCCTGAAATGTCCTGTGGCAGCAAGCTTGCATTTACAGTGTGTTAACAGTGCCTTGTGTGACAACAGTACTGAAGTGTTCACTGAGTGTTTTGCTTACATTACACCTTAACGTTTCTTTTGATGTCAGTTATTTCTTGTAGTGTTCACTCTCTGTTCAGCTCCTCCAGCCCATAAATCTCAGCTGTTCCCTGCTGGTCTGGTCCTCTTCTATAGGAGAAAGGCCTGGCTGACATGAAACCACTCTTATTAGAGCTCTCCATGCAGATAATGATACCGGCAGTGTGTCATTGGAATTAACTGCCTGGAACTCGAAATGCTTTGCATGGCTCTTCTTTGTCCTGTTGCCAGACTTTCAGAGGAAGCATTAGCTAAGGCATCAGCGGACAGCCTCGTGTGGTTAACTGCAGTTGATCTGCAGATACTTATCTGCTTGCCTTTCTGTGACGCTTAAGTAATCGTGAATCTGTTTCGCTCTACTTCTCCAAAATGACAAAGCATGCCAGAAAGGAACGTGTTTGCATAGCTCTTGAGGACCTTGAATGGAGTGCAGGACACTTTGTGCTAACACCCCATCTCCTGCAGGTGCAGCACCTGGATGCACTGAGCGGGGAGGACCTGCTGCTGACAGGTGAGGTGAGCTGGAGGCCTCTCGTGGAGAGCAACGCTCGCAGCATCCTCAAGCCCCTTTCTCCTGTTTACAACGACGAAGGACTCTGAGAGCATTCGTCAAAGCAGCTTGGGAAACAGGCCTGAAACTGAATTGGGCTGAGGCTGTGGGATCAGGAAGGAAAGTTTGCTGTTGAAAAAGAATGTATTTAAATAGATGTCTTACCTGTGGTGACTTGGTAGCAAATTGGACAGCCATAGTCTTCTGAATTTTCACCTGGCTTGAGAACCTCTGTTCTTTTTATGGCACAGAGTGGTCCTTGCACGCAGATTGCAAGACCTGCCTTCCATCTTTGGGAAAACAGCTATTTTAACTGTGATTTAGTTATCTCCAGAAGCCATTTCTATCCCTTGCCTCATTTGGAGAGCTGCTACCTACAGAAACAATGGTATTCCTCTGCTGGCTTGAATGGTTGTGAATACAAATCTGTGCTTTGCATTGTAGACATTAATGAATTCTAAAAGCCTGGTATCAAGAAAGAACGACCCATTTTTCTTTCATAGAGTTAAGAATTATTTATCAGGTTCTGAAGGATTTTCTATGAAAATCCTTCTTAGGAACTCTTTGCTCTGTTGCACAAGAATAGGAGGATGCAAGGAATAATGCACAGTCCTCAGTAGTCCTCTGTGACTGTAGCCATCTTAATGAAGAAAGAGTCTGAAACGTGTTTGGGCTGCCACCCAAGGCTGTCTCAGAGTGCTTGGTATTTCAGAGGAGCTCTGCCCTGCTGATAGCTCCATATCCTTTTTAGAGCTGTGGTCTAAGAATTTCTTCCTGAAATGACATCTCTGTTTCTGTCCATGGCTCTTAATGGCATAGGACCGTGCTGCCTTCCACCCCAAAGCAGTGGTCCAGGGCTTTTCAACAAGACCTATCAACCCCAGCTAACAGTTGTTATGGCTGTGCAAGCAAATTACACTGATCCAGTAATTATGGGAGCCGGAGCTCCACTAATAAAACCAGCAGAGGCTGAGGTGTACTGCATAGGTGGATGGTTCACGGGGCTATTTTCAGGCCAAAACAGTTTTCATTTTACTCCTGTCAAAATTGCAGTTGGTAATAAATGCCATTCTGGGTACAATCCATGCGTGTGCATTTTCTGTGCTCTGCAAGACTTTGATAAGAATCAGCCCTCTGATATTAAGGCGTATTCCTAATAATAGTATTATGCAAAAGTCAAGGGTGATAATTCTGAAGTTGATGAGGTGATGTTTCCGTTGAAATTGTGACTGCCTGGATGTGACTGTTCTTCTTTCTGAAGCTGTTTTGGTGAGAACCTGACATCCCTCCTCTGAACAGCAGTTGGGTGTAGCATACAGGCTCCCAAACACTGGCTTGCTTTTTTTTTTTCCCCTTTGCCTTCTCTTAAGGAGCCTTCTCTGTATAAAAAAGGCATTTTGTTTTTTTTTTTTTTTCCAGGGCGAACTTCCTCAGTTTAACTTGTTATAAAATGAGTCATGTAAAGAAACCCTCAATGTGTGAGGTGTATCCCTTCTCTGTGAAAACATTACAGACCAAACAACTTGCTTGCAGTTTATTTAAGATGCTTTTGTTGAAAGCTGAGCTAAGCAGAGAAACCTCTTATGTGTGAAGTATTATACAGTGTGTGTGAGATAATAACACCTTGTAATTCATTACAGCTGGGTTGTATTTACATAAAAGAAGGCTGAGCTGTGTAGGAATTTGCTGATTAATTTATTTTTAATGGGAGTGAAGTATACCAAGTACCAAAATAAACTTTACTTTGTGTATCTTACTGCTCCTGAAATAGGTGGAAAAATTAATGGTAGATATTTTGGCTCAAAGCTACATACATTAATTCACATACAAAACAGTCATTTAAACTTTAACCCCTTTCCTGCTATGTAATTTAAACCTGGACTCGTGTTATCCCTGCCATGGGAACACAGGACTGGGCATACATCACCTCCTAAGGCAGAGCACCCGGTGCTGGATGCTGCTTGGAGCTGTGTAGTGGCTGTGGTGTTGATGCTGCAGGGCCAGCAAGGCGGCAGCATTCATGGGACCATTAGCCTGGGGACAGCACTTGCCTTTGGTGGTATGGGTGTGGGACAGCCAAATGGCCAAAACTGAAGCTTCTCCTCGGTTTATGGGCAAGAGGCTTCAGAGTTCGTGGTGCTGGTTTGTGGTTGATGTCATCTGCTTTTGTAGTTATTAATATGAGGATGGAAAGACCTATAATCTTGGTGCAGAAGATGCCTTCAACCGCCCCACTGTTATGGAGCCGAGCCAGCGGTCACGGTGTGTTTTGGACAGAAAGGTGTGGGACATGCTAAGAGAACAAGGTAGATGCTGTCTGTTAATTAATAGTCATCCCTTTTAAAGAGGAGACATACACTGGAGACTGCACGGGACCAGAGAAGACTGCTTCCCAGCCATTAGTTACCTGGAGACAGCGTTTGGATGTAAAGTACGAGTCCTGCTCTTCAGAGATGCATGTCAATAGGCTAGAAACATGCCACTGCCTGCATCTTATGGCACCTTTACAACCAGAATTTAGGGTCCTTGAGAGAGAATATACATTGCCAGTAGCAAAATCTGCACCTTGCAAGCACTGCAGCAGCAATGATCAGCAGTTAAACGATTGCTGTGTACAGAAGTGCAGCGAAACACAGTTATTTTAACTGAATGTTCCAAAGGCTGCTTTCCCATTGTGAAGGTTTTGCAAAGGGAATCGTTAGAAGTGTTTTGTTTATGGACAGTTCTTTCTGCTGCATTAGCCTGGGGGCACTGACTGTATTTTAAGTGAATAAATGGATGTACATTTCTTCTGGAAGGAGCCGTGTTGAGCACTTAGTCATCCAGCCTGCTCTCCTGTGTCACCTACAGAGTTTGGAGATTGCTGTTCATTCTAAAGGAGTTGTTCCCCTACTGTCAAGAGAGACAAGCCCCTGCAAGCACTCGTTTCTGCTAGATTGTGGCTTCCTTGTTTCTGTGAACAGCAAGCAAAGGCTGACCCTTGGTGTCCTTTCCTCTTGTGCAGCAGCAGGAGCGCAGGAGTGTTCTGCCTGCAGAGCCAAACCTGGGATGTCTCTTCCTGCAGTTATATTTTGAGATGTGCTGGGGCTGGGGGAAGCCATCTGATACCCTTTTGGATCCCTGATCTTTATTTTGGGTGGTGACATGTTTTTCTGCAGTTTGTTCCTGTGTTCACACCTCTTGTTGGTGTTTGTATCTAACAGTTTTCTCCTTTTTCTCAAGACAGCTACAGCACTAAGATTGCAAGCATCCTCAGTGATGTGTGTGTTTCCTGCCCTGTTAAAATGTAGTTACCACTTCCCAGATTTCTGAAACCTGTCCTCACCTTCCACAAAGTGCAAATTTTAGTCATGTTCCTGCCACACCAAGCCCTCAGGTCAGAATTATGGCTCCTGACATAGGAATGGGGCTGAACCACTGCCCCATCTTGTTTATATTGCCTTGGGCATGGCTGATGAGCAGAAACTGGAGATGGAGTAAGAGCAGATTTTTCCACTGGAGCTTTAAATTAGGTGAACGTAGAGTGGATGAAGAACAGCTCTTGGGGGTGAAGCATCATTTGGAGAGGATGATGGATGATTCTACAAGTGTGGTGCCTGTGGTGTGTGCCACTGCATGATGCCCTTTGAGAAGCAGTGGGCACCAGAACTGTGCTAGTTTACCCTGTGACCCACACCCATGCCTTTCTGTGCTCTCCTACCTCTACAGCCCCACGAAGAAGCATAGACCTGGTGCAGTCTACTTACAGCATTCTCTGGCATGAGTTGAATCCTCAGAGTATAGGAAAGATTCCATGCAGCCTTGATGTCCTGAAGTACTGCTGAGAGCATGTGGAGAAGTTTACAGATCTGCTCAACAGGTGTGCAGAGCAATTCATCTCCCTTCTTGAGCTCCGTAGCTGAGCTGTGTCTGCTTTCTTCCAGGAAGATGAAAATATTGCTGTTAGAGATGGTAAATGTGTATCAAAGCTAGAAATTACCAAGCATGCTTCTAATTTTTTTGCTAAGAGTTGTGCCACAGATGTGGCACTCCTGCCATCTCCACCTGCCTTTTTTTTTGCCATGCTTTGCCCCATATTTTTTATAATCTCTCATATAATGAGCTCCAATCAGAACTCCTTTTTGCCTGTTCCTCACCTGCTGAGCAGCATGGAATTGAGACACTGGTGATCCCAGGCCTGTTATCAGCTCCTCCAGCAGTGGGGCTGATGGTACCACCACTGCAGCATGCCTGCACGAGCAATATCTCCATCTTTTGGGCATATTGTGCCTGCACAGCCTGCCTCAGCCCTGTGTTTTCCTGATGGTCTGAGGGGTTGAGCAGAGGGCAGGAGCTTACACAGGAAGCTGAGAAGCTTGGTGAGAGCATGGGAGGGACCCTGAGGCTCAGCATGGAGTAGGAGGCTCTGCATGGGCAACTGTGCTGTGCTTGGGAAGCGTCCAGCTCATTCCTGCCTGCAAGGAGTATCACTCACTGCTGCTGGTGGGCCTCCTGCACTGCGAGGGGCCGACTGTGTGCTAATCATCTCCTGACCCTTCCCACACTGCTCTGGTGAGCTTTTCTTTCCTGCTGCATTTTGGACTGTCCTGTGCATCCTATGTGTTCTGCCCAAAGCTGCTGAACATGTTGAGGGAGTACTCGTTTTGCTGAAGTCATTCGACCTGCTCAGCAGCTTGCTTGGGGACAGCAGAGATGCTGGGGCCTCATCTTTCCACTGGGAATGCAGAGCAGGAGCTCACGTGAGCATAATCCCATGTTTTTCTACTGCATTTCAGTGGCTGCACCCCGGGAGTTTAGGGGAGGTGGTGACAGAGCTGCTTATGCCTGGGGCAGAGCGGTGTAAACAAGAGAAATACCTGCAGTCGTGTTCTGGGGCAGATTTCTCTCTTGTAGGAGGGCCCTGTGAGATTCTGCTGAGGTTGGGTCCTGCTGGTGCCAGCATGCTGCTGCAGCTCTTCCAGGAGGTGTGAGCCTCCATCGTGCTTATTTAGGAAGCAAGGAGTCTTGCAAATGCAAAGCTCTCATTAACAGTTATGTCACTGACAAAAGGAGCTGCCCCACATCCTGCGGAGCAGGGCATCCCAGGGGGGTTTGCTCATTGTCCACATCCTTCCCTTCATACCCCCTTCCTGCCGGTACCTAAACCCAATTCCATTTCTGTTTCCTCTGGAAGGAAGAGATGTCTGGAAATGTTCTATCATATGCCCAACACAGAGCAGCACTGTGGGGCAGAGGGACTCTGTGGCCCTGGTTGGCAGCTGCTAATCTGAACCCGCAAAGGGACCCTAAAGGGACAGTGGGGTGACCTGATGGCCTCACAGAGGATTCCCCACATGGCACAGAGGCTGTAGGGGCCCTGGAGTGGCAAGCAAGGAATTCATCTACTGCCACTGAGTTAGGAGAGTGATTCCAAAATGCTGTGATCAGAAACTTCGGGCAAAGAACTGGGAGGTTTGGCACTGCATCTACATTGACACAGATCTCTGTGCAGTAACTAAAATTCCAGGTTTTGTCATCTAGTTGCCTCTGCTGCGTACACATGGCACCATCATCCACAATTGAACGTTTTGGGGCTTTATGGGTTTCCAGAAACACCTGTAGATGTGTGTTTGAATGCCACGTTGTGTTGTGGTGGAGGATAAAGGTTGCAGTGCTAAGACAGAGGGGCAAAAAGCCCACAGGGCTTCCTGTGTTCCTGGCTGCACGGCCTCCATGCGGTGCCAGCCAGGTGCTTGTGTTTGCTGAGCACTGAGAACATCTGTAGTCATCTCTGTCTCTTGACTGCAGGAGGAACATAGACAATGCTTTCAGATAAGATCCTTACTTTAGCTGACAAATATCAGCTGTGTGCTTCCCACATCCTGCCGGCTGATCAGACCAGGCGTGCCAATTATAGGCGTTTATCTCTTTCCCAGACAGGGATGGGATATCTCTCATCTAATTTTAGATGTCTGCATGGTAAACCTCTGTCCCTGACTCCGATGGCCTGAGCTTTCCTTCTGCTCAGTGCAGAGAGATAAACACCTTCATGGCATGTTTCCTCCAACCTGCTCCTCACGTCTGCAGGGTGAGGTGGCCCACGAGATCTCTGCCCTTCCCCTGCAACCCAAAGCAGCCCAGGCTGACAGCTGTGATGGAGAGGTTTACACCACAGGTGTTTTTGTGCGCTGGTGTGCATGAGAAGCACTTGGAGGCAGAGCAGCTTCCTACAAACCAGCTGGAGACGGTGGAGAGCCCTGCACAGAACTGCAAGCAGAGGTTTGTCTAGCAGAAAACACACATCTGATGGCTTAAAAAAAAAAATAAATAAATAAAAGACACTCCTTTAGTTCTTTAGGAAGGCAGAAAGAAGGGTGGTGGTGGTGCATTTCCTGTGTTCTCGATGGGGTGATGGTATCACTCTGGCAAAGCACCTCAAGAAAAACGCCCATTGAATGCCATACCCCTTTGCTTACTTTGCTGTTTTTTCCCCTTAACTTCCTTGTTTGTCTGTTCACCTTGCCACCTTATGCTTTTCTCTAAGTGGCTCTCGCACTTATTTACATTTACAAAACTTCTTTTGTCCCAGATCTTTTGTCCACAGCAGCGAACTCTGCACCTGCAGCATGCAGCTCCTAGCTTCTGACCGCACTTGCCTTTGCTTCTGCCCCAGCACTTTGCACGGTAAGAGTTCATCCTGACTGCAGCAGCCCAGGGACCAGCAGCCCATGGCCATTGGTCCTCCTGCTGCTGTAGCCAATGGAGAGTGATAGTCCCTTTGTGATGTAGGACTCAGTGTCCAAACGTGCTGGTTCACACTTAGGCATGGCTGTGCATCCCCGCTGACTTCAGCCCGCTGATGATCTGGGAGCAGACATCCAGCATTTAGGTGTATTAACTTAGCCTGGATGAATGTAATCCCCAGAGACTCTGATTTGTAGATGAAAGGCTGGCTGACCGGCTCCCCACGCAGCCAGTTCTGCACTGTATGGAGTTGGTGGCTCCAGAGGAAGGGAAGTGATGGATGGGGGACACCCTGGCTGCAGCCTGGGGACTTCGGTGCACCTCCTGTGCACAGCTTTTCCAGCAGTGCGTTATGTTCTGGGTGCATTCCTAACGCAGTGTTTTAAATCCTGCATTAATGCTGCTCTCCATTGTTTTTCCAAAAATAACCTCATGGTACACTGGAGTTAACCAGTCCCAAAATACACAGCACGTGGACAACACTGTAACTCCCAGCGCACCGGGATCAGACTCGGTTTGAATGGTCCCTTCCTCCAGGAAATCAAATGCAGAAAGACCAAACGAGCTATTGCTCTCATAGCCTGCAGTATCCAATGACACAGACTGTGCTGAGGATCCTGCCATGTTCCAGATAAATACCAGGGCCTTGCGACACCATCTGAGCACCTGATGGAGCTGCAGCTGTTCCTGTTCATGGCAGGGGGCTGGATGAGGGGACCTTTAAGGGTCCCTTTGAACCCAGTGATCCTATGAAGGTGATGTGCCAGGTGATGCTTCTGTGCCAGGCAGCATGTGGCAGAGCCTGGCTCCCAGGAAATGCTGAGCTGGAGAGCAGCAATGGTTTGGGGCTAACTGAGCCTCATCACCCACCAGGGGTATTTGTGTTTCGTTACAACTGCCATCGAGAAGCGCGTTTGATTTGAAACAAATTTCAAGCAGGAACAAGTTTCACCATCTGCATTTCCACTGTAAGCACAAGGAGGGACGGAACAGGTTGGAGCCTGCTTGGCCAAGGGTGGGGACCTGTCAGGAGCAGAGGGGAGGGCAGTGCATGAATCAGGGAGCGGGAGAAGGAAGGAGCAGCTGGGAGAGCCGACCTTCCTCCCGGTGAAGAAGGGATTTCCCAGCACCGCTGCCAGCTGTGCGCTGGCGGGGCCGAGCAGCGCGGGGAGCAGCTCCTCCCCGGGGCGGGATGCTGAACCTGGTGATTAACGTGCGAAGGAGTGGAGCTCATGCTGAATGCTGAAGGAACCTGTTGGGAGGAAGGCACGAGAAGGCCGGAAATCACCTGGAGTCCTTCAGAGGACTAACGCAGCTGGAGAGGCACCGCATAGCTCTGGTCATGTTCAACTACCTGGCAGTAGAGGTGAGGCCCCAGTTCCCCCGCAGCTATGGGAGCCAGCAAGGGGTGTCGGGGCCGCTGAAGAACCGCCTGGAGCAGCTGAAGAAGCCGTGGTGGAGGGAGCCAACCCCGCTGGTGCTGCAGCACAGCGAGACAGCCAGGCTGGCCGTCGACGCCTTCCTGGAGCAGGGGGAGCGTGGCTACATGAGTGCCATCGCTGAGGAACGGGAACTGCCTTTTCTTTCCACCCTGGACATGGAATATATGAGCCAGCAGAGAAGCCAAAGCTTTCCAGAGCCCAATGCAAGGAGAGACAAAGAGGGTGACCCTGCTGATGGAGATGGGTCCTCCCTCTACTCCGAGCTGACCTCTGGCACCTACTTTCCGCTCATGTCTGATGTGCACCCTCCGGAGCTGGAGCTGGGCTGGCCGGGGATGCCGATCGTCACAGTGTCAGGCCAGACTCAAACCACCATCATTTTCCAAAGAAACAAAGCTAACAGCATTAAGGATTTGCTCCGGTCTCTGATCAGCCGGGCACGGACGGTACGTACAGCGCACTGTGGGCTCAGTGGGGTCTCCTGTCCCGGCACAAATCTCAATATCTGGTCCTACAGCTGCACGCCGCCTGCTCCGAGCTGCTGCTGCAGTCTGGATGCGTGGCGTGGTGCAGCTGCTCTTTCTCTATCAGATCTGTGACTGTTCCTTTCCTTCCCTGTAATTTCTTTCCCCCTGGGATTTCATGTCATCCAGGCAGCGTGCTTTAAGGCATTCTGTCTGTGCTTGTGGCTGTGCAGAGCGCGGTACCGAAGCCCGCAGCAAGCAGCAGGGCGTGCAGTGTTGGTGCTCAGCTGTGCTCAGCCCGCAGCTGTGCCCCATCCATTCCCCACCATGTGGCCTCGGGTCGGGGCTGTCTTGGCCTCTGGACCCCTCGCGAGGTGGGACAGGAGGACAGCAGTGGGAGGTTGCTGCAGGAGAACGCAGGACCAGAGCAAACCAGTGGGATGAGAAGCCCTGCCTGTGGTTTGGGGTAGGCTAGAACGCATGCTTGTGCCTTCAGACTCCGTGTGTGTGCTGCTCTGGGATGAGGGAGCTCAGCCCGCTTTGCCCCGTGGTGCTGCTCCTGCTGGGTGGGATCTCCAGCCCTCAGATGCCATCAGCACCGCGCAGCTGCAGTGTTTGCCTATCGAGCGCAGTCCTGCTGGGGATTTTCTTCTTCTTTTCACTCTGCTGTCATACGATGTGCTAAAGCAGCTGCTCAGACGCATTTCCAGCTTTTATGAACCTTATCCCCTTTGTGGTTCTTTCAATCTCTTCCGCGTTCAGCATGAAATTCTTTTGTGCTATTTTATTTCACAACTTCGGGGTTACTGAGTTAACTTCCAGTACAAAGTTCACTTCTAATCAGTCAGCTCCTGGCAGTTATTCTTATCACCCCCGTAATTTCTTGTTTCACTCTACAGTCATTCCTTAAATGCCCAGTAGAGAAAGCAGGAACTGCAGACCTGCTAAGTCTGGACGTTAGCTGTGTGAGGAATGCCAACAGCACAAAGAAGGAAGGCGTTATCTTTACCACCACCTGCAGAACAGAGTGAGCAGGTGAAGCTGTGGCCGTGCAGCAGCTCCAATTGCTGGGCAGTATTTTAACAGCACCTGACAGCTGCGTGCAGCTGAAATACAGGCACAAAGTGGAAATCTCCAATTTTTGCCCAAAGGAGGACAGTTTGGATGCAGTGTTTCATGCTGAATTTTGATAGCGCCCTGTAGGTAAATATAGGAAGTTTCATCCAGGAAGTAACCAACAAAGCACTCTGTTTGCCCTTATGGCAGCTGGTTTATGCACCTTCCATCACCTGCAAGGTCCCGTGATGCTTTTCAGCAGTGGGGATTAAGGCACAGCTATGATAGAATGCACAAAGTGAATGACTCCAAGAAATGGCCCCTTGCTTCTTAGCACGTGTCCCAGATCTCGGACAACATTTTGATCCTTTAAACACCTGAAAAATATCCTGCTGCTCTTCAGCTCACAGGAGTACTGCAGGGAGGCTGCACATCAGGGGCTTTTTTATATCTAAGGGCATTTTGAGCTTTTCGGTCTCGCTTGGCTCAGAAAATCACTGACATTCTTCAGCCCGTTGTGTCCAAGCTGGAGATTTTCGTGCGGCGTTTTTGGCTGTTGTGTGAAATGTGCTAATGACCTTTCAGCCATCTGTTGGTTCTTTGCCATGTTCTGCTGGCTCCTGTCAGCAGCCCGCCAGCACTTCCCATGATTAACTCTGATTGACGGCAGTTCCAGCTCACTCACAACCCCACTTACTCATCTTTAAGCAGTTACTGAGTCATTTTGCTCTTCAAACCACCCAAAAGGATGTTAGGTGAATGTCTGTCAGTGCTGAAAGAGCGACCAGAAGTGGAAGCACCTTTTGCCTGAAGTGCCAGTAGCAGTGTGCAGGGAGCTGCTTGCTGCTTTGCAATGTTCTGCAAATACTTCCTGCATGTTTTGCAGCAGCGCATTCATCCTGACAAGTGATCAACGTGGGCATTTGTTTCATCGGTCCGTTTTGCTGGTGCGGTTTGTTTTTCTGCCTGGCTGCATTTATCAACTTGTTTGGAGGTGTATTTTCAGCCTTGAGCTTTTCCTTTTGCAGACATAAGAAGATGAAGCACAGCCACACCTCAGCCTGCATTTGAAAATGCTCGCATAATATCCTTCTGTTGGCTGAGCTCTTTGTGCTGCCCGCACTCTGTTCACTCCTCCTGTATACCTTGGACCCTGGCTGTGTGTCTGCATTTGTGAGTGACAGCAGAAGGGTCCTTGATGGTCCCCCAGAGAGCCAATGTATTGCTTGGAATGGCAGCACTGCAGTAATGACCCAAACCACACTGCTATTGGCAAATACCAGTAAAACCAGCCGTGCTGGTTAGAAACCAGACAGATGGCAGCCCCAGCGGGGTGCTGCTAAGTGCTGTAATTCCCAAAGTGATGACTGCAGTAATTGCTGAATTTGAGTTTCCAGAAGTTGATGCAGAAACATCATGATTTCACCCTACAACGGCAAGGTGTGAATTTTCCAGAGCCCGTGGGCAGCTGTCATTGCGGTGTCTCGGTGAGGAGCAGGGAGGCCCTGAGCCAGCCCCAGCCTTGCAGCTCCCACCTCTGCACCCATGGACATGCATCACTTAGGTCTGGAAACCCGAGGTGACTTAATTGCTTGTGAGCTTGAGGTAGAAGATGGCAGGAGCCTGAATGAGAAAGAGGATTCAGCACTTTCAGCATTGTAGCTTTGAGGCTTTCAATCTCACTTTTAGGAAAATTTAAAGGGGAAGATTTCCAGGGTCTCCATCTCCTGAGACGTATAGAATTATAGAATCATAGAATCGTTTGATTTGAAAGGGACTCTTAAAGTCCACGTGGTTCTGCACTGAATGGGGACACCCACAGCTCCATCAGCTGCTCAGAGCCCTGTCCACTGTAACCTGAATGCCTCCAGGGATGGGGCATCTCTCACCTCTCTGGACAACCTGTGCCAGTGCCTCACCACACTCACTGTAAAAAACTTCTTCCTTACATCCAGTCTAAATTTCCCCTCTTTTAGTTTGAAACCATTTCCCCTTGTCCTATCACAACAGACCCTGCTGAAGAGCCTGTCCCCTTCTTCCTTATAGCCCCCCTTTAGATACTAAAAGGCTGCTAATACTTTCACTTTGAGTTGATGGTATTACTAGAGCTGCCTGCCTTGTTTACCAAGAGGATATGTTAATGGAGCTGCAGTTGCCCTGTGGCACCCAGACTCTGTACAAGGGACCCCAAGGGCTCCTGCTCCTCCACCACGTGGGGCTGTGCTGGGACACATCCTCCCCACTGACCCCTGGGGCTGCTGGCCTTCTCCCCAGACATTGGCTTTGGGTGCTCACCAGCACCACCAAGTGCAAACCTACCATGCAAGGAGGGCACGAATGGAGCCAGCATTTCTTCCAGCTCCTGATGCCAGGTGAAGGCCCATTTTGGAAAACATGAGTCTGGCTGTGGCACGGGGCTCCACCCAGCTTGCACAAGCTGCTGCCCTGCTGCCCGAGGCTCCGGCTCCCACAGCGACGCCAGAGCCCTGCCACAGCACTGCCAGGAGATGCAGATCTGCCTGGCAGCCAGCTGTGCCCCAGCCCAGAGCTCTGGGTGCCACGGTGACAGCATGGTGACAGCATGGTGACAGCATGGTGACAGCACACTGCCACAGCAGTGCCTGCTCAGCTGCATCCCTTTCCTGGCAAGCACTGCACGCTGGCTGTGCTGCTGTGCAGAAATCCTGAATTCTGTGAAAAATGCTGGAGAAAAGCAAGCTGATGTGACCTGCTGCACCCACCTGGCACCGATGGGGCTTTTCAGTGTGGAGGAGCCAAGGCCAGAAAATCAACAGCCTCTCTTAACTGCATCATATTGACTTTCCAAGGCACGTTTAGACTGTCTTCAGGCCAAGCCTGCCCCAGGAGCTCAGCTGGAGATGAGCCGGGCTATCGTGAGGCAAGTGTGTCTGAGAGGGACCTGCCTGGGGCCCCACACAAAGTTTGAGCTATAGATTTTTTCTTGATGCTTTTTCATTGGAGAATGAGTAGCCTACCAAAGTCACTTGAATTGCCTGGTCTTGCAACCCTTGCTCTTTGGCTGAGATGTGGAAAGACAGGGCCAAGTAGTCCTGCTCTTTTTTGTGGATCTCAGCAGTACCCAATGCTGACAGCACAGCAGCAGAGTCAGTTTGGGAAGCTGAAGATGCTTCTCACTACCTTCACAGTGCTCACAGGGCTGACTGTGATGAGTGGTGGGATTTCAGCATGAGATCCTGGTTTGCCAGAGCCTCATGAGAGCAACAAGAACTAAGAAAAATACCTTTTGGGGTCAGGCTCTGAAGCTCATATCTGCCAGAGTGAGAGGGTGAAGGAGACGTGATTTTGACCTGGACGGTAAGAATGGCTTTTAGTGCTTGTGGGAAGAGTACATCACTCTCCTACAGCTGCCTTGCATCCCACATACATGCCTAGGATCACACCTGCCTCCAGGAAGGTGTTCCTTCACATCCCTCTGTGCTGGGCTGGGCCTGGAGTCTCCTGCAGGAGGACCACTGTCAGTGCGAGGTATGTGAACAAGATGGTCTTTGGGGACAGTTCAGATACAGCCAGAAACTTTGTCCATCCATGAAAGTCAGCAGAGGAAGGCTCACCCTACATGCCACCCTCCGTAGGGTGGCTTGGGCTATAAAGTACTGTGTTCATTGCTATGCTCTAGCATGAGCAGAAGAGGTCTGGACAGGCTTCCCACCCTCCTGGGTGTACGATGGGCAGCAGGAACAAGCTCTGTCTCAGATTGTGCACAAGCTGTAGAGCAGGGCACAAGCATTGGGTGGCAGGATAAAGTAGACCACTGGAGTCTCGCTGCAAAACTCGGAGCTTTTGGGTCATCCTTGTTTGGACATCCCATATTGGGTGCAGAAACTCAAAATGAGACCAAGGAACCAAACATTTATCTTACTCACTTCTAAGATATGGTAAGAACTAAAGTCCTTGGTTGGTAATTCCAGTATTTCTTCAGCTTTTGAAATGAAATCAGCCTTTGTTGCTAAAATTCTTTGTTTCTTTACTTTTTTCAGTCCCCCAGTGTGATGACCACTTCCCCGAGTTCTCAGTGTTAATTGTTGCTAGATCAAGGTCTAGGTCACCAGATTGCTCCGTAAGCACCTTCAGATGAAATGCATCAGGCCTGGCTAATTTTCCAGCTCAGCAAGTGCTCTGCTTCCAGGTCCTTCCATCTCCAAGCTGTCCCCCTATCCCCATCACTAATGGTGATGACCAGCAGATGGATCTCCACAGTCTCTTCCTGATCCAAATAATGGCCTCATTGCTGTTTTCTGCAGCATTTCTGCAAGGAAAAGTGAAACAGCTTTTCCCCTTACATCCTAGTGTATTTATGGCTTATTTCCCTTGGTCTGTTGTCCTTGTTGCAGGCCATACTGTGCTGTGAACTTTCTAGTTCTGGTACAACTCACTGTATTAGGTATTTGTCATGACCTACCTTCTATTTTCTGTGTTTTCCTTCTAATCTTTGGAGAATACATTTGGGTTGTCTGCTGTCTCTCCCAGCTCCATCTTTCCTCCTCAGTGGTATGAGTTGCCAAGGTCTTCAATTCAATCCCTTTTCTCTGTAGACCTTATCTTCAGTGTATTGAGATGGACTTTCTTGAAATCTGTTCTTTGTTGTTGCTGTTTAATTTTTATGTTATTCCTTCTTCCCACTCTTGGGATTCTTAACTGCTACTTCATGGTCGTGCTTAGAAATACACTTTTAACTATCAATGTGCTTAGAGGCAGAGTCAAATTCAGAACAGCTCTTCTCACCTTTTGTATGGAAACCATCATGAATGTATTCATAGGCTTCATAGTCAATATCTGTCCTGCTGTGCCTTTGCCAAAAATGACTGGTTAGTCAATGATTCCTTCCACCAAAGCCTGAGCTCGGAGCAGCTGCCAGTTGCCTGTGAAGTGCCCCATCTACGAGATCTTTCTGGCCCGGTGATCTGCAGGCAGTCCCTGCTGTGAGGATGCGTTCGTTCTTTTCCGCGTTACTTACGAGGCAGATTCTTTCAGCCTGCTGATGTCATTGTGAGGCCACTTTCTATCGTCTTCGAAATGGCATTGCAATTGGAGGAAGTTATTCATGTCTGGAAAAGGGCAAACACCACACCCATCTTCAAGAACTGTAAGGAGAGCCCAGGAAATTACAGGCAGCCTCACCTCTCTCCTGAGGAAGAAAGTGCATCCTGGAACATAAATCCAGGTACAGGAAGAACAAGATATGAATGTGAATGGCAGCACACGTTGCGCCAGCCTGACACAATTCCCTTCCATGAGAAGATGACAGACAGTGCGGATGAGGGAGGAGCAGCAGGCACTGTGTTCCCTCAGTTCAACAAAGATGTGACGTGGTGTCCTGTAGTTCACTTACAGCAAACTGCTAAGACATGGTTTGGAATGGTGGACCATGAGATGGGTGAAAGGAAGTGAGCTTGATAAGCTGCACTGAGGTGGTTCAAAGCCTGACTAATGATGTTCCCTGGAGATCAGTGCTGGAGCCAGGACTGCTTCTTGTCTTTGCTGAAGATCTGGAGGATGGGATAGAGTACAACCTGAGCATGCTTGCAGGCTATATGACATTAAGAGCAGTCAATAAGCTTGAAGGTAGGATTTCTGTTCAGAAGGACGTCAACAGGCTAGAGAAATTGGCTGATGGAAACCTCATGAATTTTAGGAAAGACAAATATACAGTCCTGCCTGTAGGAAGGAACAACTACGCAGAGCAGGACACAGTGGGAGCAGCAGCCTAGGAAGCAGCTTTCCAGAAGAATGTCCTAGAAGGAAAGGGGTACTGATGGACAAGAAGTTAAGCAGAGATCACCAATGTGCCCATGTGCCAAGGAAGGCCAGCTGCACCCCCAGCTGTGTTAGCAGGAGTGCCACCAGCAGGGAAGGAGAAGGGACCCTTCCCACGAATGTTCCATGATTCTGTTTGGTGTCCATAGGATTTTGGAACAAGGACATATGAGTACTTGAGCTACATACCTTCTCCTTTACCTGTCAGTGTGCTCCTCGTGAAGAAAGCATGCTTCTCTAGGATCATACGCTGGTCATGTAGTCACTCTTACACCAAATGAATCATGATTTTGGTCAGTCTCAGTTCTTCCTGTTTGCATGCTGTGTTCCTGGCACATTTGCTGAAGGCAATACATACCTGTTGCACCAATGACACTGAGTTTGTGCACATGCAGAACCCTTTCAGCTATTTCTTTCTGTGAAGGACGGATGGATGAGGCAGGAGGCAGCAGGACAGCGAATGTCTTCGTAGTTACTAAGAGTGATTTTTATCTCCCGTGATGGGGCAAGGGCTATTAACTGCAAAGTTCCAGCAGCAGTTTTCACTCATGTGGCCATTGCTACTCTGTAGCTTTGGAGATTTGAATGCTTCATTCTTAGTTTAAAGTACATTTGCACATGAGATTTCAACTGTCGTCTTTTTTTTTTTTTTTTTTTCTTTTCTCCTTCTTTCTTTTTCTCCCATCTAGGTAATAGCAATTGTGATGGATCTGTTTACAGACATGGAAATACTGTGTGACCTGCTGGAGGCCTCAAGCAGGCGGCACGTTCCTGTTTACCTGATCCTGGATGAAGAGTACTTGAAGCATTTTGTGGAAATGTGCAATAAAATGTCTCTCACTCAGGACAGCTTCCCAGTAAGTGTTCAGTCACACTCTAGATGTGATAACCAAGTCTTGGAATTGATAAAAATGGATTGTTCTATTCATTCTGCCTGGCCTTTGGAACCTATCTGTTGACCTCTCTCAGTACTTGCCCTAGGAAACTGAATTGCAAGACTTAACTGGCTCTTAGTTCAGACCCCTGGGATCCCTCAGATCAGCTTTAGGTTCTGTCCAGAGCTGCTGCAGTGCACCTCTGTGGCAAAGTGTGGGGAAAGAAAGCTGTGTGCCCCTTTGGATGTCTTGATGCAGAACCCACCATTTCCTCCTGGCCCTATTGCACGCTCTCAGGATTTATTTCTGGGCTTGTGGTTCTTTCTGGCCCCTGGGTTCACTAAGGATTTGTGAAGAACCTGATTCCCCACTCCCTGGGGTGTCCATCAGCAACCATATGTGGAGCCCAGAGCAGGTGAGCGCTAGGAGTTAATATTGCAGTGAAACAAGCACTTTTGGCTCAGAAACTCCCAGGCTCAGAAATGTCCCCCAGCATCATGCTGTCCCTGTATAACCTTTCTGGCTGTCACCTCCCAGTGGAGGATGATTTTGATGTCATTTTTCAGTCCTACAAGGCCAACACTACTGGCTGTGCTCCTTCCTTCATGCCTTCCCTGGAGAGAGGGGCTGGTACTCTTCCAGGCATCCATTTCATCTTTCCCTCACCTTGGGAAAGCTCAAAAACAATGTTTTACAGCATTTTAAGTACAGATAGATGCAATTGCAAACATCTAATTTCTTCCTCGTTTTTAACCTGTCTACACAAAGTGTAATTTAGAGATGCAGCTTTCTTTCCCCGTGTTGGTGATGCTCTGTCCTTTCTCACTTCTCACAAGCCAGATCCATTTTGTCTTTCCTCTTGCCATGGCAGCTATTAGAGAAAACTACTTCTTGCCAGAGCAGGTTTGGTTTCATAAACAAATGCATCCCTAATGTCACCTGGCTGATCCAGATAAATTCCACTTCTTCAAAATCTATTTTATTCACTTCTTATCCAAGAATCTGGCCATTGTTTTAAATTAAAATCAGCATTGGTTTACATCCATGGAGATGCCTATGCCTTTTTGTTAGACCTGATGTCATGTCTTGTGCTTTAATGGCTAATTAACGCTTTCCTCCCCCATTCAGTGACTCACCTGCAGGTTTCAATGTGAAGTGCCCCTTAGGCTGCTGCATCTCAAGCAGTACATTAACACACGTGCTTGATATTCACATCTGACTGGAATGAATGTACATATTTTATCCTGGTTCTGGGTTAAGACCGGATATGATGGTAAATCTCCATCTGGGATAACTAATGACAACTCTGAGTGTAATGGGGAATTTTCTTACTTCTAAGATCTTTGTGTGAGCCTAATGGTGTTGAATCTTGCTGCTGAGCATCAGCAGATCTGACAGTAGTGCATCAAGCATTGGCAGCGGTCCCAGCAGAAGGGTTTTGTATTTTTTTCAAAGGGACACGTATTGAAGCAAAAAGTAAGCTGAGTGGCAGTGACACGTGGCGGTCTGGGTTTCCTGCAAGACTGCAGGATTCTCATCTCGCTTGGACAGCTGGAGGTCAGGATTACCAAGGGGAAGAAGAGGATGGAAAAATTGAGCCAGATGTCAGAAACTCATCCAGTCTTGGAAAGGGGAGAGAGAGTGAAGGTGCACTATGGAAATAAATCTCTGGGATATCTCTTGTAGTTGTTTCAACTTATGTGGGGGGAAAGGAAGCTCCTCTCTGTGAGAACCACTGTTACTGAAACCTCAACACTGGAAGAAAGAAAATTCCTGAATTGAATGGCAACAGAATTATGTGATCACCTCCCCAAGAGTATCTTGCTCTATTTCAGCAACTTGTGGTAGCATTTCATAGTACCATAGTACCATAGAACAGTTCAGGTTGGAAGGGACCTCAGGAAGTCATTAAGACCAGCATCCTGCTCAAAGCAGAATCACCTGGGAGATCAGCCTGAAAATCTTCAAGCACGAAGATGGCACAGCCTGCCCTGTAACACATTGCAATGCTAACTGTTCTTGTGGGGAAAGCGTCCATCCCTTGTCATTGGTGACAACTCAGGAATGTTCTGGGTTGCAAGAATAAGTGGGATCCACAGTGCAAAGCTCGTGAAGTTTCAGCTCTGTCCCTGCTAAAAGTTTCAATGAGTACAAGAGAAGACTGGAGAAGTACTGGACAAGTAATATGAGGGGCAGCATCATCAATGGTTGCCTTGTTCCTGCTCTTCCCCTATCTCCCTATCATGGCCTATGGCAGGAGATAAGACTGCAGGGTTAGATGGACCCTCATCTGGAGGAGACTCACGAAGCCCTGAAGGCAGTGGTGCTCACTGCATGGGCGGAGAGACTTCCTCAGCACGACGTGTGCCTTGAGCCTTTTCCACCCTGCCGTGCCGAGCTCCCAGCAGACATTTCCAGGAAGCCCACCTGCTGCCCACAGGGCTCTGGCAGATGAGGAAGGCCGGTGGGAGCAGAACTGAGCTGGGCTTCCCGCAGGTGGTCGCCCCCAGCTCCTCCCCGAGGCACAACTTCTGTGCCAGGAGCTGTATATGAGGCTGGAGACTGGGCCAGCCGGTCCCTGGCTGCGTCCAGGCAGCTCATCCTGCCCTGGAGGAGGAGAGGCCGCAGCCATTCCCAGGAGCAGCTCCTGGAGAGCAAGAAGACAGATGGGATGTGGGTCTGTGCGCTGTGGGGGACGTCTGCGGGCAAATTGCAACTGTTTGTCATAGAATCATAGAATCATTAAGGTTGGAAAAGACCACTAAGGTCATCTAGTCAACCCGTCACCACCATGCCCACTAAACCACGTCCCTCAGTGCCACATCTACACCTTTGTCCTTCGTCTTCAGCTTGCCAATTGGATGCTAAAAACTAGCTGGACTGAAAGATGCTGCATGGTGTGGGCCAGCACCCACCTCTGCAGAGGAGCAAAACAGCCCTGGCAGTTTGTGCCACCTGTAGTGACCACTGCAGCCACATGTTCCCATCTGTGGATGCTGGCACTGGGCAAGGATGAGCTGCCCACAGGGAGATGTGCCTGCCCAAATGCAGTGGGGACAGTTCGTGCCAGTTCCCTGTGCCAAGGCCACTGCAGGTGGCCATGAACTGCCTGGAGGGGCAGAAGGGGATGGGCTGGCAGCTGCCTGGAGGTGCTGCCTCACAGATGCTTGAGTTGTTTTGTTTGGCACCATTTCCTATAGACCTGTCCAGTAACTGCTTCCAGCAGCTGTTCTCCTCTCCTGTTTGCCCCAGCTCAGGTGCATATAACTCCTATTATTGGCAAAAACCTCTCCTTAAGACAAAGGCTTCTGTTGGATACTAGGAGCCTCATTGCCTTTTTTTGTGCTGGTCGGTAGGTTTCATGGCTGAAGTTGGATCTCACCTCTTCAGACAGGTGAGAATCAGCTCTGTTTCACCTGAATGCAGCCACATAAAATGTTAATATCATTTTAAAATCTACTGGTAAAAGGTAACTCTTAAAACATGGACATTCTTTTCTGTAGATCTCTTATATTGAGCAATATTTTTTTAAGAAGCCTGTCAGTATAGAAAATCAGAGCAATGTACTCAGTTTGATTGAAAAGCAGTTGTTTTGGGTCTGAAATCAGCTTTAATGCAGAGCCATAAACTAGTGAGGTTAGCTGAGTATTAGCAATATTCTGGAATAAACTGTATCTTCAGAAATTATCTGTAGGATCACTGAGTTCTCTCTCTCTCTTTTTTTTTTTTTGTACCTAAGTACAACTTGTTCATATTTGCTGGCATTTTTATTTTATAGAAGCATGCACTGTGATAAAATACGTGGGATGTGGGACCCAGCAAACACTTGCTGCCACGCTGCATTCACCTCTGGGCACATGAGATTTCATTGCTGACAAATAGTGGAACATTCCAGTTTGGTTCTGTGTGTGTTCCTTTACATCTCTGCTTTCTTTGATTTCAGAACATGCGCATCAGATGTCTGAGTGGAGACACATACTACAGCAAAGCAGGCAAGAAATTTGTAGGCCAGGTTCTGGAGAAGTTTATCCTGATTGACTGTGATCAAGTTGTTGCTGGTACATACAGGTGAGAAAAAACAGCAACTGCTGACGCTGCGTAATACTGAATAATTCCTGTTTTCTTTTCCCTGTGATAAAGATGTACAGCTGTTCTTCTTCATCTTACCTTTATAAGTGTCAGTTTTCACTTTGGTGCTTCATCCCTCACCCCATCAGCTTGCCTTACTTTGCTGTTTTGTTATCAGACAGCATTATCTGCCTGTCTGCCAACACTGACAGCTCCTGGAAACAACTGTCTATGAGTATCACCTAATTTCTTAATGATGTAAAAAACGCCCTACCAGGTCAGATGTTGCCCCACCTTTCCTCCCACAGTGCACACAGTGTTTGCATCAGGCAAGTTGGGGAGCGCTTCCCTTCTTATTCCCTTCTGGATCTGTTTTGGATCTATTATTCCTGACAGTGACCAGCTTTCATTGAATTTTTCAGCTGCTGTTGTACAGTCAGCATTTTTACCCAGTTACCTTTCCTGAAATTGAATATGCACGTGCTACATTTATTTAGATTGCTCTCTCCCACCACAGGGTTGAAATTGTTCTGTGAGCAGCACTACAATGTGGCTCTTCCACTTCTGCCTCTTGAACTGAGCCTCATGCATCATTCCTGCCCACATCCTGAATGGCATCTTTTCTTGTGGGTCAAACCGTTTAGGCTAGTTAACTCTGGGAAGTAATTGCTTATTTCTTCCAAGAAGTTTTTCTCCACAGCTCATCCCCATGAAGCACTGGCCTTACTCTGGATGTGAAACCTCCCGCTGTTACACCTTCCTAATTTTGCAGCTCTAATCTCACTGCACACTGCTTTGCTCACAGTGCTATCCACCACAAACACTGCAACTCCCAAGCACGGATTGTTTGGCCATTTCTGTTGGTGCCCAGCAATACTTCATCGTCCTTCCACCAGGTCAACACTGCTCTCTCTCCTTCTTTCTTACTCTTTTCCATCCCCTACCCAGTGAGCCAGCCAGCTCCCATCACCAGCCAGCGAGCCACTGGTGCTAGCTGCACTTTCCTTCAGTTGGCATCACCACTGAGTGTAGAGTTATCTTTCTACCAACCTCTGCCACTAAAAGATAGAAGTACTCGATCCCAACTGGCTGTGTCAGTTTTCGATTTAAACAATATGGAGAGCAGTGCTTTTGCTGGCATTTTGGCCATGCTGAGACAAGGATCTCAGATGGGGTGCTTGGAAACACCACTCCATCTCTTTTGACTGCACCGGGGGTTTGGATAACTGAAAGCACTCATTTTAAATGGCTAAAGGTGGGCATGTGTCTGCTGGGCTGAACTCCACAGCCGTGAGAGCATTTAGTTAATTTCCCTGTTGCCCTGAGTCAGGGGATTGCTTGAAACACAGATCAGTTCCCTGGGTCAGTTCCTCTCCTGCTGACCTGGAGCAGGGCTGTGGATCCAACGCCTGCTTGCTCTCTCAAGATCGCTGTGGCTGAATCTTCTCATGCTGTAGAGGATACCTGCTCAGTTGGATACAGCCTTATGCCTGATTCCCTGCTGTCCCACTAACCACCCCATGTTCTGGACTGTAAGGAATTGTCTCCGTCTATGGAATTTGGACAGAAAAATTTCCACAGGAGAAAATCAGGTACACTGCAGCTTGGCACTGCACCAGGTATAGCAGACAGATAAATCACTCTCCCTGCAGTTGGGAAAACGAGATTCAAAGGAGGAGAGCAATTCCTGAGTAAAGCCAAATACTTCGCTCAGGAGACTTGTGTGCAAGGATCAGAGGCTTCAGGACCTCTGGGGCTGGATGTTGTGCGTGCTTCTTCATGTTCACTTTCCCACAGCAGACTTTTCCCACCTTGATTGTTCTGTCTTTGGCCTCCACGACACCCTCTGGCAATGAGTTATGCAATTTAATTTATGCTTTGTGTGAAGTGATCTATTGTGTTTACATTAAGTCTACTGCTGTACAATTATATTTGGTGCCCCCCAATTTCCATAACTCGGGAACAGTAAATCACTGTTCTCTCTTTATTTCCTTGACTGCATCCATGATTTCATCTTCCTCCATTATAATCCCTGTGTGAATCATCTCAGCTGAAGTATCCTTAGCTCTTCAGTCATTTCTCATGCAGAACTTCCAGACCTTTAATCATTATTGCTGTCTTTTGAGAGACAAATTGACCAGAACTGCATGAGGAGGTCAGGATCTCCCCACTCATAC
The DNA here is from genome assembly GCF_987193195.1 of Phasianus colchicus. Lineage (NCBI taxonomy): Eukaryota > Metazoa > Chordata > Aves > Galliformes > Phasianidae > Phasianus > Phasianus colchicus. The sequence goes on from NC_143452.1 coordinate 1,616,455, forward strand.
ACTTCAGCACAGGGGGACGTCCCTCTTTGTCTCCACTGTGGCAGTTCCCAGTCTGCTGTTTGCCCTTCTGACCAGTGTGAAGCACAGCAATGATTCTTGTTTAGAACTGTCCATGGGGACTCTGCTCACTTTCTTAAGCGCTAATATCTGAGAGCTCATCAGTATATAGAGAACATCAGATTTTTGCAGCAGTTTGCATCTACTGACGTTGAATTTTGTCCACCATCATGTCACTGTACCATAAAATCCTCTCGCCGCTTCTTATATTATCCAGTTTTCCCAGGACAGTTTTGTTGGGTACCAACTGCTTTCATACAACTTTCCAAACCTTGTGGGATTCCAGTGGGTACATTAGAATTATCGTTATGTTTGCTTCCCATCTTCAGTCAACTCCTTGGGAAGACATTCTTCTATACTCCACTTCAGCTTTCTAAGAGTCCTCGATGAGTGACTGTGTCCAAATCTCTGTAAATTCACCCATCCTGCACCGAGCAGATCGTGCACGTCTGTGTGCTCACTGCCTCCTTCAAAGAACGGCAGCAGGCTTTGAGGCATGGCTTCCTTCCACAAAAACATGCTGAGTCTTCAGCGTTATGATTATAGGTATTTATGCATCTCATCATGTTACTTTCTGTTTGCTTCTACCAGTCTGTTCAGTATGGAAATAAGCCTGGCTGCTTCGTAGTTTTCCAGTAGCTCTTTGAAAGGTTCACATTGATGACTTCCATTCCTCTGTTACCATGTTCAATTTGAAATGATAGGTTATTCTCTGGTTAATAATTGGAAAATTGCTGACTTCCATTTTTCGAAGGCTACTTATTTTAGTGTTTTCTTTTACTGTGCCTTTTGACTCTGGTGACATTTGGATGCGTTAAGTTGTCTTTATTTTGATAGGTCTATTTGCTCTGAGCCTCCAATATAGCATCTTTAAACAATCTTCACGCTGCCTGAAGCTGTTAACCTCTTTGGTTACTCAGTTAAATTTCTTATTAATAGCATTCCTCACTTTCTCTTTTCAGTTAAACTTTACTGTTGTGGATCATTTTCCTCCTGAAAGTATATTTGATAGGTGTATGTCATCGTTATTTTTGCAGAGTGGCGTTTCCAAAGGAGCTATTTCTCCTTTTGTAGGTTTTCTGGTTAGTTTCTCCCCAAAGCAGTCATTTATAGAGGGCAAAATGCAGTTTCTGCAGCTCTCCTAGTCATGGCCCCTATTCAGTGCGGATATAACTGACTATCTCTATATTTCTCTGCCTTGAGCAGAGGACATGCCCCTTAGCACACCATGTGCACTGTCAGTGCTCTCAGTTCACAATACAGACCCACTCCTAAGTTTTCCATATTTGGGAGTGGAATTTTCATCTAGCAGGGATATATTTCATTTGACGATGCATTATTTACATTATTTGACTCATTTTTCTTTAATGCTTTGTGCCATTGCCCCAGCAACATATCCCCTATTCATTCTTTCTGTAAAATTTCTACACTTCAGTTACACTGTTCCTCAGTTTCTTTTCCCCAGTCCCTTTCTGAGATGATTGCTGTGTCAAAGTCATCATTCCAGCTCAGGCATCTCACAATATCTGACCCTTTAGTTTAGAAAATCTCTGGATGTGTGAGTATCTGACCTGGCTGCCCCACACTGACCACTTCTCTAAACATAGCTTTATTTTTTCAGGTGTTACTCATTGACTCTAAATCCTTGCTGGCATTTCATTGATTTCCCCCTGTCCTTACATCAGAATATGTTCTTGCTTTTATTCCTAAGTTAGAGTGGGCACTTTCAAACTATTCTGCGCATCATAGAATCATAGAATCACAGAATGGTCTGGGTTGAAAAGGACCACAGTGAGCATCTCATTTCAACCCCCCTGCTATTGCAGGGTCGCCAACCACCAGACCAGGCTGCTCAGATCCACATCCAGCTTTGCTTCAGATTCTCATTTCAAACCTCCCTAGATCTTCTGCATTACATCATGCAGCAGTCACATTTTATTTGGGTTTAGATGGAATTCAGCAGTCACTATATTCCACATTTTTCCAATTCCTTATGAATTTACCATCCTTTCCCTAACTTAATTTCCATAGCCATGTACTGAACTGTTCTTTTACTTCTCTGTTCCATTCTAAATGCAGTAGAGGAAGCATTTTACGAGGCTACAAAGAGAATCCTGTTTGCTTTCAGCTTCCTATTTAGATGCTCATTTACTTTACACCCAAGAAACTATACAGGCATTGACCATAACTTCAATCCAAATGCCTCTGCCATCCTTCATCCTACTGTCCTTCATCTCATCTTCATTCTTTGCTGTCATTCTGTCTGAGCCTTCCCACATCTATTTACTTTCAGTGCTTCCCTGTTGAACTGCATCTGTTTATTTCAGGACCCCTTTCAAATTCAGACCCACGCAGTTCCTCCCCGTTGGATCTGATTTGCTGATGTAATGGGTGCACACTCATTCACGAAGCTGCTTGTGCAGATATGGAATAGCAGCTGAGATCCCCTCAAGTTTCAGTACATACTCCAATGCTGACAGTGAATCCATACGGGTGCTTGGTCTGCCCACATCCTTTCTTGCAGGGGGGGATTTTCTTTCTCTGTTCTTGACTACTCAGGTATTCGGCGTCTCTTAATTCTTCAGCTGTAAGAAGAGAATACTTTCTCTCACATAGGTTCTCATATCATGCCTGAACTTCTGACCTCTCCCCACATCTGTAGCCTTAAGATTCCCTCTTCTGACTAAATATTTCCATTGCTTCCCTTCTTCACCATTATGTTTCCTGTCATTAACAGGGACATTCCTGTCATTAAAAAGGAAAACAAGGCTGACTGAGCTGAGCAGATATCCAGAAAAAGCAATAATCTAAAATTCTAAATATGATTGTATCTAGTTAGTATCATTCTGGGCACCAGAAGAAATAGCATTTCCCTGAGCACTTTTTAACCTGACGGAGTGAAGGGCACAAATACATTTATTAGTGCAGCAGATGAGAGAGAAGCCCAAGGATGCAAATTTGCCCAAGGGCAAATGGGGCTAGAGATAAAGCAGATTTTGAACAGGAAAACTTGAATAAACATTTGCCAGGCTAAGAGTAGAGAAAAGAGGTGGTAGTGTCAGCCTGAGGGCAGTTACAGGGCTGTTTGTGCTCCCCTGGAGGAGGTTTCCCAGTTGAAAATGGAAGATGGTCAAAGTACGTCCTGCCAGTGGCACAAGGAGGAAAGAGCTCGTTGTTTGCTATGTATTCTTGAAAGAAACTCAGTACTTGGGCTCGAAGCTGACACAACCAGTGAAACTGAAAAATAAGGGAAGAAAGTTAAGAGAGGGTTACAAAACTCCACCCCTGGCTTCAGCATGAAGGAAGGCAAAAACAAGTACACAGGTGTTTGGCAGAGGGAAGGGAAAGCTACAAGGGTTTGAAGCTGGAGGAGGGTTGGCTTTTCTTCAGGAGGGAAGTGCTCGTGCCCTCAGGTAGCTGTGCCCCACACAGGAGGAAAGAGCTTTTAAAAGAGAGCTCCAGATCTAACCCAGTGAGCAGTCATCTTCAGAAATGAATTGCCATTAAGCAGAAGGTGAGTGCAGGGGGAATGGAAAGCACAGTGCATCAGCCAAGAAACCCCAGGCTGAAATGTAAAGCACTGAAGTGCCAGCAGATAGGTGATGTAAAGCTTTGCAGAGCACACCAAATCAAAGAGGAGGAAGTCCTCAGGTGTACAAATAAAAACTGAATCCAGAAGGAAGAGACGAGGCATAGTGAAGTGAGGATGAATAAGCAATAAGGGATAACCAGGATGGGATGCCCAAATGAACTGAATACATTGCACTGTAATGTATTGATATATATTTATATATAAAAGATGTAAAAAGAAGGATGAAAATGATTGCAAATGCATTGGAAACAAGCTTAAAGAGCTTATCATGATTATTGTCATCTCAGATATTAGAAAGGAAATACAACATGAAATTAAACGTCTGGAAATAGTATGTATAGTAAGTATGCTTAATGTTCTGCTTAGTGCCTGTGTTGAACAGTGATGCACAGGGCACACAATGAGAACAGAGCACCTTGGCAGACAGCGTCAAGCAAGAAAACGATGAAGATGAGTAATAGGAATTACAGAGGAAAACAAAACTGCTGCTGCAAGTTGTTATCTTCTCAGCCAGACGCAGCTGAAGCAGAGTGGCTGAGCACAAAGAACGACAGCACGGCTGTGAGAAGGCAGCCCTGCGGTCCCCCAGGAGCACACAGGGAGGTCAACCCGCTGTCCCAAATGCTGCTGAGCTGACGCACCTCGCCTGAAACACGCGAAGCGCCAGGCGGGCGCTGCCCCAGCCCTCCGTGATGCTGTAACTCCATCTCCTGGCCGAGGGCTGAGCTGCACGGGCTGTGCGGGGCTCTGCTACCGCTCTGCCTGACGGCTTGGCTGCTCTGACCTCCAGCCTCCCAGGCGCCTTCCCCTGCGATCTGCGGCTGGCTTTGCCCTGTGCAACAGTCCCTTGTGGAAGCAAATTATGGCAGGAAAATCCTATGGCTTTTGAACCCTCATGAACTTTCAGCATCTGAAGCGCTCTGCAGGGAGGAGATCCTCAGCTTGCTGTGTGCTGTGCTGCGTGGGGAAGCACCTCTTCTTGTCTGCACTGGGTTTGTAACCCGTTAGCTTCTTTCAGTGCTTCACTTTTATACCAAAATAGATCAGGAATGATTATTTTGGCTTCCCTTTGCATTAGATGGGCTGAAGGAGTTGGGCTTGTTCAGCCTGGAGAAGAGAAGGCTCCAGGGAGACCTCATTGCAGCCTTCCATACTAAATAGGCAGGAAGTCAATACTTCACATGGACAGATAGTGATAGGACAAGGGGTTTTAAACTATAGTTTTAAACTATAGGAGGGAAAATTTAGATTAGATGTTGGGGAAATTTTTCACTGAGGATGGTCAGGCCTTGGCACCATTGCCCACAGAAGTGTGGGTGCCCCATCCCCAGAGGTGTTCAAGGCCAAGGTTGGATGGGGTCCTGGGCACCCTGATGTGGTGCCTGATTTAGTGACTGGCAGCCCTACGCACGGCAGGTGGGTTGGAACTGAATGATCTCTGAGGTCCCTTCCAACCCAATCTATGAGTCTGTGATTCTATGAATCTATGGTTCTCTGGCTCTTTCCTCCGTGGCATTCATGGAGGAAATATATTTGTCAGTTTGTATGAGAGACTTCCACTTTGCTCTGCCCTGTCCCACCAAGTGACTGCCTGCTGTCCTCAGCATGCAGTTGTCTCCAGGAGATGGCTTTGGGTAGCATGGAAGTATGCTGTCCTTAGCCATGCAGTGCCAACAGCTGTCATACTCCTGGTGTTCCTATTGCATACAGAGACACCAGATCTTGGCCTGCATTGTCCCATGCCCCACTAGAAGCTGAAGAACATGAGTTTGTTTGGCACAGGGCTGGGTGGAAGCTGTAGTGCTGGGTATAGCCATGGCTGGCAAGGCCACATCATCCTGTCATGGAAATGATGGCAAGGAAGAGAGCTGTGCCTCAGCACAAATCCAGAGCTCCTTCATCACGTCAGGATGCTTCAGGTCCTGTTGGGAGTGGAGAGGGCAGGGCCTGTTGCATTAGCACAGGAAACTGCAGTACTCCAGTTGGACTGAGGAAAGGAAGAGCCATGAGAGGAATCGGTGGTGGGGCAGTCATAAGGCCAGGGGGTTCCCCTTGGGGAAAAGCAGGTTCCTGTGGTAGGGCAGGGAGAGCTGGGTGTGCCTCATGCCTTGCTCTAGGGAGATGGACCTTGGGCCAGAGTGTCAGCGAAGACTGAAGCAGAAGGTGGAAGTGATGGTGTCCAGAGAGGGAAAGAAAACCTAAACAAGCTCTGTTGTTTGCCCACTGCTAAGGTGAGGCCAGAAGCCTTGATGGGTAGCTGCAGAGATGAGTGTGTGAGTCTATGAGACATGAAACCTCCTAGCCAGCATGAGGTGGGCCTCTTCCTCAGCTCTGCTTCCAGCTCTCCTGGCAAAAGCCGTAGATGTGGATGGACAGGAATGGCAGCATTGTCTTCCACTTGTTTACACCCGTGGTTCACAGGATGGTGCTCACAATCTGAGGGACACAAGCCTGTCCCTCCAGAGCATGGGTGCTCGGCCCTATCAGCCCATTTGTGGTTCTGAGGAGTTCAAGTGAGCTCAGGTGTTTGTGCAAGCATCCCATAGCTGTCTTCAGCAGCCTCATGGCCTATGAGCAGCTGAGAGACCTCTCAGTAGATGGCTCCAAATAGTGCCTGTGTCATGCTATGGGTGACAAAATGCTGGGGGGTCAGCCCTGCATTGGGGCATCTGGAGTTCTAAGGACTACAAAGTGTGGACACAGCACGCCTGTACAGAAGGGCAATAGCTGTAAGTAACACAGATGGGAACAGCAGCATCCCTGGGAGCCAGGCAGTGCTCCTGAGATAGATGCCTTTGAGGAAGCAGATGTGGACTACATGAAATTGCCCCTGTCTGGGCTCTCTGATTTCTTCAAAGAACTCATGTAGCTCAAAGCTACATGAGAGATGACTTTCCTTTACAAAAGCCACCTTTTCTATTATATTGTATTTACCTACGTGGCCATTAATTCTGTTCTTTAGAAAGAGTCTCTGCTAATTTGTGCTGTGTGGTTATGAGTCTTAATGGTCTGGAACATGAAAAAAATTGTATCACGTTAGAACCTTCTGATAATTAAGGCACTTTCAAGTGAGAGATTATACATCCTACATAGTTGTTGAGCTGCTTTGTCCTTTGGTGCTCTCAAGTGAATGTTAAATGGTCCTGCAAGTGTTTTGCTGATATGTTTTTTAACTTCTTCTACATAGGTTTCAATGTGAGACTCATTCTCTCATTCTCTATATAGAGAGGACTCTATATAAAGGTGGATTCAGGGCAGGGACCATCTCAAGCTCCCACATGGTAAATATCAATGCAGAGGAATTCTCTTAGCTTGCCCATGGACCATGCATTAACCCCACAGAGTATTACTGAGTATTATTTCTTATACCTTTTGTAACTCGTGACTTACATCATCATGAACCATAATGACTTTGTACTGCTCAGGAAGAAGCCAAAGGCTGCTTTTCTTATTCCGAGTTCCTAGATAGCTGTATTGTAACATAAACATCAATGAGGTCCCAAAACACAGTGTCAGCATCTTGTCCTGAGATGACATTTACTTGGGAACAAATGCAACCTCCAATTGCAATTGCTTTCCCATGGCTTTTGTGATTTCACCCAACTCTTGTGAGTCAAGATATGCTATCTTGCTTTAGCAACTGATAGCGCAGCCTTAAGGTGGCACTTCTGCCCAGAATGGTCCTGTTTCATTTAACACAATTAGTCTGTTTACTACAGTGAGAATAAAGGAAGAAGATGAGGATTGGGATATCCAGGAGCCTGTGGAGCTTACCATATAGATGAAGCTTCCCTGTTTAATCAGGGAAAATGAAGACTGGGAGGAGAAAAGTGGTTACTATCTGTAGACATGCAGTGGGGAGCAGAGAGCTCTTTAAGTTGCATTTGGCACAAACAACAGGTAGGGTTAAACAGGTAAGGCAAATATGCAGACTGGTAATAAGAGAAAGTGCTTCATCAGCTGGAACAAAACTGATTTTTTTATTTTTTTTTTTTAAGAGTATAACAAGCTCTCAGTTCTAATGCCACATCTTTCTTAACTGGATGATGAGGAAAAGATAAAATGAGTTGGGGAATCTCATGGCAATACTTAGGGAAAACAACATTGGTTTTCCTGTCCTGTAGTATCCCTCTGGGGCTCTGGAGACCTTCTCTGCTCCTCAGGGCAGTGTCTGAGATCTCCATTCCTCACCCTCCCGTTTCACTGAGCACCCCCTTGAGGCCACCATGTTGCAGATCTTATGGAGGTGAGAATGAAGGACATGTCAAGGCAAGGGAGGAGAAGGGGAGTCCAGCTGTACCTTGATATCCCCCCAAAATGCTCTCCTTGCACTCTGTGAAAGGGGATGATGCATTGTCTTGTACAGGACAAATGCTGAGCTAGGAGGTCTGCAAGCAAGCTGGGCAGAAAGAGCCTTTCCATACAGAATTCAAGAAGAGTTTGAACAACACTCAGGAATACAGTTTGAATTTTGGGTGGTCTTCTGTGAAGCCAGGAGGTGAACCTGATGATCCTTGTGGTTTTCTTCCAACTCAGAATATTCTATGACTCTGTGATTGCCGCATGGACTTGTGTTTCAATGACCCACAGCCTCTCCATTGTCAGACATCTGGAGGTCTCCTTGCTGCTGCCCAATGGATACAACCCACACCTCGCACACTGACTGACAGCCCTGCCCATGAATGTTTCACTGGTGTTCTCTACCACCTGAATGGGACTGGGAGTGGGAAAAGATGCTTGTCTGTGGGCAGAGTGCTAGCAGTAAGAAGATGAAGAAGAAACAGCCTGAAACATGCTGGTGTGCTTTTTAGCACAGGGCCCATTTGCTGCTCTGCACCCTTCACAAAGCTAAGACAACCTACTGTTAGTGTATTAATGGTTGATACACTCGCTGTACAGGATAACTCTTGTCTGTTGTTTATATTTTCATACACATCATATCATCAAGTCGAAATTAAATGACCTTAAGTAATTATAAAACGTGTAGCCATTGCTACACGTAACCTCAATTTGCATACTTCAGAAAAGGTGTTAATTTAGAAACATAAATGGGGTAGCGATACATCACTTACATGTCAAGATCAATGCCAGGTGTCTGTATGAACACAAGTTACATGTGATTTTTTTCCTTTTTTGCAGTTTCACGTGGCTTTGCAGCCAAGTCCACACCAGCCTGGCAACCCACTTCCGTGGTCAAATAGTCGCAGAGTTTGACAAGGAATTTCGGTACTTGTATGCAGAGTCCAAAGCAGTGACCAGCTTCTGTGTGCCAGATTCCTCGCTTCAGATCAGCTCAGAAGATGACGATTTCCTTTTGAAACCCATCCGCATGAATGACGCAGAAACCTTGAGCGCCTCCAGCAGCCTCTCCAATGTAAGCATCAAAAGCATAAAAATGTCTCCCTTCATGAAAAACTCCAGCTACAACGTTCACCAGGACAGGCAAGATTTGAGCCCCGATTCTGGTGATAAGAAGGGGAAAAATGATACGTCTCTGAAGCCCACTTGCCCTGCGCAGCAAGGGGAACCACCAGATTTGGCTAACAGTCCTCCTAATAAATCCACGCTGTATCACAAACCAAATCTCGTGACGGGGAGGACAGTTTTGCAGCCAGAGCCATCCCCTGTCTTTGGTTCCTACAAACCTTATTACCAGGGCGATGACGGGGCGAACAGCGGCCACTGCTCCACGCTGACACAGGAGCCAACACAGCAGTGCCCTTCTGAAGGCACCAACAGCACCGGGCCGAGCACGAAGCAGAAAGGGCCTGCTGCTACCTCTGGGGAACCAGCAGCAGAAAATGACAGCAGTTTTTATGGGATGGAGAAAAGACAGAGTTTTGGACAAGGGAAATTGGACTTGCTGTCTCCATACAACCAGCCAAAACGTGAAAAAAAGCCTGTAGTTCCTTCCTATGATAAACTCACTGAGGACATGCTGTCGGAAAAGAGCAGTGCGTACGGGGCTGAGAAAAGAATGACTCTTGGGCACAGTAAACTGGATCTGATCACCAAATACAACAAGTTGAAATCCAGACACATACACAGTCGGTTCGAACTCTGACCCGGTTCTCCCGGGCCCTGCTGTGTCCTTTGGTCTTAGTTTCAAGCGGTTACCACCAATCATTGTACCTGGGGCTTGAAATCAAAATAGGGGTGGGAAATTGGTCTTGTTGCTATTAAAAGGTGTCTGTGTTACGCTGCAATTTCTGATATATTCAGATGACTGATTCAGATGAGATTAGCGAGATTAATTCAAATTTTCAACTGCAATATGACAGCAAGAGGGGCAACGTCACACAAAAGTGATGCACACTTCTACATACTTCTTACCCATTTCCCCCCAGCCCTAAAGTAAAACCCCCACAATAGCTGCAAACTGGCACTGAGGTTTGCAGGACGAACCCCTGTTCTCTTTGTACCGAGCAATCCCGCTGTCCACTGTCTGAAAATGAAATGAGCAAACGGGGTGATGTTAGAAATAAAAGTGCTGTTCTGCTGGAAAGAGCCGTGTTGGATCCCTGCTGGGTGGGGAGCAGCCTAAGCTCAGCCGTGCCGTGCCGTGCCGTGCCGTGCATGGCTGTGCCGTGTATGGCTGTGCCGTGTATGGCCGTGCCGTGTATGGCCGTGCCGTGTATGGCTGTGCTGTGTATGGCCGTCCCGTGCCGCGCCGTGCCGGCGCAGAGCCGACTGCCCACATCCCTCGTGGAGACGGGGAGGCAGCACCTCCCAGCCGGCAGGGGGCGCTGTTCCTTCTGTCGCTTCCGGAGCCGCTCTGCCCCGCGACTTCCGCCCTCCGCCGTCAGAAGCGGAAGCGGCCGTGCCGCGTGGGGTTGGCTGCGGCCGCCGCTCCCGGACGTCCATCGGTCCGTGCGCCGATCGAAATCGCGGCCATGGCCGTCCGCGCCAGCTTCGAGAACAACAATGAGCTGGGCTGTTTCGCCAAGCTCACCAATGCCTACTGCCTGGTGGCTATCGGCGGCTCCGAGAACTTCTACAGGTGAGGCAGCCGCGAAGGCCCGGCACGGCCACCCCGAGCCCTGCGCCCGCTCCTAACGGCGCCTTCTTCTTGCAGCGTCTTCGAGGGAGAGCTCTTCGGGACCATCCCGGTGGTGCACGCCTCCATCGCCGGCTGCCGCATCATCGGCAGGATGTGTGTGGGTAGGTGGCCGAAGCTCGCAGCCGGGCGGGAGCGGAGGGACAGCGGGGCCGTGCTCGGCCCGTGCCCGCCCCGAGAGGCCTCGGCTGCAGTGCGGAGCCCGGGCGGAGGGCAGCGCTCCTCGTCCTCGGGGGTTTTATTTGACTCCATCGTGCGGAAAGGGAGAAGTTGCGAAGCTGGAATAAATCTCAGAATCGTTAGAGTTGGAAGGGAGCTCTGAAGGCCATCTAGTCCAACTCCGCTGCAATGAACAGGGACAGCACAGCTCAATCAGGCTGCCTAGGGCCTTATCCAGCCTTACCTTGGAAGTCTCCAGGGATGGAGCATAAACCTCATCCCTCGGTAACCTGTTCCAGTGCCTCAACACCCTCATTGTCAAAGGTTTTTTTTATGTCTCTCCTATTCTGAGGACTGCACACCTGGACACAGTACTCCAAGTGAGGCCTCACAGTGCAGAGCAGAGGGGCATGCATCTTTGGATGCAGCCCAAAGATACAGTTGGCTGTCTGGACTGAGAGGGCACACTGCTGGCTCGTGTCCAGCTTCCCACCCACCAGTACCCCCAGGTCTTTTCTGGCAGGGCTGCACTCAGTCCTTTCATCCCCCAGCTTGTATTGGTAATGGGGGTTGCCTTGGCCAGGTGCAGACCTTGCACTTGGATTTGTTGGACCTCATGAGGTTCACCTGGGTCCACTGCTCAGCCTGTGTAGGTCCCTCTGGATGGCATCCCATCCTGAGCATGTTGACCCCCCCCCCCCACAGCTTGATGTTATCAGCCAACTTGATGAGGGTGCCCTTGATTCCCCTGTCAATGTCACTGATGAAGATATTAAAGAATATCTGCCCCAGCACTGACCCTGGTGGGACACACTCATCACTGATCTCCATTGACCACTGCTCTTTGGTCTTGATCCTGCAATCAGTTCTTTGTCTGTTGAAGAGTTCACCCATCAAATCCGTATCTTCCCAATTTGGAGAGAAGGATGTTGTGGGCTGCTGTGTCAGAGTGAAGTCGAGATAGATGACATCAGTGCCTCTTCCCTTGTCCATTGATGCAGTGAAATAAAATGAAAATAAAGCTTGACCAATACAAACAAATGAAACCTAACAATAAAACAAACAGCCACCCAAAATAGGGTTGCCTGCTGATCAGGACCTGAGGAGAGGCCGTTGATGTGCATAAATTGGTTTTGTGGTAAGCAGGGAGAAGCTGTTCCATTTCATTTGGAGGTTAGTGATTCAGAAACTTGCTGGAGGGAGCACTCCAGATGTGAAGGTCAAAGAGAGGTCTTTCCTTGATTGGCTGCTGACACTCTGTTTTAGTAGAGCAAGCACACTGTGTGCTTGCTTTTTGTTCCTGGAAGGTCTCTGCTCATGCAGTCTTACAGCCTTGCTAAAGGAAAGGAACAAAAACAATGTGCAGACTCTATGAGGCAGTCAGCATCTTTGGGGAAAATCATTCCAAAGCATTTTGTTTGGAACCTTGTGTGTCCTATTGAAAAGGCTGGATAAAAGTAGTGAAGTTTACCTGTTTATATTCTTAAATCTTTGTTTTATTTTCATTTTTCCATCTCACTTGTGCTTTTGTAGTAATAAATGGTCACGTTATTTTCTGTGGAACTGAATTTTGGGCTTGAAAAGAGTAGACAGGGCAAGGGCCCCAAGCCATTGTGTGAGCATCAGGAAAGTAGTAAGCACAGTGGAAATATTTGCTTTTTTAAAATTACTTTAAAGTGACGCTCTTTGTTTTCTTTTTCCTTTTCTTTTTTTGGGTCATCTTAGGGAACAGGCACGGGCTGTTGGTGCCAAGCAGTACAACAGACCAGGAGCTTCAGCACATCCGCAATAGCCTCCCAGATTCCGTGCGAATTCAGCGAGTGGAGGAGCGGCTCTCAGCACTGGGCAATGTCACTACCTGCAATGACTACGTAGCTCTTGTTCATCCAGATCTGGACAGGGTATATGGCTTCTGAATTCAGTGTGGATACATCTGAAATTATTCTTAAGTTGCAATTTCAGCTTGTAGCTATTTGGGGATTACTGTAAGTAGTGTGAATGCTAGAAGAACTGTACCACCAGCTGAGCTAACATCACATAGGAAGGTGTGTCCCTGTTTCCTTTCCTCTCAGGAGAGAAATCACAGTATTGGATTTTGAACTTATGACTCAGTTTCAGTCGATCTGTTTCTTTTCCTATTGTTATCTTTACTTGTAGGTGTGGGTCCTGTCCTAAGTATATAGTGTATGTACTGCATTGAGCAAAATGTAGCTATCTATGCTTGTAGAAAGAAAGGAGTGGGATATGGAAGAGAACTGTGAGATGCAATTAGCTTTGCATGTGTAAAATTGAAGCAACAGTGCATGTATGTAAAGAACATAGAAAGCTTGGCCAGAGCTGCTGTAGTAGTAGTAGTTACAAGATGTCACTGACTGACTTGAAAGTTTTGTAATATCCATGGTCTCTGCCAGCACTGTAGTGGTGTATATGTCCTTAGTGAAAAATAGAAACTCTTGTATAAAAACTTAAAGGCAGGGCAGAAAGAGGAGAGGAAGAGCAATGCTCAGTGGGGTGTGTTCAGTAGAGTTGTGTTGGTTTCCAGCTCACTGTGTGCGGGTAACTGGGTCCAGGTTAATCCAGAAGAGTAAGAGCATTCTGTAATGGTTGAATTGCAGTGGGTTGTGAAAGCGAGGACAGGCTTTCAATGGGAGGATCCCAGCTGGTTACTCTTTGAAAGAATACTGTGACTTCAATTTACACAATACCATTTTGCTGAGTACTTTGTTCTCTTTGTTTGCAGGAAACTGAAGAGATCTTGGCAGATGTACTGAAGGTTGAAGTTTTCAGACAAACAGTAGCAGATCAGGTGCTGGTAGGAAGTTACTGTGTATTTAGTAACCAAGGAGGAATTGTGCACCCCAAAACTTCCATTGAGGATCAGGATGAACTGTCTTCATTGCTGCAGGTCCCACTTGTGGTAAGGCTTTTGAGGTGTGTTTTTTCTCACGGCTGTCTTCCATCCCAGTTTGTGGTTTTAGTGTTTCTACATTCTTATGGGCTCCTAGACACTGTATTCTCTGTAAGGATGTCCCAAATGGGAGGTGAGGAGAAGAGCTGAAGGAGAACAGTCTTCTGAGGCGTGTTCCCTTTTTTTCTGTGTTTGAATAAGCTGCATAGAACCTTCAGGTTGCTTCTGAAATGTTCTGCCAGGGTTATGCAATTTGAGATGACTCATTCACACAGTGTGTGAAATGGTCTGTGGTTTGGCCGAAGGCACTGTTGAAAAAGAGTTTAGCAATAAAATCCTGTGTCTGCTCTGATGGATTTTTAAATTTTTAAATCCTGGGATTGCTCTGCCTTTTTGCTTCTTGTTTGTGATGGGGTGCTATGATTTTGTTCTGTTTTTTCCTCTGAATCTCATAGACTTTTCTTTCCAGAGGTTAAAGGCTGCATAAGGAAGCATAATAAAATGTATTGATATCAACATGCCATGCTAACTTTTGCCACTTTGTTTATTTTCCAGGCTGGGACAGTAAACCGTGGCAGTGAGGTCATTGGAGCAGGAATGGTTGTAAATGACTGGTGTGCCTTCTGTGGGCTGGACACAACCAGCACTGAGCTCTCTGTCATCGAGAGCATCTTCAAGCTGAATGAAGCTCAGCCAAGTACTATTGCTACCAACATGAGAGATTCCTTGATAGACAGGTAAGGAGGATCCAGCTCAGTGTATAATTGTAATCAAAACAGAGAGGATTTCAGTACAAGGAAGCTACAAATCTAGCTGCCTCTCAGAGTTGATTGCTCTCTTCTTCATGTCTGTCCCAGTTTCAAGCATGATAGGGAAAAGAGTTGGGGGGAGGGGGGAGAGGCCCTTTCACCCTTCTGTCCCTCTTGTGGGGAGAAGAAAGAAAAAACAACCCCACTCAGGTAAGGAGAGAGAAAAGATTTACTACGTATGGTAGAAGACTGTAAGATAATAGTAAGAGAGTTACAATTAATAGATAAAGCAAAATGGGAGAGAGGGGAAGGTTCTGACTGTGCTGCTCGCTGTGCTGCAGGAAACTGGAAGAAACCTTCACCCCATTATCCAGAACTGGAGATCACATTGGGAATAGTAGTTTGTTCATCTCAGTATGTCTTCCTCTTGGGGTTAGAACTCAAGTGAGACTGCTGGAGAACACAGGACCAGGAAGTGCAGTTTCACTGTGCACAGTGCCTACTCAGCCACCAGCCTGCTGCAGGATGTCATGATGTGGAATACTGATAAAACCAAGACAGTGTCCTCTTTGCTTTTATTGGGTTATTGATGAGAATTATTTTGTTGTGGAAAGATTTCTTTTATCATAGCTGATAAACCACTGAAGTCACACATGGGAGGTGTAACAGTTCCTGCTACTGTTTATAGTCAGGACTGGTGATGGTATTGGACCTTTCCCATTCATTGATGAATGCAAAAAGTTCTACAGGCTTTAGGAGCCTATATGGGTGAAAATTAGTTTCATTTGGACTTCCAGCTGATTGTAATTCATTTGATGATTGCCATAATCCTAGAGGTGTATTCTCGAGCTACTCAAGCCACTGTAACTTATAGTTCTCAGCTCTTATAGAAACATATGGGAGTGTTTTATGGTATAGGGAAAGAAAAGGAATTTCTTGAATGAAGAACCCTTCAAAAGAGTTCTTAGCTGCCCCTATTTAATGGCTTGGTGCCTCTGAGCACAATTAAACATGTGCTTTTAGTAACTACTAGGACAAGACAGTGTACGTGTTGCCTTTGCCAGCCTGACAAGCATGTTCTTACAGCTGGCTGTCAGCAGTCACCAGACCTCCTTCAGTCTTCTCACAGATTTATGTTTTAGGAAGGGAAATTACTGATGGTCCTTTATAACTGGAGGTTGAGAACTGATTATAATGGTGTTTTGAAATGTGTTCTGCACTCTGGCACTTTTCTGCTAAATCTCATTTCTGTTTTGTCTCTTCAGCTTGGCGTGAGCAGTGTTGGTTCATGTACCATTCAAGAAGCTCCTAAGGAGTGAAGAGTCAAGCTGCAGTTTGGATTACAGACCTCTAGATCTTTGTTTCTGCAGGACTAGCACCAGGAAGAGGCTACCAAAAAAACACCTTTTTTGTAATGTTTTGTAAACTAAATATTATTGCAAATAACTTACACAAGTTCCAAATATGGAATGTTCTTCATTTCTTCTTCAGCTGTGCTTTCTCTGTGATGCTGACCAAGGCCTTTGAATTAGCCCACAGTATTCACTCGTTTGGATTTTGGTTACTGATAACTAGAAAATTGTTTTGCCTTAAATAGAGGATTAATATTCTGCTCTGCAGCAGGCAGTTTCAGCACATACATGGTACTGCCCACTCTTTCTTTTCATACTCTTGGTGTTTCTGCTGTAGGTAGGCATAAGAGCCCCTGTATTTCCTGTACCAAAAACGTAGTAGTTAACTTTGCCACAAGAAATTTCAGAAGGCACCACCTGCTGTCCTGCCCTGACTTGCAGCTATTTTCACGGTGCTGCTGATTTTGGAATGATCAGGTCTGACTGAAAATGGAGTTTCTCAAAGAAGTCAAACCAGGGACTTAATAGCCAGTTGTGACTGCCTCCAGAGCAGTGGAATTCGATCTGCTGTTTGCAGATGTCAGACCTGCGTGGTACTTCTTAGACATCTGCAAAAGATCAGTGAGAAACATGCAATTGCTGATAGGCTTAGATGTTCTCTATGGGAGTTGGCCACCTTCCCTGAGAAACTCTCAGAAGTCAGCAAATCAGAAAGAGTTGAACCATGTGATCTTGAATTACCCTGGAGGCAGAGGTTAATTAATGCAGTTCTAAATGGTTATTGCATTCAGCTGTACTTTCCATGTTTGAGGGCTTGCTGTTGAAGAGTTCTGCCCTTGCCTGGCAGTGATGGCGATGCAGAGGAGCTGTAGAGTTAACAGTTTCTGGCATTTATGGCTCCCTTAATGTAGTGGACAACCTTTCTTGGCTGATCCCACGTCTCCTCCTCTGTGTCAGTGTTTAGCATCAGAAGCTGATTTCCTTTTGTCATCTTGCAGGTCTCTCTTATTAGGAACAGGTGAAGAGCTTGACCACTGCTATGCCTGTTGGCATGGGGTCACCAACTGTAAATAAGTAACACTGAGCTTTTTTTTTTTTTTTTTTTTTTTCAGCTTTGGGGGGTTTTTTTCTTCCTCATTCCAATCATTAGGCAGGAATCCTGGATTGTATTAGTGATCTTGATATGCATTAGAATTGCTTAAGCAAGAAAAATAATCCAGTTTCTGTGAAATGCAAATCTGTTAGTAAGAAAGAATCTGAATCTGAGATGGTGGTGAGGGTGGTAATATGCCACTTAGAGACAGACAAGAAGAGGGCATTGCTAACTATGGTGTGTGACTTTCAATGAAACTTGCACTGAAATTTGGGAACTGGGAGGTGGCAAATACAGTATCAGTTCTAAACAAAAGGTTTGTGGGAATTCTGAACTGGGAAGGTGGACCTGTGTGGAAAGAGAATTAACAGAAAATGTACAGAATGAAATCAGTAGAAACATCATGAGACAGCAATAAACTGGATGCTTTAATTGCAAGTCATGTCCCATAAGGCCTGTGGAGTAATTTAAAGTTTGGTTGTAATCTCTCTGAATTTCTGAAGAGGCTTTTGGCAGAGTTTTGTGCCAAAGGCTTTTAAGGACCCTGGATAATCTTGTGGGAGGGAGGCTCATGTGTGTGCCAGAGGATGGGGAAAAAGTCAGAGTAAATGGTTGGATCTTTCACTGGGATTTCAGAGGGAGCTCAGCTGTGTCCTGTTGGGGCAGGGCATTGGATTAGTGCAGTGAAGTTTGCTCAGACTGCCTCACTCTTACTTGTGAGCATGAGAACTGACTGAGGTGTTGATGGAAAGGTGTGAGATAGGAGATCCTTTTGAGGTTAGTGACTGATTACAAAGCAGAAGCAACTGACTGCTCTTAGAGTGGAGGACCACTTCTGCTCTGACTGTGGTTGGTACATCCCAGCGTACTTAAACTTACCTGGAAAAATGAACCTACTTCACTGGTGATCAAATTATTCATACTAGTCAAAAACCAATACATCAGTACAGAATGCTGAGTGCAAAATAGATACATAATGGGCTGCTCTTTGCGGGAGCTGCAACTGCTGTGCTTAAGGTGGATGTGCCAGGACACCCCTCTTGCTGCCCAGATGGCCCATACTGCAGAGCAGTGTGTTGTGCCAAGAACACGCTTGGAAGAGCCCTTGCTTGTGGGAGTAGAGCTGGGTAAGCACTGATGTTCCTCCTCCCCTGTGGTGGCAATATGTCCTGGTGCTGTGCTTCTGGACAAGAACTACGGTGTGGCCACCTGTCTGTGGAGATGCTTTACCCATGCTGATGGGAGACATGCTGGGTTGATACTCGGATGATGTGTTTGTGTAGCATCGGACAGGATCCCAGGAAAGAGCTTGGACATGGGAGTCTAAGGAGCTGTGTCCTTTATGGATATTTGCATCTGGATCCAGGCCCTTAGAAATCACAGCCCAGTATGTAACCTGCACCTTGAAAGTGAGCGTGCACTAGGAGTCAAATTAGGAGGTAGTCAGAAAAGGTACCAAACTATTTGTCCAGTTCCTTAAAGCTGCAGTTCTTGAGTTCTGGCACTGTGGGGCAGAAGGCTTACCTCACTGCAGCAGGCACTGTGCTGCAAGGCTGTGTGAGCAAACAGCTGAGCTTCCTACAGACCCTCATATCTGTGCTCACTGCACAGCTTGTCACTCAGCATGAAGTCCTGCAGGAAAGCAAAGCCAACCTTTGGGCACGAGGAGAGAAAACCCAAATGAACAAAAGCAGACATTTCTCCAGGTTGTAAATTTTTTTTTTTTAATGATGGCTGTTGGAAGTTGCTCAAAGGTTCGGGCTGTCACAGTCCCAGAGGAGATGGCAGCGTACAGATGAGTTCGATGTGCCATGTGGCTGTGGCATTCATAGTGTGCATTCTACCACATAAATAGTACACATAGCAACTTACGGAGTAGCATGTATGGGGGGTGTCTAATTAGTAGCTCTGATTTCATTTGGTCCTTTGCACTCCTTCACCCATCATAAGACATTACCACATTTTTTCACTAAGATTCAGTTTTGCATCTACTAGCTTCTCACTTATTTCATAATATCTTTGTAATACATTTTATGCTTAAACAATAAAAAAATGTGGCTATGGAAATTAATCATGAAAGACAAAATACAGTTGGAGACCACATGTTATGCAGTCCTAGTGGGCTTCACTATGAAATACCTATTGGTCTATCTGGCTTCGTCATAGCAATATTTGAGCACTAGTTAGAAATTCAGAATGCAAACAATCTTTCTGCTTTTTCATTCCTCATCATTGTAATTACAAATACTTATAGCGTGTTTGTCAAGAAAATAAAAATCCTTGGATTTTTTTTTTTTCATAGCTGATATTATGGGGTTGTACTTCTCTAAACTACCTGGGCATTCTGTGCATTGCACTTCCATTGCACTGAATAACATTCAGTTATAGGCAGAGGGCTTACACTAATCACCTATTCCCTACAGTGGGCGTGCAAAGCAGTTTGTATGCTTATATGAATGGCACTTTCATAGAGGGCTGCACTTAACCATTAGATTGCACTGCAAGAGACTTCTCTTATTTGACATGGAGGGACTATCAGTATCAACAACAAAATGGGCTGTACTTGTGGTTAGGACACAACATCCCAAACCATTCACAGTTGTCACAGGGATAAGCAGAAGCTGCCATTGTAAGAAGAGGGCTGTGAAAAGTTACTGACTGGAGGCTCAGTATTTATTTAGCCTCTGCCTGATTTTTATGGCTCTGCCAACTGCGGCTAGTGATGAACTCATTCTACTGTGTGACATGCTTCCTTTGGTCCTTGCCAAATATTTGCATGTGAAGAAGTGAGCAAAAACAAAATTTCAAAGGCATACAATGTCCGTAACATCTACAGGGATTGGATTTTGTTTTATAAACAGGCCTAATTCTTATCGTACCTTGACTATTTCAGCAAAACATACTGACTATCTCACTCCAAACAAACATTTCCATTCTCCTGAAACCCAACGTACAAATTCCACAATCTAGTTACACATGCCACATAACAACAATTCATCTTTTCCCAGCATCTTAACGGGGGCAGAGTGCAGTCTACATTTATACATTTTCCATTATATTGGTAACCACGGCTTTCTGGCTCATGGGAGCTTAAGATCATATGACATCATTCTTTCACAAATGGCTCCCAAAACAAAAACGTGTATTCCCATAATTGGTGCTGTTATATGCAATTAGTTTGTCTTCAGACTGTCCCAATTAGGACTCGATGTTGCCAAGTAACATTATGGTGTCTGGTTTGGTGCTTCGTGAGCTTCTGCTCAGCACTCGTTGACCTCTCGGAGGGCTGAATGGTTCCTCGTGCACGGTGCTGAGTGGCAGCGTTGATTAGTTATGAATGTACAAAACATCTGACCAGCAGGTATTGGAAAATTGTTTCCAGGTTAATTCCCTGGTTTTTGTAATAAATTAAGAAGATCTCTTAGAATGGCTCAGCATCAGAATGTCTTCTGCTTACGATACTGAATTGTTCCTGTTCATAGGTTTCATGATCTTAATTCATTTATGAGAGCTATTAAAAAAATGGTTCTGTTCAGAGGTGGTTTAGCTACACTGGAGAATGCTGGGTTTAACAGGGAGCACTGGTGCAGGGAACTGACAGAAGTTTCCCAAAACAGCTGAGAAGTTTGAAGAAAACCTGTCTTGAAGTCTCTGATGTTTGCAGAGTGGGCCTGTGGAGAATGGCACACCAAGACTTACACGACTGAGGCATTAAGAAGGAACGAGGCTCCACACCGCCTGTATTTTTTTCCAGTTTTCCTGCTGCTTTCAGTCCCAGGATGTCCAAAACTTTATAAGTCACTGAAGTAGTTTTGTTTGGTAGGCTTTGAATGCATTTTTTTTTCTTTCTTTTTTTTTTTTTTTGTCCATATCCTCATCAGGTCGATGTGCAGCTGACTGTGTCATACCCACTCCTGGACAGGTCTTTTGTAGTACACAACATTCTGCTGCACCTCTTTGTTTTTAAACTGGAAGATCGTGTACACCAGGACAAGGATACACAGAGACAAAATGCAAGGGATCACAACTGCAATTGCATTTACAGTGCTAGGCACATCATTTATTGTCACCATAATATCCACATCGTCGTGGGGGAGGCGCCTGTCTTTGCTTCGCTCAACATCCTTCTGGTTACAGCCCATCCAGTCTTTGAGGATTGACCTGGGGTAGCCTGGCTCCACGTTCAGCCTCTGGTTATCAAACTTCCAGTACTCCTTCCCCTTGTAGAAGTAGGTATAAACTAGGAAACAAAACAGAATAGTTCTCACCATTCCATTTCCAACTGATTAAACTCGGCATGCATGAGGGTGTACAGAGAGCCTGAAAGGCTGCAAGGTGGCAGCTCTCTGAGCCAACAGCACACACATCCCAAAACAAGGAAAATATGCAGGTATTTTTGGAGCTTGATTAAAAGGAGAAGCCCCAGCCTTGGCTCGCGGGTGCCATGTTGTCCACAGAGCACCGCTCCCCTGGGCCAAGACAAGCTGCTCACCTTCCCCATCTTGAAGTGTTCTGCACTGATTTGTTGTCCTTTTTGTTTCTTTTTGTGTTTGTTTGCTTGGTGTTTTTGTTTGTTTGTTTGTTTTAAACTAAAGCATCTGTAAATATGCACTGGTCATTACCAAGCTATTAACAGTCTTCAGAATGAGGTGCCTGGTTGTGACAGTGCTTGGATGGATACTTGGGTTTCTATTCTCAATCTGAAAGACCAAATGCCAAATAAAACAAGTCCTCTGAACAGCAGAATCTGGAAGAGTTGGGTGTTGTTAAGAAACAGTCTAGTCCTGCTGCTAATAACAAGCAGATGGTTTATACTACTTGTTGTCTGAAGTACCCCTCATCTCCACAAGGAACTCCAAGATTCCTCTCCTAATCACCCTTCCATGATTAGTGAAAAAGAACACTTCACACCACAGAGAGAAATGTACTGGAGGAAACCTATGGAAGTCCAAAACCATGCTCAGGGCCTGGCTAACTTCAAAGTACATCATGCAGGCTGGAGACAGCAAGTGAGCTAGCTACACATAAGAGAACAGAGAAAAATGTAGCTCATAATCACGGCCCAAAAAAACTTAGGTGGGGACTACTGTGGAACTAAAATCAGAAAAAAAGAGTTCCTTTCCCATCCCAAAGATCTGGCTGTGGTTTAGCAGCTAAGAAGCTGCCTGGGTTGGGATAAGGGAAGAACCTGACTGCCTGTACTCACAGGGGTCAGTGCAACCTTGGGCTGCCTGACACTTGAATCCTACCTCACCAAAAATACCCCAAACACCCCAAATCCAGCAACCCAACTCCCAAACTAGACAAGCCACTATCCATGTAATTTGTAGAATGACTGCAGATACATACAGCCCTCTTTGCTGATAAAAGCTCCTTGTGGAGCCTGAGGGATTCCTCTCCACACAGTGATGGGCTTTGGGTATCCTGGGTCCGTCGCTCTCTTGTCCTCGTTGTACCTCCAGTACCTGTCTCCTTTGAAGAAGTAGGTTTTGCCTACAGGCTCCCAGCGCAGAGCCGTGTCGATGCCTTCCCGGGGCAGGCAGTTCCCCAGCTCCACAAGACTGTGTGGGTATCCTGGCTCTGCTGTCACTTCCTTAAAAACCCAGTATTTATCTCCTAGAGTTGAACAGGGATACAGGAAACGAATGAATGTGCAGAATTTGTAGTTAAAGCAATACAAATGTAAAACAGCCACCATGAACCACAGCGTGGTGGAGATTAACTGTACTGTACTTAAAACTGTACTATGTGAAAGTTTCTCCTTGCAATTTTAAACCTGAAACCTCTCAATTTCATTTGGTGCTCCTTAGCTCTTGGTTTGGAAAGTTAGACAACTCTTTCCCATTCATCTTCTCTAGGCCAGTCTTTATTTAAAAGATTTCTCTCACATCCTGCCTTTATCAGCCCTCCTTCAGGCTGAGATGCTCTAGGATATTTAATTGTTCCCTGTAGGAAGGCCAGTCCATTTCCATTGCCTTTCTCTGAGCCTTCTCTGATTTCAAAACGTTTCATTGAGCTGAAGGTCTGAAGCTGCATGCAGTAATTCAGAACATGTTTTTGTACAGGAGCATGGCAATGCTTTTCTGACTTACAACCTGTTTTCAGTGACAGATCACCTTCAGAAACTATCACAGTGAAAGGAGCTGCTGTGGGCTCCACATAAGGATAAGCATTTTGTTTCTTTAGGGAAAACACCCCTAACACATTTTCCCAGCACCTCAGAAAAGATGTGAGCATATATAACAGCAGAAGCTCACGTTGCCCTGGCTGCAGCAAACAGCAGTGTGTCTCCCTTAGACTAGAGCAAGGGTAGGGACCATAACTGAAGTGCCATGTACCTCACCTAAATGCCACCACGCTCTGTAAGTCAACACACCATACTGATGCCTCACCTGTAACATTCTGTTACAGATGGTCAATGGGCAGTGGCTGGAATTCAAGGTATCCCTCAAGGATGCTGGCTGCATTCTTCCCCAAATCTCCCCAAGCTCCTCTGACCAGGGCACCAAACTTTCATCCCTGTCATGAAATGTGGTTTGTGGTTGCCCTGGATCTGGAAAGGCTCCAACACTGTGTCATAACATGTCCAAGGAGACAGCCAGGAACCTCAGCTCCTGCTCCTCAGGGAGCATCTCTCTTGTTACCAGATGGAAGCCAACATCCACTGAGCCATACTAGCTTTGCAGAGTTTTCTGACAAGGCCAGCCCACACTAAGGAATATTTTAAGGACTGGCTATCACACCGGAAGGTAGAAAGCAAAGGAGGACACTTATATTTGGCTCAGCTGTTAGTACAACCAAAACCCATTAGCAAAAATGAAGAATGTGTAAGAAAAGGCCAGGTCTGTGCTAGCAGCCAGGTCTGTGCTAGCAGCTACTCTTTTCAATGTATTCTTATCCACCTACCTTCTTACTGGACTAAAAGATTATGAGGGATGTTGCCACAGCAACCATCTTTGCCAGTGCTACAAGGAGGAGAAAAGGAGCCCTGCTTGACTTAGCTGGCATTGCAAATGGTCACCCAGGCACTTTTGCAAGCATAGAGATTTTTTTAAGGCTGCAGGAGGTCTTATGGCTGAACTTTGCAACCCAATCTGCAGCTGACTCGCACAATTTCCTTTGTAGCAGATGAAGGAGAGCATCTGAATACAATGGCACAAGGGCTAGCAGTAAAACCTCAGGAGGCTGTGCAGCACCAGTGCCCTGCGCTGCTCCACAGCACTTCACACCTGATATAGAAGCAAGGAGAGAGGCTGCTTCTGCTGTGTAGCAACACATCTTTTCTGGCTCTTTGATAAGGAATTCAAAGCTGGTGACTTGGTTAGTGGCTCGTGAAACACTGGTTGCTTGAAATGCCCTCGTTGGAAGGATCCAGTGAACCTGTTCTCACC
Organism: Phasianus colchicus; assembly: GCF_987193195.1. Classification (NCBI taxonomy): domain Eukaryota; kingdom Metazoa; phylum Chordata; class Aves; order Galliformes; family Phasianidae; genus Phasianus; species Phasianus colchicus. The sequence goes on from NC_143452.1 coordinate 1,640,813, forward strand.
GCCTTAATGCTGTGCAAGTGTGAAACAAGGCAGGTGTGGTAGGCTTGTACTGCAACATACCTTTGAAGAAAACAAATTTTCCATCAGATCTCTCATAGGCTGCATCAATCTTTGCAGGGAGACCTTTCCAGAACTGCTCAATTTGCATGGGATATCCCTCCTGCACCCGGTTGTTGCGCAGACGCCAGAACCAGCGATCCTGAGAAAACCAGAAAGCTCTTCAGATTGACTGTTTTCAGCCTGCAGTCACATCATTCAGCAGCTAACATTACTAGTTCTTGCCTAAGCCTGTAATTATCAAAGAAAGAAGTCCTGGTTTGTTGGTTGTGCTGCCCAACACCTTTTCCAGTGCAGGAAGCATTTCATGGGGCAGACGGCAGCCAATAGGGCGAGAAGTTCACAAGTAGAGATCCTCAGGGCTCAGTACTGAGGTCTGCCCTGTTCAATAACTTTAATGAATGATCTGGGTGAGGTCATCGAGTGCAACCTCAGTAAGTTTGCAGATGACACCAAGTTGGCAGGAAATGTTGATGTGCCTGGGATTAGGAAGGCCCTACAGAGAACCTTCTTCTCCAAAACAGTGGTCAGGTGCTGGAATGGGCTGCCCAGGGAGGTGGCTGAGTCTCCATCCCTGGAGGAGTTCAAGAACTGTTTAGATGTTGTACTGAGGGACATGGGTTAGTGGGGAAATGCTGGTTTTAGGATGATGTTGGATGTCTTTTCCAGCTTTGGCAATTCTATGAATCTGTGATTCCAAGTTGATTACTGGGACTCTGACAAAGGGTGGAAAGAATGAGAGGAATAAGGAGCAGGAAGAGGAAAGTCTACAGCTCTAAGTATTACAAAGTCATTTGTGAGTGACCTCTGTGTGTCTCCTTGCTGAGATGTCACGCTTGGCCCAGTAGAGCTGGTGTTCAACTACTTGACCTGAGGACAGCCATCCAGCATCTACCACATATATGATGTGAGCTTCACACAATCACTAGACACAAGTTATTACATATCCCTTTGGATACGAGATCATTACTTAAAGCTGTACTGAATGCTCAGGAAAGAGTAAGAGGATAGCCTGGTTCAGGTGTTTTCTGTGGCTGATGTGTTTGTCCATTTGATGACCTTTCACATCTATTCCTCTCCACATTCACAGCCAGTGGGCAGAGTGAAAGCTGTGAGTGGGACCATGGTTTTTGAGATTAAGGGTGTTCTAACATAGGTTACTGACCAAAGCCTATCCTTCCCTAGCTGCAGCTTGTGAGTAAGGTTGATACAAACTCCCCAGGAGCTTCAAATACAATGAAGCCCAGGGTTTGGTGTGCGCCATCTCGGAGGCCATGAGGCTCAGTGCCTGCTCTGTTACTAACACTGCTTTCTTGCTTTACAGGTGGCTCCCTTCTCAGCTTGGTGATGTCTAAATTCTCTGCCAATGCATCCAGTTAACCTTTTGATGAACAGGCTGCCTGGGAATTCTGTTTAGCTTGTAAATCCCAACAGTCACAGTTTCTAAATACTACAAAACCAATCTGCTTACACTTCCCTCTAATGTTACTCATTTCTCAGCCTCAGAGGAGCCTCAGAGCTTCATTCAGGAACATGACAAATGTGACTCTAACTACCTTACACATCTACTTGTCTTTTCCAGGAACAAAGCTAAAGAAAACTTCATGAATACGCATAATTTTTAGTACCTTGAAAACAAACATTTCTCCTCTAAAGAGAGCCACGGTGTTAAAATTGCCATCGCAGATGTTTGGCTTTGTGCCAGGAGGAGATGGCCTGTCACCTAGAGGAGGACTGGGAGGTCTAGGCTGTCTCTCATGTTTTCTTTCCGAAGTGGAATGAATTCTGCGAACAGGAAGAGTCGGTAAAGGCCTGGTTGGCTCCAGAGGCTCAATAGGAGGACCTAGAAATGAAAAGAAAAGCGTTCAGCCAAGTCACAATTTTGGATTTCCAATGCTTCCCTCAGGTTTTAAACAGATTGGATGAATAGCGTTGTGAGGAATTTCTATGATGTTCTTTATGAACTACCTACAACTAAGAGCTCGTTCCCTAAAAACGAGAAGCAGAACAAGATGCATCCACACACGAAGGATGTCCCAAAACAGGCGAGGGATAAGAACTGCAGAAGAGCCAGTATGTTTTCATAGGTCCTTCCAAGGAGGCTGCAGATAAAACAAGGAGGATGCACACTTATCATGCTCCCAGCTGAAATGAAAGATAATAGCCACTGAAGATAAACATTTATTAGCCTACTGGAAAAATAACAACCAAAACAAGAACAAAGTTAGAGTGCAAAAAAACTGCTGCAATCTAAGGGAAACTGCAGTATTAGCACACTGGACAAGGCTGATCCTCACAAAAGGAGTTACCCTGTTGTTTGTGATTGTCTTGCCCATGTTCAGAGGAGGAATCTACTAGGAAGGATTAAGATAGCCGTGGGGGCTGTACAACCATGGGATTAGAAGAGGAGATCTGCAAACAAACATTCTGAACTACAGCACTTTAAAGTGATGGTTGAGCGCCCAACCCCTCGTGTCAACTTAGCCCTAAATGTTACCTTTTCAAAAGGTTCCTATAAAGAACAAATACTTAACACACCTTAGAAGGGTGACTGAGTCACTGAAAGTCATCGAAGACAGTGACAAAGACATCAACAAAAAAGTCATCACGTTTAATTTTTATGAGGTTCTAACAAGAACTGTGTCTACAAGGTTCATGATCGATAAGTTCAGAGTGCACCACTCTGATAGTTTAGACTAACTTCTGCATAATCAGGTCAGAAACCTTCAGATGCAAATCCTCTGACAAACCTAGAGTTTCTGTTACAGACACAGCACATTTTCCAGAAAGAGACATCCAGTTTGGGCCTGAAGACTTAAGCAGGAACTCCTCTATAATGCATAACAATCTGTCCCAGTAATTAAGCCCTGGCACCCTGAAGGCTGTTTTACCCAATGTCTGAGTTTGTGCAGGTTTAGATTCAGCATTTTTTCCATTTTCTATTTCCAGTGTCTCATCATTTAAACATTAATAGATCTTGATATGGAAGAACTTCAAATTCCCCTTAACGAACTAAACAAATTACTTCTGTTGCTGCAATGTCTTTTGGTTTTGACATCTTGAGACTTACAGCTGTTTTATAAAGAGTTTCATAAGGATATCTATACTTCTACAAGGTGACATGTCCTTATCCGATGACATCTCCTATTTTTATTAGCAACTATCTTCATTTTCATCCCACAACTTTGATGAATGAGTCTGAAACAATCAGAAAAATCAACACAATGGAATGGTGATTCAAGAGGTGTAATGACAAAGGGACTAACACAACAGAAGGGTGTTGTAAGGGAAGGAAAAAGGACTGCTCACTTGTTTCTATCTAGGCTCACAGGTGAAAACTCCACAAAGGAGGGATCTCCCAAAAGAGGTCCTTCGCTAACGGCAGTCAGCCCTCAAATGAGGTCTGAGAGGTGCAGCCAGGCTCAAACCCTTCTGGCTCCAAAACTGAATTGCCTTCACCTTTGCTCCCAGGGCTGACCAGGTCCTTTCCCCAGGTGATCAATCAGTGGTTCAGCCCAGGACTCAACAGTTCCCATAAAAATATTTTAGGTGAGGATTCTCTATTGACAATTACCCTTGGAAGGGTGTCAGCTAATTTGTCTACATTAACTGAAGGAAGGATTACACTGTTACCACATATTTCTCATCTACCTCTGCCCTTAGCTGGTCAGTACCCAGTACCTTAGCAGGCCATAAAGTTTTTTTTTAAATCAATTTCCCACCGTGACACTGCTACTGCTATCTTCCCCACTACTATTGTGAATATCCCCAAATACTACACAGCAAAGATTGCCATCACCAAAGATTGCTCATCATAGAAGCCAGCAGGGTTAGAGCCCCTGGTTAGCTGGTCAGTATGGGAGCATCTACACTACTGCTTTGGTTGAGTGTGCCTTTGAAGAGAATCTCTCCACCAATTGCAATTTCTGTGCTGAAGTTCTCATCAAAATGCAAGAAATACCTTCCTTTTCAGTGAACCTAAACTTAAAAATGCATTTCTGGAGCACATCTAGTACATGGCAGCTGCCAATAGGCATCACAAGGAAAGGCTAAAACTAATCCATAGTGCTGCCTTCTACAAAATACCTACAGAGTAAGTGACAAGTTCTCAGAACTCTATTTACCTAAGGCCATCCCCAGATACCCCTGCATCTACAGACATGCTACTATTAACCTTGCTATCTGCCCCAGATGTAAACAGCCATAGGCAATACACTGCCATGTATAGCACGTGCAACAGCATCTCCTCCAACAAGCCACACTCCAGCTGGCACTTCTGATTCAGGCTGAAAGCTGGTGGAGGTAGGACTGAGTTGGTACAGCAGGATGAGCTGCAGAAGAAGGATCAGAACATGGACTGAGGCCCCATGCTGATCTTACACACCGAAAGCCGGGGTTCTGGTTTGTTCAGCTTTGTGATGGTAGCACTGTCTTTAGCTCCTGCTTTGGCAAATTAAAAGGGGCAGAAAATGGGATGGCTATATGGCTGCCAAACTGGAAGCCTGTGTGGCTGCCAGAACTGTTATAAAATCTCTACTCCATGTTGTATATGATGAGATTCCTATGCCAGCACACCACTGCAAAGTTCACCTTTCTAAATGAGATTGCAGCACATTGCTGCAACAGAACAACAGAGGTGTAGTTCGTTGTTCTCTGGTTTGCAAGAGGCTAGCACTACCGTGCGCTGACCTAAACAAAGGTGCATTTCTTGTTGCCACGTATAGATCAGAAAAAACCTTCTTTGGTGTGAATTTGACACGGTGGAGCGCTTTCATGAGACAGCTATTGGGCAGTCTGTGGAAGCCCACCAGCAGTTTCAGCACAAAGTCTACACCTGGGATAGATCCTTGTGTTGTACGAAGCAGCTAGAAGCAAGTTCCCAACATGAGAGCAGGGAGAGCTCCCCGAAGCACTGCTGCCTTTAAACAGGGTGAGATGAGCAGCAATCTGCAATGCAGAGAGGAACACCTGCTGTCAGCAGGAATTGTCTGGGAGGGAACCAAGAAGTCGCTGTGTTATGTGCATGTGTGATGTATTCAAACTGCCTGCTGGAAGGACCCACATAGAAAGGGAGCAACAACCAAGTCCAGGCCATTCTGCTTCTTATACACAGCAAACAGACAGGGACTGAAACCGCATCTCATACATCACTGGAGGTAATAGAGATTCATGAATGGTTTCTTAAAGGCGAATAAATCTTGTTAAGAGGGAGATCATAACAAAACAGGCTCATTTCAGATGAGTATCTTCACATTGTTAGAACAGCTGAGCTATTATGGAAGGATGGGTAAGAAAACAGGTTAACACAACCAGAGTATGGGAAACTGCAGAATGAATCAATCTGGGAGTGGGATCTCTTGGTTCAGTGGTGGCCACGTGAGAGGCAGAGAGGAACAAGACAGGGCAGTGGAGAAGCATTGGGATACATTGCCCAAAGATGCTGTGGACTCTCCAGCCTTGGAGACTTTCCAGGCCCAGCCAGAGAAAGCCATGGCAGGTAGCAAGCAATGCTGGCAACAGTGCTACTATGGGTGACAGTTTTGACTAGAGATTCCAGAGATCCCTTCCAATCCAAATACTTCTACCATCAAAAGTGCTGCTATCAAGACTGACAGTGTAAGTGACAGGGGAAGCAGAACAGCTTTATTTCCAGAGCAGGGATAGAAACATGCACAATGAGTGGAGAGAAGGGGCTGTGCAAAGGAAAGCAGCTGTGTGCTCCCTGTGAGCAGGGTTTACCCATTGCTGGACACCTGCCTGCTGGGTTTGTGACTGCAGCCAGCACCATCTTATTCTTGTTTCACATAGTCAGAGCACCAGGAAGGAATAAGCAGCCATCTCGTATCATCTGCTGTGTAGCATGTATCAGTATATCATTCCTGTTGGAACTGGGCTAGTTTTTGGATGTATTTAATATTAATAAGACGAAAAGCCAGAAATGAAAGATTCATTGCAGTCCTTACTAAAACTGTTCCAATCAAAAGACACCCCGGGAATTAAAAGTACTGCCCTTCATTTACAGCCTGGGTTCAGAGAACTGGAACTGGTCAGTCTTTGCCAGTGAACTCTGAAGGCCATTCTTGTAGTTTGGTTTCCTGAGTGGGTGCCTGGCCTTGATCCACAACCAAATCCAGAGATGCAAGCACAGACTGTTCCCACACCCAACTTCAAGGCACCAGGCCCAGGGGTGCCATCCTCAGGCTTTGGTGCTCTTCTCCCCAACAAGAGATCGGATGCGTGAGATGCCCACACAAATGCTTCAAAGGCAGCAATCTGGAGCAGAAAAATGTGGCTGAGGGAGAGCATGGCTTGAAGGCCATCACATGGGGTTGAAAATCTCCACAAGGAGCTTTTTCTGTTACACTGCGGGCTCAGATTCACAAGGGAGGACCACTCATTACAGCCAGCCCTGCCCACACTGCAGGACAGCAGTCACAGTCAACTCTCTACGGCTTATGCACCCAGAGTCCCAGCCTTCAGTAGAGATGAGGAAAGTTAAAATAGCACCTATAAGCCTTAAAGGCTTTAATTAATCCTAGGAAGCCACTGAAATAGAAAGCAGAAGGCTTGTGAGGGAGATGCAGTTGTTGCAAACTGAGGTCTGGAAGTTGAAAGTCAGCAACGATTCCACTGGACCAACAAGCTGAGCTGGGTCACCAAATGCTTTGATTCCTTGTAATGGCCAAACCAGCTGTGGGACGTTGCTCTGAAGGAGACAGTCAGGCTTCCCACACATTTTGCAGGTCGTACTGCAAATTGCTGGGATGCAGACTCCATCATTTCACTTATAGTACTGCTCTTGCTGTCTTTGCTTGCCAACAATGGCTTTTTCCTTGCTATCTTTCACTTCTCTTCTTGACCTTATGCATTCTGGGCTCCTGATATATACTGACTGCAGCCTTGTCTCCTGTTTGTAGTTACACACATTGCATTCTTATTTTTAATTGCTGCCTTTACTTGGTCACTAAGTGTGAGCTTAGGGATAAAAGTGTGGAATCCTTGGTGCAAGACAGTTCTACAGCTGGGCACATACAAAGAGCATAGAAGTCCGTACAACACTGAAACCCATGGCTCCAAGTGCCAGCAGGAACAATTTGCTCTGCAGTTAGGGGGAAGAAAAACAGCAGCAAAGCCTGTTCACTGCTGAATAAAGATGCTCTCTTGTAAAACCTGAGCCACTTTGAAGCCCAATCTGGTACAAAACCAGGATGAATAGACCCTGCAGAGTTTGCCAAGCATTGCTATTATGTTATTGTCATGACAGTAACCTAACTAATTTAAAACAGATGGCTGAAGGCAGAGCTTAACAGCTTTATCAGCAGAGATGACTGTGAATGAGTTACTTAGGAGACACTGGCCTATGCTATTTATTACAGAACCTGATGATGCCCACCTCGCCATCACTAACCAGGCAGTATCACACACACATCACAGCCTCTATCAACAGACCTCCGAGCAACCTCACCGAGAGAAAATTAAGTGAGAGGCTTTAGCACAGGACTGCAATGGGTCTGACTCCATCAGCTCTACACCCAGCTGCTGCGTGTGACTGCAGAAGGGGCTGAGCCCTCCCTGGGGACTGAACCCAGGGCCACTTCCATGGAGGAAGCAGGTAGGAGCCCCCTGCAGCTGCACTCTGTGATCTGGAGGGAGGCACCTGGCTGGAGCTTTACACTGTGTGGAGAAGAAGACTTTCTTCCTCTCTATCACAACCAAGGCAAAAAAAATGTCAGCAAGCTTTGGGGTCACAGCAGATCACCTTCGCAGTGTGACTTCCGCCACTGGCACTTAGCCTCCTCCCTTCATGCTTCCTCTGTCGCAGACCATCTGAATACCAAGGTGACCTGTGAAGATAACACAGAGAGAGGAGGCATTTAGGAGCCACTGTGTCGATAGTTGAGGACAAAATATAATTGTACTGTCCTCCCGGCTATTGACAGAGTGTTCCCTCAACTGCACTGCACCTCCTGGAGGGATCCTGGAGGATTGGTGCCACCAGGGCCCACTATGTGTGAGCCTGCCAGCACCAAGCACGGCCTTTGTTTCAGGACAGATCCACCTGCAAACAAAGGGCTTTCCTGATATTCACCCCAAGAATAAGATTGCTACCAGGCCTTTGGAATAAAATACAGGGTGCTTGGGGAATAAAACACTGAGCTAAATGTTTCTGCAGGGCTGTGGCAGCTGTCTGCATACATGGGAGGGGCTGCTCAGGCACAAAGCAAAACGTGTGATCCACATGAGACAGGAAATGAGAGAGATTTGATGGGATGCTCTGACCCCACAGCAGTGGAGAGAGGTCCCTGGTCCTACTAAACCAGCTAGCTGCCACCAAAACACCTCAGGGACAAGAGACAGTTCCCCACATCAGCTCAGCACTCACTCCACTGTTCCAGCACCCACAGTGTAGCCAGCAGTGGGGCAGTGGGGTCCTTGTGACCTTTACAAAGGCAGGAAGGCTTTCAGAGGTGTTCCTCTGAATGACCAACTGCCACCCAGGTAACAGAGCACCCACCTGGAAGACAGGAGTCCAGGGTTGAAGTCCTTGCTGTAAGCAAAAGAAGTGCTCTCCTGTGCTCTGTGATTCACTCTGCAATTGGGTTCTCTGCTTTGGGGGTGAGAAAACAGGGTCCAAAATTGGCAGGCTGGCCTTAGGCAAAAGGAGGAGGAGAGTTTAGGGCTCTGCAAGATGCTCCAACTAATGGTGCCCAGTTCAGCTCTGGAAAAAAACTTGAAGCAGCCTGACATTTGCTCCGCTGCAAAACTGAGGGTTTTTTTTAAACTCGAAAAGACCTTCAGGGTGAGAGAAACATTTAATGCCCAGACATATTCATAAAGCAGAGCTCTTGCTTCAGCTAAGGAGCACTGTCAGCTCCTTCCAGGAGGCAGCCGAAGGCCACGGGCCAGCTCCCTCCTCTCACAACCAAGGCAGATCCACAGTTGGTGTGGTCATGGGCAAGTCCTTGCCTCATGGCAGAGATCTCCATGCACCAGGTGGGCCTCAGGCACTGCACAGGGGACAGGCAGGCAACTCCCTGCCAGCATTCTGGAACAGGAATGGAGACCTGGTGTGAAGCAGACAAGACTCAGTGGGTGCACCAGAGGAAGAATCTGGTATTTCCTTCTGGTGTCAACAGAGTCACTGGAAAAGAGAAATGTGCACGTATAAGGATGCAACACAGCGAAGGAGCCTGGTCTCTCTGCAGCATGCCAGAGATGTGGTACCAGGGCCCATCCCTGCCATGTGCCTCCTCCTGTCCTCCTATGAGCATAGCACTGTGCGGCACAGATCTAAAAGTTCCAGATCTGGGAGCTTCCCTGAGCACTCTGTGCTGTTTCAGGGATGTTGGCAGAATGTGTGTGGCTGGAGAAGGGCTGATGGGTGATGTAGGAGGCCCAGAAGTCCCCAAAGAGAAGCTCATTTCAGTTACTTTTCTACTGCTGCTACATAAGGCATGGGAAGGACTGCTGGGAATGAGGATCCTGCTTGTCTCTATTCTCTGCACTCAGTGAGCACAAGGAGACAGGATTAATCAGTCCATCCAAATAAGACAAAAGAAAACAAAAACCTAATTCCCCTCGGCAAAAGCAGCACTATTATTTCTACCATTATGAGCCAGTCTTCCATCACAGATAACACAGAGAGAGTTAATACTGTCAGCTCATCAGCTGTAAGCCTCAGTTCTTCTGTGACACAAAAACATTCATCTTCTTTGCTTTGAAGGACAATCGTATTGTCAGTTTGCCAATGAGGCGGAAAGATGATAACAGCTTTCCAAAGGAAGACTGAAATGAGCATTTTTAGAAACCTCTGTGCTGCTGCCTTGAGCACTAATACTTTAAAGAAAACTGGCTATCTCCAACTGCAAACTCAGTAGTGGCATCTGCATGGCCTTTGATGCCACTCACGCCCATGCTGCTGGCAGTCCAGGGCTGACAGTCCATTTGGATTTCTGGAGGTGTTCAAAAGACATGATCTTGGGCTCACTGCTAGCATGCAGCCTGCATCCAACTCACCCAGACCTTGCCACCTTCCCTGCTACTGCCCATCCACCTGCTCACCTAGCACAGAAACTCACCTTCTTTACCCTTTTAAAGCAGAAGCTCTAGATGGGATGAGTAGTCACAGGAAGAATCACTCTGTCCTCAAGAGCTGGGATCTCCTAGAGTAGGTACTTCAATTTTGCTTGTGAAAATTACCCTTCCAAGTTCTCTCTTCTGGTACTCGTTCTTCAGGAGATGAACATCCATCACAATGCTGTAGAGGACTGTCATTGAACTACTTTCTTTTGGCACAGGAGGTGTGCTAGAGGCTTGCAAATCCATCAAGCAGAACATACTTCTCTGTCTCACAATCACTAAAATCATTTTCTATAGATCAGGGTCTTGGTTATTACTCTATACACCTCTCACTTTCAGAGGGCATTAGAAACTATTCCTGATACAAACACTTCTAGTCCTTTGCATGACAGCAAAGCTTGGTCTGGTGGTTTACAAAGTAGTGTCACCACATGGAGCTTACAGCCTTTTGGCATCAAGTCTTTCTGCTGTTTCATAAAAAGCTATCTCACACATATGTGTACGTCATGCAGATCTGGGATTGCTCTATGGGAAGCCATTGGGAAAAGGTGAGTGAAGCTGTGAAACCTGTGCTTGCAACATAGGAGTAAAGGGGCCAGAAGAAGGTGCTATTTGCTCAGGATCTGCTGACACCCTGTTCCTGGATGTCAGAGGTGGTACTGCCCAGCAGTGATTAATTTGTTCCTTGGACAAGGGCTGGTGAGGTTTTCATTACCACCCTGGACCTCAGCCCTGATGGGATGCAGCACATGCACTGACTCGGAGCTCCTGGGCTAAAAGATGTGTGAGATGACATGCCCTCGGTGTGACTGTGGAGGACTGAAATCCTTGAGGTTATCTCCAGGATTAACAATTTGGTCTATGAGAAGACAGAAAACCTTTCGTTCGTGAGCTTAAGTCTCAAAAAGCCCTTGAAAGTAATGGCTTGGCTCACCAGCTCCAAGTAGTCATGCAGATGTGAGTTTTCTCTGCACATCATGTTGACCACCCTGCTCTCCAGACACAGCATCAGAAGAGTCACTTCTAACTATGAGAGCTACCTTACAGCCCATTACAAAAGGGTGCCTACAGCAAGACATGAAGAACAGAAGCAGCAATGCTGAAAGAGGATCAGTTCAAGTTGTACAACAATGCCATGGTTGAGTATGCTTCTTTTCTCTAACTGCACAGTAGCTGCATGCAGCCCCGACTTCAACACTAGGACAAATAAAAGAGGCAGAAAACCTAGCAGAATATCCAAGGGACCTACATCACAGTGCCATTTCCAGTTTAACTCCTTCCTGGCCATCTCAGTCATAACATGGGCCCATAAGTACAACAGTAGCTATCATTCTGAAAAAGATACACATAGAACAGCTGTGATATTTCCTTTTTTTTTTTGTCAAGGAACATGCTGCAAGAAGCACCTTTCGGAAGACAAAAGTCCTGCTGACTTTTCTTATAGTTCACTCTTTGCCACACTTGGTGAGCTGCTGCCCCTTTCATCAGCTTGTATGTCAGAGCAACATTTTAAACATTGACCTTACACTAACCATGACGGGGCACAAACAAGATTTCACATCATCTACTGTCTCTGTAAGTGAGTTCTGAAATACATCCAGCAGAAAATAACTTAATCATGCAACAAATTATTAGATGACAGACTTAGACATATTCTTTCCCAAGGGATAAATGCAGATACAACATAAAAACACATTTAAAGTGCAACATTGTCAAAGAAGACAAATCAGACTTAAATTTCAGTAGTGCCTCTGTTCTTTGATCTGCAAGTTCAGTGGAATGAAAATCTGTAGGTTTGCATTTGATTTAAAAAAAAAAGGATGCTACATGCAAGGCAGTAGCTTTATGACTTATTTTACATAGTATGCTCCAACATCATACATACTGAGCATCATAGGAAATGTCAGGGCAGCAAATCAGGACGTTCTGGTTTTTTGCTAGCTGCTTTGATAGACAGCACCCTCAAAGCAAGACAAGGCAGACTGGTATTGTAGAAATAAGGCACATTCATGAAATGTTACTGCTATAGCTACAAGAAAGATATTTCAACAGGTCCTTCTCAGCCCTAAGGCACTCTGATGGAAGGATTTGTCCTCATATCTCCTGTTCCAGAGAGAAATATAATCTGCATTTTCCATCTTTTCTCTGTGACTTTAGCAGAGTTTCCAGAACCCTGTGCTGAGAGATGAAATCTCTACTTGGGAAGCAAAGCTCTCTATGCAGAAGCTATTACTTATTCTCCCTCCACAAGTAAATCTCTCTACAACTGCCAACACCATTCCTAGCCCACTCCAGTCCACAGGTCTCAGAGATCAGCCTCACACCATTCTGTGACAGTCAGCAAACTCATTCCTGATGACAACCTGCACCAGGTGGTAGCTCACTCACACCACTTTCTTCAAGCTGAGTTTAAATTTTAAGCATATTATATTGCATAAGGAGAATCTTAATGTAGCTAGTGGCTAAAGTTTAATGTCACCAGGTTGAGTAAGAAATAACTTGAAGTCTAGCAGTGTTGCTGCTAAGCTGTGAGCAGCACAGTGCTGAGCTCTCTGCTCTGTTCCAGCTATGCACAAGTGCTATGCAGCACTCCCAGGAACTGTCAGCCCATAAGGACATGAATAAGCCTTAATGGCCCTTACCAGCCTCTCCAGGACCTCCAGGCCCACCCTGCCCATGGGCCCAGAAGACATTTCAGCTCAGCCCTGGAATTTGGGTCCCTGCTTGGGCTGTGCTGACATTGGCTTGAACCACAATCATGGACGAAATACATTTGTCAGTTCCTCATCTGTTCCCTTTGCAAAAAGGTATCTGGAAATAGAGAAGCCAGTCATATTTTCTCAATTGTATTTTCGTTGTCAGCATGTATTCTTTTTTCTTTCCAATTCACAGGAAATAAATTCAACATTTCAAAATAGAAACAGTGTAGTGATATTTTATCAGCTTTCAGAAATGAAAGCGTGGGTATTTAATGAAGCTTTAATGCTTCCTACCCCAGCACTTAATTTCAAACCATCCAAAGACTCTGCAATCCAGAGTTCTTGAGTACATACATACTGAGTGAAAGTATGCATAATTAAATAATACTGCATCACAGTTGCCAAACAACTTTATCCATTAACGAACAATGAAAACTTTAGTTGTACTAATGGAAAGAGCCAGCTCCTCCTGGGTGTACTTCAGACCATCTTATTTTAAATGCTGGATCTCACCTTGATATCCGCCTTACAGTGTGGGTGAACTACAGTCATATAAATGCCTCTTTTTTATTTTTTTTCCATTACCTAGACAAGAGTTAGTGAAAACAGTTCAGACAGAGATGCCTGTTCTTTGGATATGTCTGTATGTCTATGAATCTCATTCCAGCCACCAAAAAAACAGACTAAAACAATTGGCATACAGCTTAGATCTCTAAAGTCTCCCTGTACTTCTTTAGCTTTATGGGTTTTGGCATAAATTCCATCAGCAGTAATTTATAATTTCCTGGCAGATGATTGCTGCAAAAGCTGACTAGTATTGGATCTGTCACTGATTCCAGCAGCAATCCCTTAGAAACACCACCGTTCTGTGATGATTTTCCCACCATAAACATTTACTTCCTGTAATATTTGCTCTAATGGTACTGGGAGCTAACTCCAGGTGCCATGCAGCTGTGAATATTGTCTAGCTACATAGCATAGTTGCTCTATGCTACAAATATTATATAGCCTATCTGCCAAACAACTTGCTCTTTTCCCAAAAAAGGAAATCAGGCATGTTTGATAAAACATTTTCCACAAACTACCACGCACAGTGTCAGGTCAGACCTCCCAGCCTCCATTAGCACCTCCTAGCTCAGCATGCCCTTGACTGTGGCTTCTCAAACCTGTCCCTCCCCCTGCTCCCAGTCTCCTTCAGTCAACCACACTGAAGATTCCTGTTCTCAAACCCTGATATACAGCATTCCATCAGATGGTGCCATATCATTCCCAGCCCTTGATCTTCTCCTGTAATCCCTCCAACTCCTTTCCTCTCTCTTTTCTCTGACCTGTATATTTGTGGCACAACAATGTTCTTTTATTTCAGCCAAAAATTAAACAAAGTGCTCCCTAAGCAGATCAAGCTTTTTACCCACCTCCTATATATGGAGAAAAAGAATACGAGAGCATAAATACTTATTACTTTCCTTAATATTCCAGGTTCCTCACATTCTTCCCTTCCATTTGCACTGGCTGTTCCAACTGGCTGAATTTCACTGTCCAGCAGTCCTTGATATTGGGGACAGTGAAGGATGGAGCAGCAGAGAGATCACACAGGTCTGGTTATCTTCACCTGTACAATGATATTGCAACTGCAACAACTGATATTTGGCTGTGGATTGCGGGCTTTTTAACAGTTCCCAGTCAGCTACAGCAGGAAATCCATCCTGACTGCAATTATTTTAGGTGCTACCTGTTTGTGGTTGTAAAATACTCACTGCAAAACACTTAGGCTCAGTGTAAATAGACGAGTGGATATTGTTGCTCACCATAGATTTTCTGAATTCCTTGGAGGTCATCCTGGGGCAGTTTGAAGTTGTGTGTTTCCATGTACTGGTAGAAAGGAGCCATGATTGCGCTGGGATCATTGGAGTGTTCCAGACCCAGCGCGTGTCCCAGCTCATGGACTGCAACCAGAAAGAGATCATTCCCTGTGGAAGGAAGGCACAACTGGGTTAATACGCAGCCAGAACCTGACACAATCCCAAGACCTGCCTGATCAGTAGTGCAAGAGGTAACTGCTTTGTGATCCTAATGCACTGTGTGTCACATGCCAGTGTCAGCTGAGGGAGAGGGCTTTAGTCCTGAAAGCTTGGGTAGCTTTTACAGACGTCACACAACAGGCAGGAGGCACCTAGCTGATGGCCACATGAAGATCCATTAGACCAGTTAAAGCAGGCAAATGCCTGGAGTAGAAGTCTGTAGACTCTCTTGCAGAAAAGAAAATGGCCAGCAGGCTCCTTGGATACCACAGGCTCCGTACCCCAGTGCTGCTAGCAAAGGTGAGAGCACTGCCAATCTCCCAGTCAACAATGATGTACGGTGGGAAAGGAGACTCTTCCCCACTCCAGGTCCCCCAGTACCATCCTCTGGTCTGACCTGGACCACCAAATCCTAGGGGTGAGCAGCAGTGCACCAGCCAGGCCTACAAAGGCAGGAGCTGGGACACAGACAACCAGGGCTAACGTGCCACAACACACTTGTGATATCAGGAACAGCCTCATCTCCCCCAGCACAGGTTCCTCAACGTGCTTTTACTCTGCTAAACTCCTGGCACTGCCAAGTCAGTGGGAGGAGTTGATATAACAGCCCTACAGGACACTACGTGCCACTGTCACAGACATACACTCCTCTTCAGCCCCATGGATCTGGGGCCCCAACCTCCTTGATCTAGAGTGTTCCTTGGATGCTCTACATCTTGAGGGCATCTTGACATGGAAGGTGACACAGGCAATGCTTCTGTGAAGGGTGAAGACACAGACAACAAGGACAGATTTAATAATTGCCCTAAGCCAATAAAATGAGCCCTCAGTCCTCCCTAAATGGGTCTTATCAGTTTGGTGGGGTTTTTTGGCAAGACACAAAATAAGAGCAAAAAACTGGCAGTCAGGCACAGGAGAACATGGCAGCATCCACTTAGCAGCTGCTTTGCAGCATGTCCAACTGCATTTCTACATCTTCAAACCACCCAACTTAAAGTAACAGACTTCAGTTTTGTGTACGTGGCTGAGGTGTCCTTGGGATAGGAGTCTCAATAGGGATTCATGTTTAAGAAAAATGGTCATGTGGAATCAGAAGCCTGCAAGTCTTTAGAGCAGGGTACTTTGCCAGCATCTCAAGACATTCTTGCCAAAAGCCAGTAATAAACAGTACTTAACTGGTCATATTTATCACACCAACATGGTTGTATCATCCAAACATCTGAGTTGGAGAGAATATGCATGACATGTAAAAATACACCTTTCAAATCAATATTCAAATACATGTTCAAATAGAAACATCTGAAGAAATAGATGGGTTAAAATCTAGCCATGCATTTATTTTAAACACCAGAATTTCTGTATTCTGGAAATCCAAATGGAGATTTGCTTTTCTTCCTCTACTTCTGGAAAATCTGATGCGTACTGAACTAGTCAGTAGAATATTCAATATCTTAGTGTAAAATGCATTAAGTGGTTACATGGTGAAGCTTGGACCAATTGTTTTCCATGGGTTTTCAAATACATCCAAGCTTAGAAGATGCACTCAATTTTCAAAAGCAATTCAAAGACTCAACACCATGTTAGCAATTGGACTTTGTTTCCTGTAGCACTTTAATGTTCATGAAAACATAAATTCTCATCGCCACAATTCACACACAGGAATCCAACTAAAAGCCAGTCCATACTGACTTTAAGGAGAAAAGGGTTGTGCCCATGCTAAGAGGTTGGAGACTTTCTCCCCTCACCAGTTTGGTGGCATTCTCTTCCTTGCTGAAGTATCTGAAGAGTTCTGTATTGACAGCATGTCTACCATCACTCTGCAAGTTTGCATACAGGTCTAGCTGAATCATTTGCCTCTACATGGGCTGTACTAAGCTCTACCAGGAGCATAATATCTGATGCTATCTTCATTTAAAGTAGGTTTAAATAATCTTCCATCACTTCTTTCTGTCCCAAACAAGTAATAGCCCATTCTACTTCTGGAAAACAGATCTATACAAGCTCATTCCAGGTTGAGGCTGGAAGTAACCACTGGAGACCCCTCTGTCCAAGCAGGGCCAAGTAAAGCAGGTTGTCTATGTCTGTACCAGTTTAGGTTTTTTGCACCAGAAAGCCCAAAACTGGACACAACACTCTATATATGCCTTCACTGCTGCTGAGTGAGGAAGGATCACCTTCCCTGACTTGCTGGCCTTTCCTAATGCAGCCTTATGCTGTTGGCCAGTCACACACCTGGCTCACATGCCCACCAGGACTCCCAGATCCTTCCTGCAAAGCTACTTTCCACTCTGTTGCCTTCTCAGATGTGCACAGTGTTATTTCTCCCTCTGTGCAGAACTTTGCATTTCTCTTTCCTCAGTTTAATGAGGTTCCTGTCAGCCCACTTGTCCAGCACGTTGATGTTCCTCTGATCACAACACTGCTATCTGGTGTATCAACCACTCTCAAGCTGAGCATCATCTGCAAAACTGCAGAAGTTCTCTTTACTGTAAAAGGCTGGGAGTTTCACAGCATGAAATATTGCTCATTTTCCTTTTCAAATTGTAGGCTATGATCTCTGAAAAGAAAATATCAACATATAAATCCATTGCCTAATAGATGCAACTATCTTTTCCAGCAGCCCTTTGCATATTCACGCTGCTTGGAAACTTAGCTGATCTGCAGGCACCTTCAGAGGAGCTTAAAAAAAACTCTGGGACTGTTTCTGACAGTTCTCAAACACATTACAGTCTCTGGCCATGTTCTGCACAGGTCTTGTCTGAATACTACTCTCTTATTGATGTCCATCTCTTTAGGAGTAAAATTCAGGAGAATAAGTAGTTTTGTCTGATACTCTCCTGCTCTACAGAAACATCAGACACTCAGATAAAGCTCCTTCATTCCCTGTTCAATCCTGGCCACCCACAGCCAGGAGCAAGGAACCAGTTAACTCTGTATCCAGTATATACCAGCCTCCCGTGGCAGAGAGCACAGTACAGAAAGAATGGGCTATTCTGGTTTATGTTTGCAGGGAAAGCTCTCCTGAGATGTCCAACAATTTTTACTCACTTGCACCATCTGTACAAACTAAATACGCTTGGTCAGTGACCTGCCAGCACTGCCTCCCTCCTGGTTCTTAGGAGGCATCCCAAAGTCCACCAGAAATCACCAGACAGCAGATAAGTCCACACAACCAAGGAGAGTTTCACAAGTTGGTCCACTGAGTAAAATAGGTTGCTTTGCTATGTTAAAACAGAGTAACAGTTCATTTATGGTATATGTTCCTTACCAAAACAATGCTATCACCAGAGAAAGTTTTAATTGACAGCCCACCTGTAACAACATAAAAACATTCATTTCTCATTACCATTATCCAGACAAACAAACTGATCATCTTATGTTCAATTTAACAGTTTTGTTACTCTCCTTGTGTACACCGGACAAAGAATATGCACAACTATAAACATACTTTTATGTTGAATTTCCTTAATTAAAATAAAGATCAATTAGAATAAAGCCCCTTTTAGCAGATGTATTCCCAGTTGAACTGGCTGAGTTAAGATATATTGCAATATAGTCACATATCAAAACCAGGTCTTCAGTCAAGCACTCTCAAATTGTTTACTAACCTTCCCTGCAGAAACCCATGGTTTTACTGCACTAACATAAAGAACACTACAGGCACAGATTAACAGATTCATCAATTATTCTCCTTCTAGACATGTATTCCATGCTTCTTTTAGTTCCATCTTCAGCTGGAGAAATGACTGCTGAATCAGATAACAGACATTGTGGGGAAGGTTTCTGTGGAACTGCTAGCACATATCTTCTTTTATAGTTTTATTCATTTTGACCATCAAAATTCATATAGAAATATTTGGCTAAGAAACACTTTGCATATTAAGGTGTCCAAATTATGGAGATAAGCAAAAAACCACTCACTAGCATGTTCATCAGCTTATAGTAATGGGTCACAGATTACTGTGGATATACTGTGATACTGCTATCAGTATTTATCACCGATTATGAAAGCTCTGTAGAGCATCTGGCACAACAGAATGTAAAACCAGGGCAGAGCAGGTGTGTAATTTAATAACACTGTACATCTAGTTAATAATGGCAGGCAATTGTGAATCTATGATCTCTACCACATTACACTTTAAGCAGTATCATCATGATAACACTGAGCTACTTATAGCAGCTTACTCAGACAATTGAAAAGACATGTGTAGGTTACATTTTTGAAATTTTATTAAAAGTAAAAACGATACTGAAGAAGTCAGATCATTGTTTGTGACAATACCATACCTAGAGTGATTACAGAAAAAATGGTGTGAACTATAAACATGATTTTAAAATACACTAAAATGACCCGTTCAAGTCCACCAACTGTTTTCCAGGCACAACTTAAAGAAGCTTTAGGGCTACTCTAAGCTATGCCTTGGTACTTGCATCTTCAGACCTGGCAGGTCTGATCCGTCAAACAGAGTATGCCATTCGTTTTGTGCTCTTCCATTCACTCCCACAATATGCTCTGCTCAAGAAATGCTTTCAATCTTCTTGCACATGATGATCTGTAGAAGTGATGATATTGCTCCTTCATTTATTCGCACTGGACAATGAAAAGCTGTTTCCCACATTCCATCTAAAAAGGAAAAAAATAAAAAATAAAAACATGTTAAAAAGAAAAAGAATCTTCCCTTTGTTCCTAAGCTGTTAAGAGTTGTAAATTTAGCAGTGAATAAGATACATCTTAAAGATTTCATTTTAGAATCTTTAAATAGCTTCACTAAGAAAGAAAAGAATGATATGTGGTCTTAACAGAAATCAGCCATGTAATGAACTGTTAACATACTCAGATCGCAGGGAATATCTCCATAAAGACAATTTGACCAATTTTTCTTGTCTGCAACATAAACACATCGAACAACAGCAATGTTAACTCACACAAGATGCAAGATGCTCTTCTTTATGATAGTTTTCCAACCCCTTTTAAATTTTAATTATTTATTTTGAAGTCCTCACTTGACTTTTCTGAACAGACTTCCTCAAACTAAAACTCAATTGCAGCTGCTCAGTTTCATCAAGGCTGATGAGCCACAGGTGTAAGTACTCAGTGGAGCTCACCCTGGAGGAATTGACCTGTAGCCAGCAACTGAAGGTGAATGCTCCTGGTCAGGGCAAACAACTCATAACTTTTGAAGCATTACCAGGTGGGAGTCACAGACCCCTCATGGAAGTCTTCATGTGCCATAGCAGACCTTTCATAATGTTTTGTGAACAAATACATTAATATTAGCCCTCAGAACTCCTGGTTCAGGGAAGTGTTGAACAGTCTGTACCATTACAGTCAGCATGGTCACAACAGCCTAGTTTAAACTTTTATCATCTGGAAAAACAGTTCATATCACTGGACAACTCAAAGCAGGAGTCTCTGTCAACTAAGGTGTCAACTCTGTTACAGACATGCCAATAAGAGACTCACATCCTTTTAAGACCAAGTGACTGCAGGACAGAGAATCAGGAATCATGAAAGATAGGTTTGCTTTACTGTCTCCATAAGGCAGTGTGCAAAGTAGGTTTGTTAGTTGTGTTACAGACCTAACTGATGCTGTGCTTCACCCGAGATAGTACTGATAGCACTATGAAACCAATCTCCTGTGAAAATTTTGAGAAAAAAAATGTAATTTTTTCTGGAGTGGTAAAACCTTAACTGACTAAGGGATGTGGAAGCAAGAGCAAGCAGTCAGAAACAGGGGAAGCAGTGACTGCTTTCAGCTGGCTCAGCAGGCAGGCATGGAAAGAAATAAGAACATTCTACTCAAAACTCTGTCCTGTGCATTCCCACAAGTACAGATTTAAGTGTAGCTTGTTACTCAATGAACTAATACTAAGTAATCATGGAATCATAGAAAAGCCTGGGTTGAAAAGGACCACAATGATCATTTAGTTTCAGCCCCCTGCTGTGTGCAGGTCGCCAACCACCAGACCAGGCTGCCCAGAGCCACATCCAGCCTGGTCTTGAATGCCTGCAGGAATGGGGCATCCACAGCCTCCTTGGGCAACCTGTTCCAGTGCAATCATCCCCAAACTGAAAGCCCTCATTTAACTTCTGTATCATAAAGATGTATTAATATGCTCCCTTCGTAACTCATGAGAAGGGATTTTTACTCAACTCTGACCACAAATGACCTCTGTTACTCATCAGCAGTCAGTTGGTGGCAAATGTTATCTATTTTGCTCAGAAACCTTAAACAGCAT
This sequence comes from Phasianus colchicus, assembly GCF_987193195.1. Taxonomy (NCBI): domain Eukaryota; kingdom Metazoa; phylum Chordata; class Aves; order Galliformes; family Phasianidae; genus Phasianus; species Phasianus colchicus. The sequence goes on from NC_143452.1 coordinate 1,661,910, forward strand.
GGAACACAACATTTTCAAGGTTTCTTTCTTTTTTTCTTTTTAAGCAGAAATTTTTAATAGAAATTTTATTAGCATAGCATTGCTTTATCTGGTAGAATACATGGTAAAGGGAAATACTTATAAAAACAGAAAATGTAGATGACTTTCATTCCATTAGTCTAGGAAAAAAAAAAAAGTAATACATTATCTAGAGCTTTCCTTTTTCTTTCTTTCTTTCTTTTTTTTTTTTTTTTTTTAAAGGGAAAAGCAAATACTGAAAGCTAACAATGTGTAAAATAATAAAGCAGAAGAACCAAATTATTGTTCACACAGATACGGCTGATGAAGTGAAAAAGTGCAAGTCCAAAAAATGCTAAAGTCTACCTTACTGCAAATAGTAAGGTTTACAGAGCTGACCCAGCTGGGGAACAACCAGGAGCATTCCATAACAATTAGAAGGTTGATCCAGTGTGCTCAAAACAGACCTGGCATAGGCAATGTGAACAAGCTGGTTTGTATTACTTAGAGCTCTTACTGCCAACCAGCTTGAAATGATTCTCGACTCCAACTGCTGGCAACAGAGAAGTGCTGTTCTGGGAGCTACAAGAGGAGCATTTTGTCACAGAGGTGTTTTCTACTACAGACAGGAGACCTATCTCACTATCTTTGTCCTTCTGACACAGAATGTTCCTGATGGCACTATAAAGACTGAGCAGGTCTGAGAAGTAAGACAACTGGGATGCAAAAGTTTCCCCACTCAAAGTGGTACTCTTGGTAGATTTGGGTAGAGAAGGTCACGCTGGTTAAATTATCTTCAACATCTTGTACTCTCTCTACTTCCGAAACAGGAGGAAGAGGTCTGGAGTATTGGCTATTGTTTCAGTGCTGATGCTGCAAACTACCTCTGACTGCAATTAGAAAAATCTTTTTAAATAATTCACTTATTTTCCTTTATTCTCTTCCTGACTGCCTATTATTTCATTTACTGGCTCATTCAGTGGAATAGAGCAAGTTTATTTGAAATATTGCTGTGTTTTGGCCTGCTTCCCATTATCTGTTTTCGGATCACAAAGTTAAAAGGCAAAAAGATTTTGTGTCTCACCTTGATTCTCACGTTCTGCCTTTGTATATTTTTTTTCTCCTTTTTATGGGAATGACACCATTCTGATTCCTACTGGCTCCTTCCTATGAATCTCAGCACATCCAATTTTCTGTGGAAAGAAGTGAAATATTTAATTTTTTTTTAATAAAGAAATCAGTAGGTTCCAAATACCTAAATACCTCCATTCATACACTGCAAATCAAACTAACATTGACAAAAGCAATAGATATTTTCTTTTCACAGAACACTGCAAGCAGAAAGTATACTTAAAAGTATACTGCTTTGAAAGTAGAAATTGCATTCAGCTGTAATCAATAACTAGCACTGTCAATATTGCAAAGCTTTCATATTCTTTGTTCTAACAAATTTGTTGCACTAGCTCAGCACTACTGCAATGCCACTTCTATCTTTGCAGAGTGACTGCACATAACACAGAAGAAAGCACTACTTACAGAGATGCTGTCCAGTAGTGAAGAAGAATCTGAAGACAGAAGTCCTCCTTGTGTGCTGGTGGGCTTTCTCTCTTCACTTTATTTTCTTAATTCACAAAGTAAGTGGAACATCTGTTCCATGAGCAGCTACAACAACTAACAAGTTTCTCTGGTGGAATTAGTTTTTTTTAATTATAATTTTCTGGTCCTTTACTTAAAGCCTTCTATGTTTTTGTTGTTGGACACAACAGGGATATAACCTCCAATTGTTGCTTATTTAAGCGACTTGATTTTTTATTATTATTATTATTTTTATTTTTACCACAGGTGGCTGTTATGAAACTATGCATCTATATACTTGCTCAAATTCAGTTCAACATTAAATTTCGATTTCAGAGAAATCTGGCTTATGGGAACTGGTCTTTGAGCAGTTATGGGATGAAACCAATGTTAAGTAGGTATAAGACTACTGAACTGTTTTGGTTTGGTTTTTTTTTTCAGTGGAGTGAATTACTATAAAAAAGCCTGACAGAATAAGTGGAAATCTTAATACAATCTTATGCCCCAGAACTTCCAACATCTTTACAAAAGTCTTTCAGAGAACTGGTCTTCTGCAACAGAAGATAACTGAGTAGCTTCAAAACACTTCTGGTTTTCTCTCTGAAAAGTTCTGATGCTTGTTTTCAACAACAGTGCCAGAAGCCTGAAAAATAATGATGGATTCAAAATGCCATTTATTAGAACAAAACTCTTTAGATGTGGAGATGTTCTTTACCTGAGAAATCAGAGAAAGAAAATTAAAAATGTATTTAACAGCCAAAAAGCAACATTGTAGGTATACTGTGTTATGATTACATGTGCTGTTGAGTTGCTCATTATATTGATACTTGGTAGATTTTCTTCCTTGTCCTCAGCGTTTCCTTAGAAAACTAATATTAAAGAAGCAGTGCAATGAACATAGAGGAAACAGGATTAAATTTCAGAATAAATTGAGGATAAATGTGGGAAGGGGTTAAAAGCAGCTATATTTTCTTTTTTAGCAAGCATGCACTGTATCTGTACAGTTCAGATAGGTGGACTACAAGCAGACTGTACAGACATCACAGAAAAGTGCAAATAAAGAAAATTCAACAAATTTTAATCAAAGGCATCAGATAAGATGAAAGTTGTGTAATAGGCAATGGCTCCAAAGTGATGTCATATGGTGACCTGTCTAAATAAAAGGCAAAGCTGCTTAATAAAAGGCAAACTGTTACCCTAACACACATCCAATACATTTATAGTACTAATCAGTGATGCTTACAGCAACATTTACATAAAATACTGCCATCTACCTTTCTATGCACATCAGTCCTCCCTCGTGAATAATGACAATATTAAAAGATTCCCTTCTTATTAAAAGGAATCTTTTACTAAGAAGGGAATCTGCTGCCATCATTTTATAAGCTGAATACCTTCTTACAGCTCTGAGCTGCTGTAGGAAGATTAAAAAAAAAAAAAAAAAAAAAAAAGAAATCTAACTAGTATAGAAGTCTGTCTGACCTACACCCACTACAGAGAGCAGAACCATTACAGTAAAAGTACAAAGTGCTGAAGATTCATCACGGTCTGATACACGCCTAAGTAGGGGCTAAGTGAAACAGAACCTTATGTAGCGCTTCTGGAACCTGATTTGAACTGTTTTCTGTGTGAAAATTCCTCTTTAACAAACGAGAAGCACACACTAAGTGATGCAAGTCTTCCTGATGTTTATTTCCTAGAAGAACCCGATCCCACCTGCCAGCCTTGTGGGCATGCCTGGTACCTATGGGCGATCTGGGGCTCTGAGAGCGTGGAGAAGTGTCTCTTTGTGCAACTGAATTCCACAGAGGAAGCAGGGATGAGAGGCTTCTGCCTTTAGGAAAAGGGATACAACTATCAAAGGAATCTGGAAGGCCTGTGATATCCGTACTGCCAAGACAGAAAACAACAAACCCCCAAGCAGCAGACACCACTTAAGGAGAGAACAGAACAGTTCAGTTGGAAGGGACCTACGAGAATCATGGAATCCAACTGCCTGCCCAGCTCAGGGCTAACCAAAAGTAAAAGCACATGATGGAGTGCATTGTTCAAATGCCTCTTGAAAACCAACAGGCTGAGGGCATCACTAGGAAACCTCTTCCCATCTCTGACCACCCTCACAGTACGGGGATGTTTCCTGAAGCCTGCTCTGAGCCTCCCCTGGCTCAGCTCTGTGCAGTTCCCATCCCACCACCACTTCCCAGGAGCAGATCCCAGCAGCTCCCCCTCCTCAGGGCTGCAGGGCACGGTGAGGCCGCCTCTCAGCCTCCTGCTCTTCAGACCAGGCAACTCCAGGCACCTCACAGCACACATCTCCCAGCCCTGCTGCCCGCTCTGCGTCCTCATCGGGACGCTTCCAAGGACCTTAATGCCCCTTTCACATTGTGCAGCCCACGCAGAGCTGCACACAAGACTCAAGGTGAGGCCATACCAGTGCTACAAACAACGGGAGAATTCCCACTTCTGACCAGCTGGCCATGCTGCGTGTCTGCCCTCAGAGCTGGGCACACTGCTGGCACACTGCTGGCACACTGCTGGCACCAGTGCCCCCAGTCCCTTCCCACTGAGCTGCTCCAGCCAATAGCTCCAGGCTGTGTGCACGCTCTGCACAAGCTGCCTCCACAGATTAGATTCAGGTCAGAGAGGCGCACCTCCTCCCCACCAACAGGCAGAATTTTCCCCTTGGAGGCTGTAACACTTACTTGCAATCAGTAAGATTCTCCTCCAAAATCAAATTCTAGCCAGAATTTCTTCCTTGAGATCCTTGCTGAGCACTGACACCCACCAGCTTTGATGGCCTCTGGCTGTCCCGAAAACCCTGCTGAGCATATGCTGTGTCCAGATGGCAGCTTGAACATTTGTTCTGCTGTCCAGCAAGCTGTTCACTGAAACAGCATTTGTCCTTGTGGTGGAAACACAGAGAGAAGCCTCTCAGTTTTTCTCTGTGGCTAACACAAGCCTTCCTGCCAAACAGCTCAGACCCTTTTCCTCCACGATTCCTGCAGAAGCTCCTGAAGGCGCTGCCCCTTGCACTCAGTGACACAAGCAGGTACTGGCACTGCAAACAGGAACTAACAGCTGTAACAGGTTGGCATACACTGCACACTCAGTGGCTTGGTGCTAACAGCACACATGGACAGCAACAGTCTTATAAAATAAAAAAAAAAAAGAGAGGAAGATTTTTAATGGGATTATTAATGATGTTATTTGCAATGTTAATTGGGGGATTAAAACTGATTTCCTGTAATTAAGCCAGGTTACAAATGTTTGAGTAGTCAGGTATGAGACCACACATGCATAAAGTGGATATTTAACATGTCAGTTTAGTTTCTGCCACTTGGTAGGATACTTTTTCAAGCTATTATTGGAGATTCATACAAATATATTATTAACAATTTAATATAAAGGCTAGAAAATACTTGCTTTGGTCCAGTTAACAAAGGATTTAATGCAGCACATCGATGTTTGATTCAAGTTAGGTAAGATACTGAGGCAGCCAAGGAAGCAGTCACACCACAGCCCAGTCTGGGTGCCCTCTTTCAGGCACAGGCTTTGCTGCCTACAATGAACAATGTATGGCAGCAGCTGTGAGTCCTGAGACAGCTATTTTGAAGTGTGCTCAGCTTTTCCTGCAGTGTATTTTACATGAAAAAATGCCCAAGGCTTGGAGAAAGCATGGCACAGTTATCTTTGATGTGCTTTCTAGTAATAGAAACAACTGAGATACTGAGGCTGCATTCATGAGCAAACGCTCCAAGCAGCCACCTGGCCCACAAGCAACCCATACCAACGTACCACTAAAAGACAACAAATTCAAAATGGCTTCAGCTGCCTCCACGTGCCCACACACCGAAGCGTAATAAACTGGAGCCTCTGCTGCCACAAGTCTGGGGTGAGCTGAGGGCTGAGTGCTGCTTTCATTGCTTCTGAGAAACACCTTCCAGGAAAAATAAGAGAGACGTCCTCCTATTGCGATCGCTCCAGTGCCTCCTCGTTGCGTGGTTGTGCAGCTGATTTATTTCTAAATGAAAACCACACTCCTCTTTTTCGGTTGCTTCCTGTTTGCCACATCACTTCTCTCGTTTGCCTTGATTCTTCTGAATTCCAAGCCTGCCTGATGCTTGTAGCAGCTCCCAGCGACACCCTCCTTCGAAAACTTAGCAAAGGAATTCTGTACACATGACAAGGACAGCTTCATGAATTCAGCTTCCTACTCAGCTTGGCATATCCTTATATTAGCTAAACTAGTTTTCTCCATAGCTTACTTATGACAATGTGAGAGAAGGTAGTAGAATTAACACGATAAATCAGCAGTCATGAATTGAAAGCACAGTATTACTTAGCTAAAAGAACTGTATGCAGAAGAGAAACTGTATTTAGAATATAGAGTGAAGGGGACTGCATTTATCTCTTCACAGCAGAAAATACAGATGTGTTGGTGCACACACCCCTATGACCTCAGTCTTGGACAACCAGCATCATGCCTATAGCAATCACATCACTGATTTTAATGGACATGGTAACACTCATGGTGTCTGCATAGGCAAAGTCAGTATAATGATGACCATGCAAAACAATGAGCACTTGAATTTCAACCGACTGGCTGCTGTGATAAACTGCTGTTGAAGTTCAGCTGGTTACCACGGGGTGTTTTCACATGATTGATACTTCGATGAATGGGAGCTCTAGGACAGGCTGTGCAGAGAGGTGGGGTACTGCCCTTCTCTGAGTGTATTCAGAACCCACACGAGCACTTTGCTGCACAACCTGCTCTGGGGAACCTGCTCTGGCAGAGGGGGTGGAATGGAATCTCCAGAGGTCCCCTCCAGCCTCTACAAATCCGTGATGTCATATTTTCCATAGACAAGAGATGGCTGTTTACACAGAAACATCCATTCACACCTTCATTTCTCCTGTCCAGATGAGACTTCATGTGAAATGTTTTGTTTCTGTCCACACAACTCACACTGCTACTGAAGACTCTCAAGTAGCTCCTCTGTGGGGTGACAGTAGCATCTTGTCATGGATTTAGTGCAGCTCTTCAGGTGCTACAACACAGTAAGACAAATGTAGACCAACAAAAGCAAACCTTCAAGTCGTATGGTTTTGTAACAAAACCACATGGACTAAATAAGAGCTCTCATCATCCAAGTGTTCCGCAGATCCATGGTGCCAGCCTCAGCATCCTGACACACTGACCAGAGGTTTACCTTTACAATTAGCACACGGACAGACCATTCAAATTTTCCTTACAATTAACACATTCTTATCAGGAACTGAGCATTTTACAGGTTCCTTTTTGCATAGGAACACATGGAAGAATGCTTTGCTACTGGTCTGCTGGTAATGTGTGGGTTTTTTTCACTGAGAAATTTTTCAGTTCTATATTGCCCCCTAAATACCAATCATAAGAACAAGCAAGGTAATGTGTGAAGAAATATTTCCTATTAAAGAGGCAATACTGTCCTTGCTAACATCTTATTTCCAACAAAAAAAGGCAGTGAACTGATCACAGTCAAGAAAAAAGGAGAAACTCTCTAAGACCTGCTAACCACATTTCAAGTAAAATGTATCAGAAAGTGAGAACTTGGAGCTGGTGAGAGTTGTAATGACAAGAAATTGTGAAACAGAAGGAAAAACTCTCCTACAAAGGCCTGGGCCACCTCTAGCAATAAGACAGGACATTTTCACATTGGCACATCAAGGCTAAGAATGCAGGCAAATCAGTCATATTCAGTGCCCACATTTACAATGCTGAGTACAGTTCACCCCATCATCCTCCACGCATGACATTCCCCTTCTACCATCAGCAATTCCTTTAGATGCAGAGGACAAATATGATCACACCATTCTCACTTCCCTTACTGGTCACTTTTATAGACGTTTTAAAATAATTATGCCATCCAGATAATGCTGCACTCAAATGCAGAAGTGACATTTATGCTCTGGAAAGGAAAGCTCAATGCTTTAATCAGTTTCCACAAGCAGCAGAGTGCACACCAGTCTCTCAAACACCAACCAGAGGCACTCTGAGGACAGCACCCAGCAGCCTGGCAGCACAACAGAAAAATGCACCATGTGTTTTAAAGAGCCATCATGCAAGACACAGTTTTCATACAAAAAGAGACCTTCAACTCATTGTACACACTGTTCTCAAATGATGTCCTAAAACGTACACAGAAAAAAAAGAAAGAAAATCTCAAGACAGTGACAGTGTCATACCATCATACCATAGGGGAAGTTTTTTCCAAAGCCACCCCTCTGAGTTTTTAAAATGCCTCCCATCCTTGCTGAGCTTGTTATAAGAAGGAAGCTTGTGGGTTAAAAAAAAAATGTACAACTTGCCAAAAGCTTTCTTTCCACCTTCCTGTAAGGAGCTCCTGTTCCAGCGCTTCCGAGGAGTCCTGGGACTCACCGTGTGCATCCACTGATGGCACACAAAAGCGGCTCTCACAAGGCAACTGCTCACTCTCTGATTCTCAATCTTGATCCTCAAAGAATCCTATGAACTGCCTATCAGCCACAAACACAGGAATTAAAATTCATAACATCTCGAAGATAGCAGAGTGCTTTTCCACCACACCATCATCTCCCACGCTCTCCACAACCCACAGGCTATAACCTCTTTTTATTTGATCATTTAAACATGCCAGGAAAGATTTCTTCTCTTTCCCTGAGAAAATAATTATCTCATAACTGCTGCTTTCCTTCAAATTTGCATTTCCATATTGAATTTAGCAGCTCTATTTCTCATCAAAGATGATCTGATAGATGTCAATTCAAAACTCGGGGATTTTCTCCATTTGCATTCCATTCTGACAGAAAGCTGCAACAAGAATGCTGTCTGGTTGAAGAAAAAGTATCACCACTGCATTTGTTCTTAGACATCATGGCCACACAAAGGCTCCTATGCATTTATACTATTTAAAAATCAAGTCATTTACATGCCAAAAACTCCTAACCTTTATAAAATGTTTCAAAATGTGATTTTTGAATCCACATTCTTTCTAGCACATTGAAGTTGGTGGAAATTCAAGATCATTGTAAAATTCTGGTTTTCCAACTTAAGAAGTTTTACAGATCACCACAATCCTGAATCAGAGGTTTTAAAATAAATCAGAAAGTGCACATTGTCACTTGACAGCAAGATAAAGCCACAAAGACACAGAAGCTTTTCATTGCTTAATATCAAAAAAACAGTTCTTCTAATCATCTGCCTTCCTTAACAAGGCAGCCAGCCCCATCCTCTGACAGAAGGAATAATGACTGCACTCAGATTGTGGGAAAATAAATACAGACTCAAACTATTTGAAACACAAATGCCTTCACTCTCTCCATTTTCTGTTCATCACTACAACCAGCTATTCACCCACGCTAAGCATTCCGTGGGACACAGTTTACATTCCATGATCCTCCTGTTCATCTCGTCCCCCAGGAAACACAATCTTCTGCTGCAACATTGGCCCAGATCTCAAGATACCCAGTGAGCAAGAAGATGCATCCCTCTGTTCAACCCTCAGCATGTACACATGCTCACAGAGGCATGCACTCACAAACCTACATTTAAGACAGAATACATGCTTTAGAACACATCTGAACTGCTGTTTGGGAAGGGAAGGCTCTGCTAAGCACTTCCCAGTTATAAGCCTGCCACTGTGCTTACACTCAACTTTTTCTTATTCTGAAAAATAACTTGCACTCTTACCATCATGATTGGAATTTCCCAGGGTCCACGGTTCATCTGAATCAAAGTGAGTGTCCCCTCCTATTCCTGGTCCAGGAAAGTAAGCATGAGCTAGGAATCCACCTTCTCCATCAAACGGAGAACTGTCTCCATGGAAACCAGAGGCAAAAAATATCATAATATCTGCCTCCTTCCTGTCATTTTTAATTTCATGGTAGGGGACCTCTTCAAAGGTAAGTGGTGTCACTCTCTGCCAAACATCAAACGCCTGACGAATGGCTCTCCTTGTATCAAGCTCTCCAACCTTGGGGGTATAGTTGTGTACACTGTGAATGAGAGAGAAGGAGCATTTAGAAGTGCAGCTTTCATTCAAGACTTAATATAACTCCAGTACTCACCCACAGTATTTTTACTGATTGCAGACTCTACTTTGGCCATGACAAGTTTTGCTGTTACAGATAAAGTTACCAACAAACTAACAGCCTTGATCTGGACCACATTTATTAGTAAGAATAATCCCACTACTGAGGTTCATCTTATAACACTTTGTGTGTGCTGACACTTTCAAATCCTCACAAATAGAGTTGAGGAATTAAGTTTAAAAACAAGTAAATTATTCCATATTTTTCCTGAAAATACCATGCTAAAACAGAATACACCAAATGAAAACACCTGACTAGTAAAATTCTTTTTGAGAAACAAACCTTGCAGTAAATCTTTTCAGATTAAAGGGTCACTACTGTGAGCCCCAGTCCATGACAGCTAATACTAAGGTCCCTCTTAGAGCCATGTCCCCCATTTATTGCTGTGGAAACTACAATAAGTACGAAGAGCACAATAACACTACCTGAAAGAAAAGTTCTCAACTACAAAACACTCTTTTTCACCACAGTCACCATCATCAGCTCTGCATTTTTGCCAGTGATGAACAAGAGCCTGTATGAGGTGCTCAAAAATCTGCATGTCTATCTGGAATGCAGCACTGTCACCACTGCTGAAATGTACCACCACCAACTCACTGTGCTCACACTCACTGTTTGGCCTCCCTAAACGTTCACCAAGCACTGATGAATATCAGAGGGTGTCATTTTTTCCACACAGAAGAGTTCAATTCCACACCTTTGCTCCATACATGTTCCCATGTCAGATGCTATTTTGTCAGACTGCCCCTCTGCTGCTGTCTGTCATACAGCAGCAAAGTGGAATGGGGTTCAACCTCTACTGCCATGCCACCATCTTCCACCTCTGATGTTGTGGAACAAAAGCATAAAATAGGAGGCATTACTTTCAGAGTACACCTCATAGCTTAACTGCAGATAAACTTCTCACAATTGTAAACTTCAGCTTAAAGAGGATTGCTCTTGGTTTTGTTTGTTGGTGGACATATAGCAGACTCATGACCCAAAGAACATGAAACATCCATCTATGGCAAAGCAACCACTGCCAGTGTTTAATGGAACTAGTTCAATTTAATAGAATGACTGAGAGATGAAATATCCTGTAATACATTTAGTGTTAAATAAGACATCCAAGACTGCAATGTCACATTCTGCCTCTCACATCTTCACTTATATCATTTCAGTTAAAGGAGTAAGTTTTGGTGAAATATTTGATCTGGGCCCCAGAAATAATCCCTTCTACCACTCTCAGCACTCCCTCATTGTTGAGTGAAAGAATTCTCCTCCTCCTCCTCTCTCAGCAGAATTACTGAAACTCCACAGACCCTAATTCTCCTTCCCTTTACACAGTTATCTCTCTCTTGCTATATTTATACTCAGGCAAATTCCCCACACTGCTCATTCAGATTTCTACCTCTTCAATACCAATCTCTTTCTTTCCATCTAAACTTTGCTCATCCATATCTTCTCCTTAGTGTCTCATTCTTAAGTATTACTCCCCCCAAAATTAGAAGGCCATACTTCTGGAACTCTCATCTGCAAGGGCTTTACATTTTCTTTTCATAGTGACAAACCATTGTGGACATCATTCAGCATCATTCAAAAGCAAAGGACCAAAACAACCAACACAAAGGTTTCTCTGGAAAACAACCATCACCACATAACACTCATTTTACACTTGTTGATTACTTCAGCATCTTGGCTTAGCAGGTCTAAGTCTGGACAGAAGCAAGAGTTTCAACATGTGAGCAAAATTAAGAACTCCGCAAAAACAAATACACAGTAGAATGTTGCACATCAGTGAAGGGAGAAAGCATTACTCCTTTAGACAGTAACATTCCTTCTGTTTGAGGGGACCATTTGTTTGAGAGAACATACAATTCAAGGGTCAGAGTCCTGCTGACCTCAATCTTAGCTGCTGTTGCAAGGGTTACGTTTCATCAGCATTTAGATTTCTAAGGCAAAACCCTCAACAAACACAGAACACTTTTTTTCCCCCTAAATATAACGAGTGAGTGAGCAGACTATACCTGTAGGTTATATGCTTCTGCCTCCATTTTTGCCCTGTTAGCGCATACCGCTTTTTCCTCCGGCTATGGCCTAAGTGGGGATGATCTGGAACTCCACATCGAGGCTTCTTCATCCACCTAGAGGAGCCAAAGAGCAAAAAAGGGAGCTACTGAAGAGTTTGGAAAAGAGATTCAGAAGAACTCAATGGTGACCAGAAGACCTCCTGGGGATGACAAAAGCATGCTGAGAAAGGTTCAGCATTCCCTCCTTGTGCAGAGCTATAAACTCCATCTCTGCTGACATTCCACGCAGATCAGCACATCAAAAAGGCTTCATTACTCCTCTTGGAAAGAGATACCAGGGACAGGTAGCTCTCATTCTTGACAACAACTGAACAGTGGGACCACACGGGACCCTGTGTCCCAGGCTGCCCATGTGTATACATTGGGATCAAGTTCTTTTACCACCTACCGCACCCACTCTACCTTTGCACTCCTGTCCTGGTCAAAGCAAAAGAAAACAAAACACTCACAAAGAACTCACAGGACAAAACCAAACCGGTGCCCATGCACCCCTCCCACCTACTGACTGTGGCTGTTGTAACCACCAGAACAGGACCCCAAAACCTGGGCGTCTCAGCCACCCAACTCCCACAGCTCCTCCCAGTAACCCTTGTCTCTTTGGGTGTCACTCACAATGTAGGAAGCTCCTGCTAGTACATTACAGTTTTTAGCATATCTTTACACAAAGTGCAGTGTGAATTAGGATTTTCTTTCATGAGCTTCTCAAGAACTGATCTTCTCAACGTCACTCTCCCCAGGCCCTGATTACACTGTCTGGAAATTATCTTCTATTTTATCTCTTCCAGTATCACTCAGAAGACAGAAGCCAGCTGCAATACACTGCTCTGGGCTTCAAGGACTTCTGGAGTCAAAGCTCCTATGGCACCAGCACTCGCAGAGCTGTCAGCAGAGTTTCCTCACGCACAGCTGCCTCCTTCCTCTTTGGATCCCACTGTACTTAGGCCAGACTGAACTTCCAAAGTGTACTACAGCCTATTCCAGAGTTCAGCTACATGTTGCTTAAAATACATCTAATACAAAATGCCTGATTACCTGGTGTCCTGATTCGGGCTGGGTTAGTTATTTTTCTTAACACACCAGTCTTTTAATTGCTGCAGAATTGCATGGACAGAGTCAAGGGCATTTCATCTTCTTGCGCTGTCCTGTCAGTGAGGAGGTGATGCATACAGAACTTGGACAGCTGACCAAAACAGACCAAAGGGATATTCCATGCCAGATGGCTTTACATTCAGTGATAATAGCCAGGGGGAGAGAAGGAGGGTTTGTCTTCCCAAGAAACTCTGCTTTCCTGGCAAAGGAGAGTGCAGCTTTTGCTTTACCTAGCACAACATCTCAACACACCAGTTCTTGCACTTTACCCTTCTAATTCTCCCCCTGACCCTGTATGGGCACAGCAATCTAGCAGCTGGGTGGTGCTGAGCTGCAGGCCAGGTTCCACCACACCACCTGGCTGCAGCTGGGCAGTTCTTTTTTTAAATAGGACACCAAGAGCATTTGGCCACCAGATGTTCCACACTGCACTGTTTAAGTACAGCCTACTGCATTCCTTCAGCTGCTTGGTATACAGAACCATGGGTCATTTCCTACAGAAGGGACAGCCAGCTCTTGGCCAGAAACAGCTGCTTTCCCCAGTTCAGGCTCCAAGTCCTCCGCTAGCCTCTCCTGTCCAGAGGAAGCTGTCACTCTCAGTCTGCTACCGTTGAGCAGATGGCAGTGGTACCTTTAAACTCCCTGAGGTAAATAATAAAATAAGATAGCTGTGCCTTGCAGCTCAATGTGAGGGACCTACACAACAGGCTCAAAATGATGCAGAACACATACAAGACATGTCCAACACAACCATTTCCTGGTTCTCCTCAGGTCTATGTGATTATGAGCAATATAATAGTGAGCATTTCTGTTAGGTGCTGGTGAGCCTTCTCTCCCCGCACACTCCCAGGATTATATGCTTGCTTAGCTGTTAAATCAAATTACTATTCAACCCACTTACTGCAGGCAGACAAAGTTTGCTGAGGTGCTGTTGAATGCAGAGTAGGAGGAGGCTGTTCTAAGTATTCTCCCACGCTCTTTTCACAGGAAATCATACATCCTCAACCTGTTCTCTCAAGACATCCCCCCTTGTCCCTCTTGTGCTGAACACCACCTTCCCTATAAAAACCAGTAGGGCAACAGCATCTTCCTTCCCCATTTCCCACTCCCACTGGCAGGGCTTGTACGGCAGCTTCCACAAACTTGGACACCACTCTTGGAGGAAAGCCCAAGCTCAGGGTTTGCGTGTGGAGGAGATAAAGAACATGAGGCGTCTATAATAAGTGTAAATAGAAGACACAAAATTTTCTGCCTAACAAAGAAGCCATAGAAACTAATAATTTTGCACGCTGACCAATTGCACACCAAGCATTTAAAGGCACAGAGCTTATGACACCAACAGAAGTGACAAAAAATGTCACAAATCCAATCTCCACAACTATATCACAGATTGAAATAACAACTTGGCAAGCACCTGGCTAACTTGGAACCCTTAGAGCCAGTCTGCATTGCTGGTTCTTCTCCCTTTCCTCAGCTTCCAGAACAGTATGACTTTCCACAGCTGGGTCCAAGGAAATAACAGAGCCCAATGAGGCCCATCAAGACTTTCCCCTCCCATTCAAAATGCAGGCTCACAGCAGTTAGGACCTCTCTTTTCTTTAACCTGAGTCCTAAGAAGGTACTCCTGCTCATCCCCGTCATACAACAAATGGACCTACTGATTAGACACAGCAACAGCACAATCCAGCACAGCACACATGCATTTGGTTGCAGGTTTCAAGTCTTTGGAGACTTGTTTCAGAAGATTTTTTCACCATCAGCCACTGAGTCTCCGCACAGTGATAAAACCTGCCTTCATACACCAAGTACAACAGGGGCACCACCTTCTTTTCCTCCAGAAAAATCCTTTTGCTTACTAAAGCAGGGGCTTCCACATACAGTTTGCTCCCTCTCCCACCATCCACAAGGCAGCAGCTGCTCACAGCCCCTTCTTCACCACCCTATGTCAACTCACAAGCATTCCACCTTCAAGCTTCTGTACATCAGCTACACATACAAAGCCTTGCTCTCCTCTAGCTCTGCTTCAATGTAGACTATCACAACTCACTTCAACTCAGAACTGGAGCTCTCCAGAGGCAGTATCTATGCAGATCCACTGCTGCAATTCATTAAGAAATACTCTATCATTGGTCATTTCTGGAGCCAGCTTTTCACCTAGGTCTAGACGGAGATGCAATAAATGAAACTCTTGAAACTCACTGCCTTCAGAAGCCTTCACCTTTGCACCAGCAACAGGAATCCCCATATAAAGAATGATATTTAACAAGAGCTTCTCACACTCCCAAACAGCACTGCAGACAATAAGATCAAGCTGGAGTTGTCCACATGTTCATTAGGGACACCTCTTTGCGAATACTGAGACTTCTCTGATGGGGCTCAGTCAGGCAAATCTATCCCTTCCAAAGACTTCTGGCACCTGGGACAACTACTGAGGTAACAAGACAAGGCTGTGAGAATGAAAAATAAAATGAGCCCACATTAATCTTACTCAAGAGTTGTTTGGTCCAAAACTCCTGTTACTGGAATCCCGTAAAACTGTTGCATAGTGGCCACTGCAGACTGCACAGCTTTTCCCGACTGCGCAGCAGACATTTGGCTGTCAGATGGAAGCAAGTAGCCATAAGTTTTTAACCATCCCTGAAAAAGAAAGAAACAGATCATAAGTTTCTGCCACAGTAAGTTTTCAGCTTAACAAATCGAAGCATTTTTCAAAAAAAAGAGTGACAAACTAGCACAATAAATTCAACAGCCTCTCTTTTTCAGTGAGCTTTGGGAGCAGCAGTGGATCTCTGGGAAGACTCAGCAACCATCTGTCCTAACTGGATGATGCAGGCCTGGCAATTAGAAACAGCCAGCGTTCTCACTGACTAACTGGGGAAGACTCAGGTTTCTGGTGCGACACAAATGCCCCAGGAGATCCATTCCTTGTGCAGACTGCACTCATCCCAGAGACCTCCTGCATGCCTTACCACCAGCCCATCCCCACCAGGCTGCTCAGCTCCCACAGCAACATGCTCCAAACAGCCTCTGCTGCTCCCAGACCACAGCTCCGAGCCAACTGCTCAGCAGCCCTAGGCAACTCCCATGACTACAAGTCCTGCTTTATGCCTGCACTGAGCACATCAGCATCTCCCCCAATAAACAACTCGGAAAATAAACAAGGACCACCAGTATTGTTCTCTCACTACCGTATCTCGCAACAGTTTTCAGAGCAGAACAATAGAAAGAAGCTTTGTTTATCTCTACCCCCCTCAAACACAGCTTTAGATAAAACCACATCAAACTTGCAGGCCAGGGGCAGCATTTTTAAAACCAGCCAAGTAAACCAAGACTTTCTTTTGAATTACTCTACTATTATGAAAAAAAGTCACATTAATTCAACGTTAAATAAATAAATAAACACCCAAGAAACCAACCCTGAATGCAGGCTTGCTTTCACAAACTTTCAAGGTAACATTCAGCAAACACACAACAGTGGGAGTTTGTCTGGCCAACACCCAACAGAAATCAATGCGACCCAGCTGACAAATTCCCCAACATCCTGAAACACAGCAAAGAAACCTAAAGCATTAATAACCAAACAGAAGGATGCCCAACTGCTCTGGCACAGCCCATATCCCAAAAGAGATTTATAAAACCTTCATAATGCCCAGCTGTCTGAGGCAACGCTTGCTTAGGCCACAATTACTACCCTACAAGCCCTACACAGAGCCCAGCAGCTTCCCCCCACCAGCAGGACGACATGCCAGCCACCAACAAACGAGCCGAGAGCAGGGAGGGCAGGAAGGCACATCTGCCTTCACCTGATGCAGTGCAGGAGAGGAGCGTGGGGGGACAGCGAGCCCCATTTCTTTTTAAGAACATGCAAGGGAGACAGAAAAGCTTTGCTTCCACACTGGAAAAGCAGCACAACGCAGCAGCAGGGCTGGCGGTGCCAAAGCTCACGAAGTAACTGAACTCACAGCGTGGCCACCAAAGGCATCGCCAACAGCTGGAGCCGCAGAGCTGCTCAGATACGAGGCATTTTCTGTACTGGCCTCCGATACGCACGGGACGCCCGGAGACACCGACCGCCGTCCCACCGAATCCCGCCGTCCTCGAGCACCGCCAGCCCCGCTCCGCCCAGCCCGGCCCAGCCGGCGGCTTCAGGGCACGGCCCGGCCCGCAGCACCGCACGGCACCGCACCGCACCGCACGCTCCTCCCGGCAGCACGCAGCAGGGCACGGCAGCCGAAAGACAAGGCGCTCGGGAAAAGAGCTCGGGCACGGCCAGAGGAGCCGCCGGGCAGCGAGGCCGCGCCTCCGAGCCCCGCCGGGCAGCGGCCCCAGGGCGGAGCGGCGGGACCCGGAGGTTTCGGGGGCGCCTCCCGGCCCGGCCCCGGCCGCCCCCCGCCCCGCTTCCCGCCGCGGAACTCCGCGGCCTCCCGGCACGGCCGCCCCGCTCCCCTCGGCGACGCGACCGGCACCCACCCGGCCGGTGCTGGTATCGGCGGCGGCGCGGAGCAGCGCGCAGAGCAGCGGCAGCAGGGAGCCCGCCGCGGCCAGGCCCCGGCGCCGCCTCGGCGCCATGGCAGCGCGGCGGGGCTCCGGGCAGCGCTCCGGCCCGGCGGCGCGGGCTGCGGCTGCGCGGGCACGGCGGAACTGGGAGGCGGCGGCCGCGGCGACGCCTCTTCCTCCGCTGGGCCGGGCGGCGCGGGGCGGCGGGCGCTTCGCGGGTGCTTCTCCGGGTCGGGCCCCGTGCGGGCGGCTCCCGCTGCGGAGAGCGCCGAGGGGCTCCGTCTCTCCGTGCCGGCCTCTCCTCACGGAACGCGCTCCTTTCCCGGCCGTGGAGGCGGGCGGAACTCCGCACGGTGCCGCCGATGCCTCGCGTGTCTTCTGTGCGGCCGCAGCGCGTGAGGCGGAGGACGGCGGGGCAGCGCCGTTGGCCAGGAGTCCGAAATGCGCGGAACGCCCCGCGCTCTGCACAGCAGCGCCCCAACCCAACCCCTCCGGCTGAGGTTGGTGTCCCAGCGCTCCCCGAGCTCCAGCAGCTCAGGCCGTGCCCGCTGCCCTGCAGCCTGTGCCATGCCCACCGCCCTCTGGGCACGGCCTTTCCTGACCCCCAGCTGCCCCTCTCCTGGCACAGCTCCGTGCTGTTCCGTCAGGTCCTGTCGCTGTCACAGAGCAGAGCTCAGCTGCAGCTGCCATGAGGGCTCCCCTCAGCCAGTTCTCCCGCATCGATATTAGATGAGCTATGAGGAGGAAATTCTTCACCATCAGGGTGCTGAGGCACTCACACGGGCTGCCCAGGGAAGCCGTGGGTGCCTACCAGGTTGGATGGGACTTTGAGTAACCTGTTCTAGTGGGAGATCATCCCAGATGGTAATAATTACACCGTGCACTTCACTTCTAGAGAGAAGCAGGAAGATATTTATTGAAATGAATTAGTTTTAAGGTAGTGAATGGGTCGTGGCAACCCCCACTATCAATACAAGCTGGGGGATAAGAGGACATAGCACAGCCCTGCCAAAATGGATGATGCAGTACCGGTGGATGGCAAGCTGCAAATGGGACAGCAGTGTTTTCCCTCACAGCCAAGAAAGCCAAGCAGGTCCTGGGCAGCATCCGATGCAGCATGAGAAGTGGGGCGAAGGAGGGGATCCTGCCTCTCTGCTCTGACATCTCATCTAGAGCACTGCGTCCAGACGTCTTCCTCAATGCAGAAGAGACATGGACCTATTGGAGTGTATCCAAAGGAGGATCACAAAAATGGTCCAAGGGAAGGAACCCCTCCATGAGAGGCTGAGAGAGAAAAGGGGCTGTGCAGCCTGGAGGAGATGGCTCCAGGGAGACCTTGAGAGGATCAAGTTGTGCAGAAGCCCCGGGCGCAGGAGGTACAGCAGTGTACACCTCCTCATGGTGTGCGTGAGGCAGAGGGCAGCAGGGCTGGTTCAGTCCAGCCTAAGTACAATGGGATCCAAAGAGGAACGAGGCAACTGTGTGAGGGGAAATTCAGCTGACAGCTCTGTGAGTGCTGATGCCAAAGGAGCTTTGGATTGAGAAGTCCTTAAAGCCCAGAGCAGAGCATTGCAGCCGGCCTCTGTCTTCCAGGAGATAATGGGAGAGATTTAATTTCCTGGCAGTATACTCAGGGCCCAGGGAGAGTGACACTGTGATGATCAGAGTTCTCGTGAAGCTCACAAAAGAAAAACCTAATTCACGTTGCACTTTGTGCACACTGCAGGAAGGAGGGCAAGGAAAGTGGGAAGCTCAGTAAGAGGTGCTCATGGACATGATTTAGCAGTGGGTTGTTATGAGTCTAGGGGTGGTAGAGTTAGGTTGAGGCTGGACTTCATCATCTTGAAGGTCTTTCCCAACCTGAGCAATGCAATGATTCTAAGCACAGCAGCTGCAGGCAGGCAGGAAATGCAGAAGACATGAGGGCTGGTGGGCCGGGCACTGAAGCATGGAAGGGAGAACCCAGCTCAGAGCTGAGCTAGCACAGGATGCTGATGTGTGGGTGACCTGCAAAGAACACAAGCAAACAGTGTGCCAAGGGCATCCCTTCTCTTCTGCCCTCATTGAGTGGCTGAAGCAGAGTGCTGGTCCTCGCTCGTGTAAGGCAGCAGAAGGCAGGGAGGGCTTTCGGAGATGAGTGCAAACCTAAAATCACTGTTCTTTTCCAGAATGAGCTACGTCAGGAGATGCTCCAGCAGAAGAAGTTTGCCCACAGACTGATGATGGACATGGACAAATCTTGCCTGGGTTCAGCCACTTATGTGAACTTGGTTGTGGAAGAGGAAGCCAGCTCTCTGCAGCCTCACAAACCAGCTGGCTCTCCTCCAGGCAATACTCTCCAGTCTGGCCAACACAGAAGGCTGAAAGTGGCTTCAGTTCAACAAGACCTTCAAGGAGATTCAAAAAGCACAGGGCATGCAATGAAGTTGCCTGACAAGTTGCCCAAACCTGAGTCAGGCAGGGAAGGCTCCAAGCTCCCTGGAAGCATCCGTGCTGATGCTGCCTCAGCAAGAAAGCCACGCTTCCCTAGAGATCATGAGCTGCGTCTGAACAGCACAGGGAAGACCAGAGTCCTCAAGAGGCAGTTAAGACTCAGGTGACAGAATTGCTGGAGGGGGTGAAGGCACTGGATCCATCTGCTGGTGCCTTAAGTAAAGCCTCCTTCAGAATCGGACAAAGACTGCTAGGAAATTCAGATAGAGCAGAGCCTTCAGAGATCTCCTCTTTCAATCCTGAGCAGGAAATTGCACTGCTGGCAAGGAAAGTTGTAGCGAGTGTGCTGCACAATGTTGGGAAGCCCTTGAAATCTAGCAGAAGGGAAGCTCTGACAAAGCATCCTCGCAGGCTTCCCTTGACAAAGCCATCCGAGAAGCTGCTCGAAGTGTCTGCAATATGTTGCAATCCTTTGTAGCTTCTCACTCTGAGCAAGAGTTTGGTGTTGAATATTCTGAAACCATCGAACTTCCCAACAACCATCTCTCTCAGCTCAGAGGCAGCTGCAGCCATCCCAGGTGTCTCTTCATGGCAGAGCAGGACAGAAGGACGAGGCGTATCAGAAGAGCAGAGCCTGGCAACAAGCCAGAGAGAAAAGCTGCCCGTGATCCAACCAATACCAAGCACTGCTGTGTTCTCTCATCTGAGAGATCGCAGCATTGTAAAGGAGAGCACTGAAAATGCCATCTCCAAAGTGAAGGAGGAGGAGGAAGAATTGCTTCCTGATTGCGCCAAATCCATTGTCACTGAAGTAGTTTCAAGAGCAAAGAAAATTGTAGAGAATGAGCTGTAGCAAAAGCCTTAAACGCAGTGCTGTCTGCCAACACCACGGCATCTGGGACTGTGGGCTCCGTATCAGAGCAGAGCTCTAAGGCTCAGGCAGCACGTGGGCTACAACTGAGCTCCAGGAGGCCTGTTGTCAGAGCCCTGCCCAAGAGGGGGCAAGAAGAGCCGTCCCTCTAAGGACCTCCAATGCTCGCCTGATCTCCTGCCACCCACCCGGTGTGGCTCTGGAAGAAGTGCTCCTGGCACGCCAGAAGACCTTCAGAAGTCCCTGGATTGCAGCTCTGTACCCACAGAATCTTTGGCAGCCACTTGGGAAACCCCAGCAGAGTGGAGACCATGGAATATTACTACAGGTACCCCCTTCTCCAGAGGCCTGCAAGTCTTCCAGACAGCCCGTTCCTCTAGAGGTGTTGAGTCCCTTCTTGAGGAGCTTGCCTGGAATCATGCTTCTCTGCAGAATTCCCTGGGGAGACAATCAGTTCCACATGGAAACAAATCAAATTCAGAACAGGAAACGGAACGTGGCCTCTTTAATTACAGCCAAGATTCTTGCTGTGTCTTACCTCTATCTGCCATGGCATTGGCCTTTAGGTTTTACTTTCCCAGAAGACTCCCTTAACACCTTGCAAGAATAGAGAAAGAGATCACTAGTCAAAAGAAACATAAGTAGCACCACTGTATGCAGTAGCCCAGCTCCAACAGTGTCCTTTGCAGGAGTCAGCTGGGGGGTAGTCTGCACCTAAAAGGTTGCTTGGGCTTTTCAGTTAGGCTGTCAAGGGCCTGTCCCAGTTGGCTCAACAAAGGCCATGCATGGCAGCAGAGAAATGACCAATCACAAGAGTCTGTAGCACTGCTGGTCTCGCCTGTGTGGCTTGCCTTTCTAAACAGTTAGATAGGAAAAGGAAGGAGAAGCCTTCCTGCTTCAGAGCAGTGGCAGTGCCTCACTCCTAGACCAACAGGCAAGGAAATTGATTCTGGGACATCCCCATACAACAGAATCACAGAATTGTAGGGGTTGGAAGGGACCTCTAGAGATCATCAAGTCCAACCCCTTAAAAAGCCTTACTTTAACCTTGCCTCAAAGATCCACCTGCTAAATCATTATCTATTTGTTTCTATATGAAAGCAAGAAATCTATCTAAGAACACAGTGTGGAAAAACTATCTGGCATCACTGAGAACAGTATTTCTCTCAGAGCTGGACAACTTCTGACATAATCAACAATGCTGTTGCATAAGGACAGATAAAAACAGCAGTTACATTACACACTGATATTTAGTGCATTAGAAACATAAATGGGTGTATTCAGTCAGTACTTGGAAATAATCTTTCTTTCCATGTTGATACTCCTTTATATGATGAAAATCCTACAAGGATCATAAGCAAAAGAAAGAAAACAAATGACCAAGCAAAAATCTACATGCAAATTTAAAAAATAATGGGATACTTGTAATTTGTAAGTTGAGCATTTAGCACATCCTGTTGTTTTCTACAGGTTCAGTTCCAGAATGATTGTAATCACCTGATCTTAGCAATGAGCAATGAGTTATTTACAACTTCACTCACGTATGTAAGCACAGAAGGCAAGCATTCCTTATAGAAAGCAGAATGATTAGGCTACTTTATATCTGATTAAAATTCTAATAACAAGATGTTCACCGATTATTCAATCAAATGTCCCAAATCTACAATTTTGCAAGCTTGCACATCTGTCCCACCAATCTGTGGGGCTGTATAGTTATGGAAAGTGCTGACATACCTCATGCAGTGCTCCCTAAAATGGAAGCCAGAAGAAACCTAGAGCAGATCTGAGGCTCAAAGCAGGGTCACCTGGAGCAGCTTCCTCACTTGCATTCCCAGAGGGGCACAGGATTGACTGACAGTGGTATGGCAAAGTGCATATAACAATGAAATGCCTCCCTTGGCTGGGAAACCAGCTGGGGTGGCCATAGATGGCTGCCTCTGAACTGAGAGGTGCCAGCAAGCAGAGTCACAGCTCCCAGAGAGCTCCTGCAAAGATCCAGCACTGTGGCTCTGCTGGTTTCCAAAAATCAAGGCATACAGATGAGCATAGCAGGGAAAACCAGAGAGGTGAGCACTGTGTTCTCAAGAAGGGCTGAATGCAGCAGCCTGGGTCATGCGGGACTGCACTGGGGCCAGACGATGCTCTACAGAAGCTGAGGGGTATTTTCTCACGCTGGGGTTGCAGAAGGCTTGCAGGGAACCATGCCTCTGCAGAGTCTAGCTTAAGGTAAAAAATGCGAAGAGAACCACAAAAGGGTACAGAGGTAGGCTGAAGGAAGGATGAAGACCTTGAGTGCCCAAGCATATGCACAGCGTTGCCATCATGTCAAGGAGGCCTTAAAGGCACCTACAATAGGTGCTCTGGTATCTCAAGGAAATGTGCACAACTCATCTCTAAGCTGAGCAGTGCAGTCAATACACTGGAAGGAAAGAAGGCCATCCAGAGGGATCTGGACAGGCTGGAGAAGTGGGCCTATGAGAATATAGTGACGTTCAATAAAGTCAATTGCAGGGTGCTGCACTTGGGTTGGGTCAATCACAGGTGTTTACACAAACTGGGGGAAGATCTCTTTGAGAGCAGCCCTGCAGAGGAGAACTTGTGGGTCCCAGTAAATGAGAAGCTGGACATGAGCCAGCAGTGTGCACTTGCAGCCTGGAAGGCCAGCTATGTTCTGGGCTGCATTAAAATAGGGCTGGCCAGCAGGGAGAGGGAGGTGATTGTCCCCATCTGCTCGGCTCTTGTGAGGCCCCATCTGCAGCACTGCGCCCAGGCTAGGAGGGGGAATGGCTGTTTACAGGGGTGGATAGTGACAAGACAAGGAGGAATGGTTTTAAACTGAGACAGGGGAGGTTTAGGTTAGATATTAGGAGGAAGTTTTTCATACAGAGGATGGTGACGCACTGGAACAGGTTGCCCAAGGAGGTTGTGGATGCCCCATCCCTGGAGGCAATTAAGGCCAGGCTGGATGTGGCTCTGGGCAGCCTGGTCTGCTGGCTGGCGACCCTGCACATAGCAGGGGGCTGAAACTAAATGATTATTGTGCTCCTTTTCAACCCAGGCCATTCTATGATATGATTCTATGACTCTCCTCCAGAGTGTGCAAGAGACTAGACTGTGTGCCTGAGAAATTTGGAAGCATCTTTGTGTGTTCGCTGCTCTCTCCACCCCCAGTCCCAATTCTGGAACAGTCTCTTCCAGCTCAACCAGCCTTCTCAACTTGCGGTGCACAGAGTACAACAGCCTGCATGACCCACACATGCAGGCCTACTGCAACCACAAAGCCAACCTGCAGAACCTGAAGAGCCAGCAATGGCAAAGCAGGTTTGAACACTGAAACAACCAACACGGGCCTCCTCAGGATGGGTTTCCAGAGCACTTGCTGCAGCCACCTGTCACTGGTAGGGGGGACACATGGCCAGTTGTGCTGCTTTCCCTGGGAACATGCTTAGCCCCAACACCCTGTTGGCAATTCCCACTCCTGCTGTTGTCTGGCTGCCTTGCACTGCCTGAGTGTTGAGGAGGCAGCTGGGATGGGCCAGGTGCCATAGCAAGGAGTCCACCCATTCAGTCCTGACTGTGAAGGAAGCAACAATCCCACATTTTGGGGAAGAGAGGGTGGAGAGAGGAGCAGCTCTCCTGCCACTGGGGGCCTGCAGAATTACGGAATTTGCATTCTGAACAGACTGTAATTTTGCACCCAAAACAAAAAGGGCTGAACAGGGAACTATTCCTCTAGGTTATACACTTCTGCTACCAGTTTTGTCCAGTTAGCACATACCATTTTCTCCTCTGGCTACTGCCTAGGTGATAAGGATCTGGAACTCTGCATCAAGGCTTCCTCATCCACCTGGAGAAACAAAAGAGCAAGAAAGAAAGCTAATGAGTTTGGAGAAGATTCAGAAGACCTCCTAGGGATGACCAACACAGACACCAAGAAAGGCTCAGCCTTCCCTCTGTGCAGATTTGTAAACTCATGAATAATGTTGACTTATCTTTTTAAGACCTACTGTCATCCAAATGCAGCAAAGTCAGAACAATAAGAAAAAGCACATCTCTCTTGTGCAATGTTTACCAACAAGCGTAACAAAAGATAACAAAACCCCCAGGATACAATACTTGCCCCCAGCATCTTCAGGGTTCCAATCCCACAGTCTTGGCCAACTGGGATGTGAAAGTAAGGAATGCTGAGAGACCTGCGCCTCAAGCTGCAGAGAAAGGATTCAACTTTATAACAGTGACCAGAAACTCCTCACAGAACAGAGATTTGATTCTCTTAAAATTGGTTACATTCACACACAATTAAAATACCAGCTGTACCCTCCTATCTCAGAAGAGCCATTCCTTCTCCCAAACCCAAACCGCTCTCAACTGCCTCCTTGAAGCATTTGATGTTAATATTGCCAGTAATTTCAAAACTGGATTCTCTGCACATCTTTCCCAACACCCCAGGAAATATAAATAGCACTGGAACTTCCACATCAGATGAAGGGAGCTGAGTAGAACTATAGCTCTTCTACAGACTCATTTCCCCACATATGCATAAACAAAAAGTTCAGTATACCTTTCAGTTCAACCATCATCCAACCTCACAATGTACGCCCTTCATAGCACAAAAGTGAGGTGAATTTAACTGCCTGGCCACCTGGGCTCAAGGCCTCTGCCCATCTCTGCAGTAATGGCCAACGTCACACTTGAGTCTAAGGGCCCCACCTGAAATCCAAGTCCTGTCACAGCAGGCGCTGTACGAACAGCAGGAGCTCAGCTCCCTCCTGAAGCACAAACAATTCTTCCCCCAGAACTTGTCTGAAGAGACAGATCTGAATTTTTCATGGAAAAACAGAAAGATGACCTTCCACAGACCTTTCTGTCAGGCCTTTCACAGTTTTGGAGGCACAAGGGAAGATGGCACAACCAATCCATTACTACAAATCAGAACCCTCAAACAGGATCAGAACTCTCAAATAGGTAAACAAGACTTGAAGCTCCATCTTTGCCGGAATGCCACACCTCAGCGCATGTCCAGCTGTCTGGAAACCCCTCCTGAGGAGACCTGTGTTGGTCAGCCCCACTTCCAAACCTACTTTGCCAGCCTCGGTGACAAGGCCTCTGTTCTTCAGGTTCTGCAGGTTGGCCCTGCGGTTGTGGTAGTTCTGCAGATGTGGGTCATGCAGGCTGTTGTATTCTGTGCCCAGCTGGAGAAAGTATGGATCTCCCAGATCAAAATGAGAAGGCTGGTGAAGCTAAAAGAGATGTGTTGCGGAGTGTGAATGGGGAAGGAGAGAGCAGCAGAGACAAAGATGCTTCCAAGCTGCTCAGGCACACAGGCTGGCCTCTTGCACGCCCAGCTGGAGGAGGAGCATGCTGTGTGCATTTCCCAAACAGACACATCTGAGTTTTTCTAAGTCCTCCGATAAAGAGAGCAGGAGAAGGTTGCACCCTCCTTCAGGAATGACCCGGTCTCCACATTTTTGGCTGTGACAGATGGGTGCCTGGCCTCGGCATCCACGCACAAAGGAAGTGAGGGGGAAGGTGACACAATTAATCCATTACTACAAATCAGAATCCCCAAACAGGATCAGAACTCTCAAACAGGAAACAAGACTTGAAGCTCCACCTGTGCCAGGATGCCACACCTCAGCACACAGGGAAGGCTTCCTTTGTCCTCGTGGGAACGGATGCTATGGACAGGCAGCCCTCGTTCCCCACCACGGCTAAATGGAGATCACAGAATCACAGAATGGCCAGGGTTGGAAGGGACCTCAAGGATCATGAATCTCCAACCCCCCTGCCACATGCAGGGCCACCAACCTTCCCACCTAATGCTAGACCAGACTGCCCAGGGCCCCATCCAACCTGGCCTTGAACACCTCAGGGATGGACGGGGCATCCACAGCCTCTCTGGGCAGCTGTTCCAGCACCTCACCGCTCTCTCTGTAAAGAACTTCCCCCTGACATCCAACCTCAATCTCCCTTCCCTCAACTTAAAACCATTTCCCCTCGTCCTGCAGTTATCAACCCTTTCAAAGAGTTGACTCCCCTCCTGTTTGTAGGCTCCCTTTAGGTACTGAAAGGCTGCAATGAGGTCACCCTGCAGCCTTCTTTTCTCCAGGCTGAACAAGCCCAGCTTTCTGAGAGAAGAGATGGACCTGAGATGTTTTCACAAAGGCTGTTTCAACTCAAGCTTCATGATGCTGTTTTTCTGAATGTCCTTCATGTTCTTTTCCTTTACGTCTGCCCAGATATCTCCTCCTCTGCCATGTATCTCCTGCTTGTGGTTTGTATTTTTTAACGTGCTATGGCACAGTGTTTAGTACAGCCTCACACAAAATGCACTGTGAATTAGGTTTCTCTTTTGTGAGCCCCATGAGAACTCTCTCGTTGCCACAACATCAGTCCCCCCAGGCCCTGAATACACTGCCAGAAAATTATCTTCTGTTTTATCTCCTGGAAGATAGGCTGGCTGCAATGCTCTGCTCTGGGCTTTAAGGACTTCTCAATCCAAAGCTCCTTTGGCATCAGCACTCACAGAGCTGTCAGCTGAATTTCCCCTCGCACAGCTGCCTCGTTCCTCTTTGGATCCCATTGTACTTAGGCTGGACTGCACCAGCCCTGCTGCCCTCTGCCTCACGCACACCATGAGGAGGTGTACACTGCTGTACCTCCTGCACCCTCTGCACACCCATCAACTGAAGGGCTTGGCAGTGCCCAAATAAAAGTCAGTGCAATTTCCTGCTCAGGCTCAGAAGGGGCCATCTCCAAAGGCTTTGCTCTGTTTGCTCTTCCAAACAATCTTTGTCTGATCCTCATAGAATCTCTCCTTAGGGTGCAGATGGGCTGATCCAGTGCCCTCGCCCTCTCCATCACTTCCTGTACCAGAGACTCAAACACCTCTTGAAGACTCTGGGCTCCTCTGTGTTGTTTAGACACAGCTCTGAACTCACAATCTCCAGGGAAGCGTGGCCTTCTTGTTGTGGCAACTTCAGTATGGATGCTTCCAGGGTGCTTGGAGCCTTCCCTGCTGAAATGAGATTGGGGCAACTCATCAGGCAACTTCATTGCACACCCTTTGCTCTTCAAGTCTCCTGGGAGGTCTTGCTGAACCAAAGCCACTTTCAGCCTTCTGAGTTGGCCAAACTGGAGACAGTGGCCACTCTTGCCCTTCTCCCTCTGATTTGCACTGCCTGAGTACTGGGGAGGGAGCTGCGAGGGTCCTGGCATGGGGACACAGAATTGGCTTGGGCCTGGCTGGGTGGGAGGTAGCAGCCCCACTGTTGGGGAATGGAGAGAGGAGCAGCTCCCACACCGTTGGAGGCCCACAGATTTTTGGAATGCCATGTGGGTAGGTACCTCAACAATCCTTGGGAGCTTTCTGCCCTTTTCTGCCCATGGCCTATGCCAAATATGTCATTTTATGGAGTTAACAAGGAGTGGGAGGGGAGCTGCAAGATGATGTGGAGTTAGCCTGGAGAAAAGGGACTGGAGTGCATGAGTGTGCAAGTGTGTCTCTGTATTCCTACCTCTGACCCAGAGGACACAAAGTTGGAGCAGGAGGTACCGGGCTGCTGGACCTCCCACTCGGGGTCAAAACCCCTGTGCAGCCTGGCACCAAGCCTGTCTTCTGCAGGACAAACAGGGGAAAAGTTGTAACATGATGATAAGGAGACAACAGCTATCCCCTCCCAAGTCTAAAAACTTCTGGCCCCATAGTACATCATTTAGTGAAGCTGAAAGAAAGTAATGAATTAAAAACTGTAAAGATAAACATTTTTGCAAAAATATATGTATAAATAACCACCATTCTATTCAGTATTGTGCTTGCTTCGTGAATGACCAGCAGACAGTTAATTTTGCTGAATAAAAATGGAGACCTTTGTGTGGGTTCTGACTGTACGTGCTCATTGCTTTGCACACTGGGCACAAAGATTAGGGATGAGAAGGGCTGTGGTACCTCTCACAGACCGTGCCTGGTGGAACAGCCACGCTGGAGAAGAGTGGAAAAAACTCGGGAGGAGGGAAGAGGGAGTTGAAGGAAAGAAGGAGACAAGGAGTGGCAGAAAGCCCTGTGCACTGATGCAAAGCTTCCTGCCTTGCTCGATGTGGTGCAAGAAACCAAAGGTGACACTGCACGAAGGAGGGCCAGGGAAGTGGGAAGCACAGCAGCCTCAGACAGGCTCCATGGGTCTTTGGGTCTTTTGAAGGTGAAAGCTGTGGGGATAGGTAGGAGGTGTGGCCCTCCTGATACACTCCTACACAGCTACTGAAGATGATTTTGAGGCAAAAAGAGAGCATTTCTGAGTGGAAATTCCACGTTTCGTGCTGATAGACGTGGATGTCTGTATTTCTTCAGAGAATGACAAAAGCATTGCAGTGGAAAGGGGCTTCTGAAGTGACCTAGGACAGGCCCCGGGCTCAAAGCAGGGCCAGCTGGAGCAGCTTGCCCACAGGTTATGCCCAGAAGGGCCTCCATCGAACTGAAACCCAATGTAGCAGGGCATTGGGACTAAGGGGGAGAGAAATTGCCTGCAGGCTGGTCTTGTTTAGAACGTGTTGCAGCTGGGCTGTGGCAGGGGCTGGGTCCAGCTCTGGGAAGCCTGGTTTTTACAAGGCATTGAGGACAGTGCTGCTCTTTGTGCTGAGTTCCTTCTTGAGGATCTTGCAGGGAATTGTGCCTCTGCAGAATTCTCTGGGCCAACCTTCAATCTCACAAGGAGACAAATCAAATTGCTGATAAGAAACTGTTTGCATCCAAGGTTCTTGCTGTGTCTTTTTGTTATTTGCCACAGCATCTGCCTCCGGGTTTTTTCTTTCCTAGTGGACTCCATTTACCTCCTGTGAGAAAAGTGGAGAAAGAGGTCAGAAGTCAAAAGAAACATGAGCAGCACACAGCATCCAGAGGCCGTTCTCTAACCGTGCCCCTTTACAGGAGACAGCTGGTGGTGGTTTTCACCTAGAGGGCAGCTTTGCCTTCCTGATGGGCTATCAGGGGCCCTGTCCCAGCTGCTTCCAGCCAGCTCAACAACAGCCATGTAGTAGAGAGCCATACTTACGAAGGGAATCAGCAGGTCTGTAGATGACTCTATTTATGGTGGACACAGAAAAGTGAGCCCCAGTACTCCATTCCATCGTGCCTCTCCTGCCCACTGTGTTTACCCATTTGCTCCTATGTTACCAGTTCCCATCAAGAAAAGCCTCATCTGGGATGGCTGCTGCCGGGGCTGCTGAAGCAAGGCACAATCCCATCAGCTGCAGGAGCCCACCCTGCAGGGAGGTTGGTGGGAGGGCTTCAGCTCTGGCACCAGTTTAAAAATCTGAGGTCAATACTTAACAAAGGGGCAGCTCCCACTGTTGCTCTAACTGCCAGGAACAGTGGGGCAACTCTTCTTACCTGTACTGTGCTGGGTATGGTGCTTCCTGCTGGCTTCCCACCATCTTTCTTCTCTACCTATGCACCCATGTGCTCTCTGCTGGACCTGTCCCTTACACAGGTCCTTTTCTGGACAGAAAATACCCTGCAGGCACAGGGCATGAATAAAACTGTCAGCAGCAACTTGGGCAAAGAATATCTAGTCTTTTCTGCTAGGAAGTGCAAAGGAAGGGAGGACACTGAAATGCTAAATTACGTTCAGTCCGTGCATTTGGCTGGAAAACAGCTTTGGCTGAGCACTCAGCACTGCTCAAGGCTTCTTTAAAAGCAGTGAGTCTGTGCAAATCCCTCCAACTCCAAAGCTCTTCTCTCCCATGAGGCAACTCGGTCACAAAAGAGTTACCTAACACTGTGTCACAGGTAGGTTAAGGATAACCACATCGCTATCCAATGCTCTGGCCTATAAACCAGGTTTCAGCCTCTAGTTTAGTCCCTCTGCCATACCTTGCAGCAAGCAGCGCCAAGGGCTGGGCATACAGTGTGCCAGCAAACATGAGGAACATACATCACATATGTATCACTTATCTGAGGGACACACTGACACAGACAAATGAGATGGAAACAAAACATACCTACAAGACACAACTTGAATGTATATTTATTATATATATATATACCTTTGTATAGATTAAACTGGGTGGAATTTTATCATATACATTTTTCTGGTATAATACATGAAAAACTGGAACGGGAACATAGCAAATACAAATCCATACATTCCTTGAGCAAACTCTTTGCCACACTGAGACTGAAAGACTGCATGCAATGGGGAGACAGAGAGAAGGGAAATAATTTTTATTTAAAAAAAAAGAAAGACAATCTAGGTACAACTGTCATCAGAGGAGCAGCACTAAATATGGCAAACCTGTATAAATTAAAAAGTAAATTCCACTCTGACATCTACTATGCCTTAAAGTGCAACAAAGCTTGATTGACCGCCCTACAGAATACAGGAAAGATTACCCCTCTCCCCATTCCAACCTGTCCCTCAAAAACAAAACCAAACAAAAAAACACAAACAAACCAATAAAACAAATCTAAAGGATATACATTATCCACAGTCATACAGAGACGCCTACATCTACTCAGTAGCACCAAGAATCTGATATGGGTGTAATTAAAATCAATTAAAACTCAGGAGCAATGATTACATTTGTTGTTTTTGCAGACTTTCTGCCCTTTATTAGTGTCTGGAAGGAGGAGGCAGCTCTCCTTGTACTGAAAGTGAAGGTGACAGTGTCCTGTCCTCTCTCCACCAGCAGCCAAACTGTTTTGGCAGCAGGCTAGGAACACACACACGCACACAGCACAGCGAGAGCAGCAGGAGGTTACGCCAAGGGGATGGGATGGGAAGCCGAGGCCTGATGTGTGTGCCTGGGAGCCTGTATGTATATGCACACACACGTGTGTGGATGGAGCGGGGCTAATCTACACAGAAGTGAAGGGTTGTGCGAGTCCAACACACGCCATGAGCCTCTTTGGTGAGAGGGTGATGGGAAGAGGAAGGAGGGAGAGATAGGGAGTCAGCACTGTCCCCCTCTCATGAGCCTCCGGTTGTTGTCTCCCAGGGCTGGGAGCACATGTGCCACAGTTAATCTGTCTCCACATGCCACCTCTCGGCAGGCCTCAGTAGCCAAAGGTCTCCTGGGAAGCGTAGACCATGTAGAGGAAGCCATCCTCATCCTTCTCCTGCTCGTAGATCTCTGAGATGGGAGTAGACACACTCACCATGCTGTGCTGGTTCACCAGCAGGAAGAAAGCCTGGGTGGGATTCAGCTGCAAGCGGCGCCTGTGGGAACAAGGACAGGAGGTCTGGGTCAGCCCACTGTGAGAGCGAGTCCTGCCTCCCCCACAACACTGCTCACACGGGGCCAGGCTGGCATCAGGATGTGCTGCTGGTGAGCCACACTGAGCTGCTGGGGGCTCTCGGCCTTCTAAGTTGGGAAGACTCAGCAAAGTCCCTTTTCCCAAGCACTGCTGCAAAAGCAGAGGGCCCTCCTCCATCTGAGCTGAAGGATACAAGGTGGAGACTGGAGTCCCTCTCAGGAGTATCCTGAGGGAAAGGTAACACAAACTACTGGCAAAACTTGCTGTGGTTTTCCTGTCCTCCATCCCCTCCATCAGCAGTTGTCTCTGCCTCATCCTCACCCCACCACTGTGTTCACAGCATGTCAGTCAGGGCCACCCTACTCACCGGATTATTTTCACCAATTCACTCATGTTGACATGGTCTGGGACAAGGAACTTGGTCTTGTCCAGCACTGGCAGCTGTTTCTCCCCTTTGTAGCGTTCAATGATGACCTGGGAAGAGATCAAAGAGGAGGGTTATCCACAGTTTACAATGTCCCAACCCCTGGCCACAAGATCATACACAGATCAAACTGACACAAATGGAAAAGCTGAGGTGAGACCCTACCTTGCTTCTCCCTGGCAGAACAGCAAAAAGAGGTAACAAGCAGAGACCAGAAGGTTGGCTGCAGACCCTCTTCAGCAGAGCCATCTGTCCGCTTGAACCACACCACGGACAGCATCCAAGATAAGTGACTACAGCATCACTTGCTCCGGCTGAATGTGAAACAGTAGGCCATAGTGCACCTCCCCTAACATGTGGGAAATCTGTAACAGCAGTAGAGTGTACCAACACCACTTTCAGATTTACCAAAACTGAGCTAAGGACCTAACTTCTACTTTTGTTGTGGAAGGGGCCAGATGGAGGGAGAAGGGAGCTGGCCCAGCCTAACCAGTCCTGACCAGACTCTGCATAGCAAGAGATGTTTTCCTTCCCTTTTGCGCCATGAAGCTGCACTTCAGCATCACTAAACACATGCCTGTTTAGGAAAAGCTGTAGATATTCCCAAACACAGTTCTTAAAAAAGTCTGCAAAGTCACCTAAGGCATTCCTTCAGAAAGGGGAGCTGGATTTTGCCTGCCCCGTTCCACACGTTAACAGCCAGACACCAACTCCACAGCTAATCAGAAACCCTCAGCCACTTCAGCACAGTGCCACGAGGGAACAGCCCGGCCTGTCCTCCCCCACCATCAATAAAGTTCTCACCACAACCACCTTCTGAAAAGACAAAACAAGGATTTCTATCCACCTTTCTCATCCATTATAATTAATGAATATCTTTCCTGACAGCTATAATTACTATTCTAAGCCAACCTGGAAATGTGCTGTTTGTTTACTAAGAAAGAAGGTGGTAGGCATTTATAGTAATTAATGATCTTACTTCAAAAGCTCAATTCATTCCCCTTAGAGTGACGTTTGGACTCCCACATCTCTCCAGTACCCAGTTATTTTCTCCACAGAATGACACTTGTATACCAATCCATTCGCTGTGCTCTCCAAGTTGAACTGACATTATTTTCCACTTATTGCAATTCCCATCATAAGCCGTTTTCCCAGCTCCTTTACAAGAGAAACAGCCGGGAGACCACAAACGCCTT
Source organism: Phasianus colchicus (assembly GCF_987193195.1). Taxonomy (NCBI): domain Eukaryota; kingdom Metazoa; phylum Chordata; class Aves; order Galliformes; family Phasianidae; genus Phasianus; species Phasianus colchicus. The sequence continues at coordinate 1,695,418 of NC_143452.1, forward strand.
TGGCAGTGGAAGAGCAGAGATCACAGGGTCCAGGAGATGGCTCTGCAGAGCCATGTGCACTAAGGGAGCATTGCTCCATTCACCTCTCTCAACCATCTGATGACGCACACTGGCTTCTGCCACCAGCAGCAATGCATCTCCTGCTGCCTGGGCACAAACAAAAGCAGTAAGCATCCCCAGGGCACCTGCAGACACCTTGCAGAGGGGTGCTGGAGGAACACCCAGATCTCTTCCCACTGCAGAAAGCTTCGTGCCCATCCCACGCCCTTTCCCGTTCTCTCTGCAGCAGAGGCTGCCCTGGGAAAGAAGGCAGCCCTGGCTGGCACTGTGACCAGTGAGGGAGCAGTTCTCAGCCAGCCAGCCACTGGTGGGCCTTCACCACCAGTAACTGCAGCCCTGCATCTCAAGCATGCAATGCTGCATGCCCTGTGCAGACCTGATGGGGAGTAGTGGGAACCATGGCCTCCGCACCACCTCCACGTGTAGGAGCCCCTCCCTTTGCTGATATAACAGGACACTATGGGAGCACAGAGCTCACCGAGAGGCTGCCCAGCACCACGCAGTACCACAGCTGGGCTGAGCTCACAGAGCCTGCACACACACACCATGCTCTCTCTAACTGTAAACTAATTTAGAGCTGAGCAACGTGGAGATTGAGTATGGGGAAGCACCCAGAGAACGGAGACAACTATGGGGAACAGAGGAGATGTAAGGAGAAAAAGAGCTGAGCATAGCTCTCAGGCTCTGTCTTCATCAAAGCCAAATGAGACACAGGTGCTGGGATGCTGCAGTACCACCAGCAAGCTGCAACATCTGTTGAGTGCCCCACACCATGGGCTTACCTCACAGCCCACCAGCATGGGCCAAGCTTCATCTCAGGCAGTTCCCAGACAAGGCAGAGGTGCAAGGCACTTTGGTAGAACTCTGCACCTCAGCACCCTCTGAAACTTACACAAGGCAACCCAGGAGCCCAAGAAACAGGACAACTAGCATATGAAAGGCCTCTGAGCCCTCAAAGATACTCTCATGCTGGCCACATCCTCTCTTTCACCAGAGCAGAACAACATGAAAAAAATAGGTACTGCTCCTTCAGCCCCTTTTGCCATATGGGACCTTGCTGAAAGAACAATTTTCTACACCAGGACGCCTCTTACCAACCTGCTAACTTCTCTTCCCCTCTGCAGGAGGGAGGGCAAACTCAATCAGGGCCATCCTGCTCTACTTATTTGAGACTCACTTTCACAAATGAATACTTTGGCTACAGGGAGATTAAGAGACTGAGAGACTGGAGGGACTGGGTGCTCACAACTGCCACCTGCAGGGATGCAGCTCTGCCCACTGGGAAATACAGAGGCAACACCCAGAGCTTCAGATTTTAACAGCAGTTTGCACAAAGGGTGACAGTGACACGGCATCTGCTCACACACTGTGTTCTGATGTAGACAGGGCCATGTGCAGCTGCACTGAGGCTCACTTCTCACTTACCTCTGTAGGGAGGAGGAACAGAGGAGGGCATCTCTAATTACCAGCCAGCTCCATCCCACAAACAAATGCCTCTCAACTTTATTAACTCAAGAATGGGCTGAGGAGAATGTCCCAGCTGCTAAAGCAACAGCTGCCTTGTGCCTCGAGCAGACACAGGGTCTGTCATGTAGAACAGCTCCAGGAGTTTCTATTTCCAGAACACGAGCTGCTATTTGGGTAACCCGGTTAAGGGAACAGGTGGCCAGTGGACATGAAGTTCTTGTCTAGCTCAGGAGAGAAACGTATGATCAAATGCTAATATTACATCCCTGAGGCCTTGGGCTTGGATACAAAAGCACCAAGCTGCTGTCTCAGATGGGGGGTTTCTCCATGGGGGTACCCAGCAGTGTGGGGGGAACCCTCTGCGAGCCAGGCACAGGTGGGAGGGTTGACAGCAGAGCCTGGGCAGACCAGGCCCACTGGCAGCACTTGCAGTCACAAGCCTTGTTGTAGGGTAAACGCTGAAGAGGTGGAAGTGTTCTGTAGGGAGTGGGACCAGACATGGCAGCCTGACAGAGGCAAGGCAGCTGCAGCTCCATGTCTCCAGGTCCAACCATCAGCAAGACTCAGGAGACACAAACACAAATGTGTGTTTAGAATACACATCACACAGGATGTACCTATCTGCTTGGCAAGTCACACAGATCAACACTCACATGGACACGGACATCAGCAACAGCCTCCTCTGTCCTCCCCAGCAGGGTGGAGATCCTTCATTAGAAACATATACAGTAACATTCAGCCCCAGAGGGGCTCATCTTGCTGCCTACTTGCCCTGGACAACGACAGTCCTTGGAACAGCCCTGGCAGGAGCTCAGAGCAACCCATCCCTTTCTCTGAGGATGCAGTTTAGGTTTCCATCCACCACTGTCCTGAGGCAAGGTATTACTTTGGGTCCCCTGCCTTATGCCTCCCTGTGCTCCTCCATGGGTGTGAAGATGTGTTTTTTTACCACATAACCTTATAGATATTTCTTTGCGTGAACCAAACAGACCCTAAGCCTTTGCTAATGAATCCTGTGCAGCAATACTGCCTGTGAGTCACCAGGTCTCACTTAGCTGAGCAGGTTGAGCCAAACAGCATCGCTCCCCTGTGATTTTAGATTCTTCAAGACTCACAAGAGCTGGCTTTAAGCCCTCAAAGGGCCAAGCCTCAGTGGGCTCCAGAAAGAGATGCTGGAGCGAACAGTCTGGGCAGGCATAGGCTTGGTCTGTCCTCTAGTGGGCAGAAGATGATTTCTAAAGTACCTGCTGCAAGCTGTGCCCAGAGCTTCCAGCAAGGAGGCATGGAACTGAGGAGGCAGCCCTGAAGCACAGCCTGCCAACACTCCTGCCAGCAGGAAGGTGTGACTGCAGCCATCTCCACCAGGGCCATCTGCCCCATCAGCCCAGTGCTGCGGGAGCACACACTGCCATGCACAGGCAGCCCTCTGATGTAGGTGCAGTGATTTTAAGAGATCGTTATGAGAAGAGCAAGAATCGGCACTTACCGGGATTTTGTTTGGGTGCTGCTCTCGGATCTGCTGTACTTCTTTACAACGATCCGCTGGAAGGAAAAAGGTAAAGCAAGGAAGTTAGAAGTAGCTGACTGTGTCCTGCGAGCCACAAACAGACAGTAGGGACATGGCAAAAAAAAATACAAATGCTTCCTCAGACCATTCCCACATGCCTTGCAGCAGGCACTGTCAGGCAGATATCAGCTGCAGCCTTTTGGAGTTTCTCACCATCCCAATCAGCCCCCAGAGCAGCTAAGTGCCACCCTGCCCAGTAAAACATATGGAAATGGAGTGACTAACATGAGATATAAGGATTATGAAGCCATATTCTTAAATCCACATGAGCAAGTGCAGCTCACACCCATCAAAGCTGGGCGGCAGCAGCTTTAAGGTCTCAGCCCTGATCAGGGTCCTCCCAGCAGCTCCTCCAGGGGAGCCTCCAACCAAGGCTGGGTTCTGCCCATTTCCTCTGCCTGCACTATCTGGCAGAGTGCCTCTGTCCTAAAGAGACATGCCTTGTCCTAAAGAGACATGCCTTGCCAAGAAGAAATCCTGCACTATTACAGATCTGCAGCTACAAGAGCTCTTGGCCTGAGAGGATGCATCTCTAGACCTATTGTAGAAATAAGGATAAAAATTAAGCAAGAAGAGTGATTTTTCCTGCAACCATTCTCAAACATTCTAACCCATTTTCCTCCAGACTTCATACCCTGTGACACAGAGCTCATTCCCTCTGTGCACATTCCTCCATGTTTCTCTCCTGCAAGAAGCAGGCTGAGCTCACCCACAATCCCCATCCTGCCTGGGAGGTGGGCGTGAGTCCTCAGGAAGGCACCCACCATGCCACACAGGAATGGCTGTAACACCGGCTTTCATTTAACCTATATGTGGCCTAATTAAGTAAAATTATGTAAATTAAGCAGCACTCCTGACTCTGGCAGGGACTGAAGCAGGAGAGGATGGAGCTGTTGTATGGAGGGGCTGAGCAATGATGAATGAGCTGCCCCCACCCACTGGGAAAGCCCTGTCCCAGCTCCAGCGTGGCTGCCCCCACACCATGATGGGAGAGCTCAGCACAGCAGTAAGGCAAAACCCGCACCTTTTATTGGCTACTCCCAAAATACTCCCTGCTGTGGCCCACTGAAAGACAGGAGTTATTTTTGTAGCTGTGCACATGACAGGAAAACCACCTCTTCTCCGACTGCAGTTTCAGCTGTTGAGTACATCAGCAATGCTGCAAACCATACAAAACACAGGAATCTCCACAGTTTTCTTGAGTCACGTCCTTCCCAAGCTGTTCTCCCAAAGATTTGGGCATACAGCATCTCCCACAGCAATATGGGATGAGGTCATTATGCCAGCTAAGGAGAACAGTGAAAGATGCTATTGCTTTTCAAGCACTGACCTCTACCAGCAGTGCCCATGGGACACTGCTCTGCCCTGCAGGCACTGCACACAGGCGAGAGGACAGCACAACAGCTCCACCCACCCCAGATATGGGGGGGGAACACAAGAACACATGGCATATCCTGAAAGAGTGTGGTTGTGTAAGGGGTGGCATCTGGGGGGGTCAGGCACCGGTGCTGCCCCAAGGCAGCAGCCAGACTCCAGGCCCAGCCCTGCCAGCTATGACCAACAGCACTTGCAATAAGAACACACCACATGGACACAGTGTCAAGGTCAACAGCTTCCAAAACTGAGCCAGAGCTGCATGGGAAGGACAGAGCAAAGCATGGACTCAGCCCCAGCCTCAGCCCTGTCTCTGGCAGTGGCCCACACAGCTCAGTGCACGTGAACAGGGCACATGCATGTGTCCTCGCCCCCAGCAGCCACGGGGCTCTTGCTGCATGCCCTGCAGCCCACGTGTGGCTGATGTCTGTGGTCAGCCCCAGCACAGAGCACTGTTACTGTGGTTCTCTCACCAAGAGATCTCCGGCATGGAGAACTGGATGGTGTGAAATGAGGATGCATCTGGGATGAGCTGGTGATGGCTGAAGGGGTGGACACACTGCACAGCTCATTTCAGATGAAGGTCAATAAATATCTACGTAATGCACTGCCCCGAGGACTCTACCTACCAGGAAATCCACCCATGTTTACGTGCAGGGCTCACACAACACCTCACCTGCCCATTCCTGCTCAGTGTTGCAAAGCTCATTCCTGGCCAGGGCACTGCAGGAGCAGCAGCAGCCGCCTCCCACGTCTGGAAAGCAGAACAAGAACAAGTGCTGCCCTGGGAGCATACATGGGACAAGAGTGTCACAGCAACTGGAAATGTACACTCAAGTCAGGACAGTCGATCTCTAGTCACACAGCATGGTGTCCCCCTGCTCCAGGTCACACAGGGTGCATATCAGACCCCCACTGCTCAGACAGTGCTACTTCTGCTGGCAACTTCAGGACATCCACAACACCAGCGGGCATCCCAACGTGCCCAGCAAAACACAGAGACTCAGAAAAGCACAAAATCACATCACCATAGGGGATGCCAAGCAAGGAGACATGGCTGCAGCCAGGCGAGTAGAGCTGGGTCTGGGCAGGGAGACGGAGCCTGAAGAACAGAACAGTGCTTGGGCTTCAGCCCCTCAGCCTCTTCTCTTCACTTACAGCCCAGGGGAAAGGGATGTACCTGAAGCTGGCAGCCCACAGCTGGGACAGTTGTCCTCTTCATTGGGTAGATGGCCAGGTCCAGAGAGTGGTGGTGAATGGAGTTCCAGTCACTAGTTCCCCAGGAGTTGGTATTGGGACCAGCCCTGTTTAATGGCTTTACAGATGACCTGGACAAAGTAATTGAGTGCTGAGGGAATGGGACTGCTCAGCCTGGAGAAGAGAAGGCTCAAGGGGAGACCTCACCACCCTCTATGGCCCCCTGAAAGGAAGCAGGGGCTCAGCCTCTGCTCCCAGCTGATTAATGGATCAGGATCTGAGGGAATGGCCTCAAGCTGTGCCAGGGGAGGTTCAGGTTGGATGTTAGGAAAAAATTCTTTTCTGGAAGAACGATGATGCAGTGGCACAGGCTGCTTGAGGTGGTGGCAGAGTAATCATCCCTGGAGGTGTTTAAGAAACACAGAGATGTGGCACTGAGGGACATGGTCAGTGGGCACGGTGGGATGGGCTGGCAGTTGCACTTGATGATCTTAGCAGTCTTTACCAATCATCGTGATTCTATGATTCTGTACCCAAGAAGTATCAGCCCTGATGCTCCAGAAAGGATGGATGTGGTACAATCAGACAGGGAAAGAAATCACCAACTTGTTAAATCCAACCAGATGTTTTCACATCAGTTGAAGGTAATCAAGCAAAGGCTGTTGTTTCTCACAAAGTTTCAGGGCACCCTTGCTACAGAAAGGCATAAGGGAGCCAACAGCTCTGCTTCCAGGGAACAGGGGCTGTGTGAAAGGCAGAAGAAGCTGAGAAGGAGAAAGCAGATGTTGAGAACTTTCCCCTCAACATTAAGAAAAACATTTTCCATGTGGTGTTTGGACTGCGTACACTGTGTTCATGTTAAGTGTTCCAGATAAAGGACTGTTTTTGCTCACTGTTTAATCATAGTTTCACTAGTCCTGGAAAAAGAACAACCAGTTCCTGTGTGACGAGCAGGCTGTCCTCTGCCAGGGCTTCCCTCTGCCTTCTGTTTGACCTTTTCTTCCATCTTCACAACTTGACAACTACAAATCTCTGAGACAGCAGGAACACACTCCTATTTCTCAGAATTGCTCAGGACACTTCAAATTGCTCAAGCAAACAACTGGCATTTTTGACAGAGCTACATTTGAATGCAGAACACACACATGCGGCGGCCGGTCACTGGAGCACATGGGAGCTGTGCAGGCACGAGAGCCAGGCAGGAGCTCCTTCCTTTTTCCTTGCAGCCTGTTCCCAAGCAGCCTTCTGAAGACAAGAGGCATGAGACAGCTCCAAGAGCACAACAAACACAGCAGGTGACACAAACCGACGACGCATGGAATGCTGCTGTGTGAGCGCCAGGGCTGCTGGTCCCACCTTCAGCAGCACCTCCACCCTGCTGGATCGGGATACTTCATGTTTTTTGTAGCAAAGACAATGTTAAATAATCAACAAAATACAAGCAGACTGCATTTTGTATTATTGCTGGCTATTGGTCAGGAGCCTTTTGTTTAAAAACAAAAAAAGATCAGCATTTGTGGTCTGTATACCTCACTGACATTTGTCCTCAGCATTTGTTTACTTCTAACAGCATTTTCGTAAGTGCTGTCAGTCAGCCCCACATCAGGTCATGTCACACAATGCCCTTGGCAAGTAACACAAGCAGATAGAGATAGGCAGGCACCAAAGAGCAGCAGCAAACCTCATGTCAGGGCTCTCAGCTCTTGCAGCACCATTACATGAACCCTCATAGCATGGCATGCAGACGAGCCAACCCAGTGAGCAGCCCCAGCTCCGGGCCAACTGACTATGAAGCATAACAGTTATGACAAGCACAGGATGGCACGTGGGACACTTTGTCCATTAGTGGTCTTTCCACTGGTATAAGCATGGCCAGCTCACACCTGGTGAGTCACAGAATCACTGAATGGTTTGGGCTGGAAGGGACCTCAAAGATCATCTATTTCCAGTCCCCTTGCCACGGGCAGGGCTGCCAACTGCTCAATCAGGTTGCCCAGGGCCCCATCCATGGCCATGGGCACCTCCAGGAACAGGGCAACCCCAGCTCTGGGCAGCAATGCCAGGGCTGCATCGCCCTCTCAGTGAAAAACTTCCCCCTGACATCTAATCTGAATCTTCCCTCTAGTTTAAAACTGTTCCTCTTTGTCCTATCACCATCTACCCGTGTAAAAAGTTGTTTTTCCTCCCGTTTATAAACTCCCTTTAAATACTGAAGGCTGCAGTGATGTCTCCCTGCAGCCCTCCCTCCTCCAGGTGGAACACTCCCAGCTCCCACAGCCTGTCTCCATAGCAGAGCTGCTCCAGCCCTCTGAGCACTTTGTGTCCTTCTCTGGACCCGCTGCTGCAGCTCCATGCCCTTCCTGTGCCAGCAGCCTCAGGGCTGGATGCAGTACCAAGGTGGGGTCTCACAGGGGCAGAGCAGAGATGGACAATCCCCTTTCTCACCCCGCTGCCACCTGGTGAGGGCCACTCTTCAGTTCTACACGCCGCTCTCCCTGCTTGCTGCCTTTCCTGTGTGAGAAGTACGCTGTCAGAACTGAAGGCAAACTCCCAGAAAACTGCAGCTGGGAGGGGAGCATTCAGCCCAAAGATGCTCTCCTCAAAGGAAGCACTGCAGGATCAGCAGGCAGCCACGCATAGGATGCAGCCAGGACACCCCATTCCTCTGACACAGACCACAGCTTCATTCTGGGAACTTTCTGGACTCCTACCACGGATCTGACTAAGCAGAATGCAGCTCCCTCAGCATCCACAGGCAGGTTTGCACATGGCAGCTGAGGGGCTCCGTCAGACCTCACCCCCAAACCAAAGACACTGCCACAGACACAGCAGGGAGCACAACCCCCAGGGGTGTGTATCAGGCACGGGGCACTCAGCTCTGTACTCGAGTCCTCAACAACAACTCACAGAAATCCAGAAAACGTATTCAGAATGGACCCAAGACAAAGCAGACAAGCAAGCAGAAGAAACTCGATGGAAAAACAAATCTCAGCACTACAAGAAGGGGGAAAACGGGCACAAAGAACAGCAGAGCCTCAGCTCAGGGCAGCGGGCCAAGGCCTCACCAAGCCACGTGCCGTGACACCGGAGCCTGGGCGGCTCTTGTAAACAGCCACACTCTGACTCTGCCTTTTCTGTTCCTTTGGAGCTGTTCCACTTCTCTACAGCTTTGCGGCCTTACAAACAGAGCCGTTCTGAGGGTGCAGTGGCACTGGAAATATTTTCCATCGGCTCTCTCCAACGGCACTGTAAACAATTGCTTCCTGCTCCTGTTGTGCAATGAGCTGAAGATGAAAACAAGCCGTGTTTACTTTCTCCAGCGGTCCCAGCCCTGACCCAAAGCGGCTCCTCGTCCTCCTGCTGAGCTCTGCAGATCAGCTGGGAGCCAAAGGGCAGAGGATGGCGCAGACACCCGCGGCTCCCACAGCACCCAGCCCCCTCTCCCCCTTTTCCCTCCTGCTCTATTTTAATCCGGCTCTCCTTCAGTCACTCGGAGCCTCGAGTTTTGTTTTCCCCCAGCCTGAGCAACGTACAAAAGCGAAGCAGACTCCATTCCCACCAGCTCAGCAGCAGGCGGTTACTAAGGGCGTCCTTTAGGATGCCGCTGCTTTCGATAAAAAGCTTCTGAGCGGCGCTGCGGGTCGCCGGGCTGGCAAAGGTCAGGAGAAGCAGCAGCTCCAGCAGCCCGCACTGCCGGGCCCGGCGCAGCGCCGTGCGGGAACCGCCGCCTCAGCGGAGATTTCCCACCGCCTCCATCCGGCGAAACGCCGCTTCCCACGCCAGCACGGAACCCGCCGGGCCTCGGCAGCGCCGCACGGCGCCCTCGGCACGGCGACCGCAAGCCGGGCACCGCGGCGATTTGCGAGGAGGCGACCGCCCCTCCGGCAGCCCAAAGGAGCGCGGCGTGAGCGGCTCAGCCCGCCGCCCCGCCCCGCACGGCACACGGCGGGCCGAGCGCGGCTCCGGGCGGCGCAACGATGGGAAACGGGGGGGGAGCGCGGCGCGCTGTGCGGGTGCGATCAGCGCCGCGAGCAGAAGGAGCCCGAGGGCACGGCCCGGCCGCAGGGCACGGCCCGGCCGCAGGGCACCGCCCGCCCCGCAGCACCGCGCGGCCCCAGCCTCGCCTCGCCCTGCCGAGCGCTGCGCCCCCTCCCCGCCCGCTCACCGAAGGTGCGGCGCTGCTTGAAGGGCCGGTCCGAAGGCATGGCGGCGGCCGGGCCGGAGCGCAGGTGCCGGCGGCGGCTCCGTATGGCGCGGCTGCGGCGGAGCGGGCGGTGACGTCACGGCGGCGGGCGGGGCGGGCGGAGGGCCGTGACGTGCGCCGTGCCGTGCCGTGCCTGCGGGGGGCGGTGCCGCCCGTCCCGCTCCGCTCTGATTACCTCAGAGTAATTAATACTCGTCTGACCCGAATCTCCCCTCTTCTAGTTGGAGCCACCCCCCGTCCCACCGCTCTCTGCCCCCATCCGCTCTGCTTGTTGCCCCTCGCACCCCGGAGCGGCGCATCCCGCTGTCTCACCCCGCTGCCTGCATGCCTTGAAGACCAAATCACGCCCACAAATAGAGCAGGCTATTTCTAGAGCTGTGAATGAATCAAACCCAGCAGCAAACGGTGACAGCGTTTTGCAGAGAGCCACGCTTCATGTCCCCGTGAAGGCGAGCTGCAATGGAAGCTGTGCTCTGAAACAGTGCCTCACGGTGTGCAGCGAGCTGTGGAAACGGGCAGACATTGAGCACATCCCTGCTTCAGAGAGACATAACGGCTTCCGTGCATCTTTTAAAAATGCTCCGGTTATCCTTTTCATCAAAAAATGCCCTACTCTTTGGAAGGGTGAGTGACAGCAGGACGAGGGGAAATGGTTTGAAGTTGAGGGAAGGGAGATTGAGGTTGGATGTCAGGGAAGTTCTTTACAGAGAGAGCGGTGAGGTGCTGGAACAGCTGCCCAGAGAGGCTGTGGATGCCCCGTCCATCCCTGAGGTGTTCAAGGCCAGTTGGATGGGGCCCTGGGCAGCCTGGGCTGGTATTGAATGTGGAGGTTGGTGGCCCTGCATGTGGCAGGGGGTTGGAGATTCGTGATCCTTGAGGTCCCTTCCAGGCCTGGCCATTCTGTGATTCTGTGAAAGTTGCAGTACTGAGACAAGGCAAGCAGACTGACATTACGGACCGCAGGCTGACATGAAGAATTTGTTACTGTTGTTAACCTGTTAAGTCCTAACCCATTTTTGATGAGGAACAGATGGACAGATCTACCTGGCAGTACCAAACCAGCAGCAAGCTGTCCTGTAGCAACACAGGACCAACAGCCAGCTTTACACATGCTAGCATTCCTGCAGGGTGAGCACCGCTGGTAATAAGCACCCTGCGCGCTTGTGACCCCACGGAAGCTCCCTGCAGAATGCTGTCGTGCTGCTGAAGAAGTGTATTTCTGCCAGCACAGCCCGTGATGGTGCTCAGACTTCTGCAGTGATGGTCTGTCAGAACTCAGCACCCCTGCACCACGGCTCTGCATACAGCCTGCACTGCTCAGGGCAAACAAACAGCCAGCCTGGCCTGCTGTAGGCCTTGCCTCCGTTCCCTACAGACGTAGCTATGCCTAGCAAAAGCTTTACTAAAGACCAGGTAAACAGATGTCCTGTATGTGAAAGAAGTGCTGCTAAATTGTAGCTCAGCCATCTCAGGCAGACAGATAGCAGCTGAAAGATCTGTCTGAAGATCCACAGATGTTTCCACTAGTCTATCTTTTGTGATCTTTTAAGCGTTATCATCTCCATTCCTCTGCCACTGCCTTATCTCAGTCGGCCAAGGAGGTCTTAGGCCTCAGGTTCTGCTGCTTGCAGCCCAGAGCCGTACCTCAAACCCCTTTCATCAGCTTGTTAATGCATCAGGGTTGTTTGCTCTGTCTTTGCAGCAAGTGCTTCCTCTGCCTTCAGAGAGGGATCCATTTCCCAAAGACAGCAAGTTAGGCCATTCTCCAGTTGTAACACAAAGCAGCTCAAAGCCACACAGCACAAGTGTTTTTCAAGCCCATCTTTGAGCCACTATTCTCTACTTTCAGGCTAGGAAAAAGAGCCTAGAGCCACAATACTTATTCTTCTGTCTTCCTCAATTACCTGGATGTCAATTACCTGAATGTCAATAATTCACATGAATGACTAGGCCCAGGCCCAGCAAACACAGGAAGCAGCAAAACATCACCCAGATTCTTTCTTAGACTTCACTTTTCTACAGCCACCTTAGTGAAGACCTCCTGACACCCATGCAGAGCAATTCCTTCCTGCCAGATCTTTGTGACTCTTCTGATGCTCCTGTCCAAGAAACTTTATCTCCATAATACGTATTTCATGTCTATATATATATATATATGTAGATGTATACGTAGTACTTTAAAAGAGAGTATTGTTCTTCACCTTGATCCACCCTACTTAAAAAATAAAAATGAAACAACTTTGATTCAGCTACTGTAAAATTGGCATTAGCATAACATAAACAAGGCCCTGCCCTCACCAGCTGGCTGTGGTGCTCCAAAATCAACTTCAAGACCCTTTTATTCAAGTTCCTCAATATATTCAAGTCAGATTGGTAGCAGCACCTTGGAATACACACACACACACATATATAATCAATTTCACTGGAAGTTTATGGTCTCATTTATGGCCTCAATGCAATGCAGAAAGCACGCATGATCTTTGTTGTTCAGTTGGCTTACTGCCTACAGGCTCTCTGAGGAAAACAAACATCATTCTGTCCTAAAAGCAGATAGGATACAGATAGGATAGCAGGATAGTTACTCTTAAGGAAGTCAAATAGAATGCTGGGCACCAGAAATCCTTCAGCACTCAGAAGAGTAACAGTACCACCTCCCAGGGAAAGAGAAAACACACCAGCAGGTCACAGCCTCCAGGGAAACATTTCTCTGGCCACAAACAATAAAAAATAAAGGAGACAACTGAAGGCATATTTTTCTTCTGCCTTGCCTCATTATTCAGATATTATCCAGAGCTTCCAGGTTGCTGGAAATAATTTTCAGGAGACAGTATTTAATTAAATTGTAACAGATGGCATGTTTCATATAAGCTGCTGTGTATCAAATCAAAATTAAATAATAAAAGTCAGTGCATGCATGCTATGTGAGTTATCTGTCAGATTTCTAGACTAGGAGATGGATGTTTACGTTAATCATTTCTTGGCACAAAACCTGATTGCAGGGAGGCACCAGTTTAGTGTGGTCAGACATCTCCTGATGGGAGAAACAGTTCACGAACTGAGCAACAGCCAACACTGAGTCACAGTGATGACGGCTGAGATGCTCAAAATATGAGCAAGTACTTAAAATACCAACATATGCACAGCCAGGTGCTGCAGGACTGACCATTGATGCAATTTCAAGTTAGAATTTCAGTTCTCTTCCGAAAACATTTCTGGCTTTTATGATCAAAAACACTATCTAAAAAGATAGAAGTGGTCTATAAATTAACACCCAAGTCTGAAACACATTATAAAATGCTGAACATTCAGGTTACCTTTGCTGCTTAGTCACCATTTACACACCAAATAACTTTCTGCTGTGAAATCCAGAAAAGCATCCAAACCAACACCAACACACCAACATTTTTACTAACAGACTTCAAAACTTTACTGCAGCCAATTGCCTAGAGCATCCCATAACCTGCTGAGATCAGACATAGATTCTAATTCTGTTCCCAGGTGTAAAACTGGGCACTACCCCGTGTTCCCAGCACTGCCTGTGATTTCCAGAAGGCAGGTCTGAACATAGGCTGTGCACTTCTGCTAAGATTTGTCAGGCAGGAGCAATCCCTCACCAGCACAAGCAGCAGCATCCCCTAATAAGACTGCAGTTACTCAATCAAGGGAAATCCTTTCATGCTGATAAAACTGCCATCACATAACTTCTAGCCGAGGTCAGAGGGGTGAAAAGGAGGGAGCCCAGCAGGCAAGATGGAACAGCTCACTGCACAGCCCTCCCATCCCATGGGACAAAGCAGCCTGGGGAAGGAACAGGGCTCTCTGAGCACTGCACACTGCTGATGCCACTCCCAGTACTGAGCTAGCTGAGCACACAAAGGAAATGCAGCACATGACAATATGCATCATTTTTTAATGTGGGCTGTGGCATTCTGTAGAGCGCAAGGACATTTCAGTACAAGGCAGAGTTGTGTCTCCCACATGGGACAAACACTGGTGACACAAACACTGGGCACAAATTCTTCAACTCTGCATGCAGTTACAAGACTTTTTCAAGGCTACAGAAAAACAATTTATTTATTATTTTGGAAGAACCAGATAACATTTTTATCTAACATGAACAAAAAAATGACGAGAGCAAAGTAGCAGATGAAAGCAGCTCCTGAACTGTGACAGCTGAGAGCTCCAGCAGAGCCTCGACGTCTGCACTCAGTCACAGCACCTCTGCTTGCTGCCTGAGACAACAAAGAGACGCGGTGGAAAAACACTCCAACGTCTGAGGCAATTATAAGCATGCAGTACATGTATTTTTAGTGAATCACTGTTCAGAGAAAGCAACAGATAGGTAAAATGCCCTACAAAGGTTCTACTTTTTGAAGAAAAAAAACCAATCATGACAATAATTAAACTCCCTACAAGACAAGGAAAAACAAGACAAAAGCCATCACCGATGACACTTTTTTAATTTAATATGACCAGACTTTTTCAAAGTAACTTATAAAATAAGAGAGAACAAGAGGACAGGAAGGTTTCATATTTACAGTCATTCAAAAGTAATAGTGTAAGAGCTTAACTCAGATAGTGCTGACAGGATCATGGAAATGTACAGAGAATAATCTTGTAGAACATTATTAGGATTTTTTATGTTGTCTTGTTAGCTATTGAAAGTATCTGTTGCATTTTTATTTTACTTTTTTTACTGCCAAGGTCACCAGATTCTAATTCACCATTTCTGTCTCAAAATGACCAGTGATATCAAAAGAAGCCACTTTTTCTGTATGTAAAAAAACATACAGACAGCAAGAACACCTGCTTTTGTTCTTCCAAAACATCACAGAAGTGGCACAGCAGAGTTAACACTAGAGCTCTACTCTTTAGCATTAAATTAAAAAAAAAAAGTTGGGCAAAGGGAAAAAAGCAGATCAAGGTAGTGTAATCATTCGGTTGGATTCTGGATGACGATCAAGAAGTAGTCTTTATCTGGGAGGGAAAAGAAAAAAAAACAAATTATTCTTTCATTGTTGATATTTATTCACAAAGAAAAGCATTCCTGTTGCTAAATACAGGAACTTTCAGCTTTTTTTCTTTTTCATATCTCACTGATATCCTGTAGGAACCGTACAGTCCTGACATTCATCCCCAGTGATCAAAACAGGTTTGACATGTTGGATCACTTATCTGAGCCTCGTGGTGGAAAAGTCTCACATGCTCAAGAGCCAAATTTAACACCACTTGTCCCTAATAAATGAGAATAACTGACACATGCAATGATTTAATCAAACTAGGCAGCACGAGACAGTGATTTCCCATGTCTCACAGGCAGACTGCTGGACTGAAGGGGTTCCAGCTGCATTTGTTCTGGAGCAACGTTATTTCTCTTTCCATTTTTCATATGGAAATGAGAGGATGCACCAGCATAAACCCCAGAGCCTCTCTTCCCCAGGCATTGCTCTGACCAGCTCCTGCACAGCTTCCTGATGGAGCACCAGCCTCCTTCTTTGCCTCCCCATCAGCAGAATGCCACCACAGAGCAGACGGAGTACAAAGGAACAAAGCTGAGCTCTTGCACTACTAATGCAACTCATCTCATCCGTGTTTCACAGTTGGATGAAATACCGAGGAGTATCTCCAGAAGAGAAGGCTGCTGCCACATTCTGTGACTCATCAGTACAGCTACATGAAAGTCCTTTCCTCTGAGCAGGAACTGAGTGAGCCAGCTAGGACAGAAGCCCTCCTGCACTTCATGTATGAAGAGGGAAGGCCCTATGGGAGCTGTGACAGCAGACAGCTGTCATGGCCACAGGGATCATGAAGTGGTTGAGTTCAAAATTTTTGGTGTAAGGAGGAAAAAAAAAAAAAGCAGAACTGTCACCACAAACTTTTAAAGAGAGCAAACTTTAAGCTTCTCAGGGAGCAAATTAGCCGTGCCCCCTAGAATTCTGCTCACCAGCATCTAGGGGCCCACGAGAGCTAGTCACTTCTCAAGAAATACCCTTTCAAAAACCTGAGAGCAGGCCTGGCTGAAGAGGGAACACCTGGAACTGGGGCAAAAAGAGAAAGCACACAGCCTCTGGAAGCAAGGTGTGGTTTCAAAGGGAGAGTACAGAGCTGCAGTTCACATTTGCAGGGAGAAAACAAGAAAAGCCAAAGCTGTACTTGAGTTGATGCTGAGCAGTGTGGTGTGAGGCAACAAAAAAGCTTTTTCAAGTTTGTCAGCAGCAAGAGGAGGTCAAAAGAAAACAGGGGACTGATACTTGGAGTGAAAGGTCACCTTACAAGTGGAGACATCTAACGCCATTTCTGCCTCAGTATTTAACAACTGCAACAGATCTTGGTTTGCCTGGACCTCTGAGTTGGAGAACATCACTGGGGAAGCAATAACTTTCAATTAGCAGACATTACAATTGTAGGGATGCAGCTGTACCAGCTGAATGGCCATAAGCCCATGGGGTCTGGAGGACTTGTTTCTGAGGAAGTTAGCAGATGTTACAACTAAGTGGCTGGAGCAGCTCAGTGGGAAGGGACTGAGGGCACTGGTGGCAGCAAGCTCAGCAAGAGCCAGCAGTGTGCCCTGGCAGCTGAGAGGCAAACATTTTGGGGTGTATTACACAAAGCACGACCAACAGGTCAAAAGAGGTGATTCTCCCACGATGTTTAGCGCTGGTGTGACCTCAGCTTGAACACTGCGTACAGCTCAGGGCTCCACAACATAGAAGGGACATTAAGGTTCTTGGAAGCATCCTGAGGAGGACACAGAGTAGGCAGCAGGGCTGGGAGATGTGTGCTGTGAGGAGAGCCTGAGTTGCCTGGTCTGAAGAACAGGAGGCTGAGAGGCAGCCTCACTGTGCCCTGCAGCCCCTGAGGAGGGGGAGCAGAGGGAGCTGCTGGAATCTGCTCCTGGGAACCAAGGACAGAATGTGCAGTAACGGTCCAACATTGTGCCAGTTTCCAATTGAACTATCCCATTTCAGATGCATTAGACTGGTTTATAAGTTCAGCACTCAGCTAGGTGAAACTGGTCTCGAAACATTTCCTTCCTACATTCTGGATTTCATATTGAAAAACACAAAGCATGAGAGGCTGCAACACGCTGTCGAATGCTAATTAACCATTTCTACTCCGATAAAAGCAAACTAAGGTCAGTGATAAGTTTCCAACTGAAGAAAGCAATGAAGGACAAAGCCTTTGGAAAAGAACAGAGTAGGTAACATGAATAAGAGCAGCATGCAGAATTCTTTTCTCTTTTCTTCTCTACCACAGAGAAACCAACAAGTGACTTTGACAGACCTCACAAGAGAAGTATCTGCTGGATGCTCTGATGCCTGCTTTCAGCCTACTTCCTCTTACCTGGAGCAACCATGATTTCATTTTTCTTGGAGCGGATCCGCAGGAATGTGAGGTCATTTTGGGGATCAATGTCTCGCACAGTGCTCCTTGCCTTCATGATGAAGCTGTGCATTAGGCCAGCATACTGAATGGTTGTGGTGTTGTCCATAGTACTTTTGATAGGAATACCTGCAAGAAGCCACCATGGGGACAGCAAGGGTCAGTAAGAGAGCTTTTGAACCAACTCCCTCCAGGTATCACCATATCCAACTGCAGTGGCCAGTGAACCTGAGTATGTGTTAGAGAGCTAAAACAGGGGAATGGGATCAGGAGTGCTCTTTTTAAAGCTTAAAAGAAGAGTATGAACAGAAATAAGACAGAGAGGTTAAGTTCTGCAACCACAGACAAAGGTGAGAGTAACCACTTCCCTCTACTAGCATCAGTGGTTTACTTTTGCTTTGTCAATTATTCATTTGAGATGTATAAACAGATAAATAAAAACAAAAATAAGTGTTTTAGGGGGAGTGGGAATATCTGTCATGTTTTCTAAGGATTATTTCTAGAAAACATTTGGCTTAAACTGACAATCACACAATTTTAACAAGCTGAGCTTAAGTACAGGAAAATCTTCGCTGAAGAGAGACATCAACTGCAACTCCTTAAAATGCACGAGTGGTGTAAGCTACGATCTCAGAAAACAGACTGACAATACCTTCAGAATTAACCACAATGATTCCTTGCACTCCTTTCTGGCTCTGAATTCGCTTCAGCGTTTCTTCTACCTCAGCCTGCAAAAACAGAAAGCACAAATCAAAAGATCACAGTTGCTGTTTGCCTTCAACCAAAGCTTCACAACAGTGTGCCTGAAAGTAAAGATGCACAAAGATGACACCAACAGACACTGCCTATACCTTTCCATAAAGCACTGTGTACTCCAGTACTATTTTCTCTGCCTGGTCTTTTTAGTTGGTTTCCACTCATTTTGGATTTCAGGGGGAAGTTCTTTACAGAGTGGTGAGGTGCTGGCACAGGCTGCCCAGAGAGGCTGTGGATGCCCCATCCCTGCAGGTGTTCAGAACCACGTTGGATGGAGCCCTGGGCAGCCTGGTCTAGTGCCAGATCTGGAGGTTGGTGGTGCTGCCTGTGGCAGGGGGTTGGAGCTTGATGATCCTTAGGCTTTTTTTCCCAAACAAGCCATTCTATGATTCTATGATCTGTCTGAGTAATCTTCAGTCATTTGTGATTACAATCTTGTGCAAACATGGAACTCTCTTTTAATTTTGCCCTCTCCTCCTCCCGACCCTCCTGCAGCCCCAGAAATGAGCTCCTTACTGCTGACTCACAGAGGAAAGACTTCTTAGACTGCTACAGCACAGGCACGCAGCAAAATCTGTATACATACAAATGGAATTCATGAACAAAACAGAATAACACACACTCTACATGCAGAGCTACCCTCCCTTTCCTCAAACCAATGCTAAGAGGAATTAAAAACATAAAAAGCAAAAGGAAGAAGTGATCCGTGCTCTTTATTTAGAATTACTGATGCAGGGATCACTACTTTGGAAAATCAACTCCCCCAAAAATAAAAGAAAAAAAGATGACTGAAGGCCCAAGCATCAGTTTTGATGTTTTGACTCCCTGGAAAGGAAACAGAGGCGTGCTGCACATGTCAGATCCTGCAAGACCTGGCACAGAACAAAAGAATCAGTTAAAGTCATGGGAAAGGCCAGAGCTACAGGGGGCACCTGGCCAACAGGGCTGCATTTGTCAGGCACTGCGAGTAACCCCCTGCCCACCTCCCCCAGCTGGGAGAGGTGATTTGTGTCAGCAAAAGAAAGCATCAGTTCAGCCTAAGAACTGCCAGCAAACCTTCCACAGGGCTTTGGGAACATAAGTAGTTCAGAGTAATGCAGTCTGCTGCTATGATCAGACAGCACCACCTGAGCTTGTCTTGATAAAGCAGAATTATTATCCTCAAGTTAGTTTAATTGCTTTGGCAGAGGCCTTGATTTCTTCTGAATGCTGGACTGCTTCCAAGTGGAAGACAAGAAAAGAAAACAAACAAACAGATAACTACAGAGTGTGAAAATGCTGAGTGATAAACAGTGGCACTCTGTTCCATCTGAAAAAATGTCCTATCTTCTTCTTAGATGCATCTGAGTCCAAAGCCATCAAATACTTAATCAGACCTCAACAAATCTGCTTGGGCGCCAAGAAGCATCCACACAGAACTACACTGACTTTGAATCTCCTCTACCAACCAGAAGATAACCCAACTCAGAGGACGGGGAGCAGCTCTGGCAGCCCACAGCTGTTTGTTCAGGGATGTCTTCTGGAGCTGCACGCAGAGAAGACTCCTCCCCAAGTCCTCACTGACCTCTGCCATCCACCGGGCCAACAAAACATCACCCAGAAAAACAGCACGTACTGAACCCGAGCACCAAACAAAACCTGAATCCCAACATAAGGTGATGCAAGAGATAGCACCTGGGAAAGAGCTGCGTTCTGTAAAAGGAGACCAGAATCGCCTCCTGTCACACTCTTACATAAGCTAATGCCCACACGAGCCGCAGACCAGCACGGCAGCTGTTGCCTAGGAGGTGTGAGCCACAACCCCACAGCACCGCGCGTCTCCATGAGCTGCTGCAGTTCTTCACACACAGCTTCCACCCGCGCTCCTTTGTTTCCACACAAACTGAGCCCAGGCGCTGTGAGCACCTGCTGCAACCTGAACAGGAAGCACCATCCGCCCACGAATTTACAATTAAAAAAAAAAAAAAAGGACGTTCCGGGTTCCACAGAACATCGGCCTGAAGAAGCCGGTAATTGACACGGCCTTTTCTCCCGACTTCCCTCCGGCCGTCTCGCCCCACAGCTCGGATCCGCAGCGTTCACACAGCGCAGCGGTGCAGGGCAGCGCCGCGGCCTTCCCCCGCACGGCTCTGGGCGGCGCCGGCCGCCCCAGCGCCCCGCGGCTCCCAGCGGCTCCCTCGCGATCCCGGCGGCGCGGTTCCCGTCCCAGCACGCCCGGCCCGCGCTCAGCACCGACCCCGAGCGGCGCGGCCCGACGAGCGGCCCCGGCCCGGCCGCCTCACTCACCATCTCGAGCCGCCGCCTCGCCGCCCGGTCACGCCCCGCACGCATGCGCCGCCGGCTCCACCAATCAGAGGGCAGAGCGCGCTCCTGACCCGGAAGCGCTCGTTCCGGGCGGGCTCAGGCGCGTGCGCGTCTCTCAGGGCGGTGCCGCCGGCGCCGCGGTAACGGCCGGCCCAGCGGGGCCCTCGGCCGAGAGCTGTGGCAGCGGCTCGGGCGCTTTGTGAAACGCAGCTCCCGCCGCTGGTAAGCGTACCCGATAAAAGGCGTCGTTGCTCTCGTTGTCCTCAGTTCTTCGGACTCCGTCCTTTGCCTCAACTGAACGCTGCGTGTCGCAGCCCTGCGAGCGGCATCCATGCGGGGAGACGGCGTCCGCCGCTCCGGGCTGTCGCGGAGTCACCGAACGGCCTGGGTTGAAAAGGACCGCGGGATCATCAGTTCCAGCCCCTGCTTTGCGCATTCGCAGAAAGGCAGCTGAGAAGAAAACGCTGACCTGAAGGAGTTTTTGGTTTGTTTTCTCCTCACTTGTAGCCAAAGCACTGAAAAATAAGCAGGAGCTGACGCAGCACATTGCCTCCCTCCCCTGCAGTGGGCCCAGAGCTGAGCGACGCGCAGCGCTTCCATCTGCACGCTCTCAGTGCAGCACCCCGTGCTCTTTAAGCAGCACACAGCCAAACACTGCAGCATCAGATGGCCGTTTTTCCCTCTGCCTCAATTCGATGTGAAATATGGCTGCAGCTACTTCAGATTTTCTGAAGAAGTATCAAAATTTGGGTTTGCGCAACTTGATTGTCTGCTCTCCTCCTGCAGATATGTACTAGGCGTAGAACACTATGTTTGGAATCTGCTGCAACTAACCAACTGACCCCTGGTCATCTGGGAGAGCAAGCACAGGCAAAGTACGGCGGGGAAGAAAGGCAGAGTGCCTCTGGGGGACGATCGCCTTGTGCACGGCGGGCACTGAAGGCTGATGTCCCTCTAAGGCCAATTCTTAACTGCCACTGAAAGATCGCAGTGATCAGGAGAGGTACCTGGTGAGAGGATGAAAACAAATGCCTCTTCTGCATTTAAGAGGGATGCAGGAATGCCACTCTGCCTCATCAGAGTGTGGGAAGTTAGGCAACACCTCCTCCTAGGAGTCATCTCCAGATCATTAAGGAAAAGGGAGACTGAGAACAAAGGGGAAATCACTGGGTACCGATGTGACAGCTTTCAACAAAGGGGAGGGGGGAGCAGGTTGGTGGGAGAGGAAACACCAGTGAATTCTGTTTCTCTCCGCCTAAATAAGGCCTTCCTCACTATCTCCCACAACAGCCTCGTAGGCAAGTTGATGAAATACCAGCTGAAAAAGAGGGCTGCAAGGTGGACAGAAAACTAGCTGAACGGCTAGACAGAGAGGGCTGTGAGAACTGGCAAAAAGCTCAGCTGGAAGCCAGTTGATAGTAGGGTGCCTGGGCCTCTACCCAGCACCAGTATCGTTCAACCACTCCATCAGTGACCTGGCAGCACAGTCTGCAGAGGATGCAGAGGTACGATGAGCAGGTTAATCAGCAGATCATCACGCAGTAATTCAAAAGCAGAAACTCCATAGAGCGACAGGAAAAAGCATGGCAAAGCACTCACTGCTCTTGGCTCAGCAATGTGCCCTCGCAGCAGCCTGGCACACAACACGCGGCGCAACCCATAACGCACTGAAAGCCACTGGAGCTGAAGCAGCGCAGCACAGCTCAGTGTCCTGCAACCCCAAGGCTGAGCTCAGGGCCTGAGGCACACTCACCTGAGCCCTCCCGCTGCCCTCTCTCCTCCTCCCCAGCAGCTCCCAGCGCTGCTCTTCACACCATCCCACCCACACCTCACCTCCTCGTGTCTCAGCAGGAGGCTGATGTGCAGGCCATGGCTGCCCGCGTGCAGCTGGGCTTCCCAGGGCAAACAGCAACCCTCAGTACAGCCCAGCGCTGAAAAAGCCATCATGGAAGAGAGGCAAGCCCAAGGGGCTGAGTGCGGGGACACATTCCTTCCTCCTGGGCTGCTTCCCTCCTTTGAGCTTTTGCTAGCAGTCCTTGGAGAGCAAGGGGATGCTCACAGCCTGTCGCTAGCACTTACAGTTGGGCTGAAAGGCCACCCGCTGGGAAGACCAACAAGGAAACGGGGGAAAACCAGCACAATTTCAGGGGAGAGCCGGCCGCTTCATCGCCCCGCAATTGCCAGCCCAAGCAAGGGACCTTCTGACAGCTACGGAAAGAGGCAGCACCAGTTTTAAAAAGTTGGTTTCCTTTTATTCAATACAAAAGGATTTGGGTTATATTGACCAATGCAGCCCAAAATGAAACCCCAGCGTCCAGGATTTCTGCTCAACAATGAGTCCTTCAGCCTCCAGTCAGACACAAGGAGAAGCCTGACCCTGGGGCTACGTCACCTCCTCTCTCTCCAGGCCCGGCTAGCCGTATTTCAATCTCATACTAGACCGGCTCTGGCCCTGAAGAGATGCATCCTGAAGGAACACAGCATCCCCATCTCTTGCCAGAGATGAAGTCCTGCCTCCAGCAAGTCCTCTTTGCTTGGAACGCAGCACACGCCCTTCCCTTCCAGTTGCCTCGGCTCCTCCGCACTGTCCGTGACAGGGAAAGCACGGCCATGCCAGAAAACCAGACCACTCAGTCAGCTGCCTTTGGTGCCACCTCTGAGGAAGCATTCCAGGTGATTCTGGTGTCCTGTGGGCCTTCTTGTTAAGCCTTTATCGGTTCTTTTGGCTTTCCTTCTTGGCTTTCTTCCTCAGCTGAGCAGCACTTGCCTTGGGTTTCTTCACTGTCTCCCAGGCCTTAGTCCCGAGACCGAGCGAGTCCTACAAGAATCAATTCAGAACCGGTCAGGGAAGCTTCACAGCTAACGACTGGCTGACAGCTCGCTTTGGGAGCTCAAGTCACCCGCCCAGGCAGCTTTGGCTGCCAGTACTGGAAACCGCCTTCCTGGCATTAGGGCACACTAGAAACTCCACCTCTACCTCCTTCCCAAAAGTCCCACACAAACCAGAATCCAAAGCCATCTCCTGCAAGGCAGCGCCTGCACAGGGCTTGGACACCCTGCCTGGCAGCACACAGCACAGCAGCAGCAGCACGATAAGGGGAGCTTGCAGCTCAAGGCTTCTTGCATGCATCAGGAACAGCACGCACACGCAAGGAAGGACAGAACAAACTACGGCACTCTCAGCAGTGCCGGGGCACACTACCATAGGCCACAGCTACTAATTGATCCCTCCCTGCCTACTGTCTGTGCCTTTCTATCAGCCTCTGAGAGCACGACTTACTGGCTTATGCACCTGGAATCTGGCACGATTACAGCCAGCGCACAGAGAAGCTGCAAAGTGGCTCACAGAAGAGATCGTGGCGCAGCACATTCTCCGCCAGCGTGGGCTCAGGGATCTCAGACGGGGAGAAATGCCCTTCAGCAGCCACACAGCAGACAGCCTGCTGCTCTCCTGCTCTCCAGGAGGCTGCTTTCTACAAGAGGGGAAAAACAGTCATTATTGTCGCATGCACATTGGTGTTACAGGCTGACTCAGAGAGCCGTTCTGAAGGTATCCTTGGCCTACTGACCCAGTCACAAGGAAGGGCACAAAACTTGCAGCTGCGCTGTCTTTTACCGCCTGCCGAGGAAAAGACTCCTCCAACTTGAGCACTGCTCCACTTGCAGGCGAGGGGAGCAGGAGCTGAAAAGGACAGGTGGACATCAAATAAAGGAAAAGCTTCACAGAAAGCAGATCTGTTGCAGACAGTGCCACGAGCTGTGTTAGCACAGCACTGCCTTAGCGCACGCTTACACTAAGGCACACCTACCTTGCAGGGGCCGCACAGGAAGTTTGTGACACAGGCACCTATGGCCCCCCTGACCCCCAGCTCCATTTCTCAGCCGCTCACGGTCCTCGATGTTCTGCAACAGGAAAGGCACAAGATGGAAATTCAACTCATCGCAGACGTCATCAAACCTCCCTTCTCAGGGCACTCGCACTCATTTCTCTGCATGATAAATCAGGGGAGTGCTTACCGAGTGAGCAGCATTTACTGCCAGTTGGTAGCAGCAACCTCTGCCTAACTCTAAACTACTAACAGGACCCTATGCCTAACTCTGAACCATGAACAGTACCCTATGCCTAACTCTAAATGATGAACAGTAACCTATGCCTAACTCTAAATGATGAACAGTAACCTATGCCTAACACTAAAACTAAACTTAACACTAAACTAAGCTAACGCTACAATCAACACCAAAACCCAAACTCCTACTGGGGGAAGATGGAACTGGGGGCCCGCAGAACCGCAGAGGAGCAACAAGGTGGAGGAGGAGCAGATGTTAAGCTATGCCACCCAGCTAATGCTGGGGGCGGGGGCCGCGCAGCGGGTAAGGAGCCCAGCGCCCGGACCAGCGATGGCAGAGCTGTGACCGCGCCGATGCGGGGCCTGGCACGGTGGTGTGGTGCCAGGCCGGCTGTGCCGCAGGCGAATCAACCTCCATGGGCTCCTCTGGAGGCGGATCCACCTCCATGGGCTCCACTGGAGGCGGATCCACCTCCATGGGCTTCCCATGGGCGGTCACGGCGGTGGTCCGGGCGCGATGGAACCACGCTCTCTTCTTCCGCTCCCTCCTCCGCTTGATGGTCATGGCGGGCCCCCTCCTCCTCTTCGGTTCTGGGGCCCCCAGCTCCCTCTTCCCGTTTAAAATCACGCTCTCCTCAGCTCTCTCTCTCTTAGTGCTGGACATGGCTGCCACCTGCCCAGCACACTCAGAGACGAGTGCGCCGGGTGGGGAGGCAGCGACCAAGGTGACAGCTGTGACATGGGGAAGGTTCTACGGTGGCGCCTGTGCTGCTGCTGGGAGTGGCGTTCTGCATAGGATGAGGAGGGGGCTGGAGGACGGGGCACGGGACGGGAGCTAGAAGGCGCTCCCTGTGCCCAGCGGGCAGCCCTTCTCTCCGGCGAGCAACAGGGCACAGAGGAGCTGAACCCGAGAAAAGGGCCTCAGCCTCCTGCACCCTCTCCACACGGCACATAGAAGCAGTTCATCACAAGGGCACTCAAGCTGCATTTGCTGAATACGCAGCGCCTGGGACGCTGACTTACTCCTGTATTTGTATCAAACGGAACACGGAGGGAAATGCACAGTAATTTGCCACTGCTCATGAAATAAAAACCGTAAAGCAACAACTGATGGTTGCAAAATTGCTTTCACACTTCTCCTGTAAGCACGGTAATCCAAGCCTCGGCCAGCTACTGCTTTAACTGCAGGCAAATTATACTGCAGGTAATAATTCACCTATTGTACCACTCACAACAGGAACCTTTTGCTTTCCCTCACTCAGAGTACAGAAACATTTCTACGTTTTAAAGAAAAAATGAAGAATCCAAATAAACTCTTTGAGGCAAGACACCAATCATCTGACAAATTCCACGTGGGTATGAAATATCTCACTCTGCCCACTTTGCTCTCAGGAGGAGCAATGTATGAACTCTCACATTTAAAGCCACATAGCAGATTATGTCCTGCAACAGTAACTTTCCTTCTACTTCCTTTTACTGCTTTCTTACTACTTGACTTCTTGCTAATTGGAAGACAGCAAGTTGTCTCACTATTTAACACCTCTGTTTCACTGACTTAGCAGTTCACAACAGGCATCAAAACTGCTTAAATTTTAATTCCTTTCTAGATCAAACCATATACACACACACACACACACACTTGAAGGTGTACTAGGTCAAACAGTTTAAAAAGCCTTCACTTTAAAAGCTTTGGGGCATTTTTGTTATGCAGCAAAAGACAGATGTTACGTGTATTTCGGGATGCTTAACAGAGGAAAACAGAAAAGGCAGCAGAAAAATCCACTGAACTCATACCCAGGTGGAAGAGGACCTTGACTGACTGTAGTTAGTGCCTGAGTTGCAGGAGTTACTGGCTGGACTTGTCTTGATACTGGAGGTGTGGTGAGTGCAGCAGTTGCAGGAGCTGTTGTTGCTGCTGTTGCCCCCTCAGGGCTCGGTTCTGAAGATGGATTTGCAGCTGCACCTGCCAGTGAACCTGCACTGGCCCCATCATTCTCTGAGGACGTGGATGGAGAACCATTTACACTTCCTATGAGGCCAGACGTGTCAGAAGAAAAAAAAAATAAAATCTTGAATTGGTATTTCTCTCCTTGTTGGTAACCTATTTCAGAATTTGTAAGGCACAGAAGTAAACATGCAGAAGGTGGTAGTTTGAATACAGCCACATTTTCTACTTCACACACACACAAAAGGCAACTTAGCTGCACTCTGTAAAAATGCTTTCATCCGAGAACTGCTATCAGCTGCACAGCTCTGACACTCCAAAGAAAAGAGATTCACCAAAGCAACTTGTCTGCATTCTCTAAACACGAGATGATTATAAAGAAAAAGCTACTTGCTTGCACTGATGGATTTCCCATTTATTATTTGCAACAATTTAAGAGGCAGCGTGCCTAACATTTTCAAGAAGAGATTTGACACAACATGGAAAAATTAAGGCTGTGGGAGGGAGAATACATGCATTCTTTAAACGCTTTCAGAGTTTTTTTCCCATGCAGGCCATTTGGTAGGCAGTATTAAGAACCATGCACAAGTCTTATTACTAAGCTACGCTGTCTTCATCTTTTCAAATAATTCCTGCAGCCTAGTTTTGCACCCAGCCTCAGTATTTATCAGCTGTGACAAGGAGATCACCCTCTCCACACGGCACATACAAGCAGTTCATCACAAGGGCACTCAAGCTGCATTTGCTGAACACACAGCGCTTGGGACGCTGACTTACTCCTGTATTTGTATCAGACGATACAAATGGGGGATATACTGAGGCTGCCAAGTTCAGCCTTAATGCTTCTAAATAGACACGTGCATACAGCCACAGATCTTCCATTCTCACGCTTGAGCTTTCACACTTGGGTAACATTTGTCAGTCAGAGAGCAGAGAAACCTGCTAAAGTCCAGCACTTGTTCTGTTGTACGGCACTTCAGCTGCAGGGCCAGCGCTGGGCCTGGCTACATCAGCCCGGGCAGCTTCTGCCAGCTCCCACACAGCTTCTCCCCTTTGCACTTTCTCTTGGCAGTGGCCAAGAGAGGGAAAACCAGGCTAACAGGCAGAGACCTGATGCAGGCTGCCGTGCCTGCTGACAACATCGGGAACACTACGGCCGTACGCAGGAAGCTTGACTGCTGTGCTACGACACGGCTAGGAAAGCACCTGCTTGTCCTTCTTGCCACCATACGGACTGATCGGGGCTGTCCTCTTTGTGCCAAACCAGCAGAGCACAGCCTGCAGCGGCTGCGTGGGCCAACACGTTCGTTGGGAGCTGCCTGCCACGGCACCCAGCTCAGCTCCTAACAGCACCGCCGATGCTGAACGCGCAACGGGAGCTTGTGCCAAATCAGCCCTGGCCTCTGCTCATACAGCCAGACAACAGCCAGAGCTGGACGGGACACACAGAGGGCACCCAGTCCAACTCCCAGCCCCACACACGACCATTTGCCTCTCGTGCACTCAATGATGGCATCCTATCAGGAACACAAAACACACCAAGGCCTGCCCAACCGCAAACACCGCCAGCTACTGCCACACACACACTGGGAAATCCCTGATGCTGCTGCTTCCGAAGACCAGCTGAGAGAAGCATTTGCCTGGGACGGATGGGCTGCGACTGGATGGAATCCTGCCTCTGAATCGGGACGCTGGACACAGCCTCACTGTGCACCCAAAGACTGAGAACAGCGCCCACAAAGGGCAGAAATGCCACGCGCGCTCCTCACTGCTGCCCAACTTCACATCTCCCTCGCCTTCCCTCCCTCCGTACCTCCCACCAATCCGTCAAGGCAGCCGTTCCCAGGCAACAAACACAATCACACTGACCTTCAGCCCACACCTGGGACAGCCAGGGCAAGTGACAAACCTTCAGCCATGCCCGCTCCTCCCCCACTCAAACACGGCTCCAAGGCGCGGGGATCCATTCCTCGCCCGGGCTTTGCTCGGCACAGATTCCAGCGGGGAGTCCTCATTCACACACCTGAAACAACGCACAAAAACACGTCAGAAAAGGCAACGCATCCCTACGCCACCAAAACACAAAATCCCCTCCATGGATCCCGCCAGTCACCCTTGTCACGACGAGAGCGAGCGAGACGCCGGCTTCCCCGCCGCGCCCAAAGGAGGAGCGACGGCACTGGATCGCAGAGCCGCAGCTCCCACCGCACGACGGAGCGCGGCGCCGTCACCGCCCTTCCCAAGGCAGCAGCGCCGCCGCCCGGGAGCCGCCCCGCTCGCCCCTGCGCTCCGGCACCCGCAGCCCTCGCGAGGCCGCGCGGCCCGCAAAGCCGCGAGCCGGGATCCGCCTCTGGCTGCCGGCAGCGCCGCGAGCCGCTCCCCCGACGGCCCCTCGATGCCCCCGCACCGAGGCCCGACCCCGTTCCCAGCACGCGGCCCGCTCCTCCCGGCCCCGCTCACTGCCTTCGCGCCGCCGTGCCGCGCCGCCCCGGAAGTGCCCTCCGGCGCCGCGAAGCACTTCCTGCCCCGGCCCTAGCAACCGCCTGCGGCGTCACGTTGCTAAGGGCGGCCCGGGGGCGGCCGGGGCCTGGCGGTGGGGGGCGGCTGCCGGATTCCTCTCGGATGGCGCCGGAGCCACGCGGCTTTGCTGCTTCTCCTCTGCTTTCCTTCCCTTGTCTTCCATTTTCTTTCCTTTTCATTTTCTCTTTTCTTTTCCTTTTTCCTTTCCTTTCTCCTTTCCTTACTTTCCTTTTTCCTTTCCTTCGCTTTCCTTTCTTCGCTTGTCTTTTCCTTTCCTTTTCTCTTCCTTCCCTTCCCCTTCACAGGTCCCTTTTCCTTTCCTTTCTTCCTTCCTTCCCCTCCATTCCCCACCCCTCCTCTCCCTTCCCTTTTCTCTCTCTCCACGCTCTCTATCCAGCTCTGAAATGGAGATGCCTCGAGAAGATCATCTACACAGGCAATAAATGGCTTGTGCTGCGTTTCATTGCTTTGTGCTCTCGACAGACTCGCATTCGGTTTGCCCTTCACACAACCATCACAGAATGGCCATGGCTGGAAGGGACCTCAAGGATCATGAATCTCCCAACCCCCTGCCACACGCAGGGCCACCAACCTCCCCATTCAATACCAGTCCAGGCTGCCCAGGCATCCAACCTGGCCTTGAACACCTC
Organism: Phasianus colchicus; assembly: GCF_987193195.1. Classification (NCBI taxonomy): domain Eukaryota; kingdom Metazoa; phylum Chordata; class Aves; order Galliformes; family Phasianidae; genus Phasianus; species Phasianus colchicus. The sequence goes on from NC_143452.1 coordinate 1,724,912, forward strand.
AGGGATGGACGGGGCATCCACAGCCTCTCTGGGCAGCTGTTCCAGCACCTCACCGCTCTCTCTGTAAAGAACTTCCCTGACATCCAACCTCAATCTTCCCTCCCTCTACTTGAAACCATTTCCCCTTGTCCTGCTGTTCTCTACCCTTCCCAAGAGTTGACTCCCCTCCTGTTCGTAGGCTCCCTTCAGGCACTGACAGACTGCAATGATTCACCCCGCAGCCTTCTTTTCTCCAGGCTGAACAAGCCCAGCTCCCTCAGCCTCCCTTCATAGGGGAGCTGCTCCAGTCCCTCATCATCTCTGTGGCTCCTCTGGACCCTCTCCAACAGCTCTCTGTCTCTCTTGCAATGGGGGCTCCAGACCTGCACACAGCACTCCAGATGGGGCCTCACAAGAGCAGAGCACAGGGGGACGATCACCTCCCTGCTCCTGTTGGCCACCCCTCTTTTTCTGGCCCTGTCCTGAGCCCCAAGTATCAGGAGTGCCCGGCTGCTTTTGCTGCAGAGCCTTATTATCCCAGAGCACCAAGGCTTGGGGGAAAACCTCAGCAGCTACATATGTGCTGAGGGAAGATTTCATGCCCTGGCCTACACACAGCCCGCCCTTCCCCGCTCTGCGTGCCGGCGTCCCCCGCAGCCCCTGTGCTGTGACAAACACCAGTGGGGCTCAGGCCCAATGCCTGCTCACATCCCCAGGAGGCAGAAATCTGAAAACGTGCAACCCCAGCCTTCCTCCAGCCCCCAGAACAGCTAAGTCAGTCATTTCTACGCTGGTGCTTCGTAACACAGAAGGAAGGACAACAGGACTACCATCTCTTTAAGTCGTTTTATAAAAGTATTTGACTTACTGAGATACTGTTACAGTTACCTGAGTATTTGAAATTACAATACAAGGAAATTTCGACAATGAATTTCAGTACAGTATTTTACAATCCAGTGCTGCTGATCCCGGTTTACGTCCTAGTTCACGAGAGCATATATACACAAACTATGATTCTGGAAGAAAATTAAAAAGACACCCGCAAGAAAAGGGGGCTGGAGATACCAGTGTAACAAAGAGTTGAAATCACAAATTTGGGGCAGCATGTAGTGATAATGCAAAGAAGAAAGATTAAACAGGTTTTTTGTTTTGAGTTTTTTTTCTTTTTCTGGAACACAAACAAATGCATTAGAATACAAGATTCAGTGCTAGATCAGATGAAGACACGACGCATTTACTGCACAATTTCATATACAAACACCTCCTGAGCTACCTGGAGCAATAAGGCTTTGTTACTTTAGATCAGCAGCTCAGCATTTCATTCATTTTTCATGTCATTCTCATAAGGCAAAATTCTAAATAGAAGTTATTTTCATGCTTGAAAATGAGGATTAATTGGCGGCTACGTATGAATACGTATTTGTGATGCAGCATGAATTTACACAGCTCAGGCTGCTGAAGCAGTGGTGGGAGTAGCAGTGGGAGACAAATTCATTAACCTCCGCTGAAAGTCCAATATTATCTGGGATAGCAGATGCTGTGGGTCATCCACGTGATGTTTCCACCACATCCCCATAAAGAACAGAAAAGTGCAGCCATGGTTCATATTGACAGCTTTTTATTTCTACAGAACACGCTATAAAAAATTAACAGACTTGTTAGCTTACAAAGTAAAACGTTTAAGTAAACTTTTCTTCAGACTTGAAGAACATTGCCAATTCATCACGCTAGTACTAGCTTATTTAATTTCTGGCCAAATACAATGTTTCACAGACTTTTTTTCCCAGCTGATTCTTTGTTTGCAGTATTTTAAAATCATTTCTGGTGCTTGGGATATCCAGCCCCCTCTCCCCATCCTAATTCAGCAGGAAAGACACAAACATGCCACTTAAATTAAAGAAAGAAAAAATGGAGTAAGTGGAATCCGAGACTGCAAAAATATATACAAGCATTTACCTTTTTCCTGAACTAAACATTTCAACCATAAAAATATTAAACAGCCATACCCTATAGAACTAGGGCTAAGGCTATTTCAATTATAACTATTTTTTATTTTAAAAATATAGGGCTGAAAGCCTTTTGGGTGATATTTATACATTACCAACATTTCTAGGCTCCCTACATGAATCATAAATCATTATGCAGAACACAAACTATTTTTCATAGCTTAATTTTGCATTATTCTGTTTAATTCAATCTCTCTTGTAAATATGTTAGATAACTAGATTTCACCGTAAGAATTAGCATAAACAGAATATTTATAAGGCTTTTTTCTTCTCCTTGTGAGCTGTATAGGTAAAATAGCCATCAAACCTTTTGAACTTGGCAGATTTTCCTCCCAGTAAAACTGTGAAGCAAGGTTAGCTTTCATTGCCAGTGAAAAGGTCAAAGAGGATAATCCCTGTATCATCAGAAACTCTTTCCCACTGCTCTGGCTAGAATACGCATGACAAAAAGAGGCATTTCCTCTAAGGTCTTATCATTCTTCTTGTATCACTTTGACTTGAAAAACTCTCAGTCAGTTAAAACTGTAATGTCTTGGTTCTTAAAAGGCCTGAATCAGATTTTCCCTCTGGTAGTTTAGACAGAAGGAAGGAAATGCTCTCTTCAAGACTGGAGGTTCGGTTTTAGTTTCCCGTTGTCCTGGTTCAGCTCCAGCATATAGAAGCATTTCAAAACAGCTGCTGTCCCAATGCTTTGAGCTACAGTTATGCTCTAACCTGTGCTACATGCTACTTCAAGTGCCACATTTCTGACTATGGCTAACAGCCATATCCACTCACCGAAGTTTCCTTTCCTCCCTTCAGGTAAGGAAAGAGCTGACCATACCTGAAAAGTGCATTCAGTCTAGAGGAGCAATAAGACATCACTGTAAACCAGAAGAGAACTGAATATCAACAGTTTCTAAAAGAAAGCAAAAGATGCTATTGATCCAGTAAGAACTTATTACAAAAGTTACTAGCCGTGTAAGCAGCTTAGGGTGACCTAGCATAGAAACTTTCCCCAAGAACTTGTCCTAATCTTTATAGAACTGTTTTCTGATGCTCCAACATGTCGAAAGTCTGGAATCCGTGTATAAACTTCCAAGCCTCTGAGTCTTAGCTAATATGGCATTATCAGTTCATCACCAAAAATGATAAGTATTATCATTTTTAAAATCCAGCTATTTTGTACTTCTTCCTGAGAAACCAACAAAGTCTTCAGAGAAAACTGACTGCAACACGGAAGAATAACACTGAGTATAATGTCCATTAACACTTCCCACAAGGAACATCAGTCTGCAAATGGGAATCTAAATTGAATCAGTGCAATCCCAGGTGGTCTTGTCTTTTGCAAAACAAGGGGAAAACCACAGTGTTAACATAGTTGTAAAAGAAAGATGTGTTACACAGAAAAAGATCAGAACTCTTCGGAGGGCACAAGCAAATGTTCCAGCAACTTTGGGCAGACGTTTATTTTGCTGAAATTAGCAAGACTGTGAGAAAAACAAAGCAAAGCTACGCCCTGGATTTGTGCCACAGTTTGACATCCCCTTAACAGCAGTCTGAGTCCCACTGACATGTGAGCAGACTCCAGGCAAGGAAAAACAGTCCAGCCACACTTGAGTTAGAAACACAGCTTAAGTGATGAATTTGCTCACAGTAGGCAGAGGACGGTTACAAGTTGGCTCTAATAACACTGCTGTAAAGAGGTTATGATGTTGCTGCAGCATTGCAGCTACTAATGAACTTCCCAGTGCATCAGTAGCAAAATATGCTACTAAAAAGGAAAGACAAACTATTTTAAAAAACCTGTCAGTCATTAAGGACACATTCTAAGTAATGAAAGGTAAAACAAAGCTGAGCCCAAAGCTGTATTAAATCTCTACTTGGGTCATAATTCCTTTGTAGCCATATCTGATTGCTCTTTTGATTTCTGAAAGTGCTCAGTAGAAATCCAGAGTTAATGTGGAGAAAACCTCAGGTTAACATCCATTGACTTACACGCTAGTATTGTTAAATAAATCCAAGTCAAGTCTACTTTACAATGAAGTGTGCAACAAGCAGAAGAAGTGAAGAAGAACAACATCGTGTTGAGTTCACATTCTTCAAGGTGCAAATCACAGCTATTCCTGCCCAAAACCTTCTGTTTCTTCAATTGCAAATAACAGCTTTTCCTTCAACTGCTCATAATTCTTATAGGGTGGAAGGTCTAAGCGATTGAAACTGAAAACAAAGAAAAACCTTAAGTAGAATTATTTAAACCACCAAAAATTCATCAGAACACAGGCATATCAACTTTCCTGTTTAGAGGGATAACTGGATTTATACCCTCTAAAACAGCTGTGTCGTGATGTGCATTTATCTATGAAAGTGAGAGTGAAAGCACAAGCACTCCAACAACAATAATTTTCCAGAAATGGGGATGTACTTCATAAGAAGTCTCACTTTCTCTCTCGTTTGTATTTGAAATTTAAAATTTGAGCATTTTCACAAAGCACCAGTGGAGCTGAGAAACTGAGCAGAAGCTACAATTTCTCTAGCAAAGAGGGTGCATGAGTGTGGCTATTTGTTTTCATTGCCAAGATAGATCAATCCCAAACTCCTTAGAAAAAATACTACTTATTACTTTTCATTTTCAGTACTGTGCAAATCCATGGCATTTACAATGGAATCAGCTCCACAACAAAACTCTTTTTCAGAAGTTAACTGTCATTCAACAAAGCTTACTGGCATAACCCAGTGTTATGCTTCCACACAATCTCTGCCACTTTCATACGTTACCCACTTACTAAAATCTCAAAGTAGATTGTCATCAGTAAAAACAGAACCATAATTGAATTTTATCCTATGTACTTACCAGGTGTGACTTCTAGGTAACCAGTTTTCCTTCCCAACTTTCTCAATGCAAAATTTTTGGGGTCCATTGCTCCCTGTAAAAAAATCAAATAATTAAGTCTCAGGTCTAGATGCCTACGTATATCAGTAGGTAATACATGACAATTGAGTGTGAAAGGCTTGAAGAGAAAACAAGATTTTAACTACCTGCAGAGACCAAAAACATCTGTCTTTCCCTATACCTCTCTGAAGAAATCCATGTAGTGAAATGCAGAAATATGAAGTGGTTTTGAAAGAAACTCAATCACTGAATCACATAATTGCTTTGGCAGTAGAAGGAATCTCTGGAATTTATCTAGTCTTTCCACTCTGATCAAGCAGGGATACCCAGAGCAGGCTGCCCTGCCAGAACTACGTCCAAACCATCTATCAAATCACTGATGTAAGGCGTGTGTTAACATTCCCTCCATCCCTTTTTCTGTCACAGCTCTAGCAATATGCAAGACTTAAGAAAAAAGAGTCAATATAAATTCACAAAAAATATCCTTAAACATATAGCTTGGTCCTTATTAAAGAAAGGAATTAATGTAAGCGTAAAATGCATTAAAGAGGGCTTGTTACCCATGAGGTCAGCAAATCCTCCCACTGGTAATCTGCATGTGCCAGTAACGAACTGTAGAAGTCTCATTCTCTTCTCATTATCTATTTCTTTCACAAACTGAAAAATAACAATCAACATTGATGCAAAATTTAATATTTACATTTTCACTTCATCACCCCTAGAATAGCTGGATTAGCAGCAATAATTTCTATTTACACACTACAAATCTGTTGAGTAATTCTGATTGTTGCTCTCTAAAGCTGTTCCTGTGCTCTTCTGAGGAAAAAAGCAGTCTACAAACCTGCCAGAACCACAGTATCTGTCTGCTGGTTCTGGTATAATGCCTGTAGATGGTATGCCTCTGCCAGTCATTTAAATCAATTTCTTGCATTCCACACAGGAGCACCTTGAGGGGAGAAAAAAGATAATAAGCACGAAACTGCAAGCTACTGCTTTGCTTCTACAGCAAAGACTACTGTACTCAAATTCTATTGTACTTCAAAGCACCTGCAATCACAGTATACTCATTTTTAATTTTAAACTTTAAAACTTCCACAGCAAATAATAACAACTGCTCATGAACAAAATTTGGAGAGACCACAAAATAGAAAAGCCATTCGTGAAAATGGTTGTATTTAGACATTCAAACTAGGAATATACAAACTACATATACTTTGTCACTGCCTAACCATACAATTCTGTGCTAGAAATATGATGTTTTGCTTCACAGTATGATTTTGAGAGATCAAAAGTAGCTAAAACCTGGTCTGCTCAGTAATGTGCTCATCCACTGATACTGGGTTTTTACCTCCCTTTCTTTCAAATTACTCATTCTTTAAACACAAGCAAATCACACTGTCAAGGATTTCAAAAGCAATCAGTCAGAAAGTTTATCCTGGCAGAATCTTTGCACTAGAAACATGTAAGTTGGTTGTGAAGAAGAAAGTGAAGAAGAACACACTAACCAAACACTAACCAACGCTTAAGGCTTCTCTCACACATTCTCAAAACAGAACTGTCAGCCTTCATGAACTCTGCTCTTCAGACACTGACTGAAATTTAAGTATTATGTGTCACAACCTGGATCTGGCAATAATCCAAGAATCTTTTACCTCCAGTTCCTTAGCATCAAAATACTGCAGATACTGCTGTGGCAGAATTTCATTGAAGCCTTCAAAAAAAGCTTGTGTCTGTTCCTCAACACCTCGGGAAAGTCTCCATTCTGCTACCAGCCTGTAAAAGATGCAGAAGGATCATTTAAAATGGGCTAAGCTAACCCAAGTTAATCTTTGTTAGTTTATTTTGAAATGAACTGTAAGCTATGTTAAGAAAAGTTATGGAAAGTCTGGAAAGTTCTGGGGATAGAGCACTGTACAACTGTATTTGCAACCTTCACTCTATGCAAACAGTTTCAAGTTAAAACCCTATGTTTCCAACCACTCTGCTATGGAAAGCATTTTAGGCTCAAACAGGAGGCAGCATCTACTCACTGATGGTATTAATGAGAGCACAGCAGTCCCTAGGTATTTGGAGAAGGAAAAAAAATGCAGAGCTAGATTCATCTAATGTTGTCCCCAGAAATCTCAGTCATTATCCACGACAAGGTAAAATCTAGGTCAGGTGGTACTGGTGAAGATAAGTAGCACTGCTAGCTTACCAAGAAACGACTATGTCCATTTGGAAAGTTCCATATTTGTTTCTGTTAATCATGAAACTTTGCTCTGTGGTAGAAACTCCACTCTCCATTAATAAAAAGGTGAAAAGCAGGCAGGAGACCCAAAGAACCTGAACCCAGGGAGAAGCAGATATTATGCTGAATTCAAACCTAACCTGTCAGGAGAACTGGAATCTAAAGGAGAGATGAAACTCTGGGGAACGTAACACAGGGAATATTTTGAGACAAGGCACCTCATCGCTCATGTTTCTCTTCTGTAATCACTCGGAGGCTCCTTTCCTTGCTTTAAAGCATTCTGGTACTGCTATCTCATAATTCCTCATTTACGACAGTACAACACATTACATTGTTCATAATGTTGCCTTATTACAGATGCCAAGAGATAACAGCCCTATAAGGGCAGTTCACATGGAAACCAGTATCAAACCTATGCATTTTTAAAAACTCAAGTTTACCACAAAAACATCCAAACATGTTCTTTGGTTAAAAACAAGCAACAGCATAAATGGCTGGATAGAATATCAGCAGTCTACAAAGCCAAAATGTGAATAACAAATGTGTGCAATGGTACAGTGAAGTACCTGACATTCACATTTGTTGTCATCATGTTCTGCTAAACCTAATTATGTCTGGGAAAAAAAAACAAAACAAGTGGAGCTTCTACTAAACTGATTTTTTTGGGAAAAGTAATATATATATATATATATATATATATATATATAAATATTTCCATCAATATTTTCCTTCCAAACACAGAATCTGAACAATTGCCACATTTTGCCAGCATCAGTAATTATTCATAGACAGAATTTCAATAATGATTCATATTACATAGTGTGACAGTATTTTCTTGATTGAGCTAAAAGAAACGGGAGCGAGAAGAGCATTTTAAAATCTTCATTTAATCCTACCTAATATATTCTTCTTTGTTTTCTTCCGTCACGAGAATGTTGCTACCATTTGGCTTCAAATCATGGCTTTTGATTTCACCTAGAATTTCTTTATCAACTGAGAAAAACATTTCCAAGCCACATTCTTCAATATCATTCTCTCTGCAAGGAAGAAAATGTAATTATAAATAACCAGGTCCAGACTGTGCACGCAATAGAAGAGATGGGTATGAAGAATCTTAAGGACTTTTCTTAACTGTTTAGAGCTCAAGAATCAAGTTGAGGAAATGTTACACAATAACTGTGGTTTTGTAAGATTTAAAGACTTCACCTCACTGATGTGCATAAACAAACTGTGCGCGAGGTACAGCAGTATCCTTAAATTCATCTGTCACTGGGCTGACAAATTACCCACCACCTCTAAGCAGAATGCCTATGGAACACAAAAACCTTTCAAGTAATGACACTGTTGTATGTTTCATTACCTGCTGCCTTGCCAAGTAATAGCAGATAACAAGAAAAAGACTCAGAATGCTTAATGAATTATCTTCAACTCCAATATATTTATGGGACTACCTTGTAAACACATATCAAAATATCCCGAGCTCCTAAGTTAACAAAATAATACATTCCTAAGAAAGAGCCATTTTCTCATTAGAATCTTCAAAATAAGTTCAACAAACATTGCTTGGATCTCTGTTCTCTCTCTATGGTTTAATAGCCAGAATAACATCTGCATCATTGCCATTTCTATTTCTATGTTGGTATGTGCTTCTGTATAGCAGGGATGCACATACGCAGGGGTGCTGTACTGGGGCAGGCAGGGACAAGGTTGCTGTCCCCACGGCAGCCACACGGTGCTGTGCTTTGCACTTGCTGCTAGAGCAGCACTGGTACCACAGCCATGTTTTGGCTCCTGCCAAGCAGTGCTGGCACAGCATCAACTCTGCAGCCCCTGAGCCAGCAGGCTGGAGTGGGCAAGAGAAGGGGGAAGGGACATCACCAGGGCATTGATCTAAACTGATTGAAGGGATATCGCATACCAGATGATGCCACACACAGTATGAGGAGCTGGGGAAGGGCTGAGGATAATTGTTTTCTCTCCTTCTATGGCCTTCGCTTGATGTTTTTCTTTTTCCTCCTTTTCCTTTAAATTGTCCTTATCTCTTATATGAGCATTTTGTTCATTTATTTTCCAACCACATTTTCTCTCCCCCCTCTTCCTTTGAGGAGGGGCAGTGACAGAACGGTGTGGTGGTGTTCTGTTGATAACTGGTGTGAAACAACCACTTGGTGAACATTTCCCCAACATAAAATGCAAGTGCCCTGAACTATAAACATAGAAACATCAATATTGAAAACATCACCGTGCTGTACTTAGTGCTGTGATGCAACGGCGCTTCTCAATTTGATCTCTCCAAAATACAATACGAAACCTCAGGAGAGCTGGTGGATGGCAAAATAAAATTACTTCTTCCTTTCAAATGAAAGACACCTGCTCTAACTGACCCAGCTTGAGCACAGGGGCCTCACTAGATGAACTCTCAAGGTCTTTCCAAACAAAGTAATTCTGCAGATTTTCTGAAACAGTGGGAACGAGAAAAACGAACACCTCATAGGCAGAACAGAAAGTGATTAAACATTATTGCAAAGCTTCCTGGGAACTTGCATCATTTGCTTTTTTAGTGATTAATAAAATGGTATCCTCCTCCAGATGTGATTTTTTTACTGCATATTTACAGCCATTTCCTTCAGCAGTGCTGGTAAGCAGGTCCAGCTACTGACCTCTGCATTTACAGCTCGGTGCACACTGCTTAGAGGTCTGAAGGTTCTTCTCTGAAATGCTCACATACTTCCATGTTTACTCAAAAGGGGCAAAGCCTTTTGTGGACTCCAGATTAGAAGACTTCTGTATCAGTACAGATACTGCAATTGATATATAGTTTCTTTTTTCTCTAGAGATAGCCTTCAGAAAAGTTCTTGCTACAGCCCTAAGTTTCCTCATTGCTTTTTTTTCCTGAGGCAATGAACTAGAAGATAAAAAAAAATCTAAACAGCCAAACTAGCCAAAAAGAAATCCCCTCAAAATACTAAGTGTAAATTAATAAGAGCGTATGTAGCCAGCAGAGTGGAGGAATTTGAAACTAACACTTAGAGTGAAATGCAAAAGTTGTTTTTGACAACTTCCGAGTTTCCCAGCTCCCTACTTCCTATGCAACCTTCTCCTGGTAGGACTGCTGGTCCGACTTGGAAACTTACTCAAACTTTTCGTACTTGGAAAGCTCACACAAACCATCACCTGAATGCTGTTTCGCAATGCTGCACACTTTGAAGTAAAGGTGAGGAGGGGGAAAAGGTAATCTGTAATGTCTACAAGTCCTCTTCATTGCCGTTGACAAGCAGCTTAGTACCGATATTCAGAAGGCTCTGTGCCCTCTTTTGATCCATTACAGTAACACATGCATCAAAAGAACTAACAGAATGAATACAATGCACTTCTGCACCAAAAGACCTTCAAGTTATCAGATGTTATTAAAAAAAACAAAACACTGCTTTGAGATGTGCAAATGATAGTGCTGAACAAGTGTCCAGCTCACCTGTACTACATAGACAAATGCAGAGGTGACTATGTTTACAAGAGGTTAATACTACTCCTTCACTCTTAGACTCTCCACAGAACGGTAATGGATTGACATTGTTTTTAAGGTAAATTCTGTTACCCATGGTACTTATTAGCATGTATTCACAAGTTCCTTACCCCTTGATTAAAGACCAGTTAGTGTGAATTTCTTTCCTGTAACTTGCCTTTCTCTTACGGTTGTGTTTGCTTGGTTTCTAAAATCCAGTAAGTCACAGCATAACAAATGGTGTATACTTCTTAAGAATAAAGAAAAAAAATACACACCTACTTGAGATTCTTTAATTGCAAGAATCAAGCCTTCGATCTTTTTGTCCCTTTCAGGTCTCAATTTCATGTCATCTTTACTCAAATACCAACTCCTGAAGTTTCCTAATGAAATGTTCCCTTACTACACCTCCTAGCAGCACATTACCCAGCACAAAACATGCTACTTTTTCAAAACTGATCCAAAACTCCCATTTCAACTTGCAAACATCTCAAAAGCTCTTTCACCCTTTCTTCCTTGCTTACGATAACAATCCCAAGATTCATCACCAGAGATGCACTACTTTTCGTCTTTCATAATTCTGCTTTTAAAAAAATGCATTCATCTCCTAAGCTTTTTAAAAAACGCTTCATCATTCTTGAGTGAAAACTGTTTTACCTCTCTAGACACATAAACCAGCCTCAGTTTTCAGATTTTAAAAAAATTCTTATTATTGTAGCAGTACAACTTTTAACTATTTATCCCTTCTACTCCTCAGCCCCCAATTCCTGCTTTTAACTTTTAAAAAAATCACCACTGTTATTAGAACTAATGGTGCATAACAACCCTGGAATCTTGCTCTTATAAAATTAGTACCGAATTACAGTGCCTTAAAACTAAATGCTGTTTAAAATTATTTCTAAGCAGTATTTTTATGACATTTCCAAAACAGTTCTCGTCTATAAACTCCAGATCCTTTCTACTTACTGCTCTCTGGAGAGGAAATCTGCAAAGGAGTGAAGGAGGACTTAAAAAGAATATGAATGTAGAGCGTACAAATGATTGACAATGCACACACGGAAGGCTAGATGTAGAAATGGGCTTAAATCATTCACCTTGGAGCAAAAAAGCAACAACAGCTAGAAAATATACAAGAATTAACTTTAAATCCTTGATATTAACCGTTTAGTAAAAAACGCAGGTACAACTGACATCAGAGTTACGGGACAGCAAATAATAAGCTACATTTGCTAACTGCAAGTCACTGTAAGTACCAAAGTGCTTTCTAACTAAATCAGCTATTTTAAAGCATTACTGAAAGGATTTTTCTTTCGCTGATTGCCAGTTTCAGTGGAATTTACTCGTGTTATTAGTAACAGCATGCAAGACTACCACTTCTGTCTAGCTCGATTTATTAAAAAATGCTGAAAGTGGAATGCAAGATGCTGTGTAGAATATCCAGTGAACTAAAAATGCAATGAAGTCTTGCATATCTAATTATTTCTGTATCTTAAATGATGATAAAAGTTCCATTCCTATTCTGTAATTGACATACCCTACTGCTCACTGGTGGTTCGGTTTTTTTTTCAGTAATAAATTTACATTTCCTTTCTGGCATAAGTGAAAAATAAACATTTTATTGCCATTTCAAAAACAAAATCAAGTCAAACTCACTTTACCCAGATGAGAGAGTTGTAAAACTCTGGGTCAACAGATTCTAAATCCTTGAGTCCTACTGGCTTGTTTAAGATACGTTTATAGAACGGCAGAGAGAAACCAGTGTCAATGAATTTTCCATGGAACAAAGCCTGAAGAACATGAAAACAGACAAAATAATGCAAAGGATGACTGAATACTCAATATGACAACATTCTGTACTGTGAACCAATGAAATTTGAGAGCTCAATATTAGAGCAACCCAGAATATTTTAGCTGCTAATACGTTTGAGTCATTTATACTCACAGTAGTTATATCCAAACATCTCATAAAAATTTTAGCTCAAAGATGCATTTTTAATTATTCATTTGATGACAAAATATTTAAAGGAAAAATCCCAGAGAGAACTTTTGTTTTTGGACGTACCATGGCAATGAATCTTCCAATAAAACGGAAGTATTTCAGATGGTCTGGATTAATGTAAGAGGCTGGGTTTATCTGTAAGCAGTAGTTATCTTTTCCAGCATATTCAAACAGGCAATACATTGGGTTCAAAACTTCATGTGACAACAGAAAGAACCATTCCCTGAAATCACAAACAACAAAAAGTACATTTCAAAAGATTAAAAATGAGCTGAACAAACCGATAAGCTGAAAGCTGACCTAGAAACTTGCCAACACGAGTAGTCAAGCTGACTTCTTTCCCAGAAAGTGTGGCTAAACTGAACTGAAACTATCAAAAATGATGATTTAGTAAGCAAACTTACAATGTTATCCTACCATCAGTGGTTTGGAACATGACTCCTCATTTTAAACAGGCAATTAAAATGCTATCATGGGTTTAAACTGTAAACTTTTAGGCAATGCTAATTAATTTATGCTCTTCTCATTACATTCACGTAAGAGGTTTGACTTGAAAGTAGATTTCCACCCTTTTTCAGCAAACCTCTACTGTGGTTATCAACAACCATGACAAAGGCAATAAACTGTGCATTTGTTGAGACAGATTAAAGCAACTCCTAAAGTGAACTGAAAAGAGTCTTAAACAGTTTTAAGGCATGCAGTGATATTCTAAGGAAAGATTAGGAATGAGCTTTGCCAATATTCTGAAAGTGCTGCAGTCCAAGGATGGCCTTCAGAGAAGCCTTCAGAAAAACTTGCAGAAAAATGACATTATTTATCATTTTATTTCAGCTTACCTTGCAACACCTCCATAATCTAAGCCTTCTTCACCAGGGAAAATAACCCACAAACGTCTCCGCAGATCCTGAGGGCTGAAGCTCATTATCTTAGTAAAAGAAAAACAATCCATTTACGTGAAGAAAACAGCTATAAACAGTGGCTGGGCATATTACTATTTACTATACCAAGCAGCATCCATTGAATCATGAATTCATGAAATAGTAGAATCATAGAATTGCTCAGGTTGGAAAAGACCTTAAAGGTCATCAAGTCCAACCACAACCTAACCATACCACCCTAACTCTAACAGCCCTCTGCTAAATCATGGTCCTGAGCACCACATCCAAACAGTTTTTAAACGCATCCAGGGATGGTGACTCAACCACTTCCCTGGGGAGCCCATTCCAATGCATAACAACCCTTCCTGTGACAAAGTTTTTCCTGATATCCGACGTCCATCACATTTGAGGGGTTAGTAACAAACATATTTCCACGATTAACAAGAAAGAAAAATAATTTGAAAATTAAACACTCATGCTTAGGCCAACAGTCTGCACATAAGTACCTAACAAAAAAAACAGCCAAAAAATAACATGGGGCCAAAGTACATACATTCAGGGTTTTTAAAATACAGTACTGAATGGTACCTGAGTGGTACCCAAGTTACAAGCAGTGAAGAGAGAATGCAAAAAGCAATGAAAAAAACCAACAACCTAGAATCAAAATTGTTTGCAATGACAGGTATAGAATTTGTATTAAAAATTATTTTAAAATCTCTGCTAGCCTGTAGTTATCATCACAGCAAATTTTGTATTTCCAACACAGATAACTACTAATGCCAAATGATTAACTAAACAAGTTAGGTCTTTGTGGTTACGTCATCTAAACTACTGATCAAGCAGCATGTTTTCTTAAACATTCCAAGGTTTGTTGACATTTACATGGTTATATTATCTCTCTCTTCCTTCTTTGTAGTAATAACATAATTCTATTACCTCCATAATTACTATAAAATAACAAAGTGCAATTTTAGAAATTAGTTTGGAGTCAATTTTCAGTTCCAGGTCTTGTTTTGTCTGCTACTAGCCCCCTTTATTATTTGACCAAGCAGAATCTCATGTTGTTTCTGCACGTTCAAATTTGTTTCTCTCTATCAGACTGAAAACCAGCTGCTATTTAACAAGCAGTGGAAGCGATTATTGCCACAATTAACATTAACAAAGTAAAAGGAGAATTCCAAAGCACTTACAAATACTGTGCAGAAACAAATTTTAAGCATGGTTTAGGTCTCTAAACATTGTGAAATTTTGCTACTAGGAATTTAAATACAATTAATCATTTTTGTTTTCTTTCAACCACTTCATTACTCTTTTGAAGATCTCTAACACTGAGACAAAGTTCAGCTTAATGTATTTGGTACAGAACTGTGCTTACGTAACACAGGATAAGTGTGCCAACACAGCAGAGCATGCCTACTTCCAGAGGAGGGGGAGCTGCACTCTTCCCAAAACAAACTCAACAGATTTTAAAGAACTTTCTGGAAAAAATATATATTTATATTTGTTTCATGGACACAGTGACACCTGGAGACAGAATTTCACATTTTTGCATCATCTTTAGATATACAAGCAAGGCTGTATGTTAACTGTTAGTTTCTGTTAGTCTCTATTCCAACAACATTATTAAGGTGTCAGGGCATTAAGAATGACACACAGAGAACAGATTCCTTCAATTCAACTTCTCATGCCCACTACTAATATGTTTTAGTACAATACCTGTTGAAATGAGTCTTCAAATAATGTTTTTCTGCTCACTGTGATCTTTATGTGTTGTGGCATTGTCAGTTGCTGAAATGACATTTTTCAGAGGTGAGATACACAATCACTTCATGTTTCTAATACTGTTTTAACTGTAGTTTACTATATACATTGCTTTAGAGGTGAAGGTAGATTTCACTAATCCATATAAGCAGCCAGCAATCAAGACACTTTCACTTTAGTTTACTCCAAGAACAATTGCTTCCACAACTGAGATCTACAGCAAGGAATACAGGCCTTCTGATCCTGCTTTGAACAGCTTCAAAGCGTACTCTGCCAGAACATTGGAAAACACTAAGATCAAACACAGAGTCTAAATCAGCAGGCCTTCCAGCACAACATTTAATACACACAAGCATTCTGTGATTATTCTGTGCAAAGTGAAAAATTAGGCTCCCCTCTGCCTTTTCAAACTATAATTCACTGACTTTTGAAAACTGAACCAGTTAAAACTAGGACTTTTTTCAAGGTACCAAGTTACATAATCCTACAGTATTTGCAGAATTTAAAGGACCAAGACTAACACTGCAATTTGCTACTACATAAGCACATACCAGTCTGTAACAGAGTATATTCTTCCAAGCTTAGACATACATGTTCTATGTCAGACACCTTGCACTTTCTTTCAGAAGCATTTGTGCAGAAACTACATCGTATATTAACCGTATTTTAGAACACTGTGCTGTCACACATTCACTTACTAACAGCATAAGGAAAACTGTGTTCTTAAATTCAGCAGTTTGCAAAATAAACTGTAAATAAATGTAGGTTTTCTATACCAAGTTTTAAAGCTGCCTTCCCACTTGTGTCAGTTTATGCAGGCCTGGTGTTTACTCTCCCCTTTTTAAATTCACTTAAAGTAGGTTGATTAATTTAATTTGATTATTTTTATTTGTAGAACATTGAATCAGTGGTTCATTTACAGCAAGCCAGCAGAACACAAGAAAGCAAACAAATGTTTCCAATAAAGAAATCCATACCTGACACCAGAATCGGAAATAATGGACCTTTGCCTTGAAATCCCGTACATAAGCTATGTGGGGTCCATTGTCTCTGGAACCAATGCAAGAAGAAAGAATTTCAAAAACGTTTCCGTAATTTAAGAGAAAGTCTGCTAATTTATTGTCTGTGTAGCTACACAGTTCAGTTGGCTTTCTGGCTGGATATTCTTTTCACTTTTCTTTGTAAACTGGAAAGCGTATATGCAGTATTTTTTCAACAGTATCTACCTATTAATTGTATTTAAGAATGTAATAAGAAGAATGGAATTAACCATTTGGTTAATTTAAGTTTGTACTTAAGTTCTGGTTTTAATTCCACTTAATCTCCTAAAATGCAAAGAAAGAAAAAGTGTATTTATAAAAGAAAGACTAGTAAATGGAAGAAAGGGATCTGATCCTTAGAAATACCAATGAACCTCATGTCATATCTACAAGTTAGCAAGGGGAATTCTGAAGTGTCCAAAACACTCCCCTTCAGGAGGAGTTATCAATGGACTAAAAAAAAAAAAAAAGAAAAGAAAAAGCTTACGTGTAAAACCTCCTGTACACAAAAACAAAGAGGAAACAAACTTTTAAAACTGATGGCTGTTAAACTTCACATTTAAAAGCTAGTAGTCAAAAACCACTTACAGAGCAGACTTGCCCGTGCGGGGATCTATGTATGTAGTGGTTCTTCTATTGTGATCCACAAAATACGGAATGCCATCCACAGTAAATCGCATTTCCCAGCCCTCAGGTAAGGGTTTCTCATTTAATTGACTGTGAGTACAAGAAAATACATGGGAACTTTATGCAACTTAACACAATTAAGGCAACCGATCAGTGACTGCAGACAGTAAAAAAATTTTAGTGGATCTAGAAGTGTGGACTGAGAAACTTTCCATTCAACCTTTATTCTGCCTTTTTCTCTCCAATTTTCAAGTCAGCTCTCAGACCACAATGGTTGTTTAAATAAATTTTTCCCTCTTTCAGTTGCATTATCTAGAATAACAGCAAATAGAAACTGACATTTATTACATTTTTACTCTGAAACTGACACTGCCTTAGTAAGTAGCTTTAGCTACCTCCCACAGAATTGCAGTAGCCAAAAGCTTCAAGTGTTTCAGAATGACAAAAGAACAAAGAAAATACAAACGGTGACCTTGTATAATTTTTTGACAACTTTCAACTCAAGTTTGATATCAATCTAAGTGTATCTTGAAATACTTGGAAAACTTGAGTAGTATCCACTAAGTGTTCCTAGAGACCTTCCTCCATGGAAAGACATAGAAGCATGTTTTCAGCTCTAAATTTGGGTGGTTATTAGAAATAATAATGCTTTCCATTCAGTTAGCTGCTGCAGATGTGCCTGACATGGAAAGGCTGTCATCTCTGGCTACGGCTATTAGCACCTCCACTTCTCTTCCTCTTGTGTAAGGGAGAGGTGAAGTTGTTTCACCTCGTGGAAATTTTCATCTCACTCAGAAAATCTGGGATAAAACATCCTTCTCTCTTCACTTCCTACCTCCGAGAGACAAAGTAACTGGACCCCAAACTAAATAGTAATACAGCAATCAATTACTTGTGGCAATGTCTCAAGTTCTGTTTGTTTTTCTTTTATAGTAGGTTTTTTTTTATTATTTTATTTTAAAAAATAATAAGGAGGAAGTGCTGCGGTTCCTAGAGTTTGTGTTTTCATCTCTATCTTCTTGCTATTGTCTGTTTGGTAAATAGTATTTTGACTCAATCTTCTACAGCACAAAATCCTTCTCTCTCTCCCACAGCAATACAAATATACATACAATATATAAAAATAGTAGGAACTGTTTTTGGGAAGTAACTCATTGCTGCTGACCAAGATTTTCCTGTTAACTCTATTATTACTCTCTGATATTTTTGACAATCTCCATTTCAGTGGTATGCTTTAATATTCACCATCTGAGAACTGTGTACAGGACATGGGGGAATGGTTTTGAACTGGGACAAGGGAGATTTGGGTTCAATACTGTGAGGAGGTTTTTCACCCAGAGGGTGGTGTCACACTGGAACAGGTTGCCCAAAGGAACTGTGGGTGTCCCATCCTTGAAGGATGGATCCAAGGCCAGGCTGGATGTGGCTCTGGCAGCCTGGTCTGGTGGCTGGCGACCCTGCACATAGCAGGGGGTTGAAACTAGATGATATTTAAGATCCTTTTCAACCCGAACCATTCTATGATTCTGTGACAGCCTATGTTTGAGCCATAAGCAGCATCACCTAGCCCTCATTATCATTACTTTGTTACATTTTCACTTCAGATTTACAAGAAGCTGCAATTGGTTTCTTACCCCTGACTCCTGGGATCTTCCCACTGTGTGATACGTGTGTTGTGATTGACAAAATACACTCTGCCATTGCTGTCAGTTCTCTTTTCTAAAAACATACAAAAGGAAAACAAATTTCAAGACCTAGGTTACCATACTGTTGAAACATTAAATAAAACAAATAAATCCAACTACCAGAGCCTGCCACAGCCTCACCTGTGTTCAAGTTTCTCCACACCTCCTTTGACACATCTTTTCACTTTCATTGATATTACTCCTTACTAGTCTATTCACAAACAGGAGTTTATCTAGATTATTAGCAGTTGGCATTATTATGTGAAACTGTGTCATCACCCATCCTCAGTGCAAAGCTGCACTTAAGGTGTTCATGCAGAAGTTCTCAGCATCTCAATTATTACCATGAAAAGATCAGGTGTCTACAACTGTGCAGCTTATAGCAGTGAGAGCCTGGACATCACAGTAACAACAGAAACAATTGTGGGAAGGAAACAGTTAATCACAAGCGATTCACCTTCATTACATACACAGGCCTTCTTCTTGCACTTCTTAAAAAGCTTTTTCAGGTATTTTTCCAAGTTAAAAATGTATAAGGATTAAAGCATAGATAAGATGATTTTCCCTATGAAGATTCTTTACTACGCCATTTTTTTAGTGATAAGAAAAAAATAATTAGACGAAAGCAAAACCAGAAGCTGTTTTCTCCACGAGAAATCCCAGCTGCTTTGATTTTTGCTACATGCTTCACAAACCATATAGACAATGAAGACAAAAGAGGTTGCAGAGCTACGTAAAAGAATCAAGAAAGTACAAAGGTATGTGAACAGCAGTATCACCTTTCATATTCATGTAATAGACAGGAAATGAAAGTGAATGTGGTCTCCAAGATTTTCACTCAGATAAATACATGTCCATGATTGAAAACCATTTACAATAAATGCAAGGATTTGGTCTTCTGGATCATTAGGCATTTCTTTACACAGTTTTTATTTTGGGAATTATGAGGCATGCAGAATGTAGAAGACAAATTACAAAAAAAGGCCGAAGTTTGACTATCATAGGTAAAAAGCTCCAATTTATAAGGGAAGTCTGGAAGAAGACACTTGTCTACAGGAGTTAGACTGTAGACTGGCAGCAGAATTCATCTCAATATGGAAATGCAGTTTCATGGCTTCCCAAGCAACATCAGCCTGAAAAACATGCTTTGAAATATTGCGTATGTAGTGCAATAAAGCACAAGTGAGGGCACAACAATTTCATGGCGTGATGCTGCATCTACATGAGAACACAAATCTAAATAGTTATGTTTAGGAAAAAAAAAACCAAAAACCCAACTCTAACTCTGTCAGGCAGTCACTTACTTTAAAATTAAACAACCCTGAGAACACTGCCTGTGTATTATGAAACTTGAATTCTCACAACTCCTTCACAGTCACAGCAGGAATTAAGTTTTACATTTTTGTACACATATGCACAAAAAATTGCATTAATTGTAAACTGTTAAACCTGTGAAGTACAAAACCAAACAAATTTATTCCAGGGAGAAGGAAGGACAAGTCCAGGAATGATTATTAGTTGTCATTATACAAGCTTTTCAGAGCAATAAATATCCAGGGCGGAGGGAGAGGGGGTAAACCCTGCCTAATGAAAGTGGTGAAAAATAGGATGACAGTGTGAAAGAAGCTATTGTGACACAATAATTACTGAGTAAACAGAATACTTTGTAGTTTCTAATGCACTTCAGAACTGCACATCCTTGTCAGGACTTGACATTTTAACAGAACGCTTGATAGGATTTAATTTTGAAAGAAAAATAATCTAGATTTTCACTTAAACAAAAGTAGCCTAGAAAAGCTGATAAAATAACTTGGCAGAAATCTTTAATGCTTTAATGTCTAATTACATTGCCTTACAAAACACTATTTCAAGTCAGTCTTACCCCATCCAGGTGGCAGTGGGCCAAGGGGATCAAATTCTTTGTTCTGAGTGGAAGAAAAGTCCTGGTTCTGCAAGTCACACAAACAAATGGTGCATTAATAATGGCCAGCTACCATCCATTTGCTTTCCAGATGTTCTAACGCAGCCACCATAAATTATTGAAGTATATATGCATTTTTTGTTGATTTTACATATAACTAAAGATGCCAACATTATTTTTCCTCAAAAAAAAAAAAGTGGAAACTGCAAGCAAAGACAGCATACAGTTCATTAGCTAATTTTACAGCCCTTGGCATGCTTCATGAACTGCAGAGCCAAGAAAATAATTATCCTCTGTGAAGTGCCCCTGCCTACACAGAGGGAAATTAGTACAGTGGTACCCAAAACAATCAGAAAGCAAGCATTCATTCCTGCATACAGTACTCTTTTCCCTACCACCTCAGAACCCGCTCTGTTCTTGACAAGCTAGTAGCATTTCAGTTTCTGTAGTCTACTTCAGAGGCACCGCACCTACTATTATAGGCATTATTCCTACTACTCAGAGGCAAACAATACATTTGCAATTCTGGAAGGTTTATCTTCAATTCCTCTGCCTTGATTACATTCATTTCCTTTTACCCAGAGTAGAAGCATGTCTTGTGAGCCTGCCTTCCTTCCCAGTCTTTGGCTAAGCCAATGCAAGACACAATATAAATAAAACAGCACTAATTTTATCAATATTAGACATAAATTTTACCAAAGAACATCAGATATATTCAGCTATAATATATATAATATATATATAAAAACCATCACACTGTCTATAGCCATTGCAAGAACGTGGACCAAGGTTATCAGTTACTACTTCACACCATGCTACAAGCTCAAAGATACGATACATCTAAAGAAGAGACTGTAATGAAGCCTGGAATCATTGCTGGAAGAAGTCACCCACAAACAGGCCCAAAACAATTGGGTATAAACCTAGGTTCAATCTGCAGAAGCGAGAATAATGGGTTCAGAACTCGGAAAAGAAGCTTCTCTTAGCTTTGACAGTCAGCACTGCATTTCTTACCCCATAGATAAACCTCTGATTAAACTGCTGCATAGCTCCTTGAAGCTGACTGCGCTGAAGCTGCCACTGTTCATAATTTCGGACAGACTCTAATGTTGGCCTCTGCCACGTCGTTGTTCTCGTGAAGTGGTCAACATAGTAAATTCTCCCCATGTTGTCAACTCGTCGCTCCCAGCTTTAAAAAATTAAAAATAAAATTAGATCTGCGAGTCCTCAAGAGCAGACAATTGTAATGGTTCAGAAGCACTTACAGGCAAACAGCCATTTCGTTTGGAAGCAGACTTGAGGCACGGGCTCGTTAATAGATGTGTTTTTCATCTTTCGCTCTCCACTAACACTATGTAAAGAGCTAAAATCACATGTAATCCCCTCTATGTTCTTCCCAAGTCAGATTAATTCCAATTCCTGCACTTCCAGTTTAAGCACTGATAGCTTGAAACCTCCCTTTCAAGTGCTACACCAAACACTGTCAATACTGTACTGGTACTACTGCATTTACCCCAGCCAATCTGTACGACAGTAATCTGCAGGTTTCTCATAAAAAGACAACAAAACCTCAGATAGTTGAGTGGTACAATACAAGATTTCTTCATGCTCTTTTCAACAAGTTCAATCTGTTTGGACAGAAATGCTTGTTTGCCAGGGGGGTAGAAGGGGAGATTTTTTCCCCCCCACTCAGTATTTCAGTCCCCAGACATCAAAACTATTTACAAAACTTCATGGAACAGCTTGGGTTGGAACAGACCTTAAAGACCATATGGTTCCAATCCCCAAATTTAATAAAACCACTATGGTTTTGTGCAAATTTTAATAATACAAGAACAAATCCTCTCAAAATTAAAATAAAAAATAATTGAATACAACAGTTAGGTTCCCTTTACTTTATGCCAGCTTGATTTCTTCTTTAAAATCTAATTCTCTTTACTGTCCCATTTGCTTTTACTTTGTAATTCTCTAACACGTGAATCACTTCAGCCTGAATGAATTGCAATAGAATCTTTTGTCTTAATCACAAAATACCCTCCTGTGGTTTTGATTATCTTCTACAGTCAAGGATGCCTACTATTTTCACTCATTTATCAGTATACATCCACTTGCTTATTCTTTTGACAAGAAATCTCCATTTTATTATCTTTGACATTCAACTCCTTTCCATACTGTAGAACTCTTCGGAACAAACTGGATGAATTGTTTGCACTTGTTCATGTTGCAATGTACAAATGTGCTTTCCAGCTGTAGTAAATTGATAGTCAGTTTTAGATACACCCAGTCCAGGCACATCCAAGGCAATCAGATGCCTTTACGTGGCTTACCTGGGAGGAAGAGGCTCTGGCCGATCCCACGTTGTTCTTTTTTCAACATGATCTACATAATATACTCGACCATGCTGGTCTACTCTTTGCTCCCAACTGAAAATAAAAAGACACTTCATCACTTCTATCTCAAGGTGGAATTACTCCAGCCACTCATCAGCATGGAAGATACAGTAAAGGAAGAGAAACGGTTCTTTCTGTAAAAAGCTTATCTTAGTAAAACACTTGAAGCATTTAGAACAGCAATTTTCTTTAAATTTTTTGTATAACCACCTTCAAGTTCTGATAAACTAAAGCTAAAATTCATGCATGTGCATGCTGCCTTAGCAAGCAATGTTTTGTATTCAATATCAAACAGATCAGTAATGCATTGAGCAGAATCAGCAGTGGAGCATAATGGCCTATTAGAATAATACTCATTTAATTTAAATTTCCAAATTATGCAAATGTTGCACACATCACATAGAAGCAGTTCATCACAAGGGCACTCAAGCTGCGTTTGATGAATACGCAGCGCCTGGGATGCTGACTTACTCCTGTATTTGTATCAAACGGAACACGGAGGGAAATGCACAGTAATTTGCCACTGCTCATGAAATAAAAACCGTAAAGCAACAACTGATGGTTGCAAAATTGCTTTCACACTTCTCCTGTAAGCACGGTAATCCAAGCCTCGACCAGCTACTGCTTTAACTGCAGGCAAATTATACTGCAGGTAATAATTCACCTATTGTACCACTCACAACAGGAACCTTTTGCTTTCCCTCACTCAGAGTACAGAAACATTTCTACGTTTTAAAGAAAAAATGAAGAATCCAAATAAACTCTTTGAGGCAAGACACCAAACATCTGACAAATTCCACATGGGAATTATCTCACTCTGCCCACTTTGCTCTCAGGAGGAGCAATGTATGAACTCTCACATTTAAAGCCACATAGCAGATTATGTCCTGCAACAGTAACTTTCCTTCTACTTCCTTTTACTGCTTTCTTACTACTTGACTTCTTGCTAATTGGAAGACAGCAAGTTGTCTCACTATTCAACACCTCTGTTTCACTGACTTAGCAGTTCACAACAAGCATCAAAACTGCTTAAAATTTAATTCCTTTCTAGATTAAACCATATGTCTGTGTGTGTGTATATATATACACACACAGACAATATATATACACACACACACACAAATCATATACACACACAAACACACACTTGAAGGTGTACTAGGTCAAACAGTTTAGAAAACCTTCACTTTAAAAGCTTTGGGGCATTTTTGTTATGCAGCAAAAGACAGGTGTTACGTGTATTTCGGGATGCTTAAGAGAAGAAAACAGAAAAGGCAGCAGAAAAATTCATTAAACTCATACCCAGGTGGAAGAGGACCTTGACTGACTGTAGTTAGTGCCTGAGTTGCAGGAGTTACTGGCTGGACTTGTCTTGATACTGGAGGTGTGGTGAGTGCAGCAGTTGCAGGAGCTGTTGTTGCTGCTGTTGCCCCCTCAGGGCTCGGTTCTGAAGATGGATTTGCAGCTGCACCTGCCAGTGAACCTGCACTGGCCCCATCATTCTCTGAGGACGTGGATGGAGAACCATTTACACTTCCTATGAGGCCAGATGTGTCAGAAGAAAAAAAAAATAAAATCTTGAATTGGTATTTCTCTCCTTGTTGGTAACCTATTTCAGAATTTGTAAGGCACAGAAGTAAACATGCAGAAGGTGGTAGTTTAAAGTAATGCACACACAGCCACATTTTCTACTTCACACACACACACAAAAAAAAGGCAACTTAGCTAGTTCAAAACATGCATGAGGAAACGTTATGTCCATCTTAAGATTGTACAGAGAATGCACAGCTTCAAAGTGCATGTCTGGCCCTAGAAAACGTACCAGCCACTGATGTGGGTCTGCGGGGTGTGGGTGGAGGTGGTCTAGAAGGCCTGGGAGGTCGAGAAGGTTTGCAGCTTCCATTTGTGAGGAGTGGAGAATCACTGCCATTAACAGCCTTGTTTTCATTTGAAGCAGCATCTTCAGAGCTTTCAAGGCCATTTGAGCTTGTCCTTTGTACGAAAAGACAGAAAGGAGAACTATACTAAGAGTGGATGGAAGACAACAAGTTTTATACAAGAAAGGAGAATGTCAGAATTATGGCTAGATAAGATTTTTACATTCATGGTAATTCCAAAAAAACTCCCAATTTGGAGGAACACTCTGAGAATTTACCCGAGGCGTACAAGAGCTCAGCTGATGAAAAGGCAGTGAAACAGATGCACTGACATCCGCTGCCCAAATCTCCTTTTTCAGTACCAGACTCAATATACCTGCCTTCAGGCCCTCTGCACTTTGCAGCACATGTTCAGAACAAACAGAATGCTTGACAATTTTACACAAATTAACTATGCACACACATTCTCCCCCTAAGCTCAGTTCTGGATATTGCTACACAATTTAGGACTAAGCACCAAGATTTGAACGAGGAGCTATCAATTAACAGTCAGCATCTCAGCTTGTCAAGCACTGCACTTGAAATAGCTGTCTTCATTCCTTCTGCACGGTTCAGTCACACCTAGCATGTGTTAATCTGATACATTTGTACCCCACTGAGAGAGTTAAATGCAGCTACACCTTTATGTCTATAGCATTTACTTCTGCCAGTGGATTGGCAGGTCAAATACAGAGGCCAAAAGCAACAAAAACACAGGTTTCATTTCAGACCAATGCCTTTACAATACATTCTTATAAACAGACAGTAGGTAGTTGGCAGGCCTAGTTAAACCACAAAGCATAAGAGATCAAGTACAATCACCTATGTCTGACCTCAATAGCAATGTCAAATGTACCTTTGCCCCATACTAGCAGTGCTACACAGGACAATTTATACCATGCTACAACAACCCTCAAGTAAATGACCATAATGTACAAATCATTGAGGATGTGAACTCCGCAAGAACTATAGCCTCACTAGTTCTCCTGCTTTCTTACAGATCAGCTTAGCTACTCCAAATCTCATCTGAGAGTGCTGTGCGTTGTACAGATACTTAAAATTCTCGTAGTACTGGAAACTAATTAAAGTGGCTTGGTGCTCACTGCAGGTTAAATGTGGTCACTTTTATCCCACTACGTTGTATGGGACAGAATCCCAAATCAATCTTCAGACACTGCAACTGTTGTCTTTCGGTATCTTCTTAACAAAGCAAAATACAGGTCTGATACCTCCGTGCTGTGAAACAGAGATGTAAAAAGCATGCACCGTGGTGTTTGTGCACCAGGGGGACTGCTTTAAAGATTATGTTTATTTTTATGCAACCTCATTTGTCACTGGGAAACTAAACCTAAACTAAAAATTTTTTACTTTGGGATTTTTATTTGCATCCTTGTCTTGAGAATGGAAGCTGCACTCAGCACCCATTAGAAGGAGAAATACTCTGGACTTTGGAGTGAGACAACTGCTTTTTAGACCAGCTCTAAACTGGAGCTTGCTAGCTTTCACTGAGAAAAATAACACCTACTGCTGCTATGCTCCCTGAGATAGTTCCTCACAGGAGGGACAGTCAAGTTAAGAGATTCAACCACGTGTCCTCAAAACACAACAGCATTTGCCCGTGATACCGAAAATCTGCACTCAGCTCAAGCATTTTCACAAGAGCTGTAAATCCAAGAACGGATGTGTAGAGGCTCACAAGTTTTGTACTAGGAATGTAGATTGATGGATGAGAGCCAATGCAACATCGTGCTTATTCCAGTCCTCTTTAAGGCACAAATTTACAAAGCAAGCTGCTGTGGCAGCCAAAACCTTACTGCTCTCATCAACATGAGCACTCCTAACACAGGGTGCTGTCCTCATTACACAGACAGTAGGATACATTTGCACCTCACAACAACACACTTAATTGCTCAGCGGAGATTCACTGAACCTACATCTTTCTATGCACTCTTTCCAGCTATGGCTCAGTACCTGTGAGTAATTGTGAAACGTGCCAGCTGTATGTGCTGATGGACTCAGCCAAACCAAAGCACCTGTTCTGAGGCCCAAGACTGACAGCCCATGCACTTTTACAACATTTTAAATGAAGCAGATCAAGAAAGATCTGAAAGTAGAAAGTTACTGAACGCAAAGCCAACGCTCTGACATGAGACTGAGCTAGTACAAAACAGTTCTGCTTCATTCTGGAAAAAGCTTCCTACTGCTAGTTATGTTAAATAAAGTTGCAATTAACTTGCTTTTAAAGACAATTAAATACTTGAATGTACAATAGCAGAATTTTTTTTAGGGATGTCCTCAGAACTTAACAAGTATTCAGTCATCATGCTTGTAAACCATGCAGTCCCTCACGCAGAAATGCAAACATTAAGTGCAAAAAACAAGGGAAAAAAGTCTTACCGAGTGTCACTTCTTGCTTTGGAGCTGTCACTCTGCGTAGGACCTGAAATACCAGAAATAAAAGGACAGTAGCAGTATGAGCAACAGCTGGAATCACTTCCAAGCACCAAAACCACAAATCTTTAAAGCCCACATTTCTCTCAAATGCAAAGGCTGTACACTTATATGCTGCCCATCTACTGGCTTATTTTAAGACTGCACACATCTCACACCTAAGTATGTGTATGCATTTTCTTAAAGCACTGCTGCCACAAAGTGCAAAAGCAGGAACATTTCCACCTTATGGAAGAGGTAACACTACCTTATCCAACTGCACGAACACTGCCAAAGGCCCACAGTTCAGGAACTCTCTTCTGTCTCTCTTAGCAGTATCAAGCAGCCATTTTTCCAGTGGAGCTCACTTTTCATGTTCTCCACCCTGTTCTGAGGGCAGGCAGAGCAGGTAGGACAACAAAGATTCCTCTGAAATCCTCTCTCTGGTTGGCCAGCAAATCCCTGCAGCTGTTTGCTTGAGAACTGGTCTCTCTGACCTGGACAATTCCCTTTCTCTACGCACAATGTAGCATCAAGGCATTGGAGCAGGTCCACATTTGGCTGCTCTCCAGAAAGTCTTATAGCAATTCAGCTTAGATTTGCAAACGTTTTTCAACTGCTTATTCAGCTACCTTGCAAATATTCGCCTTTTGTGCCAGCACTTGCAACATGCAACACTGAAACGCTCACGTCCATAGCACAAATACTTCATTCCACTGAATTAAACAAAGGCCAGTAACAAGGAAATCCATTATCAGCTCTGATGGCAACTAACTACAGCTGGAAGCCAAAAAGTGGCATTCAACTCTTACCGTGACCTGCTGTTCAAGGAAGTTATTCTCATTCCAGAAACACAAACTTCACTTCAAAGGCTACTCAGGCAACAATGCACGGCCACTCAGTGCCCTTACACTCTAGAACATGTTACACTGAATCCTGTCAAGATCTCTCATTTAGACATCTAACGAAAATTAAATATAAAGCTGTTTCCTAGACAGAATGCTTAGTATCATGAGACTCCATTTAGCCATTTGATATTGCTTTTTTGCTTAGAGGCTTATGAAAATGGAGGGAAGCTAAAGGCCTTCCTTCAAGTAAGGCACAATGGTAGCTCCCAATTGCTCCATAAAGTAAGCAAAGTTCAGAAAACTAAGGTGCTGATCTTATTTACATTACAGTAATGCTGATAATCTTCGCTGATTATGACTCCACCTCAAATAAAAGCCATAAAAGCTCTGCTCTCTACAAACACCAAGTTCAATAATCCACTCCTTACCTCTACTAAAACACTGCCTTCAAGCATTCAGTACAAAACCACAATCTTTGTATACCAGATATTACGTAGATTGTACATTTAAGCTGAAAGTCACTTACTTCTTGTACTTGAGGCATCACCATTGGTCAGGAGCTCCGGATCTACCTGCATCCCATCTAGGCAGACAGACAAATCTCCTACCACTTCTGCTGGCTCTCTGTCACCAAGAAGATGCAGTGTTACCACTACCTGATCAACTGAAAAAGTACAAGAACAAAGTCAGGGTTTACCTTCATATAAATGACAGAGGTCACAGTAATCAAGAAGAAATACAACATTTCTGCTTGCACCCTGCATAATTTCTTACACCTTGCGTGGTACAGCTAATCATTCCCAGGTGTCAGCACACTTATTATTTCTACAAAAAAGGGAGAACTAGAGCACAAGCTGTTGGCTGCCTAAAGAAAGGGCTACTATCTAGGAGAAATGCAGGCTCTGGTTTCTGCCCACACTTCTTAAGCAATTAATATACCTGTCCTTGACAAGCTATAGATAGAAAATGTAATTCACCTCACTCTTCATTCAGAACAGCTATCAAGTCTACCCTGGGAGCAAAACATTGCACATTTATCTAGTGACATGGCGTTTTGCATATTGAATGCAAAGATTCTGTATCACATCCCTAAGGCAGAGGGACTTTCTGGGTACATCCCAGGTTTTGGTTGAACTGCAATTGTAAACAGGCAGGCCTGAATCAATAACCACTAACATACAGCATGACACCAACTGTCACACAGCAGTGCAGTTATCATTTTCAGCTACAATCACCACAGCACAGTGACTGTCAGGAGAAAAGTGTATTACATTGCTACCAACATGCTGCACTTTGACTGCCCACATCTGAAAGTCAGCAAGCAAATTCAGAACAAGGATGAGAGCACATCAGTGCAGTATGCTGTAGCAAGACAAATGTGGTCATGGATCTGATGCTCCACTTGCAGGCTCCAGAGGTGCACATACTGCCTGAAAGCTAACTGGTTCTCAGGCACATGAAGGAGTACTACGTACACCTGTGTAACACTACCTAGAACATCAACAACATTCACTCATTTTCTCTCCTAGCACCAGAAATGTATCCGTTTTTAGGCTATGTAAAAGGAACCACTCTTTAATTACACTTTCACTCCTGCACATAAAAGCAAAGTGAAAAACATCAGGCTTCCAATGACACCAGGGCAGGTTGTGTATAAGGAAATAAAGATTGTAACAAAAAATTGTGAGGATGCTCAGAAATACCATCTGCAGCAACAAAAGGAACACTTCATGCCCACGACAGAGTTACATGCTGCACTCCCACTTGTACTTACGTTTCATACTGTTTGATTTCAAAGTCTCATGAATATCCAGGGCAGCACTTCCCAGGAGGACATCAGACTTCAACGTTTGATGGCTCCAGACTCGAAAGGTTAACTTACTTAGAGGAGTGACAATTCTGAAAAAAAGAAGTTGAGTGCCAGTGTAAAGGGTTTGGGGTGAACTGAGCAATGTACATCAACTGTCACTTAAAAATTATTTTAAAAAGCAGAGTACAAACTGCGGCAATGTGAAAAGCCTCTTTTGGCTGATAAGGTCATAGAACCACGATGTGGAATCTCTGCCCAGCACGCAGGCAGCTCCATTTGTCTGCTGCTGGCAGAGACCCTGAGTGTCTGCTCCTAGAGAAGCCACCAGCAGGGCCACATTCTGAAGCTGACAGCACACTGCCTGTGCTGTGAGGCCCTCCACTCCCAAATCACCAGCAGTTACAGACTGGGAGAGCCCCTGACTCAAGAAGAAGCAGATGCCAACGTAATTATCCTTTTTCGAGGGCAGTTACTTACTGTCTCCCCTCTATCTCCAAAACAAGCTTCATCAAACCATGCTAACTGCTCTATTTCTAAATGTGGCTTGGCATTTTGCAGGAAGATGACAGCTCAAGTGGTGGATGTGAGCAGGAAAGCCCTGTAGAATACAGGAGCTCTCACAGTGAAAAGAAAAGCCTGAAAGCCTACAGAGACTTTTCTTTTCCCTTCCTGGAAGTATTCTCACAACAGCAGAAAGGAGAACACCACGAAACAGCTGATGACATTACAGTTAAAATAAATGGAAGCTGCAGACCTTATTTTTAAATATCAGTGCTTTATACCTCCTGTCATCTCACAACACAAACACTGGCTGAAACAAACAACAACTCTGTTTCTTCTTCAAACTAATGCTAGCTTTGTACTTCGTAGCTATAAACGCAATAGCAATTTTGTACTTGGGACTGAAGTGGGAAGTCATTATGCACAGCCAACTAACAGTGCTACAGCACACTGCAGGACACTGCCACACAAAGCTATGCTTTTCAGTCACCAAAAACTAACCTTCATTGTGACAATCAAAACATGAATGGCACTGTCAGCTTCCTCAGATTACCTTCACTTTCCTATGACGTACACAATTATAGCTGAGTTCTTACACTACAAACATTGATACATTTCCTTGTAAGCATTAGGTCGTTTCTAGGGGACAGAATGCAATGGTTTTATAAATACATATGGAGGAACGTAGCATCTCAGCCCTTAAAAATTCTCTCTGTACTGTGCAACGCAGAATGCCTTGTCTAAAATAATAACCCACCCTTCAATCCACAGCCAGTTGCACAGCATTAATTTCACTCCAACTAGAAAACAAAACCGTCAAACATACACTGTAAGATGCTGTTTCCACTTTGGACTATTTGTGTTGTTGCATTTTTCTGTCTTCTTTGACTGTCCATCTACTGAGACTTCCACATAAGGGCTAGGTCCAAACCATTTATTTTTTTCCTTTAGTTTTGCTGAAATAACTGTTAAGAAAGAGAAAAGTTAACATTGACTGAGTATTTCAACAGCAAGGAATATTTTTCAGCTGGCTACTTCAGTCTTCAAGTATTAGGTCGTGGATGGCTGACAGTAATGCTCAGGAGAGAAAGCAAAGAGTTTTGCATTTCAGGTTATTTTGTCCAGTGTTACAACTCACACAAAAGTCTAAAACACACAGCACTACTTCTTGCACAGCATTAGACATTATGACTGATAACTGTCACTTTTAGATCCCCAGAAGCACTTCAGTCTGGAAAGCAGAAAATATCACCTACTGCTCTCAGCAGAAGCTCTCTCTCTCTCTATGGGAGCTCTCACTGAAATTAGGTCCATTAGCTGGCATTCATCTCCAAGAATTACCTTCCCCTGATGTCTCCAGTACTCGGATACTGCAGCAATTCACGCCTCAACATCACTAGCTGTCTCAAAGACATCAACAGCTCATCTGAGTCAGCACAAATCAGCAGTCCTGGGCCTACTTTTCAGGTTCTTACTTACCCAGACCACCTCCAGGTTCATTTGAAACCAGATGAAAACAGCAGAATGGAGAGAGAAGGGGGAGACAGACGGGGGCTGCTGTTTACTGGACTTTCTAGGAGAAGGCAAAGTCTGCCTGCACCAAAGCAAAGTTCTGCAGACTGTGGCTGAACAAGAAAGAAATTAAGAAATGAACACCATAACTGTCTTCATTCTAAAGATGAGACTGTTCTTTCCTTTTATATGTGCCTTTGACGGAGCAAACCTCACACAGGCATCACTGATGAAATCCTTAGCTAGGTTGCCCTTGGCTATGGGAAGATGCACCGCCTTTGCAACCTCTTCACTTCTCATCTCCAATATCAATCTGTAGAGAAGAGATGTTTCTTCAAGTCTCAGACTCCAGTGAGAAAAATCGTGTTTGTGTCCTCAAAGTGACAGCGAGGGGCAGCACCATTTATTCACTTCTCACCTTCTCTTTTGTCTGAAGTTCTCCCAGCTGTTTATGACAATTCTTTTCACTTGTTCCTCGTAGATGCCCACACTGAGGCTGCCAAGTTCAGCCTTAATGCTTCTAAATAGACACATGCATACAGCCACAGATCTTCCATTCCCATGCTTCAGCTTTCACACTTGAGTAACATTTGTCAGTCAGAGAGCAGAGAAACCTGCTAAGTTTCAGCAGTTGTTCTGTTGTATGGCACTACAGTAAGTAAATCAAGGCCATGTATATCCATTCCTATGCAATCTACACGTCCTCAATTACAGTAAAATCCTCATCACGACTGAAAACATTTAACAAACAAGTCAAATGCAGTAAACAGCAGTGCAAATTCACTTAGTTTGAGATGTAATAAAGATTGTGAAATTGTTAAGATTCGTTGATGTGCCAGCTGTTAGCAACAGAAAGCAGTTTTGTATTACGTTGTTACATTTCAAACAGAACTCACCCAGTTCCCTCTTACTGGACTGTACTACTTACTTAATGCTACTCAGAAGTAATTAGTCATTTCTTCCTTCCTTACATAAAACAGTATAATTTCAAAACACATTTTGGTAAAATCCTAAATATTTCTGCCAAGTCACAATTTTGTTACACCATCAGTTTTATTTTGCTACTTCTCATGGGCTTTGCATTACTAAAAGCTTGCCAAAATGCAACATGCTACTATAATTACTCTTTAATTACTGTGAGAAAAACAAACAAATGAAAATTTTTCCTTGTACGTTTTTGATTGGAAAAGATACATAATTTCAAACAACTTACCAGTGATCTGAAGCTGTGATTTCATATACAGCCCACCAGGTAGTCCTGACTTGGATCCAGTGCCAGCCATAATATGGGCTGGATCTTGAATCTGGATAAAGAGAGTGTCAACACATCAATCCTCAAATACCCCAAAATGATTTCATTTTCTTATCTTTTTTGATGTGTAGATACATTACGCTGCAAACCAAACTGCTACTCTCATTCTCTTTCTAGTTTCCTTCCCTTTCCTAAAGTACCAAACATGGTTCATTAAGGGCTTAGCCTTTACCATAACATGATCTGTAAGCATTCATGTCCTGACCAACAAGATCTTGTCATCTTGTCTCCTCAGTTTGCCCATCAACTGTATGTGAACAACATTCTTATCTCACCAGTGTTTACTCTTCTGTCTGACAATGTTGCTTTTACTGATAACCTGAGTTCTGGGGTAAGAAGCTATTACAGTCTGAAAAACCCAAAAAGCTATCAAACAAACCCACAAGCACAGAAGAAAGAAATTATGAAATCAAAAGGTAAGTTTAGAGAAACCTGTTTCTCCAAGTCTTTTGTCTCCATGTGGTCAGACTGAGGATACGGCCTGGGGCTGTAATTCCAAAACACTGAAGAGGAAACATTGCCTCTGGAAGAGGATGAGACACCCTTGCCCAGCCTTCCCTCTCAGCACAGTCTGCTCTCCTGACCCTCCCAGCACCCTCTGCAAATGGCACTAAAGCAAACTGGTATTCCTGCTATTCTTTGAACTCATGCACTCAATTCTCTACTTGGTTTTCAAGGCTGGGGAAAAGCAGACGTGGCCAGTACGCATCACGTAGCTTTGATGTTTACAGACAAATTCAATAGCGTGCTGCTATATTCCGATACAGATTACTCTGAAATATCCTGATATCCTTGCTCAGACTTGTTAATGCAACCCCTCTGTGCCACATTCCCTCCCTGTGCCAACTCCTCACTGCCTGCTGTGGTCAAAACCACTCATGCACCCAATGTGTCCATCCGAGCTCCATCTGCTGCCCACTTCTGCTCAGCCTCTGGACCTGCAAGCAGCATCAATGGGGGCATCTGCTGCATGCAGTGCTATTGCCAGCAAGGAAAGTAGGTTTAGCTGAATGGCCCCATCTGAAGGACAAAACACTACACGCAAGGTGTTCCCAACTGTATCACCACAAGCAGTCTAAACCTTCTACATCCTGTGCAAAACACAGTTTGAGAAAGGAGGCCACATTTGAGTAACACAAGTTCCTTTTCTGAAGCTGCGGTGCAAAGCCAAAGTCTGCATGCTGTGATTACTGTGAAACTGGTACTTCCACAGAGGTATTTCAAGAGTGACCATACGGAAAGTTCTTACTTGCTGCAGCTTGCACATACAGGTGTCAGCCACACCACCAAAAAGAGCACTACCAACTTGCTCAGATTGTATTATCAGTGGACTTCAGGACTTTTAACCACTAAATTCCAGCTGCGAACCACACAAATCTAAATCTTGCAAGGGTGAAAATGTTTTTAAGTATTTTAGAAATCATCTAAATTTACAAGACTATAATGGACAACCTTTAAGCCTGATCCTGTGATAAGCTCTGCCAAGCTTAGGTAAGCTTTGTGCTTTAAGAAAGCAGCTGAATGAAGCATCCAGACCAGCACAGCTGTTCTCGGCAGCCTGAAAGAGTCTGAATTTGCAGAACTGAAGTTTTCCTGGAGAAACAGCACTGCGTATAATAAACACAATTACTGAAGGTGAGGATTAATTTACATTTGGAACCACACAGTAAGCACACACAACAGAAGCACACGTTAAAGCTTATTTTCATTCCTCAGACTGCAAAATACGCTCAATAAAATTAATGTATTAATATTCAACCATTTTCACTGAAACAT
This sequence comes from Phasianus colchicus, assembly GCF_987193195.1. Taxonomy (NCBI): domain Eukaryota; kingdom Metazoa; phylum Chordata; class Aves; order Galliformes; family Phasianidae; genus Phasianus; species Phasianus colchicus. The sequence continues at coordinate 1,759,907 of NC_143452.1, forward strand.
AGGGGAAAAAAAATTATCAGCTTAATCCCATCAGAAATGATCATCCTGCACGCACCTGAATCCATCTGAGCTGCTACATCCACATACTGGCACTTACACAGCCCAACCTGCAGGTCTTACGATCAGCTCAAGTCACATTTCAAGAGCCTGCCAGTGTTTCTAAGAATAAGAAACCATGCTATACAGAGCTTAGTTCTCTCAACTGCCATAAAGCTCCTAATTACTGTTCAGCAACAATCAAGCTGAAGAATCTTATCTTATTGCTTATGTACCAATGAGGCACACAATCTAGAATCCATTAGTCAAGAAACTACTGCATGAGCAGCAATTTTTTCATGCTACCTGCACTAACCTTTAGCACAAAAACCAGCCTAGGGAGATATAAAAATGAAAACTACAATATTGAATAATTATAAAAATATTTCCAGTTTGTTTTATTACAATAGGGACAGGTCTGAGGGTTCTGAAATAAAGGAATGTGTCTATTAAAGTACCTGGATGTGAGTGGGCAGGCAGGCATGAAATAATGACTGCCACCAAGCACTGTGACTGCCCTGACCTTTGGACCCTGTGCCAGTGGAAGGGAATATAACGACTGCTTCCAAATGATGTTATAAATCATCAGTTAATGAACAAAAATATCATTCAAGACATTGCAACGCAGGCACCTCCACAAGTTGAAAATATTCCAGCCAATTTGAGAATGCCAACTCAAGCCTTTTCTATGCAGTAGGAAATTGTGTCTTCATTAATATCTAGCTTTGTTTTCACTTTTCTTAAATTGCAGTAAGATCACGTTGCCATTTTTCTCCTAGACGCAGCTACCCATTTCCAAGGAGTTTGCCAGGACTTGAAATTCGGGAACATTTGTTGAGAGGCTCAAAAGCTGCAACACAGAGAAGGAAGGCAGGCAGCAGGCGTTAAAGAGCACAATCACATAAGCTTCACTTCCATAAGAGATGAACACACCTACACAAATTAATTAGCGTATGAAAGATTAAGTATCACATAGCAGGGGATGAGTATTTCCTGTCAGTATAAATAATCACTCAAATGCTTGTCCAGTCACTGATGGCTACACGTATCCTCCCAGATACATTTATTTTTGCAACATGCCACAGTTAGGTGTAATTATGGGATGGCTTATGCTGCGCTGAACTACGTATGCACTTGTTGATTTTAAACCATCTGACAAACTTCAATTTTAAGCAGCCCAGTATTTTCTGTTGTACCCAAAGAGATGAAAGACAGCTTTCATCCTATTTCTTTTGTGCATACACAATGAATTGGGAATTGTTACTGTTTGAAGAAGGCTTGCAGTGAGCACAGCATTAGATACATCGGCCGGCACTCACTTCAGAAGTTTACACTTCCCCTTCAGAAGAACGAGCTGGCTGGGATATGGATGGTGACATGAAGAAAAGAACACAACCAGGATCTGACAAGCAGAGCCTGTACTCAGAGAATGCGGAGTTACAGCTCCCTCCCAGCCCTGACCCAGAACCCCTCCAGCCAGGAGCTGATATGCCCTGTCCCTTCCTGCAGCCATTTCATGCTCTGCACAGCGATCTGCTCTTAATGCACTCCACTGACACACTTCATAACAAAATAATATCTAACGCTACTGTGATTCCAGCCTGATTTCATGAGGTTTTTATCAGGTTAATAACTACTTGATGCTTCCCCTGCTCAGTGTAAAAGTGTGTTGTCTCTATTTTGAAGAGAGCAGCTAAAAAAAAAAAAAGCACACAATTTGTTTAGCTCATGGTAAAAAGAAATGTCATGGGCAGCTGCTGCCATGTACAAACAGCAAGAACAGTTTTTGTACATTTCACAGCATCCTAACAAGACAAACTGTGGTCACGCTCAGCTGCAGAAGGCCAACTCTCACTGTGTGCTCACACAGGTTGGCACTAGCATGGCTCAGAACAAACCCACTTTGCAGTCACACATTTGGACCTCACATGCTGCTGGGACTCTGTTCTTTGAATTTCCACCCTAACCACAGTGCTTTCTCCAAAGCCTCCCCTATGGCATGGCATGCTTTTAGGGCAAAATGCATCATCCTGAAAGGTATTTTAATCCATGCCAGCAAAGTTCATCACTGAACTTTTTTGCTTGTGCGTAAGCAGTGCAAAAGAAAAGGAAGAAATCCTAGAGGGACACAGCCAGACACTACCAACATGTTCAGAAAACAGGTGGGAGGTGAGCAGGACCTTGTTTTTCTTTTAATAAATCATGAGAAAGAGTAGAAAGAAAAGCAGCATTGAGTTCATGGTTGAAGCAAAGCAAGGAAAGAAATAAGAACGAGTTTCTTACCCTGCAAACCCATAGAAGAAAAGCTAGCAAGGACTAGAAAACCCTTCAGAGGGTTACTGTGGGACCTTCATTCATGGATGGGAATCATTAAAGGATAGACTTGCTTTAAAAGCTAATTTTATTTCACATTCATTTGAAAGTACAGAAGACAACTGGGTGAGAACGAAATCCTGTGACTATTATACATGCATAGCTTTGAAAATATGTTGGCACACACTCATTATAATTAAAAAAACTGAAATATCAGCACAGTGTGCTGCTGGAAAACTGATGTTTGTTTAGTAACTACTTGTAAGAACACAGCCTGCTCTGCATTTCAGAGGTGAACTGACTCAAAGGGAATTTGCTATTCCTACGAGCCAGTCAAAAAATCTGCAATAAGGAAAATACTTCTTTAAGATACTGATGTTAACAATGGGTATTAAAAACCCGTGTACAGAGGAATACAAGATTCTGGAAAATCAGTTATGAGACATTTTATTTAAAAAGACTGTATATAAAGTATGCTGCTTTTAGGACAGCTGTGTTTCTGGTTTTTTTTGTTTTTTTTTTTTTTAAACGATCGACACATGAGTCACATTCCTGTAAGAGATAAGACCTGTATTTCAGAGACAATTCTAAGTGATGTGTTTGTGTCAATACTGGACATGTTTTCTGTGTAAGGAATTGATACACACGTCTTCTCTTTCCCCCTAAAACACTGAAACCTGTTTTTAACTGTAGGCTGTCATATGGCAGAAAGGTTCTTTTCTCTCAAATGTTACTTATAGTTACCAGTAAGGCTAAGCAAAACCAGCAAGTTTGGCAACTTCTTGCTTTATAACTTTGTAGGTACTTGAAAATTTCAAGTTTCAGAAAGTGGTTTCACAAAGCTGTTTTTGTTTCACATTTTTCTTGGTTTTTCCTTAAAGAAGTTCTAAGGATATGGTAAGTTATGCCTAAGCAAAACGACATGCAGAAAGAAAATGCTGAGTAATCAACTAGGAGGAAAAAAACGAACAGATTATAACAGTGCTGAGTGCAGGTTGGAAAAGGAAGCATTTCTGATGTTTATATAAGGAATGGAAACAAAGAGGATTTTAACAGCAGAATGCAGTTCAGCTTCCTTAGCCATCAGACAAACCATCCTGAGAAGTGTGACAGACCTGGTGCTCACCAGTTCAGATGAGCTCAGCAAAGAGCTTCAGATTAGAGTTGGTCTGGGCTGCAGTGCGCATGGCCTGGTTGAGCTCTCGAGGAATATGGGCCTAGCAAAAAGGAACTTCGGGGCCCTGAGCTTCAGAAGAGCTAGTTTTGGCTGTTTAAGGCAATACTGGAAGGGAAGCTGTCCCTTAGGGAAAAAGGAACAAAGCAAAGCCGACATCTCTTAAGGATGCCAGCCTGAGAATACAACAGCTCTCCATCCCCCAGTGTAAGAAATCAGGCAGAGGAGGCAGGAAACCAGCAAAATTGAGCAGGGATACACTGCTCGAAGTGAGGGGTAAGAAGGAAATGTGCAGGCAGTGGAAGCAGGGAGGTGTGCTGGGCAGAGTACAAGGATGCTGCCTGGATACACAGGAAAGCCAAGGCAGAAATGGAACCAAACTTGGCAAGGTACGTGAAAAATAACAAAAGATTCTACAGGTACGTTGGTCAGAAGAAGGAGAGTCTTCCTTTCTGGTAAATGAGAAGGGAAAACTGGCTTCAACAGACATGGAGAAGGCTGAGGTACTCACCGAGTTCTTTGCCTCAGACTTCCTCAGACGTGGTTGCCAAGTCACACTCCACCATATTTGAAACACGGTGGATGCCAGGCAAAGTCCCCTACAACTAGAAAAAGGGAAACATCACTCCCATTTTTTAAGAAAGGAAGACCCAGGGAATTACAAGCCAGTGAGTCTAAGTCCTGTGCCTGGGAAGATCATGGTGTGGTTGTGACTGTACCATGAAGCAACTTCACCTGCAGCTGGATGACTCAGGACATGCTCTCAGCTCATCTGCAGATGATACCAAGCCAAGATGCCTAAGGATTCCTGCATGTCTGCTGGCTTGTCTGAATTTGGGACAACAGCAGCCATCCTGCAGGCTCATCCCAGGGGTCAATAATAGGTCCAGGCCTGTATCACTGCCTCATGAATGATCTGGGTGATGGGGCTGAATGTACCCTAACAGGGCTGCTGAGGATCCAAAAGCCGGAGGACTGTCTAATGCAGCAGAAGGCCATGCAGCCATCCAGAGGGACCTGGATAGGCTGAGGAAATAGCTCACAGATTTTAACAAGGGGAAGTGCACAGTTCTGCTCCTGGGGGGAACTAACAGAGGTACCAGAGAATGCAGGGAGCACCCAGCTGGAAAGTCAGAAATGTTCTCCAAAGCACACTGGGAGGTGACTTTGGTAAGGAATGCGAAGACTAATAAAGAAGGGATTCCACAAGTATGTGGAAGTATGTTGGCCAGAAAAGAGAAACGAGAGAAAATGCATACCCCTAAACCACCAATGGTAACTAAAACAGAAGAACTAATGACATGGAGAAGGCTGAAATTAATGGCAAAATTCATACTCCCGAGTACGATAACGAGCTCTAAGAAGAACATGCTAAGCGCACATGACTACAGTACTCAGCTCTCCTCCCAAATTGTGTTACAAGTCCCTACTGAGAGGTAAGAGCTAAGGTTAGGATGCAAGGAAAAGTCCTGGAGGGGGAAGAGTTTACATCTGGTTTACATCTGACACCTGCTGCAGGGGCTGCATCCAGCACTGCACAGCCCCAGGAAAGGTTCCAGTGGACCAGGCAGAAATGGGAAAGAACACCACCCTGTCACTCCTGGAGCATCTCACCTAGGCACGTGAAGCACAGCACCTCTTGGCCCTCCTACAAGAGCAAGGGCAACTTTCTCTGGCAAAGAAGCACAACTGGAGCAGTCAGGTTCAGTCATCACATGACACTGAGGATGTGGAATGGCCAAGCTGGGTCTGACAAGAGCAGCTGGGTGTTGGAGCATAGCACCACAATGGGCCCCGCTTCTGAGCAGGTAGCCTGGTCTCACCTGGGACAGCATGGAGATGGAATGTGCTGGGAGGAAAAGGATGCTGAGGCACTCCACAACTCTTCTGCCTCAGATCTCACTGACAGTCACTTCTCCCCAAACTTAGGAAAGGTATTGCCAGCTCTCCAGTTGCAGCTGGAGGTCATCATCCCATTCCCCCCTGCTCAGCCCTGGTGAGGCCAGCGTTGAGGCTTGGGCTTCCCAGTACAACAAAGTCCTGGACACACTGGAGATAGCCCAGTGGATGGCAACCAAGCTATAAAAAAGGACAGGAGCATCTCTGCTAATAAGAAGGTCCTCCTGTTGAAGAGAAGGATCTGGGGGGATCTCGTTACTGTCAATAAGTTATGAGACATCTTGAAGTTAGTGATAAAACAGTTGTTTCTATTTTCCTCTGAGAGATAGAATCATAGAATCACAAGGTTGGAAACAACTTGCAAAACCATCTAGTCCAACCGTCCTCCCATTACCATTGCTACCACAAGCACTAAACCATATCTTGTAGCTCCTCATCCAGACACCTCTTGAACAGTGCCAGGAAACAGAAACCTGGGATCTCACTGTAACAAAAGGACAGGTAACAAGGATTAGTCAAACAGTTTATTTCCCTGAGACTCTGAACTCAGAGACTGCTGAGTTGTGGTCAGTAGCTCTATGTTCAGCTGGAGGCCTGCCATGAGAGGTGCTCTCCAGGTTCTGACATGGGACTAGAAGTCCCCAACATCTTTATCAATGATCTGGAGAGTGGGATCGAGTGCACCCTCAGCAAGTTTGCTGATGACATCAAACTAAGTGGTGCAGTTGACACAATAAAAGGAAGGGATGCAATCCAAAGGAACCTGCACAGGCTGGAGAAGTGGGTCTGTGAGAACTTAGTTAGGTACAACAGGTCACAATAGCAGATTGCTCCATCCCTGGAGGTGCCAAAGGCCAGGCTGAAAGGGGCCCTTGGCAGCCTGATTGGGAGTGAGGCAGACAGCCCATGAAAGGTATTGGAGCTGGATGGGCCTTAAGGTCCCTTCCATTCAAGGTTCCAAAAATTCTGTTGTATGATTATGGCATGTTAGCAGCACTACACCAATTCACTAAAAACGCAGTAAAATGACAAGTGTTCTGCCACAATGCTCCTGTTAGAATTTAAAATACAGATGCTAAACCAACAGCAGGCATGAAAACATGAGAAATAATAGAATTTTGTTACAGATATTCAGAGCAAGCCTGCTTCTCTCATTACAAAAGAACATCACAAAACTCACTATGAAATAATATTTAAACCAGACACTTTCACAATGTATTATCAGCAGCTACAGAACACATTCACATACAATTCAAGAATTATAAATTAAGCAAACTTAAAGGTTTTTCAAGAGTTGGAATTTATACCCGGAGCAAAACATCAAAACATTACACTTCAAGTGAGAACACTACTGCTGCACAGGGACTCACCACCCCACTGACTCATTTGCAGAGAGAACAGCTGGCACAAACAATGACACTACAAGGCAGATTTCCAGGAGCTCTCTCTGAGGCTGCCAGGGGCCTGAGAAATAAGCACTGAGTTCCTGTGTTGTTCTGCTGATACCAGTAATGGTACTCATCTGATTACAGCCAGCACTACTGCGTCAACCAGCACTACTCTGTTTTGCTGTGTTTGATTTAGTTGAGCTATTCACAAAGCTAACATACAGACAGCAAGGATGAGTGATGTGCACACTCAACGGCAACATGCCAGCAAAAATCTATTTCTGAGAGAAACACATTGCAATTAGCTTGGGAAACAACTTAAGTAACACAACCTTGGAAGCAGTGGTAAAGATATATAAACCATGAAACACAGAAGAGCTGCCCAACTTCTTTCCTTTCCCAGCTACAGACTGGTTAATGAGAAATCCTTGATAGCGAAGTAGAAGCTATTCATTATGCTGTGTTAATCACGTATGCAAGTAATCCATATTTTTCCAAACTAATTCATTTATATTATGCAAACCAGAACCACTTGTTACATCTGCTTACATACAACCATTTCTGCTTTGTTCCAAAGCACAACAGTACAGTCAAAAGTTACCCTTTAAATCAAGGAGTCTACTTGTATTTGGTGACATTTCCTAAATCTATTCCAGGTAGCTGCCCTTCTGAATCTTTCTCTTCAGTGTTTTTCTACCAATGAACTTACCTTGTAGAAAATCCTAACAGAGATATTAAAATTGGTATGAACAAAGAAATAATGGAATATACATGTATAAATTAGGAAAAAAAACAGCAAAACAAAGGTCAGCAGAAAGGCTTTTACTGACAAAGGACACTTTTTGTAGCAGTGAAACAGAATGTCTCAGTGTTTCCCCTCCTTCTGCCTTGTGGCAAGTTGGGCATTAGGTGGGATGGTTGGTGGCCCTGCGTGTGGCAGGGGGGTTGGAGATTCATGATCCTTGATGTCCCTTCCAACCCTGGCAATTCTGTGATTCTGTGACAAGACAAGGATGCCTTCACTGTGGTAAGACTGCAGCACAGCTGTGTGTCAGCATAAGAGCCTGTGCTTTAAATAGAGGACATAGCAACAGGGTTACAGCACATCACAGCTGTCATTCTTTTTTCTGTTGGGTTAACAGGAAAACACACTGTAGCTATAAAGAGGTGGATACTTCATATAAGGAGAAAACAAACAACCAGCATTAACCCTCACTTCAGTGTGGAAGCTTAAGTAAGCCAGATTCTGAAGAAAAAGGCCAGCTTAAAACAACTGTTGACACCCAAAACATGTAAAGATCCACCTATGAAATAGTTTGTCACTAAAGGGACTCCAGGGCACAATAAGCAGATGACAGAAGCAGGTAGGTCACAGAATCACAGAATGCCCACAATTGCCCTCAAGGATCACGAAGCTCCAACTCCCCTGCGACTTGCAGGGCCACCAACCTCTACATTCAATACCAGGCTGCCCAGGGCCCCATCCAAACTGGCCTTGAACACCTCCAGGGCTGGATGGGGCATCCCCAGCCTCTCTGGGCAGCTGTTCCAGCACCTCACCGCTCTCTCTGTAATGAATTTCCCCCCGACGTCCAACCTAAATCTTCCCTCCCTCAACTTAAAACCATTCCCCCTTGTCTTGCAGTTATCTACCCTTTCAAAGAGTTGATTCCCCTCCCCTCTGTAGGCTCCCTTAGGAGCTCTGTAGGTCCACCTCATGCTGCACACAGGAGATGCTGTGCAACCACCTGCCACACAGAACAGAATGCCTTGCTGCTCACCAGTACATGAGTGAGAGGTTGACTAAGCTCTGAGAAAGCAGGCACAAGTGAGGAGAACTACCTGGAGACTTTCAAAGCCTACAGCACTCTCCCATCAGTAAGGTCTCACATTGGGCCTTGTTACAGTAATTTCCCACAACCCTACACACAGCAGGGAACGATAATCAGATAACCACATTGATATCCTGGAATATGATCAAAAGATGGCTCTACTGTATCATGAACAGATTAGACATTACAGTACCAAAGACCAAGGAACTATCAGCAGCCTTAAACGGCTTTCCTAAAGACACTCAGGCAATTATTTATACAAGACTGATCCTCAGGGCTGATCTCATTTTTCCAAATATCTACCTTAGTTTTGTCAGAATGGAATGTTGTTTCTGCATTAGATATTGAAAAGGGGGGACTGATCTGAAGAAGTAGAGCACAAAGTATTTGTGTTTTGTAACTTGTCCTTAGAAATAGCTGATGTGAAAAAGTAGAAATACCATCTATGTTACTAACATACTTTAGAAATATAGTTGCTGAATTATGTGATTAATTCTTGCTTGCAAAACTGCAATAGTTTTAAGTGTTCCAAATATCATAGGTACAGTATTATGGACTAGAAAGGATACTGTAGGGCTATTCTCTTTGGATAAGAGACCATCAGCAAAAGAAAAACAGACTTAACAAACATCAAAGCAGGCAGGGCCTCCACACAAGGCTGGGTTACCTTGCTCTGTGAGTAGGTTGGGATGCAACAGGCAGGCATCAGGATACTCCCTTCTATCCTCCTTTCAAGCTTATCTCTATGCAAGGACAAACAGATGTCCAAAAATAATGACCGAGTGTTGAGTGGGCAAATGTCAGAAGTTAACTAACGAGTGATACATGTTTAGCTAGCAGCAACTGATGTTTAGCTCAGCTTCGGAAAGATTGTGAACCTGAAGTACTCAGCCAATGAGGAATCAGGGGAGGAAGAGATAAGCATCGAGTAATAGGGCATAAAAGAGGTAACGCTGTTTTCTGCTTGCTCTCCTGCTTGCAGAATGCCCGCCACTGCAATTGCAAATAAAACTTGCTTTATCAGAGATACCGTCCTGATAAATTTGGATATTTCCAACAGTTTCCTTTCATAAAGGGAACTAAACATGGGAAACTTCTCTGAACCCAAAGCTTTTAAGTTGGAAGTATTTAACTTGGCTATCAAAACAAAGAGGTAGCCCAAGGAAAGACGAAAGCAATCTGGAAGCTCTGTGGGCAGACACCCAGTGACACCTTTGTGGCATAGCTTTTATACCAGGGATAACTGGTGCTCTTAGGCAAACCCTGCAAATTAGAGAAACTGGTCCATCAGCTTCAACCTGCAGAGAAAAATGCCTCCAATGACAGAACTGCTTGTGATCCAAACTCAACTGCCTTCAGACTTCCGAAAACAAAGACTTGCATCAAAATTATAAAGAACTCATTCATCAGCATTTCCGTGCACCAAAGTCCCACTTGTATAACCTACATCTCAGTAGATAATTTTCATGACTTTTCCATAGTACATGCAGTATTTGACACCAAGTAAGAGAACTGGAAAAAAGACACAAAGAAACAGCACAGGAACATACAAAATAGAAAGAGAATAAAGTAATGTAATGTGATAGGTGCTTCCACATTCAGTACCTCGGCAGTTTCAACCACCAGCTGTTCTTGGAACTGACTACAACTAGCAGGCATGACACATGGCACAGAACAGCCTTTGCTGCAAGCTCTCATCGCTCACCAATCAATTTCCTTCCTAACCAAAAGGATGTTAGCTTTAACTAACTTCTAATACACGTTCACAAAGTGGAAAGGAAAAACAACAGAGAAGGGTGCATGAATGTGTACATGTTTGACTTGAGCCAAACTTTTGCTTGAGTCCAAAAACCCTGGCAGAAAAAGAAAGCCACTGCAGAGAGCTGTACAAGATAATTAAAACCATTTGTGAAAACAAAGAGATAGTCTATTTTTATTTCAGCTGTTTTCTTGTCATGGGACAATCCACTTCAGGGAGAAACAATCATTCATATATGCAAACCACTAAGCTAAAACTGGTTCCTTTTTGTAATCTTGGAAAAAGCAACTCTTAAAGCAGCTGGGCCCTAAATACCATAGCTGGAAAACAAGATATACTCAGCTTGGCAAGTCCAGTAACCCGCAGTAGAAAGTACCAAACTGCTCCCAGCAAGGCTGAGGAGGAGGTGATGAAATGGTATATTTCTAACTATCAAAAATTGAAAAAAAAAAAACCAGACCATTATGCTATGCTGGAGTTACTGTTATTAACTGGACATTGACTCCTGCATTTTACAGATCATGGCTTTTAGTAATTCACATTGGCCTTTCAAACTCTTTCAAATCAGATTTTTGCAATAACATAGCACCAACAAAATACCACACGGACTCAAAACTAAATCTCTTCTTAACACTTCCATGATGAGGTTTCAGGATAATTTTTCAGTGCTAGTGCACAACCAGAGCAAAATTACAGTTTCTGGATGGAAAGTAAGCAGCCACCCAGCTACTCACACAGCAAGACACACTGCTTTTCACTCATGGGGTCTGGCATTCAACCTGGTCCTTTCCAGTCTTAGAGTACTCGAGTGCTATTGTGGGCTGGTTACAGGAGTGCAAAGTAACATTTCTTTAAGGGTTTGTGATCTTCTAACCACTTCATGATTGGCAAAGCCATTCTCAGCAAGCCTACTCTCTACATCAAGATTTTTAAGTTATTGTTTGTTGATCTCAGTTTACAGAGAAACAAAATCTCTAAGCATATGACCACCGCACATTTTTATTTAACTTATCAAAGACGAGTAATAAAATTTAGCCCTAGTTCTGTCTCCACAGCAGCTGGTCTACCATGAGTGTACGCTGTTTTGTTGCATCACAGGCTTTTCAGCGTGGTTTAAAGAAGTTCTGCTTCCAACATGAAAATTAAACTCATAGCTGAAGCCCACCAACTGACAGTGTCAGAGCTGCTGCACTGATGAACTGAAGGATCTGGGGGTCACCAACTGCACGCAGAGAACCAGGCTGTCAGAACGAGCAGTGTCTTTCCTTCACAGGAAGGCTCCTCCAAATCACTCTGTTCATTTCAACTTCCCCAATTTTCTGTAGGCTGCTATTACAAATATGATGAAAAGGCATCAATCAAGTCCTAACAATCAGAACTCTCACGTCTTATAGAACTTTTCCCTTTTAATTCTTCTACTTCCATGCACTGTGAACTATTTCCTATACGGAGATCTGAGGAAATACAGCTCTCAAAATAAACCAGTGCTGTAACTTCACAGATGTCCTTCTTCAGAGAGGAAGATGGTTACAAAGTGAACCAGAATATCATCTACAGATATGCATCAACAGGACAAAACATTTTCTTATTTCTTAATTTAAAAGAAAGTAGCATTATATTTTAAGTTTCTAACCCAAAGATATCTAGAAAGTATAAACACCACTTTCCAGCAGCAACTCTGGAAGATAGTTTTCCCTGGGAAAAAGCAGTCAGTGTGCCCAGACAGTTGCAAGCAGTCACTTAAACCCTGCAGCAAATTGACCAGCTGTATGGCTTTTGGCAGGTTTTTTTTTTAAAGCAACTGCTACAGTGCTATGTTTTGGATTTGTGACCTGCAGGTGACAACACACGGATGTTTTAGTTACTGCTGAGCAGAGCTGCACAAAGCCAAGGACATGGCAGCTTCTCACACTGCCCTGCCAGAGAGGAGCTGGCAGGCACAAGAAACAGAAAGTACTGGGGGTGGCTTTGGACTGCCACTGTTTCATAACCACTTTGTTCTAAAACATACAGCTCTGCTTACAGTCTTCCTAAGACAGACTGTGACCTGACTAGAAATACACACAATTGTTTGGTAACTCTACAGTTACATTTCTTGACACTACTTTAAACAAACTTCATAGCAAATGACAACTTTGAGCATCAAAGAAAGCACTGAAGAAGTTCCAGATAATTACAAAACACCAAGTTTCCAAAAGCAGCAATAGTCCTCATTAACTGCCCTATACAATGTCATTCTGCCCTGCAATTAGCTTTAAGCTGCAGTTGGCTCAGAGGCTCAGCATTTCCTCCTACAAAGCAAATCCCAGCCTTGAGCAACTCAGCCAAGCACTAATGTTAGTGTCAGCACGAACTTATCTTGGACCTAACCTTCAACGTACTAAAAACAGTTTTTCTGAAGAACTTTACTCACTATTCTCCTGCCTTTTGCTAGGAAAGAATTCATGTGGAAGCCTCCATTCATCACTGCTTTATCTACACGACAGCAGCAAGAAGACATGGTCATATAAACCTATAGGCCATAAGCTACTTACCCATGGCATTTAATTAATTGTTAATTAGGGCAATTAAATCTTAACATGATCACCCAGAGCAAAAATATTAAGGCAAAACTAAGTTATCTTTCCCTCTTTAAGCAATTTTCTTCCTTTAAGTCTATTAACTAATGATTGTCAGAAAGAGATGCATCACATCACCTCTCTCTTACATGTCTTCTCATGGTTTTAACAATTTTACTGGAAAGAAGTTACTATTAACAGCCAGGAAACACACAAATCAGCACTTCAGTATTTAAAATAAAGATATTCAAGGATAAATGTTATTTCACATAAACCACATGAACAGTTAAAAAATACTTTTAAGAATGTGCAACAGGAAACAAAATTTTGCCAATTATGTGCCCAGAAAATTATGGACAGGAAGAGAACATATGCAGAACAGTCAGTGCCTTTCAAGCAGTGGTACAAAGCCTTGCACAAACACTTTACAATGGCTGCAAAGACAAGTTTACTTGGTTTTAGGCCCAGACATTTCTGAACATAGTCTGAAAAACCATCAAGCAGCACCTCTATCTCATCTCTCAAAACCTTCTTCTATACACTTATTTTCTAATATTGTGGGTTTTTTAAAAAAAGAAAACACTATCTAAAAATGATCTGAAAACAATGTAAATAAAAATATGCTACTGAAAGAGGCTAACTTAAAACATACTTCTCTGAATCACTTTGATTTCCACCCAAATGTTTTTATAGTACCACAGAACGATTTAGGCTGCAGATGAACTCTGGAGGTCATCCATTCCAACACCCACACAAACAGGGCCAGCTTCAAAGCTAGACCAGGCTGCTCAGCCATATAGAAATGTTAACAAATCAGTCCTATAACCTCGTAGCAAGATAGAAGCTGTAACTGTACAATCTCAAGAAATCTCCTTTAGCACCTTAGGCTGTGAGTTTCCCTGTATCTTTTATTAATACAAATCCATGTGGTGTTTTCCCTTTCAGGCTATCAATAGAGGGTTATTTTCAGTCTGTTGCTCTTCTTAAAGACTTCTACTGCATGGTCATCAGGAATATGGCTTGTCTTTCACATTGCTGTTGCCAGTGCAGAAATACACCACCTACCACCATGCAGTTTGGTCTCTATAAATGTTAAGCAAATATCAGTGGATGTCAATGGGTGCCATTTTTTTTCTGCATGGAGGAATTCAGAGACACACCTTTGCTTCATCCGCATTTCCATATCAGACTGCCGCTCTGCTGCCATCTGTCGCACAACAACAAAACAGAACAAAATGAATCTTCAACCTCAACTGCTATACCACCATCATCATGGAGCCCCAGCACAAGAATGTGGAGCTATCGGAGCACGTCCAGAGGAGGGCCACGACAGTGATCAGAGAGCTGGAGCAGCTCCTCTACAAGGACAGGTTGAAAGAATGGGGCTCTGCAGCCCAGAGAAGAGAAGGCTCTGAGGAGACCGTACAGCAACCTTCCAGTACCTGAAGGGGGCATACAGAAAAGCTGGGAAGGGACTTTTCATATGGGTATGTAGCAACAGAACATGGAAAAACAGTTTAAAACTAGAAGAGGGTTGATTTAGATTAACTATTAGGAAGAAATTCTTTACTGTGAGGGTGGTGAGACACTGGAACAGGTTGCCCAGAGAGGTTGTGAATGCCCCCTTCCTGGAAGGGCTGAAGGCCAGGCTGGATGGGGCTGTGAGAAACCTGGGCTGGAGGGAGGTGTCCCTACCTATAGCAGGGGGTTGGGTCCCTTCCAACCCAAACCATTCTATGATAATCATATAGTAGGATGCACTATTTTTGGAGCAGCCCTCATAGAAGCAGTGACTCCCAGTTCCCAAAGGTTCCTGGAGACTGAAAAAAAAGCAAACATAACTTGTCTTCAAGAAGAGCGAGGAGGAGGAACCAGAGCATCACAGGCTGGTCTGCCTCATCGCAGTCCCTGGGAAGGTCAGGGAAAAAATGCTCACAGGAGCCACTTCCAAACAGATTAAGGACAAGGAAGGAACAGGGAAATCATGTTGGAGCAGCCTAACAGGTGTCTCTAGCAGGATGACTGGCTTTGTGGGTAAGGGCAGCAGTGAATGCTGATTACCTTGCCTTCGGAAAAGTTTTTGACAATGCCACCAGTAACATCTGCACAGACAGACTGACAGTGTGAGCAGGTTTAGATGACTGTGGGGCAGGCTTAAAACTGGCAGCACTGTGACACCCAAAAGGCTGCAATCTGTGGTACTGAGTCCAGCTAGAGATCAGTTTTGACCAACACCATTTAACTTAATTCATTTTCTGGACAACGGGACCAAGCACACTCTCAGTAAATATGCTGATGGTAAAAAGTCAGGAAGCAGCTAACACACCAGGTGTATTACTGCCACTCAGAGGGACCTAGAGAGAACCTAGGCTAGAGAAGTGAGCAGATAGAAGCTTCAAGAAATTCAACAATAGGAAGCACAAAATTCTGCATCTAGGGAAGAATAAACCCATGCACATATAAAGGCTGGGAACCAGCTGGCTGGAACTCAGCGCTGCAGAAAACACTGGTGTCACTGAACATGAAATAGCAGGGCTCTCTTGCAGCAAAGAGCACCAGCACGCTGGGCAGTATTTAGAGCACCGCTAGCATGATGAGGGAGGTGGTCTTTCCCCTGCAGTCAGCACTGGTGAGACCACATCAGTAGTGAGCCTGCAATCAGGCTCCCCAAATCGAGACACACACAGATGGACCACAGTGAGCCCAGCTAAGGGCCACAAGAAAAGTGAAGAGATGGAGAAGGGCTGGGAACCTATGAGGAGAGGGGCAGCTGAGAGCAGGCTTTGTTAAACCTAGTAATGGAATGGTACCAGTGAGCATAAGCACTTGCAGGGGGCGGTGAGGGCAAAGATGAAGCCAGACTCTTGCCAGTGGTGTTCAGTAACAGAACAACAATGGGAACAAATTAAAATACAGGAAACTCCAACTAAACACAGAGGAAAGTAATTTATTTATTAACTGTGATGTGGTTAAGTCTCCATCCTCAGAGAAGCTTCAACCCTGACTGAACACAACAGTCAGCATTCTGTTCCATGTCACTCTAAGCAGATGGATTTGGCCTAAAGGACCTCCACAAGTCTCTTAAAGTCTCAATTGTTCTTCAAATTCCCTAAAATAAACTCAGTAATTCCTTGTGCATCTGTCCTGCTCTTCCTGCTTGTTCTCTATAGGTGTCTATCTGGTAACTGACTCCTCCCCTACAGAGATATTTATTGAGATGGTTTTTTTTCCCCCCCCTTCCCTCAATTGAAGTTCACTTTCAGTGAGCAGTAATAGATGACAGCATAAGTTTTATCAGTCTGAAATAGAAAGGCACAATCTGCATCAACAAGTAGGCTGTGATTTGGTAATCTTGACTGTCACTGGATCCGAGGGAACAGCACGGAGCTGTGCCAGGGGAGGGGCAGCTGGGGGTCAGGAAAGGCCGTGCCCAGAGGGCGGTGGGCATGGCACAGGCTGCAGGGCAGCGGGCACGGCCTGAGCTGCTGGAGCTCGGGGAGCGCTGGGACACCAACCTCAGCCGGAGGGGTTGGGTTGGGGCGCTGCTGTGTGGGGCCGGGTTGGACTTGGTTACTCTTGTAGGTCCCTTCCAACTCAGGATATTCTGTGGCTCTGTGATCTACTTTAGTTTCTCCAGCTTTTCACAAGGCCTGTATTCAGATGCAGTGCATAAGCCTACATGTGGTGCTCATTCTCACTTTCAGAAACCACTTTCATTTACCTTTTTGCTGATCAACATGAAAAAGAACAAAACAAAGCAGCTCAAGTCAGCCTTCCACAAAATGCCCAAGAACATACCAAAGAGTTCACTAGGTTCAATTAACAACAATCACGTACCGTGAGACTGAAAAACATGCAAAAATCAAAGCCAAGTTCCATTGTCCCCACAGAAAGAATGCAGCTGTACGCTTTACATGCACACTCTGTTCCTGGGTTATTTTAATTTTCGTTTGCACTGATAAGAAACCTCATAAAACCCTCACCTATGACTGTCTTGGAACCTGTGGCATTCCTCCATTACTTCCGTTACATCAGAGATGGAGAAGTGATTTGGTATCACGGCTGATTCTCTGTTTACTCAAGAAGGTATTTTACTTTGTTGGCAGGCACCCAGCTGATTACACCTTTTAGAATTTCCTTCATTTTTAATTCACATTTTCCTGATAACTTTCCTGAGCCAACCTGGACTGTTAATCCATATCTTGCTCTGCATCTCTTTTGGGAATCGACAATGCTTGTGTTCCAAACTCTCCAGCAATTTCAATCAAATTAATTACTCTAATTAGCATAAAACATTCCCAGGTGTGACCAATTTGGGTTGCAAATTCACTCACAGGGCATTGATCATCTAACAGTTTCTAAAAGATCACCTTAGGTAAATAAATTAATCCAAATCTTTGAGGGAAAAAATGATAATGCAGTTTCATTTCTGACAGCAAAAACATCAAAACTACGCTGCCAAAAGTCCCACTGTTGTATACAGGTAATATAATGAGGGAGGTGTAATACCGCTGCATACCATACTGACCAATTCACATCAAAGTGCTCCTCTAGCAGTCTAGCCTCACGGTTACAATGGAACTTTCACTCATTTCACAGTTTCCAGTGTGTACATTTAGCAACCGGGATCATTACTATAAAAGTACTGAATCTAAATCAGCACTGCAGTTTAGACTACAGCTATTATTTAGTTACAAGGATGAAATGAATAACCCTCACGAGCAGACTTCAGAAACACTGCTGAGTGCAGCGCTGGATGCAGACATGCAATGGCAGTTATTAGGTGGTGTGTTGGAGCATCTCTGCTCTAACAGAGCTCTAAGCATTTTGACAGGTTATTTTGTGATTTGGCATCAGAAGAAAACTTTTTTTTTTTGTACTACAGCTATTTAGGAATGTATTTGAAATATAAATATTAATCCAAATATTACAAAAGATCTCTTTATAATGAACTCTCACAGTAAAACAAAATCCAAGACCACCACCTTTTGTTTCACAACTTACCTTGCAGCTTTTAAACCAGCTGCTTTAGAAGCAGTTATATATTCAGTTATTTACAGCTGAAGGCAGCATCTACAGAGGATTCTGTAACCTCCAGCTGTTCAATTTTCTTGTTTACAGCTCAGTGCTTGCTTCCATGTATTTCCCTGCTCCACTCTCAGCATCATACCATTACCATTGGTAAATGGTAATTACGATTGGTTCACACACTTCCTTATTCAAACAAACCTACATGAAGTTTTTAACTCCTGGAGAGTGATTAAAAAAAAATAAAATATGACCATTAAATATTATGCTCTTACCTGTAATCATTACTGAGTATGACAACTTATAATAGTTTTAAAAACTAGGGTTTTTTTTTAAAGGCTGTTGTATACTTGTGTCTATAAACCCAGAATCCAAACTACATCCTGCTGCTGGAAGGACTCAAACACAGCAGGCTGTCTTCTTAAAGGCATAAAGCAGATTGTAAACATTCCTGTTTAGATTAATGTAGTTATGTTCTGCACAAACCTGTACAGCACACTTCACAGCTGATTTTAGGGTTTCTCTATACAATTCTGTGGATTTTAATGAAGAGTACCACATGTGAAGGTATCTCTCTGGGGATATATTAGCAAAGAGAGGCCCAGATATGCCTCAGCCTATTTGCTCTCAGTAACTTGGTAGCAAGAGCCATAGAGGCTTCAGGAGAAACATCATGGCAAACAGTATTGCCTGCTATCAACTTCCTTGCTGAACAGATCATCACTGTAGGTATCTGAGCAATGCACTGAATCAAAACCGTCTGCATAGATCTGCATTTCTACCTGGCAAGGATCATCAAAGAAATGATGAATCACTCTCTACCACCACCGACACAATGGCAAATCTGAAATTTGCTGATTATTTGAAATCTTTTGAATAAGAAAGTTCTGTCACTTGCTGCCTTCAAGTGCTCCAGCAAATGAGATGGAGCAGGATGCAGCAGCTCCTGAGAAACTGAGCTGTAACAACCAGAGTGTCCCACTGCAGCCACTTAGCTGGCTACACAGTACACACACACATGCACTGCAAAAGCTGCATCTTTCAATATCCTGAAGCATTATAATCATTAAAGAAACTAGAACTTGAAATCTACTTTTTGCAACAAGATGAAATAATATTTCTACAGACTAAATCCAGTGCCAGATAGAAACAAAGGTTGTGACTTTCCAATCTAAAGCATGAAGCACACAGATCAGGACACGTAAAGGAGATGAAAATTTCTGTACAAATTTTGAGAAGATTTAAGCAAACACTAAGGGAGCTGAAATTCTTTTTTTAAAAACTGATGCAAGTAAAACCTTGAGTTCTGAAAGAATCCTATTCTTGCTATTTAACTACAACAGACACCTGCCACCTGCTTTCTAGGTAGCTTTGCCATCGACCAGATGACATGAAAGGACCAACACAACCATCCCAAGGCCACATCTCCAAAATGCAACTGTCTGCTACATCCCAGCTCTTGACTCCCTGAAAAATAAAACAAACTCTAATAGATGTACCATTACTTCAATATTGCCAGCACTCTAAATTGTCTTTTTTGTGGGGCTGCTCTGAAACCTTCAAAAAATAAAGCAGATTACTCTCTTGAAATCCTGGGTTACACAGGAGACTGCAGAAGTTGAAATATTTAAGTAATCAATTCAGTAATAAATAAAATAGCTGAATGCTTCAGTCTTCACAGCCTAGATTTTTTGCATGAAGAACTGACAATTATATATTTAAATAACAGCACAAGACCAATGCTAACAACAAACACTAATGGTACCTTTCAATTTAAAGGGAATCAATCACCACGCTATAGGGATACAACATAAATACCTGTGAAGAAGCTTAGAAATGCCTCCTAAAACTACAATTTCCCCATGAGTTAGAGGAACTGCAGTGTCAGAGCGATAAGGATGCAGCTCCCACAGTTATCATGTGAGCAGAGAGTGGCTCCTTCCCCTGCACTCCTCTCTCCTGTCCCATTCTTGTGCCAATCCTATTGCTAGGCCAACACTTACCTGCTTCAATTCAGTGAATCCTGTTGAGAAATAAAGAAAAGAAAGAAAAAAGCCTAGGATCCCTGGAAACAGCAAAATACTTTGTTGGTAGTTTGTTTTGTTTTCATTTTTTTGTTTTTTTTTTTTTTGTTTTGTTTTGTTTTGTTTTTTAAAGATATTCCACAGCAAAATATTCTACATGTGAAGTGTATTTCAGCATGAACACGCTTCATATGCTACACCCTTCACAGCTCACCTTTCCATGCATCAGAGACAAAACAAAATGCTACTCGCCCTGGAGCAGAAGTGCAGGTCCCAATTGGGGTACAATGCCACATAATCACCTTTTTACCCAACGAAGCATTCTTCTGGATGCAAACCCAAGTCATCTGAGGAGGCGTGACTTCAATTTCAAGACACTTTGTATTTGGTTTGTAATGCACAAAGCTGACCTTACTGCTTTTTCTTACAAGGCATGAACTAGCAAAATATAAAATACCAAGTACAGAATTTGCTACTTTAAAAATATGAAGTGAAATTCCAAAAAGGAAATAAATTCCTACTGTGGACAGCTGGATCCGTATCCCAATAGATCTCACCCCTACTGTTAGTGCCTGCAGTCTCCCTGCCCTGTGACTTTCCTTCTGTGGTACCTTCCACACTCAGCCTCACAGCATCACAGTTATCAGAGACAGCAGTCTCTAGTAACACCAGCAAAACAGTGATGTTTTTATTCAGACGTTCACATCCCAGACAGACAGGAAGATGAGATTTTCCTCACACATTATCCTCTGCATTAATAACTTACGAATTGTCACTGATGCCACAGAAGACTCGTGGTTCTAAGGGTCTCTTGAAGGGTGAAGGAAAATGCACCAAGACGCTATACACATCCCACAGGACTCTATTTCAAACCTTTAAACTTTGGAGAATGCCCAAATAAACCACCAGCAACATCAACAGGTCTCCAATGCACACATCCAATCCAGATGTCAGAACAGGGGTTAAATAAATACTCTGATTCAATGGGTGCACAAAGAGAGGAACAAAGAGAAAACCTCCGTCTTGTGATAGCTTATTCATTGACGTGAACCAGATCTGGTTCAGGCAAATGTTTAACAAGTGCAGCACTTCTATGGAAATTGGTCACTGTAATATACAGTGCATGCTACACTTGCAAAAGACAAATATTTGCACTTATTTCACACAGATAAGTATTCTTTTATTTCACAGTATTCCACAGGCTATCTTTACATCTTTATACAAACCTGAGAGGTTATTGTGTGAACTCTTAAGTAGCATTCAAAACTGATATTTTAATGCCTTTCTGGTAAACTCAATTTAACAAGCAGAAAGTCAAGTATGCTTATTACTCACAGAAGTAACGCCCATTGACTGAAGACTTCTTCTACAAGTGATGAACACTTCAAGATGGAGTTAGAAATATCACACATCACCATTAATCTCTAATTAAGACAATGTGAAAAACTGAAAACACGTGCCAGCAATTGAGGTTGGACAGCTACAGAAACTTTTCTTCAGTGTTGAATGAGCTAGTCCAGTCTTTTGTTTTCTAAAACTTTGGCATTTCGCTCATCATTCCTGTTCCCTTCCAATAGCTGGAACAAGAAGTGTCTTTGAAGACAACATCATGCCTGACAGCACACGTACTTCACCAACCATGCACATTTAGAAAAGAAACAGCCTTGCTATCCTTAGACAATAAACAAGTGAGTGACACGCTAACTTGTTATCTTCAATTTTCTTTTTTCTTTTCCCCACTCCTCAGCAATGTAACCTTACCCTCCTTATCCAGGAGCCATCACCTGAACAGCCAGGGAAAGAAGTTCAACTTCAGGTAAAATTGGGGAAAATAAGCATGTCACCACTTTCATGTAAGCTAGTGGGTTGGGTTGAAGACCAAACTAAATATGTTATTGCCTTATGAACATTTTTTAATATATTAATCATTAACTTTTAATCCAGACTCTGAAATGATACAGTCACAGCAGCAGAAAATACACAGCTACGTGCACACATGAGGGCAACTCATAGAATCATAGAATGGCCTGGGTTGAAAAGAACCACAATAATCATCTGGTTTCAACCCCCCTGCTGTGTGCAGTCACCATCCAGCAGACCAGGCTGCCCAGAGAAAGAGTTCTGTAGAGGTCCATAGGTAGAGAACTTCATCAGTGACACAGTGGGCAATTACTTCAGGCCCTGACAAGTAAGAAAACATGAAAATGGAGGAATCCTTACAAAGAACTCACTCCATCTAGCTGTGCTGCAAATGATTTATATCATTGGCACTGGCAGAGCAAAAATTACAGTGTCAGAAAAGTACAGATGTCACACTTGGAGCAATAGATCTCAGTCCAACTAAATGGGTATGAGACCAGCAGTAGAGAAATCACCACTTGGATATCTGACTGCTCTAACTGTCAAGCAAGAGTGATGAGTATTAATATATAATTAAAAGATAGCAAGCATTTGGGGATAGGAGCAGGTACCAGGGATGGATGCTGACCAAAAGCATGTTAAAAATTAACAATCCACTGTTTGTCTCTTCAGCTCTGTTCTGTCTTCCTTTGCATTTTCCACTGTAGTGGAAGGAGTAAAGCTGTAGAAGGCAGCAAATGCTTCACGTCATTCTGAGGTAATCCTGCAGAGTGCAGGAAGGGCCTCACAGACAGGAGGTCCATCACAACCACATCAAACTTCAGAAATCAAACAGCCTGCCTGATTTAAGTAAATGAACACGCTCCCTGCTATAAACTTGCACTCCTGATGAATATTTCACTGCAAATCACTTTCCATTTCATGATGTAATGAATAAATCAGAGCTGGAGTATCAATTATGTCTTTATGCTATCTTCTTCTATTCAAGGTCTCTTAAACCTGATCTGATTTTTCTTTCTCTTTGTATTAAACTTCAAAGATTACCAGCTAATGCTAAGAGAGAAAAAATACACTCCCTGACAAAAACCTATATCCATAAATCAACGTAAGTAGAGAGGATAAAGATTTTACAGAGGTCAGTATCAACCACCTCGAGAGTTCAACAGCCTGCCCAGCCTAATGCCTGAGATCTGCACAGCCCCAGAAGAGATGTCACTTAACATTCTCTTTTCTCAATGAGAAACAGGGTTTCACACAGCAATACTTCAATGACCCACCTGAAGGAAATAGGCCTCTTCTGCTCAGCGAGAACACTACTTAAATCTAAGCTCTGAACTTGGAAATCAGTGATCTAAATGCATACATGTAAGTACTGCTGCTCATGAGAAACAATAGGCATCTTCCAGGAGCAGTTTAGAATAGCTCAGGCAGGTGGGCGGAAGGCAGGCATTATCAGTTCCTAAATGGGAGGACTGTCATAAAATGTTTTTTAAAAGGGAATAGCATACTAACATTCTGCCAGATTGTATTGTTGGGCTTGGCTTTTTTTAAAGGAAAAAAGATTTGAATAACCAGTGTAACAACATCTAGGATCGTGTTTCCTCAGAGGGGGGAAAAGATCCTTGATGTTTATCAGGAAGTTTGTTCAGTGTCTTACTATAGTAGAAGCAGAAATTCCAGGCATAACTTAAAAGGCGGCCATAAGAAACAGGGCCTTGGTTACTTTAAAACACTCTCTCCCAGTCTGTCGCATTATTTTCATTTCTATCAAGTGTAATTTGCAATTCTGATGAAGAAAAAGATCAATCCCTCAGCTGCAGCAACTCTGCCCGATGAAGTAAAAGCTGAAAGCCAATCACTTCCAGAACGCTCAGGTCCTTATTGCTTTATTTCTCATACAAAGGAGATGAAGAAAAACTACCACTCCTTCTCCAAAACACAGGCACAGAATCAGCTCTGCTAACAGCCATACCACAGCCCAAGAATGCAAACCAGCTGACTGCCTAAAACCATTAAAAACACTCAATTTGTGAGACAGTAAAAAGTAACCATCTAGCCAAACAATCCTCCCAAGCACGACTGTAATCCTGCACTGTCTGCTTCCTCTTCTGAGGTGAGCACTCACCTAAAGCACACAAAGTACAATTACTGAAATCAAGCCAGGCAAGTGCTCTCCTCCAAGTCATGCACGCACATTCACTCTCCTTAGCTGTAAGGGCTGTAAGGGCATAAAGGAGTTCCTCCAGTTACACACAAAACTGAATGACAGAAATTATTACACTAAATGAACACACCTGGACAGCCAAACAGAAAGGCTTAACAACAAGCAGCATCAGTGACAGCACACCCAGAACCTTCAGCACTGCGCTCTGCAAGGTTTCCCTCTTGCTTTAACCCCACAGGCATCTTTTCCTTTAATTTTAAGGAGAAACTGCATTGTTTTTGCTGCAACACAGAAAGCATTTTACCAGGATTTAGCACGTTTACTACTCTGTTTGTATTGCTGATATTTACTAAAGAGATTTGTTTAGATGCTGCCACTGACTGGTAATGATAATGCCATTAAATTACAAACTCCTGCACACGCTACAAAATAGATCAAGCATTTTTTCAGCTTCACTTAACACTGTTTTCAAGCAGTCTTAATGCAATTTTTTTTAGAAACAAAGACAAACATCAACTCTCCAGGAGAAGCACCACACTGCTCTAATACCTGCCTTCTTATCTGCTTATCAGCTCTGCAGTTCACTCTCACAAGCAATTTTGAAACGTACAACCAAAGAAACAAAACAACTTTGTGTTTCAGGAAATGGCTCATCACAAAAAAAAAAAAACACCTTTAACTTTACAACAGGAGCAAAAACAGGGTGAAGAAAATGAGATGATGTCCATTAACTAATAAATTCATATGAATAATCTCTCAATCTTTCTTAAGACCCAAAATAACTGTTTAATCTGTAAGAAGCTTTCAAAGTTAGCACTCAGAAGTCTCAGTTATTTTCCACTGCAACATCACCTCTTATACATATGGCAACAGTTCTTTCTTAAATACATTCTTAAATACAAATTCTTAAATACAAGAAAATTCACTTCAGATTAGAATGCTGCATATTGCTCTGATGATCACTTGGAGGTGAAAACATTCGGAATAGTGATTAAAGCTGTCAGTTAAACCACAATTAAGAACATACAGTAGACCAAGTTCGGATTCAAATGGCTGCAGCAAAGAGTAATATAACTGTAATTAAATTAGAACTGCTTTGGACTGTCACCTTAAGAAGAAAGAAAAAAATTAAAATTTGTTCTTCAAACAAGATGCTTTAAAGGCAATAAAGCCCTGGTAGCTAATGTTAGATTGCAGCTGATGTTTCATTCTTATTATCCACGACTTGTTTGGGTCAATTCAAGCAAGCAATAGCTGGACCTACTGTCAGCCAGCAGTCTCTCAATACTAACTGTCATCTCAGGAATACCAGTTCACATTTCTCCTCCTTCTCTGCAAAAAATGATAAGGGAGCAGAGATAAAAAAAAAAAAAAAAAAAAGCAGCAATGAGGGACACTGAGAAAAAAAATGTTTCAGAAAGAGAACTCTGCTTCTGATTTTTTCTATCCTACCTGAGCTATAAAGGTTAGGCTTTTCTGGGGATGTTTTCTGAAGCTTCAAGGATAAAGAATGCCACGTAAATGACAACAGATGGCCCGACTGTTACACTTGGTTTTCTCTCCCCACATCATACTTAGATACTAAGCTTGTTTATCAATTTGACATCACAAATGACACCTATCACAGCAACCTGAACTCCTGGATGTCGGAGCCGATCTAATAAAGGCGTTCACACCCTCAGACACCACCTTGCACTCGTACTTACTGTTGCCACACAAGGTCACAGACCCCCATCAGGAAGCAGGAGAGCGAACAACCAAAACTCGTCCGTGTTTCCAAAATAAAGCGGCGGCACCAGCAAGAGCCAACGCACACCTCGGAGCACACCCGTGCTGCGAAACGCCGCTTCCCGGCACGGCCGCATCTGCACGAAACAAAGCGGCGAACCCCGGCCGAGAGACGGGACGGGGCTGAACGCAAAGAGCAGGGGCCGCCCGCGGAACGGCCGCCGGAAAGCAGCGCCCGGGCCGGGAGCGATCCCGGGCCCCAAAAGGCGGAGCGGCCGGTCCCGGCTGCGGGCAGCGAGGGAAGGACGGCGCGGCCGAGCGGCACGGGAGGCGCGCAGTGCCGGGGGACGCGGGCGGGAGCCGGGCGGCCCCGCAGACAGGCCGGAGGTCCCGGGACCACCGCCGCGGGGCGCGGAGCGACGCCGTCGGCTGTGCCCGGCCCCGGCTCGGCCCGGCGGGGCGGGGCCGTTCGGCGAGGCTCGGTGGGGCCGCAGCCCCTCACACGGCCGGGCCTACGCCCGCGGGGTCCCCGCGCCCCCCGCCTCCGCCGCCGCGCCCGCCCGGAGCCGAGGAGAACGGCGGGGCCGCCGCGCCGCCCCGCGGGGTCCCACCCCCGCCGCTACCCAAAGCCTCCGCCCTCCCCGCCGAGCCCGCTCCCCTCACCGGGCACGGCGGCGTAGCAGCTCCTCCGTCCCTCGGCCAAGATGGCAGCCGGTCCGAGCCCAACCTGAGGCAGCGACTTTCCAAAGTCGGGCGCGATCTGCGCACGCGCGGAGTCGCCGGAGCCGCCGCGGCCGAGCGGCGACTACAAGTCCCGGCGTGCCCCGCGCCGGGCGCTGCGCATGCGCACTGCGGCCCAGGGTGGGGGAGGGTCGCCGGGCGGGGCGTGCGCGGCTGCGCGGCCGTGCTGGTGGTGAGACGGGATTAAAGGGTTTTTTTTGCTCGTTTTTAATGCGTCCACGACAAATACTTAAGATTTTGATATTAATCTTAATAAAGCCTTTTTTGTTGTTGTTAGAAGTGAGTTATTTTTCATTACCAGCACGCCCGTAACGTAACATTGTTTTTACAAACACGTTGAAATAACAGCGCTTGGCCTCATTTAACAGCGGGGCATGAAGGCCAAGTCTCCAGGCTATGAAATCAGAGAAAAGGCTCCTTAGCTCTCAAAGTGTAGAAGGGCCCTGCTGATATTTTAGTAAAATGACTTTCTTTAGAAGAGCAAAATTTGGTTTTCTTGCAACTGCTGGGCTCTGAAGCCATCCCCAGCTCACACCTAAATGCCCACCAGGCAGTTCGCATGCCAGAACCAAGCCAGCATTGCTGTAGGTGAGGTCCAGGCCAGCAGGCAGCTCCAGCTGCGTTCTCCAGCAGCATGGCACCCATGTCAGCACCCACTTAGCATAAAATTCTGCCTTGTGCACCCCATACAAAAGCAGTTGAATCTTCTCCACCATCGCAGTACAGAACGCTGCCCCAGGACAGTAAGGCTCAGGCTGGCTTTATCTGGAGTTCAACATCTGCATAGCTGGGTTTCCTTTGTGGTGTGCTTCTTCTATCTCACAGCTGTTTATGACATTGTTTTTGCAGACTGCTTGTGGTATCCCAAAAGTGTAGGTGCCTCGTGACCCTTTACCCTGGCCACGGGAGCTAAGTTTGTACTGTTAGGCTGGCATTTTCAGGAAGGAGTCCTGCCCCAAGCACACAGACATGTGACTCCTATCCAGTGCAACAGCCGTGTATACATCACTGGGGTAACGTGGCGATTTGCAACCTCTGTTTTTATCTTTTAGGCTTTCAAGGTAAAGGTTGCTAAAGCAGATGTGGATTAATGACATTCAGTATTGCTTTTCAGAGACACCTTGTAATTTCTCCTGTATTATATTTTTTTTTCCTCCATTTGTAACTTGCATTGGGAATAAAAATATTATTCAGCATCAGCAACCCCAAATTTTTTTTTCTTTTTATTTTTTCCAGTTTTTGATGCTTCAAGTCAAGTTACCTGTAAAATTCATAAGCAGAATGTATTCCAGGTGCACAGATTACTGATCAGTTTACGCTTCCAGGACAAGATGAATGTTGTGAAATCTTCCCATTCAAACTCTTTCATAATTTTCCCTGTTAAAAATCATAGCCTTTCTGTGAACTGCTACACCAACACCAAATAATGATTTAACACCAGAATGATGCAGCAAATGCAGATGAATTTAATTCAGTGGCAGAAGTGACCCCAGCACCTCTTCCAGCAAACTGTGTTCCAAGTACTTGCCCCCGGTGTGTCCTGCTGAATTGGGGTTACTCCCTTCCAGAGGCAGGACTCTCTTGGACTGTGAGAATACAAGAAAAGCTGTTCAAAGCAGAAGCTGTGATAAAGCAAGATAAACAGCATGAGAACCAAGGACACCTCTAGAAGAAGAAAGAACGCCTCACGGCGCTGACTGGATAAGCGCCTGTGTGAACAGTTGAAGAGTGTTTTGTAGAATGCTCTGCTGACGTGTAAAGGTGGATGGGAAAGTTGTAGGGGAGGATGGGAAAGCTAGAAAAAGAAAACCTGTGAAGGTATATAAGTGAAGTGAGAACTTGTAATAAACAATTTGGATCGTTCACACCTGAGTCCATGCATCAGATGCTGCATTGGACCAGTTGCATTTATCTTTGTTGAGTTTCTTGAGATTTTATCCACCTCCATTTAGGACTTCACTAATGCTGAACAAGTCAACAACAAAAAGTCAGTCCTGGTACTGAAGGGCCCACGGTGACCATGGAAGCAATTCTGATGGTGTGAACACTTACCTGTTCTAGACTAGACGCAGCCCCAAGCAAATATCACACAATGACTGTTCAGTAGTCATCAGATGTCATCAGCTTCCATTAGCTGCTAAGCTATTTTAAATCTTTAATAACGGCTTAGCACTTCTGCCTGACTTAAGGTTTTGTGAAGCTGATGATTTGTAAGCGTACGAATATTTCATTTTCACAACATTTTTTTATGACCGGATTTCAAAGTACTTTGTAAACAACTATAAAGCAAGTCGTCTTAAAAACAAGTCTTCTAGAATTTGTGGTACTGGATAATTGCTGCAGAGAGTGATTTATAATTTAAGATCAAACTTATTTTGAAATTATCATCCTTAAAAAGAGATTATTTTTGTGCTGTCTTATAATCAGTCGTTTTCACTCATGAACATCGAAGTATGGTGGTAGAGCATGTATAATTCTAACTATCTTTAAAATCAGTATTGATTACTTTGACTGGGGATTTAGAAAAATATCAGTAGGAAAATATCAATTAATTCCTGCTAACTGGAGAAAGAATGAACAAAACCTCCAAGGTTGGCAAGGCACTGTTATTACTTCCAAGTAATCTAATTAAAGGGTAAAACAAAGACATGTGGCTATTTAATTACTTTATCATTCAATTGCTCTCCAGTGCATAATCAGAGAACCAGGAGGAAGTGATTAGCTGTCTTGGGAAAGGAAATGACACAGTCAAGATATATGAATGTTTTAAAGGCAGGACAAGATACTGGGAAGATTGTTACTGTCTTCCCACACAGAAGGATGAATGTGATTTTTTCCAGGGAATGAAGAACATTATACTATAAATTTGCTGGGGATTTTTCAGGAAAAGATAGGGCATGCTGGTGCTGGGATGTGTGAAATTAGAATCACAGAATGAATCATAGAATCACAGAATAGTTGGAAGGGACTCTTAAGATCATCTAGTTCCAACCCACTGCTGTAGGCAGGGACACCTCCCTATAGACCAGGTTGCTCACAGCCCATCCAGTCTGGCCTTGAACACCTCTGGGAGGGGGGCATCCACAACCTTGCTGGCCAACCTGTTCCAGTGTCTCATCACCTTCACAGTAAAGAATTTCTTCCTGATATCTAGTCTAAATCTGCCCTCTTTCAGTTTAGAGCTATTTCCCCTTGTCCTATCACTACATGCCCTTATAAGAAGGCCCTCCACAGCTTTCCCGTAGGCCCCTTCAGGTACTGAAGGATACTGAAAGGCTGCTATAAGGTCCCCCTGGAGCCTTCTCTTCTCTAGACTAAAGAGGGGAGGTGCTCCAGCCCTCTGGTCATCTCCATGGCCCTCCTCTGGACCTGCTTGCACAGCTCCACATCCTTGTTGTGCTGGGGGCCCCAGAACTGGACACAGGACTCCAGGTGGGGTTTCACGAGAGCAGAGTAGAGGGGCAGAATCACCACAGCTTACTGTGTGTTCTTTGATTGGAAGCTTTGCCCTGCTCTTGTCCTCACAGAGGTCTTGCAAGCAGCCTGAAGTTCAGCTGGATCAGTGGTGAAATGGCACAGCAGGTTTACAGGATCCAGAGGCATCCCTTGGGTCCTTGTTACAGCCTTGTTTTCCAGACCCTATGTCTAGGAACACATGCTTTTACCCTGTTTCAGAAGTGGGATACCTCCTTCTGCCAGCCTCTTTAAGCCTCTTAAGAAGAGTTTTTGAAATGGGGAGGATAGTAGAGAAAGAGCCTTTATCTTGTTTAGCCCGAAGTTTACTCCTGTCCCACCCTGACACCCGCCCTCATTTGTACAGTTGCTTATTATTTACAACAGAAAGACTGAATCATTCCCTGACTGTTTACCTCCTTGCAAATTGTTCTGGTATAAATTAGCTTGTGTTTCAGAGCAGAACAGGTGCTGATAAAAAACTATGTAATATCAAAGTTAACACAAAGGGAGAAGCTACAATTTAAACAACTGGGGTTTGATCCAAAGCCAAATAAAGCCAATAAACTTTTTTTTTCATTGCTCTATTTTCCATTTTTTGCATTTCTATCACTTTCAGGACTGTGTATCTTCTTTACTTTATATAGTGCCTTTTACCAGGATGCCCAAATGCTCTCCACTAAAAATTACAAAACATCCCAACTATAGATTCCCTTGAGTTAAGACATCATGTTATGTGTCTCACTAAGTCTGTTTGTCTCTTGGAGCTGCAGCATTACACTTCTAAGTAAGAAAATGTGAACAAAAGCTCTGGTCTTGGACTACAGTGAAACTAACAGGAAAAGATTTTAGCTATCTCCTGCTAGTAATAGTCTCACTCTTTCACTCTATTTATTTTACCCAACCTTTTTTATATGCTCAGTAAGCATGAAGTAACTGGGCAGCTGAATTACAGACTTCAGGTGAGGAACAGGAAGGGCAGGAGGCTTGCTGTACCAGTCCCATCGCATACCATTAACATACCACATGCAGTGTTTGGAATTTCCCAGACTGGTTTAAGGGGGAATTCACTTGGTTAAACTTGCTCTACGAGGCTTAGGGCTTAGTCCTCAGTTCATGTTGTGCTCATGCTCACTATGACTTGGAGGCAGGAGATGACGTTGCACTGTCTTACCACCAACCCAGAGTCCCAGGATCCCAGGGACTGAACCAGACTCTTATATATCAGGTTCCCCAGAGAAACAAAACCTGATTATTTTTTATTTTCTTGAGGGAATAGTGAAAATAATAGTTAAGAGGTAAAATTAGTTCAAATGTCTCTTCATACTAGTTCACTTTTGCTCCAGTTCATGCTTGCAGTGACTGTACAGATAGCATGTTCTCAAGTAAATGATTTCTAGCATCTTTGCAACATAAACATAGCTTTCTTTTAACCCTTGGACCACCCTTACTCCTCCAAACGGAACCATCTTGGTCATACCAATCTCTTATGCAAATGTTGTTAGTCCTCGTCTAAAGGGAAGTTGAAATGAAGGCTCCCTCTGCCCTCTGTTGGGCAGTTAATGACAGAAAGTGGTGGCACAAACACATTCAGAACCTGGTAAAGTGCGGTATGTCTCTACCTAGGAGAAGGGAGGAGAAAGCTGCAGTGAATCTGGAATTTGATGAATTTAACACCTCTGGGACAACTGGTATAGTCATTTACAGTTACAGTAATAGAAATGTTGTTGTACTACAAGTCAAAGTTCAACTATATCCCAAGTTTTGTTATTCTGTACTGCTGCAAAGGGTAATAGTGTGAAACAGCGTTGTGAAGGATTTGTAAAAACATACAAGGTCATACATGAGCTTCTGCTTGAGACAAGCAGGCAGAAGTCACTTGCAGCCTGAGCTGTAACACATTTGTGAGTACTATAGGTATGTATCTATGCTACCTGTAATGACACTATACTAAAAGCCAAATTTTGGCATGAACAAGAGCTCAAGACAACATGTAATCCTCGCTAAGGTAAATTAGCAGTGTCAGTCACACATGTAAGAAAGCTGCTGCAAACTCCAGCTGCTGGCTGGGGCCTTTGCAGTCCTTGTGTGGGCTCTGGCTAAGAGCAGTCTGCAGAGCCAAGCACTTTACTTGGAAGATGCCAGTGATGACATCACTGTTACAACCTTCATTAAGCACCTTCTGATATTTACCATGATGGAATCTAACAGGATCATCAAAGTCTCTCGCTGCACAGAATGGCTTTTGCTAGCTGAAACCACAGTTATCCAACACCTCCTTCTGCATCACTCGGTATGGGGATTCTTCAGTCTCTCTTATCAAGCACCCATGCAGACTAAAACAATATTAGTCTCCTAATTCAGGTGCTCCTGAGTGCTGCCACGACAGAATCGTTGTGCTTCACGGACACAAATGAATTTATTTTTGCAGGGGTTGTTTAAGTTCGTGGGAAAGTATTTCCTGGTAAGGAAAATACATTCCTGCATTTCCTGGGTAGGAGTGAACTGATGTACAGAATACAACTACCTGAGATGTTTTCACTGCCTGAGGGTACCACTTTGAGACATCCAGGGGTTGATTTGTCACAGTATTTGGCACTGTTCCACGTTTCCTAAGGTCAGTGACGTACCCTGGACTTCAGCCCTGGCAGAACACTGGTCAAGGAATATGAAAGAGCATAGCCTGCTCATCATGTGCCCCAGGATGGCAGCTGCTTGGGTGCAGTGTACCCTGAAGGACACTCTCAGCCTTTGTGGTGTGCAGCAGTGAGGGACCGTGTGACTTGCTGGCAGACACCTGGCATCCTGCAGAGGAGTGATCTGCTGCCTGGCCGCTGCTCTGGGTGAGGTGCTGTGGCAACCAAGCTTTCTCTGAGTTAACCATCAGACCATTCTTGTCACTGATAGCCATCTTCTGCCTGCTGTGATAAATGAGGTACAGCCCCACAGAAAAAAGCCCCATTTTCAGTGCACTTCTAATTCATACTCTGTACAGATCCTCTTCCTTCTTTCCTTCTTTCCTTCTTTCTCTCTCCTTTCCTTTCCTTTCCTTTCCTTTCCTTTCCTTTCCTTTCCTTTCCTTTCCTTTCCTTTCCTTTCCTTTCCTTTCCTTTCCTTTCCTTTCCTTTCCTTTCCTTTCCTTTCCTTTCCTTTCCTTTCCTTTCCTTTCCTTTCCTTTCCTTTCCTTTCCTTTCCTTTCCCCTGAGTTTCACAGCTCTCAGTGACTTAGAGATAACTAAATTCACCACCCACAACTTTCTTACCTAAAATACTACAGTAAGTGAAGTGGTAACAGGATGTACGCCATGAACAACATCCTGTCACTGTTTTGTGTACTCCACTTGAGTGTTTTTTTGCACTCTCTGTTCTCCTGTTCCCTGTGATTTAGTGCCTATCCTGTGCCACCTGGTGGTCCAAAACCACCAATGAGAGCAACACAAAAAAGAGCAGGGTGTACATGAATAGTCAAGGCTCTGACTACTTCTAAATTGATGTGGTATAATACATTGTTATGAAGTCTTTATCCCCTAAAGCAGAGGGTTGGGGATAACAGGGCTGCTAGCTTATCTTTAAGCATTCTCTATGCACTTACAAATAATTCAAAGCACATTCACTGTCACTGCAGTACCTTCACGCTAGGTGGAGCTCATCTGTCCACAGGTAACACCATCAGCTCCTGCTGCCCACTTCTGGCTCACATGTAAGCAGGTGGTGGTCTCGGTCCTTGCAGGAAAGTAAGACTTGAGCTAAAACTCATGGGAGCAAATGAAGTGATGTTTATGTTCTGGCCTTGCTGACGAATTTCAGAAGGACATTTTCTGCGTAGGGGTTGCTGCGGATTACAGCAGGTTTACACTATAACTGACAAACTGATGATCAGGTTTGCTGGGGGCTGACCACGCAGTGCACCGCAGGGCTGTTGGAAAGTTCCTCCATGTCAGCAGGGCGAGGTGTCCAGCAGTGTGCAGCAGCTGCAGTGTGCTGACAGTGAAGTGCTTGGATGCAGCATTGGAGGGGCAGGTGAGAATGGCCAGAGCATGAGCTGCTGTCCTGCTGATGTGAGCCAGTGTTTGAGTTGTGATGAACAAACTGTTAGTGACGTAAATCCACAAAAGCACAACTGAATTAGGAGAAGCTGTCCCAGAGCTGTGGACACACTTGTCCTTTGGTCACCTGCTGATGTACAGAACTGTTGGACATGGTGCCAGGTGTACTGGTGCAGTCACAGAATCACCAAGCTTGGAAAAAACCTCCAAGATCATCCAGTCCAACCACCCACCTATCACCAATAGCTCTCACTAAGCCATATCCCTTAACACAAAATCCAAACGTTCCTTGAACACCTCCAGGGTTGGTGACTCCACCACCTCCCTGGGCAGCCCATTCCAGTGCCTGACCACTCTTTCAGAAAAGTAGTATTTCCTAACGTCCAGCCTAAATCTCCCCTGGTGCAGTTTGAAACCATTCCCTCTAGTCCTACCACTGGTCACACAAAAATACAGTCGGCAGCACTGCAGATATCAAACACAGATACTACTGCTTCCACATCCACTGGCTGCAGGACAGCTTTCTCTGCGGGCTGTCTGCTGTAGAACTGAAGTACAGCCGCTTCGCAGGCAGCAAATACCGAATCTTTTACACGGAGCGCTCTGAGTCGGGGTGAACTCTGCACTGATCCACATGGAGAATTCAAACTCTGCAAGATAATTCAGTGAGAATTGCTGAGTGAGCATAAGGAAGCCCTCAGAGTGAAATGTATCATTGATAAACGGCGTATAACACGCCGGCTGCACAGTTTGCTCCAGATTACAGCTGAAATTTCTGAAAAACGCTTTAGAACAGTACAGCGAGCAAAGCCAACAGCGTTTGACCCTGGGGCAAGGCCGGGGCCGGGAGCCCGCATTGGCCGCGGCCGGGGGCAGGCATTGGCACAGCTGCCACAGGCTTCGAGCGGGATCAGGCCGCGGCCGAGTCCAAGGTTCGGGCAGCTCCCGCGCCGCTCCGCCCGCTCAGCCCAGCCTCCGTGCGGGGAGGGCGCGCAGCTCCGCAGCCGCTTTCCTCCAGGCCCGGCCCTGCCGTACGGCGCCCTCAGACTCCGCACCGCTCCCACGCCAGCGCGGGGCCGATCCGGGCTCTCCCCGTTCCCGGGCTGCAGGCGCAGCCCCGCCTCACGCACACGGCGGCTCCGCCTCCGCTTAAAGCGCGCCCGCGGCCGCCGCCGCCTCCTCTTCCCGCTCGCTGTGCCGCCGGCATGTCGGACAGGCTGCCCTACAAAGTGGGTGAGTGCGCGCGGCCCGGCC
The DNA here is from genome assembly GCF_987193195.1 of Phasianus colchicus. Taxonomy (NCBI): domain Eukaryota; kingdom Metazoa; phylum Chordata; class Aves; order Galliformes; family Phasianidae; genus Phasianus; species Phasianus colchicus. The sequence continues at coordinate 1,795,164 of NC_143452.1, forward strand.
CGGCCCCTCGGGGCTCCCGCCGCTCCTCGGCGAGCGGTGCGGACGCGGGGCGGTGAAGCCGGGCCGCTGCGGCGGGGTCCGCGGTGAGGCCGAACCGCCGGGCCGCGTAGGGGTGGCCGGGTCTGCGGGCGCGCAGTGGGGATCCGCTGGATGTGTGCGGCCGGAACGATCGGCTGAGGATCGGGACCGGGATGCGAGCGTGGAGTCACCTCCGAGCTGCGGGAGGGGCTGCGCGAACACCGCGGGGAGCGGCGGGAGGTGCGGTGGGGAAAGCTCGGAGCGATCGCCTCTGAAGAGCTGTAGGGCTTTGGAGGATGAATAAAAATAATAAGAAAATAGCCCGCTCGTTTAAAAAATAAAAATAATAATAATTAAAAAATTGTCAGGGATGTGAACCTGAAATACTAGGGGATATTTCTAAGCGCGCTCTGGGAAGTCTGCGCGGCTTTAAGAAGGGTGAGATTGAAGAACCTCCCCGCCCCCACTTCCCCCTTTCAGCGGTGCTCCAGTGTCTGTCCGCCTCCTCGGCCTCCTCAGCCCCTGCTTGCTGTGACGCCCGGGCACGTGGGCTTAATGGGCATCGCTTGGGAATAAAGTGCAGTCAGCCTGTCTGCGTGAAACCGGGCGCTCTGACTCGGTGTGTTCACCAGCTAGCTGAAAGAAAGCTGTCTGACCATGCTGTTAGTGAAATGATGCTGTCCTGAGGCCTCTGAAAGGGCTCACCAGGTGCTGGGGCATTGGCACTGGCTGGTGCTGCAGAGCAGTGCTGGATGCTGGCTGGCCGCCTGCTGTAGGTGCAGCTGGAGTCAGACCTGCTGCAGGTGCAGCGTTCTCTTCCTCACTGTATAGTGTTGGAAATCTCCTGTTCAGGTTTTGGTGAACTTTCTTAATGAAAGATCCTTCTTGGAGAAGTAAAGCAGATTGTGACTAATGTTGCTTCAGAAGATGTCTTTGTGGAGAGCCCTGCAGCTGAGACCTCACTGGGGACAGGGCTGGGCACAGTGCCTGGAGACCTTGCAGGGAGTGTGCTGTGTGTGTTCCCACTTGCAGAAGGTGTGACTGTATAGGCATTGCCCCCAGGCATGCTACTCTTTCTATATGGAAGGAAACCTCTGGAACTGTCAGAGCCTTGGGCAGCATTTGCAGAAATGGGTTGGAACTTGGAACTTAATAAATGGGCTACAGGGCTCCTGAGCAATAGATGAATGTGCCCATATAGGAGCTTTGTTGTTTTGGGGCTGTTTGGTCTGAACTTGCTTAAAAGCCTATGCACCATAGTGCAAAAGCAGGGGGGTAAGAGGGATAGGGCCCATTTTTCCCCTGCTCTAACTCCCAGCTGTTGCTTGGTGTTCAGTTCAGCTGTTGCAGCTGATGCCTGTCCACAAGTGTGAGAAGGGATACCAAGGTCTCAGCTATTTAAACTCTGACACCTGTCCTCCTTCTCTTGCAGCTGACATCAGCCTTGCTGACTGGGGTCGCAAGGCCATTGAGATTGCAGAGAATGAGATGCCAGGGCTGATGAAGATGCGGGAGATGTATGGTGCCTCGAAGCCGCTGAAAGGTGCGCGGATCGCCGGCTGCCTCCATATGACTGTGCAGACAGCAGTTCTCATAGAGACCCTTATAAAGCTGGGAGCTGAGGTAAAATGTCTCTGAATTTCTCCTTCAGCGTGCTCTTAGGTAATGCTCTGCCTAGGGCACTGCTTCAGTTTATATAACTATCACAGGGGATCCTGGCAAATTTGTCTGCATTTTTAGAAGAGACTGTGTTCCGGATGGATTATTTCTTCTTCCCTTAAGCAAAAACTTCATCAGTGGTAATGCACACACCCTAGGATGTGGTATGTGTCCTTTCTCTGAAGAAGCTGCAGCTTCGGAAGTGCCAGTTCTGGACTGGGTCGCTGGCTTCAGCAGCTCCATGCATGCAGCTTCCTGAGCAGTGGTGCTCAGGGAGTGCATTGTGTTGTGCTTGGGCATGCAGTGTTGTTGCTGTTAATGCTGAGGCTCTAGTGACTGCCTGCAGCATGGATTAGCTTGCATTAAGGACTGCACTGTGCCTTCAAATTCAGCGAAAACTTATGAGACTGTCTGAGAGCTCCTGCTAGCCTTTCAGCTGTGCAGAAAACACTGCAGAAGCAATGTGGTTAAATGATGGCAGGTGGGGACTTCACTGATTTCAAGCTCACTGTGTGATTCTGGATGAGTTACCCTCGTCCATCTTAAAGACTTAGATACCTGTAAGCCCTTTACTGCATCATGCCATGTGCCTGGCTTGCAGAATGGAGTCCAAACATCACGGCTGAGTGATCACTGCACAGGACATCTCAGCACAATCCAAATAGCTTGTGTACTGAGCAGGGAGCTCAGTGGTGGATTATGTTAAGCATGATTTGTGATCTGAAATTCCTTTGTCCTGAAGTTTAGCTGTATGCACCCTGGCTGCCCAGAGATAGTCCTGTATGGGACTCCTGGGAGTATGTGCCTGGGAAGGATTAAAAGTATTGAGCCACTGTCATGCTTACTCAGAGGCAGTGGAAAAAGGGGAAGCTCTCTCCAACAGATAAAGCATTTCTTAAAAAGTGAAAACTGGGGGGATAGATGTAGTCAGGATGCAGGGCCAGCATGTGCTGTTGTATATGGAGATTGTCCTGGTCAGAGCTGTTGTGCTAGTGCAGTGCTGAAGGAGAACTTTGATGTGGATTTAGTCCTGGCTTTCTTCCTACTATTATGTATCTAACTTTGTCCCTTCTCAGGATTTAAAAGCAAGCAGTACTTGCTGAGTTTTAGGAAGTTCTTTGCTGTTCCTGTTGGTTGCTGTATCCTAGTCTGGCTGGCTTAAGCAGCAGATGTGTGCTATCTTAAATATAGCTAAACTCCTTCAGTATGAATACAGGCCAAATTCAATATCATATGGGACACATCCAAGTCATTCAGGGAGGTCCCTGCAGTGATTTGGTTCCTCTAAGCATAAGCTAGGGTTGTGCCTTGAAGATGTGTGCTGTTGTATTACCTTGGTGCTTGATTGTGAGTTCCTTTCTTGTTCTCATGCCTAAGTGTTCAGACTGCTTTGAGTTTGGATTCAACCCTGATTCATCTGTTCTACCACAGTCTGGGTGCTTGGAAGGAAGGAAAGTAACTGCAATGAAACTGTATCCTGTGTATACTCTCCAGTCTCTTTGGGGGTGTGGACTGGGGGGTTGAAACCAGATGATCTTTGAGATCCCTTCCAATCCAGGCTATACTGTAATAGTGAGGACATAGCTCACTAGAAATGGTGGGATTCCTTCTACCGTGTTTCCATGATAGCATATAGGTCATACTTTCTCAATTGCACCGTGGTTTCTAACAGAGGCACTTCAGCTTAGCTATTGGCCTCATTGCCTTCTTGGAGAAGCCCTCCCTAATACCTCCAGGACAAGTCTGGGGTTTTCCCCTACCACCTCCCAAAGTGACAGCGTTTCCATGCTCTTCTCTGTAAGCCAGTACACCTCCTTCCCCCATCATATCTAGTTTAAAGCCCTGCTAGCCAGCCCAGCCAGCTTGCTCCCTAGAATATTTGTGGCCCTTTTGATCAGCTCCTTAAGGTCTGTTGCAAATCAGCATGCAGATACCCACCTGCTGGTCAGTTCTGTAAGGAACAGAGTGAGAGCTCAAGTGTGTAGCTCCTGGTCACAGAGCGGACCTGGGAGGCACTACTGTGAAGCTGCAGTGGGTGTGCAGGTCCCTATTAATGCAGCTCAGCGATGTGCTGTTGCTTTTCTAGGTGCCTGAGCCTAGTTATGAAATCTGTGGGAAGTGCTTAGCTCAGCTGGAAAAGCTTCCATGACTGGAGAACAGAGTGGGAGCTGTTTGAGCATAATCTCAAGAGAATGCCTGTTGATAGCACACTTCAGCTGTGTTTCTGACATTCTTGAGTGCCAGTTGGTGTATTGCTGCATGGTCATATTCTTTACTGGACACTTGTTATGTGGCTGTTCTGAAAATCTGAACTTCAATGATGCAGACTTTCTGAACCCACCATACTGTGCTTTTTCTGAAGATCTGTAGCTGAACATACTCTTTGGGTGTCTGGCACAAGCTCTCGTGAGTGAAGAGGTGGCTGAATACGTGGCACATCTGAAGCTCTGCTATCCTTTGAGGTGGCATTATTTTCCCTGTCCTAGTCAAATACTTAGTTTCCCTATTAACTTTTACAGAGCTATTTAGAAAGGCAGGAATTTGCACTAATATACTTTTCTGCTCTTGTTCCCTTTTGTGTCTACATAGAGTTCCTGATATCTCAGAACTTTGTTCAGCAAATAAAACTTGAGTTGTTTTCCAGGTACAATGGTCAAGCTGCAACATTTTCTCCACTCAGGACCATGCTGCAGCTGCTATTGCAAAAGCTGGCATCCCTGGTAAGTTTTCTGTGTTCTAATTGGGCTTTGAATTGGGGTATAGAGCCTGTTCTAGCTAAATCAAACTGTACAAATCAAGCTTTTCAGAATAAACTTCAGGATAGAAGTAGCCTCTGAAAGCCTGTGTTTGTTACAAAACAGGATGTTTGATTCAAGCTGCATTGCATCAGACAGTCTAGCATGCCTGACAATGGCTGATCTGGTGTTAGACTACAAAAGAGCTGGGTTGTATGTTACCAACCTTAAGCCTGTTTACTAAGATGATTAAATGGGCTGGGTAATTAGAGATTGGTGTGTAGGTGTGTATAGAAGGTGTTTGGTGCTTTCCAGTAAGCTTGCTGCTCATAGCATTTGGGGAAGGGAGCCTGGCTGTTAGCAGAGGCAAAATCTGTTTTCTGACAGCCTGGTTCTTTCCTTTGGAGGTGTCTTTAGCTACTGGTATAATTAACTGTTGTGACAAGTCTTTCCCCAACTGTGATCCATTTTAAAGTAACAGAAGAAAGCAATTCCTTCCCTAGCTCTTGTGGTATTACTGCTGTGGGCATCACCTCCTGCCTGCAGTGTGAAAGAACCAGCAGCAACCTCCTGGATCTAGATGTTAGAGTATTGCATCCCTCATTTCTTTTAACACTCAAAATTCAACTGAAGAGCATTGTGTGGGTGGAGCATCCATCTGACCTTTTGGCTTCCACCCTTGTTATCTTTGCTTGGTGGAACTTGCACTTTTTGTTAACATTACACTTCACACAGTGATTCTAGAGACGTGGGAGGAATGCTGATCCTTTGTAGACAATGAGGGACACTGATACATGCTTCTGTAGAAGGGGCAGCTGTGGGGATGGCTTCAAAGCTGAAGTTTTCTGTATAAACAGCAAAACATGGCAATTTATCGGGTTTCCAGTGTTAGGGTATGTAAACTGTGTACTCAGCAAGTTTGAATAGCTGAGTATCAACAGGGCTTGAGCGTAGCATGAAGCAGCTACAAATGCCTGGAAAGGCAAAGGCAATGATAGATATGTGTTAGTTGCTGAAGCATGGCTTTTGGTAGTAGATGTGCTAATCTTGAGATATGCCCTTATAAGAGCAGAGGAAGCGTAGCAGCATGGACTTTAGCACTGTGCTAGAAACTAGAATTTAAAGTTGCTGGAGAGTTTCTGCTCTGGTGCTTTGTTCATGCCAAAGTCTGGTGCATTTTTCCTGCTGTACTAGAAATGCTGTAGTTGTGTTTTCATTTGTTTGTATCAATACATCCTGCGGCTATTTGTAATTCCTGGTACTGTGGTGAATTAAGGGAGTAAGTGGGGCGTTGTGGATGTGAGTCTGCTTTAGTTTGCTTTGATTTTTCTTTCTTAACACGGAATAGTGAGGAGGGCCATGAAGTCTCAGTTTTAATTAAGTTTGTGGCCTGGAACAGAAGGCAAAATGTTTTAACTTCTCTTTTGAGATCTTGATCTTACCAGTGAAAATGTCTCTTCTGGCTTGCAGGCACAGATAATCATCTACCTGTCAGCTCTGCTGCTGAGTGCTGCTGATGAAATCTTCATTTTGCTGCTTTGCTATTTGCTCAGTAAGAAACTAATTGTTTGTTTGTTCCTATTTAGTATTTGCCTGGAAAGGAGAAACGGACGAGGAATATTTGTGGTGCATTGAGCAGACCCTGTACTTCAAGGATGGGCAGCCCCTCAACATGATTTTGGATGATGGTGGAGATCTTACCAACCTAGTCCATACCAAATATCCACAGCTCTTGAAAGGTAACTTGCAGTTTTTGTCAGGTACAGTTCTACCTGGGAGGCCAGTTTGGCACTTTTTCGGTGGGAATTCCCTGCTTTGGTAAAAGGGGTGCGGGAAGATTGGAAAGGCATGTTCAAGCAGGCAATGGGATGTGTCTGTGAAAACTGCTTACAATGCAAGAGCAGAATCTCTTTCCTGCAGGAGCTGTTGTTTCCATGTCTGCTTTGTAGTATTTATACTACGCTGACTGTTCTCCTGGCCTTCATTCACATTATCCATTACCCGAATGACCAGTAGGGCTGCTGTCTGGCCAAGACATTTCTGGAAATGGGCTGGGTTTTAGAATTGCTTAATGTCTGCTTGCAATTAATATTTTCTAATGTTGTTGCTTTTTTGTTCCCTGTACTCTCAATGCACCTTTAGATCAACTCATGACAACCTGTAGTTTTTCTTGGAAAGAAATGTTTTTTTCACAGTATATGAACTGGAAGGCATTAACTTGTCCCAGTAAAGATGCTGATAGTCAGGGTTGTGACTCTTGCTTTGTTGATGTATTACCTTTAGTATAAGCTAGTAAAACAGTATGGTGTGGCTAGCACATGTTATTTGTAAAAAGACTTATCTGAGGGCTGTTTGGCACCACTTGCAGTAGCAGGCTGATCTGTGCTGGGCAACTGTAGCAGCTTCTTTGCTCTGCTGGACTTCGTATGTGTTGCTGCAAGCCACAGAGTTGCTGTGTTGCTGAAGGACATGTTTGATCTAGGATTTGGAGATAATTAGATAGGCATATGGAGGGGATACTAAACTGATTACTGTTCGCTGTTCTGCTGTTCATTCTCAGCCCTTACAGGTGGGGTTGCTGTAGAAACCTGCTGGGATCAGCTTTCCTGAGCTGTATTGCTTTAACAGGTTAGAATCAGAAGTAGTCAAGACACAGGGCTGTGTGAAGGAAGGAGGCTGGGCCGTACTGCCCATCTGTGTGCTTGTATGGGTAGAGTGGCAAGTAAAAGAAGAAATTGCAACTGTGTGACATGTTTTGCTTCCTCTTTGATCTTCATCCTCATGTCATTGGGTCTCCAGCAGTGAACTGTAATGCAGTGGAAATTGGTGTCTGCTTATCAGAGGTCTCTTTTACTTTCTTCTGGGCTGCCTCTGTGTGAAGTTCATGACCAAGGAAGTCACAGCTAATCATGTCTCCTTGGAATTATGACAGGCCCCAAAATGCATTTTTTCATACTTGAATTCTGTTTAATGGGGTTGTTCCCCTGTCAAGCACATGCAGCTAATGCCTCTATTTGTGTCTGTTCTTGAGGGTGCTTGTGCTGAACTTTTCACAACTGCAGCCTTGTAATCTGCTCTTCAGAGTCCTCTCACTTGTCTTGCACTCCTGTTGTGCAAGCAAACAGTATGATATAAAAAAAATAAACAGTGTGATAAAAAAGTATGATATGTTTCTGCAGGACAGTGGCTGTCTCCTGTGTTGGCATCCATCTCTGGTCTGCCATCCTAATTCACAGGAGTGGCCCTTCACCTGGGTTTTTAAAGGGCCTAGAGGGAATGTCATACCTATCAACATTTCTCTTGCCAAAATGTGTGTATTTGCACTGACTGGAGTTGAGAAGCCTTCTTGCAGCATTCCACCACCTGTGGAAGGTGACAGAACTTGGTATGGTTTATCAACCAGTCTCATGCTTCTTAGAAGAAGAAAAGCTTCCAGAATGGGACTTTGTGAGTAGAGCTTTGATTGCATTTAAGATCTGCACTTAGCCATTTGTTGCAAAGGCTGATTCAAAGAAACTGTACAGCATCCATTTTTTTCTGCCTTGAGGATAACAGTGGCCAATAAATTTTAAGGGCAGGTGGTGATATTTGAAAGTCACTGAAAATGAATGAATGTCACAGTCCGATGGTCTCTTTGTGGGTAAAGGCAGGACAACAGCAGTGTTAGAGCATGCACAGTATTTAGAAGGGCTGAATTGTGAGTGCAGGAGTTATGGCAGCACACTATTGTTCTCCCCCAGAAATATGGGGAAAGTTGAGCAAAATGTTAGTGCACAGAGCTGAGCTGTGCCATTTGCTATTAGAAGATTGGGCAAGTTTCCTGACCTAATTTCAGAGGGAGCTGCTTTCCGTGCTACAGCCATATCTAATCTATATGAAAGTTAGTTCAGTCCGAGCATGCAATGAACAATTGAGAGTAGGGCTCTGTAGTTCATTCAGGTCTACTTGAAATAGGAGCTGCATTAAACTGCTGCATGGAAATGCTCAGTAAGTTTCACCTCGTCCCTAAACACAACTGCTGTTAGAGGGCAGAATGGCCTTTGTATTACTGCCATGTTTTGCTAGGCTAAATGCCCTTAAAACCAACATAAATGAAGGAAAGGAAGGGAAAGACTTCAGAACCGAGCAAAGAAAGTCACTGTACTCATGCAAAGATCATTTCTGGTGTCTCTGCTGAAGCCTGCTGTTCAGAGAGGGCTGGGAAGGCTGTATTATTGGTGATCCGTTGGGGCAGACTTACTTGTTGATCAGGTAGGTAAAGCAGGTCTGAATGTTCAGCAAGAATTCTTCATATTGCTTCAGCTTTTTTTCCGTGCTTTGAGCCCAGCTCTGTTCTCGAGTCGCTCAGGGAGCTGCTCAGACAATTGCACTGGAAAAATGCTTTCACAGAATCACAGAATTGCCAGGGTTGGAAGGGATCTCAAGGATCATGAAGCTCCAACCCCCCTGCCACACACAGGGCCACCAACCATCCCACCTAATGCTAGACCAGGCTGCCCAGGGCCCCATCCAACCTGGCCTTGAACACCTCCAGGGACGGGGCATCCACAGCCTCTCTGGGCAGCTGTTCCAGCACCTCACCGCTCTCTCTGTAAAGAACTTCCCCCTGACGTCCAACCTAAATCTCCCTTCCCTCAACTTAAAACCATTTCCCCTTGTCTTGCTGTCACTCACCCTTTCAAAGAGTTGATTCCCCTCCTGTTTGTAGGCTCCCTTTAGGTACTGAAAGGCTGCAATGAGGTCACCCCGCAGCCTTCTTTTCTCCAGGCTGAACAAGCCCAGCTCCCTCAGCCTGTCCTCATAGGGGAGCTGCTCCAGTCCCCTCATCATCTCCTCTGGACCCTCTCCAACAGCTCCCTGTCTTTCTTGTACTGGGGGCTCCACACTTGGACACAGCACTGCAGATGGGGCCTCACAAGAGCAGAGCAGAGGGGAACAATCACCTCCCTGTCCCTGCTGGCCACCCCTCTTTTGATGGAGCCCAGGATCCCATTTGCCTTCCGAGCCTCAAGGGCACACTGCTGGCTCATGTTAAGTTTTTCATCTATCAAGACCCCCAGGTCCTTCTCCACAGGGCTGCTCTCAAGGCCCGCTCCTTCCAGTCTGTAGGGATGCCTGGGATTCCTCCGGCCCAAGTGCAAAACTCTGCACTTTGCCTTTGGGGAAAGGTGTTATATTTCACCACGCACCGTGATGTTCTTTGGCTTGCCCTGTTCCCTACCAGCGAGCTCTCAACGTGCCAGACCTCATCTTAACCGTCTCAGCAGGTGACCGAGTGAAGAGCGTGGCATTCGAGTGCAGTCCGTGCTGGCAGCTCGCTGCAGGCTGTGCGGCCGCATCACGGAACGCGTCTCCCCGCCGTGCGGCAGCCGGAGGTGGCGGCGATGTCCGCGCCGCGCCGCAAGGGGGCGCCATAGCTCCGCAGCGGCTCCGGCCGCGCTGCCCGGGCCGAGCCGTGCGTCCCAGATGTGCCGCCCCTCCTGAGCGGCGCTTCGATCTAAAAGCCCATATAAGTGTTGGTGGGTTGCTGGTGCTGTGCCCTCCCCTCTGCTGCTGCTCAGGGTGCTGTGCTGGGAGCCCGGCTGCTGCCCTGTGCTGTGGGACAGGTCTTCTGGCGTCTCTGCTTTGCTGCTGCTGTGTGTGAAGTAGGAAGGGCTGGCAGTCTGAATTAGCTGCTCCAATGTTGTATGGATCTCTACACAGAGATATTGCTCTTGGTGGTGGTTTTGGCTTGGTTTATTTTTCCCCCAGTACTTCATACAGTGACAGATTAGCTGATGTAGTATGCTTCCAGACCGAAGAACAAACTTAGCCACCATAACCTGTGCAGGATATGCAGCTCAACTGCATAAGTGATTTTCAGGTTTATTAATTGTCACAAATTGCCACCACTTTTCTTGTGTAGACAAGCTTTGAGGAACACCCTGAATGCTTACATTATAGCAATTAGGCAGTTTGCATGCAGTGAGATATTATTGAGATGGTAGGGGGAAGAAATATCTGGAATTCATGCTGTATGTGGTATGAAGGGTAAACAGGGACACGTTTACAAATTTGGCTTTTGGGTGCTATTTGAAGTGAGGTTACTTTGTAACAGTTACTGTCATATCAAGGTCTGGTTCCCTTATCTGATGTTTGTGTTTTTAGGCAGTTCTTTGTCACTGGCTTCTACCTCTGGGACTGTTTTCAAACAAGGACCTATTTGAAATGATACTTTGTGAATGTGCTACTAAGATACCCTGGAAACGGAATTTTCGCGCAGTTAATGTCTAGATTTGGAGCATGTGGAGAATGTTTAATCAAAGCTGCAGCTCATTACTGACAGGAGGATTGAAACAACAAACTGAATTTGAATTTTTCTTAGTTGTTTCAAGTGCTTTAGACTTGAGTGTGGTTATGTCTCGTCTCTTTTCAGGCCACCTTGCCAGTATAGAACAGACTTTAGAAACGTCACTGAAAGTGGACATCCAGCTCTCTTTGCAGTTGGCTCAGTTTGTGAGAAAAATAGATAAGAACTGTCTTTCCTGACTTTCTGGTCTAGAATTAGCCCCTTCTATTTTTCCAAAGATTTCTTTGTCCTGCTGCTTTGATAGCCATGTGGGGGAAAACTTGATGAAGCTTCAGAGTGCCGTTTGAGGATCCAAATGAGGGTTCTGATCTCATCCCTGCTTCCTGCAAGGATTTTTATAACTTAAACCTCTGGAAGACACTATTGCCACTTGAATGTGTTGGTTTGCAGTGACATTAAATCCAACCAAACATAAATCATTTTATTCTGCCCATAGGAATTAGAGGTATTTCAGAAGAGACAACCACTGGAGTTCACAACCTGTACAAGATGAAAGCCAATGGGACTCTGAAGGTGCCAGCTATCAATGTTAACGACTCTGTCACCAAGGTATTGCAGTTAAAGTACTTATGCTATGCTGTGCTAACAGGTTTGGTGCTGGGATGTTGTTATTCCCCTGCAAGTATTCTTTCTCTTGCTGAGGTACTCTAGATGTGGAACTGAACAGATTTTCAGCATATCCCTGAAGTGAGTCCACGATGTCTTTGGTGTGACGTGTCGTAAATATCCCACTTTTAGAATGTTCAAGGCTTAATTGTGTGCAAGGATGTGTGTTATATTATTAAAATGCAAGAGAAGTGAAGACATCTCTGGAATTATAGCTGTGTTAGCCTACAGTTAGTTCTTCTGTCAAGAAACAGGTCATCACTGTGTGACTTAAAGCCACAGGCAGGTAACAGCTGGAAAAGAAAGTGAATGACCTGCATGAGCTTTTGGCAGATAAAGGTATTCCTGCAAGCAACAGTTGCTAAAGATAGAGCAGAAAGTGTTTATATCCCTTGTTTAGTCATATTTCTGCTTCCCATGACAAGTCCTGATGAATTGAGGTAAGAGGAAGGAATGGTATTAAGAGAGTGATGATGATTTTGAATGCAGATGAATTATAGAGGGATTTTCAGGTGTGCATGTAGCTTATGTATCCAGGTGTTTTTAAAACTGGTCAGTAAGTATATATTGAGTCACCGCGTTCAGTTTTAAACAGTTTTCACAGTGAAGCATTGTGATAATAATTCCTGCCAGTAGGGTGCCTGTGAAAAGTAGCACTTTAAGGCACAACTGTTTCAGTACTTTTTGGCTGTTTAATACTCTGAGACTAACCTCAGTCTCCTATGTTATTCTGCCAGGAGTGGCATTTCTCAATGGTTTGGTCTGCTTTCTCTGCAGCTTGTTGTTTGAAGACTGTCTTATTTCTGTTCACAAAGATGTCTGACATCTTTATTCCATAGCTAATGGGCTGGAAACAGTTGATTTTGGACGTTCCTCTACATCCTTTTCACCTGTGTCTTTGCCTCTTGCACAGTAACTACTAATACTGTTTAGCAGATTAGGAAATTTTTCTAAAAAAGCCTCTGAAATGGATTTGAATTGAGATAACTTTATTCCAGTGCCAAACAAGTGCTTATTTTCAAATACTGTTGAGGATTTGTGCAATGAAAGATTTGTATGAACTACAGTTATAGACCTCCAGGAAGACATGCAACTGAATGACAGATTTTTGCTCCTTCAGTTTGATATTTGGACTTTATGCCAACTTCCTATGGTATTGGTGGGAGAAGGAGATTTCCTTTATTTTCGTTTATTTCATTTACAAAATGTTTCTCACCAGGGGCATGCTAAAGCCTGTATGTGGCATAATTACATAGATTGAAAAAGAATAAATGAAAGATCAAGTCAAATTATCATCTTCTCATCCCTCATGTAGTTAATGTTTAGCTGACTGTCTGCCTCCTCATCATGTATGCCCACATAAATCCATTTGGCTTCTCTAAGAAGTTTTTGCTTGAGTGAATCTTTCTTCTGTTCTGAAATGGCTCCTGTTTCTTCTCCAGAGCAAATTTGATAACCTTTATGGCTGCCGAGAGTCCCTCATTGATGGTATCAAACGTGCTACAGATGTCATGATTGCTGGAAAAGTAGCAGTGGTGGCAGGTTATGGTGATGTGGGCAAAGGCTGTGCTCAGGCCCTGCGGAACTTTGGAGCAAGAGTCATCATCACTGAGATTGATCCCATCAACGCACTGCAGGCAGCTATGGAAGGTGAGAACAGAAGGTATAGAAATTACTGCATCTGAAGGGAGTCTGTCTGTGTTGATGTAGAGCAGTAAATGACAGTCGAGAAAGTTTCAGTGGATTTCAGCCTCTGTGTTGTAGAAGTGACACTCCTCTTGTTTAACTGAGCACACAATGAACTCTTTCCTTACAACTTCTATTGTTGTAGGCCTTGAAGATATGTTTGGAGTCACAGATAAAAAGACTAGTGGGGAAAGCCTGCTATTTTGTAATGCTGTAAGTCTGGTTATGAATGGGTTAATTATCTTCAAGTTGGACAATTCTACCTTCAGTGTAGGTTAAGACTTACTAGAATATTTTCATAGTAAAACAGCAGACCTTGTCTTCATTAAATGCTTTTGTAAATTAATACCACTCTGCCTTTCCAGTGTGAAGCTGTGCTTGCAGCACACTGTCAGAGCTGTACTCCAACTCTTCTGTGGCTGCTTCATTTAGCTCCGGGTAGTACCAGTTTATCCCATTTCTTTTCATACATGATTAGAATCTGCAGGTATTGTGGACACATTTTCTTTGGCAAGCAAACCCTGAATCCAATCTAAGAGCTGTACAGACACTACACCTTTGGTTGCAGGGTGTTGGATGCATATGATCCTCACACTGGAAGTAGGTGAGGGATACAGATGTTTTTGTGCTGCCTTGGTATTTAGTGTAAGGAAAGTACATCCACTAACATGCATTTTCCACAGATTATGCATTGGCACAGCCTTCTATTACTCATAATTTTTTCTTTATGCTTTACTCAGTTTTGCAGCCCATTTTTGAACAACATCTGGTGATTGGGTAGGGAGATAATTTTTTTTTCTCTCATTTTCAGGTTATGAAGTTACTACAATGGAGGAGGCTTGCAAGGAAGGCAATATCTTTGTTACAACCACTGGCTGCACTGACATTGTTCAGGGCAGGTATGATCTAGTCATTTGCTTCAGTGAAAACACACTGCTACAGTTAGATTTATATATAGTCATAACTTGTCAGCAGCGTGGTGAGGGATAGCATTAATTTAATGAGAAACTGAGACTTCAGTTGATTGTTGCCACGTTGCAATTATTCCTGTCCTACAATGCCTAATGCTGGAGAAACAAAAAGCATAGATGGACAGAAAAGAAAGATGGGCAGTTTAAGAAAATGGGAGGGCAGGCCTGAATTCTGTTATTAATTGTTAATTCTGTTATTCTGAATTCTATTGATAAATGTGAACGGAAAGGAAGGTAGGTAAAGATTGAAAGTGATTCCATCTGTGAATACACACAGCAATCTTGAAACTAATCTGTTCTCAATAAACTGCCCTGCAGCTTTTTTATTGTCACTTCTTAGATCTCAGTTTATAGTCCCTCTGCTCTACACAAACTCATTCCTGTTTTTGCCATTAGGATTGTACATGTTGTAGTATGAGGTCACATTAAGTGGGAGGAGATGAAGCCATCAGTATCCAGGAATGTGAAACTGCTGGAAATATTAAAGTAGTGGAGAAAGAGATTCTTTCCGTGTAGGAAGGACAGAATAACTGCCACTATTTTAGTAGTGACCAACTAAAAAAAGTTCATTCAACTTTCTATACTGGGACAACAATTTATCTTCAATAACCTCTGCCATCCTTGGGAAGAGTCCTTTTCTAGGATCTTGAAACTTTTCCCTGCAGGTTTTACATGCTTAAATGATTACTACACCCATACATCATGTCTGTGAAAATCAACTGCAGATCTAGGAGCTCTTCATTTCTCCTTGAGCAGAGCTATGGACCAAAGCACCTCCTGCATTTGGAAAAGGAATGTTTCTTTTGTGCATTGACTTTTGATATTTTTTTTTTCTTCCCTCAGGCACTTCGAACAGATGAAGGATGATGCCATAGTTTGTAATATTGGTCATTTTGATGTGGAAGTTGATGCAAAGTGGCTGAATCAAAATGCAGTAGAGGTGGTGAATGTTAAACCTCAGGTGAGACAGCCCATGTAGAAGGCATCCTGATAGAACAGAGTGATTGCAAGTCATTGTCTGCTGCTGGAATGGGAAGTGTTTCTTTTTAAGTGCTTCTACTCTTTACATTCTAGCTTTTATATTGTTAATTGATTTTTTTGGAAGCCAGGTTTGTTCTGGGCTAATCTTAATGCAGATTCTGCTCTGCTGTTGCTCTGTTAGTCTATGACAAGCTGCATGTAATATTCTTGCACTGATATTAAAACAACTGGTTCCAACAAGTGCCCAGGACTTACAGCACGGTCTCTGAGAAGAGATGCCTAGTATGGATACATCTGTATATTCTTTCCTTCTGGGCAAACAGGAACCTATTCCTTAGTGATGGTCTCATAGTTGATTGTATAAATTCGTTCCTTACAGGAGGTCGACCTTGATGTATGAAGTATGAAAATGTGCTTTTTGATAGCCACCATCTGAAAGTAATGCCATAACTCAGTTTAAAAAATTAGGTGATGATGAATACAAACAGACCATTAGAGATCATATAAAACTTCATAGGAACAGAGCCTGTGGATTCTCTGGTGGCTGATCTCAGTTTCCTCCAAGGAAGTTGCTTGTGTAGCTGCCCTGCACCAGAACAGTCTTAGGTCTAATGCAGAGTGCTAGTATTAGAATGAATCTCAAGGAAATGTCTTCTGGGGTTCTGCCAAGGTTTGAAAAATTCACACCTTTGTTTTCAAAGCATTTTTTGTTCTGAAATTAAAGCCTATGTGGAGCTTTGCCAAATTCAGGCTTCTCTTCCAGACTCTGTGGCTTCATTTTAGAAACCTGTGGAGGCCAGAAGTCTGTGTGTGGGCAGAGAAGGCAGGATGTTTTATCCTTGCTCAGCTTGCATTCCCACCATGTATTTTCTTCAAACTATGGCAGTAGTCACATGGAAAAGTAGGGATCTAAAAACTCCAACTCTTCAGCTGTATCCTTAAACAGAGAAACAACACTAAATTAAAACTTGTTTGTAACACAGACGTTGAAGAACATCACCTGAGGCTAACCAGGCCCTTTCTAACTTGGTATAGAACTTCTGATTACCTTCTGAAGTGGTAACTTTTGCTCACAGTGGGATTCTCAGACAGGTTTTTTACTTTTTACCTTTAATTATATCTAGATGTATGTCTTAGTAGATCTGTTTACCCTTCCAAATTTCATGACCCTCCTGTGGCTTATTGGCCACCCACATCAAACTCTTGCTAAGCAGTTGTGAGAGTCTTTGCAGTGTCATGTTTGTTGTTGTGGCAGTAAATGAGAAGTATGAAGTTATACTTTCAAGTTCTCACTATGTTTGTGCCTGCTCTTTCCCATGACCTTAGTGTAAGGCTGACTTCACCCTAGCTTCTGTCCTAGAAGAACCTGTAGCTAGCTGCTTGCTTCTGGATAGCTCAGGTTTTAAAAGGTTTTAAAACTGGGACTATTTATAAACGTTGTCAAAGGCTGGAATAGATATTACTGTAGTAACATACAAACTACCTGCCCACGACTATTGAGTGTGGCTCTTAAAATCCATGTGAAAAATTGAATATTAGTGTTCAAGAAAGCAGCAGTCCCTTTTCTTGTCAGGAGCCAAGCCTGTCACTAATATATTAGGTACCCTGAACAGTGAGATGCAGTGTAGTGCAAGTACAACTATTAAAAGTGTATGGTTCAAAACAAATCTTTTATTTTTAAAAGATTGGAGTTAGGGTCAAAGTAGCCCATATGGTTTAATGCTGAAGACTTACCTCCTTCCTATCCTAAATCTCTGTTGTGTTCTGTAAACCATCACTATTGCGAGCAGGAGGTTCAGAGTGACCCAAAATAATGGACCTGTTAACACAGGATGTCATCCAGGATGCTGTAGGTGACACGAAAATGTATATTTAAAAATATTTAGCTGAAGTTTGTAATATTTTAAAACAACAACAGCAAAAAAAACAACCATCCCTGAATGAACCGCCTCTGTCTCAGTTTGATCTAGAGATAGATGAAGCTGAGAGGATTTATTGGGAAATTTGGCTTTTGTTGTATTCTTCCTTATCTACCTACTGCTTACTGCTGGAGATAGGATATAACTTTGGGTTTAGGAACAAGGAAGTATCCTGCAGCTTCAATCCCTCACAACCAGCATCAGAATTCATCTGCACTGGAACTAGAATTGGTGGATCCTGGTGGATGGCAACCAAGTCCGTGGGAAGGACATTGGATCCAGGTAGTCTTTACGGTCCCTTCCAACCTAAAGCCTTTCTGTGATTCTACAGTTCTGTGACAAAAATGCTCCTTTGATGAATTTGAACACAACTGAGAAATCTGCTCTGGCCTAAGTGGTGGACTGAGAAAAGTCCAAACACATGCATAGAATCATAGAATGACAGAATGCCTTAGGTTGCAAAGGACTTTAAAGATCATCAAGCTCACACCCTCCTGCTAAGGACTGGCTGCCTCCACCCCCCAGCTTGGGCTGCCCAGTGCCCAGCCATGATCTCTGACACCTCCAGGAATGGGGCATCCAGTTTTTGGCAACAGTGCTGGGGCTACACCACCTCTGGGTAAAGAATTTCTCCCTCATATCTAACCTAAATCTCCCCTTTTTTAGTTTAAAATCATTCTCTCTTGTCTTATCACTATCAGACCATACAAAAAGTCACTCCCCCTCCTGCTCATAAACTCCCTTCAGGTAATGGAATGCTGCAGTGAGGTCTCTCCTGACCCTTCTCCAAGCTAAACAAGCCCAACTATCTCAACCTTTCTTCATAGCAAAGGTTCTTCAGCCCTCTGATTGTATTTGTGACCTTCTGGACCCACTCCAACAGCTCTGCATCCTTCTTGTGCACTAAGAGGGACAAAGCCCAGCTTTTCATCCACCAAGAAAAAAAATTTCCCCCTTGCCCCCCACTAGTAATGCAATTTAGTTTCCTGCATTTGGGGAAATCACAGGGGTCAGCACACCTGGAGTGCATGTAAATGAGCCTTGCCCTGGGAAAGCCACCTTCCTGATCATGGTGTCCTCCCTGCTAGATTAATGTCTTCTCCCTAGTCTAAAAGGGGGCCTCAAGTAGAGGACAGACCCTGTGTTAAAGGTGTGATATCTTGCACTAACCCTTAGAATTTTTTCACTTCAAGTGAGAAGTCCCACATGCTTTTATAATACCAAGTACTGACTTGAATTTTTACTAATACTTGGCAGCTTTTTCTATATCCTGTAGCAAGGAGGGGAATATAAAGCAAGAGCAAAAATCTGTGATCAAAACCTCCTATGAAGACATCTGTCTTTTGATCCTGAGGATTATTATTACCAGAGCTGAGCGTCTGGTTGTTAGATGTCAGCTAGAGGTAAAGTGTAATTGTGAAACAGTGTCCAATGTTGTAATTTTCAGTATCATATGGTCCCTATTTGCAAGTGATGAGCTGGCAGAAGAAATCTTTAATACTTGGGAAAGGAAAATGTCTTAATGTGCCATTCTGACTCATCTGGTGCTTTCAAAGAAGGAGAAAATAGGCGTATTCCTGAAAAGCTGGCAGGTTGTTTTGAGTATCTGCTTGCAGTTCTGGTACTAGATTAATGTGTAGCATGAACTCAGCTCTTGAAGAGGAGGAAGGGTCAGGGTGGGAATAATGAGCTTTGACTCTGCAAATAAGTCACTTATGTATATATCATGTTTTGTCTGGAGGGAAGTGCAAAGCAACCGAAGAGTCCAGGGTAAGCTAAGTGCAGATAGGGAGAGAGAGGAGGCATTTGTATAAATATGGAGATGAACTTAACAGTTGGATAACTGGAACTCTAATTCTCTAGCAGCTTACTGAGCTTGTAAAGCAGCTGGTTTGTCTGTCTGTAGCTTAGGCTTGTTTTCACAGTACTGGCTTAGACCTTTACTATTCTGCATTTCTTTCCATACAAAGACATGGACTTGCATTATTCCACATTACCTTGTGCACTGAATCGGTCGTGTCAGCAGATGGCCAAAGGTGTGAGATTCCATGCACCATCCAGCAGCTGCCCAGGGATTTGTTGGGTCGGTGTATAGATACAGAACCACATTCAAACCTTGAAACTTAATTGCAGCAGTGTTACAATTAAGTGAAAATTAATTGTAGCAGTAAGCAGTGTTTACTATAAACCATGTTGTTGTAGGTTTTTTTTTCTTTAGCATTCTGATTTGTCTGCTTCCTTCTTTGTTTTGTTTCTCCCTCCCATAGTCTTCTGATGGTGCATGTCGTATTTTTGGGGTGAACTGAGAGCTGTCACTAGTGATCCACACTGGAGAATTAGCATCCATAAGAAATATACTGCAGCTGCTTAGTGAAAGGAAATTCTTGCTAGCCTTACCTTGCTGTACTGCTCTTGGGTAGGAAAAATAAAGAGTTTTATTCGGAGCTTCTGTTTGAGATGGTTACTGACTACGTACGTGCTAATGACAGTAATCTGTATTATACAAACCCCAGAAATAGAGTATTGGGATTGAATCACAGCTGGGGAAGATAAGTAGAGGCCCAGATCTTGTCTGAAAGTGAAGTACCTGTTCTGGTAAAATGGTCATTGCTAGTTTAAATTATCTGTTCCAAACTGAATAAAGGTTTTTTTTGTTTGTTTGTTTTTTTGAAAGCAGAATTATTAAAAATAAAACTTAGTTCAGCATGGCTTTTAACCTATGGGTTGAAGCTTTAAGAACAAAATTAAGTGGCTTGTATTTTGCTTCATATTCCCTTTTGAGACATAAAGTATAAATACAGCTGCAGGAAAGGAACCCTTTTAAGTCTGGCAGGTGTCTATGCTATGACTGCAAAATTTGTGTAAAACACTGTTAACCTTTAACAAAGTTTACTGTTACCTTTTCAGTCTTTTCAAAGGTTTAGTCTGCTTCCACGTGCTTGACATAATAGATGAACAGCAAATAGCAGGGAATAATGAATATTCTTATAACTTACAGTCCAGATTGTCATTTCATTTTAGGCTTTAATATTTAATGTAATTCCTTTCTACAGGGTGAAGGCAAGGGAGAGAAGAGCTAGCAACTGGCAGGAGGGGGAAGCAGAGCTAGCATAGGCATTGCAGGATTCCAGTCTAGCCCAGACAGTTTAGGCACATATGAAGTGACAGTCTCTCCTGAACTCTGGGGTTCTTGTGTAACTGAGCACCTGTCTCCTTAGCCCTTGTTTGCCTGTCCTTTTGTCCCTAGCACAGCCTGGAAATCAGCCTGAATGGAAGACTGAATCTTTCTCCCTGAAAGCAGAGTGTACACCAGAGTCTAGGACAGCCATTTAATTTACCAATTCTTTTCAGCTATGCATGTAACCTGATAAGTGGATTGCTTGATAAGTGGATAGATCTCCTTCTGTTTTGACTTTGGGACTTGTCTTGCTCTCACTTAGGCCTGGTGTCATTGTGGGAGGTGAGCTGTCAAACCATAAGTGTTTTCAGGCCTCCTAGAAGGTGGTGCCAAGGATTTGGTAGATGCCTGTAGCAGCCTGTACCTGGAGGACAAACTGTTTATGTCTTGACTGTAAATCAAGGCATTACTGAGGTGGGAAGATTCACTGGGGAATAATTTCAGAAGGCTCAGCAAAATCTGGCCCTTACCTGTGTTTCAGGTGCAAATGTTCTGGGCTGTTGCACACAGAGGTGCTTCTTCTCCTCTCTCTCCACGCTAGCAGTTATAATTAAGTGTATATGAATTACATCTTCCTGCAGGCAGCATGTTCCCTGCCACAGACACCTGAGATGGTATGCATGTGAAAGAACCAGAAGAACAGGATAACTGATTAAATATGAAGCAGATGCTAAGATGTGTGTAGTGTGAAGTCCAGAGTAGTTATGAGCCTTACTGAACTCTGGCTAGGAATGGTGAGGAGCATCTTGATTGTAATGAAAGTCTGCATCATAAACCCATTGCTGAATTGTTGATGTGGGATGGGAGCCCACCGAGTTTTGCATGAATTCTATGGAGATATTCAAGACCTGTCTGGATGCTGACCTGTGCTACCTATTGTAGGGTACTGCTTTATATGGGGATTGGACTAGGTGACCTCTTGAGGTCCCTTCCAGCCCCTGTGATTCCGTGACTTAAAATGCTGTTTGTGTCCTCACCTTTCACTGCTCTTTTCCCAGGTGGATCGCTATAAATTGAGGAATGGTCGTCATATTATACTGCTAGCAGAAGGCAGACTGGTCAATTTGGGCTGTGCCATGGGTCACCCTAGCTTCGTCATGAGCAACTCCTTCACCAACCAGGTGCTGGCACAGATTGAGCTGTGGACAAATAGTGACAAATACTCTGTTGGAGTCCATTTCCTGCCAAAGAAGGTGAGTTAGAATAATAAAAAAGCACAAACTTGTAGGGCTTTGGTCACACAGTCTGAAGTGAGCTTTTTTCTTTTTTTGTGTGTGTGTGGCTAGGACGGTGTGAAGAAGTAGAACTTGTTTGTGACAGGAATGTCCTGTTGTTTTTGTTTGTTTTTTTTTTCCCTTGACTTGCAGCTCTTTATTAAGGTGCTGTCTGAGAATAGTCAGGAAGCTCCTTCCTGAAGAGTTGGAATGAAACCAGAAATCATCACTGTGGTTGAGAGAATCTGGGTTCCATTTGCACCTGGGCAGAGCTTATCACAATCTGGTCCTAATAGCTTCACAAGATATTAATGACACAAATTCCCTTGTGTTTCCCTTTAATCTTATCTGCGGATTCTTTGTTCTTGGAGAAATCTGGGTCGTGTCATAACTTGCAAATTCCTTTATAAAACTAACCTGGTTTTAATTTTGCAAAACAAGCATGAGAATTTGAGTTGGTCATTGAAAAGGATACTGGAGTTAAATCCCATTGCTTTGAAATAGTCTCACACCTGGTTCTAAATATGAAAATACTTTTCCTCTGGGAAGTATAAAGTGTATGTTTGGGCTTATTTGTGAAATGTTTGCTGAAGAACTTAAGCTTCCAAAACTGCCCATTGATGATTAAGCAAAGTGTATCTGCAGCTGATCAGCCAGCTCTCTGACACACAGTCATCTTCAGAGAAAAATTTTGGTGACGATTCCAAGGAAAAAGGGCAGGCCCGATATTGCTAATAAAACGTGGCTTCATTCTCTTCCAGAACAAGTTTTTGGTAATCATACTTGAACTGAAAGTGAGAAATAACCTCCCATCTGTTACTTACAAATGGAGTTGAGTGTTTGTGCAGTGTATGCAATGATGTGTTCAGGTTCATGTACTGTGGCAAAACGATCTTCACCCACTGGGCTCCACAGATAATTTCAATGACTTGAAGCTGTTGTCTTGTCAGAACCAACAAAAGATGGATAGAAGAGCTTTCTTTCCTGATTTTTGGGCTAGTACCTCTCCTTGTTCTGCATAGTAGCTTTGAGATCTAAATGTAAATTTAAGAACTGGTGATGAGCTATTACAAAAATGCCTGCTTTTCTGCAATATGTTTTCCTGGAAATTATTGCATCCATGTTCTTGCTATCAAATCTATCCTTCCTTACGCTCAGCTTCTTGATTCGAAGTGTGCAGTAGGTAAGAATGTCACTTTGCCTTTCTCTAAATCTTGAAGTCCATAAGCTGAAGCAACTGTGAAACAGCTTCTTTCTGCTGCAGTTTGAGAAGCTGTTTTGCGTGATACTGGTGACTCAGTAACAGCTCCTTTTCGAGTAGATCCAATCTGTCTCAGTTGTGCTGGAAATGCACCTGTCAGATCTCAATATATCACTACAGTTCAACCTGATATATATTTGATTTTTAATCTTCTGACATGATCTACTAATGTGATATACTTGTTTCCCATTCTAGACACAGTCCTTCCAGCTGGGTTTTCTTTCTTGGTTTTCTTGATTCTTGTGTAGTATCCTATGGCTTTCATGGTTTGCTTCCACATTCTTCAACCACTTAATCTATTGTTTTTAATGATTTGGGCTATACATCTTTGCTGTCACTGGTTCTCTGCAGATGTTCAGAGTAACACCAGCCAGCAGGTTGAGCTGCACTGAATTCTTCAGCACTGAATATGTTTGTTATGATGGGGTTACTTTAGAGTAGTTTCTTGTTAGAACACTCTGCTTAGGATGTGCTGGTTGACACATGCTGAAGATGTAGTGCTTGACTTGGTGATCAAATATATTGCAACAGTTACATGCATAGAGGAGATATCACCAGTTTTTTTTTCTCTGCTGCTGCAGTTCAGACTTACCTTGCATCTGTGTTTCCTTGGGAGTGATCATTCGTATCTTGCAGGAATTGCAAATGATATGATAACTTATCTTTCTATTGTATGCAACTTGTCCTTTCCTAGTGCTGTCCTATCTCCTTGAATGTCTTTCATGGCTCTGCCTTCCTGTTTGACATGGCAGCTAGCTTGCCATGTTGCTGTCTGTTTTCAGACTTAAATATCCTCTAACTTTCTGCTCATTTTTCTGACCCTTGAGTTTGCATGTCTGCCTGACACCCCTGGAATGAAGAAAAGATCAGGAAGTGAGATATAAAGTATTTTATTATTCATGAAGACCATGACAATAGATAATAGTGTTGTTGATGAATTAGTGATTCTGGAACGAATATTCTTAACATACATACCTCAGAGAAAGTATACCTGGAAGGGGGAGATGTATTAATTTACTTGTATGTATTAGAATTCCTATAAAACATTCTGATAGTCTAGTATGTTCATATTCAGGTGTTTTCATAGCAGAAACATGACTGGACTTTTCCCTTCTACCAAACTGGACATTCTTATCTTCAAATAGTTTGATATCTGTTCTCTGTGTGGATGGATGTGAATGTGTAAATGGGATTGAAATGGGCTTGATGATATATTTGTCTGCCTCCTGCTTCTGAGGAAGTCAAATCAAGTTGGGACTTTTCCATCTGGGGATGATTCTGTGCTCAAGGTAGATGGTTCTGCACTCAAGCAGTTGTTGTGTCAGTCTGTTAAATTCTCCTTGGAGCTGCTACTGGTTTTTAGGTATTCATTTCTTACTGTCAGCCATGATTTCCTGAACTGAAGCCTCTACTAATCATTTTCAATGCTTTGTTTTCTAGCTGGATGAAGCTGTGGCTGCTGCACATCTGGACAAACTGTGTGTGAAGTTGACAAAACTGAGTGAGAAGCAGGCCAAATACCTGGGCTTGTCAAAGGATGGGCCCTTCAAGCCAGACCACTACCGATACTGAGCAGGTGGCAGTACTCAAAGACCAAAGTGCAACCTTCCAAAGCTCTAGTGTGTGCTGGGTTTCTGAGAACAAGCCCTTTGCCATCATCCTCTCAGTGCTGCAGAACTTGTGCCCTTACCGATGGAGCTTCAGGGCCTTTTTAGTCTTTTTTTTTCTTCTTTTTTTTTCTTTTAAAGAAAGAGGATCACCCTGGCTCATGGAATTAGAATTGGTACTTAGCTAACTTCACAGCAAAATAACTTCACAGCAAAAAGGATCCGATGCACCTTTAATTGGCCCCTAATGTCCCAGTAAGAGCTGGACAAAAGAGAATACTAGATTAAATATCCGCTCTTGTCAAACATGGCCAGCTATTTGAGCAGGCTAATCAGTGAAGTGCAGAACTGTTTCTGCAGAGAGATGCTTTCTGCCATGCTCTGTTGGAATTAGCTGAATTCTGTTTCAAGGCTGGAGGTGTCAGGCTTCTCTCCATGAAGGTGCACTAACTGTGAAACACCTTTTGTGGAACTGGGGAAACTAAGGAGGAGTATTCTGCAGGTTGCTTGATCTGCCTCCTGTAGAATCCATGTAATTTTTTATGCAGAGATGAGAGCTGGCATTCTCTCTGGATTAATCTATTCCAGTAATTTTAATTAGAACCAAGACCCTTCTATGCTGCTTCCATAGCAACAGTGGAAGGGGTGTGAAGCAAAGGTGACTTACTTAAGCAGTCTTCTAGTGTTGGTTAATGTCCAAGAAGCCACTGAGGGGATGATTAGGGTTAGGGGTCTTGACTGGTCCTAGGAAAACACCAGCAGCACGCTTTTATCCCCAGGTTCTTTTTCAGAATTGTCATGTCTGCTGTATCTTTCCTGTCACTGACTGAAAGTGCTTTTATTAAAGATGTGACTGTGGCCTGACTCGTGTAGTAAGATGCTTTAGGCTTTGCCATGAATCTATTTGGTCCTGTGTATTCACTGAGTCAATCAAACCTTTTTGTGTATCCACTTGTGGTTTTTTGGCAAAAGCCAGCCCTGTGGCTAGCCATGTCATGTACTTGAGATGAGGAATGCTGTTCCTGAAGTTATTTAGTTACAGTTGAAGGGCTGTGAGTGTTACAAGATGGGGTGCAGGAAGGAGGGAATTGGGAACAAAAAAACCGAACCAAACAAACGAACCAAACAAACCCTAACACCTCTGCCTATCCAGATTCATCTCCACATGTTATGAAATAGCTCTATTTCCACTACCTTCTTCAGTCAGTGTTATACAGCAGGCTGAATGTAAGAAAATGAAAAATTTGGTAGAATGTATTAAAAAAAAAAAAAACATACCACCAAAGAACAGCAGCTGAAATGCTCTGAGATTCATGTTCGAGCAACAGGTGTCAGTAAGCAATTAAAGCAGGTGGTGTGGAGTATGAGCTGTGGATAAGTTTAAAAAAAAAAAAAAAGAGTAACCAAATGTTGCTTGGTATGCAGCTTGTTTTATTGCTTTCCATTCTGCAAATAATCTGTTGTCAGCCTCTGAAGAGCATCAGTTTTGAGTATGGATCTCACGAAGGTAGCCACAACAAATGAATGCATATTCAGTATGAGTTAATCTTTAAATGTGCATTTATACAGAGTTCCACCCCAATGTGTGCACCTGTGTCTAAATGTAGATGGCAGGAGATGGTCACCCTTCATCACACATAGCTCTGTGTGTCAGAATAAAGATGATATATCAAGTCAGTTAAAGAATTGCAATAGGGAAACAAGAGCTGGATATTGTCCTTTCTGTTGCCTTTCAGATTCCTTGTTAGTCTCTTCAAAGCTGGGCTTTGTCTTCTCTAAGCCCATGCCTTGGCTGAAAGCCTGCTGTTCTGAAGTCTAGGGTTGTAATTACGTTTTGGATGCAACTGCCTCTCCATATGTCCATGGGTTCATGGGTTCATCAAATGGCTTAGCCCTTCCTACCTGTCTGGTGGACCATCCCTCACCTTAAAGTAGAGCTAGTGAGGTCGAGTTGCTGATCAGCTTGCATGGGTGAGTTTCAGTCTTCTCTGGGGTCTGAGATTATCCAACCTCCTTAGTCTTGTCAACCAGTTGTCAACTACCCTTTAGATTAACTTTTTTCTGTACATCTGACTAAAATTTCCTGTGTTGCAATTTATGCTCATTGCTCCTTGTTTTATTCCTCTGCACGTGGGAATGGTCTCACTCCATCTTTGCTATGTGCTCCCGCAGTAGTCAAAGGCAGCAGTGGCTCTCCCTCTGCCTTCTCCATGTGCAAACCCAGGTCTTAGTTTCCTTGTGCATCCTAATCTTCAGTCCCCCGAGCATTGCAGTTGCTCTCAGGTGCACTGTTGTTGTCTTTATACTGGGGAGCTAAAGCTGGGTGCAGATGCCCTCAGAGTGCTAAAAAGGAGAAAAGGTACTTTTTCTTTTAGCTGTGGATCTGCTTTTGCTGGTACAGCTCTGGATAAAGCTGTTACAGTCTCTGCAGGCATAACTCTCCTTACCCCTCTCACCAGTTTATTTCTTTAACAGATCCAGCAGAACATTCACTCTAGTTGGATCACTGACC
Source organism: Phasianus colchicus (assembly GCF_987193195.1). Lineage (NCBI taxonomy): Eukaryota > Metazoa > Chordata > Aves > Galliformes > Phasianidae > Phasianus > Phasianus colchicus. The sequence continues at coordinate 1,821,860 of NC_143452.1, forward strand.
ACTGGTGCTGATACATCGTGCTTGGTGCTCTCTAAACCTCTTGGGTTTAGGAGAGCTGCCTTACTTGGGAAGCTGGCATGAAGTCTCCCTGGGAGCCAGAGTTTGCTATCAACAGACTTCTTCCAGCTATCAAAAGCAGCTGCCAGCTACTGGATATTATTGTTGGCTGGTCTTTTTTAAGTGCCCACCATGATGTCCCCTGTGTTGTTCTGTCCTCTTGATCCATACATTTCTGATTCAATTCTCTAAGAATTGCAGTCTCTCAGAAGTTTAAGACAACAGAGCTAGCTGACACATGGAGTTCAAACATATTCTACTCTGGATGACCAATGCGCAGGGTTTTATGATGCCTTCTTGTCCAAGTGTGTATGTGTGTATATATATATGAATATACATATATTGAATATATATATCTTTAGGAAGATCTGTCAGAGGGTGTTTTGGGTGGGGACTGGCAGCCAGTTCTGTGCTGATGTTGCTTTGTTGTCATTTCACATGTTGGATGTTTCTCATTGCTGTTTACTAGTTATGGGTTGCCTACAGGAATTGTTTAGCATGTAGGGGAATTTATTTGCATGTATGTATATATGTGTGTGTTTTGTTTTCCACAGAAAGACTTGAAATCTTGCATTTCCTGGTTATTGGAGTCCTGAGGAAGTCTGATACACATTATTGGGTTCAGGGGCTGCGGCTGCTGATTTTCAGAAAATATCTCAAGGGAGAGTTTGTGTGCAAAGCTAAGCCTGGAAAGCTCAGTGCAGACTCCTGACATTCAGCTTCTGCTGGGACTTTAGAGACTGAGCCCATGAAACTGTGATTCCATGGGTGGGTCAGGGAGGTGTCCATGCACTGGCAGCTTGACCACATCTGCAATATCTGCTTTGCAGATCTGTGTTTCAGTACACCGGAGCATTGCTACCAGGAGGGAGGAGAACAGACTAGTGGTTTCCTACTGCAGCACTTTCATTGACAGATCCCAAGCAGTTTTGCTTTACTATTGAAAATAAAGTAGTCCGAGCAAGTTAACAATGTGGGAGTTTGACTCAAACATGATTTGAATTTATAAAATATAAAAATCATATTTGGAGTGTTTTCTGCTAGATCTTTTATTTTATTGGTTGAAGAAGACTAGATCAAACACAGACCCTAATAAAACAGCTGTAGAATTTCACTTCCTCCCACCTCCTGTAGTGCTGCTATGGTTTACTGCTGCCTGGAGAAGAAATGCTATGCCCAGTTCCTTTTGACAGTATGTGTGAATCAGCAGCATTATTGCAAGGGGGTATTTCATAGTTCTGCCTGGCTGTCACTGTGTGCCGTGTGGCTGTTCAGCTAGAGCTCAGCAGCTTCCCTTCCTAAAGGCAGTCGCCTTCTCTCTTGCTGTGGTGCAAACGTCATCTTTGGCCAAACGCAGACAGTGCTCTGATTTGAACTCTTCTTCAGGGGCAGTTCTGCATAATGCTCATAGCAAAATGTGCAGATTTCACTTGTGCTTTAGCAGCATTCCAGAATAGATGGAAGGCTTCTAAACATGACCTGTGGTGTAGTAGCTCCTTTCCTTTTATTTGTTGTTATGTCCTAAGGAAAAACATTGTCTTGAGTCCAGATCACCTGCTGCTTTCTCAGGTGCCTGATCTGTAGTGAAGGATTGCACAGCCTTACTGCTGGATTGTTTCCTATTGTCAAGAGCACGTCTGCTGTTGCTGAGTTGTGCTAAATCACCTGCAATTTTTTAAAGCAGTTTTCTTGTTCTTTCTTATTTTTTTTTAATCTACGTACAATTAATTTGGTATTCAGTCTGATCTGAAGCTGAACATTTTGATTGTCTCCCTCTGCTCTGCTCTTGTGAGGCCCCATCTGGAGTGCTGTGTGCAGGTCTGGAGCCCCCAGTGCGAGAGAGACAGGGAGCTGTTGGAGAGGGTCCAGAGGAGCCACAGAGATGATGAGGGGACTGGAGCACCTCCCCTATGAAGACAGGCTGAGGGAGCTGGGCTTGTTCAGCCTGGAGAAAAGAAGGCTGCGGGGTGAATCATTGCAGCCTTTCAGTGCCTTAAGGGAGCCTACAAACAGGAGGGGAGTCAATTCTTGGGAAGGGTAGAGAACAGCAGGACGAGGGGAAATGGTTTCAAGTTGAGGGAGGGGAGATTGAGGTTGGATATCAGGGGGAAGTTCTTTACAGAGAGAGCGGTGAGGTGCTGGAACAGCTGCCCAGAGAGGCTGTGGATGCCCCGTCCATCCCTGAGGTGTTCAAGGCCAGTTGGATGGGGCCCTGGGCAGCCTGGGATGGTATTGAATGGGGAGGTTGGTGGCCCTGCATGGGGCAGGGGGTTGGAGCTTTGTGATCCTTGAGGTCCCTTCCAACCCTGGCCATTCTGTGATTCTCTCAATACAGATGTCAGTCCCATCACAATTCCTTTACACTGGTTTGAGTTGGGTGCAATGACTAACAAACATAAGCACACCGATGAGAGCGCAGCATCTGCAGGTACTGAGGCTCACATTCCCCTCCCTGGTACTGAAGCCCCATGCATGGAGTTCCACATCTGGCCTGCTGGGTCATTTGACTGTGATGGACTACACCCAATCTCATTTTTGTGACTGCACGGCAGATGTTACAGAAGTGGGGTGAAATGTGAGCCACGGGCTGCCTGGGTCTGGGTCCCAAGAGAAGTGGGACACGGGTCATTGCACCGCGCTGCAGTTGGAAAGACCTTCACATGTGCAGGGGGGTGTGAGGTGAGGAACAAAGGCAAGCTTTGTGTTCAGCTTGTGAACCAGGTCTGGTAGATGGGTGAGCAGGGTGATGCACTCAGCTATATGTGCTCTCTCTGACAGGGGGAATGAGGAGCTCGACTGTGGCACTCGTTGGGCTCAGTGCTCCCACAGGCTGAGTGCAGTGTGCCTTGGAGAGCTCGGCCTTGTTGGCAGGCTCATCTTAAAAAGCAAAAAGGAAAGAAGTGAGGTTTCCTAACCGTGCATACAGGAGGTCTGGTTTAGGAAAGTGTGTACAGTATGTCAGAGGAATGCGGAGAGCATGAGGAAGATCTAAAAATAAATCTAAATATGGAGTATGGTGTGTGCTGTCTTTTATAAAATAAGAATTCACTCAGATTTACAGCTTCCCCACCTCCCCTGAATGCTGGAAGCCATGGGCTGAGAAGTGGGAAATGCCCACGGACACTGTAGTTAATTGCTGATCCTCACATTTAGCTCTTCCTGGCTGCTGCTTACGTGGGTCAGGAATTAAAAAAGAACCCAAACAAGCAGTAAGAAAGTAGGACTAAAATAAACCTAATTACCACACTGGGAGAAGTTCTCAGTTCTACCCTTCATCCAATGTTCCTTTGTTTCTTAATGCCTCCAGCTCCTCCCACCAGCCCACTGCATGGACTGCTCTTGTGGCAGCTGTCCTGCAGCGACCAAACCTGTTGGTAAAATGGGGCTGATGGTGAAGGATTGTACTCCTAGCTTTTAGACGGGTCTCTGATTTGGCCAGGAAGAGCAATAACATATTTCCTCAATTGGCTGGCAGATTAATTTTTGGTTAATAATTTCGTTATTGCTAGTAAAAATGCTGTTCTTCCAAAAGGGGTGAGTGGTGTGTTTATTCCTCCAGCACTGAGTTAGAAGTAATGTGAGAGAACTGTCCGTATCTTTTTACTTCATCTCAACCTGATATTTTTTAATTACCAGATTTTATTTACCTCAATCAGATAACTCTGGTTTCTGTGACTTATTAAAGCAGCTGATTTGCACTACAGCTTGGGTAGGTCATGTTCTTTGTTTTTGATGTGGCTTCATGTTCTGCAAAATGGAAATGATGCAGGGGAACAGCCTTAGGAAATAGGGATGGCCTCTGTCTGAGAAGAAGGAAGGGGCACGTGGAAGTCCCACTGATGGCTGCGTGACTCCTGGCTGTGCCCATCCTCGTGGCAGGGGCTCTTCTTGAGAACGATCTGAAGTTTCTCATGGGCCAGATGTGGTTTCTTTTTTGCCTTTGGTGCTTTTTTTGTTCAGATCAATCAGATGTAGTACACGTATGCTGTAAAGCCCTGCTAGTTTCTTCCATCACACAGTTTGCCCTGGATGACTTGGCACAGCTGTAAGAAGTGCCACCTACAATGACCTGCTTTTCCCTTTTTTGAAATCACTAATTCTTCAACAAAAAACCATAATAAAAAAGGACAGATATTTCCAGGAGTAAAGAATACTTCCATGAATGAAACCAAAACGTATTGACAGCTTTGCAGCATTCCTTTGAGCAGGGTGGGACTGCCATCCCTGCTGCTCCATTGGCTCCTGTCCTTCTCTTACAGGTGGTTAAACTTGTGAGGCTATTTAGAAAATCTGTAACTAAGTTTTTAAACTTTGCTCTGTTCTGTAGAGGGGAGAGACACTGCTCTGCCAACCTGCTGCTTTCCTGCAGCACTTCGGTTATGATTTCATAAATGGGAAATAATTTCTGTAACAGCATATTAGACAGACTTCAGCTTCATAGCCATGTTGTCTCTTCCCCTGAGCAGTTGCCCTACTGCACACGTTGGAAGCACCTTTTGAAACATTTAAAGCAGCAGCGAGGCTGACACCTGGAGCTTTGTTTCAAGGTGGTGTTCACTGTAGGTATCTGCTTCACATTAGCTTGATTCCCAGTCAGAACAGCCATCTGCTGGTCCTGTTCTTCCTCCTTTCTGAAATTGTTCCCTGTATGTGTTTGGTTTTTTTTAAACAGCAGAATTCAAGCTCTTTTTGACCCGTCCTGGCAGTGAAGCCTTTGGCTGAAATAGTGTCTACCTCCCACCACAATGTTGTTGTGTAGGTGAAGGGCGACAGCTTTGACCAAATGTGCTTAGAAAGAAGCGTTAGTGATGGGGGGAGATGAACAAGTTGAAGGGAATAAGGGGAAGCGAACCATCTGCTGTGCTCATTTAGTGCTGTAAATATTTGCTTCTCAAATGGGAAGCATTCATGTTTATGAGCCATCAACAGATGAAACAGCATTAGTCTTTAACGAATTTGTACTATTTTCAAATGCCAAGCTTGCTATGGAACACAGAGGAGAGGGATGCTGTGTTCTCAGGGCTGACTTCTGCCCATACTGCTGGAAGTGTTGTGTTGCTGCTGTTTTCCTGCTTCAGGCAGCTGTGCAGATTGATGGGAAACCCACGTGAGATCATGAATGACATTTGGTTGAGGAGCCTACAAAAATAGGAAGGGTAAAAGAACAGTTATTGGCTAGACCCACCAGATGCTAAAGAGAGCGACTCTAAGTATTGAATAAAGTTTGCTGAAGGCAATTAAAGACATAGAAGTCAATTAAAGCCAATAGAAGATTTCCACTGATTTGAAGGGCCCTGTGGGGATAAGCAAACCTGGTGGGAGATGTCCCTGCCCACAGAAGGGATTGGAACTGGAAACTGCTTGAGGACCTTTCCAACCCAAAGTGTTGTATGGTATTTTTGTCTTTTCCTGACTTTATCTGTATTAACACAATTCACACGTGGCATTTATTTATGACACTGTTACAGCCATTTTAGGGCTCCTGTGTCTCAGGTCAGGATTTCATCATCTCAAGATTTCCTGGACAGAAATACACGTGCACGTGTCATGCAGAAATCACTTTTTTTTTTTTTTTTTCTTTTTCTTTTTCATTTTATTCAGAAATCTTCCAGAAAAGACTAAAACCTCATTTTTCTTTTGGGAGAGGTAGGACTTGGCCATATGTTGGCCATCTGTATATCATCTGAGAAGCCTGCGAATAAAATCTTTGTATTACCTCAGAAAGTAATCTGCAGGCACCACAAATTTTGGAAGGGCACTTTGATTAATTGCTCTTTAAAAGAAGCTCAGTGTGTCCCTCTGGCCTCGTGCTGCTTCTGCAGATGGGGACGGTCTCCTCTAGGCCACGTGTCACATCTGCCAGCCTGGAGTGGTACCCCTGTGTGTCTAAAATGGTACCGGGCACCGATGCTGCTGAGCTGCTCCTTTTGTGGAAGTCTGTTACTGAGGGGGAAGAAGGCAAGGGGATACATTTGCACATCTCTCTGAGCTCCTTCATGTTGTAAGGACTCACAGAGGCTCACGATGTCCCCATGTGGACACCCAGATTGCGGTGCTGCCCCAAGATGGAGGGTGAGGGCATGCACAGTGTGCACAGGGAGATGAGCTGCTCTGCCTGGTGTCCGAGCTCCAGGAAGCAGCAGGGAGACTGAGAAGCATCTGGGAGTCTGAAAAGGTGACAGATGGATCAGGGCAGCCACGCTCTGCACTGCTGCAGCAGGCCTGGCATCTGGGCTGCAGCAGGGTATGGCAGCAGCCTGGGAGCCTGAGGGGTGGAAGCAAGTTTCTGCAGAGCAGCGAGAGGAGCGCTTGTCTGCCCGCTCAGCTTCCACTGCTGGGCAGGTATGAGGCTCTGGCAGATGGGGGCTGTGAAAAGAGGAAGGGCCATTCATGCAGGTTCTCCCTCCAAGGTGTGACCGGCCGAGGCCTTGCAGTCAGTGCAGCATCAAAACCAACGCTGCGAAGAAGCGAAGGCGTGTTGTTCTCATAGGTGACTCCCTCCCTCCTCCGGGGAATGAGGGCTCCCATCTGCAGGCCAGACCTCATCAAGGCTCGGGTCAAGGATGTTACCAGGAAGCTTTTGAGCATAAGACAGCCTTCGGACTATTATCCATTCCTCTTTCAAGTGGGTACCAGTGATGTAGCTGCAGGAAGCCTGAGGTCTATCAAAAGAGATTTCAAGGCCCTGGGGAGACAGCTAAGGGATTCTGGAGCACAGACAGTGTTTTCCTCCACTAATAAGGAGAGACAGGGAAAGAAACAGGCGAGCTCAGGTCATCAGTGCCTGGCTTCAAGACTGGTGCCAGAACTTTGAGTTGTATAACCATGGAAAAGACTTTGGGCTGAAAGGTCTGCAGGGTCTCAGTGGGGGAAATGCTTCTTGACCCATAACCTGGCAAGGCAGATAGAAAGGGCTTTAAACCAGGATTGATTGGGGAAGGGAATACCATTAAGAACACTGAGGTTACACTAAGGGATGGTGCAGTGCTGTTAGAGAATGACAAGGCAAATGGGAGAATCTGTGCTGATCCAGAGTGGTTGCAGTTTCAGGAGCTTCTATACCAACATTTTGTCCTGGTTTTAGCTGGGCTAGACTTAATTTCCCTTGTAGTTATTGTATGATTTGGATTTAGGAAAAAACAGTGTTGATAACACAGTGTTGTTTTAGTTTCTACTGAATGATGCTGCACAGAGCCAAGAAAGTTTCTGTTCCTTGTACTGCCCTGCCAGTGAGGGGGCTGGGGAGGTGCAAGGAGCTGGGAGGGGGCAGAAGCAGGACAGCTGACATGAACTGGCCAGAGGGACATTCCATGCCACATGTGTCATTCAGAACGATAAAACTGGGGACATTTACTGGGGGGATGGCCACTGCTCGGGGACTGACTGGGCATCGGTCAGTGGTGGATGGAGGGGAGGCAGCAGATGTCACCATTCCAGATTTTGGTGAGGCCTTTGATACAGTTCTTTACGGCACCCTTCTGGATGGATTGTCCTACTGTGAGACAAATGAGTTCACACTGCTGGGTGATGAACTGACTTGATGGAAGAGCTCAAGAGGTAAATGGGGCGACATCTGGCTGTGTACAGTTCCCAGAGGTGTTCTCTGGGGTCATCTCTAGAGCCAGTCCTGTCCAACATTTCTATCAACCAACTGGATACAGACACGCATCCACAGCACGTCTGACGATGGCACAGATCTGAGAGGTGGTGCTGATCCCTGGAGGGACGAGAGGCCTTGCAGGAGGATCTGGATTGATGGGAGCATTGGGAAACCCTCAGTGGCACAAAGTTCAGCAAAGCTGGTGGGACGCCCATCGTGTGAGACATGGGACTATCATCCATATTGATAGAAAAGAAAACAGGGGCAGTGGTAAGGGCAATCTGCATCTCATGCAAGGGTCAGTTACATCTTGTAAACTACTAAATAAAATGCAAACAAATCAAAGATTGTCTCTGTTTGGAAAGACGTAGCTGTTAAACGTGCAATTTCAGTTTTGGAAATTGTGACAGATCTGCTCCAGCTATTATAGTGGCAATTTGATTTTGCAGTGCTGTAACCATAGCAATTGTGTATCTTTTACTGTGTGTGGGGGAAGCTGTCCAGGAGGGTGGATGTTCAAAGTTAAGCACTAGAAAAAAGCTGAAATGCTTATGTGTTTGTTAGCAGAGTTTTTGAAAAATTTGACACCTGAATCTACAAATCACAGTCCTAAGTGTCTGAGTTAAATAGGGCTTGGGATGTGAACAAATCCGGAATTTGTCTGTTCAGTGTTCACACAGTCAATTCTGGACATAGAGTGGTCTAATTCAGCTTGAAAGGCTTTGACGAAAAATCTTATGATTTAGTATTGTTTTGCCTTGTCTTTAGATGTTATTTAATGCCTGCACTCACACATAATGTGATTGTAGGGCTGTGCTCTCTCACAGATAATCACTCTCACACTACACTGAGAAGCATGTTCCATGGGACTAACATGATGTAATTTCTGCAACATAAAATAGAGCTTCTACAGAGTCAGCTTTGGGCATGGCACATGTAAGTTCTTCTTGGCTCCTTACTTTGATCACAGCCTGCATAGTGTTCTCTTTTAACTAATTTTATCACAAGTCAGCCTTATTTCTGTGTCTAAAGGGTATTTGTTAAAGCTCTCATTATGCTCAGCTGGTGTTGTGTCACAGGTACTGTTGACTCACGTATCGACAACTTGGAAAAGGTTTTCTTGAGAAGATCCTTAAGACTAATATGAGAAGTTGTTTGTTTTCCTTTTGGGGTCTCCTAACACTTTCACAGTTTCTCCAGCTAATTACTGAGGTACTGGAGCTGGTAATCTGTAAGATGTTAATTCTAGCATTTGTTTTAGCCACCCAGATCAACTTGGATTTTCTGGTCTTTGAAGGTGACAGTAAGAAATCAAGTTGGAGCTTGAGATGGGAAAATACCATATCTGTTTTAAATTCCCACAAGAGAGGCAATAATTGGAATAGCTAATAATGATTTATTTGTACTTAATGCTACTCAGTTGTAATCCAGATAACATTTGCATTGGTCTCCAGGAGTGAGATCTCTCTGTGTCTCAGAGCATTACAGGGTCTGTTTCTAAACTTACATTTCAGTAGGTCATTTGTGAAGACATTTTGCTATGTGACAAAATTAAACACTCCGTGTTTGTCATGCGTATGTGTTGTCACCTCTGTGCTGATGACATCTCCCTTAGGGCACCCTTACATATAAAACCAACTCTTTAGCATAAATACTTGTTGAAACTAAATACAGGAAGCATATAGTAGATGTACGTATCTTACAGATTTCTGTATTCTACCCTCATGCAATGTGATCTTTAGCCAGAAAAGTAGGCTAATGATTTCAGAGTACCTGATCGTATGTATTATTTGGTGTGATAGATGAATGGCAAAGAAAGCATCATCTCTTCTTAATAAATTCCAACAAACAAAAGGAAGGCTTATTAATAAACCGAATCTGTCAAAACACACTATGCATAAATGCTATATTACAAAGTAAGTGCTATATGTTCCACAACAAATCTCATTATTCTCATATGGAAGAGTCTTTCTTTCATGCCCTGGACAAGCTGGGTCAGCTTCTGTGTCTCTCACTCCTCACTCTGGGTCTCAGTGCTGCCCAGCCTTAGCGAAAACCAAGCTGAAGTGGGAGCTGTTGTTGAGAGAGCAGCACAAGCTGTTTGACTTTTGGCTCTCTTTCTTTCCATTTCCTCCGTCGCTTCCATTCACCCTGTTAAAACACAGTTTCTGTGGCCTCTTGTGATTAGACAAGTACTTGTTTCCGTGGTAGAAATTGTGTCATTACGGATATCATTTTAATATCAGCTGAGGACGCTTTCTCATGAAAACTTTGGAACAGCCTGTCAAGAATGTACAGCTCCCCTAGGAAAAGAAGGGGTCACATTCTGTTCCCAAACCCAGCACCATGTTGTATTTCTTCTCCTCCTCTTTGTACCACAGCTCATGGATTCCTGAGCCAAGATATCTGATTAAAAGAAGTAGTAACACACATTTAAAAGAATTCAAACCTGCATTATACATGACAGCTGGATGAGGAACAGAGTGACATCCTGCCATCGTTCAGGCTCTTAGATTAAACTCTCTGTCAACTGTACATCTCTCTAAGACGGTGAACAGACATTTCTGTCAACACCCAGCCTATATTTAAAGCTCTGGGCTTTGAATTAATGTTAGAAGGCTTGAGCCACTTTAAAGACTATTTATCATCTATATTGTCTTTGCCCACCTGGAAGATTTTGTAGCCCTCAGCTGCTCTTAGAAATAAATCAGCTGAGGAATTTCCTTCAAATTGGAACTGCAGAGCATTTCAGGGATCCTCAGGCGACTAACCATAATGTGGGAGGAAGGGTAAAGACTAAAATCAAGAGAGGCCCATGGGAGGAAAAAGAATGCATACGCTCTGGGGAAAGAGAGGAATATGGCAGATGCAGAACAGAAAAGGTGGAAAGCAGGAGAGCTGGAGTCTGGCAGATGAACAGTCTTCAGTGTTGGGCACTTCTAGGTCTGCTCCCTCCTTGCTCTCCTACGACCTTTCTCCTGGTAGCTTAGCCAGGGAAGGTTCTCTGCTGGGATAACTCAGTATTAAGGCACAGAGCTTCCACAAGAAGAGGAAGATGTCTTGTTTCGAGCCAAAGTTTGCTGCTACAGCCTTCAGCTAGAGTAACCTACAAAGATTTTAGTCCTAATTTTTGTGGAATGTGTGAGGGGTGAGTTAACCACGAAACCTGCATTTTCAGTTTACATATTGGATCTGCTGGAAGCCTGTGCTGTGCTGTCCTTGAGGGCAAACCTCGGCTCTGGTCTCACATGAGATTGAGAAGTCCTATTTCAGTGTGGCAGATTATGGGCAGGTTTTGCAGTGCTGGTTAGACTATACTGAAATATTTGGTTCATAAAACCCTTCTCAAAGAAAAGAAGAAAAAACCCAGCTACCAACCAAAAAAGGAAAACAAGCAAACAAACAAAAAACAAATTTCAATCCTAAAAATCCCCAAACACTGAGTACCGAGAATTCTCCTTAAATGCAAGTTAGTTTTGCCAAGAATGCCTGTTCAAAGTCTATCTTCCCGGTTGTCAGCTTCCTAAAAAACCCATTTTGTTTATGACAGCATCAACCCCATGAAGAAAATAACTGTCCATTGAAGAGAAAGAAATCCAACCTATCAACTTCAAAGCTCTCTACTTCGATTGCTACGCGCATTAGGCAGTTTGACATATACACTCGAGAAGCTAATGAAAAGACAGCAGCCTTAATACGTTCCTGGTTTGGTTTAGCACTTTGGGTTTAACAATAGGCACTGGCAGATGGTCTGAAAAATTCGGCATTTGCACAAGGCACAGTAGTTGCAACAGGAATTCAAGTGCGGTTTGCAGGTTTTGAAGTTTGGCACGCAGTCAGCAGCAGGTGTGGGCCTTGGTTTTGGAGGTTTCTTCAGTTCAGCATTTTTCTGGAACAAACACATGAAAATTCATACAAATGCAGCACAGTTATGGGTCAGGATAAAGGACAGATGCAAAGAAAGTGAACTATGGGAACTTCTGGCTTGAGGTGAGTCGGTGGTTGTTGGCAATGAGACCTACGTTAAGTAGAAGATGGAGCTGATGTGGTGGGACTGGGCTGTGGGAGCTGCTGCATTACCTATGGGGCAAAATGGTGCACTGTGGATATATGTGCAGTGTGGGCAACTCCCTGTTATGAGTGCCTAAAAACGTGACTGAAAAGACCTTTCAAATATACTGTGTGGAAGAATGCAGGATCAGCAAATAAAACGATGCAAGAATCTTTAAAGATGACATTATTACAGGTTCAACAAGGTAATGGATTACTCTTGTAGGCCCAGCTTGTTTGTCACGCTGCTTTTGGAGCTCGGTGCATCAGATTTGCATCTGGGAATCCTTAACTGCAGACACAGGTGAGCGAGCTGAAAAAGATGGAGCGTGCTGCTTCCCTGTGATTTGGAAAGAGGGGAAACCTGGAGCTGGTCAGCACCAGTGCCAGGCACCTGGGCAAGGCCTCTGGAGCTTTCTACAAATGCCCCAGGCAATCTTTTAAAATGGGTAAGTTTAGCAGAAGTTTTATTTGTATGGTAAAAATTGAGGTGGTCTGTAAGTGCTTTAGATTTCAAGCTCGAGTACTTTGAGTCTGGCTGCCAGAATGACCTGCTGTGAGCTGCAGTGGAACAGCAGGACCTCCTGTTTATCAACCCAAGTCATCCTGGGGGTTTAGGAAGTGTTTCAGAGAAGACAGACCATTCAAAACGCTCGAAAGGAAAAGAAGGAACTGTAAATGTTGCTGGTTGTAGCAATGACTGGTTTGGCTTTGAAAAAGCTGCCACGTCAAACCAAAAAATGAAGTAAAAATGCTATTTTCTACTCTTTCAGAGTGTCTTAAAACTACCACTCTGAACCAAATGATGGGATCGAATTCCTAGGTCATGTTTTCAACTAAATACCAAATCATTTGGATCCTTCTACTTCAATGTTTTGGTACCTGCAGTTAAAAATGAGCAGAGTGAGTTTTGTGCCTCTGGGCTGCAGGGCTTGGACAGCTGACCCACGTGTTGGGATTGGGAATAGTATCTTTTTTTGGCCGGTACCTGAATAGTGTTGCAAATACTTAAAGCATCACATGTCTAAGGTATGTTTTCTGTAAGAGGATTGTAAAATAAAACAAAACAGAAACTGCAAAACCCAATAACCTGTAACTAATATAGAATCATGCTTTTTTTCCCCATCATTTATGTTTTTCATCTGTTTCTGCAATATTAAGCTTCAAACTTTTATGTAAGTTAAGTCACGTAATGACTGTAAAAACTTTCTAGATAAGTGCACTGGGGTAAAGTACAGCAATAATAAACCATTCTAATTTGACAATATTTTCTGAACAGCTGCCTACCTTGGAAGATTTCTTATTCTCTGCCTCTTTTCTGCTGACTTTCTGGGATCTTTTAGTTAAATCTTCAAAGAGAAATGCAAAACATAACATTAAATCAGTCTTACAGCAAATATTATTTAACAGATACGCTTTTATGCAAGATAACCTGCATTGCTATCCCATGACTGCACAGCAGAATGATGAAGTTCATCTCCAGGAACTGTCCTCACTTAAAAACAGCATCTAAACTGGGTTGTTGCTCATGGAAAACGAAGAGTAGTGCTATCTGCATTTTAGGAGGCATTCTGTTGTTGTTGAACATCATTTGGTGTTATGTGAACAAAAAAAATAGTTCCACAAAAACCAACCAACCAAACAAAACAACCAAAAAAACCCAAGGGCTCTGTGTAAGCATCTTCTCTTGGAGTATTTATGCATATTAATTGTATGAAAAAAAAAAAAAAACAGGAAAAAACAGTCAAAATTCCATATTTTCTTCTGTAAAAGTGGTGTTACCTACACAAATTTGGCAGGAATTATTATTCTGGTTTCATCAGCAAAAAGCTCCTTGCTGTTTTGGCATAAAACACCTTGAATTCTTCACTTCCTTGTTCCTTTTTTACTTACCATCTCTTTTTATGAAATGCTAAGGTAAAGGTGTTTCAGCAATGCACCTGTAGCTCTAAAATGTCTCTGTGTGTTGCTGGAGTTGATTCTTGAATTTGGTAAATTTTAGAGGTGAGATTTCAAACTATATGTGATGGAATTTTGTAAAGTTTCTTTTTTTTAAGATCAAAACACTAATATTTCTCACATTGTCCTTTGAGGAATATTAGCTTTATTATATATAACCTCTAATATGAATTACTATTTGACATTACCTCTGTAACTAAGACTTGCCTTGGGATCTAACACAGCAGGAGTTTTCTGCTACAGAGTGAACACTGCCTTTCTCACTAATCTATCACAACGTTTTTGTACATTGTGAGCTTTGGTTTAAGTACAAGATCCATGATTGATTGACAGAAAAAGATTTACATACGCCTGCTTATGAATAGTGGCTCCTTGTTTGTTCCAGAATTTGCCACCCAAATCTTTTTGAACACTGAACAATTACCAGAATTCACAGAATTACGCAATTAAGAATACGCTGCTTGGCAGTTTCATTTATTATTGTAGCATCGTTACAGAGTTAAGGTTACACATCCATCATCAAGTGACAGTGGGTGGAAAAACCATATTTCAAGCATAAGGAATTTCAGGCCACCAAGAAGAGCATGGCTTGCACCCACTGGTGTTGGTTGGTCAGTTTCAGTTTCATCTGGCAGGTTGTGTTGTCTTTGTTATGCTGTCCCTAGAAATTTTCTGGTGGTAGCTGAAATACCTCAGTGACATTCAATTCTGTGCCAATTTGATTTTCTATGTCTGCAACTGTTCTGGAATGCTTTGCTTATAAAATTGTTTTGGTAATGTTCAGTTAAAGATGGAGTGATATAATTAAACTGAGATTTAAACACTGGTGTGACACAAATGTGCAATAGTTATTCTAGAGATTTTGGTAAAGATAATATTGCCCAGTGGGCAGACAAGAGGGAAACATAGAAAAATATTTTTTAAATAGATAAATGCTGTAGTTGCCTCTTCTTTTTATATTTAGATGAAGCCTTCTTCTCCCAGACAGCCAATAATTTCATATTCCTCATCTGTTATTTACATGTTTTCAACTGTTGTCTAATTGACCAGCTGCTTACAAACCATTGAAGTTATTCTTTCATTTTGGATGTTAATGCTCATTGTTTTTGCATGCATATAGGAGAAGGATGAACACTGCTTGCTTGCATTTACCACCTTTGCTGTGAATTTCTTTTCTTACTTTGGCTAATTTTTTCTTTTCCCTTTTGACTCTAAAATGGGAAAGTGGCAAAACTGGGCTTTTCCACAGCATGGTGGGATGATGTGGATCTAACAGAAAATGAAGATGTGCAGAAAGGGAGGAATGCTTTTTGTAAGGCATTTCAGAGCCATCCAAAGCAAAAAGGCCTGATAGCATTAGGAGATTTTTCCTGTCTTGAGTGTCTGTTGGCAAAATAATATGGCATGATAACTTATCTGCTGTGTTCAAGGCATGTCCACGTTTTTCCAAGGACACTTAGAAGTTAACCAAAGGGAATGCATTTTATAATTCTGATTCCAGTTGTAAAAAAAATATTGGAAGTGTGGGGAGTGTAGGATTAGAAGCAACATGGAATGGTGTGGCACGAGCTTAACAAATGTGTCATTAAACCAATTTGGGATAAAGAGATTTGGATTTCATTGGAGAGACTTGTGTGGGACAGCTGGCTCACCTAAAAGAAACACTGCCCGTGAGTAAAAGGACAGAGAAAATAAAAGGTAAGAAACTCATTTGATTTGAGAACAATTCCTAGAAGCCCACGGAAGGGAGATGAACAATCGAAGTTTTATGACATTGTTCAGCTGAACATCCCCAAGTACCCAACAGTTTCTCAAGAGATAACTGAAAGTTGACTTAAGTTGCATTGAAAGCAAGTCAAGGTTGAGATTGTGAAAAAAATGTTAAGCATTGTTTGACAAAGTTCATCACAGGACCAATGGGCACCTGTCAGCAATGGCAGGGGCACAGCCTGTCCTGCCTTGGATAATTGATGACTTCTAGCTCCCCTGTAGTCCTCTCCTCTCTTGGTTAAAGATCACCTGGCACACAGGTGAACTGACATTATATTAATATCTCAGCAGAGAAATCAACAGCTTTCTGCAAGAGTTGATCCAAAAAAATTTGCTTACATTCACTTCTTCTATTTGGACTTTCAAAGAAAGATGGATGCCCATATTAACGAAATAACCCTGCTCTTGAATATAGAAGGACATACGGTATGATAGGAACCTCAGTGCAAACTGCAAATCTAAGGGTGGGTTTTCTGTTGTTCTTTTTACACTAAATTGTGGTTTGCCACACTGCCATACTTGAATACCATGGCTGCATTGCCACTGCAGTTCTGTGTAGCACTAAGGCATTTGTGTGAAACTGCAATGTTAAAGTCAGCTATCTGAACAGTCCATATTAAACAACAGCTGCATTTTCTTCAAGTCCTGTTAATTTGGCATCAAATGGCAAATTTTACTAACCTACGATGGAGATGGGTGGGAGGTCTGGGAGGTTCATTTTGTTGTTCTTTGACAGGTTGCATTCTGTCTTCTCCTCGATTACCAGGTGAGAACTGGCAGCTCTGAGCAAACTGTAGCAGAGCAATAGGCTTAGGAAGAGGCTCTTAGTTTCCATCCTGGGGAGAAAAAATCCCACTGTTCATAAAAACCAAACCACAGTCAAAATCTGTGTGTAGAAGAGAGGTACCTGTGTGGTAGAAGAAAAGGAGATGAGTCTCAGCAATTCTGTCATGTTGAGCAGTTTTATCAACAGATCTTTGACAATTATTTGTTCCTGCTACTTTGACCTTGACACCTGGATACCTAGGATTGCAGTTGTCTCAGTGGGGGAACAAAAAAGATCTCTCAAAAATAATCCTCTAGAGAATCTTTTTTTCTTCTGATTCTTTTCTCAAAAGTTCCCCCCATTCTTCCCTCCCACCCAGGGAAAAAACCAAAAAAAAACCAAAAAAAACCCAAGAAGCTGAGAAGAGTTCTCCCCACTGACTTTAACAGTGTTGTTTATTGAACAACCAAGGGGAGAGAAATTTCTGCATTCACTTTTGGCTGACTCCGTCACATGGTGGTATTTTTCCCAGTTGTGTTTACAAATTTGTGCCATAAAATCTATAATAATAATAATAATAATAATAATAATAATAATAATAATAATAATAATAATAATAATAATAATAGCAATAAAAACAAATTATGTTTCCTATTACTGTTCTCTGTCTACAAACAAGTCATGAAGAAATATTTTATTATATCCTGGATGTGGCTGCTGTGATTGCATATTGATTCATAGCCATAATTCAAACAAATTATAAAAGCCTCAGGGCTGAAAGGCACTTACATGCCAAAGCATTTAGTACACAATTAATAATTTTTCAGATTAGCAATGTCTATAGGATTTGAGCATACTTCAAGAGAAACCTGCCCTTTGTTCAATCTGGCCATGTACCCTGGATGAAAGCCCCTGGCCCTGGCCAACCTCTGAGTGACTCTGTGCAGCAACACGGAGTACACAAACCCAGTTACTGTTCTGCTCTCATTTTCTTCTAGATTTATAATGCTGTTGAAGTTCAAAGTTAATGATTATTTCCATGTGCTGTAGTTTTATGATGTGTCAGAGTTATGGAACATTCCTTGTGGATGTTCTGCCAGTCTTCAGATTTATATGTAGCTTTTTGCTAGTGAAGAGCTACTAGCAGTATTAAAAAAAAAAAGCAGCGAAACCAAATAGTTCAAGAAATTATTCTAGTTGTGACAGTTTAATTAGTGGAGACAAAAGATGAAGAGCTTCTGCTTTTGAAGTAGAGCATTTCCACTCTGCTCGTATGGCATCACCTCGAGCATTGTGAGGAGTTTTGGGCACCATAAGAAGGACATAAAGAATTAGTGTCCAAAGAAGGAATGCAGAGATAGGCAGGAGGGATTACTGGGAACCGAGTGCTGCTGTCTCTGTATCTCCAATGGTATGCAGTTGGTAGAGCTCAAGGCTGTATGGAAGTTGAGACCCAAGCTGGATTAAAGTAGTGGCTGTGGATAGATGTATCCTTTAAATGATTTGATGAAAATTTTGTAATAAGCAATGGGAGGAGTCTTTAATTTGATTACAGATATGGTCTGGTATTAAAGGTGGAGGTTGGTGGCCCTGCTCGTTGCAGGGGGGTTGGAGATTCATGATCCTTGGGGTCCCTTCCAACCCTGGCCATTCTGTGATTCTGTGATATATGTAGGTTGCTCTGAAATTAATGCCTTCTATTTATTCATGGCAATTTCAACAAATACAAAGAGCACAACAGCGCTATTTGACAGAGCAAACTCTCAGCTACAAAGCAGTATTTTTCAACATAGTCACCACCATTAGCTCTGCACTCCTGTTAGTGATGAACAGCAGCCTGCGTACTGAGCTCTTCAAAATCCACACCAATAGAGGTCACCGTCACCACCGCTGACACGCACCAGATCACTGTGCTCACAACCACTGCTGGACTTCCATAAACATCCACAAAATGTTGATGAATGTCACTGGGCACTATTTTGCCAGCACGGAGGAATCACAGCATCACAGAATCACTAAGGTTGGAAAAGACCTATAAGATCATCCAGTCCAACCATCCACCTGTCACCAATGGTTCTCGCTAAGCCATATCCCTCAACACAACATCCAAACGTTCCTTGAACACCTCCAGGGTTGGTGACTCCACCACCTCCCTGGGCAGCCCATTCCAGTGCCTGACCACCCTTTCAGATAAGTAGTATTTCCTAATATCCAGCCTGAATCTTCCCTTGCAATTACACACCTTTGCTCCGCTCACACTGCCACGTCAGACACCATTTTGTCAGGCTGCCTCTCTGCTGCCATCTGTTGCATGGTAACAAAATGGAACAGGATATTGATGGGAAGGTTCAACCCCTACTGCCATCCCACCGACAGCAGCCTTTGACATTGTGGGCCAACATCATAAATTAGGAGGCATTACTTTCAGAGCAGCCCATGTCTTTTGATCACAGAATCTAGCAGATAACCCTGCTTGGGTGTTACATCTAACAGCACAGTGTGTTAGATGCATGCAAGCAGAGCTGATAGAAAGACAAAGTGAGTGTAAAGAGGAGTCAGAAGTGAAAATGAGATGAAGGTACTGGTAGGCTTGATACTCTTTTCCATCATGTCACAGAACTCATGCATATATTTTTTCTTTTTTTGGCATTACAGGAGAGTTTTTATTTTCCAATTTTGCTCATTAGTTTCCTAATTCTCCTTCTCGATCTCATTAGAGACTTCTTAAGGTAATCAAACTATTTTCCTTAATTTTGGCAAGCTGCACATCTGCTTTTCTATGAAGACTTTGTTTTAAAGGAATTTACTTTCCTAGCAGATTCGTAACAATTAAAAAATACATTCTTGCAGGGTTGCCATTCATTGATTTAATTAGACTACAACGTACTACAATATATTTAACGTGATTTTTTTTTTTTAGTTTACATGGAGTTAGTTTTGCAAGCAGAGAAATAATCACTGAACTTCAGCCACCATTCAGCAAATTATGTAAGTAAACAGTTAACATGTGAAGTGCCCTTTACTTTCCAAGGGAATGACAGAAGTACACATAAAACCAAAAACAAAGGAAACATTTAAAAGCATAAAACAAATGAATTTATTGAGTGCCATCAGAGATTGCGGTGCCCTTTTCTATGCCATTTCCTCTGTAATTTAGATTATACTACTGAGTATGTAAAGAATATATTTTATACTCACCCCAACCGTTAAGCCTCATTAGCATTCTTTTCAAATATAAATTAGCAAATGGCGTAGGATGCGAAAGAGCTTTTGTCTTTTCTAATCCATTTTATCTTGTGAGGTCGAATTAAAAGTCTTCATGAAAGAATCTGATTTCCTCAGTTGCACCCTGTAAACTCAACACTTCTGAGAGGAGCTTGTTTCCTGCCACAACTGATTCCACTCTGAGATTTATCCTCATCCAACAGCGGACTGAGCAGTTGGAGACTTTGATTGCCTTAAACACTGGAAGGGACTAGTTTAAATTCTCTTGTGACGTCTGACAGACTCAGACCAACTCATAAATAAACTGGGATCACTCTAAATAGCCTGTTGAAAACTGTTGCTTAGAAAAATGAAACGTTAAAATGGGCGAACAAAGGAATATGAAGTAAACTGAAAACTGTGTTACATCACTCAGTAACTCAAAAATCTTCACCTATGCTCTGCTCTGCTGCTCTTTCCATTTTGAATGGAATGAGGGAATGCAAGAAAAGACAACAACAAACAAACAACCAAACCAAATCCAAACCACAAGAATTAGCAGATTCCTTGAAAAATTTCAAGATTTTAAGATGGAGAATCTTTGAAGTATTTAGGAAAAAAAATGGAATGTAAACTACAACAAAATGACTGCACAGCTCCCCCTGATGTTTTGGTTGGTCATTTTATTACTACACAGCGCTATCCTGTCTCAGCCATCAGGTTTCAGTAGAAGAGTTGCAATGAGATTGTGTTGGGAGGGAAGGGAACGAATCCACCTGAGACAAATGGGAATCACCAGCACTGCAGGCAGGCCTCTGCTGGGAATGCTCTGCAGTACTAAGAGCAGATTTATTTGCAACTGACTATACAGAATGCAACCGCTGTGCTTTTTCAATACTTCAGAGGGCACTGTCAGCACCGAAAAACTCCTGAGTTAATTAAATACAAGCAATACCTGCTACTCGTCCTCAAACTACAAAAGAATCTGGAATAAACCAACACAAAGCTTTCCTCAGGTCAAACCTGAATTGCAGTGTGCTTGAGCTATTTCATTTGGTGTTGTGAGAATGGGCTATAAAAATCTTAATCTACCTCTCTTATTATTTCCAAGGTTCTGGTAAAGACAAATTTTCCTTTTTCACTGGAAAGCTCCAAGCAGGAAAAAAAAAAAGAAATTGTCACACATCTACCTTCGTTTTGCAATTGGAATATAGGAAAAGTTTCTCTAGTTTAGGAATAGCTGCTTAATGAAAATGTGGGCATGCAGTATGTTTATGTGCTTAACATATATTGAATTCTTGTCACTTCAGAGTGATTTCTAGCCCTTGTGTGTTTTGAGGTGAGACTGTAGAAGAATGAGAGTGAAAATTATGGCACACTTCTATTCCTCTCTAGTGCTCTGGTCTTTGAGTTTTTAGGGATCATGTGTCACACTTTTCAATAGCAACAGCCAAGGGCAAATACTTGAGCAAAACAACATAAAGCCAAGAAAGACTTAATAACATTGCTCCAGGAACAGAGATATAAGGCTACACGTTTTTCTCAGAGTTCTGATCTACTAATACTTTGCTTTGGGTACAACTTGGTAGTTGTGGTGCACTGATCAACCTGGAGGAGGACCAGTACGAGTTGTTTTACGTCCTGTGCTCCAGACTGAGGTTAAGGGATTCCCTGGGATTGACAGGAAAGTTCACTGTCTAAATGCCTTTCAATCTTCATCACTTGCATTGGCTCTGCTTGGTCTTGATGCTATTTAGGTGTCCAGCTGCTGAGAGATGCTTACTTAGATACGGTGTAAGTGAAAGTAAAGTTATAGAGAAATGGTAAAGGAAGCGCACTGTGGCAAATATTTTTGATGTGTTATCTTGAATGAAATGACAGCTGTTGGGAAAAGCTGTCAAGAAATTAGAAGTCTGAAACTGCCTTAACAAACATCATTTAATCTCCCACTCCAACAGAGAAATCTGTTTCAAGGACTTAACAGGACTTTGAAATTCCTAAAGATAAAACAAACGCACATACAAAACTCATACAAAAATATACAGAAAAAAAAAGTTCAAAAACCCAGCCAGCCAGTGAACCAAAAGTTTTACATGTTTGAGAAAGCAAATTTTTGGGCATTCCAAAGGAGTACCATTGCTTCTGTTTTCCAGAGAATAAAATCACTTCTGGATTGTTCATTGTTCCAGCCAGGTTTCGGACACACTTTCAACACTTTCACACACAACAAGACAAAATATCAACAACAAAACGACAGTGGAGTTGGAGATCATCTCTAGTTTACAATGACTTTGTGATTAATGATAATTCCAGACTTAAAAGTCCCTTAGAATGGGGGTTTGCCATTGCTGACACTGAGAATGATGATGTGCAGACAGAAAATGCTTGGGTGAAGATCTAAATCGGATCTAATATTAAAGGCTGATAATTAGAAAGAAATGCTTTTTTCCTCATTAAACTATAAATTAGTAATCTAGAATTTCCCAGATAAAGTCTCCAAGATCTATAGTAACCATCTGTGCATACAGGATAGATGTGAAATTTCCAGACAGCAGTGAATATAAGGGAAAGAATGGAGTAACTAACTGTAGCAGTTGT
This sequence comes from Phasianus colchicus, assembly GCF_987193195.1. Classification (NCBI taxonomy): domain Eukaryota; kingdom Metazoa; phylum Chordata; class Aves; order Galliformes; family Phasianidae; genus Phasianus; species Phasianus colchicus. The sequence continues at coordinate 1,843,864 of NC_143452.1, forward strand.
ATTGTAAAACTAATAATTAAGGAGAAGAAACCTGGAATTTTCAAAAGCAGCAAGAAGGTTAACAACAGAAGATTACAAAAGCAGAATATCTCATGACCTCATGAAAAATTATATCACAGCATAGAGGTACCACTAAGGGCAAGTAGAGATGTTTGACAGAGTCCCATTTTCAGAAACAAAAGAGAAAGGATAGCAAACTAAAACAGTGGACTTCAAGAAAGCATATTTCTATGAGTTAAGAAATGAGAGCTAAAATTCCACAAGAAAAATGTCCACAGTAAAAACAAAAACAAAAAATGGCAAACAAACAAAACCAAAATAAACGACTGAAAATAAGTTTCTGTCAGTTTATAAAATACTTTCAGCAACTTAAAATGGAAATAACTTCAAATGGATTATTGTAGGTAAGCTTAAAAATACCCTCAGTAAAGATTAGACCATAACAAAGTTCCTGCTGTTGCTTCTTAGTGGAGTTAATTCCATTTACTTCTTGAGCCGAGTATGGATATTTATTCAAATTTAGGTAACCTTTACACCTAAAATTAAGCTATATGTGCAGTTTGCACATATTAATTAATTGTTTCCTTAGAGCTACTTATGGTTTATTCAGAACTGCTCTTCACAAATATGTCGTAAACATCAAACCTTCCCTTCTGAGGAAAAGCAGCAAACCTTTTGTATTCTGTCTTTCAAGAGAAAGCAGACACAGCCCAGGCAGAGGAAAAGGAAAGTGTTCCATGTAGAATGGAGCTGAGCTGAGCTAAAAGACACCTATTAAATCTGTCACAAGTGCATCATCAAACACCTGCTCCTAACTGCTTTGTTAGAAGCAGCTTTATTAAATATATGCTGGTTGGTCAAAGTAACTATTTAATACTGCATTGAAAATAAGTTAGATTCTGAAAATGGGTAAATTGTGAAATTACGAAGATGCTCACTGGTGCCTTGTGTGGTTGAGTGCTCACCTTCTTCTTCCATATTTTTCACCCATAGTGTGCCACTTTTTAAAGACAACATGTGTGGAACCTGAGGAAAATGGCCTTGCACGTTTTGATGCAAAAGACAGAAGTATTCTGTTGTGACTCCAGTGCTTCTTGCAAGGCAAATCACTGAGACAAAATATGAAAGTATTCTGTTATGTTCTCAGTGCAGAGTTATTGAGGAAAACAAGACTATTCACCCACTAAAGCTGTATTGAAAGGTTTTAGAACTATTAGGGGTTGGACTCGATCTCTGGAGGTCCCTGCCAACTGCTATGATTCTGTGATTCTGTGATTCTGTGAAAAATAACAAAACCGAAGCAAATGAAAACAGCAACACTAATTTTAACAAAACAAACAAAATCAACCAACCAACGGAAGAAAAAGAAACAAAAACAGAGTTCTAGAAGTTAATTAGTAGTTACAAAGCTAGAAGAAAACGGAATCAAATGACTGAGAAGAAATATATGATGATCTTTTAGGAAAAAAACAACAAAGAAACAAACCTTAGAAAAACTGACACAAGTTTGGTCCCCTTGCTATCTTTGAAATAATGGGATTCCAAAGCTTTTTGGCTTGATTTTTTTTTGCAATTTAATTTAAATTTTTATCCTGGTAGACAGTTGATGCGATTTTAACCCTCTACCTCTTGAAACCAGAGAAACTAAAACAGAGGAATTTCTTGAAATAAGTCTAATACGCTTACCAGCACAAGTTGACCTCTTCATAGGTTCAAAACTAGGTAGATGCCTTTGACTGGGAAACTGTTCTATATGTCCCCCTTAATTTCTATATAGAAATTAAACCTTTTAATTTTCAGCCTGAATTTAGTGCTTGGTATGTATGTACATATCATTATCCTCCAGTGTTTAATTATCTCTTCTTCCTTTCTTTCTCAGCTACTAGAGAAAACTATGCAGTCCTTTGTCTTTATTTTATTACATCACCTGCATTTTAATCTCTGTGGTGCTATGGAATTCTATTCCTTATATCAACTTTGATGAGTCGTTTGCCATTGAGTCATAAAGTAATTTAAGCTGTTAAGGACTCACCGAGGTCTGTGGCCCTACCTCCTGCTCAAACCAGTGCCACTGTAGATTAAATTGACTGACAGCTCCTTCCCTTGAGACCTGAATATCTCTAAGGATGGAGTTCTCCAAATCTCTAATTGGATTGACTCCATGGGAAAATTCATTTTACTGCCTCCATTTAGCAGGAATGTTCAATGTTCCAAATGGTACCTGATGCCCCTTGCTGCCCAGTTTATCAGTTGTTCTTCCCAAGCTGGTATGACCAGCAAATCTGCTGAGCGTGCACCCTATCTCATTAAATAAATCATTAATAGAGATGCTAAGCAGTTCTGGCCTCAGTTTTGATCCTTGAGAGGCTCCAGTAGTAACTGGTCACGAGCTGAACTTCATACCCATGATCATGATCCTTTAAGTATATGCTCTGGATGATTCTCCACATCACTTATTTTCTGCTCATGTAGTCCTTACTTTACTGGCTTGGCCTGTTGGAAGACTATGGGAAATTGTGTAGAAGTCCTATTTGAATTGAGTGTATATAGTAGTATGCTGCCCTTTCCATTTATGCACGCATGCAGGCAGTCACATGTCCAGTCACTTCAGTAAAGAAGACAGTCAGCTTGGTCAGGCATGATTTGCCTTTATATATCCATCCTTGCTGCTCTCAATTACTTGGATTCAAGGAACATTTTCTCTACTGCCTTCCCAGGGACTGAGATCAGCCCAATTGACCTTTAGTTTCCTGGATCATCTTCTCACTCTTTTTGAAGATGAGTGTGATGTTTTCCTGTTTTCTAAGCATAAAGAATCTCCCCCAGTTGCCACAACCTTTTAAAGATGTCAGCAGGCAGCCTGATGCCCTGGGATGCACCCTGCCTCATCTCTCAGACGCCCAGCTGACCTAAATGCTCTTTGCATCCTTCTCTGCAGTGGGTAGTGATGCACTGACGCATTCCTGCAGGATTTGCCTCTGGGCTCAGGCAGCTGGGAGGCCACAAGGCAGACTGACCAGCGAAAGCTGAGGAAGACACTGAATACCTCAAATTTTTATGTATCCCTGCAACACAGAGAACTTGAGTTGCTCTTGATGAGGCCAAGGCCTCGCTTGGCAGTGCTGGGGCTGCCTCTGCAACTTCACAAATCCCAGACCCCAGCAAACAGTGAACCTTTGCAGATATCAAGTCAGGTTGGCCAATAGGGTCCCCTATCTCTTGGTGGGTGTCTCCAGTGACTGTTTCTCACCACTTCCTCTTGATGTGGACACTGGGCTGGGCCACAGACTCCTGGATGTCACCCAGTCTGCTACAACCCTCCTCCAGCGTCCCCACTGGTGATGCAGCACTTTAACCAGTGTGCACTTCCCAGAGGTACCAGCCACATACCACAACAATTTTCTGCCTAATTATCAGTAACCATTATAGCAAAATTACTGTTGTGGACTTGCTGCTCACACAGTCTGCGTGGGGCAAAGATGGAATTGAGCACAGTGGGTGTCCTTGTGCACACATCCATCTCCTTTGGCCCTAAGTGAAATACTGGTGTTAAAGGCTTTTTCCTGTGGGAAATACTGTATATGTTGTCCATCTGCCACTGGCCATAAACGGAAGCCCTCAAAATGCTCTGAGTTTTCTTGTTTTCTTCAGTACAATGAGATGTAGTAAAACAAATACTGCTGCATCGCCAGGAGATAAATTCTTTAGCTACTGCCAGCCCTATTGTTTGCACGGGCATTATCTTTGCAGAATTGTTCTTCACTAATTTGATGTACTTTTTTAATTGCAGTTGCCAACCTCAGCTGTTCTGGAAGCCATGAAATACTCTCAGACAGTGTTTAAAATAACACAAAGCATGCAGTTATGGTGCTCGTGTCTAAATATATCCTCAGTTTGTTTAAAAAAAAACAATCCATGTGCTGAGTATAAAAATGAACATGTCTGTAGCTGAAAAGCAAGCTTATTTTTCAGATTTAAAGCAAATTTAGTTCCAAGGTTTTGTTTTCTTTGTTTGTTTTCTTTTGATATTATGCTTAGGCAATATCCTGGGGCTGTTTTTATAGTTCTCCTTTAATACTTACTGCTATCAGCTCTGTTTCTTCTCCTGCCTATGTATTTTCCCTTAGTTTTTCCAGAAGTCCAGCGCAGCTCAGGGGTTACGTATGTTGCATATCTGCACCTGCAGCTTGGGGATTTCATTGGGCTGCCCAAAGTGCCACCAAGGTGGGCATGTCCTCCTGCTGCCCCTGCCATGCAGGACACCAACGCGCTCCCTGCTGTGGCCAGGTAGCAGCAAGAGCTCAATTTTCCCTTTTTATAAAATGGGTTTTGGTAAATCCTTATTTACCTGCAGAAAATAGTGCAATTCTTGATTTTTTTTTTTTTTAACCCAAGGAATGACTTGAACTCAAAGGGTAACAGTGTGATGGATCTGAATTTCTGCTTCGTTTCTTCTTAAATTGAAGAAAGGCTATGAAATGCTACTGAGTAAAGTCAGACTGGCATGCGGAGCTGGAGGGCTTCTCCCAGTTCATTATCATTCCTTTTGTTCTTCCTTCCAGACTCTTTTCTCCTGTTGTGGTTTCTTCCCCCCCTTCTTCCTTTCCAGGTATGAAGGTTCAGCAGAAGAGGCTCTGTCTTTTAGTAGTAGATGGCAGTCTTTCTCTACCATCACCACAATCAGTTTACTAAAACAAAATGCAAATGTTGTACAGAGACAAGTGTACTGGAGAGACATTTGAAGCTGTACGTTAAATTTCAGTGTGATTTTTAACTGAAAAGTTTTTCTGAAGTAATCGAACTCATTCTACCCTTCTTGCTTACCTACTCCTTTTATATCTATTTTCTGTTTTCTGGTTCTACCTTCTATTTCCCTTCATTTACTACAGTGATCCATGGTCTCCTGTTGCTTTTGACCCAGGGATTTCTTTTGCCTTTCATGCATATAGTTCTTTTTCATTTGTACTCCTTCATTGTTGCCCTAGCTGTTCTCATCAACCCCAGCTGGATATTCCTGAGGAGTGAAACAATGAAATTGAATGAGATGCTACAGTATGCAGGCCAAAGCTTGGCTGCAAAAAAAAAATCTGAATGTAAAGGCGTTTGGATATCAAATAATAAAAGAGGAAGAACTGGGTATATTGATCACAGCATGACCAAGGGTGACAATGTGGTGCAGCTGTGGAAAAAGCAAACGCAATCCTAGGATGTATTAAGAGAAGTGTTTGTAACAGAAATATGAAAGCACTTAATACTGTTTTGCGCAGGACACTGGTGTTCATTTAGAATATTGAGTTCCATGCTGGTCACCCATGTGGAGTAAAAATGCATTTAAGTTAGAATGGATACCACCAAAGAGTAATAAAGCGATTTAAAAATGTCATTGTTTGAGATACCGTGTGATCTAGCAGATGTCTTGTATGATACTGTCCTACACACCCCACTTCTTCATGTTCCACCTGACATTTAAGACAGAAGTGGCAGCTCCTTGCCAGAAAAACCCAGCACAGCCTTCCTTGAACACTTCAAACATAGCTGACCCCCCAAAAACCCGTGTTGTTTCTAGATCCTGAACGAGATTTGTCGTTCTCATGTTTATCACAGCTGTAAAATAAAATTACATTTGGCATCAGCGTGGGTGAGGATATGGAGGGCAGCCCCACTTCTGTGCCTGCAGGATGGGCCCTGGGGCACGGACTGGTGTTGGAGCAGGGCTGGAGCAGCTGGAGCCTGTGTGAAGCCCATGTGGGATCAGCTCAGGGTAGCACACAGCACTTCTTAACACTGTTATTACGCTCTCAAACTGAACAGTTTTAAGGGTGTTTTGAAGATTTTCAGCTCAGCCTCCTGTGCCATGAGTGCATCGTAGTAAAAGGTGAGAATCACTCTTAATGGCAGCTAGAATCCATTTCTCACTGGGGCTCAGAGATCAGCTGTGTTACGATAAGAAATGCAGAGTCTCACTTACGTAGAAGAAGGACTCGCACGCCGTATTTGTCGTAGCTCTCTATTCATGTCACTGCTCGTTCTCTCTGCTATTGCTCATTCAGAGCCTGCTGGCCCCGTGCACCCTGCCTGGATTTCACTGCTCAATTCGTACTTAAACCAACTGTTAATGATTATAGTAACATGTTGATCTGAATCGGTCCTATTTCAATTTCTAGGAACGGAATCCTTTGAACCCTTTCTTTTTCCTGTGACAAATTCTTTTGTTTTCATTCTTTTTTTTTTCTCCTGAGGGATGGCTGGATGACCAAGTAACTTCCTAATATTCTCCTAGCACAGCAGGAATTTAATTTATAAGTTACATTTCTTCCAACTGGCTTTCCAATTTCTTTCTTCATAGCTTTCCTATTCATTATCTAATTTTTCAGTAGAGTAAGAGGCAGTATTCCTTTACTGACCTTGCTGATGGCAAGTGATCCCCCTACAGTGCCCTATTTTTCTTAAACCAAGTTCTCTAAGTCCTATTCCAAAGGTTTTCTGGGATCTGTGTCAAACCAACACTATACAGTAGCTTTATTATCCATGTGGGCAATTATTAAGCTGTTCTGTGACTTACTGAAAATTTTCCCACCCAGCTGCCCCAGTTTAAGAGATATCACCTGCTTTAAAGTGGTTATCTCGCCCTTCAAAGAGGCCCTGATTCCACCAGGAAAGGGATGAAATCATGGGAGCATGGGGAGATGAGTGGGTGTGAGAGTGGATCAATCAATTGATGCACTGACTACAGAAGGAACTCCAGATTTCTGCCTTAACTGCTATGGGGGAAGGAGTGCTCAATGCTGAGAAATGTTCTGCTCATAAGCTAGGATGCTAAATACTTTGTGGCAAATTATTTAGCCTGGATGATTTCATAGTGTTGAGAGGATTTTCTCAATAACTACTGAAAGGTTAAGTGTGTTTTTAATTTCTGTATTTTTACCTTAATATCAAATACTTTTTTATTAAGAAAATAAAAAAAAAAAAGTTTCTCTTTTCCATATTGCTATTTTTGGCTTTAACTGAAGTGTATTCTCTCATGTAATAGTTGCATTGCAATGGGGGTTGTGGGCTTTTCTCCATTTGAAATATAATCTGCCTATCATAGACTAAAACTTTGCTTCCTGTTTGCGAGCAATTTTAATCTTCTTCTTTATTTTTAATAATATTAAAATATTCTATACTTCTAAAATTACTTTAAAGCAACTTTCTGGTTCTCGGTTAGTTTGAATGTCAGGAGCAAGGACTCTGCTTGAGAACGTTTTTTGCTTAGTGCTGGGACTCAGGTCATTTTATAACAATTCTCTAAGTGTTCTGGCCTGTCACTGTGTGTTCAACTGCATCTGGGTGTTTAATGCATCCAGGAGGTGCGTTTCTTCTGAGAAGAGAAAAGGGACAAAGTTACATATCTTTGAAGAATGGAGGAAAGCAGAAGCTGTCAAACTGTGGTTGCTCCTATGTTCACTTTCTAGAGAAACTGCTATGTGAAGTACTCATTCCCTTATTATATTCTAAGAGTTTTACATATTGTTTTGATCAAGAGATGTTTTTGACAAGTCCATCTATTCTTTTCCTATGCTATTTGAGAGGATGTACAGGTTTGGGCATGGGAGATTTCTCGTATTGTCTTACGTTTGTATACTGGAACAAATCAGTTTATGTTACTGCCAGTACATCTATGAAGTGATTACTTTTATTTTTAAGGGTCTAAGCTATGAGATACTTGATCCACTTCAGGCAGTGAATTAGCTTCAGGAATTGCTGGGGTAATTTCAGTTCCCCTGGTGGTGATGGCAAAGAAGTATCAGAGCAATTAATTAAATTATATCTGATAGTAAAAATGAAATAAAATAGCTCTCTGGCTTTTTGTTGATTAATTTTTGGACATTTGGTGAAAAATCAGAAGAGGTTCCTTTTGTGTAACATATGCATAGAAGCTGGGATATCTGGATTTTCCTTACACAACAGGTCAAGTTCATGTTATCGTGGCTGTGGTCTGTACAAGTAATGACTGTAGGAGCCATTGAACTTTGCTGCTATTTAAGGTAAATCAATTTGTTACAGTAATGTACCCTTTCAGAAATGAGTAAGTAGCATATAAGTCAAATTGCATTGCTTTTGTCTCTGTGTGCAGAAACCTGGCATCAGTGACTCGGACATAGTGTTCCACATGGAAGAAAGACATCGGAACGATCCTTGGTATCTACACCAGATCAATGAGAGTTCTGGACTGTCTCTACGAAATGCTGCAAGGCACAGCTTTTTAATTTTATTTTATTTAACAGAAGAAGGGAAATCCATGTGTGACCCAGAAGTGGTAAATAAGTATGAAGACAAATGGCGGGAATATGTATTAATTGATAAACTACACACAGGAAAACAATATGTGTTTTAAGAATGGAAAAAACTTATGGCCACACATCTAAAGAAAAACTAGCATCATACATTCAGATGGGGAAATTCTGTTTCAGGAAGCAGTGAATCGAAAGGTTTTAGGAGTTATGTTGGAAATCAGCTCCCATTGTAACACTGCTATCAAAAGTTCTGATGTAGCTCTTGAATGAGAAAACAGGGCTGACTTCAATAGGAGAGAATATTTATTTAACATTGGTATGACTATTACTGGAAGACACTCCATGAAGAACACTCATTGAGTGGAAGGAATTTGGATAAAACATAAAAATGATCAAAGGAATGGAAAAGTACATCTGAAAAGAGCTCTTGAAGTTCAATCTATTTAATATCAAAGAGAAACTGTAAATGTCTCCATCACTGAACCTACTTGGTAGAACTGGGGGGAGGGAGTGATAGTAGACTTTTCAAGCAAAGCAGCAAAGATATATTGAGATTAAATCATAAGAAGAAGTCAGAACTAAAAAATAAAGATCTTGACTATTCTGGTTCATTAGTAATTATACTTTAAAATGACCATCCAAAGGCTGAAACCTTTCTTTCCTTTTTTTCTTCTTCTTTTCTTTTTCACTACAAAGACTTGAAACAATGAATTTTCTTTATTTTTAAACTAGGAAATGCAAATTGTAAGCAAAACTACTGCTCGTTACGTCATTGTCTGTATTGCTGCAGTAACGTACAGTTAGACCTTCATTTTAATTTATCATTTTGTAAGTGTCTGAATCTGTGCCAGGATTGTGTTCAGCTCAGATGTGTGAGGGGTGCACTTCTCTCTGAGTAATCCTGGAGAGAAAGATGTTGTGTTGTTGCACTCCCACACTTTGGTTTTCCAACCATACTGACCTATTACTTATTTGGAAAGGTGTTGTCTCAAAATGTTTTTTAAGTCTTGACATCCCTAAAACCCCCTTAACTCTAGGAAAATTGATCATATTCATTTTGAGCATCAGGCTTTGAGTCAAACACACTGAAGCAGCCCATTCCTGAGTGCTACGGAATGTACACTGAGAAAACAAGCTAAAGAAGCTTTGAAATTCAGCATGGAAAAGACAAAATGCTGAGAATGAATCCCCAAACAGCATTCATGTATCCATTAATTACAGTGTTGGTTCTTTTTCTACGCATTGTGTTCCCTCAAATGCAGTCTGTATTGCTTTCAGATCATTTGCACAGAGCTGCTTCTACACCACTTAGTGTAAGAAGGATAGGATATAAGCTGCTGCAGGCCCAGAGTGGTTCAGGCTCAGAAAGGTGTCAGTCCACATTCTTTCTAAATTTCCAAAATTGGTTACAGGTGTCAGCTGCATTCAGCTACAGCAGAGCTGCCACCGTGTTTTATCAAATCTCACAGTTGATGATTTCAGTTTCGGATGCTTCCTTTCAGTGCAATTTGTCACCTTTAACCACTTTATTATTTTTTTTTTTAAAGGCAGATCTATTACTGCCAGCTCCAAGCACGTCTTGTTACCAGCTGGCTGCAAAGAGCCTGAAGGGCTCTGCCCAGAATGAACATTCTTGCTGCCATCAGCAGCTCCTGTACCCACAGCCTGCCTGGAGCATGGCTCCATCTGTCAGCAGTGCTTGATGCTGTGCAGGGAATGCATCAGTGCTGGACACATGGCAGAGCCCATTGTAGGAGTTTGCTCTGCAGGAATGAGCAATAAGTTTAAGTGGGTACACTCAGATATTTGAAAATGGAATACTTGTATTGATGCGGTGAAAGCATGCTTAATGTTTTGCTGAATGGTGAGAAGGGTTGTGTTAAACACACTGGAAATTATTGTTTAAATGCTATTAATAATAGAATGGCTTCCTTAATACTTATGGATTGAGAATGATTTTCTGAGATGTTTTTCACATTGGAGATGCACAGAGGGGTGAATGAAAGAGATGCCAGAGCTGGGCATTTCTCATTACTGCCTTCTGCTTCCTTAGAACTTAATTCATATTACGTATGTTTAAATCAAATCAGACTTTAACTCACACCCCCCAAATAAAGAAAGATTGAAAAGAAAGTGTGATTTGAAAAATAGACGCAAATGCAAGAAGTCAGTGGTTTTTCCCATTGACACATTTCTTAAACAGCAAATTTAAGATGTAGCAAGGAAAAAAAGCAATGCAATAACTTTTCTGTGCAATATGCATTCAACACGAGGATATATGCTTAATTAACAAGGTGTTAATTATATCAACAAAGTTTTCAGTAGATCTTCACCTTGCAGTGTACTGAGAACTCATTTATGCATATGGCTTTACATGAGTCTCAGTATATGAGTTTTGGCACTCATAAAAGGTCAAAGGAAATATTAACAATAAAAGCCTACACTGAAGTTGGCATTTTTTCCTCAATTTTCAAAGTGTGGAGGTTTTTTTTCCACATACAAGAATTGTGATTCTTTTCTCTTGTATCTTCCCTAGGTGTGATTATTTCCCCCTTTTTACAGTTGGGGTGCAACACTTGCAAAAGCTTTCTGAGCCTGTTTCAGAATAGAAGAAAAAAACAGGCTGCATAAAGCAGATGTATAGGGAAGTACAACTTCAATGTATGGAAACCCAAACAAGAGACATGATTTAAAAAACAGAAAATAGAAACTAACCAAACCAAACACAACAGAACAACCAAAGGAAGCATACCTTACAGCCTCAAGATTGCTTTTTGGGAAAGAAGATGAAAACAGCTGTCCAGAATTTGGTATGGGGATTCAAGTTATCCAAATAAGATACAGGCTCCAATCTCTCTATGTATTTAACGTCAAACTCTCCAATCAAATGCATCCAAAGATTTCATCCTACCTCAATCAGAATTGTTTCTGATATTAAGATGGTCCAGAAAATATGAAAATGCTGGTGAAGAAGCAAACTCATTTCTGAATGTGATAAGGTACCACTTCCATCGTGTGACTGAGCCAAAAGAACAGGGAGCTGTGCAGTGCACGGGGGGAAATAAAAGGGGAGAGGGGAGTGAGGAACACAAACACAAACATCTCTCTCACACACACACAATAAAATCTACCAGGGACAGCAGTAAGAAATGCATCCATTTAGGGAAGTTACAAATGCAGTGAAATGAACAAATGAAGTCGCTGTAAAAATCAGCAGAAGTGCTCCGAATGAGAACAGAGACTGGGAGAAAAATGCTGACAAATTGCTGCAAATGGCAACTGTAAATTATCACTGAATTCAAGTACGTAAAGCAATTACTGCTTGCTTAATTCACCTAAAATTATATATGAACGTCATGCATATTGATGGTGGATTTGCCACTTGAATATGTTTAATATAAAATGACTTTTAAGGACATATTTTAGAGCAAATCAGAAAAGAAATTGCAGTCCGTAGTGTGAAGAGAAACATGACCAGCCCCCGGAATAAAATCTAAACCCTGTAAATCATTCAGGAATTATAAAAGCTCCAGGAAGATAAAGATCTACATTTTATACAGTGAATTTCTTTACGTTGGAGGGCAAAAGTTAAAAGCCTAGCCAACTACTTCAAGCAATAGAAAAGCACATAGGAGCTTTACTTTGTTAACACAAAAACCACAGAACTATGGCACATAGAGATGAGATAGCATTGAAAATAATTATTTGCAGAGAAAACATAGGTAAGTGTAAACTGAACTGAAAAGCAAAACTTGCACCAAAACTCAAGCCCCATATATGTCAAACAGAATCAAAGCGCTCCGAATCCCAGGCAGTGCTGAAAAGAAGAGTTGGAAAGCGAGCACAGAACGGGAGCCGAGAAACGCAAAAGAGCAAAGAGGTAAAATAGTAAAATAATCTTAAAACTTCACCGCTCTCCACACCACAAAGTTAGATTTGTGCGACAGATCAGAACGCAAAGGAAGACAAATCTCCTCGGTGCCACGTAGCAGTGAGATGTGATCATTTCCATCCAAGTAACGCAGTGGCAGTCAGTGCCCTGCCGAAGAGGTTAAATATTTTGGTCCTACTGAAATAGCAAGCTGTTATTCTATTTATCAGGCTCTAACAGAAACCAAAACAGCTGGTCTCCCTTGTTCTTCTGAACTGCAGAGAATATAGTCAAAGCTTTGGAGCTGTTTTCAGTCCCCTTTGACTCCTCAGCAGCCTGCTTTTAAATACCACCTCCTCCCAGAGCAGTTCAGAAGTGCTTCCTATGTATTAGCTGACAAAATTATAACTATGGCGAACGTCCTTTTCTACTTCAGTTTTTGCTTCTTCTCCGTCATTTTCTTTCTCTCTCTCTCTTTTTTTTTTTTTTACATTTCCTTTCTAACTGTTGCTCTGAAAAAATCTGGCGTCATCTCCTCTTTTTCTTTTCCTTCCCAATTGAAAACCAGGGGGAAGGTCCTGTCGCAGCAGTCTTCCAGCAGAGAGGTTTGCAGCTGATGGCAGCAGTTGAATGGCAGCTAGGGGTTATTCTGTCACCCAGGTAGGAAAAGGTGTGCGATGGGAACAACCAGAAAGACCTCTTGTGGGAATCCTGCTCCTCAGTCCCTGCTCAGGGCCCGTTCTTGCAAGGCTCTGTGTCTGGCAGCTCCGTTCTCTGGAGGGATCGCTGCAATTGCAGTGTATGTGCAGGAGCAGATCTGCAGCAGATGCCTAAGAGCAATAGCAGCGGTGTTTTAAGACCCGCTGCAATGAGATAATTATAGCTGGAGCAACAAAAGGCAGAGACCTAGAGGAGGAAAGGTGGTTTGTGTTGTTGTGTTTTAAAATGGACTGACTGCTCGTACAAAAACCAGATGGCTTCACCAGCACAGGGACACTGTGTTTGAAATAAATCACGTCCCTTTATAATTTCAGGGTCCGATAGTACATTTCATACAATACCTTACAACTCTACATTTTAATGGAATATTAATACTTTTTGCTGGCTGTTTTACAGCCATGTGTGTGTCATGTGTGCCACGAGGTGGGTTTTTTTTAATACCTACTTGGCTGAGCTCTATGCTGCAGGAATAATTGCTTGTGAAGCTGCTTGGCCGCTGCTGCAGCGTAGGGCACCAATTGTTTCGGACTGGAGTAAGTGACAAAGTGTCAGTGGTTTCTATGTAAACCAAAGGATCCAATTTGATTTAACAGCTTATGAAGGTTTATATGAAAAAGATGATGGGTGGAGGGCAGGCCCTGTTATGGAACAGAACTGTGTCCCCTTTGTCTCCCTGTGTGATTGACACGCTCTGTATGCAGGCAGCCTTTCAGTGTTCCCTCAGGATCTCATAATACAGCCAGAATTACTCTTGGATAGGAAAAATATCTCCTTTGGCAGCCTGGCATTTGCTTCTTTTTTTTTTCTTCCTTGATATGTAGCATTAAGCATGGTTGTTTCATTGAGCAAGAAGGCGCTGAGACAACATAGGCCAAGGGTGCAATGTGAGCTTATGAAATTGTAAGCATTTGCATCAATCATGGGGAGATGGCACATGCTGGTTTGGTGTGGGAACAGCTTCACACAGCCCATCTATTGGAAAACTTTGTACAAGTCAGCAGGTTGGAAAAACTCTTGTATGATTGCAACCCTTTATTTGCTAGGTTTAAAACACTGCAGTCTCATGTTTCAGCTGGCTATCTGTCACCAGCAGCATGGGATGTATATTAATGTATATCCCACATCAGGCTACTTGTTTTCTAAGGATCTTGACAATCTGTTAAAGTGAGTGAGGCTATTTAAACACTTAAAAGTGACTGGGTCATCTTATTTTGCAAAGACAGATGTCGGAGCAGTTGTTAAGTCCTATGGCAACAATTCTAGATTTACATGGGGATGATTAGAGCCAGAGATTAAAATCTGAATAAATACCAGCTTTTCACAGAAAATGTATATGAGCATTTAATGTCACTATAAAAATGCAGCACAGAGGGCCCTCACTGTTAGCAGCACGCTGATAGCACTGCTGTAGCCTTTCAGCATTTAAATTGAATCCCAAGGTGGGAAGAGAGGGGTGAGGGGGAGCTGCTTTTAACATCTTTTTGCTTCAAACTGAATGACTTTATAAATCAAGAAAAACCTTCTGCATCCAAGATGTCTCTCTTGGAAGAGGAGCTGATGAAATGTGTTTTCCTATGCTTTGCCCTGGTATTGTCAAACTGAACTCTCTAAATGTTTTCAGAGGAGTAGTAGTTAAGAAATCAGTACTTATATATAAAAAAAAGAATAGGGGAGGCAGCCCTGCCTTGCTTTTACAACATAATATTAATGCTTTTTACTAAAACTGTGCTGCTTCAATATGGCAGTAATAATTCCTGTCACATTTTTTCCCCCTAAGTTTTCTTTTATTTGTTGCTGGTGGTTGTTTTTCTTTTAAAATGTGAAAACAGCTACTTGTGGCCAAGCTTTGGTGGTTTGCAAGTCAGTGGAGTCAGACAAGCAGTCAGCCAGCCAATAGATAGCCAGTTGTTTGTCCAAGCTGGTGTGGGATGGCATGCTTTGCATATGTGAGGCAATCTCATACACATAGGTTGTTCTGCTTGCAATCCTTTGAACATCAAATGCAAAGTTGGGTTCCCCACTTTGGATTGGAAATGTGTATAGGTATCTTTACATTACTTTCGTGACATCAATCTAGGACAGTAAGTCCAGTTTGAACGTTGCTTAGCTGCTTTTACAGCAAAAGAATAAAAGGTTTTCAGAAGCCATTGTGTTTGGCATTACAATATTAGCAAAATGAAATTGCAGGACGTTTGAAAATGATTCTGTTCCCACTAAAGCAAATGCATGTTGCACAGTCTCCGCTTTTCCAAAAAGCATCCACAGTATTAGCTTGTGATGGAGCACTTAGGGAGCAGCTCCATCAGTACCTGCACAAAGCAGAAATGAGCCCAGTGACCAAAAACCAAGCAGAAGTGTCATCGATGAGGAACCAGAATGAGCCTGACGTGCTTGAGGAGTGACATTTGAGATGAAGGCAATGAGCAAGTGTGTGGTGTGGTTACGAGTAGCTCTGGGGAGAAGCCTGGAACAGCAGGAGGAAGACAGGCTGACAGGGACACAACGTATTGCTGGAGCTTTTGAAAGGACAGACAGATGTTTTCCTTCATCCTTCCCTACTCATCTCGTTTCAGCGCTGTTGGGTGATGAATAAGAAGTGACACAGTGGTGGAACTGATTGAATTTCACCAGTCGGGCCGTTCTCAGTTGTTAAAGTTGACAAATGAAAAATGGCAAAAGCGACCAAATGTTTCCAGAAGAAACAGCTTCAATTAAGACTTTATACTGATATCTGCAGGGGGAATCTACAGTATAAACAATTCCCTTTCTTTTGAAAACGCTGTTCTTGTTTTCCCATTTCAAAACTCCAGAATGCCCTGATTTTTTTATTCATTTGAATTGAAAAAGAACACTGTCTAAACTTTCCCTGTAGTAAAACTGTTTTTCAGACCCTGCTGTTACCTGAATTACAGCATAATTCTTTTCTCAGATTCTCTTCCAGCCTTGAGGCACCAAATTTACATCTCCTTTCTAGACAAGTTCATTTTCTCCTTTTAAACAGAAAGAAATCCCAGGGATCTGTTTGTGTTGCTTTGGAATAAAGCTCAGCTGTCACTCTGCAGAATGGTTTAGATTGTCAGATATGATGCAGGGATGCTGGTTTGCATTCACAATACCAACCACGCAGCCCTGGGAAAAACCTGGGCAGTGGGGATTGCATTTGTGTGCCCCTTCCTCTGTTTGTGTCTGTTTTGGCTCTGTTGGATCACAATCAGCATTTTATTCTCTCCCTGTCTGACTTATGTTTTCTACTGTTGAAAGTTTCAAGACAAATATATATATATATTTTCCTTTCCTTTTCTTTTTTCTTTCTCTCTTCTTTCCATAGTTGGATTTTCTTTCTCTCCTCCTGTACTATCACATGAACGTAATTTCCTATGACATTTACTTTTCAACACATTTTTCTCCCCAACTTTTTCCCTTTCTCCTTGACTCTCCAGAGTTGCTATTTACTTCCAAGGCTCAGTGACTGTACCAAGAAGACTGCCTGCTGTGACAGTAACACTGGCAGGTAATCTGAGCATATTTGGTGGAAGGACAATCTGAAGGGAGAAATACAGAACTGACATGAATAGGGCTATTTGGAATTGCTGCCCATCTCCAAGAGAAGAAATAAATTTGTCTTAGGGGAGCACTGCACTGTAAGGGTGGGAAGAGCTACTTAGGGAAAATCAGATGTCTGACTTTCTGTACTCTGAAACACTTTGAAGCTTTTCAAATTGATTTAAGTCAAAGACATGTCTAATCAAACATATTCTGGTTAGAAACTTGTTTTTCAGATACGTTGATCTGGGAATGCAAATAGCTGGCAACTAGCAAAAATATACAATCTTTGAATAGAAATAGTGGAAATCTGCAGACTTTGCAACTGGTATTTTAATAAGGGGACAGGCAAATAAAACCTTATCGATGCATGACAAAATAATTATAATTATCAACATTCTGAAAAGTGGAGTAACGATGTACCTGAAATATCAGGATGGGACGAAGTCAGAACAGCAAAATCAGCCATCGAGGAGGTCCTTTGCAGAAGGATCTCTAAGCAGCACTTCTCATTCACTTAAACATGAGGTCCTGATCCCTGAAAGTGGACTATTTTGTTTTCTGATCTAGTTCTTATAGTTTCTGTGTGAATGGATGCGACAGAAACACGAGAAATAACACTGCAGGCACAGCTAGCTTTGCAAAAAGGAATGCAGGTTAGGATGGTGTAATTGGGGTACCTCCCCCTGCAACGTCTGCAGAGTTGCACTGATTTAAAATTAGAGTTCCTCCTGTAGTAAGCAATGAAGAAGACAGGTGTATTGGGAGGGCACTTGAGAAGCCGTAGCCTTTGCAGGAGCCATATGTGAAATGATGCTTACTAGGGAAAAAAATATGAACTATGCTTTTAAGTAAACTTGTATGAATAGTTTCAGAACATTTTGGCAAATAAATACTGTATCTATTCCTAGGAATGCATTATCCTTAGGCTGAGGGGTCTGATTTTTCATAGTTTATCCTCAAAGCTGAGAAATCAAAGAATATAATTTCAGTGGAAGCAGTCAGAATGGGTAACATCACACAGTTAAAGGTTTGGGCTAGTTTTATTTCTGTGTTTATGCCATATAAAGAAACAGCATTAGAAGTCTGTAATGTTCCTCCACTGATGCCATGGTCATTACTACCACGAATTCAGTCATTTCCTTCTCATTTCTATGAAGTTAATAACGCAGTTTATCTTTCACCTTCCTGACCTAAAGTCTTCCAGCCAGATTTCACCTGATTGCTTTACTTGTCATGTCTTTCCCAGTTTACTCCCCGACATGCCTAAGCTGAGATACAATTTTTGCTTTGCAATTTAAATGCTTTATTCTTCAGAGGAAATTAATATGGGGAGTATATTGGTCACAGAAATACTGAAAATGTCAAAACATTCAGATTGGAAGAATATTGGACGCTAGGTATTGATTGAAGAGCGTATAAATAAATCCATACCATCTCTCACTGTGTTCATTTGATAATGGTGTTTACCTATTGAGTTAATCCTACCCTTTTTGTGTCATATTTAATCCGAAAGGGGTTTAAGTGAGAAGTAAATATTTCAAATTTGTTTTATAAACGCATTCATCTTGTTTCTGCTTTTATTGAAACCAGTGGGAAAGCTCTCAAGCATGTGGCCTGAGTTAAAATATAGCTTACTTGCCTGATGAATGGAGGCTACATGCTGCATTCACAGCAGTGCAGCAAGAGGAGAGCAGGTAGAGCTCTCATTTGGGACAACATGGGGATCAAAGAGACAACAGTGAAATAAACGTAAAGCTAGCAGATAGATATTAATTACTGCCAGTAATGTTCTGTGGTTAGGGTACTGGTTATGTCTGTTTCGGGTCTTACACGCTTTTAGGATTGAAATTTGAGCTGTAAAAGTTGTGGGAAAAGGGCTTTTCCTTGCAGGTTGGAGTATCTGCTGTATTTCTGCTCATTGCATAACACACAGTGCATCACTGTGCCTCAAAGCATCGAGTGCAGAACTGTGTACAATATATTCCACGTACAAATGAGGTTTAGAAAGCGCTTCACTTCCTACATTAATTCCTTGCATTTTAAATTGGATACTCTAGTGATATTCATGACCAACTCCAGGTAAGGAAGAACAGTATTTTAAATAAAGGCCTAATTTATGTTCATAGACTTGTTTGAGTTACAGTCACAACGCTCGTCACATTTTAGCAACTTGGTGTGCACTGAAGGGTGTATTTAAGCATTAAACCAGGCTGTAACATTAGTGCCTTGGAACCTCTGAAACTCATTTTAATTGTCCTACTGCATCTTCTAACTAAACACAGAAAATGATTTTAAGTACCCCAGAGCATTCAGTAACAGTTCCTCATTTATCTCTGCTGCAACAGCATTTCGTATCAAACAGTTCTCAGCAGTTCTACTCTGCTTTCAGAATAAATCCAATTTGTGTTTTGTTACAGAGGAATATGAAAGGAAGGAAAAAACCCCAAAGGCGCCTTTACCACAAACTCTTCTTGTTTCTCCCTTTACAATTTAAAGCTTGAAGCTACTTTAAATTAATTATTGATCTAACTGCACCACAAAAAAATTATCTGAACTTGCCATCATCTGCCAACAAACAGAACTAAGTTTGTTGGGACCTTGGTGGAATTTGTTGTAAATCATAAAGCTTCTGCCTGAGATACACAAAACTGTGCACATACAAAACTGAGCAGTACATTTGAAGACACATTCACTAAATTCTTCAAATATTCATAACTCCTACCTTGTTGTTTTCTCTATGAGAAAGGCAACTGACATCTGGTCCTTGTTAATGCCATCAGTGTGCTTACAGGGTTCAGAATTCTATGCGTACCATAAAACATCTTGTATAAATCTGGACCATATATGCTGTATAACATTTATAAATAAGAGTTGCTGGTTCTGGAAGAGGGCAACAGCTCAAAAAAAAAACCAAAAAACAAAAAACAACCAACCAAACAAAAAACCCCAACCAAAAAAAACCCCAACCAAACAAACAAGAAAAAGATCCCAACAGCAAACAATCCAGCATTCAATGAAATCAGTCCTGATACGGACAATGAAGGTTTAACTCTGAGTTCACTTCTTTTCACCCAAAAATACAGAGTTTGAGGCCAATAAAAGTCAAAACTGAGCACACTAAAGCACACTGTGTACCAAACTGTCCCATTTCTGAGGACAAAATGATAATTTGAAAAAAGGAAAGAAAATACTATTTTGCACATAAAGGACAGTTGCAGTTGTTGTTTTCATTTCACTTATTCTCTCTATTTCAGTATACTCACTTTTTGTTTCACAAAACTGGTGAACACTCATTACTCCACATATTCCCACTGCCTCACGCTATTACTTTCAAAGTAGATGATGTATTTCTATATGTACATAAATATAAGCAGAGTGTTTAAACCACAGATCTCTCTGGTCTCTGTATTTTCATTTTGGATTGCTAAGCAACTCTGTAATGCATGGAGAGTTCTGGAGCTACGTCTTCCTAAAGTATTTCATGCTAATTTAGAAAAAGAACACGAAAGTTTAAATGTATGGCAAAATTATGAATAAAAAGAAAACATCCACTCAGATAACAAAACTTTTACTCACCTCAGCCATGTAGCCAAGGAGAATGCACTTCCAGCCAGATTTGAAAATCATAGCTGGAGCACTGTATGTTGACCGGCATTTCTGGCTTTTCTCATTGCAGATTTTACTGCGAGTCAAGTGAAATTAATCTTGCTAAATCCTTTGATTTATCTGGGGCTTCTTAAGCTCTCTTAAGCTTAAGGTCTTAAGCCCCTCTTTATCTTAAAAATAAGCTGATGATAAAGAGGAGATAACTGTGAAAGAGCAGCTGCAGCACTGAGGCATCCTGGCATTGCTGTTGTGCCTGAGGGCAGCAAGGACAGCATGATCTGCTGAATAAATTTTGTTTAGCTACATTAGAAATTAACCTCCCAAACTGTTTACTACGTACCTTTCTTACAGGTCTTCAGCTGTCTGTATTTGTAATGCTCTGGTTCTGCTTCCTTTTCATATAAATCAGAAGTTTACTTTCAATCAGTGAATTAAAGATGTGAGAGGTCTTGCTTATATTGGATATTCAAAACACGTTGGCAGGGGCGGTACTTTAAAAGGGTTATAATTTTTTTCCCTCCCTCTCCAATGAAAATGTCAAATAGGACTGGCGTTGTCAATTCACAGGGTCCTTTGTATGTTGAAAATAAGCATTTGTACATCAGGTATGCAGGATGTAGAAGACCCAGAATGCAATTCTAGAGGAGCAGTAACACTGCAGTGTAGTTGTCGTACAGCTACATTGGTGCAGCTGTGTCCCACTGCTTGTGTGTCTTGTGCCTTTGGTATTGGCACCTATTGCAAATTGAAAGCAAAGGCCTAAAAGCTTTATTTCGTATTCTTTTCCTAGCAGGTTATGTCTACAGCCCTATTGTGAGAGGTAGTCTGTTGGTTTGCTACCTTCTTTTTTGTAGATATGAAGGGGAATGCGTGATGGGGGAGAAACGCCGATGAGCTCTGGGAGATTGCAGAGTGGGCAAACATCCCTTGGTGGTCCCTCTGCTCAGTTCCCTTGACAGAAGATTTTGCTTCTGCCCCGGGCTCTCCTGCCAAGGATGATGGTGGCTGATAGTCCATTTGCAGCTGCTGGTCTGGGCCTGCCTTTCTTTTGAACCCTTCAGTAGTTTAGAAACCTCTTTCTTCCCCAGCAGAAGATCATTTCCTTCCTTCCCAGCCCAGGCCCCTCACTGATCCTACAAGTGCTCCACCAGCTCACTCAGGAATCATAGGACCACAAGTGGCTAACAGAAGAGGAGGGGGAGTGGAGGATCCTGGTTCCATCTATTCTCCTTTTTCCATTCCTGATGTAGGGAAGAACCACATTGGTTCTGAAGACAGAGAGAAGATGGAGCAGGGATGCAGCAGGGTTAAGCATAACAAAAGAGGGTCTGACTGAGTCATGTAGGGCAGCAGGGTGAAGCAGAAAGCTGCCATAGTGAATAGTGTGATTGTATGCTTACCTCGTATCACAAACTTGTGCAGCCAGCACCATGCACTGCTGTGGTGTTGGCACATTCTCTATTGCTGCACTGAAAGCACTGTGTGCTCTAACTTGTGCTGGACCTGTCCTGAGCCTTGGCTGTGCCTGAGTGCTGCTGGCCCTGACTATCAGACTCTTCTGCTTGGGAGCATGGGAAGAGCCCACAGCATCTCGTACAATCTGACTTGCCAGGCATTCTGCTTGATGAGCCATACCTGTAGAAAATACAGGTATGGACATTCATATAGGGGCTGTACAACTTTCTCCCTCCCCTTCCTCTTTCATCTCCCAACTCTGCATGAGTCAAGGACTGGGAGGAGACCCTGTTCTTCACAGCTACCAAATGGATGTGGTATTGGTGAGAAAGAAGAGGCTGATGCTGGAACAAGGCAAGGATGAGGTTTGGAGTTAAAGAATCCAAACAATTTCCTCTTACCTACTGGCTTGGGATAGGACATTTTGGTGAAATGCGTCCTGTCCTTCAAGACCTGCTTGGTTGAAGTTCCTTCTACTTCTGTAGTGGTGCCCAGAGTAATTTCTCCTCTTGCCCTTCTGCAGATCTGCCTCTCTAAAATGTAGGGTATTAATTTGAGGGGAAATATTTATTAAGCAATTACTAAGCACAAATAAGCATTGTGCAGACTTAGGAAAAAAAAAAATCCTTCTCTTTGGTTGATTCTTATTTTTTGCTAGAGGCATGACAGCAGTGCTGGGCATTGCACACAGAGGGCTGTGCTTTCTCACAGTTCAGAATGTACCAGTCACAGGCTGTGAAAGCATGTCCCTTCTTGCTTCGTGCAGGGATTGATCTACATATATAAGCAATCTATTTGCTCAAGTTTTAGATGAGTGTTTTGGAACAACCTCAGTTGTAATTGTCCAGAACAAAGAATAGTTAATACTAGATTTACACTTCATCTGAGCTTTAGTTTTGAAATGTAACCATGTAAAATCCTTATTTCACTTTTAAAGGGAAGCCATACAATCTGTCTCCCTTTTCTGTATTTTCCTGGCTTTTTGGTTTTGTTTCAGTTTATCTGGTTTGCATCAGGCTGAACCTGGCCTAACATATGGCCAGCATATACCCTTGCCAGAAGCAGCTGGAGGCTCCTCACATTTGCCTGAAACCTCTGATTATTTCAGCTTCCTCTGGCAGTAATTATACCAGGAATTTTCCCTAGGGAAGTTGGTAATTTATTCATCAAACAAGCCTCTTCAGTTGTATAGTAGAAGAAAAATAAGCAGAGAAAGACACAGACATGTTGTTGTAACTGAGACTATTTTAAGTAAAACCTCAATTTTACTTTTTCATTCTGACTGCATAAGATAACATCTTTATTCTCTCCACAAGCTATATATTATTCTGTTGTCCCTTATTACAAAATGCAAAGATATTTCTCTAATAGCCTAGAAATAAAAATATTTTGCACTTAGGCCCTGATCTTCAAGTGACTGAAGTTCATACATCCAAACAAAGTTATGCCAGCTGTAACTTTTGATGTGAAAGGAGTTTGTAGCTAGTATAGAAACTCCTAATAATTTTGAAAAGCCTCTTTGCAAATAAGCACAGAGGAACGAGTTTGTAACATGAAAAGGTGTTGTCTTCCTCCCCTTCCTCCCCCCCAAGATGGCCTGATTAACTTCACAGCCCCTTCAAAATCTGGCTCTTGCAATTGTTCTTATTTAAAGACTAAAAGGAAAGCTCTTTATGGCCCAAATGACCCTATATTGCCTTCCTCTTTCAAACATTTCTGTTAGTATTTACCATCTTTGTCTGGCTTTTTTTTTAATTTGAAAGAGTTCACTAGAATAAAAAATACCCTAATAAAACATGTATTGAGAGACTCGCTAAAAATTATGCTTTGTGAAAGCAAGATATTGCAAAGGAGACTTCTATGTCTTTAAACACATATGGCAATCCATTTCAGCACTGTTGGAAATATCCAAATAATTTATCAGGATAGCATCTCTGATAAAGCAAGTTTTATTTGCAATTGCAATGGCGGGCGTTCTGCAAGCAGGAGAGCAAGCAGAAAACAGCGTTACCTCTTTTATGCCCTATTACTCGATGCTTATCTCTTCCTCCCCTGGTTCCTCATTGGCTGAGTACTTCAGGTTCACAATCTTCCTGATGCTCAGCTAAACATATGGACACTGGATAAATATCAATTTTTGCTAACTAAGCATATTAGTTAACTTCTCACATTTGCTCATTCAACACTCGGTCATTGTTTCTGGGCATATGCTCGGCCTTGCATAGAGATAAGCTTGGAAGGAGGATAGAGAGGAGTATCCTGATGCCTGCCTGTTGCATCCCAACCTACTCACAGAGCAAGGCAATCCAAACTTGTGTGGAGGCCCTGCCTGCTTTGATGTTTGTTAAGTCTGTTTTTCTTTTTCTGAGGGTCTCTTATGCAAAGAGAATAGCCCTACAGTATGCTTTCTAGTCCATAATACTATACCTATACTATTTGGAACCCTTAAAACTATTGCAGTTTTGCAAGCAAGAATTAATCACATAATTCAGCAACTATATTTCTAAAGTATGTTAGTAACATAGATGGTATTTCTACATTTTCACAACAGCTATTTCTAAGGACAAGTTACAAAATACAAACATTGTGCTCTACTTCTTCAGATCAATCCCCCCTTTTCAATATCTAATGCAGAAATATTCCATTCCTACAGCACCCACTATATTTCCTACTGGGGACACTGTGCATACAAGTACGTTCTCAAAGCTGTAGAAGAAAAATCTTTTCCTTCTGTCCTTTCTTCTCTCCTTCCTTTCTCTTCCCTCCTTCCCTTCCTTCTTCTTCTCTTCCTTCCTCCCTCCCTTCCTTTCTTTCTTTATTTTCAGAATAAGTTCTACTTTCACAAGCTGGTGTTTGTATCAGTTCAGCTGCCCAATTCTAGAATTGGACACTCATCACTCACCTTCTGCAAGGTGGAAGAACCTCAGTTGTGTGAAGGTACAAATGCATTCCTTGAAACTAAGGTGTCTGATGGGTATGTCTGTGTATTTGTCAAACAGACAAATATACCTGGAATTTTTATTCAGCATCCAATGCAGCACGTTGTCATGGCACTGTACATGAGAGCAGACATGTCCACAGGCCCATGTGTCTTTTTGTGTCTGCCCTATGACTGCACTGCCCCAGTGCAGAGGAGGTAATTCCAGACTTTTGTTTGTCCAGTTGGAACTCTTCCTAGAAACACACCTGTCCTTGGTGGAGGCCAAAGATGTCTGATATTTTCTCTGCTAACTGAGATCAAGCAGCTGGCAGATCCTAATGATGCTCACTGCACCAGAATGCCAGCAGGATAAAATGAATTGTGGAAAGGAGTAATGCTTGAAGCACTGTAAAATGGTTGTGTGATTGGGTAAATAATATGGGCAGATCAGGCTACACAGCTCAGGGACTTCTCCTGCACCTTGCAGAGCTTCAAGTGCAACAAACAAAGTTCAGTGACTACAGCTCCTCTCTATTTACCATATTCCTACTTTTTTTACCCTGGGGATTAAGAGTTATTTTTTAACTCCCTAATCATTTAGTAATTTACCTTACATCAATTTTCTATTAATAGAATATCACATTCTGTGATCACAGTCTGTGAGCTGTCCCTCTGAACCAAAAAATTAATAGATTCATTACCACAAGGGCTCTTTGAATATAACTTGCTTCTCTGGACACCAAGCTGATTTTAAGTATTATTTATAACTAGTGTCAGACATAAAATCACATTCATTTAGTAAAAAATATTACATATGAAAAATGAATGCTTGGTTTCTTTTGTGTGTATGGAAAAAATGCTAGCCACAGCCAAGCAATTAGGATGCTTGTGGGGCTGCTAACAGATCCTCCCTCAGTGCTTTGTTGGGAATTGGGAAAAACAAAAAAGTCTCACCCGAGCTTTGTACAGGCCAGCTTGAATGATCAAACCATTGAACTGTGAAGCATATTGTTTTTCTTTCCGTAAATGAATAGAAACCATAACATTCATATGATAGATTTCATTGAATGGAGCTTTCTCAGTTTTGCTGAGCAGAAGAATTAAAGATAATATTCTTCTCTTTTTGTTTAGGACAGGGTGTATTCTGGTCTGGAATGTCATCGGCAAAAATCTGGGAGTAATGCACAGGAACTTAAAAATTTCAGATGAGAAGGGATGGGTGCATGGGCACAGCTTGCTCCCTGGTTTGGGGCAGCTCTGATTATTTTCACAATATTTTATCTAAGTGAAGTTTAACAGTCAAAACCTTGGTAAAGTGTTCTCTGATGAAATGTGATGTTTTCCACATGACTACATAACAGCACACAGCTTTTTGTGCTGCACTGTGCCTTATCTGCGTAGTGTTTGATGGACTGAATCATTTTTCATCATCTCTTCCTGCTCAAAGAATACACATATGTTTTGTGCTCTTCTAATTATGGCAGTTTGTCAATGGTTTCTTGGATCAGTTCAGCCCAATTCCCCCCTGACCCAGGAGAGGGGGAAGGAAAAAAAGGGAAAAGGTAAACAGATGGGCCTAAAAAGAAAACAGTGGCAACGAGCTAAGGGAGAAAACTGATTTACTAAATACGATAGTGGGATGTGAGACAACACAATATAATACAATATAATTGGAACTGAAGCTAATAAATCAAATAAAATGAGAGAGCGTGTCCAAAACAGAAGGCCTCTAATGCTGAAGGCGACACGGCTAGGGAGCACACATGCAGAGATGAGCAGTAAAAGAAGGATCAATCTTGTGACTAATGAGCAGTTTGTCTTTCCTTCCAAATAGAAATGGAAATGGAGCAATGAAGTCTTCCAGCATTTGTACTTCTTCTTCTCTTCTGAGAAACGTATACCCAGAGCTATCAATAATCCATGGAACTGGAACATTAAATCTTTAACTCCCAGCTCATTATGTGATGTTCTGATATCACAGAATCATAGATACGCAAGTTGGAAACTACCTGCAAGATCATCTAGTCCAACCGCCCTCCCACTACTATTGCTACCACAAGCACTAAGCCAGATCTGCAGCTCCTCATCCAGGTGCCTCTTGAACACTGCCAGGGACGGCGACTCCACCACCTCCCTGTGCAGCCATTCCAGTGCCTGACCACAGTCTGAGAGAAAAAGTTCTTCCTCGTGTCTAACCTACACCTCCTCTGGTACAACTTGTGGCCTTTTCCTCAGGTCCTGTTTGTGGCCTGGGTGAAGGGGCCAAACCCCTCCTCACCACAGCCTCCCTTCAGGAAGTTGTAGAGTGCAGTGAGGTCTCCTCTCTGCCTGCTCCTCTCCAGACTGAACAATCCCAGCTCCCTCAGCCGCTCCTCATAAGGCCTGTGCTCCAGACCCCTCACCAGTTTCGTTGCCCTTCTCTGGACACGCTCCAGGGCCTCAATGTCTTTCCTGTAGTGAGGGGCCCCAAACTGGACACAGTACTCGAGGTGCGGCCTCACCAGAGCTGAGTACAGGGGACGATCACCTCCCTGCTCCTGCTGGCCGCGCCATTTCTAGTGCAGGCCGGGATGCCGTTGGCCCTAACGGCCACCTGGGCACACTGCTGGCTCATGTGCAGCCGAGCATCAACCGACACCCCCAGGTCCCTTTCCTCTCCACACTCATCCAGCCACTCAGCCCCAAGCCTGTAGCGCTGCTTGTTGTGGCCGAAGTGCAGGACCCGGCTCTTGGCCCCATTCACCTCAGCCCAGTGATCCAGCTTCTCTAGATCCCTCTGAAGGGCCTCCCTACCCTCAGGCAGATCAACACTACCTCCCACCTTGGTGTCAGCTGCAAACTTACTGAGGGTACACTCAATCCCCTCATCTAGGTCATCAATAAAGATATTAAAGAAGATAGGCCCCAGTACCAACCCCTGGGGGACACCACTTGTAACGGGTCTCAGCTGGACTTAGCTCCATTAACCATCATTCATCATTCATTGGGCATGGCCCTCCAGCCAGTTCCTCACCCAAAGAAGAGTATTACCTGTCCAGGCCAGGAACACTGATAACAAGAATCACAAAACCGTGACACAAGTACTTTTGTTTAGCATCAAACTATATTCAGTTTGCTTTTTTAACCTACTATTATTAGTACTACCAACCAACCAACCCTGATGGTTGCTTTGTGCTGAGATGGTTCTTACACCAGCTCCTGTTGAGGAACAGATGAGTCTCAAGGACTATGTTTTCTATCAGTTCTGCTGGGAATTCTATTTCTTAAAATAATACCTCTTTGCATCATGTTACAGTGAGTGGAGAGCCTGGTTAATGTCGCTGAAAGGAATGAAAGACTTCACATCTTAGTTCCTGCACTTGTACATATCATTAAATCTACATGATACTTTTGTTCTTCATCAGTATACTTCTGCATCTGTTTATTAGTCTAAAATGTATACAACTTCTTAGAAATATAACTTATATCACAGAGTTACTGTTCCTCCTTCTTAAGTCTGTGACAGATTTCCCATTTCTAGGCATATGACTCAAGTGCTATAAGATTTTTTTGTTGTTTTGTTATGTTGTTTTGTTTGAAGCATGTTTCACCCCAGTAGCACCACTATTTCTGTGGGAAAATATGAATGAAGAACAGATCAGTTTTTGAAGATATTTAGTTTTGTAAAGAGCTTACATACAAATGTATACAACCAAACTATATGAAGGTAGAATTTCCTTAAAATTGGAGAATTTGATTATTTCCATTTATTTTCTCTCTGATTTTTTGTTAGATCACAACAGATTCAGTACAGCTTTGTTAATGTCTGGCTAAATAAGGAGGCCATAAATATGGAAGGCTATGTCTTGGCCAGGCAATATTCCCCACGTATGAGAGATTTAGTCAATAGTTGAGTTTCTTGGTTCTCCTTTGTCTATACATTTCATATGGAACTGATTCTTGGGTGTCTCACACAAGTGTGATGAGAATAGCATGCTTTGTCTGCTGCCTCAAAAACATGGCTTGTGGTTACCCTCGCCAAAGACACTCTTTAAACTCTTCGGTAAGAATTTTATCATTCTGGAGATGAGAGGTCAGCTTCTGAATGCCTGACTGAAATTTCCTAGCTTTGAGTATGGTGTCTACAGGAGTGTTGCAGACTCTATCGTCTCTATCAGGAAGCTTTTAAAGCTAAGGAAGTAGAAATATTTAGGATTCATTCCAAAGTTGTAGTCCTCATGGATAAAATTAATGTAGCTAAATGCTGATATCAGTGTCCAAGCTAATCAATCATCCCATAATCCTTTTACAGTCAAAAAGTGGAAAATTGCCATTAGAGTATCTCTTGCTAAAAGGAACATCTGACACAAATCAGATGACTCACACCTTGGAAAGAAAAAGATGTATTGGATAAAAAGATGTATTTGCAGATGTCTAGAAGGATCTGCAAATCAAAAAAAAAAAAATATTGCACAGACTGCTTGCTTGCAATGAACAATTCAAATATTTCAAATAATGCACAAAGCTACAGAAGGAGTATGTTTGTTGGAACATATATAGTAAGCACTCAGACAGTGGAACTTCCATGTTAACTTCTTGATCATGGTCTATAGCTACCTCTGTATTTCCAGGGTCCAGAACAGTGTTTGCTCTATTATTTTATTCTTTAAATTGAAAAGAATATTCATGCCTTTGGACTGAGTTTCATAAGGCTAAATTGATCAAGGTCTATAGAAAAGCAGAAATACTTGAAAAGTGCTATGGAAGGAGAACCCTATTACCTTTTTTGGTGGACTACCTGTAACAGTACCAGGCCTTGATATCCTCTTAGAACCAGGAGGGACAGATTCTGGTGTTTGAAACTCCACTGTGGGGAGGGCTTCCCTTCCTGATAGTACATTAAACTCTTTCAGTTGACTTCTAGATGAGAGGTGGCAACTCCTTGTAACTTGTCAGTTTGAATTGGTAGATTCTGACTCGGAGAGGATGGCTTCATCACAAAAGTCTGGTGAGTCTTTGAGAAACATTTCTTACACTAAGAATACTCTTTGTTTTCCTATTTTTGTTCGTTGCAAAGAAGTCAATGCTTTATTGTTGCTCTCTTAATAAGTGGCATATTTTTTTTTTCTAATTTCTCCTTCCTTAAGGGCTTGATTTTGTTAAATGCTGCAGTGCTTTGTCTAGGTTGCCTCTTTATCCTCATGTGGATGTAGGTTTTCACTTACCATATAAGGCCCATAGAGCCCACCACCATTTCCATGTGAAACGAAGTGGTTTTTTTATGCGTGTGCTTTTAAATTTTACTAGAAGCAGGGGTTTACAAAAAAATCCAAGAATGCATGGGAGTTGCTTTCCATGCTAGAATAATTATATTGGTTGTACTGCAGTTGTGAACTGCACATGGAGGTTGGGGTAGGAATTATTTCCTGGTATTTAAGGAATTCTTGGCTTTTGGGTAGGTAAGTTCTTTCTGACTGAAACTCAGGATAATTAGAAATGCAAATTGAGCAAGAAAACTATGGTATTCCTCATCTGACAGAGAGGCAGCTAGGTCCAGATCATATGGCAGAATGTACAAAAGGTAAATCAGTCATTCTGGTTTGCTAAATGTGAAGCAGAGAGAGAACTGAGATGTCCAGAGTTGTCTAGATATCTCAGAAAACAGATATGCAAAAAATATTATATGCACAATTATATGCAAAATATGCACAAAGTATTATTAGCAGGTCAAAGGATAGTTCTTCCCCTGTACTCAGCACTGGTGAGGCAGCACCTGGCACACTGTTCCTAGCTCTGGGCTCCCCAGTGCAAGAGAGGCATGGACGTACTGGAGAGAGCTCTTTGCAGGGCCATAAAGATCCTGAAGACACTGGAGCACCTCTGCTGTGAGGTACTGAGTGAGCATGAGTTCTTCAGCCTGGAGAAGATTCAGAGAGATCTTATCCATACCTATAAATGGCTGAGCGGAGGGAGCAGAGAAGATAGAGCCAGGCTCTTTTCAGTGGTGCCTAGTGCTGGGACTGGAGGTACTGGGCACAAACTGGAACATAAGAGATTCCTTCTGAATATCAGGAAACACTTTTTCACTGTTGACTACATAGTGAATATTCCTGGAAATATCCAAAAGCTGTATGGACATGGCTCTGGGTGGCCCTGCTTGAACAGAGGTGTTAGACCAGATGATCTCCAGCCATCCTTTCCATCTTAAACATTCCATGATTCTGTTGAAGTAGAAGGCAGTGCAAGCTCTGAACAGAAGGTGGTAGATAGAAGTAATCACACTTGCTTGCGACTGGGCAAGCAATATGAAGTAAGTCTAGGATAAGAGTCATTTAAAATTTTTGTATTATCTCTTACTGCTCTGGTCATCAACCTGTGAGAAAAGGGAAAAGAATATCCCTGCCTACTCAGATGTCCAGAGATGTCTGAACAGAATCCGAATAAAATAAGCCTCAATTTGATTCATGATTGCAAAGCAATTACAGTTGGTTGTTAGTAGTGGTATTTCTAGTTCATTGTTCTCTTTTCTAGATACAGAGATAATGACTTTGCTCCAGTCAGCCAATAACATTAACAAATCATTCCTAGTGACAGATAGTGCTGAAGACAGAGTTTGTTTTCACCTGGAAAATAATGGACTTTGCTGTGGTTTGAGAGGTGGGCCCATGCCAGCCTCATGAAGATCAACAAGGCCAAGTGAAAGGTCCTGCACCTGGGTTGGGGCAATCTCAAGCACAGATACAGGTTGGGCGGAGAAGGACTTGAGAGCAGCCCTGAGTAGAAGGATTTTAGAATGTCAGTTGATTCAACATGAGGCGGCAGTGTGCGCTTGCAGCCCAGAAGGCCAAACGTACCCTGGGCCTCATCAAGAGAAGTGTGAGCAGCAGGTGGAGGGAGGTGATTCTGCCCCTCTGCTCTGCTCTTGTGAGCCTCACCTGGAGCACAGTGTCCAGTTCTGGGGCCCCCAACACAAGAAGGACATGGAGCTGTGGGAGCAGGTCCAGAGGAGGGCCATGGGGATATCAGAGGGCTGGAGCACCTCCTCTACAAGGACAGGCTGAGAGAGCTGGGGCTCTGCACCTGGAGAAGGCTCCCAGGAGACCTTACAGCAACCTTCCAGTACCTGAATGGTCCTACAGAAAAGCTGGGGAGGGACTTTTTGTAAGGGCAGGTAGTGACAGGACAAGGAAAAATGGTTTTAAACTGGAACAGGGTAGATTTAGACTAGATTTCAGGATGAATTTCTTTACCGTGAGAGAGGTGAGGTGCGTGTTTGCCCAGTGAGGTTGTGGATATGCCATCCCTGGAAACATTCAAGGTCAGAATGGGGCTGTGTGCAACCTGATCTAGAGGGAGGTGTCCCTGCCTATAGCAGGGGGTTGGAACGAGGTGATCCTAAATGTCTCTTCCAATCCAAACCCCTCTATGATTTTATGATTCAGAAGGATCTTTGTCACTTTCTGCTAGTCCTGCTGATAGTGAGGTGTGTTGCCTTCATGGATTCACACAAAATTGTGATGCTCTGGAAGTGGGCTGTAGTAGGATATGTATGGAAGAGGTGGGTATGCAGTTTAAAATTAATGTCTTATTCTTACATTTTTCTTCTCTGAAGTTATTTTCTAGTTATTTTTTTGTTTGCTAGAATAATCTTTATAATAATCTTTAGTAAGTTTACATGGTGATTAATTTTGTTGTCCCTGACAAAACTTGGGTGCCTTAGATTTCTTGAAAATGAGTAATATAAAGAAAGCGATGATAAAGACAAATACTTGAAACCAGAGGATACTTAAATCTCTGAATATACAACTTGTTTCCCAGGTTGAGGTATTGCATTGTCGATTGTTCAGAGAGCCCTTGCTGTAATAGTAAATGACATCCTTTTGAAGAGAACATCTACAGTTCTTCGTTGATCTGCAAGGGTTCAGTCATGATTTACTGCCTCTTTTCAACTATTTCATAATAGGAGATTCTCAAATATTTAATGTAAGAAGTATTCTGCAAGACCTTTGTTTTGGAATTGGTCCCAGCTTTAGAAGACTAATGGGACACATCCTGCTAGTTACAGATATTTGTTTTCTCGAAAAATCTCTTAGCCAATAGCCAAGCAGCTAGAAAATGCTGTCATTTTCAGAATGCCTGAATGAATGTGATTTGTGAGTTAGAACCAGCTTAATATGTTTCAAGTGTAGGTAGGAATAGGTCTTCAACTGTGCCAAAGATTGGACATGTTTCTTGCATTTTTGCTGGTTATGCTGAGAGGAGATCTTATCACTTGCTGAGCTTACACTGCTGAAAGTTAGAGAAAAAAAAGCATCTTTAAACAGTTAAGCTGTATGCATTTGTTAGGGGTAACTGGTAATAACATGGAACCCCGCTGTAACATATTGACAGAAAATACACATTGTTTTGATCTGAGTTCCGTATCAGACTAGTTTGTTCATTCCTTGGTGAACCGAATTAGGCTCTTACAAGCCCCAAGAGCTTTCATGTATAATTTGATTTTTTTTTTTTTTTGTAAACCTTTGTATCGTGTAGCATAAAAAATGTTTCTCATGATTATGTAGCATAAAGCAGCAGCAGCTTATTTGTAAATGCTTTCCATATCTTGAATGGAACTAGTTTTCATTGTGTATGTTTCATACTAAGAAAAAAGGAGATAAGTCTTTTGCTATTGTCAACTCTTTTCATCTGGACTGGCCAAATCACAGTTTTGGTCAGCTGAATTCTCACTATAACACTGTTTATCAACCTTACTCTCTGGGAATTAGGTGCTGTTTTGAAAAAGGACTTTATTATGCTTTTTTGAAACAATTCAGATGATTTAACTGAGTACATATTTAGTCCTGTCATAATTTTCTTATGAAATAATGCTGGGAATATTAGTAATGAATGCAATGTAAGAAGGAAAAGAGGAGTATTGCACAGAAGATGGTTCCAGGAAGGTAGAATTGAACACTGGAACGGCTTAGTGACTTGTGGTTTTTGGGATGGGAGTTGCATGTTTGAATTGTAAATGCTGTGCATTTGAGGAAGAATACAACAATTCTCTATTGCTGCTGCTACTTTTATGGGAAGCAGTAAAACAGAATTATGCTTACCCTAATTACAGGATTACCAAAAACACATGGGATTGAGCGTTCCTTCTTTCCTTACTCATTCTTTTATTTCTGACAAAATGTGACATTAGTAATTTTTCTTTATCTTCTTCCTTTTAGTTTGTTTCTTGGGTTAGACTTCAAGGAGCACTTAGCATAATCTGGTATTGCTATTACAGTACAATTTTTTCTTCCTTCTAGCTCCAAGCACCTTATTCCCTTTTCTTGTGCCACTTGCTAGTGCCAGCCCTGCCTGGCAGCACAGGGACTTGTGCCAAACAAAGAGAAGGAGAACAGAGTAGCTTAGATAGGAAAACCTTTTCCCTATGGAATTGTTGATGCATATGGCTTCAAGTGGTAGTGGACTCCTAACCTCATAGTCTTACTGCCTTCTTCTCATTTTCACTCTTTTGGATGTGTCAGAGAAGGACAGATAGGAGACAAAATGGGAAGAAAGAAAGAAGAAAAGGAATTATGGAAGGGGATTCCCTTGTTGGATAGGCAAATTTATTTATCTTGCCAGCCAACATTAGGACTTGTGAGGGTATGGGATAGTTCAGGAGTACTATCCTCTCGTTAATAGGAATGGGGACTACAGATAACACGTGGTACATCTAGAAGCTAGGCAGGCCTGCAGGGTGGACTCCTCTGCACAAAGTGGCACTTTCAGAGCAGAAGACCAGTGTGTGACAACAGAATGAAGAGCAAAAATTCCTTGTTCCTGGTCTTGCTCTGAAGACGATGAATGAGGATCTAGCAGGGAAATTTACTGGGGACTTTTTCACAAAATGAATCATTTTGATGAATTTGAGTATTCAGCTGAAAGTCTTTTGTAGAGATATATTGCTTATTTCAACAAGAGTAGAGGTTTGCCAGCAAAACAGAAGATGCAAATTTTGGTGCCCAGGGCTTTTGGCTGAGGATGCAAGGTGCCACTGTTCAAGTCCTGGCTCAGAAAGTGTTTGTGAGATGAGAAGCTTGAATCTGAGTTTGCACTACAGTAGAGTGAACCATGGGATGAAATGTGCAGTTTTCTACAAAACACTCCAACTCTTTGGTGTCAAAGCTTATTTTATTGAGTAGCAGAAACTTCTTGTTTTGCAGATTTTTAGTCTTCTGCTTTTAGTTTCTCTATAATATGAACTTTGGAAGTGCTGTTCAGTACATTTTGTTGGTTTCTCAGCTTTCAAAAAGCAGAGGGTGCTGGGTGCTCTGGCTTGGGTGTTTGGTTTGTTTCAAGATGCTCAAATATTCCACATATTTTCTATAGTGTATTTTTGCCTCCAATGAATCTTTTCTGATGTTTCTGAAAAAGATTAGGGAAGAATGTAGTTAATACATTTAGTTTGCATTCACTAAAGCATTAGTTTATATGAAATTAATCTGTGTCAGAAGTACTTTCTGATGTAATTACTAAACAAGTTTCCACAGTAATTGTAACCTCTGTGAAATCAGGAAGCGTTTTAGCTTTGATGTTTATTTGATATGTATCAAATAAAGACTTTATTGGTGTGTCACTTTTTTATTGTACTTGGCACTGCAGTTATCATCTGCTTTCAAGTATCTATGGAAGTTTTTCAATTTAATAAAGACCAGAATTTCAACAATTAAACTTTGCTCTTTTTCTAGCTGAAAAGAAAAACTTTGAGGAAGAACTGTCTTTTTTTTTTTTTTTTTCCTGTGGGGATGTATTTTTTTTTATATTTTTTGCACGTGTTTGTTTTGTTTTTTATTTTGTATTCTTTACCACTTTGAAAATCAGAAGTGATTAATTGATGCATAATAGTTGGTAATTTCACAGTGATCAATGAAGGCCTAATTGAACAGACACAAGTAGTGCCTGTGAATTACAGTATGAAATGAGTGTAATTGGTTAACAGATCCATGTGCAAAAAGTACGAGAAGTCCACTGAACAATAAGGACTGAGTACTCTGGCTTCCTATTAGAACTCACATTCTAGTAGGAAGCCATTCTGTTTCAGCCTGTTCCTGATTTGGAGGGGAAATGCTGAAATGTTTTGCTTTGTGTCTCATAAAACTACAGTATTAAGGAAGTTCCACAATTGTTGGCTGAAAGGCTGTGACTTCATGCTTCCATGAGCATCAGCCTCAAACTGGCAGAGACCTAGGACTTATTGCTCCCTATTAGGGTTCTGGTATCCTACTTTCAAATGAACAAAAACTAAATTGAAAAACATCATAAAACAACGGTTCCAGGATGAGTGTCTGGAGGTCCATCACTTCATCTTCCCTCAAAAGAACTGCAAATCAGTGAATAAACTTTCTAATCATCTCCATCTGCACCTGCCCTCCCCTGTTCTTCTGTAAGGAGATGGAATAAGTTCTGTTTCTTGTATTAATATCTCTGTATTATGTTTTCATATTAATTATTTTGAATATCTCTGTTGTGAGATGACAAAATTGAAATCTTGTCCTGATTTCACATGAGATAACTTTCTTCATAGTGGCTGGTATGGTGCCGTGTTTTGGATTTAGGAGAAAAACAGTGTTGATAACACAGCAGTGTTTTAGGTGATGCTGAGCAGTGTTTTCACAGAGTCAAGAACTTCACTGCTTCTCTTGCTGCCCTGCCAGCAAGGAGGCTGAGCGTGCCCAAGGAGCTGGGAGGAACACAACCATGACAGCTGACACAGACTTGCCAAAGAGACATCCCATATATGATCATATGGAATATATGATATCCCATATGATGATATGGCGACAGGCTGAGCAGCAGCAGTTGGGGGAGTTGGCTGGGGGCTGCTGCTGGGGACTGACTGGGCACTGGTCAGCAAGTGTTGAGTAATTGCATTGTGCATCACTCTTTTTGTGTATTACTTATTGTTACTATTACTATTTTCCCTTCATTTTCTGTTCTATTAAGCTGTCTTTGTCTCAGCCCATGATTTTTGCCTTTTTTCCAATTCTTTCCCCTGTCCCATCCCACTGTGATGGGAATTAGCAAACAGTGGTGTGGTGCTGAGCTGAGGAGGAGATGAGGTTCACCTGAAGCCTTGTCTTCTTCTGTCTCAACAAGTCCAGGTCCATCAGTGTCCTCTTATAGCCCGGGTGCTCCAGTGTCCTGAGCATCTTTGGTGGCCCTCTGCTAAGCTCCAGTTTGTCCAGATCTGTGGACAAACAGATACTGTGGATCCCATGTCTGTCTTGGTATTCTGCATGTAGTCCGATGAGTTTTGATTTGCGTGAAGACTAAAGGGAGTACTGAAAGGAGATGATTGCTTCCCTCAGTCTCCTGGCTGTTCTCCTTGTTCATACAACCCAGGCTGTCTTTCATCTTTGCTGTCAAGCTGTCTTGCTCATGTTCAGATTTCTGTCTGCCAACAACTTGAGGGCTTTTCCAGCAATGCTGTTACCCAGCTAGTCAGTGCCCAGCCTGTGTCACTGCAAAGGACTGTTCCTTCCCCAGCAAAGAACTTTGCATTTTTCTGGACCAAATTTCACAAAGTTCTTCTCCACTTTTCCAGTGTGTCTAAATCTCTCTGGATGGCACTGTGCCCTTTAGGGTACTGTCATCTGTAACAAGTGTTCTGTTGCTTCCTCCAAGTCACTGATAAAGGCTCCAAAAGAGGTTCCTGCAGTACCCTACTTGTTATTGGCCTTCAACTGGAGCATGTCATAGTGGAAATGCTAAGTCATGGCTTGATTGAGCACCTGGTAGGAAGACAGGGCCAACTGAAGGGAGCTCAGGTGCAAGCAATGCACCTGAATCACCAGAAGGGTTGGAGCCAGGATCCATCCCTTCCCAGACCTCATTTAACGGTTGGTAATGCTGGTAGGTTTTTTTTGTTTGTTTGTTTTTGTTTGGGTTTTTTGTTTGTTTGTTTGTTTTAGTTGGAGATCCTTGTCTACCTGAGAACCTTACAGGCCTTCTGAAGGTAAGCAGTTTCTTTCCCTTATTTCTATATCCACTGCTGTTGTGTCTGAGCAGATCCTTACTTGCTGTGGCTTGGGACCTTGCTGCTCTGCTGTCTTGTTGTGCTTTCCATCACATTACAGTGTCATAGAATCACCAAAGTTGGGAAAGATCTCCAAGGTAATTCATTCCAACTGTCTGCCAACTGCAAATATTTCCCTACTAAACTGTGCCCTCAGTCCACTACCTAAACATTTCTTGAACACTTCCAGGGGCGGTTACTCCACAACCTCCCTGGGCAGCCCATTCCAGCTCCTGACCACTCTTTTGGAGGAGAAATTTTTCCTAATGTCCAACCTGAGATGTCCCACTGAGCTCTACCCAGCTATTCCAGCTTTCCAAACAGCCAGATCATAATGTCCTAAAAAATATTGTAGTAGAAAGCATTCCCTGCTCTTGTCATCCATAAAAATGAACCTCCTGAGTGTAAGTAGTTAGAGAAGATAGCCCTCTGTGCTATAATAGTCTTTGGCTATTTAAAGGCATCAGTAATGGTACGTATGCTTGTGGCTTTTGCTAGAAATGCTGAGTTTTGAGATCTTTTCCTCTTTACAACGGTAAGGTGAAAGTCAGTAGTGAAGTTAGTCTAGATGATGCTCAGCTAGGTGGAGTGCTACTAGCATACGGATCTCAGTACGCTTGCCAGTGTACCCTCTATGTGGAGGGAAGGAAGCTTACAAATTCCTGTTGCAGTTTAAGTTTATTTGCTTAGCAAATAGATAGTTGTCCCTCCTCGACAAAATTAAAGCAGCCTTCAAGCTAAATGACCATATGTTTCCATGTGCACTGTCTTCCTGTCATCTCTCTAGATGGAGCTAACAAAAGCAGTTTGGCCAAGGAAACTCATCAAAATATGTTTTGGTCATAGTTATTCTGATTAGAATTGTAATTTGAACTTATATTGGCCCAATCTCCTCCCTTTGAAGCTGAGATTTATAACACTGGTATCAAGGAGACCTACCAAAAAGTGCTAGAGAAAATATAGAGAAATCACCTCTCTCACTCAGCCTAGCAGAGCATGCAGAGCTCTGTGCTAACAGCAGCATGCACAGAGAAGCTTTTCTGCTGGTACAGCAGTGCTCTTGGTTACGCATACAGACCAAACAGGAAAGCTGCCTCCTAATGAGTCTCATGGGGCCTTCACCATCTCCTTTGTGCTTGGGAATTAAATCATGCTGCTGGGACATATACAAATAAGACGATGTATCCAGGAATTGTTCTGGCTTTCTCTCTGCTTCTGTAGTCTCTACCACTTCATGGAAAATGGAACATATTCAAGTACAGTATAATAAAGAAGGGGGATTAGGAAGAACAATCAAAACTGGTAAATATAGATTTCAGTTGGTGAGAGCAGAAAGTTGGTCCCCTGCTCTCATCTCTTGAATAATCTTTGCTTTGGCATCTAGAGACCATGCAACCCTTGGGATTGCACAGCACATCCTTTTACAAAGCTTGGGAAGAGCAAAGACATGCTCAAAGGAGATAAATTCTAGAAGGATGCTTGAAAGAAAGAAATCTCCAGAGAGAAATAGATGAAAAAGAACACCTGAACTTGGGTGTGAGATTCAAGTTTTTGTGTATTTGAATGTGTGTGTGGCTTTGAAAACAGAAAGGGAAAAACAGAGCTTGGGTTCTCGCAAATTTTTATGAGATGCCTAATGAAGAAGGGATTTCGTGATTGTCTACAGAACAGCCAACATTGGTTTTTATGACTCAGTGAAGTTAGTAACATTTCCATAATGATCTGTAAAAAGATGACAATTTTCTAAATCAGTTATTGGACTCTTCACTGGCTTACAGCGGGCACATAGAATCTCAGACACGCTGTGTATTTCAAATAAATATTTGAAATATTAACTCCTTTGGAAGGAAATACGCTTGCTACTCAGCATTTCTCAGATTGCATGAGCCCAAATTCTGAGAGTCCAAAGCAAATGCAGTGACATCAAAAGTAAATATTGGCAGATATTTCCTTGACTTTCTTCCAACAGATTTATAATTCTGTATCTGTGCAGAGACAGGGTTGCTCTCAGTGTTCACCATTTCTTTTTGCAAATTGCAGCAAACTTACAATGCCACAATTCTTCACTATAGCATCTATTATGGATTTGTCCAAGAATGATTAACAAAATAGTATGCAAAAGGTGAAAGCATTAATGAAAATGTTATGTACTATGTAGATTTTTAGTTGAAACAAAAGCCCTCTGTTTTGTGCAAGAAATTCCCACTGACTTCAGGGTGTTTGAATAGTACTGATTTAAGCATTCTGTATCTTGTGCACTTTGTCCCATCTTCAATGGAAATAATAGGAATAGGGGGAAAGAATGAATCAACTCTGTACCTAAAATTAAACACGGCTTGTTTTTAATAAAATTTTGTAAAAGAGATGAGATAAGAATATACAGTCTACCTTAAAAAGTTGTTTGTCAACTCAAGATAGTAGCCTGCAAGAAAAAAAATCTGACTCCTGTCCAATTTACCAGAGCTTGGATTCAAATAAAACTCCTCTACAGCTGTAATGGCTTATTTACAAGAAAGAGAAGTTCGAGGTGTTTTAAACATGTGCTGTTAAAGTTGATTATTGGTAATAAATTTAGAGAAAACTTAACCTCTCTCTCTGTTTTGTAGTAAAATTCCATGCCATGCAGGGGGGACAAATAGAGGCTTGCCTGTGAAACATGAGTTGAAGGAGAAATAAGTTATGGTTCTCTGTTTCTCCTCAAAGATAGAAATACACAAAACTGAAAAAGAAAGAAGTCAGCTCTTTAAAACGCAAAGATACTGCTTGAACAGACTTTTGCTAAAGGCAAAATGTTTACAGACTACGGGATGAAGAGAAACAGCTGCTTGTGGATGACAGCTGAGAACAGAACATGCACCACAGTAGAACAACATCTGGAAGTGACACAGTACAGCCTTTCCCTGTGGGGGGAAAAAAAACAAAAACCAAAAGCTTAAAATTTTACATGATCTGTGTTAGGAATGTACCATTTGGGAACTGCATTCAATGTCATGATTATGGGGCAAACAGCATTCCTTTAGCTGTCCTGTCTTCGATAGCATGTGTACCTGTAAGCAAGCAAACTCTGAAATCTTTGACATCTTCCAGTAGTTACTCCACTGCAAAGTCTCGGTTGAGGAGGATGAGTAAAGTGTATACAATTTAAGAAGACTTCTGTCTTAAAGCAGAAAGCTGAAATGGTCCTGGTTTGTTATTCCTTAGAAAACTCTCTTCTGGCATGGGGGAAGTATGTTTAGATGAAGCTCACCAGACCAGTTGGAAAGAAATACTGGCAGCTGAAATGTCTGGGACTTGTCCACACATCACTAGTAACTCCATGAGCCATGCTGCAGCTCAAGCCTAACAAATGGCTCTTATTGACCTGCTGGCAACACTGCTTCTTTCAAAACCACGTTCCAAGGATACTAAGCTTTGGTTCATCCTTGCATTGCTTTGGAAACGTAAGGCCTCTCAGCATCACCCATGGGACAACTTAGTCTGAATGGTCAATTCCCTTTGACTCCAGCACAAACAAGGCATGACCATTCCCTAAATAGCTTGTTGATGATGGCAGAAAGAGTTATGAATGAACGGGCTTATCAGGAGCAGGTTCTTTTACATTAGCAATGTTTCCACCAGGGAATGGGAGCGGAAAGCTGCCCTGTCCTTTAGTTTAGGGGGAGATATTGGTGGTAGGTGGATGGTTGAACGATCTTAGAAGTCTACCCCAACCTTGGTTATTCAGTGACTCCCTGCCTGGCCCAAGTTCATTACTCTCTGAAGTATTTCAAGCTTTGATCCCAAAGTGAGGATTTAGTTAGTGGAATTTTCCAGCTTTGTGGCTACTTGGCAACATATAGCTCAATTATTATTTATCAAGGTGAAACATTTTAAATTATAGTGAGTTTTTGTATTTATTTTTTTTTTAATTTTCTCTCAAGTTGAAATATGAAATGGGTTTTACTGGGATAAGAGTAGTTTTTACACAAATTCACTTGTCAGGAGGAAGTTTGCTTTCCATTCCAGTTACAGATCATTCTGATGCTGACTGGCACGTGCTGAAATGTTTGCAGTTAAGAGAACTGCAAGTTAAGTCAAAATCAAACTTGATCATGATGACACAAGAGGCACGTCAGATGGAAGCCCTCCATTATATTCTGCTTTTTAGACTCTTGAGAGCTATTTTGAGCAGTAGCACAGATCGCCATTCTTAAAGCATCCTGTTGTACATTTACATGTTGAGGAATCCTTCCTTGATGTCACGGCATGTAGTCTAGTCATCCTGTGAGCAAGCCAACCTGTTGCATAATGCAGTGAAGCAGTTATTCTTCCTCCTTCAGACAAAATGGGTGTGGTTTTGGTGCTTGTTGAAGTAGAACAAAAGCTGTGTATGTCTGAAAATGACTTTGAGATAAAAAGGTTGAAGTTTTTGTTCCTGAGCAGTTCAGTATTTGAAGGTTACTGAGGGAAGAGCTGTTCTTTTTTTTTTTTTTTTTTTTTTTTAAATAAGTAGGAGAGACCACTTGCACGCTTTAAAGTCCCTTTTGCCAACTTTTAGGTTTGTGGGTGGCATATCCAACTCTGACTGATATGGCAAGTTCAGTTGTCTTTCCTTCTTGTAAGAACCTGTAGTTTAGCATCCCAAATTAGATGCACAAGAGGGATTATATTCCAACTATCTGCACTGAACGTTATCTGGTGTTCTAGAGTAGGGATGTCACAGCTCTGGATTGATCTAGCGTGACCTGAAAGTTTTTGTAGTAGATTAGATCTTCACAATGTGTAATTCAGAATTATGACATGGGATGAGGTGAATCAGCTCTCCACATCACGTTCCTCCAGTCTGTAGATGTTTTACATAACTGCAGTGAAACTTAGGTGCCTGTGGTCTGGATAAAAGAACCAACACCTGGTCTTCTGACATCTGTGGCTAAGAACACGGCCACAGGAGAGGAACATTAGGAAAAACTGTGGGTTGTCTGTTTTGTTTTTTGGCATTGTACCTAAAATATTAAATGTCACTGCAAACTCCTTACTGTGTTATAGGATCGCCCTGAATTCTCTGATGTCAGGTAGCTGAGCCAATGATATCTCCTTCAAAACTTTTAGAAGAAGAAAATTGCTCTTCTTTCTTCAGACCAGCTATAGCAGCTGCTTTGTTGGGACACTTCTAATGTGCTGTGATTGGTATCTCTGGCATCCTGAGATTGCCTGATTGAGAGATAGAAAAACATATCTTTTTTCAACTAGTCAGAACTATAGTGCTACCTGAAAGTGGCATGTTTTGAGGCAAGAGACAATTTAATTATCACTAAATGCTTAAGTCAAAATGAATTAGTGTTTAGAGAAGTTGCTGGGGATGGCCAGTGAAGACAATTGGCTAGTACTAGTTTTGTGACATAGCTATAGGCAAATAAAGAACATCTGGCATTGCCATGTCTTTTGTGACTTTTGTTAAAGACACAACATATGGCTCAGTGTGAGGGCATGGAAAACTTGGCATATGGTGCTGAACAGAGAGGGCAAGCTTGCCAGGAGTAGAGCAAAGGAATATGTAGGCAGTCATTCAATGAAATTTTGACATTTGTGAAATGACACTGTAATTCCTTTACCCATGCACAGAAGAGAAAAGCATTGTTCTGTCTTAATGTAATTTTCCCCCTAATAGTTATTAATAATTTCTATTTAACACTGCTGAGTACAATCAAAGCAAGATATGCCCATGCATGCCTCTCTAAAATTCTCTTGAGAAGCTGCATATGTCTCTTGCATGAACAAGTATATTATCTTTTCTTAAAAGTGTGCCATGATATTTAACTTATAATTCTTCAAGAAGACTGTGGCAATCCAGATTGAGGACCTGCCCAGAACTGTGGTGGTTCATGTCTCTGGCTGCAGGGAGCGCTGAGCCTGCTGCTGCTGGGGGAGGATGGGAAGGATGCCACCTGCACGAGGTGCAAGCAGGTGGACCAGCTGCTCAGCCTGCTGGTGGAGCTTAGGGAGGAGGTAGAGAGATTAAGAACCATCAGAGAGTGTGAGAGGGAGACTGACTGGTGGTGTGACTCTGCGAGAAAGGAGCAGGGATTGCAACCCCCAACCTGTAGTGGACCCTCACCCCTGCTGTGGTCAAACCGAGAGAGCCAGCTTGAGAAGAGAGGAGGAATGGCAGCAGGTCTCAC
Organism: Phasianus colchicus; assembly: GCF_987193195.1. Taxonomy (NCBI): domain Eukaryota; kingdom Metazoa; phylum Chordata; class Aves; order Galliformes; family Phasianidae; genus Phasianus; species Phasianus colchicus. The sequence goes on from NC_143452.1 coordinate 1,887,446, forward strand.
CTCGGCGACGCAGGCGGTGCCCATCCTGACCTACCTCGGTTCCCCAGCTGTCTCTATGTAATAGGTTTGAAGCGCTGAAACTGGAGGGTGAGGTGGCTGAAAATGAGGTGGAGGGACAACCTCCAAGCTTTTCTAAAGAGAGATGGTTGGCTCCACACTTGAAGGGTGCCTCCTTCAGTAAAGAAAGGAGGGTGATAGTCATAGGTGACTCCCTTCTAAAAGGAACTGAGGGCACAGTATGTCGGCCTGACCCCATCTGTAGGGAAGTGTGCTGCCTCCCTAAGGCACAGGTCAGGGGTATCTCTAGAAAGCTTCATGGGCTTATTCACCCATCTGATTACTATCCCTTATTGGTAGTTCAGGTTGGCAGTGATGATGCTGCAGAGAGAAGCCTGAGGGCTATCAAAAATGACTTCAAGGGACGAGGGAGGGTGCAGGTTGTTTTCTCTTCTATCCCTTCAGTGGTGGGGAAGGACACTGAGAGGATAAAAAAAAACTCTCCTCATAAATAAATGGCTTAGAGGTTAGTACAGGCACAAGGATTTTGTTTTTTTTGACCATGGGGCAATTTACTCGGCACCTGGCATGACAGCTGCAGATGGAACTCACCTGTCTGCAAGGGGTAAAAGGATCGTAGCCCAGGAACTCGTTGAAAGGTGTTTAAACTAGGTAAGAAGGGGGAAGTGGACAAAATGAGGTCCACTGGCATTGAGTGGGTAATTTGAGGCTCAAAACAGAGCTTGATGGGTGATGAGGGTAGAGATCAATGGGATGGAGAGAGACAGGGGGATGCCGCTTCCCTAAAATGTCTGTACACTAATGCGCGCAGTATGAAAAATAAACAGGAAGAGTTGGAGATCTGCGTGTGGTCGCACAGCTACAATCTCATTGCAGTCATGGAGAGGTGGTGAGACAGCTCACATGACTGGAATGTTGTCATGGAGGGCTGTGTGCTTTTTAGGAAAGGTTGGCTGGTTAGGCGGGGTGGTGGAGTTGCTCTTTATGTGAGAGAGCAGCTAGAATGTATTGAACTCCACCTCGGGGACAGTGGTGTAGCAGCGGAGAGCTTGTCGGTGAGAATCAAGGGGTGGGCTGGTATGTCTGACACTGTTGTGGTTGTGTAATACAGGCTCCCTGATCAGGAGGAGGAGGTTGACGAGGCCTTCCATAAGCAACTGGAAGTAGTTTCACGATCCCAGGTGCTGGCGCTTATGGGGGACTTCAATTATCCAGATATCTGCTGGATAAGCAACACGGCCAGGCACGCATGGTCCAGATCATTCCTGCAATGTATTGAAGACAATTTTCTGATGCAGGTGGTGGAGGAACTGATAAGAGATGGGGTGTTGCTGGACCTTATACTCACTAATAAGGAAGGGCTTATCAATGAAGTAATGGTCGGGGGCAGCTTGGATTGTAGTGACCACAAGATGGTGGAATTCAAGATCTTCAGTGGAAGAAGCAAAGCAAAAAGTAGGATTGCTACCCTGGACTTTAGGAGAGCCAACTTTGATCTCCTCCAGGACCTACTTGGAGCTATCCCGTGGGCTAGGGTGTTAGAAGGTAAGGGAGCCTGTGAGAGCTGGTTGGCATTTAAACAGCTCTTCTTCCAAGCTCAGGATCAGTGTGTCCCTGTGAGCAAGAAATCAGGAAAGGGTGGTAGGAGACCTGTGTGGATGAGCAAGGAGCTCGTGCACAAACTCCAAGGGAAGAAGAAGGTCCATGAAATGTGGAAAAAGTGTCTGACCACTTGGGAAGAATATAAAAATGTTGTCAGGGCCTGCAGGGATGCAATGAGGAAAGCTAAAGCCTGTCTGGAATTGAATTTGGCAAAGGTGATAAAGGATAATAAAAAAGGCTTTTTTAAGTATGTTAACAGTAAAAGGAAGACTAGGGAGAATGTGGCTCCCCTACTAAGTGAGGGGGGTGTTCTGGTAATGGGGGATGCTGAGAAGGCGAAGATACTGAATGCCTTCTTTGCTTCTGGCAAAGAAGATTAATTTGAATGAGTCTTTGTGGTAAATTCCCCTTATCTCCTGAACGTGAAGGAAATAAGGAATTTGTTCAACAACTTGTAGTTTCTTGCTATGATTCCAATTGGATGAGTACCCTGCGTTCAACATGATTTGAAGTTTACAAATAGAAAGAGCTCTTTTTTAGGGGAATATTTTACAAGGAATGCAGAGGAATCTCTGCAGTTGATTCTGCAGTGAAGTTCTTTGCAGGAATTGGGGAGCTACTCTTGACTTCAAGATCCTGGTCCAATTTTAATGAACTTGCATTTTCAAAAGTTGGGTGGCTTGAGAGATTAATGGCTATATTAATGTGTTGAAACTAGAATGAAGTTAGATCTGGGGTCTAATTGTTACTTGAATAATGTTACTCAGGAAGATGTAACTTCAGCAATTTGCTTCATCCTTAGCTTGGAATAAGTTTAGTACATTTCCTCTTTCTTCTTTTTTCACTTCTGATCTTCTCCACCTGCATTTTGCTTTGGCAGTGAATGTCAGCGGAGGAAAGTAGGCAGTGCACCTATAGATGCAGTACAACCACAGCCCCCACCATGGTCAGCAGGGTAGGGCAAAGTATCTGAGCCAACCCCCCCTAACTAATGGGCAGGTGAAAAGGCTGGCACTGCTTCTTTCCAAATCCTGGTTTGCCTTCACTGAGCCTCAAGGAGTGGGAATTTGCTGAAAGCTGCATTTCTTGTCTTGACTAAGAAGCCTTGTAAATTTCTGTTCTAAAATACGTATTCTGTTTCCTAGATCTGCTGAAATACTGTGCTTTCACAGTGAATCAATGTGAATCTAGACATTTTCTTTACTACTGATTGGCGTTTAGTTTGGACAGTGTTTTGCTTCTATAACCATCATAAAGTCACAAGGAAGGATGCTCAGTTCCTACAGCGTCAGTTAAACTAGATTTAGAACAATATTTCCAAAGGAGAAAGTGAGTGTAAGAGCATGCCATTGCCCAGTTTTGTATCCCAAGTTCCAGAGGAGTTGCTGTGAAATATTGTTAGACTGGAGGTAACGACAGTGCAGGTTAATGTGAAGATGCTGTTGTTTCTATAGAAGTTGTTTGGATTAATGCGAAACTTACAATGCAGACAGAATTGAAATTCACTCAGCCACAGGTGTAACTTTTCATTTCCAAATAATGGTTACTACGGCATCAATGAGTGCAACGTTTATAGTTTAAGGAGGAGAATTCTTGAAGCTTAAATCTCGGTGAGTTCTGAGTATTCTTGGCTGTTGCTTTTCATGACCAAATTAACACTTGAGTAGTAGAATCATCATTGAATCATAGAATGGCTTGGGTTGAAAGGGACCTCAAGGATCATCAAGCTCCAACACCCCTGCCTCATGTAGGGCCACCAACCTCCATATCTACTGTATCTACAGTATATATCTACTGTATAGTACGCTATAGTACACTATAATATAGTGTAGGAACTTCTTTTCTTTTTCTATTTATTTTAATTTTTATTTTTTTCAGCTCTCTAACCAGTGAGCACTGAAATGATAACAGGAATATAAGGAGCTGTCATTAAAGTGGTACTTCCACAATTTTAACTGTCAGAGTTTTTTTTTTTAATGAATGGTTACAAATTGTTTTCCTACTACACTACTGTATAAAAAAATGCAATTGTTCTGGAGATTATTGGTTTCTTTTTTCATGTTTTTGATTAAAAATTTGAATAATTCAAAAATTTTTTTAAGCCTGCGTAATATTTATGCATGATTATTATTGCACAAGCAGTAAGAATTTGAGATGAGTTGCTAAATTTTAGGTGCTGCTGAGTTCCTCCATGAAGACAATATTGCTTCTAAAGCTCAAGTCTTTAAATTATCCTGCTGAAAGATTTGACCTTTGTAGTCAGTGGATGCAGTACTTTTATGAAAGCAAGGTATTATTTAGTACTTTCTCTCAGCCCAAGTTACCTTTTTTTCTATAGCTTCGTAAATGTAAATGATAGGATCTCCTTCTCCATAAGCCACAATATATACTTCCAATGTTGCTGTCGTGTTGCTGTTAACCATCTGCTTCTGAAGATTCCACAGTGTCTTCCAAGACTGAACCCCTCAGGGTTTCCTTCTTTAGCATCTCTGACCTCGATTTTATCTGAATATTACATAACTAAAATTATCCATTATCCAATTATCCATTATCATTATCCATGGTCCCCTATAGAAATATTATTAGTCGTTATAGAAAGCAAGCTTCTAAAGTATCATAATAGTTGAAAGATGTCATATTACCTTATTCTAGATTCGGAGCCTCTGGTGTATATTAAGTTTTGTTTTTTAGGCTTTTCTGCTTAGCTGCTGTTTGAAAAAACATTTTTTTTATGAAGAGAGAGAAAAGAGAATATTTGAATTTGACTTCTTCATGCAAGTCAAAGAGGTGTATTGTAAGGAATTAGCATGCCTGTGAATCTGCTAACAAAGCCAGCTACTTGTTTCAGCCTCATTCTGCTTGTTGGCAGATCAGAGATCTGTCTGTGGCCACTTCCATGTCTCATAGTAGTTTGCTTGTCACCTGTTGCAATGCTTGCATCTTTTTAAGGCTTCAAGCATTCAAAAATTTATTACATGTCTGAGAAAGTAGTTCCTCTCAAAAAAAAAAAAAAAAAAAGCTTTTTTTTTTTTTAACTTAGTAGACCATTTTCAACTTATAGACCTCTCATTCTACTTCTGCAAAACTTAAAGAGAAACTTATCACTCCGAAGATATGCTTTCTAAGGTTTTCTTGCTGATAATAGTGGCTTTGGTCTTATTTTGAAGCCCAATTTACTACAGAAGGGATCTTACAGAGCATCAATGTGTAAGTGTGGGGGCACACACTTGTCTGTGCTTTTGCAGTGTTTGGCTCCTTCTGCCATGGAGCATGTAGTTACAAGCTTTGGGTTCATTGCATCTGTCACTTGTTAGCATCTTTGGTAGTTTCAGAGAAACCACTTTTACATTGTTTGACCACATGTGGCAAAGTAGGTGCTGAGAATTCAATAATCTAACTAAGAAATTAAAGGAAACCTTCAGGTCTGAGAGCAAGATGTATGAATTCTTTTGCGTCCTTTTAACTGCAAACACTTGTGTGATGTGTGCTTTGCACACCGTTGGCACTTCTCAAAATATACTGGTGTTCATGAGCACGGGAGGGAGGAAGCTGGATATTGGCTTCATTGTTCAGGATGCAAAGATTACATCCAGCTGTGTGGAAATCAGTCCCTGACTCTTATGTTCTGTCCACATTTCTGACCACTAATTTCTTTGCTGTTTTCTCTCTGTGCTAACATTGCAAATGTAAGGAAATGAGAAAATCTTCCCAGATAGCCTGACTTATGGCAATGAAGTGCCTGTAGTTCTGAAATGAAAATCAGATAACAAATGGTGGAGGAGGTTGAAAAACTGTGATAACTGCTATGGAGAGAAAGAGTTTGGGGAATAAGAGCTGGGGATTAAGATGATCCTAATAGTGATAATATAACCATCAGTTTGCAAGGACTGGTACACTAAGGAGAATAAAACAGAAGCAGCTCGAAAATCATAACAAAAATAGATTTTCCTGGACATTGGACAGCATCAAGAGTTTGCACCTAGAAACCATCTTACAGCAGTGATAGTGGAAGGATAACTTTCTCCAGGAAAAAAATTAAGTATTTAGGTATTTAAGTGCTACCGAATGAACATGCAATTTTTTTTTTTTTTTTTTTTGAAACTATATAAAACTTTATTTCTGCTTCCTGAATCACAAATGCCATCTTAAAAGCATGCTTTTGTTATTGGGATCCTCATGTTTTATTTTCCCTTGATGATAGTGAGTGAAGAAGTAATGAGTCAGTTGGAACTGGTCAGTCTAGTCTTTTATTCTTTGTTTTTTGACCAGAGGATAGGGATTTTGCTTCTTGGGTTTTTTGGTTGGTTTGTTTTATTTTTGGTGGTTTGTGTTTTGTTTTTTTTTTTTGGAAGCTCAAAATGAAACAGTGCTTACTGGCATGCAGCCTGCATGTTCTCTCCTCATGGTAATTGATGAGCAATCCAGATAGAATACAGCCAATCAAGTTTCCTACATAACTAACAGTGACTAGTGACAGTCATTTTTCACTGAAACAAACCATTAAGAAACATAATATCTATTAAAACTGAAATGTAAGAGTATGGATCTAATGAAGGCAAGGCAGTTGTGCCAGAAATTGCTTCTGTATGTTCAGTGCATGAGCATAGCAAAGCAGGCACCTGCATTAGTTCTGCCAGCTCCATTCCAAGTAACACTGCACCCAGAAATGCACTCCAGGAGCCCACCCAATGCTCTTGTGCTCCAACTTCCAAGTGGAAATCAGACCATGGCACTAGGCTAGGGCTTGGTAACATACAAACCTCTGAAATGGGTGCATTGTGAATGCTGGCTTCTCAGGCGTTGGCTGTGTTGACTCCTGGGGGTTATGTGCTGCTACCAAGCTGCATGGTAGCTGCTAGCTGTTGAAATTCCAAGAACTTCCACCTGAGCTTGATGGTAGTTCTGCCAAATTTGAGTTCACCCTGAAGCAAGGCTACAGGGGAACGTAGCATCACCACTATCTGGAGCTGAGCAGGCTATTGGTAGAGCTGCGTATGTGATTGTTACTCATGTGGATGACTGATTTTTTCCAAATCTGAGCATGTTTTGCTGTTGCTCATCCCCTGAATACAATTGTAATTAAAAAGGCCTCGTACAAATTTTCCTTACTTCTGTCTGCACTTTTTTTTACAAGCTCTGCTAACTGTTACAATCTGTTCCCTACGCTCTTGGAAGGGCTCTTGTATTCTTCCACTATTGTTTTGCTTTATTTATGCAGTCTTTCCATTTTCATTTGTTTCATTTCTCCTTACCAATTAAAACAGCCTAGGGAAGCCTATGCGGGAGAGCAACTCATTGCAACACCTGAATTTCATGTGGACTAACAACTGCTATAAGAATGGGTTAAAAGGTACAGAGAAAAGAGCAGCCTTCCTACTAATGGAAGAAAGGCAACATATAAGTGGGGAAAAAAGAAGAAAATGTTGAGAGTACTCAAATCTAGAAGATATTAAACCATTAATAGAGCAAACAGCATTTGTTCCAGCCTCAGAGAGTCCTCTAATAGCATCATCAATGCCCTGGCTCTACCTCTCCGCTCAAAAAAAACCACATGCTGTTCATTTCTCTTTAAATGTGGTTACAGAAGTAACTGCTGCTTGCTCTGTCAGGTAAATGGAATGCAGAAATGCCCTTTGATATGTAAATTGCACTGTCTAGAAAACTATTAAGTATTTCTGTGCTTCGGTGGAAGGTGGCACTCCTTGTTTCTTTGGGAAACACTGACATTCAGATCTTTGTGAATAAGATTCACTTGTTTTTGTTTGGAAACAAAAACTTGTCATTTATAGCTTTGTGGAAATTTGAAACGTGGATAGGCTGTGCTCACCAGGCAGTTCTCCTCCATGCATTGGTGGTGCAGTGCTGAAGTACTATCGCACAACATGGCAAAGCTAGTGGGTGTTGTACGCAAAGGCTTCTTCCTGAATCTCCTTGTCCTAAAGATCTCACAGGAGTAAGTGGGTGTTTTCTGAGAGGTTCTTCTGTATCCTGCACCTACATGGAGCTGATCTGAAGGAATTTATGTGAATATTGGTCCTTTTGGCTGAAGGGATCACCCAAATTCTTCTTTCACTCTCCCCTGATTAGTGCAGGACTTATCCCAGGCACACCTGCCTCCTGCAAGGCTCTCTGCTTCCGAGTTTTCCATACACCTCGCCAGCTTGGGAGCATCCTGGAGAACAGTATGTGAAACATCTGTTTATGTATTAGATGCATCATTTAGTTTTAAATTACCATGTGCTAAACTGAAGAATTCCTCACCAGCAGAGCTAGCTCTGGGACAATAACTTTGCCTGATGGCCACTTCTCACATCCAAACCAGAGCGTCTACTGCAAGAAGGCAGCTGCAATATGTGTTTTGAGGTTTCCTTGAAAAGTCAAGACTGTGTCTTGTGTTCAGCTGTGCCCACCATTACCTGATGCAAGATCAGGGAGAGGTGCAATGTGGAGCAATCTCTAGGTAGGAACCATCCCTTACTCTTCCATTGCCTGCTGAGAAGTTCATCTTTTGGGGACACATTGGCAGTGTGCACTTCCAGGAGTAAGCTAAGCTGTCCAGGAAGAAGGAAGGTGTAATGCCATCATTTTATTCTAGTGTGGGATCAGTGTTTCTTTTCCCATACCCGACTGACTGCTTTGGTGAACATACATCCTGAGTCTAAAATTGCAAAGGATGAAACAGTAAGAGTAGGTCTATTTGAAGAAGTTAGGCTATTAGCATGCCTTTCCACTCACTTTTTTTTTTTCTTTGTCAGGCTCATGAAAAGGGGGGAGAGAAGCACTCTTTAAGAGCAGTTGAAATTGTTGCCCATGACAATCAAAATGTCATTAGTTATTAGCCTCCTGAACTTCTACATAAACAGAATGTGATTAAGAAATATTCATCCTGACTGCTCCCAGTCCTTTCTAAAGTTGCTTTCTCAAAACAGGACTCTGCCCAGCTTCCTAAGATCGTCTTGGATGGATCACTCTAAGGTCCACATTGCCTTTTATTAATTATATCTCCATTTCTCCTATCATATATAATGAAAAAAAAGAAGGAAAAGAACAGAGGAAAAAAAAAACACAACAAAGCTAAAGGAAGTCAACCTTCATCAGTTGCATTAGAAACATGGCTAGTGCAATTCTTCATTTTTATAATGTCAGTATCACTCATTTTAAACCCATTTAATACCCCATTATTGGTTTTGTGGGATTTCAGTTTCTTAACCATGATTTTTACCTACCAGAACACTGGTTGCATTACACCAGCACTGTTATGTTAATAATAATCTCACGTATATGCATATATATAATATTTTGTCCTAACATTGCAGATTTCTCTTCATAAAGCATTCAACATTGTTACATTTGGGAAAAAGGAGAAAGAAGGTGGTGAACTGACTTTTATATGTGAAAACACAGTGATGGTAAACAACAACAAAAATCTACTGATTCCCAACCACTTTCAATTCAGTTGCAAGTTTGAACCACGTGTCCCGTGAAAAGAAACCCTGTATAAACACATACAACTAATCAAAGTCTGAATCTCAAGGCTGTCTGAATGTTCTGGTTTTTCTCTAGAAAATAAAGCAGTTCACATCTTTGAAGTTAACAGTGCAGCCCCTTCCTGAATACTTTGATGGATCAGAACATAGATTTCAATCTAGTTAAATGTGATAAAAAGGGCTGAGGAGAAAAGTAGAAACCTAGTAACATACTCATTTTATCGTAGCATTCAGTGGGATTATGTACTTTGATTTTCAAGATGCATGGTTCCTGTACTGCGTGCGAGGATAACAATGCTACAGTTTGTACAAAGAATAAAATCCATTGCTATATCTAGAGGGTAGCCAGAATATGTAATTCTGTAGTCTTTCTGCTTGTGAGTTTCAAATTAAAATAAATGAAAGCTCCATGTGGTACTGTCCCTTACAGGCGAGTACCAAGCTAAATGACTCCAACAGTTTCTCGGATATCTTCAAAAGCATTTGATGCTATTTCCCACAGAATTCTCCGGAGAAACTTGCTTGAACAGATGTGCAATTTGCTGCACAAAAACTGGCTGGATGGCTGGGCCCGAAGAGTAGTTGTGAATGGCGTTAAATCCAGTTGGTGTCTGTCACAAATGGTTTTCCTCAGGGCTCAGTATTTTGGCCATTTTCACATTTTTTTATCACTGATCTTGATGAGGGGACTGAGTGCACCTTTGGTAAATTTTCTGGCAACACCAAGTTGGGCAGAAATGCAGATCTGCTTGGGGATAGAAAGGCTCTGTGGATAAATCTGGATAGGCTGGATCAGTGGGCCATATCCAAATATTTGGCATTCAGCATGGCTAAATATCAGGTGCTGCACTTGGGACACCACAAACCTATGCAGTGTTACAGGCTCAGGGAAGAGTGACTGGAAAGCTGCCTATCACTAAAGGACCTGAGGGATGTGGTTGTCAGCTGACTGAACATGAGCCAGCAATGTGACCAGGCGACCAAGAAGGCCAGTGGCATCCTGGCTTGCATGAGAAATAGTGAGGCCAGCAGGATTAGGAAAGTGATTGTTTTGGGCCCCTTGCTACAAGAATAATGTTGAGTTACCTGAGATTGTGCAATGAGGCTGAAAGGACTGAAAACAAGAGTTGTGAGGAGTGGCTGATGGAACTGAGGCTATTTATCTGGAGAAGAGAAGGCTGAGGGGAGACCTCATCATCTCTTTGACTGCCTGAAAGGTGGCTGCACAGTGGAGGTTTCTGTCTCTTTTCCCCAATGATAAGAGATACGTCATGAGGCAATGGCCTCAAATTGTGCCTGGGAAGGTTATAGTGGATATCAGGAAGAATTTCTTCATGGAAAAAGTGGTTAGGCATTGGAATTGCCAAATCCCCTTTTAAGTTGTCTGGCACTGTCTTTTATCTACCATGAGACAGTTTCTGGACTCTTCTCACAGAGGCCACTTCTGCAGTTCACCTGCTACCAAAACCTTGCTATGTAAACCAAATACATACCTATAGTAAGAGTTTATTTCCCTACTATGCTAAACAAGCTGCAAATCTATCTGAGATAAGTAACAGATCTTTAAGAAAAAAAATGCTATGTGAAAATATGTCATTTTTAATGATGGAGAGGTATAGCATAGAGCCTTGTTTCTAGGCACTACTGCTTCCACCTCATTTATGTGTTCCTAAATGCCTACTATTTGGGAGTATAGTTGAGAGGCCACAGCCTCAGTATTATTTCAACCTCTTTCGGTTTAATTTCATTTTCAAATAATGGTTGTGAAATTGATTCATTTATGCATCAATTTTACTTTTTGAGTATCTTGGAATCATTTTAACTGCAAACTTTAAATTCTGTAACAAAGCCATTATGCAGGATATGAGACAGATGTTTCAGACTTTGTATTAGCTCCTGGTCTATGTACTGTTCCTTTAGAAAGAACCAACCTTTTTTAAAGATGAAAGTGTAAGGTTAGTGACATCATGGTGATGGATAGAAACTGAAAATATATCCTTTTTAACTGAAAAATCAAGTAGCAGAATAGAATAACTTGTGAGATTGTAAGTTACTAACTTGCATCTCATTCTGTCCTCTGGACTCTTTGATACCTAGCTTTTCTATTCTGGCATTTCTTTTTCTGCTCACTCTTGTTCTTATGACTTCATGTTCCTTTCATACATTTTTTCCTTTATTTATTCCTTCATTTATGCCTTTTTGTTTGAGTGGCTCAATAACTAACATTCCAGTTAATTTTGGAGTATGCTTCCAGTTCTCCTTTCCCAAAGCGTAGATGCATTTTATACCTACTCCCTTTCCTTGAGGAACTGGCAGCCATCAAGACTTTTGCTTTACTTTGCCATGTCTGAATCAGAACACCTTCTGTATCTAGACCCTAATGTTTTCTATATACATTAATATCAAGACTGGAATTATCTGAACCAAAACCACAGTTTATACAGAATCTCGTCAGAGAGGAGTTTCTTAGGCACCCTGAACAAGATGTCCATTGCAGACAACTTTACTACTGCACGCAGAGAGCCGTTTGTCAGCGTGTGAATAGACAGCTGATAAAACCATCAGCCCTAAAAGCATGCCTCTTCAAGCTGGAGTTTCCCCCTCAAATGCCGGAGAAGGGGGTTGCAAAGATATCTGCTGGGTTGGAAAAGGTCTCTGCTGGGTTTGCAGAGGTCTCTGTTGGCTGCTCCCATGGCTCTCGCACGGGTACGCTGAGCTCTGCTGGCAAGCGGCAGCTGTCCAGTTCAGCACCACCCCGACACCGGACAGCTGCCCCGAAGTGCCGCAGGGATTCCGCCAGGCAGCAAGAAGCCATCAATGAGATGACCGACTGGAAAATCATTTTTTCAAGAAAAAAAAAAGAAGGTAGTGTATTTAGTCCCATTGGTTATGGAAAACAAATAATGGGATTGAATGCATATCAAAGATTCAGGAATGCGTTGATTGGTTTCTTCAAGACTTGAATAGTTTATGTCAAGTAAATGAAGTGGCTGAAGCAAAGGTTACACAGTACAGAGAAGAACACAGTACTTTGCTCTTTAGTCTAATCCACTTGATTTTGTTTTGAGGTAGAAAGAGGGAATAAGGAGAAAAAAAGTTATCCCTGCCTCTGCAGTCAGCAGGCCACAGCCTAGAGTTCATTTTTTATGGAAGGAATTGTTGGTAGTTCTAGGCAAGCAGAAGTCTGTTTACTGTCAAAGCACTCTAATACTGGATACATTGCTTCATACCAAACACTACAGCAACATAGGCTCTTGCATAGCTATTTACAAGTAGCATTAAGGAAATAGCTTTCTATAAAAAGCCTTCTGTTCTCAGAATTAAAATGTGACGTATACAGAACAGAAAAAGTCACTCTTAGTAAGACATTGTAATCGCTGCAATTCAAGTCAGCTGTGAAAGATGCTGAAGAAAATGTTGTTACTATTGCCAAGATCTATCCAGAAAAGGCTGTTCTTAGTCATCTTTGTAATGACTTACTGATGATGAGCAGAGCTGTGTCTACTAACAGCCATGGAGTTTAACATAGTGAAGATGCCTTTTACTGCAATAGCCTTCTCCTCTTGACTTACAAGCACCCTTAGTGCTGCATGAGGAAATGAACTTGTAGTGTTTAATACATTCAACAGAATTTTCTCATTAAAAAATATATATTATATGTTATTTCATCAGCACACTCTGCTCCGAAAAGATGTATAGCCAATGCAAAATACAATGTTGGTTTTTTTTGGACCATGCTGGGAGTTTGGAACCTTTCTAAATAAACTTGAAAGCACTTATAGGCTGTATCCTGGCTGTGTGCTGCCAGACTGAATCTCAATCAATGTCACACTATGTAGGTGCTCCTGAGTAGGCACAGATTTCAGCAGACCCAGACTGTGGTACAGCTTAAACAGGCCCAGCTGAAAGACTAGAATGAATTTTATTCCTAGTTGTGCTTTGAGTGCAGCGCCATTACTTTAGAGAACTTTAGTTTGCTGTGGGAAAAATGGTGTACATCCACAACTCTAAATAGAAGAATCTCAGTTAAAAAACTGAAACAGTTGTCCTGTTTTATCCTGTATTGCTCACAGCAGTATGTGCCAATGCCTTTGGACAGAACATATTAGTGTGTCCACCCAAAAGACAACACTGAAAAGGTATTGAATCAAAAACACTTACAGAGAAGGGAAGAAAATGCTGAAAAAGATTTTGCTGGGACTATAGAAAAGTGATGAACTGACCATGGGAATCTTAAACAGGGTACACGTAAAACCAAAGACTCTGATCACTAAAGTTGTCATTTGCTCAGTGGTAAGTAGGAACATTCACTTTTTTAATGATATGAAGTACATGCCAGGAGCTGAAAATGTCATGGCTGACTACTGCTCCTGCTTGATGGTTTTTTCACTGGCTATGCCAGAAGTTGAGCTAACAATTGTTCGTACATTTCTACAACTTGTTCTACTGCAGCTAAATGGAACTATTTCCACAAGTTCTAATTGTCTGTAGTGATTCAAATTTTGACATTAAATTTTCCTACATAAATGTTTATCTTAAAAAAGCAAAACAAACAAACGAACAAAAGATGAATTTAAGGACCCATTCCCATGGTTATCTAGATGAAATAAGCTCTTGCGTGGGATGTATGGCTAACATTTTTATCACTGTTCTTTGTTCTACTGCCAGACTGGAAAGAAGGTATTTTTCCAAATCTTGTTCTGGATATGAGAAAATTAAATCGCAGTCATTTCATAAGAACTGTGGTAATATGTCAAAATTTTCATCAAGTAAATTATTTTATACTTTGGAAATCAATAGCATCCTTTGTCAAAGGCATTGATGACTTATTTATTTTATGTATCTTTCACTGAATCACTTGTTTGATAATGCACTTGAATTCTTCAACTATAATTGAACAGACATTTCCTTTCTGTATTGCTGGCTGTGGCTTAATTTTTCCACATGCACGTTCCTCACCATCTCTTCTGAGAACCAGTGTCATATTGTTTTATTTAGATGGGAAGTGATTCCCCAGGTCTCATCTTCTTTTTTTTTTTTTTTTTTTTAAACCTCCCTGTGGACTTTTTTGATGTTTACAACTGCACACAGAGTTCCAATATGGCTGCATCATTGTTTTATGCGGCCAGATTTTCTTTTCCTGTCTAATTTCCTTTCCTAATGTGATAACTTCATGTGTTTTGATGCTAAGAATTGATTTAGAAAACCACTGTTGTGCCTCCATGAACTCTTTCTGGACTCAGACTTCACCTTCCGTATTTATTTCTTCTCACTGTTGAAATTTTGTTGACCTCTCTGGCAAGATTTCCTATTTTTTGCAGTTGTTCTGAGTAACTGTTTCAACACACTTTGTTTTGCCCAGAGAGCTGATGGATGCCCCATCCGTGGAGACACTCAAGATCAGGCCGGACGGGGCTCTGAGCAACGTGTTGTGCTGTAGATGTCTCTGTTCACTGCACAGGAATCGGGTGAGATGACCTTCAAATGTCCCTTCCAACTCATACAATTCTACGGTTCTATGGTTTTAAGTAACCTGGAAAAGGACTAGGCATTTTGTGGCAACTATGAGGATCCCACGATCTGGACTTCTATTTTACTGAAAAGAAACTGTTCTTTCTACCTTTTAAAGGGTTGGGACAAAGGTGGTGTAAAGTCTTGCAGCTAATTCTTTAAGTGCATGGTTTCTTTAAGTGCCTTCATAAAGGCACTGTTTAAAGACATATTTAAAAAAAAACCATTGTATATCATCAGCTGATATTTATCTCTGCCTTTTAATACCTTAACATTTTTAGATTTCTGGGCAAGATTCCTCTCTGCAAAATCTATACTGGCTCTTATCTCATTTTGCAGTCTGTCTCAACTCAGTTTTTTTATGAATGCACTGCAGCATATATTTTGTTCCATAATAGTAGCACTTTCCCCTTTATTTTGCTCTACAGGAATCTTAATTCCTGCATATAGCTTGCTGCAATAGGTTTGCTCTGCAGAAGTGATGGTCTGAACTGCTGCTACACACAGCTTAGTGTGAAATACAGAGCAGTGTCTTCACCAGTTTTCTGCTGCCTATCTGAGCCAGCTGGCAGCTGTTTATAATGTCTAAAAGTGGTGCCTCTGCATCATGTAGAAATCCAACTCCCACCATGCATTAGAGAGAGCTGACATCTGTTCTTAAGGTGAGTGGGAAGACAGAAATCCAGGCTCTCATCTATAAGGCATCAATCACTGTGGATTTTTTTGATTGAAAAGTTTGTTTTTAATAAGTGCTTGAAAATGGTTTGTCCAGCTGTGAAACATTTTTTCAATGCTACTTTGACCGTTTTTTGTTTCCTACAAACAATAAAAGGGACAGTTTCTTTTGAGTTGCCAAAGAGTGCCTGTCACTGCATTGGTCTTAAAGACACATTCTTAACATTTGACCTATGTCCAATATGGACAGTCTCTTTGGCTGCTAAAAGTTTTGCTGCAATTGTAGCCAAAGTCTAAGTAGCTCAAATCATGTTCAGATCAATTTATTTTTTGCAATTTCTGGCCTGTTATATACTAGAGACAGTATGTATTTCCTCCAGTAGGAATAATCAAGGTCACAGGTCCCAGTGAAACTTTATGTGTGTTAAGAGTGTGTATTTGCATCCCCGTGGTGCAACATCCAAGGGCTTCTCTGAAAGTAATGCTGCTGGAGGTGAATGTTGGTGAGCTGGCAGTGGAAGTTGAACCTTGCCATCAATATTCTGTTCCACTGTGTTGTGGTGTGACAGACGGCAGCAGAAGGGCAGTCTGGCAGAATGGCATCTGCCATGGAAGTGAGTATGAAGCAAAGATGTGTGCTTGAACTCCTCCATGCAGGAAAAAGTGGCACCCATTGACATTCAGTGGCGCTTGCTGAATGTTTACGGAGGCCAAATAGTGGAGATGAGCACAACGAGGCTGAGTGTGGTGCATTTCAGCAGCGGTGAGAGCGTTGTGGAAGATAAGCTAAGTTCTGGACAGCTGTGCAGATTTTTATGAGCACAGCATGCAGGCTTTTGTTCATTACTGGCAAAAATGCATAGCTGATGGTGTTGACTATGTTAAAAAAAGAATAGTTTCATAGCTGAGAATTTGCTCTATCAGAGAACGTTATTGTGCTCCTTGTATCTATTGTCATCTGGAGGAAATACATGAAGGCATTACTTCTGGAACAGCTTATATAACTTTTCAGGTAAAAGAAGCTCTGATGATAAACTGCAGCTGCATTAAATCTTATTCTGTTGTTTGGCACATTTCTGTAATTAGGGCTGCTAAATCAATTTTAGTGCAGAACTAGATTTAGATCCCAATCACCTGCTAAAATCTCTCAATGTTTTTCTTTGCATAGACCACAGAATTTGCTCAGAATGTAACACTTCCTTTCTATTTGTCAAGACAGCTAGTGAAATTTTTTTTTCTCCATAAAAATGGCATATTCTGTGAATTTTGAATAGCTTGTAAAAAAAATTGCCAAAATATTTTCCCTTATTTCCTTCCTAGCAGCAAGACTGGAAGTTTGTATAGTCACAGCAAAATGGAAGCATGGTTATGGATTTCCATCGGCGTTGCGTGTTTTTGAATCTTTGAATTATTTCCTGTCAGATATTTGTCTTTTGTCTTTCATTTTCACAGCGGGCACACTTCATAAGCTTATTTTACAGACTTGAAATAATTCTTGCTTCTGTTCTCAATTAAAACAGTCATAGGTTATTGGATAAAATAACACTGTTAGATACACTGTTGTGAATAGGGTTTGCTTGTTGACACGCACTAGCAGAACTCTAAGTTCACTTCTTAAGTACTGGTCTGAAACAACACCAAAACCCCAAACCTGAAGTCAAACATTTGCCATGGCTAATAGGATGTAGATGGAGGCAGAGTCTGGGAGGAGGACAGGCAAGGGAAACACAAGTTGGGCTTCTGTCTACAGAATGACTGTTTTGTTGTATGGTGGACAGGACTTGATTCCACAAAAATGTTTTTACTTATTTTAAGTAAATTTATTGTGCAATATATGCTATAACTATTAATCATAGCAAAAATACAAATTTAAATGCTGTACAACGCTTTAATGAAGCCAAGTATCCCATCTGGAATGTGTAAAGTTAAGCAACTATATTCACAACAAACCCTATTCACAACAGTGAGTTTTTGCAAGACGTGGACTGTAGTTTTATTTACAGTTTGGATTTCTACATATGCGGTCCCACATGTAAAACACTTTGGAAAGCTTCTTTGCCCCACAGTCCTACTGGGGAAGATTCTCCATGTTTCAGTGAGAAGTGAATGATTTACGGGTTTCAGTGGCTTTGAAAATGGGATTTGGAAGTTTCCAAATATTATAACAATCTGTTACATCACATAGGAGATTGAAACCATGACTGAGACAGATGACTACGGTAAACATATTAAAGTTTAATTCTAATCAGAGGTTATGAAAAAGCAATTTTTACTTAAGATCCTTCCTGAGTTGGATATCTTAAAATATCACGTTTCTTGACAGAGAAATGAGACTACTTCTGTCAGTTAATTATACATCAAGATTTGAGATGCTGTAGATCAGTAAAATCTGTTCTGATTGTTTATGAATCTAGATAGTACTTGACGTTTTTGTTGGTGGTGTTGCTGTTCCTTGAGGAGAAACAGCTTTTTATAAGAGCAAAGGTTCTGTTTCTTCAGTTTATGGAAAGTCTGGGCAAGTCAACACTGCCAACATTTGTCCCTGTAAGTCTGTTTTTGCAAGACGTATTATTCTGAACAGATACACACTTCTTTCATGAACTAATTTAATGTTTCAGACTTTGACTACATTTTTCCAAAAAAACTCAGCCCTACCAAAAAAAAAAAAAAAAAAAAAGAGAAAGAAACACACCAAAAACCAAACAAGAAGCATTTTCAACAGTTGTATAAGCCTTAGACTGTTTTTGTGCACACAAAAATGGCTGTGTCATAAAACGACTTCAACTTTCCCACTAAGAAAAGGCATAAACTTCTGGCTTGCATTTCTTCAACATGACGGTTGTTTAAATGTGCTACGCAAAGTTGGCATCATCTGCTAAACGGGAAGAAATGCAGCATTTTGAAAGGCAAGTTTAATCTGATCACATGAAACTTATGTGATCATTTTGGGAATGAAAGCAAGAACAAATAAGAAAAATTCTCTAAATTTTGTGTGAGTAAAGAAAGAATTACCCATGCTTGGTCGTAGACTTTAAAATATCTCAGAAAACGTCAAACGAAATAGATTGGGCAAATTTCACCTTTGTTCTTGTTTAAGAGGTTTCCAGCAAATATTTTAGACTATAATGTTAAAATTGGCATAGTAGGCTAAGAATAAATTTTGTCACTGTTACAGCTTTAAACTTTCTGTAAATGCACAGCTAGAACGTATTCCTCACAACATGTGTAAAATCACAACACAAACGTTATACATTAAGCTTGCTATAAGTATGCCTTTCAATTGAAACACATGCACACTCTTAGAGCATTATTATATTTTAAGAATAAAAAAAAAATCATAATCACAGCCTCTGTTATGATGGCACTTGCATGGTTTGCTATTTTAATAATATTTAATATTATTATTTAAAAACATTCTGGATCCAGGTAATTTGTTTGCCAGCCAGCGTCACCACAGAAGCCCGTGCCATAAATCAAATCAGAATAGGCAGCATCTACATCAGACATTGTAGGTAAGCACACAGAAACACAGTTAAGGGAACACTTGAAAGACAGTCAGTGGATTTTACCTGAAACACCGAAACAATCTGTGGTTGTGGATACGTGTTTTCATTGCCTTGCAGATACCTGCAATTCACTGAGAATGCAAAGTCACCAAGGAAGCTCTCTTCAGAGCTCTGTAAATTGGCTTCATGACTTTGCTGTGGTTCTCAGGAAAAGTGCACCATTACCAGAAGGCAGCTTTCAGGGAACTCAGGCTGTAACACAAAGTAACTTTAAGAAATGAACTGCATCACCTTCTGTAATCTTTTGACACATTTGAAATTAAGGCCAACTAAGAAAACGAAGAAAAAAGAAAGCCAAAGCAAAAGATGGAAAACATCTTTATTAGTTTTAATTAGATGCTGCTTGTGTGTCAGAGGTGCCTTGATACATCTAATATGAATCGATGGTTGCTATTTTATCTATGTTTTAACACTTAAAATATGAAATGAACAAGGGATGATCCGTATATATTGCAGATTGGAAACACTTTGTTTGCACTGACAATTAAAATAACACAGTAAATGATGATTTGATCAAATCATTTCCCCAGCATCCTTACAAAACTGCAAGTTACAAAGGGAGGTCTGGCACGGGCAGAAAACCACTGCTCTTTGTTTCTACTCTGATAGTTCAAGCAATGCCATAAATCCAGGTGTGTCCAAAAATCAGCGCACTGCGTTTTAAAGCAGTAAAAAATCCTGCATATTCTACTCAGACTTTAAAAAAATGATTAGTGTCAGCTTAATAGATGATTCAAAAGGTAAAAAAAGAAGAGGAAATATACTACAAACACAAGCATGTATTTTAAATTAAAAGCTATTAAGCATAAATGCAGCACTGGTACGTTTTGTGTAGCAGTGTATGCATACCTCTGAAATTTATGTCTCTTCTGATTGATGTTACCTATAATAATCACATGCAAATTTGATACATTAAGCATCAAAAATAAGTTAGGCTATGCTAGTTGGAAAAAAAAAAAACAAACACCCCAAACCCAGGAAGATATAATCCTTACAAACAGAATACGTAACACTGAGGTTTGCAGATACACAGAATCATACCTGAAGATCAGTATATTTTAGCACTGATTTCCAGTAGGCAAATAGATTCACAGGTACTGAAAGAAAATTCTGGTGTTTTCAGCATCAACTCAGAATATGAGGCGATTTCATCATATTTGCTTACAGACTTCTCAAAATAATAAAGCTGACGTTTGTCTACCTGCAAAGCAAGTTAATGTTTTAGTCCTTGTAAATGACAGATGTTATCAGCAACTCTCTCAGAGGACCAGTTAGCCTTTCAAATAGCCCGTTTGAATTTGCAACGTTGCCTTTGCAACTGATAGCATGAATTGGTTCTTCTAATCACATGGTAGCCATTAACCTCCCCAGAAATTCTTCACACGCCTATAGATGAAAACACAGAAAACCACAAGAAAATTTCCTGAACTACTGAGAGATTCCATCTTCCACTAAAAGCTGTAATGTTTCTAAAGGATTTTGAGAGGAAGTGACTGTTAGGAACAGAAAAGAGAGGGGGTAGGATTTGTTATACGCTTGAAAAACACCATCAGCTGCCTCCTTTCCTACCTGCTCAGGGAGCAGCTCCAGCCTTTCATCTCAACGACTCAGGATTCTCCCTGGCGTAACTGGAACAGCCTTCATCTTAAACGAGCTGTAGCCTCTCAGCCAGCGGGGGAATCTGGCCCCATTTTCCCAAACAACAACAACAAAAAAGACACACATGTGAGCATTAAAAAGAAAAAAAAATCAACCCCAAAACAGTCAACAAAGGACCAAAAGGCAGCCGCTGCCACAAATCCATCACTTCTCCAGTCCCTTATCTGAGAAGTTTTTATTACCGCTTTCAAAATATAACTCATCCGAGAAGGAAATACAACAGGGTAGGGTCATCTTCATGTTTCTTTTGTTTCTTTTCCAGATGTAGTCACTGATTGCAGCGTTCTTTAAGATCTCTTTCCTGGTTCTAATTTTCAGTGAAATTCATGGACCAACTTGATTCATTTCCCATCCCCTGAAAACCAACACATAGACGCACATTCTAGAAAAGAAACCTATTTTGTTCTTTTTTGGAGCAGGAAGGCAGCATTCTTTATTCCTCTCAGTACTAGCCTGGCTGACGTGCTCTATCAGAGCTTTAAGGTTTTTTTTTGTTGGAGTGTTTTATTTGTTTGCTTAATCCTCTAGCTACCAGGCAGCCATCTGATATCCTTCCTATGAGTTCAGTCATTCAGTAGGCATTAGTCTCCCTCAAATGGAATCTGGGTTTGTAAAAATATAGCAAGTCTAGAGTTGGTATCAAAGGGGTCTAACTAACTTCTGCACTTCTGCTCCAGCTCTTTGACTTGAGCTCAGGGACCAGACAGCTGTTCTGTTCTCAAGTTAAAGCGTGCACTGATGTACTCTCGGGCAATGAATCAGAGGCATTGTATGGTTTCAATTCAATTCAATTCTTTGTGTTCATTTTTACACATTGCTTACACCAGTTTAGGTAGAAAGAAAATGGATCCTTTTTGTAACTGTTTCTCAAGGACATTTAGAAAGACCCTGTGCCACTGGACCTGCTCGGCTTCCTCTTCCTCCCATTTGATTGCATAACTCTTGATGCAAATGTTAACAATTAATATGATTTCTTATGTATTTCAAGGCTATTTTCCTAGCTACATTGTGTGAAAGGAGGCACTCCTGGTATGTGTAGTCCCTTCCACTCTGCTTATCTTCACAAAAGGTCTTTTTGATACTGTGATAGTTATAATACAAGAGATACAGGTCAATAATGTAAGAACAATCACCGGCAATCAAATTTTTCTTTGTGGACACAACATGGAAGACGATAGAATACAAAGAATGATTTATTTCTGCTTGTGGGTCTCAACCTCATTTGCTTTAGGGTCAATATCACCACGGCTGCTAAGGCTCAATGGCTGTAGAGCACTTGGGGCGCTCCATGTGGAGATCAGAATTTCACTTTTTGTAGAGGAAACAAATGATGCCCTGAAATGAAAAAAAAGGTCTGATTTTTTTATGTTGCACTATTTGTGTTGTTCCTGATGAATTCTGTCTTGTGTCTTGCAGACCAGAATCTTGCTTTTAGTAATTAAGACCTTAAAAACCGTAAAACCTTAAAATTAAACCTTAAAAAAGCTGTTGTTTTTGTTTTCCCCACAAATATTTTGTGAAGAATCAGTAAAGGTGGAATAAATCAGAAGCTTTGCTAATGCTAGTAAATGCTAGTAGTGCTGGTAAGTCATTCTTTTGTTGCTAGTAATGCTAGTAAACCATTCTTTTGTTCTTACCATGCAGAAGACTTGAAGATGAGAATGAATGTAGTACTGGAAACGGAAGAGCTGTAGGACGTATCTGGCAATACATCAATGGTATCTTCAGAAGTAATTGCCAGAACCTTATCTCAGATCAATACTAAGCCTTTTAAAAAGTGTTTTAAAACACACTCACCCTTTGAGCATGGGTTAAAAACTTTTTTTTTTCCTATGAGATTGCAGAGATAAAAGCTAATTTCACATCAGTTCCACACGGTGGTCCCACTTGTCCAATTTGATGATTTTTTTATTCATGTTTTATTCTTTAGCCATTCCCTAGTTAGCTTAGCATGATTTTGTTGGGGAAGTGCTTGGGAGTTTTTTTCCTCTGCTAGAAGTCTAAAATGGATAGAAACAAAACTCGTGCCTTTGTTTTCTTTTGGAAAATATCTGGACCTTCTGAGGTCTTCTATTCTCATTCATACTTTGAGGCCACTGCAATGGACAGACTTTACACTTTTAACTAAGACTTGAGCCATAAAACCTGTTGGCTTCATTTTGTTACCTATTACTTACTTGGGAACTCCTCATCTTAAGTCTCTTTTTAAACATCTCTTGTGTCCCTTTGCAGTGATATACATATATTTTACAGCCAATGGTGCTGCTGTCAGATTGCCTCCCTGACTCTTGTCTTGGTCTACCAAGCTATCAATGTCCTTTTATTTTCACTAATACAGCATTTTGTCCACTGTCCAACATAACTTCTCCTGTATTTCTGGAAAAAAGCTGTCTTCAGAAACCATTCTTTTTACAGGAATTACCTTTTCCCTTCTAAAAGGAAAAGTCATAGTGATGTGGCTCCATATCCTTTCCTCCCTCTTTCATCATTATTTCATAGGAAAGCATCCCATTATATTCACAATCACACAAAGCATGACCCGCTGATATTTATTTAAGAATCTTATTTATAGTGACTTACTTTTTTCCATGAAGTCTGATACAATGAAAAAAAATAAAAAACCACTCATATTTTCCTCCAGTTTTGTTACACATGCTAAAGATTTTACTTTGCTTTACACAACTAATCTTGCTAAGGCCAATGCATGATGTCGGTTTATGCAGTGCACATTCTTAGGTAATCTGTATGTTTGCAAGCAACTAATTTTTGTCCTAAAAGATGGATATCAAAGGCAGGAAACTGAGCTGTTTGAGCTCTTCTAGTCTTGGATGCAGATGTTGGGGAGCTCAGGGTAAAGAACTATAATGGCAGTAAGTGGAGCAGCTGCCTGTTCTTTCTTCATGTGCCACCTACTGCTAACCTTCCCCTCTTCCAGCCTTCAGTAGTGGAGTCCAGAAGCAGCAGTCAGACATGCTGCAGAAGCAGCTCCAGCAATTGAAGGTATTGCGGTCTCCAAGCTCTCTGACTGCTGCTGTGCTGGATTAGTACCCATCCCCTGAGCCGAGCTTGCAGGATCACTAGGGGGTCATCTGATCCAAAGCATCTCTACCTGTGATTTCTTGCTATTGGCTTGGCTGCCTGAGGTAGATGAGAAGTGCTGGTGAAGTCTTTCCCTCTCCCACATGGGGAGAAGGAAGAGGAGCCCTGGGTGGGGAGGCTCGGGAACATGAGCAGGCACCGTCTGTACGCAGTGGGTGGTTGCAGTATTTGCCTGAAAGAAGAATCTACAAAGAAGATTTTTTTCCAAAGGTGAAAGAGATTATTTGATTATGTAAAGTGAAAGTGGTGAAGGTAATTAAGTAATGACATTAAAGCATTACGGAGGGCAACTCTGATATGTCCTGAGAACAAAACGTGTATGTTGAGTTTTTGATGTGGCCAATAAGCAAAGGCAGGTATTACAAAGGGCCTGAGGTACGAAAATACATTTAAAAAAAATATGTATGTAAGGTTGCATGATAAGAGAAAAGGCAGTTAGCCCCAGACTAGAGTAGAACTGCAGGCTGGGTAGAATGGATGCTAAATAAAGAGGAAGAAAGGTGTCTGTGTACATAAAGGTCAATGGATATGACTTAGAAAATACAAAAATTATTGAAGACCCCTGAGATAAAATGCAGTATCAATCTTAGAAAAATGAAGTTCTTCCATAAAATAACTTTTTAAAAGTGAAATGATTAAGCTCAGCTCTATGCCATTACACTTACAGTCCTAAAACACTCTACCTGTGGTATTTAGTTGTTTTCCATGTAATTAGGAATTAACATATTTTTCTGTTCAGCTTTTAAAAATTTTTAATATTTTTAACATTACTATTAATTAATTAATAATTTTTTTTTTTTAATATTACTGCACTTTGTATTTTCAGCCACATCATTACATTTCAGTATGCTTGACAAGTTACACCAAGTCTGAATGTAATAGCTGCAATGCCTAATCAAATAAAGATAGGCAACACACTGGATACCATCTAATAGAAGCAGCAAACCATAGGCCAATGTTTGGTGGCCAGGAAAACAATAACCACATGCTGTGGGAAAGCTGCAATAGACAGTTGTTATTTCTGGTGCTAAGAATGTGACTCTACATCCCTCTGATGCTCACTCCTTCTACAGTGACCTCAAAGAGCTTGCAAACTTTGGAAGTCAGTTATACCTTCTGTCAAATGTGCCAGGACTCAAAACCAGGTTAGGATTGATGTTCTCCTGAAGCCTTGTGTTCCCACATCAATGTAAGTGAGAATAAAACAAGCCTCTTTGCTAAAGCTTACTATTTTACTTAGTTTGGCAAATTCTAAAAACAATTGAGGTTTTCTGGGAGAAAGCCAGTGAGAATCTGTCTCCATTTAATTCATCACAAATGTTATATAAAATAACCTTGACTGTACGTAAAACATTCTTTTGTGTGCTATGTGAATCCCAGAATTGTTGGTTCTCATCTTTGGCCTTTCAGTGGTGCAGCTAAAAAGAAGCTGCAGACTTGCATGATTTGACCAAAAGGTTGTAAGTTTCCTTTACTGAGAGGCATCATGAAAACAAGAGACTATTAGAGGGTGTTTAATTTTTTGCAATTCAGAAATGATGAGCATGTCAAAATACATGTTCTGCTTTCCTTTTCAAAGCGTGTTTGGACACTGTAGTGCATCCATGTTCAAGGCCAGGTTGGATGGGCAGCCTAATCTGGTGGGTTCCAGCCCATGGAAGCAGGCTGGAACAGGATGGGTGCCTTCCAAGCCTACTACTCTATGATTCTTGTGCTACTTTGTTTTATCTATACTGCAGGACACAGAAGAGGTATTTAGAAATTCAGCAAATGAAGATTTAAGTGATTTGCTGTTGCCATTGCAACAGATGCAGGTATGAGAAAAGAGAGCCTGGGATACACTGGGACTATGTGCAGCAGTTGGCTGTTTGGTGAATGGCACACAGACCCACAGATGGGTGTGCAGAGATGCCTCCTCTGCTTGATGCACGCTTCTCTATGATGTCTATCACTCGCTGAAAGGATGAAGCTGCTATGCCCTCCACACTGCAGAACATCTGGGTTGGAGCAGGATCCAGCGAAGTCGAAATACGCCCTTGAAGGCTGCTGTAAAATAACTTCTCAAGACATTCATCAAGACTACATTGTAAAGAGAACATCTGCAACTATGCAAAAGTAGACAAAGAAGATGGATATGTTAACATAGGA
This sequence comes from Phasianus colchicus, assembly GCF_987193195.1. Classification (NCBI taxonomy): domain Eukaryota; kingdom Metazoa; phylum Chordata; class Aves; order Galliformes; family Phasianidae; genus Phasianus; species Phasianus colchicus. The sequence goes on from NC_143452.1 coordinate 1,913,211, forward strand.
ATGTAACTCCAAGCAGAACACAAGATGAATCCGAGACTTCAGGCTTCCAAAGATTGCATGTCTAAGTTCCAGTCTTAAATTATTAACTGAGGAGACCGTGGTTACTGAAAGATAAATATTTTGACTTCTAGAAGTTGCAGAATGATGAACTAAATTTATTAATACTGAAGAAGAATAATAGAAGAAATATAAAAGCATTTATTAAAATAAAATTTTAGTTTTAGTTTCTATTTAGCGTCTGTGAGTCTGCATTCCAGAATTCCAGAATGTTGATGGAGGAAAAATGTTGATGGAAAATGTTGCTTCATGGAATTTTATTGACTTGAAATTAGCAAATGTGTGATCTACAGATTTCATGGACATTTACTCTGAAAAATTCAGAAAACATCATGAAAGACACAAAGAGTTTTCCCTGTAGTAGAAGCTCTCTAAATGTAGTTTGTGGACCAAAACTTTTAACCAAAACCTCCCCACTGAGTAAAATTCAGTCCTTCAAAGAAGGTGTAAGTGCGCTTATGCTGAATGCTTCCCAATTAAATGGTTCTATAAATATTCAGCATTTCATGCACAAGTTTAATCTTTGACTCATTCACTGTGCCATTTCTGAGAGCAGAAGAGCTCTTTGACACCCCACTATAGGAAAACAAACAGAAGAAAGAGGAATTCAGCATGGCTTAGCAAGGAGCTGCTGGTCAGCTGCTGCTCAAAGTGAGGGGTAAGAAGGAAAAGCACAGGCAGTGGGAGCAGGGATGTACGGCCTGGGCAGGGTACAAGGGTGCTGACTGGACATGCAGTGTTGGGATCAGGAAAAACAAGGCACAGATGGAACTGAACTTATTAAGGGATGTGAACAATAACAAGAAGGGATTCTACAGGTACAGCGGTCAGAAGAGAGAGGCCAAAGAGGGTGATCTTCTGGTAGATGAGAAGGGAGAACTGGCTCGCCTCTGTGCCTGGGAAAATCATGGAGCAGATCCTCCTGGAAGCTCTGTCAAGGCACACGTGAGATGTAATCTCACATGGGATGAGATCTGAGACAGCCAGCATGGCTTCACCAAGGTCAGATCATGCCTTAACAATGTGATGGCCTTCTATGATGGAGTGACAACATGAGTGGAGAAAAGAAGGGAACTGATGTTGTCTGCTTGGATTTATGCAAGGTCCTTTGCCGTGGTCCTGCACCACATCCTTATCACTAAATTGGTGAGAGACAGATTTGAAGGCTGGACTAGTAGGTGGATAAAGAAATGGTTGGATGATTGCAGCCAGAGGGTTGTGATCAACAGCTCTAGATCCAGGCTGGGGCCAGTGATGAGCAGCATTCCTCAAGGGTCTGTCTTGGGACCAGTGCTTCTCTCCATCTTTATCAATGACCCAGGCCAGATACATGCAATCTGCGGCCCAGCACAGCTTGTACTGTGTCCACAGCCTGCCCTGCACCAGCATGCTTGTTTGTTTTGGTAACAATCTTTGTCTGGAGAAATTAAATCCAAAGAAGTCAGTCCTGATTAGATACAGGTGTGACCTTCCCACATAGAAAGTAGATATCTTGAATTGCTTAAAGATGTTTGAAAATCTGTGGGGTTTTCAGCATGAGAAGAAATATTCTGCGACTCTAGTTCCAGAATCAATTTTTAATTCTTGTCTGTTGCTGGAGCATCTATTACCTGTGCTCTTGGTAGCATGGTGACAGGGAAGGCAGGGGACATAGTAACTGGTGTATTTATGAGAAGAAGGAAGGGGAGCAAGCCATTCTCAATACTAACCTTTATATTGGTTCTAAATTAAAATAGTTTTATAATAGTTTTATACCTAGATACGAGGTGTACTGGCATTAAGGCAAACAGAAAAAATTGGAGTACAAACTGAAAATGATGGCAAGTGTCACTTTGGTAGGGCTAACATTTTATTCTGTGACTGACTTTGTATTAAATTACCTTTTGCAGCATGCAAGGATGATAATGTTAGAATACCGTGTGTAACTCAAACTTGTGCATTTACTCTGTTCTTTTAAGCACCAGGGAACATATCTCACCCTCAGAGAAGAGGTGTGAGCAGTACAGTCTCCTTGGGATCCAAGATTTCACAAACAAGCAAGGAGAAATCACTACAGATTTGTCCTCAGACAGCTCTTCTTTGTGGGTCTGCCTGCTCTGGCTCACCTTACTCAGTAACTCAGCTACACACAGCTGCTCGGGCTGCAGATGAATGGTGAGCTATCTTTTCAAGTGTCTGCTTCTTGGGTCTTCATTTCCACAAGAATATTGGCACCAAATTTGGATCTGTAAGCTACAGACCCTTGTGCTTGTGTTGGCTGACTATCGTGATATATAGCTTATTTTACCAAAGCCATATACAAAATGGCTGCAGGGACCCATTTCCATACCTTGTGTCTATAAGATTTCTCCCTCACTGGTTAGATACAGTTTAACTTCCCTTAGTCCAGGATAAGAACAGAGCCATCCACTTTAAAAGATCAGCTTCAGAAACAAATCATCAGTCACATGAAGCAAAGCAGTGGTTGTGATCAGCAAACTATCTTGGCATCTCAACAAAGATGGTTCTTTGGCTTGAACAGCAATCCTGTGCTCGGATCATATCTTTGCATCAAAACTATAAAAAAAGATGAGCAAGTCTGTCAGTACATGGTGTGTTAAGGGAGAATGATGCTGAATGATGCTGAAGAATATCTTTCTCCTGGGACTGCGAAATATTCAATGAATGCTTCAGTGAATGCTTCTGGGCACTGGCAGGACTGCAAATGGGAACTAGAATGGACATGTAAAGAAGTGTTTAGATTCTACAGTGTGGTCTAGCATAGCAACTTGGGACTTCTTGGCAAAGTGATGTGTTTTCTTCTCAAACTGGGCGTTCTTACAAGTGAACTATCTAAAGCATCTCTTTGGTTGTGCTGTTGTTCTCCCAGGAACCAGGATCAGCTCTGTCCTTTAGCTCCATGCAGATCACCTTGCAAAGACAAAAAAGTTGAAAGAAATCACAGATCAGGACTGCTTGGAAAACCCGTACCAATAAATCAACTAATAAATCTGACTTAGTAATACCAGATGTGAAACTGCATGTAGAAAGAGCTCTTACAGAACGTACCTAAAGAATAAAAATTAAAACAAACAAACAGATGGAAAAACAACCTGGGAAGCACTGGTAGCACAAAGCATCCAGCTGCTGAAGCAGCATCCTAGGGCCTCTGCTGCAGGTGACATAATGAGGTGTTTGAGGGTCTTCTTTGGAATCACATCTGATACAAATTGTGTCAAGCTCAATTAAGGGAACTAGAAGAATTTTAAAAATGAATAATAATATATACATTTTTTATATCTGGGGGCTGCGAAGCACAGATTTTTATTTTTTTTTCTTGTTTTCTTAACCGAGACTGGTAGAAAAGCAGCTACAGAGAGAGTTGATTGGTTGCAGATATTGAACTGGCTGCACTGAGACCTACTCCTTTGTGCAGCACAGCTACGGCCGGAGGCCTTGGCACATCTATTTTCCCCCAGCCTCTGTACTGCTGCCAGAGTTTTGGGAGGAGCAATAAACTGAGCTTCTCCAGATACTGACACTGAAAAGCATTACTACAGTTCCTCCATTTTACCTAGCACAGCTACCTTGTGGCTCACTTCTTCTGGTGATCTCCAGAGCATTGGTGTATTTTTCATCTTCTACTTGTAAGTGGATTGTCTGCGGTCTTTATAGTGGAAAACTTCGAATCCTTGTTTTTCAGTAAAAGCTTTTCACAGTGCTACACTTCTGGTGAGTTTGGATGTTTTTGATCCCATATTGCCTCCTGGGATCAGTGGTACACTGGTTGTCCAAATATCCTTTCCATGGATGAGGTTGATACTAAGAGTTTACAGTTAAAGCAACAAAAACCATAAAAATGGGAGGTACCACAAATCTGTTCAAACCAGGCCTCTCCACCCAGCACCTAGCAGAGCACCTGCCAGCAACCAGGCTCCTCACTGGGTGCTCTGAATCTCACCCTGGAGAAGCTGCTCTCACCAGACTGTCCAGGGAACCTTGGGAATGAGAGAAGCATCAAGGCTGGAAGCCTAAGTACTACTGCTGGGTCTATGGTAGTTGATTGCTAGATAGGCTGAAATACTGTAGATTGGTATATTCCTTGTCTCCTTCTTTCCATGGCTTAAAAAAGAAGAAATACTCAGAAGATGGTGTCACTGTTTTTAGGACAGCGTGGCACGGAGCAACTCAATATATGTACGCATAAATGATCAGTCCTACTGCTCCAGGTTTGTTAGTACTAATATTGTCTGCAGGGCTCTGCTGATCTTCTAAGGATGAAGCTGTTTCAAATAAAAGGTACAAATGACATTTTCGCAAGGCTGACTTTGAACTCAGAGCTAGGGCTCTCAGGCCCTCCCAAGTGCAGACACAGTGATCTCCAGCTGTGCACCAGATGGAGACAAAAGGATAGCGGATGTTGACCTGCGATCTTGAGGTTATTGGAGCCAGCTGTATTAATTGCTTATGGAGTTAGGTGTCCCTGCTTGGGATTTGTCTCCATCACAGGAAACTGCTGGCTTGCCCAGCTCAGTAGGTATAGCCCACCCTGGGCTGTAATTGGCACTGTGTTAGGCCACTCTTCTGCTCTAATTCAGGCTGTGCTTATTGGTTCTTTCTTGATTGACATATTCAGTCCCAGTGGATTGTGGAAAACTTTGGCTGGCCCTTCCCATCTTCTGTAGGAATGCATTTTTAACCAATATCTTAGTTTAATTAATTGCCAGCAACAGGGCCTGTTGGTTGCTCAACATCACGTTACAGAGAAAGGGGAGAGATCCAAGTTATAAGAACTGGAAGAAGTTCTAAGTATGCATGTTCTGCTAATGAGACCAGGCTGAAGGTGTATGTGGCAGAGGAGAAGATGACTGATGCAGAATTTAACAGGTGTGGGCCCACTGTGGAATAAGCCCTACAGCACTGAATGCAGAGATTTCCTTATGTAAATACAGCATGACCAACATGTCAGATCCTGTGGTTTCAGAACTCACATCAGAAGGCAATCTGAGTGAGAATCTACCTTGGACCTTCACCAACAGTGGGACTGTTTTAACAGCTAAGCCTGGAAATCACACAGTAGCTACTGAGGCTAGGATGGTGGTGTAGCTACATCGTGATATTCAAGAGAACTGTTGCATTTTACACTCCTGAACTGAGTCCTGAAAGGACTTCTCCTGTTTCTACAGCATGGTGTTAGAGGCAGAAATTATACCATGAGCAGTGATAAAGGGTATGGCAAATCTGGAGTAGATCTTTCCCTTCCTAGTGTCCTCTCACTTCTTATCTGTGAAGAGATGGACAGCCTCTTTGCTGCAACCTCCTTTCAGGCAGCTGTAAACAGTGAGTTCTCTCATCAGCCTTCTTCTCTCTGGTGCCCATTTCTCTCAGCTGCTCCTCATAATTCTCTTTTTCTAGTTCATTCATTGCTTGCAATTAGCTGCAGCTCCTGCAGTAGAGAATAGTCACTATGCTGTGCAAACTTCAAAAGCAAAGGGAGAATGAGTCCAACGGAAGCACACAGACATATCTGGAGCTGAAAGCTTCAGTTTGTGTTATTTTAAATAAGAGTGGCTTCAAACTGTTATGTGGCTGCATTTAAAAAAACTTTAATTTGATGGCTTTGCCTTGCTTTAGGAACATGTCTTTGCCTTGCTTTAGGATGCGTGGGCTTGGGAACATGGGATTTGTTGGAAGATCCTGTAAGGCGTAAGCTAGGAAAGAAGGGATACAGCTAACAAAAAGTACTTGTCAGGAACTTGGTCTTAGCTAATGTAACTCCCTGACACCTTTCCCTGGGAATAATAATGAAAAAGGAGGTTTAAAACAATAAAACCCTATGTGAAGCATTAGAACAACAACACGGGAAATATGAGCTCAAATATGCAACCAGGAGGGTTTGGGGATGATATGGGGTAAGTTTCCAGTACGTGGCCTACTGGATCACTGTATAGAGATTAGAAACAAAAAGGTAAGAGCAAGGGATCCAGTTTGGTATGCCATGAAAACAGATGGCAAAACTCACCAGCTCACTCAATTTTGTGTACTAATACATCTTATTTAATTTATTATGTAACAATTACACTTGTGTTAACGTTTGTATTAATAGGTTTTGGTATTAAATGGCATTATGCACCAAAAAAAAACCAGCTCATGTTGTTGCTTAAATAAATGCTGGTAGCATTCTGACAGCGTTTGGGGAAAAGTGGTTCATTCAGTAAGTGTAGTGAATGCATTACTTGCTCCACAACCAAGCAGAGAAGTGTTACAACCACAGGTCAGCAGTAGTGCAATTTTCAAGTTCCCCAAGGATTTCACAGTACCCATCTACGTCATCCTTCCACCAACTGGATGCAGGAAAACGTACTGAAAGTCAATAAAACCCACGTTTCATGTACAGATGATCTAATGTTTCAAGCTCAAATAGAAGTTAAAATGGCAACAAATCAAATGTTAGTTGTAGTTATGGAAGAGGATACAAAGTGAGTTGGGAAGACATCCAGCTGGTACAGACTAAAATAAAATGCTTGGAATGGGAAGACTTTCTTCAGAGGGGCTCCTCCAGAGACATGCATTGCATGAGGACTGCCTGAACCAGATGAATCTGATCTTAGGTCCTGCCATCCTTATGCCCTCAAAATTTTTCTCCTTTACAGAAACATCCCCTGTGGTGTTTCAGCAATGAGAACAACGCTGCCACTCACCTGAGGCAGCACCAGCTGTGCCAATGTGAATAGTGCATATTGAACATGGCAAATATGGGTTTGAAGCTGTTGCCTCAGCTGCAACAGAAGGCTGCAAACAAAGTGAGCTACTGGGGTATTATCTTGCAACTCTCCATCCAGGTTTCTTTGCCAGGATAGTAGCAAAAAAAAAAAAGAAAGAAAGAAACAAGTTATTACAGATATGCTTTGCTTTACTGGATAATTCAATCTCCTCCCAGAAAGGTAAAATTCAAGGTATTGCCATGACCCTTCTAATATGAATAAGAGGAATGGAGAGTATCTATGTTTAAGTTGTTGCATCATACCCTAAGTTTACGTTCATTTCCCTTTACATTATTTATGTTTCTTCAACAGTAACTTAATCCCATGCAGGCAAATAGAGAAGTCCTACTTGTTTCCAGGTAAAGATCCATGCTGGTGTCGCTCAGTCCTACCTCAAAAGGCCCCCCAGGTAATGGACATATGTTTAATTTGTTACCTGCCAAACCAGGCAGAATTACGCTGATGAAAATGAGCAGGGAATACAAAATGAAATCCTTCACATTTAGGAATACAAAAAGTCCTCAAAAAAGCAAATATTCCTACCAACCTCAGAAATCACCTAAGAAAAGATTGAAGTCATAATCTAAAACAGAGACATTAAACTACATAAGATTCTGTATAGATCTTAAAAATATCCTAAAATCAGTTTAGCTTAACGAGTTCTTGCAGGCTAAACTATAAAGACAGGCACACAACTTCCTTAATTCCTCCCCCTTCTCAATTTTGAGTGCATGAAACTGCAGGCACAATGTGTTATATTTAAAATGATTTTTTTAAGTTCCTATTGCATACCTCAAGCATGAGATTCTTAGATAAAGCCTCAATAAAAGCTGGCAACAACTTGACCCAGCTCATGTCTTATTACTATCCCACGGGAAACATATAGGGTCTGTAGAAGCCATACAGGTAGAACCTTAACCAACAGAGCCACAGCACTTAAATGGCTATAAACCCAGAGGGCCCTTGAGTAGCAATGCATGGCTCCTGTCCTGCTGCCCACCTGAGGTGCCCTGCCTGCATCTTGGCACTGCACTGCACCACGAGTGCAGCTCTTGCATGAAGTCTGCTCCTGCTCCACATCCATGCTAAAGAAGGGCGAGGAAGTTTGTTTCTACTACAGACATCTGGGGGAGAGAACTTTCCTTTAGAAGTTTTGAATGTGCCCTGGCTCATTTCTGAGCCTCGACAGGATGGAGCACATGGAAAGCAGGACCAGTGCTGTTGAACTACAGTGCCAAGGCACTTCTATAAGATGCTAATGAGCAAAGAGTGCACTGGTCCAGCTTTAGACATTGATTTTTTCAGACTTCTAATGGGACCACAAATCAGGCGGGAAGTAATGCAAATTGGAAACAGAAATATTATTTTCACATCTCACACACATGAAGCAGCCAAGGCAGAGAAGAAACCAGATGGCAGGCTTTTAAAATTAGGTGTGGAGATGGGAAGCCCGCAGGAGATTAAGGGAGAAGATAAACCTTTGCAGCTGGACTTCTTTTCCCTGCTTTTGTTTCTGAGGTTCTAGAAATTTTCCCTCTCTCCTCTTTCCTTGCCAAGAATCCGTTATATTCCCTAATATGCCAGGCTTTACGTTTGTTACAGAAAAATGTGTCTGGTCCTCCCTTGTTCTTTTTAGTTCTCTTTCTCTCTCTCTCTCTTTTTTTTTCCCCCATCCTCCGTTTCTTTCTTTGTTTCTGCTTCCCCCTCCGAGAAGTTTTCTCCTTATTTTTCCTTTATGTACAGATTCAGATTTCAAAAACGTGTGCTGATACAATACAGCAAAATAAATGTTCAAGTATAATGAATACACCAACTCAGAGTCACAGACTCTTCACCTTCCCCAAATATTCACAGGAGTGTGAATGCTGGGGTCATTGTGCTACATCACTGACCGGGATTAGCTATTTTTTCTGATACGACTGTTGGAACTTCTGCCATAGACACATTTGGCACTGCAGCTAAAGATGTGTCTCTGTGTGCTGTACCTCAGCAAATGAAAATGAACTGTTTCACAGAGTCATTGCTGGCTGCTTAATGGTGATGCTCTGGGCCCTTCTTATGTTCATCCCTTACATACTGAATGAATAAAAGTGCATGCATTTTGGATCAGCCTTATTTAACTGTGCCAATTGCACTAAAAATGAAATAGGAGGGATACTGTAAAATATTTTATAAACACGGAGGTAAGGTTACTGCATCCTTTGTATTTACCATGTCAGATACACAATGTGCTGCTTTAGTTCCTTCCTCAATCCATCGGAAATGCTTATTTTTCATTATTTTGAAGTACGAGATTTCAGGTTGCACTGTGGGCAAACATACTGAATGTTAGTACGTGTGAGCAGTTAACAGCAAACAACTGCCATGTCATGTTTAGGATACATTGTGGGTGGTGCACAGCTCTGGCCCCAGCATGGCTTGGTGTCCTGCCCCTCTTATGAAGCCGATATTGATATTTAATACATGATTCTGTTCTCAATTCACTGACTGCCACACCAGGGACAGAAAAAATGTCATTTTCTTTGCAGCTCCTACAAGTAATTGACAGGGCTTGCTATTAAGCACCACCTAATTTCCCCTGAAAGATTTGTCCAAAAGGGAGTGCTCCCAATGGAGCGCACAACTGCAGCATTTCCCTTGAAAATCCCACAGTGTGTGACAGTGCCTCTGTGATGGAGACATGAATCATCCGGGAGGCAGCACAGACAGTGACAGTTCCTTATCCAGAGGAACTGAGATAAAAGTTGGCGAGATGTAATTTGTGGCTACACAAAAGACATCCAGCCCAGCACTGGGCTACTGACTGCCCGGCTCAGGCACCCACCAGGTCGGAGGCTGGGAGGGCTTTGTTCAGTCCTTTCTGAGAAATACAGATATGCTGGTTGCTCATGTACATCTCTAAGCCTTCACTGGATCCTCTTAAGCTCTCAACTATGATTTCACTTCATGACTACAGATTTCAAATTTATTCCATCGAATAACAAAGCACTTTTCCCATCCATTTCAAATCCGTTGCCTTTCACATTTTTCTATCTTCCCTTGATGTATCTGTACCAGTTTTCACAATAACAGTCGTGAGACTTCATATATATTTTCTTCATGCTTCCACCTGTTCTTTTTTATTGTTTATTGGGATTAAATTACCAGTAGAGCTGTACTAGAGACAGTTTATGTAATTAACATGTGAATGACATTTCAGTGCTTCGTGCTTGTGGGGAGTTTGTAATTTTCATCTTCTTGTGTGTGTGTGTCATTTGCTGAGCTAAATATTTACATTGCTTTGAACAAAGAGAAAGTATTTTTAGTCATATATATATATATTTATATAGCAAATTGCTCTATGTCCATGAAATCTCAGTAAACAGACCTTTGTTTTACATTCCATTGAAGGAAATAGCCTGATTCAAATTACAGAGAACAGAATCCAGTTAAACAAGGAATGAAAATTGAAGTCATTTGTGCGGGAAGAGGTAACTGTGAGCAGTCACCAAAGAGTTTATCAGAGTCCTTGACAGACCCTATCACTGTGAAACCTTGGGAGTCTGGAGCGTAAGACAGAGATCAAACGGTATCTGTTTGTGTCCAAGGGTAAACAGGAGGTTCTGTTTGTATGCACTGTTTATCTTATCACACTCAAGAAACCTTTCATCCTTTATCACTGTTGTTTGGGAGAAGCTGGGCCAGTTCACTGATTAGAGGGACAGGAATTTCGGGCTTGTAAGTGAATGGTATATAAGATGTATGTTGAACACAATAAAGAGAACGATTCTGAGAACTATTCTGATGCTACAAGAGCTCTCTAACTCGACTGAGCGCCGACAATTGGCCGGAACACGGACCTGAAACTACACCTGACTTGAAGACTGAGCGGTCTGGAACACGCTGACAAAAGCGGGGATGCGCTGAGAGAAGCGGCACGACCTGAGGATTCATCCCCCCAGCAGCTCTGATTGCCTTTCTCCGGTCGAAGGTAGGCCACTGCGTTTCCATGGGGAATAATATGAGCTCAGAACAAAAGAATGCCCTAGTTTCTTTTCAAATTACTCTTAAAAAATGGGACAAGACGGTGCCCGCTGACGTTTTACAGCAGATGCTTGTATGGGCTGCCAAGAGTGACCCCTCGATCACAAATCAGACGATTTACAATCCTGAAGTGCGGGACCGGGTCGGGGTGAAGCTACGGGACGCTGCTACGGAGGGTGATAAGACAGCGTTCGGGTTGCTTCAGACTTAGAGAAAAGTCTTTGAAGTGCTAAAGAGCCACTTGAGATCGCAATCTGATGCCCCCAGGCTGCCTGAGGGCAAGGAAGCGGCTGGTTGCTCTACGGATCAGCCCGCAATGCCATCGGCTCCCCGCCACCGCCGTCGGATGGGGTTTTTGCTTCCTCCCCTCCCGAGGATGCCGGTGGCCTTTTTCATCCAGGAATAGATAAAGAAGAGACGGATTTGTCCCCTCCTGATCCACGCGCAATTGCTGGAAGTCCCTAGGAAAGCCGGAAAGACAGATAGGTTGAAAGTTTTCCCTGTTATCATAGCCCCAGACCAAGAGCCACGTTGGGAAGCATTATGGCATAGTGTCCTGCAGGACTTGGCTCGCACGGTCACACCCGTGCCCCCATGTGAAGCACTGGCAGGCGCTTGTATTGCTCAACTGATTTATTCTCAGGCACAGCCTGTGCCAGCTGCGCCCATGAAAAGGGGTGCTGCGGGGTTTGGATCAGCGGGGACCCCCAGACAGAAGTTTGATGTTTCAGGAGTTTTAACACTTAACTTAAAAGACTGTTTTTACACCATCTCTCTGGACCCCCACGATGCTCCTAGGTTTGCTTTTTCATCCTCTCTGTAAAGCATCAGCACCAGCCCAGCGGTATCATTGGACGGTGTTACCTCAGGGCATGAAAAACAGCCCTACAGTCTGTACAAATAATGGCCCGGGATATATATCCCAGAAAGTATTGCAGTATTACAGCATTACAAGATAAGCCATAGCTGAGCATACCCATAGCATCCTGAAAACTGTGCTACTTAAGCAAAACAGAAGGAATGGAGAAGGCATTTCCAGCGGGAAGGCTTGCTAAAACTACACACGTATTGAACTTTTTAAATCAAGGATGTGAATACAGAGGACAAGCAATAGCCCTCATTTCATTTCAGTTAATTAGGAAAGAGTGAATATTAATGGAAAAGCTATAAGCATATATATAAAATCTGGAATCAGGTCAGTGGGAAGGCTCATTCCCACTGATAACTTGGAGGAGAGGAAGAATCTTTAGGATAAACTGTACTGGTTATTGTCACTCTCTTTGTGACTGTTAAATGTTTATAGTATATGAAAGTGTAAATGTAAATGGTATATGGGATTGTTAATGGTGTATGGAATTGGAATTGTTAACAGTATACAGAAGTGTAAATGTTAATGCTATATGGAAGTGTAAACATTAATCCTATGTGGAAGTGCAGTTATTAATGGTACACGGAAGCGTAATTGAGGGGACAAATAATGGAATTGTGAAAAACAAAACAACAAAAACAAACAAACAAAAAAAAAAACAGCAAAAAGTTTAAACAACAGTGAGTTAAAATGTTCAAGTCTGTGACCTGCTCCAGCCAAAGCAGGTAAGTGCCGGCAAGAGAACGCAGCCCCCGCGCTGCTCCTCCCCACAGTTGTAATCAGAACGTAAACAAAGCGTTAGTTGCGAATGGGGACAAAAACAAAACATTGGAAGCGAGAATAGACTTTATCTGCAGAGCTCTAGGAAACTTGATATGCCGGTGTTTGCACGGGAAGCCTTAGGAGGAAGGAGCTGAGAGCGGGGATCCGGGACCCAGAGATCTCCTTAGGAAGAGCTGAAAGGGGGGGCTGGACGGGTCCAGGAGGGTTCAGCCCTCATTGAACAGAAAAGCAGTCAGCGCAAAAAGCAGCACTGGATTTGGTAACAGATGCAATAACAGTTAAGGGTGGAGAAAATTAAGCTAAGGAGGAAATTACAACAGCGTGTGGAATTTGTAGTAAATGCTGAAGCAACTAATTTGGTGCTCTTACTGCAGTAAGTGATGGATTTGTAACTGTAAGGGAAACTACTGGCAAAAGTGAGGAGGTTTACTTTGTTAAACATTTACAATTTAGTATAGGTAAACAGGTAGGTGTACACACATTTTTGTACATGCCAAATTCATCAAAACCTTTACTAGGGCAAGATTTACTAAAACAACTGCAAACTGAAATAAAGTGTAAAGGAAAATTGGAATTTAAGGTAAAAAGGAACAGTTAATAAAGGTGCTTAGTTTAGCATTAATCATTACCCCTGCTGGGACCAGAACACAGACGAAGTAAGGGATGAGGTTTATCCTGGAGTGCGGGTAGTAGAATCCCCATGTAGGGCTAAGAATGCAGCACCAATAGCATCCAGAATAAAGCAGGGAGCTCAGCTGGTTTAGGTTAAACAGTACTCCCTCAAATTCAAAGAATGGATGACCTGATAGCTACCAGAACAAAGGAGGTAATGCATAACATGGACAATTAACTTACTAAACTTTCTCAGACTTAATGGCTATCAAGTTTCTCCACAGAAAGCCCAAGTGGCACAGCCACAAGTTTGCAGTATGGAATCGTTGTGGGATCCTGAGCCCAAGGAAACAGGAGGAAGGAAACAGCCAGACTCCAGAATAAAAAATGGAGCTAAGGAGCTCCAGACTTTCCTAGGAATGACGAGGTGCTGCCGCCTACAACTAAGGAATACTGGTAAAGCCTCTCTGTGCCTTTTGAAGTCCTGTCCAAAGATCCTCATACATGTTGAGGAAGACAAATAAGAGAAAAGTTGAACTGTGGGAATTAGACACGGACTCCGTTGTTAGTGCAAAACAAAAACTTTTATTGTGTGTGATGAACAATGTGCACTTGCTCAAGTGCTTTATTAAATGTGACTCTCTTGCCACGTTTGGCAGTGCTGGATCTTCCCTCCTGCCTTGAAGTAGATGGTGGCTCGTACCTCTGGTGCCGTCCTGTGGCACCCAGTCTGTGTTGGTGTGAGTTTTGGACTCAGGCACGGCTCTGTCAGCCTTATCTCAAGTCCATTCTACCTCAGCAGCATCTCCCAGTAGTCGGTGATGAGGTCGTAGAGGCTGTCAAATACGTGGGTGACAGTCAGAAAGAACTTGAGGATGTTAGCGTCCTGCCGCCAATGGATGCGGAAACGCTGCAACTTCTCATTACACCACATGGACAGAATGTAGTCCCCAACATAGGTCTCTCTCTCCCTGATGAGGAAGCAGCCATCAGGGGCCTCCATCTCAGCACAGGACTCGGCCCGCTGCGCCCTGCCCCCAGCCTGCCGTGGATGCAGCTCCACGTTGGCGCTCACCTCCTTTGCGCAGGCCGTCTCCCCCGGCTGTTCACGACTGGGACAACGTACATCGGGTTCCATGTGTAAGCGATGGGATCCTCTGTCATTTGGCCATCCGCCGTCTGCTCCTTTGTCACACACGACCCCATGGTTCCTTGCCGCTCACCTCCGCCAAGCCGCCTCAGTTTTGGTGGGGCTTGCCAATGGTCTTTATAGCATTGGGGCACACCCATGCCAGGTGTACAAGCTAGACGACTCGTCATCATGTTGAGAGGGTCTGTCTGGCATGAATAGTTACAATCTTTTGGTTTTTCTGCATCCACGTCTGCTGAACTTGTTTGCATCTCTGAAGGTCTCTTGCTAGCCTGAGCAGGAATGTCTTTATTTTCTCCTGATAATATACAGATTAAAGGAATCAAAGTAAGGGACCTAGACAGATTAAATGAGGGGGCTTGGAAAGTATATAGAAACAGGGACTGTAATGAAAGAAAGACACTGGGAAGAACAGTAGCAGTTGCACTAGAGCAGGACCTTGAAGGACCCAGGATGAGTTTTGCCCCCAGTGGACAGAATGCAGTGCGCTCACCGCAGGGTAAAGATGGTTGTTTTCTGGGGTGCCTCTCACTCTGTGCTGCATCAAGATTACCACCTGCAGATGATTTTTGTAACAGTAGTACAAACAAGTCAACAAGAAAAAGCTTATGAATTAAATAAAAAATGGAGCTAATGGTAAAGCAAGAAACAATGGGAGAAAGTGACTATAGCTGTAAATAACTTTCTGTGAGTATTTTGTTTTGTAGAGAGATTTAATTTAGTGGTTTGTTCTCTTTTGCGAGCAGGTGTTCCACCTGGGCGCTGTATCAGGCACTGGCCATGCAGATGGGGAGCACAAGTGGAAAAAAAAACCTTGCAGACCCTGAGAAGAATAAAAGCAGGAGAGAGTCTGCGATGGGTGAGAAAGGAAAAGTGATCTTTGAAGCAGGGGACGCCCTGCTGGCACTGCCTTTCATGTCCACCACCAGAATGTACCTTCTCTGTCATTTTGGTGGTTTGCCATCTCTCAGGGGGCAATAAGTAATAATACATTAGCTTAGAAAGTTTCCATTTCTCACTTATGGAATATGAGAAATAAATACCTGTGTGAGTGTGTCTATATTGACTCAAAAAATCGTGACCTCCTATGTAACTTAATGTGTTACCAATAGAGGCTTTGATTGAGTTATGATGATTGTGCTCTTAGTATAATTAGTGCTATTATTTTATAGTGTGGTAGCAGTTTGCTAATAAACGAAAAAAGGGGAAAGTTGTAAAGGAGTACAGAGCGCTAAAAAACAAAACTTGTGAATGTACATCAGCTTTGTGAGAACCTGTAATAAATGATTTGGATTGTTCATATCTGAGTCCATGCAAGGACCCAGGTGGACTGAGAGTGCTGAAAGGAAGCTCATGCTGCATGGAGCTGAAAGGAAGTTGAGGCTGGAAGAAGTGCTACGCTGAAAGAAGCAATCCTGTGCGCAGACCTGCTTTTCTCTGGATGAAGGAACAGGTCCAAGATGGGTGGCATATATTCAGGAGTCTCTTCAGGGGTTTTTGCAGGATGGATACAGAATTTGTTAAAAATAGGGTTAGTTTGTCGTAGTGCTTTTTTCTGTGTTTTAATTTGTGTTCCGTGCTTGTTGCAGTATATTCAAAAAATGATACAGGATGCTATGAACCGAGCCTTTTTTATTAATAAAGAAAGGGGAGATGTGGGGGAAGATGTAACTGTGAGCAGTCAGCAAAGAGTTTATCAGACTCTTTGATAGACCCCATCACTCACACTTAAGAAACCTTTCATCCTTTATCACTGTTGTTTGGGAGAAGCTGGGCCAGTTCAGGAATTTCTGGTTGTAAGTGAATGGTATATAAGATGTATGTTGAACACAATAAAGAGAACGATTCTGAGAACTATTCTGATGCTACAAGGAACTGTGAGAGCTCCGACATTTAGTTTTGACTCAGGTCAAACACCACGGTTCCTATTTAGGACCATTCTATCAATAAATAAGCATTCTTATGTTGTTATTGAAACCTCGTGCAGACTTGTTTACACCTTTTAAACAGCCTATCAGTTAGAAGAAAAGATGTCAATGTCTGAAGAACCATTTGCTTTTGAAATCTTTTATTACAAAAATATGCATTTTTTTTTCAAATTCAAAAGGATGAATTGAACGTTCCTTTAATCATAAATGAAAAACTGTCCAGGAACCTGATGGAGTTTTCTGTGATTTTTTTAGAGAAGACATCCAAACTTCATAGCTCCTACAGGAATGTGAAAATGTGGAACGGGCAGACACGCTGTGTTGTGATATTTGTGATCAGTTTGACTATTTTATTTGCATATATAAATACTGAAAGGAAAAGTATACACCACCGTTGATTTATTTCTTTCTCCTTGGTAGACAGAACATTTTTTAGTTCCTCGGTGTAAAAATCTCAATATGATGAACGTATTTTCACTGTGGAGTGGCAGACAGAGCTGTTTTTAGCCCTTAGCTTTGAGGACCCATGGGCTGAAAAACAGCACATGCTAGTTAGTGAGAACAAAAAAACTTTGCTAGAGAGTAACAAGATAATCTTATAAATAAAATTTTGCATGAGTGCTTACAGATGTGGTATGTGACATCAAATAATTTCAAGACAGAAGAATATCTGCCTTCCCAACCTCTGTTTTCTCTGAATGCTGACAGTCCTATCCCTGACTTTATCTCACTATAGGGTTCCCAAGAGTGCTTTTTCAGTCTTTCATTGGAAGTCTTCCTTTTGAAGGCTGAAAGAGCCATTATTTGTCAAAGAAAAACATTATTTGTCTAGAGCAGATGTGTCACCTTCTACCTCTCTCACCTTTCAACTCACAGGTGACCCTTCTTTTTCTCCTTTAAAACAGTGCTGGGGCTTCTTCTGTATGCTAGGAGGTGCTTGATCCTATTTAATATTAGAGATTATAATAATGTATTATAATAACATCTCTTCTTGTTATGTTCTACTTAAGATGAAATACTGTGGAAGGTCAACTTGGCCAATTTCAGGAAGGAAACGTAGAGATATGTTAAGAATGCAGCCTTGACCACATTGACCTGGGGAAGCGGAAGGTTTGATGAGGAATTACAGTTGCTAGGGTTTATGGATTAAAGCATCTGGAACAATTCAGTATTTTTCCTCCATGGACACAGCCTCAGTGGAGCAATGTGTGCAAAACTGGCAGTAGGAAATCCTACGGAAATTGAATACAGTGGGAAGGAATAGAGCAGGCTCAAGTTGAACCGTGCACCTGGAAGAATGCTTTGTTGGTTGAAGATGTGTTGCTCATCTCCTAAAGTGGGTCAGATTCACTTCCAAAGCCTGTTGTTTACTCCCAATGCATTTCATGCATGTTTTGCTGCATGTTTTGTCTTCTTGGAGATCTTGGAGATCGGAGCCTCGGAGTCCCATGGAGATGGACAGTAGGGGCTAAGAACATTGCAAAACTCATCAGTCCTGGCTTTGTACTGCAGTGTTCACGTGATAAGTTTGGCATGCAGTGCCCATTGTACTCCAAGCTGTGCAGCCTCGCGTCCCAATCTGAAACTACAGAGAGACTTTCAGTATGAGGGCTGCTCTGAAAGTAATGCCTCCTGTTTTACGATGTGGGCACATGACGTCAGAGATGGATGTTAGTGGGATAGCAGTAGAGGTTGACCTTTCCACCAATATTCCGTTACTCTTTGTTGCCATATGAGAGATGGAAGCAGAGATGCAGTCTGACAAAATGGCTTCCAGCATGGAAGTGTGTATGAAGCAAATGCATGTGATTGAATTCCTGTGGAAAAAATGGCACCCAGTGATATTCATCGAGGCTTGCTGAATGTTTATGGAGACCAAACAGTGGATGTTGGCACAGGGAGGTGGTGGGTCGTGTGTTTCAGCAGTGGTGATAGAAATGTGAAAGATGAGTCACGTTCTGGATAGCCATGCACAAATGTCACATCACCAAATGAAGAGTGTCTCCATCAGCTTACCCACACCAATTGGTGGAGTATGATTTTGGGCGTTGTCCAGTTTAGGCACATTTTGAGCAACTGGTTTAGTATATGTCAATAGGTCAGTTCCTAAATTTAAACCAATGTTATGATGAAAAGTAGAGGTAGAGTTTGATTAGAAGAGAATTTTGCTTCAGCATGTTGTATCTTAGGAGTCTGCTGAGCAGTCAGATGTGGGAGCTGGACAATGCTGTCATACCAGGCAAATGGCAGAATTCTAGGTTCCTCGTTTTCCTGAAAGATGTCCTGTGTTTTACTTGTTGACAAACATTTGTGACCATCGTGCCATGGTAAAGATGACCTAACTCTTAAAACCTCAACAGAGTACAGCTCTGAAGAAGCACTGTTGTGCTCGTGACAAGCTATACAGCCAAGGAAGAACACATTTGTAGGGTCAAAGACGTGAGCCTTGCTCATGTAACCGATAGTAAATGGACATTTATTTCATTGTAACTGAACACACATGAGTGTTGTGAATGCATGAATGTAAATAATCCTTAAATAATGAAATAAGCACTGAGCTAAGATCTTGTATGAGAAAATCTATAATAATAAGGGGGGACATTCTGCCTGAGAGAGGTCTTCTCATCAGCCTGAGAAATAGTAAAAAGCAAAGCCAAAGGCAAAGATGTTTTATTCTGTTTCTTGCTCTGTTTTCTTGCCCTCCTTATGAGATAAAATTTGCACAGACAGCAGATTGTTATGGAGGGCTCCTGGTCTGTTGCGGAGTGGCCAGGCATGAGAGCATTGTGATGTCCTCTGTGGAAGGTTAGCTGTAAACCATTGTGAGTAATCAATGTGATTGTATTTCTGTTCCTAGTTCAAATTCCAAGTGAGTAAATCACAGCGTGTCTTGAAAACTCAATGAGCTACTTTTTGTTTTCCCATCATTTCTGGACTGCAGACCAGGGACCTCCTGGCAAGGGAGATTGAGCAATTAAGACTCTCAATTTGAGCTTTGGTTTTGGTTTGGTTTGAGGGAAGGTTGAAGCAGACATCCTGAGAGTGTTTAGTTTAGTGGGTGTTGAAACCTATTGTTCTGCCCTTGGGTGTATTTCTGGGAAGAGTATTGCTGTTGTTTGTTTTGCTGTCTTAAGTGCTTTCTGATAAAAACCATAGCAGAGAAAATCAGTGTCAATGGTGGAAACACAAAATGAGAGGAGAGAGTAAAAAGGCACATGTGGCAAAATGTACAGGTTCCAACTAAATGATAGACAAGGCAAAATATCCTAAACAAGTTCTATGGAGATGCAACTCTGCAATGGTCTGCTTTACTCTAACTGCTTAGGGGAAAAAAAGATTATTTCAATTCTTAAAAACATGCAATTTTTGGGGAAGAACCTAGTGAAATACAATGTGAAAACATAGCAGAGCTTCTGGAAATGTTGAGTTGCTACGACAGCGTTGTAGGGAAACCATGTGAGCTTCATCTGAAAACAAACCTTGGTAAGTTTAAACCACATCCTTCTTGCTCTTGTTCTCTTCTTTTTTTTCTTTTTCTGTGTAGGTGCAGGTCAGTTGGGAGTTGAATTCTTAAATGGGAAAAATGCTGCTTGTTAATAAGTGCAAAATAAACCAGCACTAGAAAATGGTGAAAGGGATCGTGCCCTTGTGGTGAGGGCTGAGCTGAGAAGATAAACCAAACTGGTTCGTGCCTGTCAGGAGCTGGAGTCTGATGTTCTCCACCTCTGTGCACAGACTTGTGGTGAGCAACCGCTTCTTTGACTCCAAATAACCTGAAGAATGGCAAACCCCAAGTCAGAGAGAACTGTAAACCAGAAGAAAAATGTTACTCAGTGTTTGCCCCAGAGGTAAAGGTGTCATAAAAGGAAGGTAGCAGCACTCTCTGTCACTGGGAAAGCCAGTGTGGATTTCCACACAGGCAGCAAATGTCTCTTGTGTTGGGAAAACAGGTGCCTGAACGGCAGAGGCAGAGGGGATGATAGCAGCAGAACTGGAGCTGGTTGCCAGCTGCTTTCCTGAGAGGCAGACAGCAGGGGAAAGTCTGTAAATCTGCCAGCTCGAGGGACATCAGTTCCCAAGTAAAGAGATACAGAGAGAAAACGATCAAAAAGAATGGGATCTCTCAAACTGTATTTTCTCCAAGAATAACAGTCTGAACTGATAAGGTGCCTATTTAAAATATTACAATTCAGGGTATTTCAAAGAGCCCTGAATCAAATGCTGTACCTAGTGAAAGCACTGGCTAAATTTCATAGCTGTGTAACCTACTAACAACAGAGACAAAGGCTTAAAGAACACTTGGAGATGGAAAATGTTTGGAAAGTTGTAGATTTTGCTTTAACAGCAGTAAGCATCCTTTGTGTGTGTGTTTGTTTGTTTTGTTTTTGGTCTCAGGACTTGGTTTCCCTGCAGAGTTGAAGTAGTTAAGTTACGTTTGGCAAGCAAGCTATCCCAAAGTGTTCATCACCCCATCTCAGTGACTGACGTGCATGCTTTTTACCCACGGAAAGTGATGCTTCTCTTCATCCCTCATCACAGAGTCTTGCTAAAGCATCATTGTGCCTTTATCATTGGTTAAATTAAACACTTAAAGCAGAGAGTTACAGCAATTTATACGTGTGGTCTACTGAACAGTAGCTCAGCAGATGTGTCAGCTTGATACCCTACCCAAAATTACTGGTGTCTGGCTTCCCAGTGTAAATGCATTTCTTGTTACACTGTTATCCACAAAAGCACTCCCTGAAACTTCCATACATTACAAGATCTAATAGTGACACGGACAAAAAAGAGGACATGTTGAGACAGAAAAAGGCAGTGCTTCATTCGTGGTGCAGATAACTACTGATCTTCATGGTTTGCTGGTGACTCTGATTACAGATCATCAGCAGAACTTGTTATTGCAAGTGCCCTGTTTGAATTAACTCAGTCATAGGAAAACATACAAAGGTGAGCGTTGCACTGATGTGATCCTATCCCAGGCAAAAGCACTGCTTTGGAAATAGGCCAAGCTTCTGCCTTTCACAGGATCACAGAACTGTAGGGGTTGGAGGATATCAAGTCCAACCCCCCTGTTAAAGCAGGTTCCCTACAAGAGGTCATCTGATGTCATCAGTAATTTAACAATATTGGAAGAATACTGAGCAGTTTTCCTTAGCAGCTTTTTTTGTGTGGCCAAAGATGTTACCAAAATGAAGTGAGAATGTTTATTTGCCAAAAATCTAGGTACTGGTTTCATTCATACCTGATGATAACTACCACTTGCTGGGAGTTCTCATGGCTGTTCTGTAGCTACATAAAAGAATTGCAATTTTTTGCATTGAAGAACTAAAATTGGTGGCAAGTGTGTAGAAAGGAGCCACATTTTTAAGAACAAATGCTATAGGTTTGCCTTTTAGAGAGCATTTGTTTCCTGCCTGCAAACTGAAGTTCTCCGGGGAGCTGTGTGATTCAGGACACACAGCATTTGTGTTTCTTGCAACAACATAGCCTTCATTAAGAAACCTTCAATTTTGTCATGTCAGCACGCTTCTTCCAGACTTTCCAGGAAAAATCGTTGCTGCCTGTTCACAGAATGTGACTTGATTCACATCTAGACTTCACAGTGCGGTGCAAAAACACAATTATCTGAACTCTTTTCCTGCTAAGGCCAGGAGGAGCAAGCAGACTGCAGGACTCTTGGGCTGAACAGGGGCTGGGGTAGCTGCATGCAGAGCCTTGGGAAAGGCCAAGGGCTGTATTAGCACAGCGACTGTCTCAGCTTCTGCAAAACATTCCCTTCAGCTGCGGCTCTGCAATGCACCCATCAGGTCAGCTTACAAACAGCACTTAAGGATTTATGTCTGTGGAGCAGACCTGACAGACACACATGGCTGAAAGCACGGAAAGCATCTCCAAAGAGAAAATGGTCAGAACGACACTGCAGTTTTATTCCTCCATCTCTCAGGGCGGGAATTTCCCCCCTACATGTTTGCAGAGATCATGCTGTGAAAAAGCCACGATCAAGAAGGGATCAATCTTATGTGTAGCAACCCTGTATGGGTTGTTACACATGGATGCAGCTTTTTACTGTGGTTTGGTTTGTTCGCTGCTGCAGCAATAACAGAAGTCATAAATTTAGTCATGAAACAGAAGAGTGTCAATTTCTTCTAGAAAAAAGGGAGTTATAACAATAGACAGTGAATTTTCTGCCCTCCTGACAACATTATTATATAACTTTGGGGCTAAAGACAGCTGTCTGCAAAAGCCAATAGCCTCGAGTTAATTTTTTGGTGGCATCTTTCAGCAAGTCAGGGATTCCCAGCTCAGTTACAGAGCTACAGCAAAATCTGTGTTAGCCTCATCCACCTGAACTGTGGTGACAACTGCTACCAAGCTTAGAAAACCATGGAGGCAGGCTCCTGAAGGGAGGCACAACCCCTCCATGGTGGAGAGTCACTAGTGTGTCTGTAAGCAGCAGGGAAATGTGGAACACTGGGATCCCTGGGCTTTCCAACCCGTGGTTGTGAACAATGTGCAATCAGGGCAGAACAGTGGCTGCAAAAATAATGCCAGCGGTGACAAAACAGGTGATGTGTGTTCTGAAATGGAATGAGGCTGAGGGGAAACAGTCCAAGACAGTTTAGTGCACTCTGTATGTTTTGTGGCGGAAAGGGATGTCATAGAACCATCGAACATCTTGGGTTGGAAGGGGCCTTAAGGATCACCGAGCTCCAAACCTAAAATGCTCTGGTTGCCCCCCATGAAATCAGGTTGCCCACCCATGGCCTTGGGCACCTGCAGGGATGGGGCACTCACAGCTCTGGACAGAAATGCCATGGCCTCACTGCCTCTGGGTAAAGAATTCCCTCCTTGCATCTAACCTAAATCTCCCCTCTTTTAGTTTAAAGCCATTCCTCCTTGTCTTTTTGCTATCAGGCCATGCAGGAAGTCAGTCTCCATCTTTCCTATAGGCCCCTTTAGCTACTGGAAGGCTGCACTGAGGTCCCCCTGCAGCCTTCTCTTCCCTAGGCTGAACAAGCCCTGTTCCCTCAGCCTTTCTCCACAGTAGAGGTGAAGATGATATAAATGTAAGATGGTTCAAACTGGCCTCCTGCTCCAATTCAAAATTTGAAATTCAGAGCATTTCAAAAAAAGCACCTTCCTTCTGAAAAGCTTCAGTCTGGCCTTGGTCTGCAGTGCTGCACTGTAATTTGGGAACTCAGCATCAGTGGGACTTGCTTCTGAGAGTGTTTATAGAGTGAGAGGCAGTAGTTCAGACAGTGAAACCCTCATTGCCACTTAGTGCAGGTTTTGGGAGCTAAGATGCTTCATCATTTTCAAGGCTCAGATGAGAATGAATGGAAAACAGTTTTCCCTGTGCTTAAATTCTCATGCTAACATGCCACTAAAAGTTAAAATCTATTGTATGGAGTGGGAAGCTTCATAAATCTCCAGGCACATTTTAGGTATTCTCAGATGGATATAGCTCATGATTGAGGAGATCAGGGAACATTTTTTTCCTATCCTGAAACTTGGGCAATTTCTGTTTTCTTTCTCACTTGGCTCATCGTACAGAAATGTATTTAGTAAAACTATATATATTGCTAAGAACTTTGTGGCATGCTTATACCGCGAAAAGAACACTTGTGGGAAAATTCAGACGTGCTCTTTGGCACTCTGGGCTTTTTCAGACAGCTGCACTGTGAGGACTGCAGTGTTGTCGGCAGATGCAGAAACAGAAGGGCCTGGTTCCCCTTCCCACACAATCTGTTTCTTTTCTGGATCTGCAGCACTGTGTTGAACCCAGTAAGAGCTGGAAACCGCTTTGTATTTAGGTCTGTATTTGTAGCTCTTCTAGTTCCCAGAAGAATGTTGCTAATTGTTTTTTTATTTTTATTTGCATTTTTATCGAGTTGTCTCATTTGTGACTGGTAACCAGCCTTCTGTTTGGCTATTGGCTGTAATGTGGAATATTTTCCTAGCAACTGTACTAGGTACTAGTAGATCATCTGTGGAGGAGCACAACCCAGAGCCATGCTGACTTGCCACGTCTATTCAGAAGTGGGGTTAGCTTCTGGAGGTCAGCAGGGCTCTGCACTTACGTGTATACATAGGTCAGTGGACTTACATGCATACAATAGCACAGACTGGAGAAAGGGAGCACTTACGCTTACTGTGGTTGGGTTCAGGTTTCCTGCAAACATCCAGAGCTGGGAAGCAGCTCAGGCCTTTCCCTTATGTAAAACTGCCTGTTGTTGAGGTGACTGCACAGGACCTGCTGCTCTGAGGGCAATTGAAGATGAGAAATGTGAAACAGGGATGCCGATGGCATCCCACGTTCCAGCATGAAGAAGCAGGATGGCATCTACAAATGGTGCTACCACCACCACATGATTACAGCTGTAGGAGCACCCCGTCGTGCACTGGGTTGGAGATCATTACCTCTCAGGTCAAGACAAATGCAAATGTGCTCAAGTAGCTCAAATACTCCAAAAGAGAAAATTCAACTATGCATTCAAAAGTGCATTCGGTGCTGAAATTTGCTTCTGTCAGATGTGTGCTTCACAGAGCAAACACAGCTCTGACTGTCCTTACAGAGAGTGTTTTGGGAAGTTTCCACTTCCCCCCCCCCAAAAAAAAAAAAAGCACAGGCTCCTGTAAAAATCCCTCCAGTTTTTGTGTTCCTGCAGACGTGAATCTCCGGTGATAATAGGCAACCCAATTGTTGTCAGTTTTCCAAAGATTAGCACACTGTCAAAGCACTAGGTTTAGCTACTTGGCCATGTCTGGATCTAATCAAGTGTTGTTTCTCTTATGCCAAATTGTACTATGGCCTGCATGCTCAGGGTGTAAACAATCTCTGTACACTTCTTTTCAAGTCTCTTCTAAGAAAGAGGCAGCATTCTGGGTCCAAGACATTTTTCATCTTTTTAGATCTCAAAGACACATTGGCCAGAAATTAACTGCTTTTAGGGCAATTTTATGCAGTTAGTAATCCAAAAATACTGTTTGTCAAGAAAGCCATGCTTGATCTTCGCTTGAGATGCATTTATCCTGTTGCACTGTATAGCTGAATCAACTGGTTGTTTGACAAACCTATTTTTCAAATGTTCATCACAATTTGCTCAGAATTCAGATCCTTCTGACTTCTTGGATTGCCTCATTTCTTTTTTCTTTTTTTTTTTTTTTAACCACTGCCCATTCTTTGGAGCTCCTTCTCGTAGAAGGCTGATCTCCTTGGTGCATTTGTTGTAACAGCTGTATAGCACCAGCATGTCCTACAAGGATAAGCACAACCTATACACGAGTTTAGGAACAGGCTCTCTTCTAAAGCAGACAAACTTCTACAGACGAAGTGGTAGCAAGGAGAGAGCACAGAAGCATGGGCCTGAAATACCAGTGATATTCAAGTGTCTGAATTAATAGGAACTGCGTACTTAATACCTTCTCATATCCTGGGGTAAAACGAAAAGTCAGAATCTTTTCTAAGCCCAGTTCCACTAGTGAAGGTTCTCACATCATTCTTATTTCTGCATCAGGCACATACACAATAACAAGATTCTCAGTGCTGGCTGAGCCAGAACGAATGAGAGAAGGATGACGGTAACAGTCATCTCCCCAGAGACCCAAGAACAGTTGTGTCTGCTTGGATGGTTTCAGTGTTTTGTGCAGTGCAGAACAGTCCAGAAGGAATCCACAGAGCACCCCGCAGCCTCTAGGCAGCTCCATAGCTAGGATGTATGCTGAAAAAATGGTGATCACGGTTCAACTCTGTCATCTAGAAGAAGAAACAAAGTGTAGACCATCGGCTTTCCCACAGCCTGAGCATCTCTTCCCTCACAGGGGACAGAGCTGCTGCCTTCTGGCCACATCTTGTTGGCTGCTCTGTCCTGCTCTGCTTATGCATTCTGCTGAGAAACAGACATCTCTCATAATGTATGGGTAATTTTCTTCTTATTGCAAGGAGAACAGAGGCCAAACTCGATTATGAATCCAGGAAAATGATATGCTGCTGCTGCTTCTGCAGAGAAATCTGAAAGCATTCCATCAGCCTCAGTGCCATCTGTGCCTCAGAACCCGGTGTCTCCTTTTGGCTCTGCTCTGCTAATGGACCAAGAGCAATGCAAGCAGTGATTTAGGTTCAGGAACTGACGTGGGTTGTGTAGCCACATGGAAAAGCACTGATATAATCCTTCCTTGCTTTCCACTGGCAATAACTGCCTAGCAAAGGCAGCATTATTTGCACCCAGGACCAGCTATGTTTACTGTGGGAAGTAGAAGGTCTATTTAATTGTCTGCTTTAGATGTCGTGATGCTGAGTACCATCATGTAGGAAGTAAAAAAAGTTCTTTTGATCATCCATGACAGTGACTGACAAAGCACAGAAGTCTGGAAAAAAATACGACTAACTCACTGAACGGCTCTGATCCTCACTTTTTGGAATTGATGTCATCCTTTAGGTAAGATATTTGCTTTAAAATGAATGCAACCAGCCCATCTCTGGGTCATCCAGAGACAGCAATCTTTATGACTGAATAGTTTTTCTCATCTTGCAAGGGATGAGTACTTTCAGCTTGCTTCTGTTATATGAGTATTTCAAAATAAGGTCAAGAACTCAAATACTATTTGGACTTTCTGTAATTCAGACTCAAAACAGATCTCAATTACCAGACTGATGGAAGTTAACTGAAGGCTTCCAGCTGAACACTGAGGATGTCTGATGAGAGTACAGCTTCATATCTTTGCTTATTAGAATAGTATTATTAGTTTTAGTAGCTGTACTGATCCCATACCCCGGAGGAAAACTATGACAAATTCCAGGGCTCCAACTTTCAACTGTGACTACACAGAAATCCCAGCTAGGGATGTGTATAAGTTGCACAGTGCAACATAGTTGACCACTCCAAGGTTTGAAAACCCTTTCTTTCTTGCACAATAATGCACTAATTAAAACAATGTTGAAGTGCTTTTTTTCCCCCATATCTCCTTGTTTTTCTATCACACTTCTGTTTGCACAGCTTATGATGTTGTCCATTACCATTCTTACTGACAAATTTGTCCCAACAGATTTTCTACTGCAGCTGCAGAAACAATGGGAAGACAGATTATTCAGGTCTTTGGTCTGTGTGAGATGGTGAACTGCTTGAAATGGGTTTTTAAAACCCACTCAAATTTTGTCTTCTTCAGAAAAAAATCAATCATTTAAAAATGTATGTAACAGCAAAACAAGTTGCTGTTTCGGTGACATAGCTGCATTCACAAGGACATCTGTACCCATGCAACAATTTAGAACTGGATCTAACTGCCTTCTTCTTTTTCCAAGGCTGTTGTCTGAATGTCAGAATCAAGATGCTCCTTGGTTCTGTCAATTATCACTAATACGTATGTGTCAACTTTCAGCTTAGGGGTTATTACGAGAAAATCATTGAAACCATATGCTCCCGTACATTCATTTTCTTCTTTTATTTGCCTGATGAAAGAAGGTGGCATTTCCAACAAACCCAGAAAAGGTTGTTTATGGTCTTAGATCCATCCTTTTATACCCTTGACATTTTTATCCAGATGCAACTTTTTGAAATGTAGACATGGAACAGAACCTTCTCTGGCAGTTGTTAGGATTTACTCTTTTTACACAGATGCTGTTTAAAGTGTGTGTTCACATCATGCTATGCGTGATAATTCTATAAGCTGACTACTTTTCCAGAGTCAGATGCTACTCAAGAATGATAACAATGACACTTTAAATGCTTTTGCTCCAAATTAGCCCTCAAGTGCAGGAAAGCCTTTGGTCAAAATAGTGACACCTCTGCAGATGTGACTGCCTTCCAGGTGGATTCTGTTAAGAGGAAGAAAAGCTGATGGAGACGGGTAGTACTGATGCAATTTTGCAGATGTACAAAGAAAGGTGCTGAGTCCTCTGCTCCTATGAATACAGGAGGAATCCAACATGACCCAGGTTCTTGGCTGAGAAGACCAAGCCTTGCTTACTTGCTCTTTCTCAGCCATACCTCAGCTTGTCAAGGCTCTTCTGTTCAATTTCCTGGTTGCCTTTTTTAAGTCCAGAGGTTTCGTGCACTCTCTATTTTGTTAGCAGCACCCAACAAAACCTCTGTCTCCATATTACTTCACTCCAGAGTGGTTCTTCTTATGCAAAGCCATAGTAGGGACTATAGCACGTGCCTTAGGGTTTGGAAGAGTTGAAGGCGAGGCTGGGCAGCCTGATCTGATGTGGGACAGCCAGGCCATGGCAGGGTTGGGGCAGGGGGGGCTGTGAGGTCTCTCCCAACTCAACCACGCCGTGATTCTATGGCTCAATCACCCTCTGGTCGCTCAGGAGCTCTCAGACAGGCTCTGCACAGGAGCTGGAGACAAGCAAGTGAGTGAAGCCTCGCCTTGCCCCCTCTTCTAACCCAGAACGGTGTGGTTAAACCTACACGTGCCTTTCCAGAGTACACCACCGTATCACCAGCTTCCCACGGGGAACAAATCCCCACTCCAACAGGTCCCCACCGCCGCAGCGCTGCGCATGCGCACCACGGCACGCCGCCTCCTCGCCACGGCCGCGGCTCTGGCGCCCCCTGGCGGCGCAGCATGGCGGCGGGAGCCGGCGGGGAGGGGGGGTGTAAGGAGCTGGGTGGGTGGTTGTACTCAAAGAATTGCTGCGGGGAGGGCGACATGTGGTGTTCCGAAGGGTTCAGGAGGGGGATCGGGGTTATTTAATATCCGTGTCAGCGATTGGGACGCGGGGTCGAGCTAAGCAGGCTGTCTGCAGGAGAAAGTTGGACGTTTGGAGGGGATTTCTCAGCCCTCGCTTTTTGAGGTTGGAGGGAGGAATAATTAGTTGTATTTCCTGGCTCACAAGTGATTTGGGATTGGATATTGGGAAAGGTTCAGATAACAGTCCAGTCTAGGAAGGAAACAACACCGGTGGGGTGGCAGTCACCTTCCTCCCCATTGCTCTGCCCTGCAGAGATGGCTGGCAGCACCCCAAAGAGCACGGGGTGGGAAGAAATGCTTCGCATCACTGAGATCCCATGTGCCAGAGTAAGGGCCTGTTTTAGGAACAGCACCTTTCCTGCAGGAAAACTTTCACCAAGGCGCCTTCAAGACCTCAGCCTTTGGCTTATTGTTCTGCTGAGTCTGTCAGTTACCACCAAGTTAAACTTTGGACAATAACTTTCACCTTCTTTTGTCTGCTGCCTGTGTCTCTGCCCAAAACTGTCCCAAACCACTTGTCTAATCTAAATCCACTGTTTAAAATTCTGCCAAAAGTTTCAGACCTCTGACTTTGTCTGAATTCTCATATGGCTGTAGTCCAGCGTAATATTCCCTTCGCTGCTTAGATAGATTGAGAGTGATTCTGCTCTTTACTCCAGTTGGCAACAATGCTGAGTCATTTCTGGAGTCTAAGGTAGGTTTTTCTTCAAGCCAATTATGGCACATTTCACTGCCTTGTGAATAATTTAACCATGCTTTGGAAGTTATTTTCAAATTTATTTTTTTTTTTCCCCAAAACAGTGGTGAAATATGTGTTGTGAAAGCAAGCCCTCAAGACATTTTGGCTGTTTCCTCTCTGTACAAGCAGACCAAATCACCTGTCCTTATTGTCTTGCCTCTGATATGTGACACAGATCTCTGTCCTCAGCCTCAGGCTCTGATTCAGTTCTGCAGGCTTCCCCTGTCTGATGCTTTCACAGAGAGGTCTTCTGTGCTACTTTGCCAGAAAGCCTTCATTTTCCATATGACTATTTTCTCCCCTGAATCTACTTCATCCATTCTCCAGGCTTCTCCTGAGGGCACCAACCTGTTTGCTCCAGATTTCCCTCTTTGATGCTATTGTGCATCAGAGTATCTGAAATCCAAAGAACCCCTCATGTTCCACTCTTTGGGGTGGAAATAGGAATACAGTC
Source organism: Phasianus colchicus (assembly GCF_987193195.1). Taxonomy (NCBI): domain Eukaryota; kingdom Metazoa; phylum Chordata; class Aves; order Galliformes; family Phasianidae; genus Phasianus; species Phasianus colchicus. The sequence goes on from NC_143452.1 coordinate 1,943,264, forward strand.
CTATCTTGTAGACAGCTTACATGAAAGGCAGTAGTTAAACCTGTGTCAGTGAGCTTAAGCCTAGTGGTTAACAATATTCACTCTATGGTTGTCTTTAGTCTAGGCATTTTAAAATGAAGTTATTTACTGATAGCAGAATTTAGTGTTAGGCACAAACTCTGAAAAAATGGACTCATCCAAAATGTAAATCTACTTTAAAATTCAGTTTTCATATAAGCCTTAAACTGTGCTTAGATTTATAGCAACTCTTAGAGGAGTGAACTTAATTCTGTAGAGAAAGTGATCTTTAACTATCACCCAACCATGTCCAGAACAAAATTGTTCCTTTTGCTCCACCAGAAAGCATGCAAACACTGCTAAGATTGAAATAGCCATGTGCAATCCAATGATCTTTATTTCTGTACTAGATAATAATTTGGCGCTGTATAAAAGCATGGCTTTAACATCACAGGGAGCTTTAACAGTCAGGATTTAATATGAGAAATTCACAAGGTTTTTTTTGAGTGTGTAGGGACAATGTTCACAGCCTCCAAAAGTGTATTTCACGTGACTGTGATTTGCACTGTGCCATCCTCAGGGTCACATATGAAGTTTAGTCATCCCAGACTGACTGCCTATCACTTTTGGACTATAACTGCAATGATGTAACACTTCCAGTACACTCTGTTTCTGAGTTTTAAGCACCTGAATTTAGATAGTGAAGTTAAAATTGCATTTGACACGCTGCATCACACACCTTGTTCTTAAAATTTCATGATTGCTTCTTATAAACAAAATAAGAAAGAGGAAAATATTTTTATCTGGGTGTTTCCACAATCTTTTGAACTCAGAGTGTGCTTTTCTCATCAAAACTCATGCAGACCTTTTTTTTTTTTTTTTTTTTTTTTTTTTCCCCTCCAGTATTAGATCAAAGACACTAGTTCCAGCCGTTCTTGGACAACTGTTGATGCTGATAACAAATAATTACAACTGACGTAGACGTGATTTTCTTTCAGCAAAGGAGGAGAAAAAAAAATCAGTGTAACGTTATCTCCCAGGTATGCCTTTGATGTTGCAGTGTCTGCAGCCAGGAGCTTCAAAGACAGCATCTCTCTTCTGTATGTACTCAACTATGTCGTATATTACTCATTAGGCAGTCCAAACAGAGGAAACCTTTGGGTTACAATTGCTCATCAAGTATTATTGACAAAGAAAAAAGTGAACTTTATTCTGGGATGTATTAATTGGGAATAATTATCCCGCTCTATTTCATACTGCCAAGGAGCCAGACACAAGTATTATGTCCAGGACTGGGAGTAAGAAATATGTACATAAGTAAGTAAGTGCAGAAGATAAAAATGAAAATGAGGAGGGAGACAAAAAAGACCTCAGAAAAAGGGCTGGAGGGGCTGGATGTGTAGCTTTCAGAAAAGAGGACTGTTGGGACAAGAAAGGAAAGGGCACAGCAGAATTCCTAAGGACTATGGGCTGTCACATGGAGAACAGTGACCCTCAGTGTCCTTGGGGGACACTGCAACAGGCATCCCATTAACTGGCAGCAGCCAGGATGAGACTTGTCAGGCATATGATTCGAGTTGATATAAGATATAGCTACCCTGTCTTGGAATAAATGTAAAACCCACACTATCCCTGACACATGATGAGAAGTGACAATGACACAAATGCTGCGAATTCCAAGAAAGGTGGTAGCAGGAAAGAAAAGTCATCTTTTCAAGTTGGCTTTTAGAAATTTCTTAAAAAAAAAATTTATGTTTTTTAGTTATGCTGGGAAAAGCTAAAACTGATTCCTGTTCTGAAAGCATCTCCAGATGGATGGCTTTGCTGTGTGTTATCATTTCCAAATGAGGCAAGCAGAAAGGTGGATGAAAGGAAGGCTGAAGATATGTGATGGCCACCTGTCTTTTCCTGTAGCTGATGAAGAAGTTAAATGATGCAGCGTGCGTGATCTCCAGCTAATGTAAAAAGGAATGGTACAAGTTTACACGGTGTAATGGGAAGTTATGGGATGAGAGAAAGTGAATGGTCTAGAAACACTGAAATGTAAAACACCCTGTAATAACGTTTGTGCTGATGGCTCTGTCTGTTTTAACACCAAATCTGGCATGAAATCAACGACCTTTTAATTTCAGAGCTGGTTGGGAAACAGAACATCGAGGCGTCCTTTGAGGTGTCGTGTGTGGACAGCAAATCCTTCCATTAGCTATCAGAGGGGAAATGGAATGGGGTAGAAGCCAGGGGCTGGGGGGCACCTGTTACGTGAGGTGAAGCTGTGAGCTGGGACTGCTAAACCCAGAAGGCTGAAGGCGACCTTAGTATGTGTAAACGACACGCACTGGCAGGGGGTCGGTGAGACAGGGGGTCGGTGAGACAGGGCCGCCCTTCCCGCGGGGCGCAGCAGGCAGGCCGCACCGGATGCTCTCCAGAGGCGCCGGGCGGCCTCACAACCCCACGCGCCACCCGACGGCGCATGCGCAGCTCCCGGCAGGCACCGCGGCCGGGCGCGCATGCGCGTTGCGGGGGAGGGGAGCGCTGATGCAAGAGGCGAGCGCGGCGGTCGCGGGCAACGGCCGGCAGCGTCCCTGAGCCCCGCCGCTCCTCATCCGATCACCCGTTCCGTGCCCGGCCGCAGCCATGTCGGGCGACGAGGTGAGGCTCGACGCCGTCGGGGAAGGAGCCGAGTCCGAGGGCTGCGCCGTTTCGCGGCCGGGGCCGCCGCCATGTGGGAGCGTGGGCCCGAGGCCTGCGGCGGCCACGGCGCGGCCTCCACCCAGGGGCTGGGCCGGGGTTGGGCGGCGGGACCTCGGCCTCTCGCGGGGTCCTCGGGGCCTTTCTCGGGGTCCTCAGCCCCCTCTCCTCGCGGTGCGGCCCCGCAGCTCCCCGAGCCGTGCTCGTATCCCCCACAGCGGGGCCGGGGGAGAAGGAGATGTGCCGGCACCGCGTCCCCAGGGCGCCTCGTGCTCCTTTGGCGGTAGCGCTTGGCTTCAGTATTTACCTCTTTTTGGAGCTCTAATATCTCGTCTTTCATCCCTGACAGCTCAATGGTTGTGTCTTAGCAAGTGATACTAGACGGTTGTCCAAATGCAGTGGGTTTTGCTTTCAGGGGAGCGGGTGCAGCTGTCTCCGAGAAGTCTTTCAAATGTTGTAGCTGGAGCCATTGGTAACCTCGTTTCAGTCTCTCTCATGGGAAAAGGAAAGCTTTCCACGTATGAAGCCTTGAGCACCCTGATGGAAGATGTGGCCAGTGGGAAACTGCACTGACAGAATCCACGAGGCAGCTGCTTTTGGTCGTTTTTCTTTGGTGTTGGTTCAGATATGTCTATGGCTCATTTCTGAGCAAGGTATGCTCACTCTAACCTTGGAGATGGGCAACTCACGACTTCTCTGACATAATAAACAGCAAGCAGTGTAATTACAAGTTACTTTAATGGTAGCTGAGACTGGTTATTCAGCTGCTGTGAATGAATATCCGGCATTTTTATGTCTAATTGTGTGCTGATGTGAAGACAGTGCTCTGATTCCAGAAATTAAGACCATTACATCAGCTGCTTTCTGTCTCAAGTGCATTTGTTCTGACATTAAGGTGAGATCAGTGTAGTTAAGTTGCATTTCTGGTTTGCTTCATCTGACAGAATGAAAGTGGTAGTAGCCAGCTGAGCTGTCACTGTAGATCTTCTGAATAGTCTGTTTGAGAGTGAGTGCACCCATAACTTCTGTGTGGCTGCCGATAACATACTGTTATTGGTAAGCTTTTAAGGTGATAGTTGTGTTTTGTTTTTAAAGCTGCTGAGGAAGAAAATATGTGAATCTCAAAAGGCAAATCTGTAGTGTAAATGTCAGAATTCTTTGTCTGGTTTGCATCACAGAGTTCTTCCAAGTATGGGCAGTTGCACTGCACCGCAGCTTGAAATTTTCAGACCATTACAGCAGGAAAACTGCCTGGCAGAACCAGCTCTTGTATGAGTGCTGCCCAGGAGGGACAGCACACGTCCTGCTTGTGAGGAGCAGAATTCAAAACCTGCAAATGATGAGCAGGATGTTAAACTCTAATTATCTTATTAGAAATCCTATTATGTATCTAAAATCCTTCTAGATGATAACTGAAAGGTTTTCTTGCCCTTTTTATGAAGCTCCAAAGAAATAATGCTGGAGAATGCTTTGTTTTGAGCAACTGGAGGGTTTAGGTGTTGATTAGTCACAAATCACTTAGAATTCTATCACAGAGAGCAGTGCAGTGTAGGGATACCTGTACTGCCTTGGTCTGTGTTTGGTGGACACGCCTGTGTTTATTCAGACTGATGAAATGGGATTGTGACCTCTGGTAGAATCCCCAGCAAGTGCCACTATTGTAGTAACTTAGAGTGACGTGGGTTTCTGTCTTAGGAACTGGACTTGAAGCTCTAATTTTATATATATATTTTTCCTCATCTTTTACTTAGTTGATTTCTGTAAACTGTGGCCTACAGAAGATGAAAATCCATGTGGGAATTTGGCTCTGAGAGCTGAAATAGGATGGCAATTTCTCATTTCAGTGTAGTAAAAGCATAGGCTTTGGTGTATTTAGCCTGGAGGCTACAGTCTCTTCAGTAGGCCTACAACTTTTCCTGTACTTTTTATACTTAGATGGTATCATAACACTTTGATTAATCAAATGTACTGAATAGAGAGAAAGTATGAAGAAATTCCTGAAGTTTCTAGCCCAGGAAGGCAGAAAGCCTGGTTAGCAGGTTAGTTACTTCATATCATGTTTTTTTTAAGTCATGTGTGACTTAAGAGTCCTGCTTAGTTCTTATGTAAGTTCTTGATGATCAAAAATAGTTCAGGCATGGATCTCCTTCTCAGGATGTCCAACTCCTGTATTCAGTTTCCTCAGAGCAGTTAGTCTGGTGTGACCAGGCTGAAGGGTGCAGGAGTTGGGTATGGTGTCCCTGTAGAGCCAAGTGAGCTGTTGGAGTCACGCACCTCTGCAGAAGGCCAGTTGAAGAGTCGCACACCTCTGCTAAAAAGATTTTTTTCAGCATTAAAACAGTCTCCAAAGTCGAAAAGCTGTCCTTAGTTCAGTGTGCTCAGTCTCTTGTGGAGACCAGATATACCCTACAGCAGTTCAGGATGAGAAGTGTCTTTTTTTTTCTCATTAGGAAGAGTGATTTGCTCTATGTGGAGTGATTCCTGCTTTGCAATTACACTTGATTTAATCATCTTATTCCTGCAGCTTTGTGCAAAAGATCTAGAAGATAAGTCTGGAGTCTCTCAAAGTTGCAGCATTCAGAAGAGTCTTGGTCTTGAAAGTGGTGTTGGCTTGATTGTTCCCAAAGCTGTACACCCTTGCCTATGCAGGCAGCTTTCCTGTGTCAGCATCCTGAGAGGTTACAAGAGGAAGGCAGCAAACAGTGTAAGCAGTTGTGCACATCGAGTGCTCCGCCCTGTGGGAGCATGATTCATACATGTGTCTGAGAGGGAAGGCAGCCAATGGGACTTTTTAGAAAGCCATTCTAAGCACGCTGTGTACAACTAAAGGCACACTGCAGCAGCCTGAAAGCCTCAGGCTTCTGTGGAGATTTACATGGGTGCTGTGTACTGCATCTCAGTCTCAGTTCAGAGCCTTTATGAGATGGATCTTCAATCAGAAGAGTATCACAAGAGCATCACATGTAGGAGAATGAAAAGTACGAGGAAAAGATTGCTTTATGGAAAGAAAACCTTTGAGGACATAATGAACAAGAAGTTGGAGAATTTCTCATTTGAAATGGTTGTTATTCTGAGAGAGGGGTATTCATGATCCTAAATTTTACCTAAACTAAGAAACATTTTTAAACTATTAGATAATGAGACCATTTCTCCAGTTTTTCTTAAGTATCTACAGTTGCTTGAAGTATTAAATATGCCTGTACATCTATCTGTACCACACTGTGATGTGGAAAACGTGTCCAGACGTGTCACAAACTTGACCAGTAGCTATAATGTCAAACATGAGTTATTTTAATTTAAGTAGCAGGAAGTAATCCTGTGTTGGAAAACTGAAGAACTTGTGCTGATTTTCTGAGTAGGTTAAAAATCATTCTTGTTTAGTGACCAGCTGAAGCAAGCTGCTTTCTTGGCTGAGGGACTCCTCAACAGCTCGGAGGTGAGACCTTTGCTTTTTCATAATACTGAGCTGACACAGGTCAGGCTGTAGCACCAGCTTCTTGTAGGGTTCTCCCTAGGCCAGAACGTTCTTCTCAAGAGAGTTGTTGGTAAGTTTTGCCTTTTAATGAATCTGGAAATTACTGTGATGGGTGTTCTTAATCTTGTGTGTGTGTAGTGCTGAATGGCACAGCACTACACGTGGCCTTACTTCAGTATCAGAGTTCCTAATGACAATGAAATGGAGAAGTTTCTGATCTGAAAGGTTCACAGCTGTAATATATTTTCAGCTGAACTGGTACATAGCTAACAGGAAACTTGAGTAATCTTAGCTATGGTGGGGAAGAGCAGCAGAAGTTGAAGCTGTTGAGTGGTATTCTAACCTTTTCTTTCTCTCCTCTTTTAAATCCTCTTTTTAGTTATGCCTGGGAAGAAGATCAGTTATATTTTTACAGCAGCTCAGTTTTTGAGTCAGTTAACTTGTATTACATTGTTGTAGGTACAGAAAAATCCCAGATTGAGATGGAAGCTGAAGGACAGTTCAGTCAACATAGGGAACGTGGAGGGAAGCTTGAAGATTTTAGAAATGCTGAATGTCAGGTGAAGCCAGGTCATTGTATTGCTAATGAACTCTTGACTTTTTGTAGATGATTTTCGATCCTACTATGAGCAAGAAGAAGAAGAGGAAGAAGAAGCCGTTTATGTTGGATGAGGAAGGAGCAGATACACAAACAGAAGAGACTCAGCAGTCAGAAACAAAAGAAGTTGAACCAGAGCCAACAGAAGACAAAGATGTTGAAGCAGATGAAGAAGACAGCAGGAAGAAAGGTAAAATGAATCTGTGTAGATAAGCTCTGTAGGGTGCCTCTGTATTTTGAGACTAGAAACCCCATTTCAAGAGCATGGTGTCATAAAAAATAGTTCAGGAGCTTGTCAATAATAATAATCTCTTGCTTATTTGAGAGACCTAATTTGCTTCTCCTGCCTAAAACTGTGTCCACAAACATACAGCTTATGTTAATTCTGCTTTTTTGATTCAAATAGAATCACTGTGTGAGACAGTGAAAAAAGAAATCTTAAAACAGTTGCTTCTGTATGCAGTTGTTGCAGTATTTCTCCAATTAAGCTGTAATGTGAATAATAGAGATATGGCTAAAAAAATTTCTAGTTTTTGGGCAGCTATGAATGCCACAGCAAGAGTGTTACTCATAATCTTATTTGAAAATAAGCTTCTGTGTGTGTATATGACTTGGCCTTTAAGTTGAGACCAATGCTATTTCAAGATGACTTGAGTAAAGGAGTGCTATTAACTTAAATCCCTTTTTTTTTTTTTTCTTGTTAAGATTGGTTCCAACTGTCAGCCAAAGAAACTATGCTTTTCTCCTGCGGTTTTCTTTTAGTTTTTCAGTGTTTCCAATATCATTTCAGAAGTAACTAGTTTCTTTTGCATAACAGAGAGAGAGATTCAACTCTTGAAAATAAGAAAATGCAGTTATAAGATACTGAAATTGTAAAACAGCTCTTGCAGTGTCTAGGGATAGATGAGAATGACCTCTCCTAAAACATGAAGGATATCTGTAGGAGCTACAGGTTACTGTTTGTGTCCTGCTGTCATGTTTTGAAGACTTTGGATGTGAATTGGAAACTGTAAAGTCTGAGCTGTTGCTGTGGTTGTTAACATCTGTGCCTTTGCCAATCACTTGTTGTTAGATGCAACAGATGACTTGGATGATTTGAACTTCTTCAATCAAAAGAAAAAGAAGAAGAAGCCAAAGAAGATATTTGATATAGATGAAGCAGAAGAAGGTGTAAAGGTTTGTCCCCATAACCAGGCCATCTTGTCTATTGCCAGAAACCTTCTTGCTTTCATTTTCTGGGGATTGTCTGTAGAGGAACTGTTTCCAATCTGACGTCTTGGTGCAGTTAATAGGAGTTTCACTGTGTCCTTTCTGTGTAGTAGTTCTGCTGAATATGTTAGTGCACAAAGACATCTTGTCTGGAAATGAGAAAATCTAACAGATATTTGCAGTAAGCCAGTAATTCTGTGACTTGCAGGAAGGGCTGATTATCACCAAGGTTAGCTCCCTTTTGAGGTGAGAGGAAGATAGGTGATGTCAGAAGCAATGCACAGAACAGTCCTCTAAAGGCCACTCTTCAAATAAAGGGTGTTTATCTGCTATGAAATCTGTTTTTACTCTCATGTTTTCTTTAGAAATGATTGGCTACCGTTCTGTGTTCCAGAATTTGTGCAAGGTATTTTTACTCTTCTCAAGTTTTATTCCAAGTCATCATTTAGTATCGCATGTCAGTGTAACTGGAAAGCCCAGAGAGCAAGAGGGTAGATAAATGTTATGTTACATGTAGACCTGCTATTGGATTTTGCCTTCTGAGGAGGAAAAGCCCCTCTGATCTGACCCAAACAGCACAAGTGCTTGCTGTGTGTGTTCTCTGTGAGAACATGCCTGCATCCAAGAAAGGATTGTGGTAACAAAGCTAGGAAAGGAATGTGATAAATTAGATTTGCTGCAGGTAGCACAGCTTTGCTTCTCAGTAGTGTGCATGGCATGCAGGGGGTTTTGTTCCCCTGCACCCTAATGTGGCTGCTGCCTTTAATGAAATACAGTGTTAGTTTCTCACCAGCCAATGTTAACTCAAAGTTTCTTGTCTGCATTCATTATCTGCAAGGAAACAGTGTATTCCAAAGGAAGTAGCGTAGACTAGATACAGTTTCAATACAGAACTGGTACCTGTTAGGTGCGGGTTCCTCATAGTAGCTAAGCTTGACATCTGAAAAATCTGTCCCTGTTTCATGTGTTTTAGTGCAGGGCTCTCCTCAACAAACTTTAGTTTCTGTTCTTTTCTGTATGTTTCAGGACTGTGGTAGGTACTGCTAATACTTATACTGATAGCACACTATACTAGATGGTTTCTAATGCTGTGTAGTGAAGATTTATGTTTAATACTGGATGCTGCAGTCTTAATTTTTTTTTTTTTGGTAGGAATTAAAAATTGAGGGAGATGTGCCAGAGGTGGTAGAACCCGAAGATGACCTCGACATCATGCTGGGCAATAAGAAGAAAAAGAAAAAGTTTGTGAAGTTTCCAGATGAAGATGAAATACTGGAAAAGGATGAAGGTAAAAGTAGAATATAGTTAAGGAAGTTTTGAAACTGGAAAGGCTGTTCTGTAGGTGAATAACTTGTTTGGGTATCTTTTATTCTAAAAATTAATCTGTTACTCTTATCACTGTTGTGATTATCAGAAAAACGTTCTACAGAAGGAGCCTAAATCCACAGTAAGTGCTGATAGCCCTTCTAGCCAGATGAACAGAGATTTCTCATCTCAGTAAAATCTTCTGTTGATGTACCTTTGAGCAATGGTGTGCACTCAAGGTTAAGTAAATGTTTTTTTCTTAATGAATCCCATACAACTTTTGTTACAGCTTTTGAGGATGAAGATAGCAAAAAAGATGATGGAATTTCTTTTAGCCTTCAGTCGGGACCTGCGTGGGCAGGCTCAGAAAGGGACTACACATATGATGAGGTAATGTTAAAAGGCTTTCAAAGTATCTTTCATGTTAATATGCTATATCAGAGCAGAGCCTTATGTTCATATGTCCTCTTTCCAACTTTAAATTAAAGGCTTCTACTCAGAAGCACGTGAAGACAAAAATAACAGAGCATCTTTTGTCACAGTTAACTTTCATATGGGGCTATGTTAATGATGTTTAAGGTGACTTTTGCAAGCAGGCTGGTTATAAAGAAAACTCCTGTGAAAGCATCTTTCAGTCTTCACATTTATCAGAACATTTTAAAAGTGTGTTCAGAAGCTTTCAGGGAGATGCTCATGGGCGAATTTGGTCTAATACTCATTGTTAATGCTATCTCAGGATTTTAGAAGCGATGTACTGCAATGTGAGTATCTCGTGTATCTTGAATGATGATTTGCTTGTTTTTGCAGTTGCTCAATAGAGTATTTAACATCATGCGGGAAAAAAACCCAGATATGGTAGCTGGAGAAAAAAGGAAATTTGTCATGAAGCCTCCGCAGGTGGTGAGAGTAGGGACCAAGAAAACATCCTTTGTCAATTTTACAGATATCTGCAAATTGTAAGTGTTACTCTTAACATTTGTCAAAAATAGTAGAATTTTCTGTGCTGTTAGCTGTTGAATATGTGCTTTTTGACAAAAGACAGACCAAAATGAAAGCTATTTTGGCATACTGTTCATTTCCTCTATTTTTCTTGGTACAGTATTTATGAAGGTTACAATTTCTTACTTTTTACTTTAGTTACCAGTATGATAGGCTTGCTTCATGGATCTTGTGGACTGAAACAAAACCTGTTCACTTGTAGCAAGTTTGTGGTTGGGTCTCCAATGCTTTTTATTTGTAAGGCTTCGGATACAGGAACAGGGATGAATATTCCTTCTAATTTTGAGATAAACTGCAAGTACTGTTCTCTTGATAAATGCCATGGAGTTCAGTATTGTTTTTCCTATGCTTCTTTGTCCTAATTACTTCTGTTCATTGTGGGCACTTGTAGGAGCACACTTCTGGTTTGTTTTGTAGGTGTCCAGACAAACATACTGAGTATCTGGATGATACACTACAGTAAAATTTGAGGGGTTGCTATCAATGCTTTTTGCAGAGCACTGTGGATAGCAAAGGGATTGAGTGGAAAATCAGAGATATAAAAACTTGCTTTCAGCTTAATTTCAGTAATTACTCTCTAATTATGGCGTATGTGCATGTGTGTGGACTGTTCAACTTTCCTGTGTCCTCAGTTCATTGTCTGCCTCTGCTGTTTGGTACAGACCCTCTGGCACTGCCCTTTTAAATTTGATAATTTAAGATCATTTTAGCCTGCTATTTCTGTATAGGTATCAAATTTCTCTGGAGGACAGGGGTTAAAGATATCCTTACTTATATTTTTAGATTACATCGTCAGCCAAAACATCTCCTGGCATTTTTGTTGGCAGAATTGGGTACAAGGTAAGGCTATGGGGCTGTATGTGTGCGTATGCAGGAAGCAATGGCAGCGTAGTTGGTATTGATCAAATGTAAGATTCCTCATTTTAGATCTGTTCATATGTGCTTGAACATCAGGCTCTCCTTTCCTACACCCAGATGCTGTGCTGGGTGATCGAAGACAGAGCAGCTCATGGAAGAGGTGCTGAGGAAAGCTCTCAGTCCTGGGAAACAATTAGGATAACAGTTTGGGTTTGTTAACCAGGACTTCTCTCAAACAATGATCTAATCACAGAGCTGATTGACTCAATTGGTGAGGATGGCTCTTCAGCTCATAATTACCTTGAGGCATGTAATTGCTAAGGAAGAGAATATCTGCCCATCTGATAGAAGTTTTGAGGGCCTGTAGCTAGTCACTCTAATGCCACACGTAAAATTCTCTTGTCTTAGCATAAAAAATGCTTGTGCTTTTAAAGGCCTTTGATATCAAAGGCCTTTAAATTATCTCATGCTGTGATAATGTACTTTCTTGTTGTCTAGTTATATCTGTCTTGTGGATTAAAATACTGTTATGTAGACATACAGAATCAAGCTATCTAATTGCAGTGTGGATATAACAAAGTCTTACTTCAGTTTTGGATGATGTGAAACAAAAACTTGCAAACTATAGTCTGAAAATGTGTTCAGTTTATTGTGTCAAAGTGGCTAGGAGAGTGTCTTAGTAAGACAGAATAGTAGAGTTGTCTTGGTCACTTCTGTGAGACAAGCAGGTACTAATTCTCATTTCCTAATTTGGCAGCTTCACTGTAAAACTGCTCTCTCAATTGATCTTGTTTTTATTGCAGTTAGTATTGTGTTTGTGTGACCTTTGTATAGATTTTAAAATGCTGTCAGAATTCTACATGCTATTTTTCCCATGAAGTAATTCTGGCTTACTCTTACCTTGAATGCATCAGTTATCTCATTCATGTTCCTGACTTCATATACTTTTTAACATTTGATATCTTTTGTAAATCAATTACTTCACATTCCTTTTTCTTTTAACCTAGTGGCTCAATAGATGGTAACAACCAGCTTGTAATCAAAGGAAGATTCCAGCAAAAACAGATAGAAAACGTCTTGAGAAGATATATCAGTAAGTATAACTTCCTTTTCCCCTACAGATTTCTCCCAGACCCCATTTGGTGACTGGTGGTCTGTGTATGGCCCACAGTGTGCATGTCATGGAGAGTCTGTGCTAACAAGTGATGGTTTTGCTGTTACTTTATAATGGGATAATGCAAGTCAAGGTTGATGTACTGTACTATAGCAAGTACCTGGGCAGTAATCTGTCCTGGCACTGAAATGTGCCAAGGAAAACAATGCAAGTGATTGAGAATTTCTTGTCTTCATCCGAATTTTCACTTTTAGTTTTGATGAGGACTACAAAAATTGAACAGTAATTGTTGCTGTTCAAGTTTGTTGTTAATTAACAAATAAAGCATATGTGCTGCTAGGTAAGGGACTTGCAGACTATTTGCAGCAAAAAAAAAATGCTGTTTTAGACAGTGCTGTATCTTCACAAGGTTTGCTGACAAGTGGGAATTTTCAACAAAGAAAGTCATGGGAAGCCAGAGAGGAGCTTTAACTGATGATCATTTTTAAAGCACTGGTGCCAGTGCACAATGTACCAGATGAAACCCTCTCTTTGTTAACCTGGGAGCTGGGAGGAATTTTTAGGTTGTCTCAACCTCTGTGATTTTTCACAGTAAGCCGCTTCTAATTCAGTAGATCAATTTAAACAGCCTTTGAAAACAACTGTTAAACTAAAGACTGAAGAACTGGTGGAGTGTGTCTGTTTGTTTGTTTCCTGCTGGTAATTCATGATCTTTTAACTACAAATTAATTCCTTTCCTGCAGAGGAGTATGTCACCTGTCATACGTGTCGGTCACCAGACACAATTCTACAGAAGGACACCAGGTTATATTTCTTGCAGTGTGAGACTTGCCACTCCCGCTGCTCCGTCGCCAGCATCAAAACTGGTTTCCAGGCTGTCACAGGCAAGAGAGCACAGCTCCGTGCCAAAGCTAACTAGTTTGCTAATCAACACTGGATTTTGCAAAGTGTTCTGGGGAGATATGACTGGACAGGTTTACAATCGGAATGGATTTACTTACCATTGTATTAAAACAAAGATTGTAAAAACTACAAGAAATTTGGCTTTTGATTGATTGGTCTGTGAAATCCTTGCAAGTTGCAGATCCTCAAGCTGTTCACATACATTTGCTCATTGAATATATTTTACCAACTGTAAGGAACGTGATGGGAAAGGAGGTGCTTTTTAATCCATTCAGACTTCTGTAAAACACGAGATAAATTAAAGATACTGTAACAGTGAGCGTCTTTGATTTGGGTTTTTCCTTCAGTTTCTGCTTAAAAGAGTTCCTGGGAATGGTTGGTGTTCTGTTCTGCAGATCACATCACTGAGCTGTGCCCGAGACTTAGATTGAAGTTTAGGATTATTTTGGTTTTATGTAATGAGTTGATCTTTAGGTAGGCTGTCATTAAGCAGAGAGATTGGTCGCAGAACAGAGGTGATGTACCAACATAAGAACTGGTTGTGCTTTTATAGCCACTTTAGAATGGGAACATATTGGCAGTGACATCAGGACAGGTTGATACTGCTTTATTAGGCAGACTGTAGCTTGAGCTAGTTCAGACACCATATTGATGCTGAGTCTTAACACAGAATTGATAAGCTATTATAAGCTTTCATAGTATCATAGTACTAAATTTTGCAATTTCTAATAGAGAAATGTTTATATTAAGTCCTGCACTCTTCATCACTTTAAGAAAAAAAAATTAAATGCAGCAAAAATAGAAAAGTAGGTGACATCATTATATGATGGCTGCAACACACTTCTGGATAAATCTTGAATTTATGGAACATACTACCAAGGAGTTTATATTCCAGATTAATGCAGTGTCACCTCTTGGTTGTAAGTCATGTACTTCTCTCCACTAGCAGCCAGTATCAGTAATTTTGGGGGGATGCACACAGTGCTGCCCTAACTTGTTTTTTCTAGTGCTGCAGAAATTTTCTTACAGTTGCCAAGTACAAAGATGCAAATGGAAGGTGAGCCCTTTGTGAGTACTGTATTGGGGGGGATGGGAAACTAATAGAAGTTGTTTTCATTTAACCCATCTATAAAATGGTGCAGAGTCAGGCTGAGGTGCAATAGCTCAGGACTATTGACTTGCATCCCTGCGACTTTGCGGAGTTGCTTCCTCCTATGGGAAAACTGTGGTGGTTGTGAACACAAAGTACCAGAAACTGAAGGGTTTCTACTAAGTTTTAATCTTTGTACGTATGTTAATGCACAGCACAGTTTTGCTGGGAAGTCACTTACTTGCTATTTGAAAACTTGACAGCACTGTAAGGCAAAAAATCAAGATTTTTATAGTTGGTTTCTTAAAAGCATTATGAATTCCAAGTGAGCTATAACAAATGTTGGATGTATCTTTAAGTGAATAAAGCCAGGATCAGTGCCTCTTGTAACATTATTGTTGTATTCTTGTTTTTTTCTCTAGCAAATAGGCATTCTCCTGTTGGCAATAAAACTGGAGAAGTGCTGGTTGCCTTCTTCTTTCAGTGACCTACTAAAATAACTAAAAAACCAATTCAGTGCTCTTTGCATGCATGCTTTCCTGACTCAAATAATTTTATTGTCCATAAAAATTAATCATCCATCTTATAAATGCAAGCTGAGGCTGTTTTAGTGGGTTAAATGCAGAGTTTAATTTCACTATATTTGGATCAAAAAGTTTGTTAATATTGAAATAAACCAAACCCATCATATGTGAGGTCTGATGACTATGGACACTTCATAGGTGTATTTTGTCTCTTGACATGAAAGCCCACAGGCGTTGGTGTTGATGGCTAATGGAGTGTAAAACATCTTGATGTGGACTTTGCTGGCACGTAAGTCTGCTGTGTCTGGGAGCAGATACTTGTTTATTGAAAGCAAACATAAGAACCTCCACCTTTTTCCCAGTGTATCTTCAAAAACAAATATAATCCTCTGTGTGTGTTTTGTGGCTATTGCTGCTTACCAGGCTGATGGGTTTGAAGTACAGTCCTGTGTTCAGAGGCAAAAAAAAAAAAGGCTTTGTTGTACTGCTGAATGTAAGTAAGCAGCTTAGAAATGGATTTCTTAAGAGAGCAAGGTGGTAGCTTTGTTTGCCATGGGCCTGTGTGCAGGCATGGATGACTGGGAGGCAAACAGTTCTGTTTCAATGTCCTTTCCTCAGTGAGATGCAACTTGGCTGTGTGGTGCAGGTAGAGATGTGGGAACTGGATTTTCATTTGGCACTGAAGGGAATCCCTGTTTGAGGGGGCTGGGTAAGAGCTGAGGAGTTAAGGAGTACAGTGATGCAGTTGAGTTGCTTTTCTCCACGTCTTCTGTATTTGAGTTTTTATGCTTTATTTAAGTGATCTCAGCTATTGTAGGTCTGTTCCCTTCAGTAATGAAGATGCAACACCTCCAGCCCTAACCATGAAAGTCTTCTGAAAGCCATCACTGAAGGTCCTAGGAGAACTATAGAGTCATTCTGTGGTTAATCAGCCTGAAATTTACTGATATCCTTAGAAGAACAATGTCTTTTTAACGCATTTGCCAGGTAAATACTTCTGTTGTGTATACAGGGAGCTGAAACTCAAGGACTTGCTTGTGTCACCACATAATGGGTAAAAATGAAAACAGACCTGATTCCCTGATTTGCTGTGGTGGCAGTAGGATCAGCTGCTGATGTCATGTGGCTCTGTTCTGAATTAACACCACTATTCAAGTAAAATGGGTGGACCTAAGCACACCTTATGGGAGCATCTGTCTAGAGCAAGGATTTAAAGCAGCAGTGTTTTTTATGACCTGAAATGAGATGAAGAAGAATGAAGGAGAGGTGTTTCTGAGAAGTTCCTGTGGTCTGTGAGGCTTCTGGCCACAGCTGTGTGTGGTTCATCAAGGAATGTGTTCTCCAGTCATATACCTTGTACCCTGGAATCCCTGGTTTGTGTCAGGTTTGTGTCTGTTTGACAGGGAAATGGTCATCTGAGATGAGCAAGAGGAAAAAACATGAGCTTGAAGGGTGCTGAAGAGAGAAGGAGGTTTATCACAAATTGCAGGGGGTGCTCTGTGGTAAATAGGGTGAAAGTACATCTGCTGATAGTCTGGCAGAGGGTGGATGGAAGTAGAAACTTGCAGGGAGGTTCTGCAAGTCAGGAGAATGAAGTTGTGTGTGATGCTGACAGCTGGATTTGTAATAATTTATCTGTAGTGTTTTGAATAATGTTCTCCATGTATCTGTGCTGCCCCTCTGATCCATGTTTTTTTCCAGTGATGTATTCCAGATTACCAGAAGAGCATCCAAGAGGCTGAAGGCTGAGCTTTGAGAAGGAATTGAAGGCAGATGTTTAGCAGCAAACACAAGAGTTACCAGTTCAACGTCAGTTTGCTTGGACAACAAACTGCAAAGTCACTTGAGTTTGCTAGACAATTGCTTGCTTTTTTTTTTTTTTACACAGAGGTCAGACACAGTGGCAACACCAGATGCTCTCTGCTCTTCCAGCAGGAGGAGGCCCAAAGCTCAAGTCTGCAGGTGCTTGGACTGCTGTTGGTGGAGGGTGGGTTGGACACGTGCAGCTCTACATGTTCTTTCTGCATGCACAGGGCATGGTTGCAGTTCCTGTCCCATGTACCTTTCTGTCTGCCTTGGGAAAACTAATCTCAAATCTCTTTACCAAGAGAGTGGTGAGGTGCTGGAACAGCTGCCCAGAGAGGCTGTGGATGCCCCGTCCATCCCTGAGGTGTTCAGGGCCAGTTGGATGGGGCCCTGGGCTGGTATTGAATGGGGAGGTTGGTGGCCCTGCATGGGGCAGGGGAGTTGGAGCTTCGTGATCCTTGAGGTCCCTTCCAACCCTGGCCATTCTATAATTGTATGGAATGCTTGTTATTTGGGTTGGTAGCTGAAAGCACTTAAGATAAACCATAGAATGAGGTGGCAGAGAAGTGCCAGTGCTGCTTTAGACAGAGGAAGTGAAGCTGCACACGGAAACATTGCTGCTGGTAGACCTGAGGCTTTTCTCTGCAGGAAGAGAAATGCTTTCTTCTTTCCCTACTGCTGTGACCACACCGGTGGCTCCATTCCTCCTTGTGCAGCTGTTCATTTTTCTTTTTGTGCACTGTGAACCACTGCGTATTTCTGAAATCCAATAGTAAAAACTCGACATCTGTGCCATTAATCATTTTCCTGCTGCACACTCAACAGAAATGTGTGGATAACTCCCCTGGTCCATTCCATTTCTGTGGTAAGTCTGTGTCCTCTGAGAGATGGGGGTTTCTCTGATGTTCTGCTTCTATAAGTGATGAGGGGGTTGGTGTTTTTTGGATTTTTCGGGCACTAGAATTAAAGCAAAGCTTCATAGTGACTCCTAAGACTGAACTACAGAGAGCTCTGTGTCTGGCCCCCCTGAAACTGCAGCCAGCTGGGATGCTGGAAAGGAGGAAAATGTTTGTAACCATGAGCAGAATTTAGCCTGTGTGTGTGGATTTCTACAGGCATCCATGTAGTTTATGTGTCGGGTTGGAAGCAAGGGAAAATCTGCAATGAATGCTTTCAAAATCTTTTTGAGGATTTTCTAAATTCTGTATCAAAGCAAATGAGTTTTAAATCCTTTTATTTTTTTTCCCCCCTCTCCAAGCCTTGCTTGTTGCTCTGGGTAATTGTCCCAAAGGTTTCCTTTGCTTTCTTTCCTCTGTGCAGAAACGTGTTGCTCTGCAGCATGGATGGAGCATACTTACACTGGTAGGGGATGGGGCTGGATCTTGGGGCTCCTAACGTGGTCTCACAGTCCTCCTGTGGCAAAACTCATTTCTTCAAAAGAGGAAAATAAAAACAAATCTTATTACTTCCACTACAAGGAGAAAAGCTGAATGTGCTCCTTTTTAAAAGCAAGGCACAAAAGGCAAGTGAAAAGCATGTCTGTGATCCTTTTCAGTTCTGTGCACTGAAATGCCTTTCCCTGCTGCTCACGGTCTTGCTGCCTGCTGCAGGTCTTGTGTGTTGCTTTTGGGCCAGCACCAAAATAGCCCTTCTGCAGCATGATCCATCGTTCTGGGGAATGTGAGTTCATCTGCAATGAAGCTTGTGCCATTTTCTCTCCCTGCTTTGTCCCCACGCTTTCTGATGCTCTCGAACAATGGGGTTCTCAACCTGCGAGTCTCAGCCAAAACAGGATGGGAATTTTCCTTTTTCCTACTTAAAAGAACTCTGTGGAGGTCTCTCAGGTCCTCTTGAGTGGTTGTTTAGGTCCAAGGCTGTGATTGCCATTGAGGGGTTACCTAAAGACTGAGAGGATGCTTGGGACTGGCTTTCTCAGCACATGCAGGCTCTTCATTTTTATTGTCTTTGAGCATTTGTTTTTAATGCAGACATCCCCCTCTCATAGTGAACTGGAGCACATTGTTCGTCCAGACCAATGCACGGAGACTGGGGCTGTGGCTGTTAAATCTCAACTCTGACAAAGGACGTATTTGGGCTTGAAGGGTGGTGTGGGGTGGGAGGGAAAACTAGAAAACAGATAAAAGCTGTGGGTTGAGATAATGAATGTTAAATAGGATAGAAAATGAAGAGATCATAATAGAATAAACCAAACGGGATGCACAATGCAGTTGCTCATCATTAGCCAGCTCCTCCCATTTCATATTTCAGCATGACATCATGTGGTGTGGGACGTCCCCTGGGCTGCTTTGTGTCAGCAGTCCTGGTCCTGTCCCCTCCAGCTCCTCACTGGCAGGGCAGAATGAGAGGCTGAAACAGCCTTGGCTCTGTGCAGCACTGCTCAGCAGCAGCTACAGCGTTAAAAAAGTAATGCCTCCTCTTTATTTCCATGGGAAAGACAACAGGTACAAGGAGCATAATAATGCTATTTGGTAGAATAGATTCTCAGCTACAAACTACAATTTTTCAACAGTCACCTCCATTAGCTCTACATTTTCAGCAGTGATGAATAAGAGTGTTCATGCTGTTCTTGTAAATGAGCTTTGTTGATGAATGTCAATAGGTGCCAGTTCTTCTGTGTGGAGGAATGCAGCTCCACATCCTTGCTCCATAGCACTCGTGTCAGATGCCATTCTGTCAGACTGCAACAGAATGGAATGGGATAGTGGTGGGAAGGTTCAAGCTCTACTGCCATCCCACCAACATCTGCCTCTGCTGTCATCACAGAATGGCCAGGGTTGGAAGGGACCTCAAGGATCATGAAGTCTAACACCTCTGCTGCATGCAGGGCCACAAACCCCCACATTTAATATCAGACCAGGCTGCCCCATCCAACCTGGCCTTGAACACCTCCAGGAATGGGGCATCCACAGCCTCTCTTGGCGTGTCATGGGCCAACACCATAAAATAGGAGACATTACTTTCAGAGCAGCCCTCGTAATAATAGAAAGCGAGGGTTGGGCAAGTGGGGAAATGCAAATAAAGAAAAAACAAAACAAAAAAAGCAAGAAATGCAGTGGGAAAAGTGTTGCTTTGTGAGTGCAGAGCTGGTTCTGGGTTGGATGTGGAACGGCGCTGTGTGAGCGCGGCTCTCTGATTGCTGTGAATCACTCAGCTGCCTCCATTGGGTGGGAACACCCAGTGCTGCACCTGCGGGGCACCGAGTGTTTCAGTGTGACACCCAGTGTCTTCTATGCTCCCAGCCTTGTGGTCGGAGATCAGCTCTTCCATCTGTAAGGCGGGTTGCTCTTCTCTTACCCTCTGCACTGCTGTCTTCTTACTGCTTCTTTGGTGACCCAGTTGGATTCAACAGACCGTGTGCTGTCCCAGTGCCTATATGGGAGCTTGGTCTTCTCTGTGCACCACCTGCGAGTGCCCAAATTGGGTATCTGCCAACACGAGTTGCATCCAGCTTGGAAAGCGCCTGGCTGTTGTCCGGGAGGAAGGCCTTGAGCTCATCTGACAACACTCATTTCTGCTGTGGAAAGAAAAGAATGGGGACATCTTGAATGGGAAAATGATCCCCCAGCAAAAATTTGAATGTGGGAAAAAGCATCTGTATGTTGCTGTATAAAGATGGCATTTCCAACAGGTTTTCTGAAAGCTCCCTGCTGCCAGGAGAATGGCTGAAACAACTGCAACAAAAGCAGATCTGTGCTCCTTACAGTGATGGAGCTCTTGGTAGGACTGTCCCCAAAGGAGGTGGCTGTGTGCCTCTCGTAGGTGGTGCCCCATTCTTTGCTGTGCTCATTGCTCACTCACAGAGAGCAGTGCAGGTTCTGTATGTCCTGCTGCTGGGGGAACGCTTCTGTTGGGGGTAAGCCAGACCTGGTTGGGCATCAGATGAATGCTATGAAGAGCAGTCGCAAAGGCAGCACGCGGTGTCTCTGCTGCAGATGGGTGGGTGTGCATTGTTCTGCCCTGCTGGAGTCCCTCCTCAAATGAGCTATTAAGGTTTTCTGCAGATGAGAACAATTCCCAGTGGATCACTGCTTTGGTTCATTTAGAATCAGATTTCTCAAAGCTGTTCATAGCGCAGCTCTGAGTGTCACCATCTGCAGCTGGGATCTGTTTTTCAGAAGAAAATCCCATGCAGCAAACTGGTTTGACAGGAGGATCTGGAATGAATTAGAGGAGCTGAACACGTCTTCTGTCCTTGTTTTTGCTGGTGGGGCTCTGGAGCATTTGACAAGGGGAAATGGTTTTAAGCTGAGGGAAGGGAGATTTAGGTTGGACGTCAGGGGGAAATTCTTTACGGAGAGAGTGGTGAGGTACTGGAACAGCTGCCCAGGGAGGTTGTGGATGCCCCGTCCCTGGGGGTGTTCGGGGCCAGGTTGGATGGGGCCCTGGGCAGTCTGGTCTAGCATTAGGTGGAATGGTTGGTGGCCCTGCGTGTGGCAGGGGGGTTGGAGATTCGTGATCCTTGAGGTCCCTTCCAACCCTGGCAATTCTGTGATTCTGTGACTTCTGGTGTTGTTCTTGTGGTGTTGGCATTGTTCATCTCCTGCGTGCTTTGGGCTGCTGCCCACTAGGGCTCAGTCCTTGTGGGTATCTGAGCACCCAAACTATGCTGATGGGCTCAGCACAACTGGTGGTACATGGAAGGGAGAGAAATTCCAAGGTAGCCACGTTGGGAAAACACACAGAGGGGTGTGAATGTGATGGGTAACACTGGGACTGGAGCTGCATCACTCCACCACCAGCTGGGTGACCCCTCAGGCACCTGGCACTGCCACTTTTCTTAATACATCCCACTCTTTTTGTCTTTTTGGTTTCAATTCACCTTCCCATGCTTTGATTAACACATCTTTGCATCTTCTCCCTCTCTCTTGAAATTCTGGTTTTTGAATGCAAATGCCCATCCCAGTGCCCATGTGGGCCTGATGTGCCCCCCATGCATGGAAGTTGTGCTGATTCTGTGTTCACACCCAATCAGCAAAGGCTATGTGAGTTGTCTTAGAAGAACTTTTAGGCACAAAGACAGTCCCTTATGGTCAATTTATGATTATTCTAGTTCTGTCCTTTCTCCTGCCTGATCTCATCTTTTCACATCAGTTCTTAATGCAGTTATTCAAATATTACATCAGATGCTGATGTGGAAACAAGCTCCCAATTGCTTGTGCTCCCGGCCTGTGAACACCATCTTGAGGTCCTGAAATCTCCCAGCACTCAGTCCTGGTGCTCATGGTGGAAGCTGCCTGCCTTGGCCCCCAGGACTGCTCACACTGAGCTCAGAGTGAGGCACTCTGCACTGCAGGGCTGTTCCAGTGCCCCATCCTGCTGCCATGGCCAACCAAGAGCTTTGTGGGACTGCCCCTGACTGCAAGCAGTGTGAATCCTCTGTGAGTGGGGTGAGTTGGGCTGTATTGGCCTAGGAAGAACCAGCAGCCTCCAAACACGTTGGGATTACTTCAAAGGATGCTTCAGTTGGAGGGACAGTACCAGGGAAGAAGCACTGTGATGTGGAGCAAACCCAAGAAGAGAGTTCAGAGGAGCCATTGCTTTGCTACACTGGTCCCTGGGCTCTTCCAGGCAGACCCTGAAGACCAGCAGGTACTTTCTAAGCACACACCTCATTTTTACAGTTCCTTGAATGTTTTCAGGTTGCTAATCAAGGTTCTGCTTTGCTTCTTAACATCTGATCCATGGTTGGGCAGTGCTTTCCTGGAGGATAATGGCTGGTTCCCACTGGGAGCCATTGGAGGTAGTTGACTACATCTCTCAATATTTCCACAACTTTAAGAGTGAGAAAAAATATGGAATTATCCCACAGATAATGGGAAGGTGTTCCAGGAGGGATATGACATAGAGGCAGTGTCCGGCATGGTTATTATTACCACTGCAATAACATAAAGATTTCCAAAGCAATGAATGGACTTCGAGCATGTGGTAGGATTTATTAAAGTCAGCGGGGGCTTTTGTTGTGTCTCCTGACAGAAATTCATTGCAAGGCTACAGGCATCTCAGCCTGGCAGGTTGTCTTTCCATGTCCAGAAGCTCATTGGTGTTGCATTGGCACAGGCTGCTGATGGAGGTGGTGGAGTCACCGTCTCTGGAGGTGCTCAGCAAAAGGTTAAATGTGGTAACGAGAGACATGGTGTCATGGTTGTATGGTTTTTGTTATCGTATTCCACATCACGGTTAGTAGGGATGCATCATGGTTGGACTTGATGATCTTAGTGGTCTTTCCAACCTTAATGATTTGGTGACCAAAGGAGTGTTAGGGACTGGAGTAACCCTGCTTTGTTGCTCTAACATCCACTGCTCTGAAAGAGCAGAGCACCAAAAATTCTTGCACATTGTCTTTTCCCATCCAGAGCAGCACATTTAAGCCCAAAGCTTAAGCCTCACATGTTTCACATTTCTGGAGGTGCAGGCATCACAGTAGGGGATGGGAACATCTGGATTTGTCTCCAGCAAAGACAATGTTGCTGTCACCATGATGACAAATGGAGCAGCAAATGTGAGAAGGCAAGTGATGTTCACAGGTCCCAGTAGTGCAGTCTTGCATTTGTGGGTGGTGGGGAAAAGCTTCCACAACTTCCAGTTCACAAGATGGGAACTGGATGTACACTTATTTCAGTTGTCACTCTACAGTGGTGGCTTCTCTTCAGAGAGTGCAGATGGTGAATTAAATGTTCCTCCTGTGGAAACGCCCAACCCTTGTCTTGGCACATCCCAGCAGGGCAGCATCAAGTGACAGGGGCCGACTCCATGGGGACATCATGAAGGGGACATCATGGGAAAGCTGTTCCCACGTGGCTGGGTGAGCACTGGGTGGGACAACTTCACAGCCATTCAAGAGCTAACAAGATGTGACAGAAGGACCACAAGTCCACCACAGCAAAGCCAGTAATGGGGTTCTGCTCTTCCCTGCAGTCTGTTCTCATGTGACAGCAGAGCATGTTCAGAGTCAGTACTGTGGTTCAGGAGCTGAGCTGTGACCAAAGCATGCAGCTCCCACCCCACATTTGTGGGTGTGCGTGCATGGAAAAATGGGGTGGGAGGGGAGGGCTGGGACAGCAGCAGTGTGCAGGAAGAGGTGAAGCTCCTCTCTTGGTAGCGATCCTCCCCAGCAAAGCCTGCAGGCTGCTTCTCGGCTGCCCTATGGCCTGAAGAGTGAGCGGAATGTTCCCTTTTTCCACCCCACTGCTCTGCCTTTGCCTCTTTGTGAGATCTGCTGCACGGTCCCATACAAAACTCACCTTGCGAGGATGGATCTACGGCTAAAAGCAAAGATAACTGCCGGGCAAGGGCCTGCCTAACAGTTCCCCAAATCCTTCATCCTCTGCAAAAATTCAGCAGAATCAGAACAGCTGTGTGCCAAGAGCCCTTGGCCATGCTCTAATGGCCTAAAACCAACTGCTGCACCAAGCTGGAGCACTGCTGGGCTGGGCATGGGGCTCAGGGTGGGCATGGAGAGAAGAGTGCTCTCAAAGCTCAGCCCTTACACCCTGAGCAAAAGAAACCCAGTCCTGCTGGCAGAGCTGAAGCTCAGGGAGGGAAAGAAGATTTGCTCGTGAAATACAGCAGAAAAGCACGTGTCTGTGTAGGACAGAGAAGACAACAAAAGCAAATTAGATTTCTTTAGATTTCTTTCTTTTATTATACAGGATCGTATGTACAAGGTCACCTTTCTCCCAGACAGCAGCATCACAGCCAGTTCATAGCAAAAACCGCAGCTCATCTCTCAAAGCCTAGAAAACAGCTCTACAACGGCTCAGTACAACACAATGGATAAAGTGTACAGGAACCGGAAAAAGGTAGGGGAAAGCACGGTGATCCCTTAATTCCCTCATGACTTATTCAAAACTAAGAAATGCAAATAAAACATTGTGCTTCAAGAGCCATGCTTGCTCCAGGATGGTCCTCTGGGCAGGGAAGCGGTGCCCCCATGACCTGTTCTCCCCTCCACCCTTCAGAGAGAGATGCTGTAGAAGAGGTCTGGCTTTGAGCGCTGGAGCAGAAAGCAGGAGTCCCCTTTCAGAGCACCCTGTGCAGTCCGGGGGGTGCACATGGGCTGTTGGACTGAGGAGAAGGTGTGGACAGCATTCTGGATTCAAAGCACTGATTGTGTGTGTGTTTTGGAGGGGGAGTGGGAAACAGAGGGGAGATGGGCAGGACACAACTGATCTGAATAAAGTGCTGCATGAGTCTCAGCCCCATCTGCCTCTGAACCCAGAAAAACTGCATAAGCACATGGAAGAGGAAGGAACAAGATGAGAAGGGCTGAGAGACTTCTTGGGTGTTGTAGTGAGAAAGGACTGCTTCAGCCTCCTACTTGCAGGACGTGGCATGGGTCAAAAGCAGGAGAAAGAGATGCTTGCACACACACATGTTGTGCTGGGGTCACTGTAATCGGCCTCAGCACGCTCAGGAGCTGCACTGCAGAGCCATCGGATGATGGAGCACAGCTGTGGTGGTCAGCAGCTGCACAGCACTGTCCCCAGAGACTCAGGAGAGCCGTCTGAGGAACAGATGTGAGCAGCAGGGCAGGGGCCTGGAGATGGGTCACAGCCCTTCCAGGGAGCTGCTGCTCCAGAAGGTTGCATCCACCTGCTTGATGCATGCTTGCACCTCTTTTCTGCTGTACGGCTGAAGACGACGCATGTCTTGTTTCTCCTGCTTGGGATCACTTGCTCTCCTGCAGGCAGCATCTCCTTACCTTCTCCTCTCTTCAAGCAGCTGCAAAGAGCACAGCACATGCACAGCCACCAGCTCCTGTCTGCCTGGAAGCAGCGCATGGGATGAGAGCCACAGCAGGAGGTGACCGCTCTGGCAGAAGAGCTCACCCCACATCCTGTTCCTCAAAGTGACCTTAAGTGTGAGAACACAAATTGTCCAAACTGAGACAGTACTTTTCCCCCAGTTACCAAATGCTCTGGCTCTCACCTAGCATGGGAAAAAAAAGTCTTTATTGAGATGGTCTTAGTTGTCCTTCCTCTCCTGCCAACAGCCCCGTATCATCTCTGACTCACTGGGTCCATACCCAGCCAGGGGTGATTATGGATCACGCAGGGTTTGGTTGCTGCCTGTGCTCGCTGCAGAGCTCTGAATCCATTGCACGGGGTCGTGGGGATCTGCTGGGATGAGTTTTCTTTGTCTTTGCTTTACAGATGGGTGGAAGATGTTGGGCCATGTTTCTCCTTTTGAATGCCAGGTAGAGATGACAGCAGCACTTCAATTTAGCTTGTCTTGCTCAACGTGCCAGGGCAGGGTTTAGCCTCGTGCTTTCCTCACACCATTGCTCACTGCTGTTCTAAATGGGCTGCAAGGAGAGACAAAGGACAGGATAAAGGGGTACATCATTTTCCTGGAACCTCACGGACACAGTGTGTGATGTAGGAAAGGAAACGAGGGGCTGATCAGTGACCCAGCTGAATCAGCTTCTAAAAAGCAGTGTGAGCTGTACCTGGTTACTGTAGTCTGGCATCCTCCACGTCTGTGTAATGGCTGTTCTCCTGGAGGGGAAAGGGAAGCAGAGACAGGAGATCACCATGTGCCCATCCTGCCTTGCCTCAGACACTGTGCTGTGTCACATGCAGAGACCAGCTGGTTCCATGGTGGGCAGTCACCCCATGATGTGTGATTCCCTGCTTGGTGTTGAGGTCTGGCTTCTGCTGAAGCTCAAAGAGACTGGGATGAAATCAAGCCCACCTTCCTGTAGTGGTGTGAAATCTGGTGTCTGATCTATGCTGCTCCAGAGTCAGACCTCCAGTGGGAAAGCAGCATGTCCCTGGGGAAGGTTTTAAGCCCAAGGTGTAAGCTGCAAGTGATGAGCACTGATTGCTAAGTGAGCACTTGGACAGACCCCTGACTTTCACATGGTCAGCTAACCTGAGAATTAAGTAGCCACAGCATTTGTACAAAGTGGGCTTCACCATATGTCTTGACTTGTTTTAGCACTGTGAGAAGTTTATTTGGACCTGGGAATGGCCACACCTGTAAGCACAGACCTTGCAGTTCCAGGAACTGCACAGAGATGCTCAGGGGTGGCTGATCTGCAATGGCAAATGGGGAACATCACAAGGCCTGCTAGTGAACAGAGACACAGCACCAGTCTGCAGCACAGCTCGTCCTCCAGGGTAACACTCAGGCTATTCACCACTCCAGAGGCTGCAATGGCAGTGCAGTGTGCTGAACTGCTCCCCATATGAGAGTGGATTTGAAAATAAGGCATGTGAAAATTGCCCTCCTGGAGCTATTCTGCAATATGGCATCATTAAATGAATTAGGTGCTCAGCAGCAGTCTTTTATTTCATGAACTGAAAATGAACAGATGGAAATGGAGCCAGGAGATGTCTGCAAGTGATAACAGGTGATCCAGAAAGAAGGCAAGAGAGACCAGTCACAACCTGGTTAGCAGGAGGCACTGATGGAGGGAAATAGCCTTGTGCAATCAGGGAACTCAAGTGGGTGTTTACAGAGCCCCTGTGGGGGAAAAACTCTGAAGTGTGCAATGCATGAACAAGGAACAGCTGGAGACTGCGCCCAAAAGAGCTACGGATGGTGATTCCCAAGATGGGAAGCCTGGAGGCTTGTGAGTTCTGGCAGCAGAACAAAGGTTCCTTCTTTGTCTGCAGAGCTGCAGTTAGAAAGCAGGTGTAGTGCCCTGAAAACAGGCTCTTCAGGAAAACCAAGTCAGGTGGCACGTGCCCTGGGCAAAGGAAGGGCTCAAATGCGTGGAGATTTGCCTTGGAACAGGCATGAGAGCATGTGGCTGAGGATCAGGAGACAGAACAACTTATGTGACATCGTGGTGGGCACCTGGTGCATGCCACATGATACAACACCTACTGGGGATGGCTGGAGGAAGCCTCCTGGCTTGCAGGCACTTGTACTCCTCATGAACCTGACCAACCTTTCCAATCTTCTGGAAAGTCAACAGGGCTGGGTGCAGGCAACCCCACAGATTTCTGGTGAACATCAAGAAAGCTTTCCTGATGCAGCTGACTGACAAGGGGTCAGCATGATGCTCTTCTGGACACGCAGCCCATGAACAAGGCAGATCCAGACAACAGTGTGAAGGTGGAAAGAAGTCTGGGCTGAAGTGGCAATAAGACAATGAAGTTGAATTTCCTGGGAGAAATGACTAAGACAAACAACAGAATTGGACTTAAGAGAGCAGATTTGGGGTCTGTTGGGCAGAATCCCACAGGCAGCCTTTCTGTTGGCTCACAGAACACAGAGGAGCTGGGTCTCCTTCAAGACCACCTGCCTCAAAGCATGAGAACAGCCCGTACTGCTGTGTGGTTGGGCAGGCATGACAAGAGACCAGCAAGAATGCACAGCATAGGCCAAACCAAGCTTCTTCCTACAGAAAGAACAGAACCCAGAAGTGAAAGCAAGGCTGGGCCACTCGGGAAGAATACAGAGCTGTCACTCCAGCTAAGCTGAAAGTGTTAGGAAAGCCAAAAGCCTGGAGTTGGAACTGGTGAGGGATGTGAAGGGCAAAGAAGAAGAGCTTCTGTAGGTACACCAGCAGTAAAAGGAAAGCTAAGGAAAAATTAAGCCCTCTGCTCAGTGAAGCAGGGGACCCAATGACAAAGCTGATGGAAAAGGTCAATGTATTCAAGGGTCATTTTTTTCCCAGTTAACTGGTTAGGTCTGTCTTGTGCCCTCCCAGACCCCTGAGCCCAGTGGCAGTCTGTAAACTGAAGGCTGTAAGCCAAAGACACGGGATGAAGAACTCACTCCCCAGGAGATGGAAAGACTTCAAAACTGCTCAGTGCTCTAAGGTCAGGAGCAAAATGTAAAGGATGGCCCTTGCGATTTGCCTTGCAGTGTTTAAGAAAACACCCCTGCAGACAAGTTCCACACATTAACCTGCTTCATGCTGAGCGCATCTGAGCCTGTCTGAAGTAGGCAGTAAAATATTTCCGAACTCCATGTCACTTTCAAATCAGAGAATAACAGAAAATAGAAGTGTTAGGGCCTGAAACAGTGCACTTGTTCACCCATCCCTGATAAGCTCTTCTTGAAGGAGATGGAGAGGGACTTCTTACAAAGTTATGTAGTGATAGGACAAGAGGTAATGGTTTTAAACAGGAAAAGAGTAGATTTAGATTAGATAAAAGGAAAAAAATGTTCATGATGAGGGTGGTGAGGTGCTGGCACAGGCTGCCCAGAGAAGCTGTAGATGCCCTATCAGGGCCAGGCTGGGTGGATGGGCAGCCTGATCTGGTGTGAGGTGTCCCTGCCCACAGCAGGAGGTTGGAGCTGGATGATCCTGAAGGTCTCTTTCAACCTCTGCCAATCCGTCATTCTATGATTCTTAAATCATTTCCAGTCTGTGTTCTTATCCCACGAATGGCAGCAAAGTCCATATTTTCTGTTGACAACCTGTGTGCCCTTTATCATCACAGTTTTTCAGTGAGTTTTCTCCTAATTTCTATCACTTGCTTCCTTTGATGTAAACCCGGCCTTCCTTATCCTAATGCACACAGAGAAGGAGGCCAGCTTTTGCCTTTCTTCCTTCTAGCAGTCTCTTATGATGTCTCCCCTTAATCATCTCTTCTCAGATTTAGCAGGGGTCACAGATTTCAGCAATGAGGCCCCTGAAACTGAAACAGTTGAAAGACCCCATTCAGACCCCATTCAGATCCCTCATCCATCATGACTCCAGCAGTAGAGTGGAAGAGTGCAAACAGCTGGTCAGTGTCCTAAGCTTTTTGGCCATAGGTAGAATGAAATGGTATGTGATCAGCTCAGTGATGATGGGGTGAGGCAGAAGAAAGGGACAGTGATCTCCATCCTCACTTCTAGTGCCACCAGTGCTGTGTAGTGAGAAAGGCCGACAAAAATCTGCTCCCTAGGTTCACCAGTCCTTATTCGGGGCAGGACTAAAGCTGATGTGCACAAATCAGGCTAGCCACACTCAGAGGAAACTGCTGCCCTTGCTATGGTGCTCAGCATCACGCACAGAGGCCTGCTGAGACTTTATAACCACATTTCTGCTATTTGGTGTCCCTTGGACAAAGGGCGTTGCAAATCCATGCTGTTAGGAAAGTGCAGTTAACACAACATGGTCTGTCTTTAACACGTTTCCATTCATCTGAGACCCACTTCCTTTGGAACAAAGCAACTTAATTAAAACATTCATTAATTATTTTGAAATCAAAGATAAAAGTAGTCTGAATTTCAGAACCCAGCAGTGTTTCTGCAGCATTTACGAGGTCACAGCTTTTGCAAGCCACAGAGCAGCTAGGAAGAACAAGCTGTGAACAATCATGGGATTAAATACAACAATTTCCTTCTGGGAGGAGAAAACGTCCTGGGGGGGTTTAACGAGTTCTGGTAAAACTGCGGTCCCCTGCTTGGGGACACGCTAGCCAGCCTCTCTTACCAGTTCATCTTCACACTCATCCCGTGCAAGGCCCTCCTCCTCTCCCTCATCTCCATTCAGTGGCTCCTCTGTGTTGACCTCTGCCTCTGACGCTGTGTCTTCCTGTGAGACTTCGCTTTTGCTGCCATCCACCTTCTTCCGTACCTCTGTGAGAGCAAGAGCCAAGGCATCAGGATCAGGGGGTGATGGCTGCAGCCTGATCAGACTGATCCACAGGGCCCCAGGACTAAGTTGCTGTGTAAATAAAGGATTTAGGGTTTATTCTGCAATGGGAAGTTTTGCTAATTTTGAAGGAGCTGCTAGAAAACAGCAGAGCTGGCCGCCCTTCTGCATCCCTCTGAGTGAGTGTGGGAGGCAGAAGTAACGCAAACAATAATCCAAATGGAATAAAATCAAACTGTGCTGTAGAAGAAAAAAAACTCCCATTCTATAATTGGAGGGGGTTGGGTGTGTGATTTTGGCAGCCCCTATTAATTGGCAGCACAGAAGTTTTTTTTGACCACTTATTTTGCTGAGATGCTTCAATGCCCTCTGATACTTCCGTGCTGTTTTCTCCTTCTAAACACTGAGAAGAACAAACCAGTGTTTCCACTGAAACACGATCCATATTTCAACTCTGAATTTCAGTTTTGAGAGAAGAACAAAGTACCTTTGCAAAGCAGCAACTTCTCCAAGAAACTGCTGAGGGCCTGGAGCTGAGAATTTAATGACAAATAGAATTTTAAACTCCTTAGGGCTGGGACTTCTGTCTTGTTTGTTAGCATAGCACCCTACGTGCTTGGGGGCTACAGAAACCTCTTGTTCTGTGTCTGAGGGACCTCCCCACCTGGAACCCAGGAGAGATACTTCAATGTCAGTGCTCAGAATATGTTACACGCCACAATGGCTTTGCAGAGCAGCTCTGACATGGTCTTTGCCCATCCTCAAGCAGCACCCCAGGCCCCAGCACACACCCAACTGACCTGTGGACTGTTTCTGTTCCTCAGCAATCTGCTCCAGCCGGCCCAGCAGAGCATCGATGTTGGATTTGATCTGTGTCAGCTCAGTTTTGATGGTTTGAAGCTCACTGCACTTCACTTGGAAGGAAAAGACAGAGAGGTGTCAGCCAGCATGGGCTTGGCTGAAATGGGAGCACAGCCTTTGCTGCACTGGGGCCTCTCACAGAATCATAGAATCATTAAGGTTGGGAATGACCCTAAGGTCTTCTAGTCCAACCCCAGTCCATCCCCACCGTGCCCACTGACCACAGCCCTCAGTGCCACATCAAACCTCTTCCTGAACACCTCCAGGGATGGTGACTCCACCACCTCCCTGGGCAGCCTGTGCCAGTGCATTACCCGCCTTCCTGAGAATTATTTCCTAATATCCAACCTGAACCTCCCCTGGTACAAGTGGAGGCCATTCCCTCTCATCCTATTGCTGTTACCTGAGAGCAGAAACTGATCCCCATCTCACCACAACCTCCTTTCAGGGAACTGTAGGGAACTATTATGTCTCCCCTGAGCCTCTTTCAGACTGAACAATCCCAGCTCTCTCAACCGCTCCCATAAGACTTGTGCTTCAGACCCCTCACAGCTCCACTGCCCCTCTCTGGTCACACTCCATGACCTCAGTGTCTTTCCTGCCCTGAGGAGCTGTCTTAGTTTCAGTTGGGACAGATTTGCTTTTCTCCACAGTGTCTGGAATGATGCTGTGTTTTGGTTTTAGGAGAAAAACAATGTTGATAATGCAAGTTGTTGCTGAGCAGTGCTATACATAGCCAAGGACATTTCAGTTTTCTCAGTTTCTCCTACTGTCCTATCAACGAGGGAGGGCACGAGGAGCTGGGAGGGGATAGAAACAGGACAGCTGACTTAAACTGGCCAAAGGGATACTCCCATACCATACAACATCCCGCATGGGGCAGGAGCTGGCACTTGGATGTGCCATCACTCCAACTGTGGCATAGGTGAGGATCCACCCTTGTGGATTACACCTTCTGTTTACACCTTCTCCCGCCGCATCTGCAACTCGTGGGCTTCTGAAAAGCCCTCCCTATGTTGCTGGTTGCAGGTGTTTTGGGGTTTTGCAGGTTTTGCCCCGGGAGCACCCAGCCCCGTGGGTGCCCGGCTGGAGGCTGGGGGCCGTGTTGTAGATGGCAGGAGCAGGCCCTGCTCTGCACACACATACTCACACTTCAGCTTGGCCGAGCTGTTGGCAATGGCAGCCGATCTAGCGAAGAGCTTGACAGGGAGAGTTGCCTTCACACGCCGGACGAGGGGGATGGTGACCCGCGGCCGCTTCACTGGAACCACCCTGGGCACCGGAGACACCCGGCCCCGGTACTCAAAGAGCCTGCAGGGATACGGGGGAAGCAGGAGCTGAAGCACCACAGCCCGGGCCCTGGCAGGTCAGACCGTCGGGTGCTGCTGCCAGGACCCATGCCTGCCCCTCACAACTCACATAAATGCCCCTTCGGCTGCAGCCTCCCCGGCTCACCTGTCGTAGAAATCGTCTCTGTAATAGTCATAGTCGAAGTCATAGCCGCTGCAGGAAGAAGCAGGATGACACAGGTTAATTACTACTGATGAGGTATTCCTACAGCCACCACCCACCCCATTCACAGAGCTGATGGCCACGGGGTCGTGCAGCACACAGGGGGTGATGTTGGGTGAAGCTGGGGCTGCCCGAGGGAGAAGCAAGAAGTGCAGATGGGTTAACATCTACAGAAAGGGGCTGGGGGCAATTGTCCACGCACACGCTGCGAGGATGTCATGTTCCAAACAAAGACCAAGTCCCAGAGCAGGGGCAGCCCTCCAGCACCAGCTCACCGGGCAGAGGAGCTCCAAACATGGCTGAGGGGCTGTGTCTGTACTGCACTGGTTTACCTGCTCC
Source organism: Phasianus colchicus (assembly GCF_987193195.1). Taxonomy (NCBI): domain Eukaryota; kingdom Metazoa; phylum Chordata; class Aves; order Galliformes; family Phasianidae; genus Phasianus; species Phasianus colchicus. The sequence goes on from NC_143452.1 coordinate 1,976,106, forward strand.
CAGGGCACTGCTGACATCCCTCCCTCCTGCACTTTGTATGCTTGGACTGCATCCACATCAGCCCTACCTGCCCTGCTGCTACCCTGCTACGATTCTTGTTCTTATCATATACAATTGGTAGGGAAGAAGTCAGAAAGAAGGTGATTTTTATTCATTTAACATCTTTGCTATTGAGGATGTTTTAAGTTCCCCCCACACAGCAAGATCCTCCCCACATCCTGTGTGCTGCTGCCTGGATTACTGCTGGTTGCATGAGAAGCTGTGCTGCTGTGAAGAAAGAGAATGGTTACTGCAGCCCTTGAAAGCAAAAGGTGTGTAGTGAAACCATAAAGTACTAATAGGAACAAGATGATATTGGGAAGAGAGAAGAGTGAGCACTCAAGTATGTAGCCTGGGAGTAAATGTGGAGTCCTGCATTGTAAGGAAGCAGTGACACAAAGGATGGGTGGCTGGCCAAGGTGGCTGCTGGACAGCATGGTTCAGCCTTAACCCAGGGCATCTGTGCTGGCATTGGCCATTCTACCTTGTGCTTTGGTTTGGCACCCTCCCCTTCTGACCTGTCTTGAAGACACCATGCCTGCTGGCTGCACAGCAGCCTCGCATCCAAAACCCTGCGTGGTCTGTATTTATTCTCTCTCGTGCTTTTCACAGCTGAAAGGCAAAGGTAATTCCTACTGCATCAACTCTTGCTGGAATATAACCAGCCTGTTCGTATGGAAAGAGAAGATGTATTTTTTCAAGACCAATAACTTTATTTCCATTCAGCCCTGGGATGAAGCCTGAAAATACAGAAGATCTCCAAGAACAACAGCTGCCCTCGGCTCTCCAGTCTATTTTGATCACTAGGCATGTTTGACTCCAATTCTGTTTGAATCCAATAAACACAGAATAGAATCAAAATAGGATGTCATTTGAAAGGAAAATTGAATGAGGATTCTTCTATGCTGTCAGACTCCCACGCTTCCTTTCTTTTTCTTTCTTTAGCTGCAACTTAAATGAAATTGCTACAATTCTGTGACATTCATCAGATCTGACAGGTTCAGGTGAAATGCTCCTGACTAGCCCCAGCAAGGCCACCAATACTCTCTGTACCCATGGGCAGGAGAGGATACTGGGGACCTCACTATGCAGCTTAAGGACTCTGGAGGGGGAGGAATCAGGACCATCTCTTGTTGGGAAGCACTTGGAGGTCATGAAGCAACTTGAGACCATTTCCTGATGAGCAACTCAAATAGGGGGCATTTGGCACAACTCAGAAATACCCTCACTGCTTTCTTCTCACCCGTATCATGTGTGAGGTGCTGGATCTGAGCTGGCTTTTCTCCAGACCTTTGCTCCCCACCAGCAGATCCACGGGCTCAGAGCAGGGTTTGCTTGCAGCACACTCCATGTGTAGGACGTGGGGTCCAGGGCCACCTACTAATTTTTTGGGGGTGGAAAGCCAGGATGAGGGGAATCATCCAGCTCTGACCCCAAATATTCTTTAATTAATTTCCAAAAGGAAGTAGATGCTTAATTATCCTGGAGAGTTGGTTCTGACTTCCCCCCAAAACAGTGGGATGTGTCTTGTTTAGCTTCAGCCAGCAGGAATGTAAACACATCCCAACACATCCAAGCAAGAGGCAATTCCAGGCCATGGCTCATCACAGCCAAAGGCAGACAGCTGAAGTAATGTCAAGCGAACTGCAGTGAATGAAGTTTTTTTTTTAATCCAGCAAGCACAAAGGGAGTCCAGACAACCAGACCCCATGAAAGCCCCAACAGAGTGGAGGGCTGAATGTGTGTGAGAGGAGTCTGCCTCTGACTCAGTGTGGTGAGAGATGGCAAACACTCTGACCTCAGCTTCTTTCATACCTGGAAATCACAATACAGCCCTCCAGGAATGCAGAGGGCTCAAATGAGGGTTTTTTTGAAGTCTGAAACCTGCTGTAACACGCCATGCAGGTCATGGCCAGTCCTGCAGGAGGTTGTGGGAGGAGGGAGGCAGTGCTGGATGCTCTTACCAGCTGCCTTAGAAGTCAGGCGTGGAGCAAAGGGCAACTCTTCCAACATGAGAATAGAAAAATGCCAGTAAAAAGTCTTAGCTTCAGTGATTTATCTGAAATGTGTACACCTGATAATTTCCCTGCACGTAGGATAAACCTTCCTGCAGTAGATGAATCATTACTCAGTGACCTGACAGGGCTTCCTTTATGTACGTGAATAATTTTTGCCATTTTTCAATCAGTTGGTGACACTGTGCCCTTTAAAATGAAAGCAGGGACAATCAGAGAGAGAGGCAGCAGAATCCTGTAAGGCCATGTCAAGCAGCATGACTCCTGATGCATTTTCCTTCTACATCGCTATTCTTGAGCAATTAAATAACATTTAGTAATGACTCACAAAGGTGCAGAACCCACACACTTCTAATTGAAGGGCAATTGTTTTTAGGTGCTGAATTTACATTACATTTGAGGTGCCATTTCTGAGCATGGACCTGAATAGCAACGTGAAGCTGAGTGACTGTGCTTTTAATTACCTGGGCCGATCGTCACAAGCAACACGTTGTGCTCAGCTTCCACCCTTCTACTAACAATTGCACAGCCTTAATTAGTGCAGCAGTAGAAATAACATCTACTGGAAAGCTACTTGGAAAATCTGGCCATGGTTAAATAGAGAGTTTTTAAAGCTCTGCACATCGGGAGTGAGGTTCTTTCCTCCTGCGACTAGCTGGGAAGTTGGGAGAGAAAAGCTGGAAGTGAGCCCAGCACTTCTGAGACACTGGGGCTGCAGAAGGGCTGCACAAGTCCTCACCAGTGCTGGACCCCATGGGTACCGTTGTCCACCTCTACTCTTCCCTGGGGCTGTTTCGCAGCCCTGTGCTGGCAAATCTGGCACCAAAGGGCATAGGGTGTCACTCTCTGCTTGACTGGAGGTGGTGTGACTGCAGCTTTTGGGCTGCAATGGGTACAATAAGGGATGTGGATGCCAGCTGGGCTGAAGGACATTGTCCAGATGTGACCACAGGCTGTGGAAATGGCAGTGGAGGTCTGTGCCCATCACGCTGTGTGGTTCCTGCAGGACTCAGGTTGTCCCAAGGCTGCCTGTCCTTTTAGCACCAACATCACTCGGAAGGACAGAGGTCTGTGGTCAGTACAGCTCTGTCTGCTTCAATGCCCTGCAGCAGGAACCTGGGCAGAACAGTGATGGCAGCAAAGTTTTCCACTGTCTGTCTGTCCGGCTTTTGCAAAAGCACTTCCAAAAACTGATGATGGTGTAAACCTCGGGTTATGTTCTACCTTCTGGAGGTGGATGGGAGGATACCTCCCAAAGGATTTCAGTTAAACATCCAAACATACCCTGGGGCTGATGGATCAGATAAGACTGTCAAGATTTTTGCTTCCTTTAGTCCAAAATGAGATATCCTTTGTCTTGCCTTCTCTAATACTTGCCTCTCTCATGCACACTTGGAGCTAGGCAAAGTAAAACCCAACCACTGAAAAAATAATCTTGTGTGTTTAACACAGCATTTCTATAAATTACTGTGCTGCGATTTTTGAAGTCTAACATTCAGAAAAATTTACAATGGTTAGGAAATGCTATAACCACAGCTCACTGCAAACCTGGGTTCCTGGCTTTCCACGAGATAGCATAAGCACTGCTAGTCCAGATGGCAAAGTTTAAATCTGTCATCAACCTGGGATGAAATACTGCTGAAGCTCAGAGCAGTCTATGGCCCATATTTTAACACATCCATATCTGTGAGAGGAAGCAAATATCTCTCTCTTCAGCTACATGGCAGCCCGGAAGGCTGAAACACTGATCATTTCAACAGAGAATTAGTGGTCAAGGCAGAGATGAAGAGTAAATGCTGACAAAGAAATGCTCTATCATCTAATATATGGAACGAATGATTTGCATTATGGCACCATGCAAGTTGTATGTGTTCAACTACATAGAAGGATTTGTGTCATCTCCATTTCCATACAACAGTGGAGATGATGCACAGATGTACATTTTCTTCCTGCAAAACCAGAAGGCTGTGGCTAAGGGCAAAGCTGGGTTAAATCTACACTAAGACTCTTGGAGCAATTCGCAAGCAGTTTGCTCCCCTGGTGCAACCTGAGGACATTCCCTCTTATCCTATTGCTGTTACCTGGGAGCAGAGGCTGAGCCCCATTTCACCACAACCTCCTTTCTGGGAGTTACAGAGGGTGATGAGGTCTCCCTTGAACCTCCTCTTCTCCAGACTGAACAATCCCAGTTCCCTCAGCTGCTTTCCATAACACTTGTGCTCTGGACCCCTCACAGCTTCAATGCCCTTCTCTGGACATATTCCAGGGCCTCAATGTCTTTCTTGTAGCGAGGGGTCCAACACTGAGCACAGCACTCAAAGTGAAGCCTCACCAGCGCTGGCTGCAGGGGACGATCACCTCCTGCTGGCTGCACCATTTCTGACACAAACCAGGATGCTGTTGGCCTTCTTGGTCACCTGGGCACAGTGCTGTCTCGTGTTCAGCCAGTTGTCAGCTAACAAGGTCCTTTTCCCTCTGCACAGCTTTCCACCCACTCTGCCCCATGCCTGTAGTGGGGTTGTTGTGACCACAATGCAGGACTCAGCACTTATTCTCACTGAACTTCATCCCATTGGCCTCAGCCCATCCATCAGCCTGTCCAGACCCCTCTGTAGGGCCTTCTTACCCCCAGGCACTTTTCCCCACCTTGGTGTCATCTGCAAACTTACTGAGAGTGCGCTCAATTTGCACATCCAAATCATCAATAAAGATACTGAACAATACCAATACTGACCCCTGGGGAACAACACTTGTGACCAGTCACCAGCTGGATGTAACTCCATTCACCACCACTCTCTGGGACCAGCAATCCAGACAGTGTCTCACCCAGCAAAGAGTGTAACTGAGCCACGGACTGCCAGCTTCTCCAAAAGACAGTGGGTGACAGTGACAAAAGGCTTTGCTGCAGTCTATACAGGCTACATGCACAGCCTTTCTCTCATCCACCATGCAGGTCACCTGGTCACAGAAGGAGATCAGGTTGGCCAAACAAGAACAGGACCTGCCTTTTGTAAACTTATGCTGCCTCAGGCTGATCTCCCAGTTGTCCTGCACATGTTGTGTGGTCTCACTCAAGATGAACTATTCTATAACCATGCCTGGCACTGAGGTCAGGCTGACGGGCCTGTAGTTCCCCAGATCCTTCTTATAACCCTTCTTACAGCTGAGTGTCACATTAGCAGGTCTCCGGTCATCTGGGACCTCTCCAGTTGACCAGGACTGCTGATAGATGGTGAAACACAGCTTGGCAATCACCCCTGCCAGCTCCCTCAGCACCCTCAGGTGGACCCCATCTGGCCCCATGGACTTGTGATAGTCCGTGTGGAGCAGCAGGTCTGCGCCGGTGATGCTGCTCCCTTTCCCAGCATCACCTTCCTGGCTAGACCTATGAGCCAAAGCAGGGGGAAAAGCAGGGGAGAACATGCTGGCTGGGGAAGGGAGGGAGAATTTGTCTTGTGAATGCTGCAAAGAATTGAGCTGTGAGGCTCAGGGAAGGTCTCGGCAGATGCCTTGGGGGTGGTGGTGGGTGGGTTTCTGAAGCTCTGGTGGGTTTAGCTACGTCAGCAGCACACTGCACTGCTAAGTTTTGCCATTTACTAGCACTGTGCTATTGGACTGAGTCTGAATCGTAGTTTTTTCACTTCTCTTCATCCCTCACTTCTTTTCTTCTCAGAGAAAAACCCACAGTTCTCTCATGATTTTCTCTTGTTGCAACATGCACCTATAGCACTGATACTCATTTCATTCGTGTATTCCCAACATCACACTTTCTAAATATTGACTTAGTGCCCTAGTCTCCATGTGAATACAATCACTTAAATTTATAAATAAAACACATTTTGGGATCTTGTTATTTGTTTTTGGGTTCTTAAACCTTCAAGGTGCTCTCAAAATACCTTTTCAGATTTTTCTTTCTGCAACCTCAGGAGCAGGAACGTGAGCTTCTCCCACACTCAGACTGTGGGGCTTCAATGAAAATCATCAGTTATCACGAGAATCATAATGAAGTCTCTGGAGTTGGCACTGAAAACTCACTCTGACATCTGTAACACCCTACATCTCCCATAGACCTACCCCATGTCCCACTTGTTCTTATGCCCCCATGCTCGGCATCCTCTTCACTGCTCTGAATCACTGGCTCCCTTGGGACTTCCTCTGATTATCTCCTTGGTCACCTCCTCATTGATCTGATGACTTCCTACACCGTTTTTGGGTCAGGCCATTCTCAGGTGGAGTCTCACAACAAAGGCCTTGGCCAGCCCTGGGTCTGCCATTGATTTGACCCTTAAGCCCAGCCCTGAGTGGGGTTGCAAGGGCCAGGCTCAGGAAAGGCCATGGGAGAAGAAAGTCTGACAAGACAGGAATGGCCTGGTTGCCTGGGGCAGGCATCAGGGAGATCAGGGCAGCAGTTTCAGGGAAATACCAGCCCAAAGAGCTTGGGCTGGGAGGTTCGTGGTGACCTACCTGTATAATGTGGAGGCTGCTCTCTTCAGCCCCTTAGGTCTGTTAGGTTTAGGTTCCCCAGCCATGTTGATATCTGCAACAAACAAAGTCACAACATTACCTTGTGTGCCCATGAGAACTGGGAGTGAGGCACAGCCCCACTGCACTCTGCTGGGATAGACCTGCTGCACTCCTGCCTTCCTTCAGCTGGTCCCTGCTGGACCTTCACAGGAAGGCAAATGTTTTCCTCTTGCTCTACACAGATACAAAACACTCATTTTCAAAGTCAGTGCCTCTGGACACGCTCAAACCCATGTACACAAATTCAGGGCAGGCCTCCCAGGGGAGCACAGTGCTGTTATGATAAGGCACAGAATACAGAAAACTGCCAGTAGTTCCAATTTATTCCTTGCTCCTTCTAGAATAAAAATGAGTGTTAAGCACAAGCCACAAGTTGCTTTAGACTGGGATGCATTAAAAAGTGCATGAAGTGTAGGGGCATGCACCCAATTGATCTCTTCGATACATCTTTGATGAAGGGCAGGGAGAACGGGTTGCTCTAATCTGTGGAGGAAATTTCTCTCCTCAGTCTCACTGCCAAACATATTTTTGATGTGGGAATAAAGTGATAGAGCCAATTTCATGGAGATAGCCAAGAGCCTGGCAAGCCAGCACCAAGAGTGACCATAAGTCTGTCTAGATGCTTCTGGACACTGCAAATCATAGGATCTTTTGAGTTGGAAGGGATATTTAAAGATCATCTGGTCCAACTCCCACGCAATGAACAACGACATCTATATCTTGATCAGGCTGCTCAGAGCCTCCAGCTTGACCCTGAATGTCTACAGGGATGGGCCATCCACCACCTCTCTGGGCAGCCTGTGACAGTGCCTTACCACCATCTTTTTCCTTATATCCAATCTAAATCTTCCCTCTTTTAGTCTGAAATCCTATTATCTTGTCCTGTCACAACAGCCTGAGTCACTGGAGGTTTCTTCTGGCAGGGATAGGAAAGGACAACTGCAGCCATCTGGGTGTGCATTACTATCTTGCTTCTGGAGTTGGAAATTAATTGCAGTTATTTGCTCAGTGGCTGTAGCTCCCTTGATCAGCTGAGCACAAGACTTGTGCTTAACATCACGTGCATGCTCTAGAAATGTGTTCCTTGCAAGCAAAGGGACCACTACCCATGGTGGCCATGCTGTGTGCTGGCACGGGGACACGTTCCGATCAAAATGCCTCCTTTCATTGCTGCCTTTCACTCTCCACCCTTCCATATTCAGCTGCTAACGGAAATGTAGAAGAATGCTGAGCCTGAACATGAATCTGAACAGGACAGCTCTGTGGATGGCTGCTGCCAACATGGATGTCTTTCCATTTTGGAACATCACAATGCCTTTGGCAATGCCACAGAGGAAGAGAGGAATAAATTCTTCCATGGTGCATCCCAGAGCACAACCCTGCTCAGCTCCAGTTCTCCTGCTGTGAACCCATTCTGCTGTCATGGTGCATCTTGCAAACTGCCAGTCACTTTTCCTGCAAAACGGAGAGCAACTGACAGCACCATGCTGACTGACACCCTTCCAGGGAGATGCAACGAAAGCCGAGTGGTGGATAATGTGGATAATGACAACAATTAGCTCAATTTGCTGGTACGCGCTGCTGGAAATAGCACCACAGAGCCTTCACTGCGGTGTGCAGTCAGAGTAGGAAATTTGTACTTTCGACCTGCAGCAGTGATGAGCCGTCAGAACCCCCAGGACTCCCTTGTCAATGAACACAGAAAGACAAGAGCTCAGCATGCACATCAGCCTGGACACATTTTGTATCCCATTTCCATTCTGGCTCCCTACTCCTCATCACTGAATCCATTTGCTCAGACCATGGTATATATCCCCCCCCTGCCCATAACCAGGGGTCTCTTCCTGCACGAAATGAGGAGGTTGTTCTTTGTCTAGCAAAGATGTCAGGGACAGATTACTGGTGTGGATCCAGCCTGAAGTGCAGAGCTCTTGCACTGAAGTGGTGATGGCCTCCTGCAATGACTGGATTTTCTAAAAGCCTCTACAGAAAGCACAGTGGTAGCCAGGACCTGCCTGGCAGAGCAGTCCATGACCCAGTGAGGGATGGGCTGCAGACACGGCTTCCTCAGTTTAATGATGCATTCAGTATCTTGCTGATCAGTTAAAATGCAAGTCTGACAGTTTACATGTCTGCTGATAAAGGAAGAAGAATAAGAAAAGATGGAATAAAATGCAATTAGGACATCCAGATAGAGAACTGATCTTATGAAGAAGATGCCAGATAGAAAGACGAGCTGCTGCCTTGCTCAAGCTAAGGCCTGGCATGCAGGAGTGGCTCTGGATTTGGATGCCCTGCTACACAACTCCTGCTGGCACTGGGACATGTTGCCCTGCACTACTGCAAGCTGCTGCCTCCCAGTAGGTTGGAGGTGCTTTCCCCCTTCACCAGCTGCTGCCCACAGTGCATGGGTGGTAATTCCCTGGGAGCTCCTGCCATCCAGAATGCAGCTGTAGGCCTGAAGAGCACTGGTTTACTGCTCTTCCTATAATCCTATACTGCTTGCATGTGCAACCAGCTGAAGTTACTGCATGGAGCTGGAAAGGGACACTGGCTCCAGCCACCACGCTCCAGGTGCTTAGAGGACTGGACATTATAGTCTGAGACTTACATTCAGAATGCTGCTTTTGAAGCCTGACAGTACTGGTTGTACCTGCAAGTTTTGTTTTGAAGATGGTAGCATGTCCCTCCAAGCCCTGCCCATGCACTGAGGCAGGGACAGCCTCACCAGCAACACGCCTACCATGCCCATACCTGTCCCATCCCTTTCTTTCCCTCCACTTCAGTACAGCCCACGTGGCCGTGAAGCCACGTTTTTGTAGGGGCCTTCTACTTTTTCTGTGCAGGCATTTTCTAGTCACACTGTACAGCATCATTACCTCTTCCTCTCTGCTGGGTTCCACTGAAAGAGAAGTAAATCCACATTTGGGCCATGAGTATTATAGGAAAGCATGCTGAACTCTTCTGTGTGAGACTTGATCATGAAGAGAAGGCAAATGAAAGGGAACTGAATAACTCCTCCAGTGTGTGTGCAGTTCTCACAGCTGTAGCATGGTTCTTTTGCCTTGCTGGCATGGCAGACCTCTAGGACCAGCACCAATAGGACAGTAAACAGTTCCAATCACAATACCTTTTTATAGGCATCTCTCTTAAGCAAAGTGGCTGGCCGCCCTTCTCTTAGCTGCACCTCTGACAGCAGTGCCATCATGAGCTCCTCTGCTCCCCAGCACCTTGCTCGTCATTTCTATCAATGATGCAAACATGTGGGCAACATCTGGGCTGCAGCAACCCTGGCACACTGCAGCTCAGCTCTGCTTTGTGTTGACAGCAAGAGAAGTGAAGAAAAGTTTCTGTATTTGAATAAACCATGGATGGAAACAGCACAGTGGCTTAAAGACATGACTTAGAGCAGAACTTCCTATTTCTGACTGCTGTGCTGGCAGCAGAGTGGGAATGGGTTGCAAATTGCTCCCCTGTGTGTCCAATGGCCACTGCTTGCAGCAGACTTGGAAATAACAATTTTTCATTAAGAACACTGCCTTCAGTTCCAATTCTCAGCTTAGAGCTGGTGACAAAGGCTTCTCAGCATGTGACACTTCAGAGCAATCTGCAAAACAAGGATGCAGCTGGGAGCAGCTGGGGTGGTTTTGTTTGTTATTTCTTATCACACAGCAGTGCAGACAAGAGACTTTCACATATCTGGTGGGGGGAGAGTTATCTCATTTAACATCAGCTGGCTGAAGCTGGTCTGAGACAGTCCAAGTTAGATTATCACCTCTCTTGAAAGGCAATGCTAAGGCTGGTACCTTGGTACCTCCATCCCAACCTCAACCAGGTGTCTCAGACTCAAACACAGAGAAGCTCATCTCTGCTGATCACAGACAATGTCCATGTGATCAGAAATGGTGAGACACTTGACTTCTGGATGGTGAAAAAAATAGGAGATCAAGTCCTCTGGTAGTGCTGAGGGAAGCCATTCAGGTGATGAGCTGCTGTTATTTCAGTCCAATACTTCATTTCAGGATGCCACTTTTTCTATCGAGAGTCCCCTCTGCCTCTACAAAGTCCAGGCAGTGCTGTGGTCACAGCCCTGAGTGCACTAATATAACTGGATGGCTATGCTTAGCCTCACTGCTGATCTGTAGGACAGCTCTGATGCTGGTCTCCAGCACTGTCACAGCCATGCCTGTGCCTGGATATGGACCCTGCTGTTCCTGCCCCATGGACCAACATGCTCCCAGGCCAGTCTCATCACTATGGCCCTGCTGGCTCATCAGTGGGCTGTGTCTAATCCATTCACCATCCCTAAACCTGACCCTGACTTACAGATCAATGCTGCAGCCTGATCTTGGCCCAGCCATGCCCTGACTACCCTTTAGGGGGCAGCTGGCCCCTGTTGCACCTGGGCACATAGAACACCTGGACAAAAGACTTACCCAGTGTCTGGCCTGCAAGCACGCGTCCGTTCTCACCCAGCACGGCGGCACGAGCGTGCCTTTCGTTGGAGTACTGTACGAAGGCATAGCCCTTGTGAACAGAGCAGCCCACCACGCGGCCGTACTTGGAGAAAATGGTCTCCACATCTGACTTCTTGACCACAGCTGTGTTGAGATTGCCGATGAAGACTCTGGAGTTGATGGACTTGGGGTCATTCTTGTTCGTTATGTTGCTCGTCTGCACCTTCAATGACATCTTGAACACCTGAATGAATAAATCAGGAGTCAGGAAGGTGTGCAAGGGAATTACCCAAGTCTTACAAAAAGGGGAGGGGGAAAAGGGTTCCAGCAAGGCTGGAGCAAAGGCACCAGCTCCCCAACTACAGCTAGCCTCTGGAGACCCCTCTGTGCTGGGTAGGGGCTGCTGCCTCCAGCACAAAGTTCAGCAGAAATGCATTTATCAGGCTGACTCTACGTGTATGCTGGCTGCTTCCCAGGCACAAAATAGTATTTAAATAGATTTTACATCCAAATAAAAGCTTTAATGCAATTAAAATAAAGTTTTTACTTGTCTATACTTAATTAGAGTTTAAGGACTGCTCTTTTTAGAGCAGTTTGCATTCAGCACTTTTGCTCATGCCCACTCCTGGGCTTCCCCACAGGTTCCCCTGGCAGAGGCTGGCTCTCCCCATGCACATGGACAACCTGGACCCTGCAGATCTGCATCTGCAGATAGAAGAAGGCTTCATTTTTCTGGAAGCAAGCAATGAAATTTACGTGGTGAAGGAAACACTGTGCTTCTAGCTGATATCGGCTCTCTAGCATTGCTGGGCTTTGAGCTGCATTCTGAGCTAACAGGAGATGTCACTGTTTGCTTGGGAATCATAAGCAGGCACTGCAGCCCGCCACCACCACAGCTGCAAGGCACGATCCTCCCGGGTCCTCACCTGGGGTATCTCATGGGCAGTCCCTAGGAAGGATCAGGGCTAGGAACTGTATTAAATTAAATTTAGTCTTGCTGATATCAGGCAGCTTGCTCTTATTTATGCAACAAAACCTGCAGCTGTCCAAAGATATTGGTTTGATTTTCATCTTCCAAAAAAAAAAGAGGGGCTGTCTGGGGCTCATTACTGTGTGCTGCACACATACAATGTGATATTTACCCAGGAGCAGTCAGTGCAGAGCTGTGGGAGCTGTTTTACAACGCACATGGTTGGTGCTGCTCTTCCCCAGGTCTTCTCCATGGCTATGGCAGAGCACCCTGGCCCCTGTCAGGTACTCCAACATCTTCCTGAGCACTGCTAGGGATGAAGTCCAGCCAGCTTTGGGGCTTCAGCTCTCCATCTCTGTCTGGGCAGTCTGGCCTGGGATGGGTGGCAGCTCCCTGGCTGCATGGGGCAGCTCTCTGTGATCCCCAAGTCCTGGGGGCTCTGCCCACCTGCAGCCCAGCCTGAAAAAATTCTGTCCTCACTGACAGAATCATTTCCCGACATATTTTTTGGGGTTGTGGCAAGACTTTCGAAGAGCCAAAGTCCCCTTTCCCCTTCTTGTTATCCAGGGGTGGTGAGGGCCTGGCACTGCTTCCCAGAGCCGTGGGTGCCCCATCCCTAGAGGTGACCAAGGCCATGGAGGGGCCCTGGGCAGCCTGAGCTGGGGGGCAGCCAGCACACAGCAGGGGATGGGGCTGAATGTACTTCCATACACAGAGGCAAGCATCAACACCTCAGGGCTTGTCACCATGAGCTGTCTGTTTCCAGGGTTTGCAATAGCCGAGGAACGCGGCCTGGCTCCATAGCAAGGGCCTGCAGCCTGACCCATGCAAACAGGAGATGTTTAACACTGATTGTAGTCAATGAGCTCTATATGGACAAGTCACAACTGCCAGCCTTCAGCCTTTTTAATTTTCAGAGCATGAAAGTCAGGGTACTCAGCTCCTTCATGGTCTGAAGTCTATCTGTGTGTAGCAGTGGAGTTAGGCCTGAGTAGGCTTCATGGTGCCGCAGTGTCTTACCCAGCACTCAGCCCTGAGTTCCCAGCCCATGTGAACATCCACCATGATCCAACATGCTGGCACAGCACTTGCTTGAGAAACCCTCAGAAACTTATGGTGCCTTTAGGACCCACTGTCCAAATCCAGGTCTCTCTGCCTCTGCATGATTTCCCTGCGGCAGCATCCCCAAAGCTGCCCTCATCTGGGCTGTGCTTCCATGAATGGATGTTTCTATCTCCCAGCTTTCATGCTGAACAAATTAAAATATAATCCTGTTTCCTGCTTAGGGAAAACCCTAAAGCTGCTGTTAGCCCAAACACTTCCCAAATTGTAGCATGCCCAGGAGAGTATTATTTATACTGCTCTGATTTCTGACCAGCTGTTTGCAGCTGTAAATACCAATTACATCAGTGTGCTGAGCTCTTTAAGCCTGTGTGGGAGGGATGTGGGTTAAGCTGTTTCCATGCTATGTGCAGAACACAAAGGTCTGGCTGGAAGATTCGGGTAAATCAAGGGCTTTTCCCCCAAAATTAAAGGGCTGCCTGTTCTCAGCAAGTGCATCATGACCCAGCTCTGCTGTTGCCAAGGGATCTGGTTCACTTTGTGTGTTTTCTTTAAAAGTAAAAGAGCTGGATGAGGATGCTTCCCAGGTGGGCACTCAGGTACCAGATGAATCTTCACTTTGAGAATAAATAAATTACCAGCAGCAATCCCTCCACCCCCCCTCCCCTCCTCCTCCACTTCACCTTCAATCATCATTAGGATGGACAAGTTACAAGGAATGACACCCCTCTGACAACACCTTAATGAAGGTGGGACACAAATTCCCTGTTTTACAGATGGGTTACCAAGGGGCTTGCCAGCTAACACAATGACTTCAGAAGAGACCCCTGAAGTCCTGGCAGGAGTTCATCCTGCACAAAGCTACCAGCTCCCTGCTTTGCATGGACCTCTCTGAGGTGGGGATAGGATTCCTGCTCCCAAGCTAGGACCTGAAGCCTTCAGCCTGAATTCCTTGAGCTCCTTCCTCACCCTGACCAATGGTAACGACTCCCCAGAGAGTGCTGGTGGGGAGCAGGACATCTCCCATGGCACCCCCAAGGTACCATCTGAGAGATAGGTGCCATGTGGAGTACTGCCTGCCCCCAGGTTCCATCTCCCACCTCACATCTTTCTTGTCCAGCTCCGGATATGGCACCTGCAGGTGCTTCCCTTATGGTTTCTGCTGCAAAAAGAGCTGTGCCTGGTGGCTTGTCAGTGATGGGATGGTGGCTCTGGGTGACAAACTCCAGGTCAGGCCAGCTGATGGCCACACCACTAGGCAAGACTTGGGAGGAAGCCATTGAGGACCAGAGGTCCTAAGTGCCATCTGCCCACTGACTGCTGCACCTCTCCCTGTTGTTACAGAGATGGGAGCCACAGCCTCAACCATTAGATCTGTGAGCACTTGTCCAGGCTGAGATTTCAGCCCCACCAGCAACATCCTCCATCTAACAGGCCAGTGCCAAGCACTTTTCTGCTATCCTCACACACTACTGGCTTTCCTGGAGAAAACAGCCCCCTTTCCACCCAGTTAATTCCCGTTGTCTTCTTGCACACAATACTCATTTTGCATCACTTCTTGCTATCCTTACCGTAACAACCAAACTTTAACCACCACTTGCTGATCACCACACACTAATACACCTATCCTAACCACACACCAGCAGAGCACTCTGCACCACGCCCGGGTGAAATCCAGCACTGGCTCAACCCCAACTTCCATGAAAACATCACAGCTCTCCCTCGTGGTCAGCACAGCACAGGATCTCTTTGAGCTCCCATCCCTTTGATAACATCACATAAAAAACAGTGGGAGCCCTTGGCAAAGCATCTTGGCGATTCTCCGATTACGTATATGTATATATAAATACATACAGCAGAGACAGGTACCAGTGGTGATACACTGATATTCTAATAACTACAGCTGTCTAGAGGATGCATTCTCACAGCTATTATTTTACCTTTCTCCCTCAAGCAAGTACTGCAACAAGGCAGGCTTGAGTCACAAAAGAGAGTAAGAAAGAAAAAAGGCAACTAGTAATGATTCTTATCAATTGGACACGGACAAATGGATGTATAAAGGGGCCCTTGCAGACCTCAAAGAACACAAAGCACACATGAATATGATTATTTCTGCTTTCTGGAAGGGAAACTGAGACACAAAGCTTACTTCCAGTTTCTGAGGAAAGCTGTGAGTTCTGCTAAATCTTTCTATTTGGTTGAGAATTCCCTGATATTTGCTGTTTTGCTTAAAGCTTCAGCTGCTGTGTTCATGCAATTGTGTGAAGTAACACTGACACACCTTCCTGCACCACAAAACCAATAAACTGCTAACAACAACCCTATAAAATAAAATACAGTAGGATAGGATAGAATAAAATAAAATAAAAACCTTATAAAGCCCCAGAAGCCCAGTGCCAGGCTGGGGCTCAGCACGATGAGGCATCCATGGGGCATCCATGCAGGCCACAGTCTGGATGCTCTGTGCAAGCTGCCTCTGGCAGCATCCATTCCCCACTTCTCCTCCCTACCTGGGGCAGCGTGGCTGGAAACGATGTCACGTCCCCTGCTGTCACTCATGTTCAGGGATCCCTTAAAGATATTGATATTCAATCCGGTAGCAGCCTAAGGCCAGAGCTGGTTTACTTGATAAGCTATTTTTCCTTCCTGCTTTAAGTGCCTTGCTTCACAGATTAGCTGTTTAATTGAGAGCCAGGTGTCTAAAAACCCCAGAGGCTTCCATCTTAGTGATGAACTGTCACAGAAGAAGAAGG
Organism: Phasianus colchicus; assembly: GCF_987193195.1. Taxonomy (NCBI): domain Eukaryota; kingdom Metazoa; phylum Chordata; class Aves; order Galliformes; family Phasianidae; genus Phasianus; species Phasianus colchicus. Next base: position 1,991,926 of record NC_143452.1, read on the forward strand.
CAAAGAAAAAGCACCCAGCCCCACCACTCTCTCTTTGCAGAAAGCTCTTTATTTGTGTGACGGCCACATACAGCTGGGTTGTTATTTTCCTCTTATCACACTTGTTCACAAAATGAGAAACACGGTTTTTCATCCTGTCCCAGTCCCTGCCCAACCTTCCCCAGCTTGGTGGCACTGTGCTGAGACAGATGACAAAAGTGCCGATCCTGCAGAGAACTGAGGGGACAAAGCTGCTCCTTGCCATGGGCCCAAGAACATTTCAGCCCTTTGGGGTGCCCCATCTGGCAGACTGCTCCCCAGTGTCCTCTGGGGCTGGGGCTGGAGGCCCCAATGCCTCCTGCTCGCTTGCTGGGGTAAGCCCCAGCTACAGAGGCTCACTTCTTTCTGCATCTGTTATGTGCTCACTCAGGTCAAAATGTGATTCTGCAGCAGCCAGGCTCTTGGCTTGGAGCAATTTCTGAATGGAGCAGCTCCTCCTTTACCCGTAGAAGTAGCCTTAAATAAACACAGTGCATTACAAGAGCCTGCCTGCCTTGCCCTGCCCCATCAATAGCACAGAAAGGCGGATGCATCTACAACTGAACTCCCCGCCACCTCTGGTGCCAATCACTCCTCCTCGGGAGCTGGCAGTAATTTGCTGGTGAGTCCCCAGGCACTGGAGCCAAGCTCTGAAGCACTGCTTTAATAACCGACACAAACCCTGCAATCTTTTTAATAGCTTTTGAGTTCCCAGCACCTCCTCCACAGCAACCTGGGGGGTCTCAGCCTTTCTCCCAGAGAGCAGAAATACCCTCCGCAATGCTGTGTGGTTCAGTAAGCAGAATAAACTGGAAAGGAACGAGTTCTTGGGCTTTCTGGAGAAAATGGCTCTGGTTTTCCCTACTGTGATTGTTAGGGAACCAGGAAGTTATTAAAAGAAGGGAGTAAATAAAGACATTGCAGGTGTTGCACTGGTTATGCAGGAGCAGATGCCGTTTGGGGAACGGGCAGTGTGAGGATGTCTGCTGTCTCCGTTTGACCCCAAATGGAACAGAAATTGGGGGTGTACTCCAAAATGGTCAATGCTTATTTCATTGAGTTGGTTTCCTTAACCTCTCCACTCTTAAGTGCTAACTCCCCAAAGCTGGGGCTCAGTGCAGATGGATGCACGGTGCTCCTGCAGACTGGTGGATGCTGAGTGCACAACAGTATGTACAGAATTAGCTGCTTCATAATACTCCTCCAGCTCTCCGTCTTGCCATGCAAAGAGCCTGCTTTTATAATTTTTAATTAAAACGAGTCATTTTCAACTGGAGAAATCCTGCCAATCCTTTGAAAACCTGGTCGTGATTTAGATTTCAGTGCATCTGGCAAATCCCTCGTAAAGGAGCAATAAATAATCAGTAGCTGTTTTAATAAGTATTTAATCAGTTGTTAAAGGTACAATAGTTACAAAGTCTATCAGGTCAGCACACAGTTTATAGCTGTGGCTCGTAACCATCTGTCCTACATATTATTCATGCCTATAGAAAGCTTAAAAATCTATTTGTCAAGGTCTTAAATCCTAGTGAGTGTGATAAAGGGATGACCTATGGCTGGAAACCCTGAGATAAAGCCAAGTACAACTGCACCAGCCCTGTCTGCCTGCCTGCCTCCTGCTGAAGCCAGACGCTGACAGCTCCTTGCACCTGACAGCATACAGGGCCAATTAAACCATCATGTAAAAGTCATCCCACCATCCGTGCTGTGCTAGCAGCAAGAATTTGGGCATTTTCTGAAGCCTGTGTATCAATGTCATGGGTTTCAAGGTGTGAGACAACACTCCTCTTTAGTTGTTGGAACTTGAACTGTTCCATTCACACAAAACTTCTACTTCTTCCATGAAAATAATTCTAAAACGAAGGCATTTTTTCCCCCTAAAAATAGACTTTGTATCATCCTTTGATTGCAGAATATGCAACAAGTCGACTTTTCAGGAGCCTCTGCTTCTAATCGTCTTGGGAATCTCCTGTGAACAGACTCACATTCTTTTTGACAGCAGCAAAATAAATTTTAAAGGTCAATTGACTCAGATAAGCCCAGCCTGGCAGCACTTTCAGATGCAGAATTCCAGGCATAACATTTAGGTTGTGTTCCAGAACAGAAACAAAATTCTTTGGAGGAAAGAATCTCTAAAAGGAAAAAAAAAAAAAAAGAAGAAGAAGAAGAAAATGAAAAGGAAACAGCAATTAAATAGAATGTCATCTGTAATCCCACTGGTGCAAAACCTGATGATTACCTACTGGGCTATGGACAATGCTACATGTATTAATCTAATTAAAGTCCTTTTTTTACAGGCATCTGAAGCCAGCTCATTAGTGTGTTACTGAGATGCTCATTAATGGCTGGCCATGACTAATTTCTTGAGAATTATTCTTTAATTCTTTATCATTCACTGCCTAATGGGAAAACACAATGTTTCCATCCCCCACTCTCCCACTTGTACACAGTGGAAACTGGTTCTCATCAGCTGCCTATTGACTTGATGTTCCTTAATGAACAGTCCCCCCACCTGCCCCACTGTTGTTTTAACAGCAAATGATTTATTCATGAGGAAAGTGAGATCTTCAGCAAGTGAACTTTCTGGGAACTTTCTTAGCAGCTTAATGAAGCAGCATCTTTGTGCTGCTTGTTGTGTCTCCCTGAGAAGTGCAGAGAGGAGATGGAGAGCTGAAGAAGCCCTCTGACAAAGGCTTGTGGGTGAGTGGAGCACTGTCAAAGTGGGAAATCTGGGACCCCACAGCAATAATTTAATCACCTGACAGGGCTACATCTCCTGAAGAACAGCTGCCAGAGAGGGTGCAATCCTCTGGAGGTTCATCCTCTGGAGATTTTCAAGGTGAGACTGGATCAGGCCCTGGGCAACCTGATCTAGCTGTGGATGTCCCAGATCATTTCAGGGCAGTTGGACCAGATAACTTTTAAAGGTCCCTTCTAACTCTAAGGACTCTATGATGATAAGATCTCTGCCTGCCTTTTGGCAGAGGTGAGTGTGGCAATGCAATCAATTCCTCACCACACTGCTGGGCTCCCAGTGGGGCTGTCCTCATGCTCAGCCTCTCACCACCCTGCTCTGCCAGCAACCCCTACGAGCCAGAAGAGCTGGGGGAATGTTTTTCTGTATGACTAAGCAGAAGATGAGCATTCCCACACCACCACGTGCTTCCTGCCACTGGGGATTTCAGCAGAGCCCCACATGCCGTGAGAGTTGGCAAAGCCATGCGGTGAGGAGGATACTCCTGTGTTAGAGGGGCAGCTCGAGACCCCAGTGGGACCCAGGCATGTTTTGCTATGCAGGTCAACAGCCGATCATCCTCATTCCCCATGGGAATTAACACCAGTGGGTACCACTGATGCCCAGTGCCTGCTCCTCAGTGTTTGCAGAGTGGGGAACAGAGCATGGGATGGAGCCTCAGGAGGCACAACCAGAGGAAAGTGCAGCCCTCGGTATGCTGATCCTCTGCTTTTTAGCAGCTGAAGTTCTTGACATTCTTGTCCTCTCCTGGAGTTAATTATCAGCTGACTGCCTTTGAAAATTATTTCAGACAGTCTAAATACTCAGAATGACACCAGTGATTAAGACATATATCTCCGTAAATTCAACTGGTTGTGGGCTCCCACTCCACCTGCTGTGAGATCTGCTCAAACCTGAATGCTGCACTCACGGCTTTGCATGGGGCAGAGAGGCAGCAGCACCCTCACCCCAAGGAAAGCACCCTACAGAGGAGGGATGCTCCTGTGCCAGTGGTGAGGACAGGGAGACCTGGAGAGCAGCTGGGCTGCTTGGGGTGGCTGTTGTGGTATCACCTACATCAGTTGCCATTACCTTTTCTTTTGCTCCACACCTACTGGCCTTTGCCTCCCTTGGTTTACATAGACACATGGATTAAGACACAGCCTGGCTCAACGCAGGGACATCTGTTCCTATGCTGCCCTCTGAACCTGCTCCTACCTGCCCAGTGGTACTCTAACCATCTTGTCCCTGGCGTCAGCCAAAACTGTGAGTGAAGGTGCACCACCTGCTGCTCCAATTCCCCAACAGTGACATCACGCCAGTGATGGATTCCTTTCTGTACGATGTGGCTGTGAGTGATGGATCAGGATGGTGCAACTGATGCTGCTCTCATCCCCTCACACCTTCCAGGACAGCATCATCCTTTTCTTTGCAGCACTAAGCTCTTGTAACAGGGGTTAAAAAAGCAAGCCCCTTTTTAAAAATAATACAGAAAGATTAGTAAGCCATCATTGTTTGTTGATTATGGCCATCCTTTCCTGTAAATGAAGTTCAAAAGTCATTAAAAGATTTGTCAGCTGTGACTTATGAGCCTTTCCTGCTGCAGGGGAGTGAAGCAATGACAAATGCCCTCCACTGCTATCATCTGTTATGTGTTAGAAGTTGCCGTGTTCCAATTACCGGGGACCCACCGAATCTGTAAACGAAAAGCAACTCAAATATCCCACACGGCCTTTGGGACCATTAGTCAGAGCTGGCGAGTTCCAGTGGCACAGCATCGGCTGGGAGGGAGTCAGCAATAAATATATAACGCTTTGCATGCGTGCAGGGATTGCTGGCTGCTGCATGTAGCTTTATCAGCGTCAATTATGTTTTGTGCCTGCTTTGGGGAGGTAGAAACTCCCAGTTTCCCAAGCAGAAGGCAGGGCTGATGGGCTGCAGGATCTCAGGCCACTGGGACCCGATCAGCATCAGATCAGGACCAGGAGCTCTACAGCCCAGTCAAAAGCTAAATAAAAAAAAAACCAGCACGCTCATTTTTCTTGCTTGCAGCACAGTAGCGAAGGCTACACACAGCCAGAGCCCAGCCCTGCCTGCCACTTGCAGAGAAGTGTTTTGCCCTGGAGCAGCCACAGAAGCCATGCAGGGCTCAGTGCTCACCTTGGGAGCCTCCAGCCACACCAGGGAGCTCCTCTACCACTCAGTGTTGGAGGACACAGTTTTGCAGTGTCCTCCTGCTACCCGCTGCCCTGGGGCCCAGCACTTGTGTGCTTTACATGCCAAGCTGGGGTCTACCAAGATGAGAACAATCCTGGGTCAAGAAGGGCACACATCAGATGTTACCAACCCATCTGTGTGATGGAGGGGGAACAGCGTCGAGTCTCTTGTTAACACAACAGCTTATAAAATCAATTAAATCCCATTAAGTGCCAATTTGGCCCTCATCACACTTAACCTCCTCCATGAGAGGGGTAATGGCCCATAGCACTTTACTGTCTCTTTGGCTTTAATTTGTTGGGCATGGTGGAAGGAGCACTTGCAATGGCTAATCTTGCTCTTCCAGTCAGCAAAGCCTCTCCCTGCCTTTGAGAAAAGGGGGAGCACAGCTTGGACCCTGTGCCAGCAGGCAGCTATGGATGTCCGGCTCCTGGGTCAAGTCTAAGCTCTCCCACATGGCTCCCTCCACACCTGCATGGAGGTGGCTGGTGGGGAGGGAGGTGAGGGAACACCAAAATGGTGAGCAAATGGCTTCCTGGCATCAGTACTGAGCATATGGGGCAGCAAGTTTCTCCAGCCTGGCATCACTCAAAGCAGTACCACCAAAATGTGTGGGCAAGACTGACCCCAAGCTTTTCTCTATCCAAGTCCATGTCCTGGAGGAGTCACACCAGAGCAGGGATGCGGTACTATGGTTGTGACTTGGTCATAGGATTGTCATGAAGGACCAGGCTACTGTGTTGGGAGCTCTCTGGCCTGCATATGGCAGCAGCCAGCACCTACCTGCCTCCCATGAATCCAGCAGGAGGACCAATGCTCCTCATCATTTGGGCACCAAGTTGTCTTTGAGACCCTCAAAGGAACTGTCTGATGTCCTCATATATAGAGGTTGGTTATTTTCCATTCACCTTCCTGACCTCTGTACAGCAGCATGCAGGCATTTATCCTGCCTTTGGGAATACCCCACCCAACCCCATCCTGTGAGTAAAATCAGCTGCATGGGGCTGCATTTACCAGCCCTGCCCACGGATCTTCGGAGGCTTAAATGAATCAGCATGACTTTCAACTGCTGTTTGCTTTCCTTGCTGCACAGGGCATCTTTGCCTATCACCAAGAACTGCGAGCAGAAACAGATCTGTCTGGACATGGCCACTCCACAATTATTCATTTTAACAGTAGCAGTCATTGGAAAAGCAAAAGAAGAATGATTTCATTTTCATAACCTTGAGCTCCCCATGCCCTGCTTGGACGAGTTTGTCTGCATTATTTTCAGCTCTCAGAAGGCAGGCACTGCATTGCTTTACAGCAGAACGCACCCAGTTGCGCACGCACTGAAGCATCCACGGAAAGGGCAAACCCCTGTGATACACCAAATGGTTTTGTGAGAGCCTGGTTCTGGGAAGGGCAAGGAAAAGGCTTTGTATTTCTATGCATTTATCTTTTATAGAAGAGTCTGAAACACACCAAGACCTCTTCACACCACTCAGTTATTGCTCAGGAACTCACTACTGCAAAATACCACCAGTGTTCTCGCCAGACATGGTGAAATAAGGGAAATTTCATTTTTAAGTGTTTTCCAATCTTCCATTCACCCCAAGACTTTAATTTCGATAGGTCAAACTGACAGCCGAGTGTGCAATGGCAAAGGGGCAGAACTCGGCATTCACATTTAATGCCAAGTGCTTTAATGTACTGAGCAGCCACTGCTAACTGGCCTTTTCTCCTGGCACCTGGTGATACTGTAAGACCTTCTGTTTGGATTTTGCTAAAACAACTCCCACTGTGCATCTGCAGGGGAGGACAGCAAATGCACCCTAAACACTTTGGTAGGAATAATGAGAACATAGCATTCACTTCAAAATGGACTCTCACCATTACTAAGCCAAAGTAAGGAAGAGGGTGAGGAAAGAAAGAACAGCTCTTCGCTCCATGGGGTTGACAAGAACTCTCATCATCATCAGGTGGGAGGTGGGAGATCTCCACGAGCTCTGGGTTTCTGGAAGAGGCTGGTGGGCTCAGGGCTGCACTAAGGGCAGTGTCCCCACGTGGCAGTTTGTGCTTTGCAACAACAGGGGATATCCCAGCCCTGGGTATGTACTGCAGCTCCACGAGAGCAGCGCCCCAGGGAAACCTTTGGGATTCATTGTGGGCACCAGAGGACCAGAGATATGGGAAAAAAGATGCCTTGCTTTCTGATACCTGCAGCTTATGGGGCTCCAAGCCAGTTTTTATCACATCAGGCTATTTTAAACCTTTTTTTTTTTCTTCACAAAGAAAGAATTCATAAACAGTGCTGTTTATCTTCCTAGCTTTCCTGCAGCTCTTTTCATGGCCTGCTGACCTCTGGCTCCTGAGCACAGTGGAGTAAATAAATATCACTGCAGTCACTTCCCCCTAAGTTACTTCATTTCTTAACTTCTAACTAAAGCCCAGGCGTGCCTTGTCTCTGCAAGGCCAGCTGAAACTGGGAGGCAGCCATGAGAGGTGGCGATGGGTGGCTTCACCCTTTGAAGCACACATGAAAACCCCTTACCTGGGAAAGCTGGCAGAAATGCTCTTTCTTTCTCTTTTAACCTCTCTAAGCCACAGTCCACATCTGCATAGAGGGTTGTTTTATTTATTCAATATGAAATCATGAAGATTTGCTCATGGTTGTGAATCACTTTGATGAACAGAAACCCACAGATGCAAATGCTGACAGAGATAGCTGCAATATATAATGTCTGTAAGATAACTAATGCCAATCAACAAATGGAAAATTGATCTTGTCAAAGTATAGCAAGATCATTTTACAATAAGATGCCGAGTTGTGTGTATAGAGTCAATAATACTATCAATGAGATAAATGTAGCCTTCTCTATTATGTCCGAGTTGTGGATATGTTTTCATTAAGACATGTGAACATCATAACTGCAGCTTGGATTAAAATCTGGCTAAACTAAGAAACGTCCAGGCCAGAGGAAACCAACAGCACAGAGTCCTCCTGGTGTGCCACACAACTGGTGCTGCTTTGAGAGGGCATCAATAATTCTGCTGTTGGTGCTGGCGGAACTATTCCTAGGAGGAATCCATGTCTGGCAAGGAAAACACAGACAGATGAGAGCCAGCTCAGGCATAAGAACTACTTAAGGACTGGAAAACATGGGTTTGTTCTTGTTTTTTGTTTTTCACTGAGACATCCCTGGAACAAAATCTTTGCAGCTCATCAAAGAAGTTCCATGATGACTTGATTGGGGGCTCTCAGTGCCATTACAGAGATCACAAAAAGAATTTATCAATCAAGTGGACAAAAACACAACACCATCCAACAACTGGGAGTTGAAGCCAGAAAAACTCAGACAACAAAACAAAATAGGAATGCTTACCATTACTGGCAATCATCCTGAGAGACTATTTATTTCAAATGCTTCTCTCACATTCTTAAAGCAAGATGGATGGTTCTCCTACAAATCCTGTTGCCATTTATGTGTTAGGTTAGCAGGGAATTCAGGGCAGTCCCATTGCCTGAATTCTATAGGCAGTCAGACACAGAGGTAATTTGACAACAAATTTATTCAGCTCCTTACGTACACATGACTGCTCATGCACATGCTGCATTAGTTCCCCTCCAATACTTTGCTGCCAGGGGGGTTCTCCTCCCATCACCATCACCATCACCATCACCATCACCATCACCAAGATACACTGTCAGAAGCAGGAGCTGATCCCATTGCCTTGCTATGGCTAGTGTTGGTGCTACCACCTTGAATGTCCCTCTGGCTGCCAAATTATACCAAGCTTCTCCATTTAAAGAATGTTTAGGTTCTGCTTCAAACTGTCTTAGAAGCTAAATCCACATTTTCATTCATTTTTTGACAGTTACTACTACAGATGGACCTTCATTTCAATCCAGCCCCAATGATGCTGTTGTCATCATTAAAACTCAGCAGGGAAGAGATACTTCTGTCTTGTTAGGGGTTTAATTCTCATTGAGTGGGAGCAAAAAACTCTAAGTTTTAACTTCAGGTGGCCAGCAAGACAAACAGAGACGTGTGCCTTTAGCTGCTCTTTCCCTATGTGCACACCTAGAGATTATTTCTCACGCAATTAAGTATGACTGCTCTGTTGAGCTCACTAACACTGATCTGCAGTAGGAACACGTGATTTATCATTATGAGCATGATTTTTTGCTGCCTGAAACCTTCCATGAGGCCACTTCTTTCTACATTCTGCAATCCTGCACTGAGATCAATTTTGCTGCGGCTTCTCCTGGCTCTGCTGAGGCTGCAAAGCAGGAGATAAGTGCTGAGCACTGTCATGGTTTTATGCTTTTTGGTTTTCAGTATTCCACATCAAAACATCATGTAGTGTACTGGAATCAAAGTGTTAATGCTCCAGTTCCAGGCACCCATCCCTATACATTACGGAATTCATGGGATCTGACCCTTCCAGGTGGGGCGGTCTCTTTCTGCCTGGCAGTGGGAGCCACAAGGAGCTGTGTTTCAGTACTGACTACTTCAGAAGCAGCCCGAACCCCCTCGTATGCAGCTAAGTCCTGGAGGGTGCAGAGAAGGGGCGTGAAGAGAGATTAAGGAGACAAGAGGAACAGGGCAGCTGTGCTCCTTCCCCACCATGACAGGGATCCTTCTTGCTAAGCACTGCCCCTCCACTTCTTGGTGAAAAACACCCAGCAGAGCATTTACTTTGCTAGCACAGCTATCAAACACCAGCACGGTCGCAGTACAGCACTGATCAGTGGCAACACCAAATCCATTCCATTGGTGGCTTCCATCAATCATTTATTTGTCACTGCTTGTGAAAATGTCCCAGTGAAAGTCCTTGGATGGACTGGGACAGGCAAATGCCAAAAATAGGAACGCCGCAACAACCGGGCAGCAAACCTCCACCTGTCTGTGCTCTTGTGATGGCATCGCGGAGTCACACTCAGCCCATGACCTCACAATGGCCGGGTGCCTATAAATACCCAGCGGGCCCAGCCCGCATTGAGTCTTGCTGGCGACTCTCGAGGTGTGCGCGTCTTCCTGTGGGAGCACGAGACACTGAGACCTTGCCAGTGCGTGAGACAGCAGTCTTGCGAGTTTATATTGTGAGTGGAGGCGCGGAGACTGCCGACTGCTCTGCAAGAGGCAGCCTCCAGCAAATCCATCCTTGGGGCTCCCACTCCATCCTTGGAGCCCCACAGCGCCAGGGCAGCCGCAGCCATGAGCCGGGAGGCGGCTCCCAACCGGAGGCGCAAGGCGTGGGTCTGGCCGGTGGAGGCCCGCGAGGAGCGGTGCCCCATCTGCCTGGACCACATCGTGGACACCATCCGCGCCCTGCCCTGCAGGCACATCTTCTGCAGGGTCTGCATCCAGCAGTGGGCCGCCAACAGCGCCCACTGCCCCCTGTGCCGCCGGAGAATCTTAAGCAAGCAGTGCCTGGACTGGCGCCCCTCGGGTCGCCCCCCGACCCGCCGGCACCCGGGAAGGCTGCAGCGCACCAGGGAGCGGCAGGAGACAAGATCGGCCCACCGCTCCCGCAGCGTCCCAGCACGGCGCAGCCGCTCCAGGTCCCCCCGCCCGCTGGTGCGCAGCTCCTCCTGGCACGGGGAGCCCAACCAGCGCAGCCGCTTCGAGGAGCCACCGCGGGAGGACGAGGACCGCGAATGGCTCAGGCGGGCGGCGCGGGAGCGGCAGATGGGCGCCGGAGAGCACGCGCGGCACCCCGACTTGTGAGCGGGCGGCCCGACCTCAGCCGGGAACGGCACGGGGACGGAAAGAGCGGGCGGGGAGAGGCTGAGGCACCGCACGGCTCTTCCGCCTCAGCTCCGGCCGACCGTCGCTTCCCCGCGCTGCCGGAGAAGACCACCGGCAGCTCGAGCTCATCCTTCCGTCCCCCGCTCATCAGCCTCGGTCAGCCCACGGTGCCCGGCTTTGGGCCGCCGCTACCACCGAGCCGGGCACTGCACAGAGCCCAGCAAACAGCGCCGAGTGCCGGAAGAACACAACACCTCCGCTACGACGACAGCTGGGATGGCCCTCCTGCCACAGAGAGGGCGCGGGGGGAGCTGGGCACTGACAATAAACATCCACACACCCTGAAATGAGCAGTTGTTGCGTCTCTTTCTTTCTGGAAGCTAAACTGTAAGCCTGGAATCCCAGTGCAAAACAGGGACTGGGAACGAGGAGGAAGTTGGCTGTTGAAACCGTTGACTTCCAGAACCCTGAGAGCCCGAGCTGTGTGACCGCGTGGCAGCACGCACCAGGGGGGCAGAGGGCTGAGCAGGGCTCTGCCTGCTGCTGCAGCACAGCCCGGCCGTGTGCCACTGCACCTGACGGCCACCAGCGACCCAGGCAGGGGCTTTGGCACGGCACCTGGGGAGCACAGAGCCCACGATGCTGCTGCTGCCTGTCCTCCTCTGGAGCTGCTGCAGATGAGGCCTGTCCTGCCCGGCAGCAGCCAGCCACGCAGGCTGAGCCTCAGGGCTGCTTCTGGGGCAGCTCTCCTTCACATCTGCTCCACGGAAGGTGCTGCTGGGCGTCTACTTTTCAGGCCAGCTCTGGCCTTGCCCTCTTGGAGCAGGTGGGGAGAATACCTCTTCAAGAAGGCATTGTTGTAAAAGAGCTGCTTCTTAAAAATTGAAAGCAACTGAGTTGCTGCTGCTTTGAGAAAGGAGGACTAAGGCATTTAATTGCAAATGATAAACACAGATATCAAAAAGCTCCCTCATTCTGCTTAGGCTGACCACTGCTTTGTGATGCAACACCATCAAGTCAGAACCACCACGATGTGATGATTTTGCTGTCTGGAAACAGAACAGCGTAAGGCTGTCAAAAAGAAAACAGTATAGCAACCCAGATGCCACTACTTTGCAGCACTTTACTCCCAGAACCCTGAGACTCTGAGCCCTCAGACAGCTACCACCTAACTGGGTGCCAGCTCTCCATGTAGTATGTCCTGCATGGAATTGTTTGTTCGCAGCACCGTGACCCCATTGCACTCAGCTCCCACACCAGGAACCCTTCCCTGGGTGCCCGTCTCTCTCCTCTGCCCAGCGCCCCTGTGCTGGGCACCAGCTCTCTGCCTGCAGCTGCCCTGTCGGGGCTGCTGGTGCATGCAGGGCAGCGTGGGGCTGCCATGGAGGTGGCCATGGCATGGCCACAGCAGAGGCTGCCACAGGTACCTGGTAAAACTGAATGTGCATAAGTCCACCCTGGGCCAGATGACAAGCATCCCAGGGTCCCTTCCAACCCAAGTCGTTCGATGGTTGCCTGAAACTTTAGTGTTTTGTTCAAGCTCACATCTCATAAGACAAAGCGTCAGCAAGGTTGAAAGCAGCATGTTTGGAAACAGACATTAAGCTGGATGCAAACAGGTGACTCCCAGCTGCAGCATGGATGATTAGATTCAACTTCAAGCACACTTCTTAGTTTTTATGGCACTTCCCCTGTGCAACCAAACGAGGCTGAGCGGCCCGAGCTCCCGCCAGAGGCAAGCTGCAGTTTGCCACATCCCAACTTTTCTAATCTGGTGCAGACAGGAATTAAATACGCTGCTCTTCTCTTATAAATGCACGCTTAAATGGTACAGTGGAGTACCATGCTGAAGACAGGGCACGTTAGGTGTGCCCGTGGCTTTGTGCAGCAGCACACGGACAGCAGCCCCTTGGAAGCAAGACAGTTGTGTCAGTCAGGAGAGCACTGACGTGGCTTATGTTCCCCCCAGAAAACAGTCTGAGGTGCTACTGTAAGCCATAACCTGGATGTACGAGATGAGCATTTAACCCAACACAGTGAGCACGAGGCCTGGCATCTGGTTTCCTTGGACAACTAAGAAAAACTTGGACGTGATGTTACTGCAACCTCTTTTTTAATCATCAATCAGTAACAGCATTTCCAAACACCTCCCCTCAGTTTTTGCCTCCAGAAAGTAAGAAAAGTCACTTTCCCTTGCATAAATCTGATCACTGCTGTTGCTGCTACACTTGGAAGATGCATAATGTGAGTGCCACCCTACACACACTTTAGACTAAGCAAACCTCCCTGGGTTTCATTGCCTACAAGAAACACTACAGCTCGACCAACTTCTCACGCTGCATTCAGTGGCAGTAATTCCCACCATGGCTGTACACAGCTTACCTTTGGCATTCCAACCCGCAGGCACGCAGCCCAGCCCATCCTGCAGCCATCCCCTGCCATCACGGCACTGACTCTGCCCCACAGGCGGCTCATTACTGCTTGTAAGGCTCACCTGCCCATGCAGGCATTCAGTCTGTACCCAGCTGTGCTTACAAGCCAATCTCATGCCTCTTGCTTCTGGATTCCAAGTCTTCCAGTACTTAAAGGGAGCTTAACAGGAGGGAGAGCAACTGTTCACACTGTCAGGCAGAGACAGGACATGTGGGAACAGTTTTAAGCAAAACAGAGGGAGATTTAGGTTCCAGGCACAGAGAAATCTCTTTACTCAGAGAGAGGGCGGTGAGGCCCTGGCACTGCTGCCCACAGAAGTGTGGGTGCCCCGTCCCCACAGGCATTCAAGGCCAAGTTGGATGGAGCCTGTGATGCCTGAGCTGCGCCGTGGAAACCCTGGCCGTGGCAAAGGGCTGGAATGGAGTGGGTTAAGGTCCTTCCCAACCTAAGCCGTTGTGTGAGTCTAAGACACAGAGAGATGCCGCGGTGCTTAGAATCGTTACCAGAGAAGTCTGCTGGGGAGGGAAACCTTAAAGTTTCAGACTATTAATATGCAGTCATTCACTGCAGAGATCAGGCTACAGGAGTGAAATGCGAGTTTGTGATGTGAGGCAGGGACCTGAGGTAGGTAATGAAGCTAAGAGACAGGGCTGCAAGCTGAATGACCACATTCAGATGGCAGCATGAGATGCTTACATGCCAGCAGGGCCATCAGCAACTGTAGGCATTTGGGATACAGTTGTAACTGTGCTGTGAAACAACTTCAGCTGCACCTGGAAAATGACTCGGGGCAATCTGCAAACAGTGCAAGGCTGAGATACCCGTGCCCCTGTGCACCTCTACAGATCTGCTGCTCTGCCTGAATTTGGAAGAACTGCAGCCACCTTGCAGGCTCTTTTGCAGGGGTCACAAGTGGGTCCAGTCACAGAGAAGAGCCTCAAGAAGGACCTGGGTGACGGAACACAGCGTACCCTCACACGGCCGCCGAGGATCCCAAACTGGGAGGAGCAGCTGATGCAGCAGAAGGCCGTGCAGCCGTCCAGAGGGATCCGGGCGGGCTGGAGAAACGGCTTGAGGGGAATCTCAAGGATTGCAGCAAGGGGAAGTGCAAAGTCCTGCCCTCAGGGAGGAACAACCCGAGGCACCATGGCACGTGAGGAGTGACCAGCTGGAAAGCAGCCCTGCAGAGAAGCCCCATGGCCGCCAACACTCTCCAAAGCACACCTGGAGGTGGCTTTGGCAAGGGACGTGAAGACTGACAAAGACTTCCTTCCACAAGGACATTGGCCAGAAAAGGGAGAGCAAAGCAAACATTCACCTCCCAACCAACCCACAAATAAGACAGGAGAACTAATGACAGACAAGTGACGTGAAGGAGGCTGAAATTTAATATTAAAGTTCATACCCTGAGTAGGATAACACCCTCCAATAGGAACATGCTATAAACACATGACTGATGTTTATGACTCTCCAAACAAGACATGTTAAAAGACACCCCAAAAGGGAACAGATTAGGTTGGGAAGTAAGGGAAAGTCCTGGAGGGTGCAGAGAAGGGGTGGGAAGAGAGATTGAGGAGACAAGAGGAACAGAGAAGCTGTGCTACCCCTTTCCCACCAAGACAGGGATCCCTTCTTGCTAAGCACTGCCCCTCCACTTCTTGGTGAAAAACACCCAGCAGAGCATTTACTTTGCTAGCACTGCTATCAAACACCAGCATGGTCACAGTACAGCACTGATCAGTGGCAACACCAAATCCATTCCATTGGTGGCTTCCATCAATCGTTTATTTGTCACTGCTTGTGAACATGTCCCAGTGAAAGTCCTTGGATGGACTGGGACAGGCAAATGCCAAAAATAGGAACGCCGCAACAACCGGGCAGCAAACCTCCACCTGTCTGTGCTCTTGTGATGGCATCGCGGAGTCACACTCAGCCCATGACCTCACAATGGCCGGGTGCCTATAAATACCCAGCGGGCCCAGCCTGCATTGAGTCTTGCTGGCGACTCTCGAGGTGTGCGCGTCTTCCTGTGGGAGCACGAGACACTGAGACCTTGCCAGTGCGTGAGACAGCGGAGTCTTGCGAGTTTATTGTGAGTGGAGGCGCGGAGACTGCCGACTGCTCTGCAAGAGGCAGCCTCCAGCAAATCCATCCTTGGGGCTCCCACTCCATCCTTGGAGCCCCACAGCGCCAGGGCAGCCGCAGCCATGAGCCGGGAGGCGGCTCCCAACCGGAGGCGCAAGGCGTGGGTCTGGCCGGTGGAGGCCCGCGAGGAGCGGTGCCCCATCTGCCTGGACCACATCGTGGACACCATCCGCGCCCTGCCCTGCAGGCACATCTTCTGCAGGGTCTGCATCCAGCAGTGGGCCGCCAACAGCGCCCACTGCCCCCTGTGCCGGCGGAGGATCCTCAGCAAGCAGTGCCTGGACTGGCGCCCCTCGGGTCGCCCCCCGACCCGCCGGCACCCGGGAAGGCTGCAGCGCACCAGGGAGCGGCAGGAGACAAGATCGGCCCACCGCTCCCGCAGCGTCCCAGCACGGCGCAGCCGCTCCAGGTCCCCCCGCCCGCTGGTGCGCAGCTCCTCCTGGCACGGGGAGCCCAACCAGCGCAGCCGCTTCGAGGAGCCACCGCGGGAGGACGAGGACCGCGAATGGCTCAGGCGGGCGGCGCGGGAGCGGCAGATGGGCGCCGGAGAGCACGCGCGGCACCCCGACTTGTGAGCGGGCGGCCCGACCTCAGCCGGGAACGGCACGGGGACGGAAAGAGCGGGCGGGGAGAGGCTGAGGCACCGCACGGCTCTTCCGCCTCAGCTCCGGCCGACCGTCGCTTCCCCGCGCTGCCGGAGAAGACCACCGGCAGCTCGAGCTCATCCTTCCGTCCCCCGCTCATCAGCCTCGGTCAGCCCACGGTGCCCGGCTTTGGGCCGCCGCTACCACCGAGCCGGGCACTGCACAGAGCCCAGCAAACAGCGCCGAGTGCCGGAAGAACACAACACCTCCGCTACGACGACAGCTGGGATGGCCCTCCTGCCACAGAGAGGGCGCGGGGGGAGCTGGGCACTGACAATAAACATCCACACACCCTGAAATGAGCAGTTGTTGCGTCTCTTTCTTTCTGGAAGCTAAACTGTAAGCCTGGAATCCCAGTGCAAACAGGGATGGGGAACGAGGAGGAAGTTGGCTGTTGAAACCGTTAACTTCCAGAACCCTGAGAGCCCGAGCTGTGTGACTGCGTGGCAGCACGCACCAGGGGGGCAGAGGGCTGAGCAGGGCTTTGCCTGCCCCAGCTGGAAAATGACTCGGGGCAATCTGCAAACAGTGCAAGGCTGAGATACCCGTGCCCCTCTGCACCTCTACAGATCTGCTGCTCTGCCTGAATTTGGAAGAACTGCAGCCACCCTGCAGGCTCTTCCCAGGGGTCACAGGTGGGTCCAGTCCCAGAGAAGAGCCTCAAGAAGGATCTGGGTGCCGGAACACAGCGTACCCTCACACGGCCGCCGAGGATCCCAAAGTGGGATTCTTTATTCAGTCAGCAATACCTTTCCACAGCTCAGCAGCCCAAGTAGGTTTACCCCTTCTTTGCCAGTTGTTCTGTTCCCACTGCTGTAACCACCCCCATTAAGCATCTGCCACCACCCATGAGTCAGTGTAAAGATAAAGCATTGGCCACCTCTCCCGTTCAGCAACATCCAAGGCCAGTTGGACAGCCTTTACCTCTGCAAATTGGCTTGATTCTCCTTTCCCTTCAGTGGCCTCTGCAACTCGTCGTGTGGGGCTCCACACAGCAGATTTCCATCTGCGATGCTTCCCCACAATACAACACGATCCATCAGTGAACAGGGCATATTTTTTTTCATTTTCTGGTAGCTCATTGTATGGTGGGGCCTCTTTAGCTCGTGACACCTCTTCTGCTGGCGGTGTTCCAAACTTTTTGCCTTCAGGCCAGTCCATGATGACCTCTAGGATCCCTGGACAGCTGAGGTTCCCCATCCGCGCTGGTAACAAATGCAATCCACTTACTCCAAGTGGCATCAGTTGCATGATGGGTGGGGGGAACCTTCCCTTGAACATCCAGTTCAACACTGGCAGTCGAGGTGCCAGAAGGAGCTGTGTTTCAGTACCGACTACTTCAGAAGCAGCCCGAACCCCCTCATACGCGGCTAAGATCTCCTTTTCAGTTGGAGTGTAGCCCTCTTCCGACCCCTTGTAGGCCCGACTCCAGAATCCCAGGGGTCGGCCTCGGGTCTCTCTGAGGCTCTCTGCCACAAACTCCAAGTGGGACCTTTCTCTCCAGCAGCAGTGTAGAGGATGTTCTTTATATCCTGCCCTGTCCGTACTGGCCCTAAGGCCACGGCACGGGCTATCTCCTGTTTAATCTGTTCAAAAGCCTGCTGCTGCTCAGGGCCCCATGTAAACTCATTCTTCATTCGCGTCACATGATAAAGGGGGCTTACAATGAAGCTATAGTTTGGAACATGCATTCTCCAAAAGTCCACTACACCCAGAAAAGATTGTGCCTCTCTCTTGCTAGTGGGTGGAGACATAGCGGTGATTTTGTTGATCGCATCTGTCGGGATGTGACGATGGCCATCTTGCCACTTTATACCTAGGAACTGAATCTCCTGAGCAGGTCCTTTCACTTTGCTTTGCTTAATAGCAAAACCAGCACGCAGAAGAATCTGGATTATTCGCTCTCCTTTTGTGAAGACGACTTCTGCTGTATCGCCCCACACAACGATATCATCAATGTACTGCAAGTGCTCAGGGGCACTGCCCTGTTCTAATGCAGTTTGGATCAACCCATGGCAAATGGTTGGGCTGTGTTTCCACCCCTGGGGCAAACGGTTCCAAGTATACTGAACGCCCCTCCAGGTGAAAGCAAACCGTGGCCTAGATTCTTTGGTCAAAGGAATGGAGAAAAAGGCGTTCGCAATGTCAATGGTGGCATACCATTTGGCTGCTTTTGACTCCAGTTCATACAGGAGTTCTACCACGTCCGGCACAGCAGCACTCAGTGGGGGTGTGACTTCATTCAGGCCATGGTAGTCCACCATCAGCCCGCATTCTCCACCAAAATCTGTCATGGAGTTAACCAGATCAACCTATGCCCGTGACAGGGGCAGCAGGCCCCTGCCCCCCACCTGGTTTGACTCGGTCTTGAGAACTCTCTCTCTCCTATCTTATTTGATTTATTAGTCTCAATTTCAATTAGATTATATTATATTGTATTACCTTGCATTCCAATATCACAGTTAGTAAAATAAGTTTTCCTCCATAGATTGTTGCCGCTGTTTTTTTTTCCCCTCCCTTCCCTCCTTCCCATTTTGTGGGGCCAGGGGGGGGGTGGGGGGCAGAGGCCTACTGCCCCCTGTCACAGGCATAGATTGATCTAGTTAACTCCGTGACAAGCATGTAGCAATATCCAAGTGCATGAGGACAGCAACATGTTCAGAAGGTGGCATGTGGAGCACAATGGCATCAGAGTGGGTGACAGCTCCTGATAACACCCTGCTAGGGGACAGGGCCCCCCCCGGCCAACATGATGATGTCACCATAGGTTGTTGCTTGCCTGGGGGTCTGCACAGGGACAGTGTGCAGGGACTCAACTGGCAGAAAATAGGAGACATTCTGCTGAACTTGCTACTCATGAACACGGAGCAGCTGGCACAGACAGGAAGAATAAAGGAAATCTTGGTGGCAGTGACCATGAGCCTGTGAAGTTGAACATCCCACGAGAAGTGAGCAAGAAAATTGGCACATTCTGGAATTATGAGAGTAGACTGGTTTGTTCAGAGATCTGCTTGGCAAAATCCCATTGGAGACTGCTGTGGAGGTCCACAGAGGCCAAGGGGCCACAGTCGAGAACACCTCCAACAGCCCATCCTGCTGTGCAGACAGCTGGGCAGGCACAGCATGAGAACAGAATGGAAGCCCAAACTGAGCTTTCTGTTACACAGAAAGGCAGAAGCCAGGAGATTGAAGCAGAGCTGGGCCACCCAGAAATATGATGGCAACCTCCTGGATCACTGTGTGGGCATGATATGTTGAGCTATTCAAGATGTTGCTGAAGGATAGAGAGCCATGGGGGACAGGAACCATATTGTAGCAAGCTTTTGCAGGGTAAGCTGGGAGGAAGATCTTAAGCTCAGAGTGAGCATGACTAACCTTAGGAGCAGACATATGTGGAATATGATGCACCTAAGCTAGACAGTGAGCATGGTGCACCTTCCCACTGCCAGAGAGCCCAAAGCTGCAGAGATATCTCAGACCTGTCCTTCCTGGCTAGTTCTTGGTGGAAGAGCTTGGCTGCCTAAGGAAGTTCCTACTGCACAGCAGGACCTTAGAGTGGCTCTTCCTGCATTGCCACCAGGGCATGAAGGATGGCTCCTAACTCCAGGAGAGAAGAAAGGCAGGTGGCAACTTGTAACCTGCCTAGCAGCTTACAGATGACTATGTCCATGTTATGGCAACCATTTCTCATGCCCTTACTGGCACTTCTGTGTTTCCTTGTCGTCCCTGTGCTCCCTTGATACACTACCTGCAACCTGTCTGAGCATGGACAGTCAGTCAGGTCTGGCTCAGTTCTGCTTGGTGCAGTCTGAACAGTGCTACTGGGAGTCAGATTGCTGAATTTGTGATCCTTGCTCAGGCAAAATTCCCTGAAAGCTAGAACTGATTTTTGCCAAAACAAAAATCCACCCTGCCAAGCCAAGAGGCTGAGAGGACTACACAGCAGATACACCGTTAAGCCCCAGACTAGACAGTTGATGCTTCCAGCATGTTTCTGGTCTATCCTTTTGAGTTTAGTTGCCCACTGCCCAGCACTTCTGGAAATTCCACTGTATACCCTTTAATGAACCAGTTCAAATCTCAGGGAAATGCACTGTAGCTGAATGAAGTGGAGATGGTCAAACACATACATTAAATAGGTGTGCATGTAACAACTGTAGCCAACCCCAAATTTGGCCATGGTGCCCTGCATAGGTTGTCCCGTGAGCAATTTGGATATGATGTGCTGTCTACACTGGGATGCACAGCCATCCTTGGTTCCCATGCTTGTTGCTGTACAGTGAAGGAGATGGGTGGTCCATCTCCAACTTTCTGTGATGGAAATGGGTAAAAATCCCAGAAGATGGCAGGGGAAAGGGACTCACTGAGTGGGTAAGTGATCTGTACAATATCATACAGCAACACACTAGCAGCGGCTTTAAAAAGAGCTCCTTTTTTTCCTAATTTGCTTTCAACCCATGAAATCATTCTCTCATGCTTTTGGCATTGCCCTTCATTCATCTGCCTGCAGCAGCTGGGTAACGTGTCACCACAGAGCTACCAGGAGCATGGTGCAGGAGGACATCACACAGGAATCCAGTGTGATCAACCTTTACACAGTTCCCTGTTGCTTGGACATCTCCTGACGAGAAAGATTAAAGGGATTAGAAGCTTACAAGTTATGAGGGAAGTGAAGGGCTTTGGAAAATACTGAGGTATTAATTTACAAGTGATGTTTGAAAAATGAATGGACTGAGGATTTTCTTCTGTGGGAAAGTGGGAGAATTTATTATGAAGCAAGGTTGTTTGACCAATGAAATGGTTTGCTCATCCCATGTAAAAGTACCAGTGTGTATCTTATACAGTGTTCTCGTGGCCCAGAAAGCCAACCAGATCCTGGGCTGCATTCAAAGCAGCATGGGCAGCGGGGTGAGAAGGGAGATGGGCCCCTCTGCTCTGAGACCCCACCTGCAGCAGTGCATCCAGATGTGGAGTCCTCTGTGCAGAAAGGACGTGGATCAGCTGGAGCACATCCAGAGGAGGGCAACAGAAATGATCTGAGGAATGGAATGCCTCCCATACAAGGAGAGGCTGAGAGAGCTGGGGCTGTGCAGCCTGGAGAAGAGAAGGATCTGGGGAGACCTGAGAGCAGCATTTCAGTACCCAGAGGGGCTGTAAGAAAGAAGGGGACAGGCTTTTGAGCAGGTTCTGTTGTGACAGGACAAGGGAAAATGGCTTCAAACTAAAAAAGACTCAGACTGGATATAAGGAATAATTTTCAGAATGAGGGTGGTGAGGCACTGGCATAGGTTGCCCAGAGAGTGATGAATGTTCCATCCCTGGAGACATTCAAAGTCAGGCTGGATGGGGCTCTGAGCACCTGATCAAGCTGTAGATGTCCTTGTTCACTGCAGAGGAGTTGGACTTAGATGGGCTTTAATGGTCCCTACCAACTGAAATTATTCTATGATTATATGAAATTAGGTGAATGCCATGAATGGAGTTAGTAGGTTGGGTAGAGAATACAGTTTCATGAACAGTGAATAAAGAAAGCACTGCTAGAGTAAAGCTGGGAAACAAGTTTCCAGATGAGTAGTCCATCGACTAAAAATTAGATTTCAGGGTAGGCTGCCAACTACTCCAAAAGCATGTGAAAAATCACACTAGGAAATGAGCACTTGCAGAAGGGATAAAGTGCACCTATTTTATTTTCTCCTTTCCATTCTCCGTAGGCACAAATTTGGCAGAGGGGAATGGGTGGGATGCAAAAAGGCATGGAGAAAATCCTTCCAAAATTTATAGTCATAGAATAATTTAGGATGGAAAAGACTTCTAAGATCATCAAGACAAATCATCTACCTAACAGTACAAGTCCACTGCTAAACCACATCCCAGAGTGCCACATCTACATGTTTCTGGACAGGTGGTCCCAGAGTGGTGGTACCAAGACCACCAACAAGCCCTGGAGCTCCTCTGGATTACTCCAAGGGCTGATTCAGGAGAAGTGGTGTGTTACAGCCAATTCTTGTGTGATTTCTGATATGCGTCCAGCTGTAATCAACTTCCTTCCTGCAGAGAACAGATCTGAAGTCACATATTACTTCTGCCAGTAAAAAGCTCCCAATCTTCAGATACTTTGGTGCCAAGAAAACCCTAAACCCAATACAAAATGGGAATGGACAGCAGTAAAAGTCAGCAAGTGGGAAAGATCCATCTCTCTATTACTAACCCGGTGATGCTTTGGAATGGCTGATCCTGAGATGTAAAGAAATTCTGCTTAACCAACGCAGGATTTTTGTTGTAATGCAGGTATAGGCAGACTTTTCCCTCAAGAAATCTCCACATCCTCAATGTGGTTGACCCAAGTAGCCCACGTGGCTAACTAAGCATTTCTTAAAGTCTTCTTCCTGTGCAAATCATATGTTTACCATGTGTGATCTCATCAAGGAACTGCAATAGCACCAACACTAATGGCAGCAGAACGGCTACTGGCTGCACCCCGACAGCCCAGGCTGTGTTTTAGAGTAGCCACAGGGGGGTGAGTCATATAAAATGGGACATAAAAAGAAACGTCTCCACAATTTTATGGTTGTGCCTACTAATTTTATGTAGTTCAGCCTCCCCTGACGTGTCATAAACCATAATGAAAATAGGCCTGTGATGGAGGGTATGAACTGGAGCACCAACCCTATTAACCTGTTTATACTCCAAAAACTCCACTGAGCTGAAAGAAATTAAGACAGATTTGGGCTGTTAATAGTATTTAATGCTTTCAAGTAGTTTGGTTAAGACTCCAAGTGCCAGCAGTGGAGCCTGCAGCAAACATGTCCTAGGATCTCCAGTTCCCCAGTGCCCACCTCTGGCCATAGGATTGCAGTAAGCTTGTTCCTTGGTTCTCCAGCACTGCGCTGCACACAAAGAGGTCTTATTTCCTAATCTGGCCTGTGGCTCTCTCCTGCAGAAAAATCAGTAATTACTGAAATCACATCCTAGCACTGAGAGCCTTCACAATTGCTGATTTCCAGGCTCGCTCCTGATTTATGTCCTGGGTTGTCACTTAGGGCTTTTGCAGTGGCCTCCAGCTTTCCCAGGGACTTGCTGGTGGGTGTCAGAGCAGTGATTCATTCCTGGATACCAGGTCCTGTGGCTCCAGGGAGAAGCATCCTCGACCCCATCACATCTGATACCAAGATGGGTGGCTGTGTCTCAAGAGCTGGGTGAGAAGGGGACCAAATCCACCTGTTGAGTGCAGAGTCCCCTTCTCCAAGGGTCTTTTGGTGGCTCTTGTGCCCACCTGGACACAAGTGGGGACAGTGTTCCCTGCCAGCAGTGCTCAGCCCTGCTGTGTGCTGAGAGCCCCAGCAGAGAGAAATGCCTCTGGTGCAGACATGAGGCTTTTCCCAGTAAAACCAGTTTAGCCTGGAAGAGCTGCAAGAACAAGGCTGCAAAGATCAACCCAAGGATCTGCTTCACAGAAGGAGCACTACAGAATGAGAAGGGCTGAGCCGTGTAGCTGCTGAGGCTGCACCATCACCTCCCATCCTGGGGCCAACCTACAAGAAACTGTGACCAAAGACACCCATAGGAGCATCTCCCTCCTCGCCAGCAGCCTGCAGCACAGCCACATCGGGCTG
The DNA here is from genome assembly GCF_987193195.1 of Phasianus colchicus. Classification (NCBI taxonomy): domain Eukaryota; kingdom Metazoa; phylum Chordata; class Aves; order Galliformes; family Phasianidae; genus Phasianus; species Phasianus colchicus. The sequence goes on from NC_143452.1 coordinate 2,015,465, forward strand.
TCACATCCTCCATGCTCACCCAAAAGCTCAGTGCTCCTGCATTATTCCTGTTATTGCCTTTTCCATTTACTCGCAAAAGCCACGTAAAAGGCTGAAATGCTCACTCTTAGGGCATCATCTCTGCTGGCTCTCACAGCAACCACTGGGTGTGACTTGACAGAGCGCTTTTAAAACTTTCCAGGCCTCGGGAGAGATTTACAAAACACTGGGTGAAGGAAAGTATTTATTGTGGAGCAGAGGCGACAGTGAATCCAGAGAGCGTGCGACGTGAAAGGGAAAGCAGTGTGATTCATCAGCCAGGAAGAGCAAGACAACTTATCTGTTTTCTGCAATTCCACTTACAGCCAAGAAAAATGAGCCATCGTAACAGAAATTATGTGTGACAGGGAAGGACAAACCACTCTAATCAAAACAACAGCAGTTCAGATAACTCCTGGAAGAACCCAGCCATGAGCACCTGACTCCGCTTGGGGATGCGGGGCTGGGAGGATGCTCCTGGTAGGACAGTAATGCACAGACAGTGACAGTGCACACCCTCACCTCCTCCTGGTGGACAAATTAGTACTCAGAAAGAAAGCAGGCAGGGCAGCACTGCGGCATTCCCAGAGCCCAGTGCTAATGCCTTCTGGCTCTCTGCTACAAAGCCAAGGCAACTGGAGCTAAACCAAAGCATAATAATGAGAACCTCCCAAATGTGGAGGCTGAAAAGGAGGGTGCGGAGTAAATAAGGGCACAATGAAAACAAAAGACAGCAGTGCAAGTCATTGAGAACATCTGGCTCCCAGAAATGCTTGAAATGGTTCCTGAGGGCACAGCTTTCACTCAGGTCCTCGATCTATTGCTGTTTGTTTGTTTGTTTGTTTGTTTGTTTGTTTGTTTGTTTATTCTGAAGTGAATCACAGAATCATAAAGGCTGGAAAAGGCCACTAAGATCATCCAGTCCAACCATTGAGCCATCCCTACCATACCCAGTAACTATGTCCGCTCAGTGCCACATCTATCCTCCAGGGACAGTGACTGCACCACCTCACTGGACTGAAACATGAAACCCAGAGTCCACAGCATCACCATGAGGATCCTCTCCAGCCTGCTGACACCCGAGCAGCAGAGAAGCACTTTCTGCCACTGTTAACCATGATCAGATCCCCGACCCAGAGTGGTTTCTGTCTCCTTGTGGTGGAAGGAGATGGCTTGGGCAGGATACACTCGGAGTGCAACTCAGCCTGAACTACATATGCTGTTCTGTCATAACCCCTATGTGGATTCCAGTTAGTAGCCCCTGCTATTAAGGCTTGATTGGATTCAGAGAAGAGCCAAAACGGAGGAGACAACTATCTAGAGAAGAGTCCAGAACTCCATTCAGATCTGGAACAAATATCCAGGCACCACTTAAGACTAAATCAGATCAGACAGGTCTGAATTTGGATGCTAAAATTCCACCTAATGTTTTGAGCGTCTTTGTTTGCAGGTGACACCAAGCTGAGTGGTGTGGTCACATGCTGGAGGGAAACGACGGCATCGAGAGGGGCCTAAACAGGCTCGAGAGGTGGGCCTGTGTGTACCAGGGCCAAGTGCAAGGCCCTGCATCTAGGCTGGGGCAATCCCAAGCACAGATACAGGCTGGGCAGAGAATGAATTGAGAGCAGCCCTGAGAAGGACTTGGAAGTGCTGGTGGATGAGAAACTCAGCATAAGCTGGCAGTGTCCACCTGCAGTCCAGAAAGGCAACCAGGTGCTGGGCTGCACCAAAAGCAGCATGGACAGCAGGACTGTCCCCTTCTGCTCTGCCCTCGTGAGGCCCCACCTGCAGTACTGCACTCAGCTCTGGGGCCCACAGCACAAGAAAGACGTGGAGCTGTTGGTTCAGAGGGGGGCTGTGAAGATGCTCAGCGGATTGGAGCACCTCTGCTATGGAGACAGGCTGAGGGAGCTGGGGGTGTTCAGAAAAGAAGGCTCCAGAGAGACCTTACAGCAGCCTTGCAGTACCTGAAGGGGTCTAGACAGGAAAAGTGGAAGGCCAGGCTGGATGGGGACCTGGACAGCCTGACTCGCTGGGGGGGCACATCGTATATCTGGTTTGCCATGATGCACAACACAAAGCTGAACACCCATCCCACCTGTGCAACGTGGATGATTTACCATCTCATCCATTCCACCTTACATCTAAGCTCCCTCTACATGCCAAAGTCCTGGCATGTATTTAGATTCCTGATATTCTTAAAAACCCACCTTTGAGTGGTTTTCATTTGCCTTCTGTGTTTTTTTTTTTTTTTTTTTTTTTTTTACATCTGCAAGACCAAGCCAAGTTTTCATGTTTTCACCATTATAGGCCAGAAATACACCACTACTTTCTGAAAGTGAGAAATTTTGCAACTGATGTACCTACAGGAACAGAGGTTTTAAGAAAACAGACTTCATGCCCATGCTAAAACCACACGAGTTGGCAAACCTGCAGGAGCCTGAGGCTGCAGCAAGATATGCTTCCTCCCTGTGGGTAATTTATGTGAGAACTGATATATCACTTATTCAGAAAACAAACACTACTTCTAATAGTACTTTATTATTAAAAATCTCCCTCGACACAATTTGCCTAATTACAACTCTGATAAAAATATGAAAACATTAATGAAATAAAAATCTACTGGCAATCTGAGCAGCAAGAACTCTGGATCAGATGCTCCACTGATGCAAACTGATCGGTCAGTGGTGACTTCAGTGGCACTGTACCAGTTTATACTGGCAGAAGATTTGGCCATGGCTGGTGACTTGTGTAGTTTTAGAACTGGACTGGCAAAGACACTTCCAGTGTTGTAAGATGCAGAGGCATGGTGACTTGCATTAGTCAAGAAACATATCAGATGCTTTCCAAAAGTGGAGTACCGGTGATTAAACTTTATATTGGATAATTCCTTCCAAATTTGGAAAGCCAAGAAAGAGTTCTTAGAATTCAATGCAGAGATGAGGTAAGCTGTGGATCCTGCAGTACTCCTGTTGTGGAGCAGACACAGCCCTGTTGGGCTGGGAGCCCAGTGCCAGCCTGGGGTGAGCTATGGCAGCAGGAAGGTCCGGCTTCACAGGGCATGGGAAGCTGAGCTCAAGTGCTGTCACCACCAGCATCACAAAAGCATGCTTTATTTCACCATTCACTTCACTGTATCATGGTTCATTACCCAATTCAGCGCGGTCTTTCTCTGCCCTTAACACAGCTTTGTTTTCTCTTATACACACAGCCAGTGCTAATGAGAGCAGTCATGGCTCTGAGATGCCCTGGGAAGCACTTGTCTCCTCCTGGGCTTACAGGAGAGGATTTCCAGCACTGTTCTGCTGCAGAAAGACCCCAAGGCTTCCAAAGCCCACAGGACAGAGGACACAGATCAGGCCCAGCAGTCAGTTATGCCCAAATAACCCCCTGAAGTCACCTAAATGCCACTGGGGGACCTTGAGACTGAGATGAACAATCAGCAGAGCTCCTCTGGGGCCCACGGCCAAGTGGTTGGTTTATTTACAGAACTGCCACAAAGAAGACAATGAATTCATCCTCCTTACCTTTCATACATCTCTTCAGATGCTATGGACCCTTTACTTTTCATACTAAGAGAGACTTGCCATCCATTTTGAACTCGGTGAAGCTTTCTTCATTAAGGAAATCAGCACTTGCTGCCTGTAAAGAAGTCCTGGTGCTCTTCCTCCTGCACAGAGGATTAGCCCAACCACAGCCCTGCTTTGGCTGCCTGTCTCTGTGCACATCCTGGGCTCTGCTGGGGCCTCTGTGGTTTCACAGGGCTGGAATGGGAGCTGCAGCCCTCGTGCTACTGTTGACACTGCATCACCTCATCCCCTGGTAACCTCCTCTGGTTACACAGCTGGCACAGCTGGGTACCTCACCCTTGCTTCCCCCCATGCCCCCCCAGCAGGTTCTCCCTGCTCCCTGATGCACCACAACGCTGCACGTCCAGTGGGCAGCCTCACTGATACAGTGGCTGAAAAATAGATGGTGTATGAAGTGCAATTTGGTGTAGTAGCAGAGCTCTGTTCTCCTTGGGGTGTCACGGCGCTTGATTAAAACCCTTTTATGGGAAATCAATATTTTACTCATTCTAACTTTCATTCTCAGATAAAAAGCACTGAGATGGACTTGTAAGACGCTGCACTACACGCATGCACACACAGGTCTATTCATTAACAGAGGAATCCCCTAGCACTTATTCTTCTTTCATAAGCACACACAGAGGTAAGCAAGCAGAGGCTGCTTCCCCAGCAGGACAGTGCAGGCTGCAGCAGGATGTTAAGGGCTGCCACACAGGAGCACTGCCCCACGTCACCTTGAGCTCCAGCCAAAGTGACAAGTGGTCGTGGTGGCACTGCATAAAGCTATTCCAGAGCCAGAACAGCCCGAAGCTTTGCCTTGCACAACAGAGATGCTCGTTTTGATGAGATGAACACAGCACTGACTTGAAACAGAACAGACCCACAGCTGATTTCTGCTTCTCTCTTTGGGGACCCCAGCGAGTCACTGCAGCTCTGTGCTTTGGTCTTCCCATCTGGAAAATGGGCTGAGGACACCGATCTTCTGCGGGGTGACAGCTGAGGGTATGCTGACACCAGGTGATAGAGGATGGAGTGATGCAGGGGTGTGGCCATAGGGGCTGGTATCACTCCATGCTGGGTTCCTCCCAGGAGTAGCCACAGGCACAAGCAGCCCACACACCAGGCCCTGCTAATCACCAGCCCTGCTAACACTTGGAGGCTGAAGGAATGAAACAAGCAGCAATAATAACAACAAAATAATACTTAATAATCCCTTCCCAAAGCAACACTGGTTTATTTCCTCTCAGGGGTTGCTTCACCTCCTACAGCTTGATCTGTTAGTGCTGAAACCATAGCGACAGCCCAGATTGTACCATTAAAAGTAAGGATGCACGACCACTGTCATCCACACCGGCACCAGCAACCTGCCTGGGTTTTACAAAGATGAAAGATATTCAGGTTTCACGTGGGTAAGAGAGAAAAGTCAACACTCCAGGGGACTGAAGGCAGGTGGAGAGCTGGCTCCCTCTGTTCTTTTCACCTCACACCACAGCCTACAGCTGTGGGACAAATCCCCACACTCACTCATTTTTCATGTTGCAATCAGCCTGACTGGAAACCAACCTCTGCCCTCCTCCTGCCCCACAGCAACCCTGCAGCTGCATGCACCAGGACAGGGATGTGCACCTATTTCTGAGCAAAAGTCTCCTTCCAGCTAAACAGTGTTCAGCATCAAGAAGGGGGCAGGTGGATGTGTCCAGCGTCGCCTTTGCTGTGTTGCTTTTATTTATATTTAATTAAAAGCAGCACACTCCAGTCATCTGTTGGGTACTGTTCAGGCTGCCTTTGCTCTCAATAGCCAGACTAATGGATGTGGCTCCTCCTGGCACATGATGCTCGATGACACAAGAGATGAGAGGTCCTGTCCTGGATGGCAGGTGGTCCCCAGTGCTGTGCTGACCTGTGCTCCTCACTGCTCCTCCCTCATGCATCCCCTCTGCAGACTGGCACTGCCCTGCATGGACTGGAACAAACTTTATTTCGCTTTGTTTAAAGCACCTCAGCTACTCAACCTTCAGCAACTCTGATGTGTGACATAAGGATGAACTTCTCAACGAGATGAAGGGAACAAAGTGGCTAGAGATGGGAGAACACAGGGACAGCATCACACAGTGATTTGGAGGTATTGTCTGTCTAGTTGTTTTTTTTTTTTTCCTTTTCAAAACACAAAACGTCATTAACATTTGAAAGCACTGAGTATTTTCCACTTGCTCTCTGGAGGTTAGGAAGTGGGAAGATAAGGTCTGTGAACGTTTCAGAACCAGTCCGTTGTTTGTTCTTGAAAAAACATCACATGCTGCAAACACATCTGAGAGGTTTGTGCATGAGCTACACAACAATAATTCTTCGTAGTGAGATGAATGCATATGAGAAATGCTTCTAGTTAGAGAAAATGTAGGTGAGTTTCTATAGGATGACTGGGATCTGGTGAAGGAGTTTCTGAAGGGGATCTCTTTGGTTATCTTGGGGTATTCTCCCTCCTGGTGAGGCAGGCTGCTATCAGCTGCTGAAGACACCAACACCAGACTGGGCCTGACACGATCTTCATCTGTGCTCTGCTATCTCCCATGGCTCCTCTGCAGTCTTGCAACACAGAAAAATGAACACATCCAGACAAGTAATCAAAACAAAATCAGGCATCACCTTTCCAAGGGAAAGCAAATGACTTCTCCAAAACATTACTCCTGGGTGCTGTATGCCTGACAGTAACTCATCCCCTCCTCTTTCTGTGATGCTGGGGAGCAGGTTAAGACCACCCATAACACCCCCCACCGGACAGAATAAACCCCTGATGCCTCCTTATTCCGTGTGCTGCGAGACGAATCTGACCAGCCATCCCCCTGTAATGCCAGGATTTGCCAAGGAGGGATTTCTGTCATTTTGAGAAGCTTAGAAAGCAGAGGGGAGTCCTGCTGCTTCCCGGCACAGGCAGGATTTACAGGCAGGGGCAGCGGAAAGAAACACTGGGAGACTTATTCATTTTTACTTAGAAAAGTGTCACTTTCCATTTAGTGACCTGGTTTCCAGCCTCACATCTGCATGTGCACTTGCAGATGCCCAGCCTGTGGATTAACAGTGGTTAGTCTGAGCATGGAGCACAAAAGCAGGACCTCTGCTGTGCACTCCCAAGAAAGGTGCCATGCAGGGTCCCCACTCTGTCTGGGACCAGATGCATAGCTGGGACTTCCAAAGGAGTGGCTGCAGGATGCACCTTGGTGGGATGCCCACGGAGCTGCCAGGGAGCAGCACGTTGCCAGAGCAGAGTCATGGGAGTATGAGACAGCATGGCAGGAGTGGGAGCTGCAGTGGTGCCAGGATTAAGCCATGTGTAGGCTGGAGGTGACCGAGTGCTGGGGCTGGGATGGGGCCATATCCCTCACAGGGCTGGCTGGCTTCCCTGCACCATCCTCCTTCTCATCAATCCTAGGTGTGCAGTGTGGTGGTTCACAGGACCTTCCAAGAATGGACACAGGGAAAAGCTTATGTTGGAGACGAAATCCAAGAGAAAAGGAAGAGACTGGGACAGCGTGCGTATCCTGAACCTGCTCCTGGCAAATATGACAGCTGCTCATGTTACTGCACCGGTTCCTCCCAGTGGAGAAGATCACTAAGAAGGTCTTAGAGACGCTCTTGGGTAAGACCCCAACAAAACTACAACCCTCTTTAGACATCAGAGAACACTCTTTTAGACACACCAATAGAAAAAGTTCAGCTTGTATTGACACTTCGGTCCAACTCAGTCAAGAAGTCCAGTAACCAAGACCAAAGGTTGCTCTGCATGAGCCCCAGCAGCACCAGCTGCTCATGGTTGGACATTAGGAAATACTACTTCTCCAAAAGAATGGTCAGGACTGGAATGGGCTGACCAGGAGGGTGGTGGAGTCACCAACCCTGGAGGTGTTCAAGGAACGTTTAGACACTGTGTTGAGGGATACGGTTTAGTGAGACATGGTTGGTTTAGTGACTGGATGGTTGGACTGGATGATCTTGGGGGTCTTTTCCAACCTTGGTGACTCTATGATTCAATGGACTTCCTAGATGTGCTCTGCACTCACAGAAGCCAATTAACCGTACCATTAACACCAGCATCTCACCTAATGAAAGCTCAGAAAGACTTTATTTGGCGTCACTCACTTGACGGAAAACTCTGCCAGGTGACAATACTCAGATGATTGACACAGGATCATTGCCAAACTGGAGTATTTACAACTTCCTCCACCTGAGGCATTTTAATCCCCTTCTCCACAGCACCTTGCCAGCTCAGGGTGAGCACAGCAGCACTTTTTGGGGCCGAACAACATGCAGAAATTTTGACTCGAGGTGGAAATGAGTCTTTATGGTACAGCTCAGCAAGTGTCACAGCTGCACAGACACCCCTGGAGCAGAGGACACTCCAAACCAAGCCTCCTTACAAAGGAGGTTTTTCAAGAGCTGGTTGGATAGGAAGCGTATTTTTTTTTTCCTGAAATTTTATCTCCTTGAGGGGCTTCCCAAGCGAAAGCATCTTCTCTTTCATTGAAATGTCTTGAGCTAAATGCCAGGAAAAATAGACTGAGAGTAAACCTTGCTCTGGGAATGGGCCCCTCAACGCCACTAGCTCAACCAGCTGTTCCTATGTTATTCTTTACCAAATTGTTTTACCTTTTCCAAGGGTGAAAAAGCCTTGATCCTGCTGGAACACAAAAGAACAGCAGAGAGCAGGCACAGCAGTGACCCAAAGAAGAGCAAGAATGCCCACGAACTCGCCCAGTGCCACACAGTGGGGCAGGGCTGCAGCAGGGCTGCACACATCTCTACTGTCTTATCTTCCACTTCCTAAAAAAGGCTCCACAGATGTAAAACTGCACACCAGTCTGCGGCCAAAAGAAGATGCTGACATAGTTGATCCTCACTGTGGAATCTTCCTGAGAGGTGCTCAGTGCCTGCAACCAACAGAGCTAATAAACACCTTCCACTCCTACACGCAGCGCCGTGCACTTTGGAGTAGATACATTCCCAGCAACGTTAAATTAAGTTCGTTAGAAAGATCATTAAATTTCTTTTGATTAAGTGTCAAGAATAAACTGCGGATGAATGATGGAGTTTTTTAATGAGTTCAAAAGTCTATGAAATAGTTTTCTTCCCTGGGTCAATTATAATTTCAAAGCAAAATTCCCGTGGGACCAATTTATTGGGAGTGCAAAGAGGCTTTTGTTCTGCAGCTCCCAGCTGCTCTGCACGCTGCCTGGCCCTGCCCGTGTGTGTGCTTAGCTGCGATTTTGCTTACTCAGATAAGATGCTGAATGCCCCAGCAGAAAGCTCAGGGGAGCAGCTTCCTCTTTCTGGTTTATCATTTTGGTGTACTGCAGAAGAAAAAGACGTCCGGCACAATGAACACTTCCCACTGATTTCTGAAACTGTCCAGGGATTTGTGCGGTCCCATTATGTTAACAGAGCCGTTCAGTGCAGTCTGGGTAAAAAGAGACCTTGCTCAGACAAGGAAGGTGCAGGATCATTGGTGGAATACCTACAGAAAGGTCCTGCTGACAAAGCTCACAGAACCTGCTTTTCTAGTGTGACAGTGTCACACCAAGTGAGAAAAGCACTGAACCCAAAGCATAGGGAAGAGTATGCCCATGTTTTAGTGCCAGAAACGTGTGTAAGCCAAATATTCACACTCAGGATGATGAGAGAAGGTAGCCAGTGAAAGAGTCCATGTGTACACCCACATCATTGGCCTTGAACAGGATCTGAAGGTGCTGATGGATGTCAGTTGTGAGACAGCTTTCAGCTGCCCCAAATCCCAGCAGAAGGTACTCAGCCAGTTTCATAACCACTTAGAGAAACATGACATCTCCTGCTCATACCAACCACATAGGGACATCCAAACTATTGAACTGAGGCCAACCAGTTCTATTTGTCTGTCCATTTGTCCATCCATCCATCCACGCATTCTTCCATCCATCCATCCATCCATCCATCCATCCATCCATCCATCCATCCACAGGTTGCAGAGGAGTGCAGAGATGTCGTGTGTTCAGTGGGATATGCAGCTTATTGGTTAATTTAACATTGAAACACGGCAGAGAAGGCAGAATTTGTGAGTGCACTCCTACAGAGATGGCCACAGCAGTGACAGACAAGGCTCAGCTGCACCTATGTGCAGCATCACCAACTTCTCCTTGCAAACCTGGCTACAGCACCTACAAACACAACCTGGACACTGCAGTAACACGCTTGTCCCACAGGAATGCCCTAGTTTTTTTTTTGTTTTTTTTTTTTAAATGGACAAAGAACAAAGCAGTTGCAGATTGTTCCCTCTCCTCCTCCTCCCCTTTCTGCTCCCTTTTCCAACCACCATTAGACCTCCATGTGCAGAGGAGGTGGGGAATACCTGGCACCCAGGCTGTGATGGTGGCTGCACTGCCTTCAGACTACAAACCACCACTTTACAGACAATGGACCATCAATTTATGAACCATGGACAATCACTTTATACACCATGGATGATCACTTTAACCATCTACCAGGCCAGGTGCCATTCTGGCATATAACAGCTCAAGCAATCCAAAATAACACAGTCCATCTCTACTAAATCCTCTCCTTGCTCAGGAGGACACACCAAAAAAATCAGGACATCCATTCTTCAAAACCTTCCCAGCACTTCACCTTCTGCAAATTATACAGCAGAACACAGTGATAAAACAAAAGCCCCTGCATTCAGCAAATGAGAGACATGGGCTTGAGCACTGCTTGGTCTCAGCCTTCCTGCAGGAGTGAATTCCCACATTCCTGATTTCTCACCTAATCAGCTTCTCCTGCTCCTGACAGACCTGCTCTGCTCTCTGCTAAAGGATGGAACCAAACACAACCTACTCCTCAGCAACTGCCATTCACAGCCCACAGTATTCGGATAAACTGCCATTGATTTCCACTTCCACCAGCACAGCTGGCAGGGCACTGCCTTCAGATCAGGCTGCATCTTAATTCTGGCTTCAGATTAGCCTGTGATTAATTATCTTCCCACATCCAGAGCCTCTTACTGCTCTCGTCCCTTCACTGGAAGCAATATGTGGGATAGGACCATAACTCCACCTAAATCTGTTATAAGCTGATATCCCCAGAATAATCCTGATGGTCCCCATGTCAGTGGCTTCTCCTCTGGGCTCGTTTGCTTTGCTGCCTTCTGTTGCATAAAGGAAATTACAGGAATTCTGTACCCTGCTAGGTTTACATGCATAATGCAAAGGCCATATGGGTCAGCTCAACCCACACAAAATACTCTGCCCTGAAACACGGGGCAGGAGCAGCTTGCAAGGTACTCAGCACCCTGATGCTGACCCAGGAAATCAGTTAATTATTTCTTCCAATCCATGCAGACGAGCAAACTAATTACATGCAACAGGACATCCCTTCAGCCTAAGTGTTTTGCTGGACCAGGTCCCTGATAAAAAACGCATAAAGCCATTCTATGAACCAACATCCTGAAACCTTGGGCAGGCAGAACTCATTCCCTGCTGCCTTGCAGTGACACAATGACCACTTCTCCCTGCAGGCTGCAGGGCAGCAAGGATTCCAGCAGCTGCAGGAACCCAATGAGCACCAGCTGTTAGCAGGGCTGCAAACCAAGCCCAGCTGAGCTCTGTGCCTGCTCAGTGTGCTGCCCCACTGCCCTCTCTGATGCTGATGTGTCCCCACCATCCCATGAAGTAAGACTGAGGTAACTGGGCTTCTTTAGCTTGGAAAAGAGAAGAGCTCTGGAGAGACCTCATTGTGGCCTTCCAATACTTGAAGGGAGCATATAAAGGAGGGGGAACGGCTGCTTATGAGGGTGGATAGTGATAGGACAAGGGGGAATGGTTTGAAACTGAGACAGGGGAGGTTTAGGTTGGATATTAGGAGGAAGTTTTTCAGCCAGATGGTGGTGAGGCACTGGAACAGGTTGCCCAAGGAGGCTGTGGATGCCCCATCCCTGCAGGCATTCAAGGCCAGGCTGGATGTGGCTCTGGGCAGCCTGGGCTGCTGGTTGGCGACCTGCACACAGCAGGGGGTTGGAACTGGATGAGCATTGTGGTCCTTTTCAACCCAGGCCATCCTATGATTCTATGATCCCCACTGGCACATTTCACCAAAGAGCACTGCACAGCTCCCAAAACCTGGGCTCTGCTGTGCCAGAACAAAAACAACAATCTCAAATTAGCACTTGAAAATACCCCAAGCAGATGAGGACCAAACACATCCAAGGCAGACGGAGGAGAGAGGTCAGCATCCTCTGAGCTGCTGCCCCACAGTGCTGTGGATTGGGGTGCACCAGTACAGCCCTCACTGAGACATGGGCCATCAGCTCTGCTGGATTCCATCAGCAATTCATCTTCTGCAAGCTGACAGCTTTCCCCTGTGTGTTGCCACCAACGCTTCAGTATTTTGCTTTTGTTTTTAGCTTTTTTAACAAACAAGAGACTGCCACTTTGCAAAGTTATGCTTTTGTGTGGTTTGAACACAGCATGGGGGATGGACACAAAACCTGGCACCATGCTTGCACACACAAATACCACCATCCCCCACCTAATTTTGCTACACTGAACTCCTTTGTTTCCAAGCTCCCCCTTGATGGCAAGGCACTTTCTGCACCTTCACTAAAGTCCCTGTCCCAGCAGCAGCAGAGGGGCTTCCAGGGCTACCAGAGGAGAATGTGAGGATCTGCATTCAGGCCCTTATGTGCAACCCTAGCCAGCTACTCAGCCTTTCCTGGGCCCTGATTCCATCTGTAAGTGGAGCTGATACAGCTGGTGTGCTAACTGCATTCAGAGTTTATGATAGCACATCATTGCCACCCATATGCAAATGTTAACTAACACCTGACAAGATGTTTACAAAAGCTAATAAGTGAACAGCAAACCACCAAGGGGGGCTTGCTTTGGTTCTGTGCAGCCTTGTACTCTCCAACACACTGATATCACTGCCCATTTGAATGCATTTCAGAAAGATGAGTTGGGCAGTAAAGAGCAGAAAATGCCCATTACTTTCAGAAAACAAAAATGCTACATTTGCATGGAGAAGGAATAACATCCTTCATCTACAAACCTATTTCTCAATTTTTCTAGGTGGGCTCGTGCACAGAGCTGCTGCGAGGCAGCTGTGGGTCTCATCAGTCCTGCACCTACAAAGAGAAGTCAGAAATATCCACCAGGAGGAGAGAGAGTAATGCGTGAGTGATGTCGAGAGATGCTGAGTAGAACAAGAAGCTAAAAACAAGCTCTCACAAGTGACCAAGGCCACTGTCTGTGACTCAGAGGCAAGATTAAGCTTTAGGATTATCCCACTTAAAGCTTCAGAAGAAAATTAAATTAAATTACTGTCTACCTTGATTGCCACTTTTGTCAGGACAAAATGGGCACAGGAAGGCTCGCCTGGGCCAGCTAATTGAATTGCAACAGTGTGAGCTGTTGGGAGGAGGGGGAAGGAAAATGGGTCTGTGTGAGGCATTGGAGGTAGGAGATGTACAAGCTTGGGCAGATGCTGGAGCAGCTGGCTCCCACCAGGAATGGGAGACAGCTCCAGGGAGAGTAATATGAGACAGATGTATCTAATATCACTGGGAGATATCCTGATTTCTCTTGGGGAGCCTAGAACAGCAAATATCAGAAAGTTGTTCCTTTCACAAGTAGAGTTTGAGCCAGGCCAAGCAGCAAGTGGTACAAAGGAAAGTAAGCAAGGCCTGATAACAGCTGCAGGGATATTGCAGCTTGGTTTGAGCGGCACAGGGATGCAGAACATTGGAGAGTTAATGGCTACAGCTGCACCTGAGATGGCACATCCTTATGGAGTGGGTCACTGATAGGAAAGCTGGGTGATGTTGGCTGACAGAGAAATTAGGGGGCACACACTATCGCAGACAAGTGACCCAACTGTGAACATCCCACCAAGATACACTGCCTGGCAAGTCTCTTCTTACCACTTCTAACTCAGCATCTTCTTGCCTCCAGTCCCAGCTGTGCAGCCAGGAAGCTCATTCTGAAGGCACTCCCCTGCCCTCATCCCTTCCCTCATTCCCCTCCATCAGCTTTTTCTCTGGCTGCCCTCTGCCTGTGCTCAATGCAGAAGCCATGCGGGGTGGAGGAGTAGCACAGAGCCAGGCTGTATCTGCACATCCCATAACTGCTTGGACAGAGGAGCATCAGTGCATGATCTGCAGGGCAGGCCCATACATCAGGTACCTGCCTTCCACCTGCATGCCCGTGTCCATGCGAAGAGTGGCTCTGAACAGCTCCATATCCATTGGATGGAAATGCTGAAGCCTAAATTGCAGACAAGAAGGGCAGGCTGGCATTTGACAAGGGGCTCCTTGCTTGATATACAACTATCCAAAAAAACTACTTAAAAAAAAAAAAAAAGCCCCCACAAGGCTAGGAGTGCATTCCAGACACAATTCCTGCTGGTCATTAAGTGCTGCCTGCTAAATGAACAGGCAGTTTTTATTAAGCAACAACTGCAGCAGAAAACTCAAGTAACAATGGAGCTCGAGAGCTAAAATAAATCTTTGAGACTCTGCAGCCGATGCAGTGGAAACATGAAGGCTTTGCAGCAATCTGTGGTGCCTGTTTAATAGCAGGGTGAAGGACGTTAAGAAAAGAAATTGGCTGGGCAAGCTTTAACTACACTGAACAGATCACCTTAGGTTAGCAAAGCTGTAGTCAATACCCAAGCCTTCAGATTTAGACTTTCAATCAAGTGTCTAATTAATGGAGCCTACGAAAGCAGGGCTCTGAAATTTAATGAAGCGCTCAACACGGAGCTAAGCGCTTCAGATATCTCAGCTTTCAAAAATCATGAGAGGGTGATAAAAAAAGGAAAAGTCAAGATTATGCAAATATAACCCCTCTCCGGGTCCGCTGAAAGGTTTGCTGAAAAGAAATGAGGATGCACCATCCCTGGAACGGCTCTGAAGCTGTGATGGGAGTGATTACCAAAGGGGCTGATCCCAGAGCTCACAGCTGCTTTGATTTCAGGAGGGCAGCCCTGATCTGGGCAGCAGGCTGGCTGTGCTCATCACCACAGCATTAGATGAGATCTGATGGGGGAAGGGGTGTGCTGCTGCTGGGTGACAAAGAGGGAATACTCACCTTAGGAAGCTGCACAGGGAAACCTCCTGTTTGTTCCAGAGGAGCGAAGCTGTGGGAGCTCTGGGCATGGCTGCAGGAGCCAGCAGCACCAATTCAGCTCGTGGTTTTAAAGCCCTGGAGCTGAACTTGATCAAAAGTCTTACATCAGTTATGGTGAGCTACGAGTTACTTACTGCATGAGTTATGGTGAGTAACTCATATAATTAGTTTAAGAAGAGCTCAGCTTAAAATGATATAGTCAAAACTGAGCTGGGTATTGACCCACAGTCTTCTCAAGGGGTTGATTTACTTTTATTTCTCTTTATAAACAGGAAGGGGATGCAGTGTGTTGAGCCCACCACAGTCCTCACTCAAAGCATGTCCACAACACTTCGGTGTTACCATACAGCAAACAACCTACTTCCAGCACAGACCATCACCAACATCTGGCTTGTTGGTGGTCTCAGTGATGGGCTGCAGCTTGGGCACATCTCCACCTGCAGGGCTCTGGTGTGTCTGATTTCCAAACCAAAGCCCAATATCCTCTTTTTACAGATTAAAATAAAGGGAGAATGTGGAGAATGCAGCCACGAAAAAAAGATTGCAGTGCTGGAGGAAATGCTTGACAAAAAGAAAACTGGAAGAGGGCAGATTTAGACTAGATATTAGAAAGAAATTCTGTACTGTGAGGGTGGTGAGACACTGGAACAGGTTGTCCAGAGGGGTTGTGGTTGCCTGTACCCTAGAGGCATTCCAGGCCAGGCTGGATGGGGCTGTGAGCAACCTGGTCTATAGGGAGGTGTCCCTGCCTATAACAGGGGGTTGGAAGGAGGTGATCTTAAGGCTCCCTTCCAACCAAAACCATTCTATGACTGTATGAGAATTAAACATTTTGTTCTACTTAGCTTATCAAAAAGGGGACTGGAAGGTGATTCCATTACGCTGGCTGCGAGCATCCATGTGTGGCAGTGCTGGGTATGTTTAGCCAAGAGGGTGAAGACAGAACAGGCATAGACAGCTGGAACTCAAAGCTGGACAAACCCAAATGAGATAACGGGCACAAATTGTAACAGAGACACAACTAAAGGCCACTGCAAGTTACAAGGGGAGGTAGGGAAGCTTTTGTTGACATCTTAGCACAGGTTCTGGGCTCAGTGTTGTCCACGGCCATGTGAGATGCACGGCGAGCACATGGCAGGTGGTGGGACGCCCTGCATGCTGTGAGCACTCATAGAATCACAGAATGGTTTGGGCTGGAAGGGACCCCAAGGATATCTAGTCCCAACCCCCCACCATGTGCAAGGACACCCCCCACTACAGCAGCCTGCTGCTGATGTAACGCCGTGGCACCAGGCAGAACATTTTATTCCCTTCCCTCAGTCACAGCCCTGCCTCCTTCACACTGCTCTAACCACCAATGCTTTCCCCTCACTCCATTATTTCCAGCATTTCACACACACCAAGGATATATTCTGGCAATTTTTCCCCGTTCTGGCTTTTAAATACAGTGAACAATTACACTCAACTGCACTCATAAGCCGGCGTTAATGAGGCTCGTCGGCGCACTTTACTGATAGCAGCTGCTGTGCATCACGTTATCGATCTGCACACTGCAGTTATGCAAACCCTCCTGCTAAAATCCGAGCTGCCTGCGTTGCAGGAAAGAGATGTTTGCCATCCCTTCCCCGCTACTCCTCCTGTCACTGCTGCCAGAAGTGCTGCTGGGCCATCCCCAGGGGGAGGCTTTGCATCCCGTGGCAGCCCAGCAGCATGCAGCGGGGTGCTGAGCTTCCTGGGATCACCTCTACATCATGCTTGCTGCCAGGAGCAGTGCCAAGCTGGTGTGGTTGTTTTTCTAGGAAATAAAGCTGTTTTCTGGGTGTCTCCTCTCAGCCGGATGCCTCCAGCACCAGCTCTCCATCAGCATAAGTGCAGTGAACACGTCTGTAAGTGCATCTGGATCACACTGACACCACCTGCTGGGATTACTCCTTGCACCTGGCAGTTGGCACCAAGGGATGTGTGCTCTGACCTGCTCCTGCCACCTCACCAACACAGCCACTGGCCCTCATGGCTCTAAGAGCCAAGGTTTGTGCGTCACATCCCCAGCTATCTCACTAACCACGAAGAGCATCACTGGAATCCTGTGCACTCCATCACCTCTTGCAGCTTCCTCTGTATATAAACTCTTAACCATCTTCAGAGGTTTTCCTGCTCACTTGGTTTTCTCAGCTGCCTCGAACATCCCTGGGGTTTATCCTCCCCCCTGAGGCTGGAAAATAAAGTCATAACCTGGAGCAATGCCATTGCCAAGCACTTGTTTGTGCACTGCTGCTCAAAGGGGTACCATGATAAGGGGACCCACCTGGGGCCATCTCAGGGAAGCCTCTGGGGGAGTCCTGGGGCTGCTCCTTACTGCTGCAGGGCTGGTCTCCAAGGAAAGGATGCTGCTGGTCTTCCCAAAAATACACTGCTGAGCAGAGAAGATGTGGCTTGACGCTAACAACCGCCCTCTGGAAAAGCTCATCTGGAAGCTAGAGGCTCAAAAATCTTTGCATAGGCATGATACAAAAATCCTCCTGGGAAAAGTCAGCGTCAGGAGGCAGAAGGGTTTAAAGAGGACTGCACCAGAGCAAGCTGCTCCCCCCACCATGAGATGCTGGTGGTAATGGGATCCAGCACCGCTGCCCAATCCCTGCCCTTGGAGAGCATCAGATCGGACATCAGCAGCTGCAACAAGGAGCTGCATGCACTGGGACTGCCAAGAAGAGAAAGGCGGTGGGGACACAAACCTGCATGACTCCAAGCATGTGCACCACGAGGAAAACAAGGCAAGAGCACCTCAAGGAGGGTGTCCATTAAGCTGCGGTCTGCAAAAGCGCCGTGCCCTGCCTGTGTGAGACATGAGCAGCAGCCATGCTATGGTGCTGGAGCTCAAGGACCCAACTTTGTCCCCCGTGTGCCGATTTGTCACTCTTACCTTCTGCTGCCCACGCTCTTCTGGCTGAGCTTGAAAGCAAATTTTGCCCTTGACAAATAAGCTGGGAAAAGGGATCCTCCAAAATGAGATGCTTGACGGAATGAAGCAGCGGTTGATGGAGACGGAGAGACACTGCCCTGGGGTGGGGGGAACAGCCACAGCACAGAGGCATCCACCCACATCTGACTGACTGATGGAGCTGGGAAGGGCTCCCCAGCAAATACCGGACAAAGCTCATGGAAATGTATACTCCTCCAAACATCCTTATTTGCAGGTTAAAGCCCAAGTGACAATCCACAGTTTCTCAAGGCTTTCTTTCACCTTCCTACAAACACGACAGCTTGAAGATAAAATATCTTCTATGACAATGTGCACTGAAAAAGTAATTAAAAAAAAAATCCTTCAATTAAAACCCGCTCTGTTTATTTTTTTGTTCTGTAGAACAAAGCTCCCCAGTGTTACTGCCTACAAAAAGGTGCATTTCTCAACAAACGCACTGCATTACTGATGGATCACACTCTACAGGACTTCTGTACAGTGAGTGAAAAATGCTGATTATCTGTATCTTTAGTCAGCAAATTGCAAAGTGACAGATGGTTTGCTGTGCTGATCCCACGACACATAAGTAACAGGGCTGCTTTGCCCCCCATTGCACACATCTGGTTAAATAAATAGAAAAAGAATGACAAAGGGAACTTACAGTTGCTCATCAACTACATCTCCACCTCTGGTAGGGGGCATTACTGTTAATTATATTGCTTCATACAGCTGCAATGGGATGGCAGAGAGGTAAGGCTTTCCAGCTGTGGCTCAGTATTGCACTGGGGGAAGCCCAAGGCAAAGCCCTCCATGACAGCTGGGGCACAGGAGTCCAAAGAAAATGGAATCCAAAGAGGCAAAGCTCCCAAAGCAAAGCAGTGAGCAGTGGCAAGGCAGGAGAGCCATGTCCTGGTGTAGCACTCCCCATCCATTGCAATGTTCACCTCCTCCAGGCATGCCTGGATGCCTCTGTCAGGGCTGGCCATGTTCAGCACCATTTAGAAGGCCCTAACATTTGATGTATCTCACTTTAATTGCTCAATGTCCGGGTGGAATGGCTCAGTGTCAGCACGGTGTCCCTCAGGGCCCATGTTTCTGCTCCAATATGCCTCTGTCTTGTTCCTGCTCTCCTCCCAGCACAACCTCAGCTCACCGCCAGGCTCACATCCATCCTTTCAAATCTCCCTCCTCCTCCACAGCTGAAAGTGATTTCAGAGAACCACCCCAACAGCTTTCTCTGCAAGGAAACCCCATGCTAAATATTGTGATTCATCAGATTAGTAAGAGCAGACCCCCTAATCTACGTGTTGGTCTTTTTAAAACTCCAGAGTCATCTGCCACGTGGAATACAAGCTTCACTTCTAATTAATGGTGTTGTTAACAAATCTTTCCGCACTAACAAGCACTCAGTGGTGTTTTCCCAAGGGCTCTGTCACAAGGAGACATCAGCAGCAGCTCACCTCCCCTGTCCCAGTGACCACTGTCAGGTGAAGCTATTTGGAATGCTGCAGACCCCAGCTCTATAACTAGACATGCCTTCTCCTTTCCATGCACTGGGACACTTGCAGCAAGGCAATCCTCTTCAGAGAACTCCTTTTCCTCCCCCTTGCCTCCTATGGTATCATGGTTTTGTTCTTCAGTGCTAGCTTTACTTTCATAGAATAACAGAATCATGGAATGGCTTGGGTTGGAAGGGACCTCAAGGATCATCAAGCTCCAACCCTCTGCCAAATGCAACCTCCACATTTAATACCTGACCAGGTTACCCAGGGCCCCATCCAACCTGGCCTTGAACATCTCCAGGGATGGAGCACTCACAGCTTCTCTGGGCAGCTGTTCCAGCACCTCACCACTCTCAGTACTGCTTTCCTCCATCCGTCAGGAAACCAGAGCTGCTGCAGGTAGAAGGGCAGATAAGAAAGGAAGCAAGGTGGGAGCAATCCCTGTTTGGAGAAGTTTCTGTTCCTCTGCAGTCCTAAACAAGCAGGTCAGCCTTTGACATTGAGTTTTTAGGGGAGATGAATTTCAAACTCCTCTTTGCATCCACAAACCTACAGTTTCTCCCACTCTGTGTGCTCAGACCGCATCAAGCTCACACCACCTCAGCTGGGAGATGCTCTGCTTCTTTTGGAGGTTCCAAGGCCCACGTGCTGCACTTTCTTCTCTTCATCTCCCCAGCAGCAGCACCTCACTGCCAGAGCAGCCCCTTGGACAGAGCTCCTTGTCAGCCCAGGTTTGATAGGGTATGGATCTGCTTTCCTCCCTGCTCACAGCTCTGCTGACTCAAAGGAAAGCAATCTGTAACGGGCCCCTCGATAGCTGTATTTTTCTTACTTAAGTGCACACAAATTGCAACATGCAACCAATTAGACAGACAGTTTATCATTTTTTTTTTTTCCCCCACAACAAACATAATTTGTAATTCCAAAACGTCAATAAGAGCCCTTCACTTCTATATTTGGCAGCGTTTGAAAACTCAGCCTAGCCATTTTGGAGTCAATAATTAAAAGAAAAAAAAGGCAATTAGGGTATTAATTGAGACTCACCAAGTCACTTCACAGAACGTACTGTGTATTTTTTGACTGCACGCTTTGCCCTGACTGCTATTGCTGGATGCTCCTGGATGTGATACTGCAGCTGCAGTTTTCAGGGAGGTCCCAGGGGGCAGCCTCTGAGTGAACCCCAGTTCTGCAGCTCAACCAAATGGGAACAGCCACCCCAGGGGAGCCCCCTCCTACCTCTGGAGATGGCAAATTGTTCTTTTTTTTTCCCCACGCTAATATCCAAATTCATAGGAGGCATCACTGATACGGCAGATTCTTTGCACATTCAAACACCGAGCCAGGAAAGCAGCGTGCACAGGAATAAAGGCACTGCACTCTGCTTTCCAGAGCTCCCTGCTGGAGGGATATTTCTGCTAGCAGAGCTCTAATGCTGTGCAGCATTAAAGGGATTGGCAGCACACCACCTGCAGTATTAAGACTTCCATCAGCTGTCTCCTCACACAAAGAGCAGCGCCTCTCCAAAAATTTAATACCTTGCAATTTTACAAGTTTGATATTAATACCGAGGCTTAAGAAGAAAGTACAAGTCAGCGGAGTGCGGATGGATGCTCTTCCAGTTTGGCCAGCAGACCGCCCCTGGGTGAGCTCAGCGCGCTAATGAAGCAGCTCTGGCATTGTCCTGGTAGAAACAGATGCTATAAAAGATGAAGAAAAGAAAACCTAAAACCCGCCCGAGGGACTGATGCCCTATTGTAGTAGGTGCTACAGAAGTAAGTGGAATTAGCTCAGGCAGATCACAGGGACAAAGGAATGGAGAAAGGAAGGATGGTGTGGGAAGGCCTCACTGCCCCGACCGGCAGCTGCTTTGTGATGCAGGAGGAAGCAGCCAGCTCCTGCAGCACTGAGGCCATGCTGGTCACACAGACCTTCTCCACCCTGCCACCCTGGGGCTGCTGAGGCACTGATCCCTGTGGAGGATTGCAGGGCAGAAGGACTTGGGGATGAGCTTTAAAGTGCTCCCATACGGCTCAGCCAGTCCTTCTGCAGTGAACACTCTGGGGCCAGAGAAAGGAGCTTACCTCCCTGCTCCCACCTCAGCTACAGCAGGCTGCTCCCCCGAGGAGATGCTGGCAGGTTGGCAGGTATGTGTGACACAGCTCCCCACCTGAACAGGTGGGTGCCCCATTTCCCCTCTCTGGACGTGCAAAGGCAGCACTGGAAGGACAGACGAAGGACAAGCAGGACAGGCTGAGCTGGCAGCAGAGCCCATCCCGTGGCTTTGTTTTTTCTTGCAGTTGAATTAGATGCTGATAAGAGATGGTGAAGGATTTCCGTGCCACATGCAGCGCTGCGATGCAGGCTCTGATCTATGGATTACAGTTTACCAAGGAGACAGCTCTGTGGAAAAACACTTATGAGGAAGAAATGTCACTGTTGTAAAAAAAAAAAAAAGAAAAAAAAAAAAAGAGGCTCAGGGAACCATTTTTCTACGGCTGTTTCCCTTGGAAAAGCCCAATAAAGTCACATCCACTCCGCTGCTGAGCATGGGAAGACTCTCTTATGGAACACCTCCATGAGATCCGGCTCTCAAACCTCACAGCATTCCCCAATCACCTCCTGCAAGCATTTCTCCAGAGGAACAAAACCAACCCTATGTGATTTTACTGCTGAGGTCTGTTATGAGTAGGTGGGAGGCCCCAATACTTCTGACCTTCAGGCTTTGAATTCACCCAGGCTAATGCTCATCTGAATAAAAAGCCACGTGCCAGACACCCAGGCTGGCAGAAGATCAGCCTCCTTCTCTGATTAAAATATTTAGTGCTGACTTATCCATAGCCACAAGCATCTCGCATTCAAAATCTGTGACTGCAGTGCAAAATGAATAATGCTCTTGAAAAGTCAAGCAGGTAACTGTAAAGTAGCTTACTAACATTGTCTGAGCCTGATTTGAAAAATCCCAGTGGAAAAGCTGCAGGTTACGTGTTCATACAGGTCCTTCTCACACCAAATTCAGCACACGGGCTGGGAAATCCTTTTAAAGAAGGTGGGAACTGCAGCACCAGGGCTGCAAGCACTGCCAGCCGCCCTCATCCCCATAGAGCCCCAAACTTACACCTCACGTTGTCCATTGAGTCCTAAACCTGCAGTCCCGTCTGTGGGCTCAGAAAGGTAGAGCTCAGTGCAATGGTCAGCTGCTCCTCCACACACTTAAAGGCTTTTTCCTCAAACTGCAAAATAATATGAAGTGCTTTTCCAATATTGTAGGTTTTATGTGCCATAAAGCAGCATTTGGGTGCATTCCCGATTTCCGCACAGCTCTCCCTTACAGTGTTGCCCTAATTGTCCATTTCTGTTTACAACGTGCAAAGGAAAAGCTCAAATGCAGCTTTCTACCCCCTGCAAATACAGATATTGTTGTTTATTTATAGCTCCTTATTTGCAGAGGACCTATGGAGACAAGCAGAAATGTCATTTCCCAGGGAAGGCAGATGTATTGAATCAATCCCCACGCCGAGGGGCCTGGGGTACCTCGTAAAAGAACCACAATTCACAACAGAAGATAAACTGCCAAAGCCTTTATGCATCCCTTCCTGTCAGTTGCTTTCTCAGTAGAAACTTGGAAAAAAAAAAGCAAAAAAAAGACCCTTCTCCTGGCTCTAACAGGATGCTATAGATCTGTTCATCACCCTTCTGCGTGACGGAGCTGCAAACACAGGAGGAGTTGTCTCTGCATCTACACAGCTGTTCACTTTATGCTGATGTTCTGATCCAGAGTGTCACCTAATGGAGTGTGATGTGAGCTGGGTATGGCATGCTGACCACCCGGGTGGCCTCAGTCATCTCTAGAAGGTTCCTTTGGCAGGGAGGGAAACAAACCTGCCGGCTCAGATGAGGTGCAGGCTGCTCCTACTGGGAGGGCAGGGGCTCTTCCTACCTTAAAAAAGGGATATTCCTGCGTCTGCAGATGTAAAGTGAGGGAGGGAACAGGCAGCTGGTTTGCTTTTCTTAGGTAACAAGAAAAATTCCTGCCAGGCTGACGGAGAGGTTCTGAATTTAGAAAAGAGGCCAGTGCTTCACGGCTGCTGAATGCAGTGGGAAATGATCTGGTCTCAGAGTACATAGGATGATTCTATCTATCATTTAAACTTGGACGAAGAGGGGAGAGTAGAAATTAGGAAAACAGCAGCGTACAGAAAAGGGAAGAATAAAACGATGCCATGAAGAGCTGTGGCACCAAAGTTCAGAGCACATCTGGGGCAGGAAGGTCTGCAGGGGTCACTGCTCTCAGCACCCAGCCACAGCCCTCTGCCGAAACCAGCAGCCACCTCCCCATCTCATCTCTGGGGTCCCCTCTCACCTCAGCCATTCCATCAGTCTACGATTCCCTCTGGGGCTCTCATGGATTTTTCAGTGATGTAAGTCCTGTATTTTATTTCCTAGTCAAACAATGCTCGGCCCTTAGGGATCAAGCTATATGTGACTTATAATCCACCTAGCTAAGTGCAGGGTGCATCTGGGTGCATCTGCTTGGCAATCCCAAGCACAGATACAGGCTGGGTGAAGAACGGCTTGAGAGCAGTTTTCAGGAGAAGAATTTGGGAGTGTTGGTTGATGAAAGATTGAACATGAGGTGGCAATGTGCACCTGCAGCCCAGAAAGCCAAATGAATCCTGGGTTGCATCCTGGGATGCTCCATCCCTGGAAGCACTGAAGGCCAGGCTGGATGGGGCTGTGAGCAGCCTGGGCTGGAGGGAGGTGTCCCTGCCTATAGCAAGGGGTTGGAACGAGGTGATCTTAAGGGTCCCTTCCAACCCAAACCAGTCTATGATTCAGTGATTCTAACAGTTCAACCAACAATGCTTGATTAGTCTCCTAATGGCAGTTGATTAGTCTCCTATGGCACAGACCTTTCTGGGGACCCTCCTTTGCTTGGGCACCACTCTAAGGGGACTGATGTGTCTAGGCCCACTGCTGTCCAGAGCTATTTCACTCCCTTAGACTCATCTATCCCCGCAGTTATTTCTGTTTCAAGTTTTCTTAACAGCAAACAAAGCAAACAGCTTTGGAAAAATGTGTGTAGATCATCATATTTTTGAGCCACAGCATACTCGTATCTTACACCTGTTCTGGATCTTAAAAACATACACATGGTTCCTGCCACTGACCCTCTCCAGCTGTTGGGCTCCGACTGCAAATCACACAGTTGCAGATGACAAAATTACCTGCCTATCTGCAGTAATGTGTTTTCCAAACCCATTGTGGTAATGGCAGGAGCTGGTCTGTAAGTTAATGGACCATTTATTTATGGATCATACATAAGAGCGTTCAGTATTTTGTAACCAGAGAGTGAAGCTAAAATTTCCCTTTGTCTGAGCCCACGGACACCCACCTGCTGTGATTTGGGCTGTGCCTGGCAGGGGGCACCTGGAAGACAGAAGAGTCATTTATTGCCATTTAAATGCAGCTTCAGGCCAGAGGGACAGTGGGCTGCGGGCAGCCAAAGCTTCCCCAGGAGAGATACAGGCACACTTTGTCATCTCCAGGATGACAGCAGGAATAAAGAGCCACTGAGAGCACACACCTCTCCCCTCGGTCAGAGCTGAAACCTGGCGGCATCTGCCCCAGTGGGTCCATCCCTGCCCCAAGACCACTGGTCTGCTCAGCAGAGATGTTGGTGGGTTGTGGCCATCGAACCTCTTCGCTTTGAAAGAGGCTCATGGAAAAAGGTCCGTTTCCTCCTTATGCCAAACTGGATGGAAATTATGGTGCGATCATTTTGAGATGCTGGGAGGATGGGGAGGAAAATAAGAGTGAGTACGGTGGGGTCCCACCAAGCAGCATTCTCAGATTTGTTGGGCCAGTGACTGCAATGAAGCAAGGTCACTTAATGGGGGGAGAAATTCAGCCAAGCAATCTTCAGGGGAAGGGAAGAGTAGGAGACAACGTTGGCAAGCACAGGGTGAAATCAAACTGGAGAAATCAATAAAGGGAAAGGACAGAGGGGGGCGATGGGACATGGGAAGAGATAAATTAAAGGTTTGCCCAGGGGTTATGATGGCTAGTGAGCAATAAATTAAATAAAAGAGGGCAATAGGGAGTGCAAGGTAGTGTGAAAAATTAATTAAAAGGAAGGGAGGCATAACCAAAGCATAAAACATGGGTGCTGGCGGAAAGATTAGAGAACTCAGGAATGAAGAGGTTTTGAAAAGTGTAATAAGAACCAAAGCAGAGGCTGTAAAGGCTGTGACCGCATGTGAGGGTCAGATAAACAAGGCAGATGCATTTCAAGAGAAAGAAATAAACGCTGAGGAAGAAAGTAAGCACCTTGCACAAGGAGACGGCATTGCTGATCCGGGCTCCTGGTACACTGAGCCTCAATCCTTGGTCTGTGCATGCTCCTTACCTGCATCCAACTGGTCTCCATGCACACCTCTGCCTGAAAGGACACTGCACATGGGATGCTGTGGAATGAGGCATTGCAAGATGGAGTATTTTGGTTGAGATACGCCCAAAATACAGCATTCTCCTCTCCCGCTCCCATCCCTGGTCTTTAAACCAGCCTCCATTCTGCTCCTTCAAGCCTCTCCAGCCTCTTCCTGCTCATCACCACAAAGCTCCTTAAATCAGTATTTCATCAGAGGGCTGTTAATTGCCACTGCAGTGCACGTGGTGCTTTGCCTTTGGGACATTTCTAACGAGCAGCAGGGCTGCATCTTTCAGAAGAGCCTTAGAGTATAAAGGTTATGCACAGGGTGAGAAATAATCATGAGGATATTTTCAGGCCCTTCAAATCCCATAAGAAAAGGAAAAATTGGGCAAGCTTGGATCTCACCTGCCTATCATTCAGCATGCTTTGAAATGGACAGTCAGACCCTGAGCCCAGAGAAGGTGGAAGTAAGCAAAAGATACACATGCCAGATATGAGAAAATGAGATAATAAAGGCACTCAAAGCCTTATTATTACGTTCCAGCAGCAGGAGGGGTAATGCAATAACAAGGCAGTGATGAGGGGCAGGCTGAGCCCAGCACCACAGCTTGGATCCATGTGGCACAGAGGAACCCATGCACATCAGTGGCACCCAGCAGCACACCGGAGAGCACTCAGAGGGGAAGTAGGACAGAAAGCCATGGATAATTAATAACACTGCAGAAAGCTAAGTAAGCTCCCTGACCTCTCTCTGCCCTCACCAGCTTGTCTCTGGCTTCTGTTTAAACTGGATTATAAATAGCGAAGCAATGGTGTGTTTTACCTAGAGATAATAGTAGGTAATGTCCCAGGGAGGCTGCAATGCAGGCAGAAGAGGCTAAAGGTAAATGCCCAGTCCTTTCTAATGCACCAGAGCAGAGCGACAATGGGGTCTTAAGGCCTGGTACAAGGAAATATCAGAGCGGGGCTGAGCCAAGCACTGTGAGATGCTGAGGTTTGAAACTTTGGTCCCTTCACACTTTTAAAGCAACAATCCGTTTAATTACCAACCCTCCCAGCTACAGAGCCACTGTTCAATGGTGTGCTGTGACACTCAGACTTTGCACGTTGTTTTCCCGTTGCCTGTGAACCCCAAAACCAAACAGGATTCAGCTAAGAGCTTGATGCAACACAGGCATGCGCTCAGCCTTCAGTCACGGTCTGCAGGTGAGGCTTCCTGCTCCTCTGGAGGGGATGACACAAGGGAGGTCAATGGGATGCAGTGTGAGACCCGTGACTTGTTGTGTTCTGATGCCCATACAGCAAACCCAAGGTTTTAGGGAGAAATGCAGAGCAACAAACTGGGGTTTGATAATACAGCTCTCTCCTAGCATGTAGAAAAGAATGAGCAAGCAGAAAATCATATGCTGCAATCCCTGTTTGTCCCTCTGCTTTGAAGGGAGTAGGAAGACCTGTCCCTACACAGCTTGTCCACCAAAGGACACCATTGGTTCCTCCAAGGTTAGACATGCTGTCCTGAAGTCACCTTACTGTCCCTGTGTTTTTCAGTGCCACTTCCATCCTCAAAAATAAATTAAAAAAAAAAATAATAATCCAGAGAAGAGAAACACCCTACCCCACACATTCAGCATAAACACGGAGATGTGTGGCACGCAGCATCCCCTGGATGTCACAGCATGCAGGGGAAAGCAGTCCATCCTCAGCTCCAGGCAGCACCAGCTCCCTCCCATCACTGCCACTTCCCCGTGTCACACCACAGCCTGCAAAAGGTCAGTGCCTCACAGGGGAAACATGTGTGAAGATGAAATGCTACAGAAGGGGGATGGTAAAATAAGCAATTTTTGGGTTAATTCCCTAAAGTTTCCAAATCAAATCTGGCTTGAAACCAATCTCAGACCTGGATTTCTGTTGATGAAGGAAGCAGTCCTGTTTTTTCTGCACTCCTTGCTAACTCCCATTTCTTTCCTTACAAAAAGCAAAAAGTCCACGCTCACAAGTCATATTTGATGCAGCTGACAAGGGCAGAGCCATCACATCCCATCAAGCATACGCCTCTACAGCCTTGCAAGGGGAAGCTGAGAAAAGATGTGCAAAAAGAGATTTACTTTCAGGTTTTCATTCTAAGACATCCCCTTGCCTTCTGCTTGCTGACTCACCTTCCAGCTCTGCAACACGTAGGGGCAGCCAGAAAACTGCACCTGGTTAGCAGAGGGCACAGAGTGAGCAGCATGGGATGCTCTCGTCTCCTGTCCCCAGTGCCTGAGCAGTGCATGGGATAATGACTATTCCCTTTTAATGTCTTAATGTTGAGAAATTGAGGCCCAGATCAATTAGTAATTGGAGGTAATTCCAAGGTAATTGGAAGCCTTTGACAGCTGAAGCTCAGCCAACTGGCCAAGGAACTTGGGAAAATTAGGATGGAGAGCTTGGCCCTTGGGTATGGTCCTCAACCTGCCTTCACCTGGCATTCAGTCCTGTCCTCTGGCCTCTCTCTCCACAATATGCAATACTCCTTGAGTGGATAGCAGCTGGCTTTTGACAGGAGAGGCACAAAAAGCCTTGTAGTTGGAGAAACAAACCAAGATGGTGAGGATCTGGTGGTTTGGACATGGAGAGAAAGAACCCGTCCCCATGGGTTTCTTTCTCTATGAGAAGTTAGGGTGTCTGAATATAACCCACCCCATATCAAGTACTCAGGTTTCCTCATTAACTCATAGGATGAATGCATATCCACAGCTGGGGGATGCACCTTGGACAGACCACTCGAAGGCCAGAGACTTCTGAAGATCCATTCTGCAAGCATTTGCACCTGAACTTTGAGAATGGAGTTACCTTTGGCCACTGCAGAAATGACTCGTGATTCTCTGCCATCTGGTGCAACGAGGAGTTATTTGGGAAAAGACTTTACACTTTTAACTCATGTACTATCTCAGTCAGAATTAACCTTCAAACACTGAGACGCTCTGAGAAACAGGTAATTTCACACGGCAAATCAGGAATTAAAAAACAACCCCCCAAATCAGATAATTTGAACTGACACGCTATTTTGATAAGATCAAGATTTGCAGAGAACGTAACTCTAAGGTCCAGCACTCATTATGAATTACTTGCTCATTTGGGTTGATCACAGACAAGCACCTCAGCGCTAGAATTTAATCACTGACTCAGGAAGGCTGTTCTAACCCATGGATTTGAGCCTGCTTTGACTGAATTAACAGGTTTAAAATCAGACATATGCTTGACTTTCTTTGGTTCATCAAGGTTGCAGGTACAGGGCACAGGATGATGTCAGCTACATGAAAACGTGTTCCTTTTTCTGTTCATCTCCCACTGCTGCACCCCCAGCAGAGCAAGGAAGCCTGGCATGGGCAGGAATGAGGACAGAGCTTCTGGGCTGAGCTCATGGCCTGTGCTGAATGCAATGTGTCAGGGCTGGGCTCCCAATGGAAAACCTGACCTGTGAACAGAACTGCTTGGGTTCCTGCTCAGAAGAGGATAAGAGCAGAAAAAGAGAAGAGCAGATACAGATAAGAGACAGGATCAGAAGAGGAGAGCAGAACAGAAGGAAATGAGAGGATGCAGGTAAGAAAGAAGGGAAGGGGAAGGGGAGCAGGAGAGGAAATGAGAGGATGCTGTTGAGACAGAATGGCAGGAGAAGAGAAATGCAGGAGGAAATGAGAGGGTACAGTTAAGACAGAAGTGGAGAAGAGGAAAAGAGCACAAGCAGAGAAGAGAGGATACGAAGAGCAGAAGAGGAGCAGAGATGCTGAGGAGTAAGGACAGAGGTTAAGAGAGAACAGCAGTAGAGAAGAAAGCATATAGGTCCGTGCAGGTAGGATAAATGTGCGAGCACACAGAGAGGTTTTCTCTGTCCTGCAGAACTTCAGAGCTGGCTGTGAACAGGGCTGATCAGGAGCTTTGCAGAGAGCACTCCTGGTGCTTGCAGCCACTAAATAACTCCTTGTCATCAACCAAAACCAGCCTGAGGAGCTCTCCTTCCACGTCAGCCAAAGATGGCCTCACTGCTGAGAACATGGCTTTTCTAGCTCAAAACTTGTTTTGTTCCCCACATGAGAGGGCCCCGAGCTCCTCTCACAGAGGATGAGCTCAGCACTGGCTGCCTAAGAGCATCTTCCAAACAACACAGCACAGATACGAGGGCAATCATTCCTACCTGGATCTTCACATTCTCCTGTTGCAGATGAAGACGTGAGAATGGCAGCCCTTGAGAGATTTGCATTGTGTCTCCTCAGCCCAGGCTGCCATCACCCCAACCGTGGCTCACAGCCCCATCTCACCAGACAACAATCACAAGCTTGTCTCAAGGGGCAAAGAAAGATTTGCACTCAACTGATCTTGACACTATCACCGCTGTCTCAAGCTGGGAGCACTTGGGGACAGGTCTGAAGCCCTTCCTCCCTTTCAAGCAAAACCACACTTTGTCTTATCTCCTGGAAACGGCCTGAGAGTGCTTCCAATCACTTGGGTTTCTTCTCCCTTTCTCCGAGGTTTTCAAGCACACCCAGACCACTGCAGACAGCCAGTTTCCTGCACTTCTGCAGACACTTGGGCTTCAGAGAGCAGATCGTTTGTCCGCAGTCACAAACACACAACGCTGCTACGAGGGCTCAAGCAGCCAAGCAAGCTTCCTGCTCTGAACAGCTCAGTGCTGCACCTCCACCTGCACAGCTCCACCAGGGCAATCCCTGTGCTGCAAAGGAATCCTGCTGATGAGGCAATTGCTTGCAAAATAAAGACAAAAAAGAACGTGTGCATGCACAACTCAGAACCCACGCTGCAGAAATCACATAATCTCATCTTACTGAGGAAGTGCTTAGAAAGAAAGGAAACAACCCACGAGTAGCAAAGCTGTCTGTGCTGGTACAAAGCACTTGCCAGTGCTTGTTGTGAGATGTTAGCGTGGCAAAGTCTGTAACATCCAGCTGCAGTGATGCCCAGCAGCTGATGGACAAAGCTCTCCAAGCTTTGCACATTGCTGCTGCTGCTGAGGCATTGATGTTTTCTTCTCATGGTTCACAGCACCTGTAGAGGCTCTGGAAAGAACTACAGCTTGAGGTAGCCTCTTGAGGTCCATCAGCTGTCCCAGAGTCCATACTTTTCTTTGGCAAAAGTATCTTAGGCATGGAGGGTAAGCTGGTCCTACAAATAGGATGTTTTAGACTCATTTACAACTTCTGTGCCCCACCAACAGCTGCTCCTCACCTGTGCATCCCGAGCACTGGCACCTGCACGTCCCTCCTGACCCACAGCACCTCTGCTAAATTAAGCAACCTGCTACAACCCTTCCTTCCTCGGCCCACAGGGTGCTAAGAAGGTCACTGCCAGATCGTAGCTTAAAGGGTGAGCGAGCACTGCCCTAATCCTGAGAGGACAGGAACCGCCAGAGCTGATAAACAACCTGGACGAGTGATTACAGTCTGGATTTATTTGCCATCAGATGCTGTGATGGCCCTCTCCAATGCAGGCTGCTTCTAATGCAGCAGAAAACTTCAACCATCTCCAAACCCTTACAGGATGCTCCCCGTCCTCCCATGATGGGACACCTCCAACCCTTTAAGGGTCAGCTCAATAACAGGTATTTCTGTGACCTCCTCCACATTGCTGAAATAACAGGCATTTCCATCAGCCTTCCCCATTCTCCAGTTGCTCTCAGTGATCTCGAATCAGGTGAATAACAGACATTTTCACAGCTTTTTCTACATCCCCCAAGAAATAGGTGGTTTCACACTTCTTTTCAGAATCAACCTCTATTCCGTGAGCTCCCCATAAACCGGAGGGAGAAGTGAAAAATGGAAAAGCAAATAATGATCCAGCAGGGCTGAAGGGTTCAGAAGCACTGTGGAAGGAATGAGCTCGCCAGCTGAAGGAGGTGCTGCAGCCCAAGCAGCGTGCTCAAAAACTGAGGCGTTTCTTCCATGCTGCTGAATCTCACCGTTCCATTTGCTGAGTTCAATCCTGGTCTCTGGAATCAGAGCACAGTGTTTCGCTTGCTCGTGGAGAAGGCAGCTTTTAGTCCACTCATTTGCTTAACAAATCTGTATGTCAGAATTCCTTAGCCCCACTTTGTGGCAAGACACTTCCACTGCTACTAAACTGAGGTATATGAAGCAAGGAAATGGTTGTAGGCAAATCATAAACAAGCCAAATTCCATTTCTCCTTCACCCTCTTCAAGGTGAATCAGGGCTAATCCTGTTATTTTGGAGTGTCACGGATCAGATTTCCAAATAAGATAGAAGGACTGGATCTTTATTTTCTGATTGTGATGCCTACCAAGCAACAGCAGAGACCCAACCTGCATGGCGAGAGGTTTCACCTGATCTCTTTCCTCTCCTACTTAAGATCCCAAGGAAAATCTCAACCACAGTCCCAATTCATACAAGTGTGTTACACCACGGCTGCAAGTCCAGCAGAACTGGAAAGTGAGGAGCTGCTTTTATTCATCTGTCTGGGAACTGGAGGCGAAAGTCCTCTGCTGAATTCAGGTCACTGTGCCACGCTCCTATCATGCACTGTGCACCCAGTAAGTCCTGACATCTTCATTTATTCTCTGCTGAAGCAAATTCCATGTTTAGTTCAGCTGGACTCCTTTTCCTGTGTGCTCACCAGAACAAAACTCCCACAAAACCAGCAGGACATCTCCCAGCTCAGGACTTTCCCAACTTCATTGCTCAGGGAGCACAGCAAGTTTCTAATGCACCAGTGGTTCCTGAACCAGCATTTCTCAGTACTACTTGGGGCACACTGTCACTGAGCCCCGAACCCTTTTCCAGCCCTCCACAAACCCACAAATGTGCTACTTCAGCTCAGCCTGCTTGCAGGGCATTGTGCTGGGGCTGCTGTTGGACCAGACCTCCCCAGTCTGTAGGGGAACAGCTGCTGTTCATGTGCCATCTCCAGGGCTCACCCCCATCCCTCCCCTGTGCTCACAACACTCAAACTCTTCCATCACAACAAACCGCACGCGTGACTTTTAGAATGAATATAAGCAAAGCATCAGAAATTAAAATATGCTGAACCCACCGCATCCAAACAGACTGCCATCTGCCCACGTGGGGGTGATTAAGGTACTCCAGACCCTGCTGCCAACAGCATGGCAGGGAACAGCAGGCTCTCAGCACTGCCTTCCCCCTCTGCCTCCCCGAATGCCAGGATGAGAACACACACAGAAGGTGCTAAGGGAAAACCATCAGCCCGAATCAACTGGAAAAAAGCAGCACCTGATGCCAGGTGTCCCCACTGCCCACAGCACGGAGCCTCTCCTCACACAGCAGCAGCCAGGATTCATCTCAGGGCTCTCTCACACCACTCACCACGTCCAAGGGATGCGTTACTCACCGGTAATGGTGTGGGCACTTGGGTTTGTTATCCTTCCTGTCTCCGGTCTGGGAGCAGGTGCAGCACCCCTCAACCGTCTCACCTTCGTCCTACAAGAATCAGGACACAGAGTTTTCTACCAGCTGTGGTAATCAGATAATCCAGTACTTTCTAATCCCCAGCAGAGGAGGGTATGCTGCACTGGAAAGAAAAGCCCCAGGCTGTATGTCTGCACGGATCAGACCCAAGCCCTTCGGACCTGAGGCTCTGAGCTGCTTAGCCAGGAGCTCAAAGCTGAGGAGACAGAGTTGTGTTCACAGGGCTGTACACTTGGGACAGCTTACTTCAGACTGGTTCAGGAAATCCCACAGTACCTGCCCCATTGTGCTAACACTGCAGAAGGGTAACCGATGGATAGAGGCAGATAGGGATTTTTGGTCTGGGACTTCCAAGGAAAAAGAGGGTTTCTTCAAAATGAAACATTTCACAGTAAACAGGAGGGTTTTGTTGATTGAACCTGCTTTACACCAACTCCTCTGGGTCCCCTCTGAACTGTGAGAGCTTCAATTCGGGTCTCTGTTCCCTGCCATGGGCTGGGATGCCTGGCTGGTCTATGCAGTGTGCTGATGTATTGCCTTGAGAAGTCCATGAAGCAGCAATTGAACAGTCCCAAGCTTCAAGAACCAGATCCAATCTCCATTCACCCAATCCTAAATCATTAGCAAATCCACCCATTTAAACCCATTCACAGAATCCCAAGTTGGAAGGGACCCACAGGGATCACCAACCCAACCCCCAGCTCCACACAGAGCACCCCAACCCAAACCCTATGGCTCAGAGTGATGTCCCAGTGCTCCCTGAGCTCCAGCAGCTCAGAACTATGCAGCAGTAGGGCACAGCAGGACAACCCCTTCCCTTGCCCAGCTGGCAGCACTGGGCCAGATGCACCCAGGGGACACTGCAGAAGGTCAAACTGGAATGGAGCTTTTAATTAAAAAGGAAAAAGTACTAAAGAGACAGAGACTAAAACCAGGTGGCCACGTAGCCACAGTTGCTGTCACCCAACAACCCAATGGCAATGAACTTGCAAATGGTGTTTCCTCAGTTCCCCTCCATTTCAGTGGACCCATCATTTAGGACTGTTGGATCTCTCCAGAGATGTATCTCACGTTAATCACTGAGTTCACAGATGCCAGCCAGGAGAACAGGGTTCATGGATAGATGTGGAGCAGGGGAGCAAACATGAGATATCTGAGGTAAGATTTGGGATGAGCAGAGCCCTGAACATAAGATCTCCCAGTGATGCTGGGGATGTGGCAAATGGAGAACCACAGAAGCAAATCCCACCCAGGCAGGAGGAGCAGAGATTTTACTGGAGATCTGGATGAAGTTCTCAATGCTTTAACCCATTCTTCTTCCAAACTCACCCAGGTCTCCTGATTGAAGTAGAAGTATTAATCTTGCTCCTGAAACTTTCCACTTCTGGTAAGAAATGTGTGTGGGGGGTGGGAGGGAGGAAAAGAAGTATGAGGGGCAGAGGAGCACTGTGCTTCAGTGAGCATCAGAGGCTCCTGAGGATGGGAAGTGAGACCCAGATGTGAGCTCTAAAAAGTTCAGCTCCATGGGAGGTGTACAGGAGGTGACACAGAAGAATCTCATGACTACTACCAATATCAAAGGGGCTAAGAAAAGAAAATCCCCTTCTGCTAGTCTGTAACTCCTCATTTCCCAAACCTACAGCTACTTTAAAGATGAACTTTCCTTGCTCTTACACCAAGTTTGTTATTGCATGAGTCCTCGTGAATTCAGGCAGGAGGAGCAGCAGGCTTCAGCCCTTCTGATTTTTCTAGAATCACTCCAAGCAATGATGGAAAAGTGAAGGAGGAAAAAAGTAAATATCCTGCCAAAACACAAAAACATCTTTCAAACAAAGTAACTGCACTGAAATGTGCTGTTTTATTTTCACTCTGAGCTTCCAAAGCATTTCCCTTCTCTCCCTGAATGATAACAGGCATAAAAATTAAATATAAATTCTCCAACAAAAAGCAAAATGCACTGAAAAGTAATAAATCACCGGGACTGGATGGCATTCGGAGGAAGCTGGGGGAAGGAATAAAGGATGAAATCGCATAGATTCTGACTAAGATGTATCACAGACCCTTAAAGAAACCCACAAGAACTCATCTCCAGGGCCGAGGGTTCACCACAGCAGGCTGAATTCTGATAAAGCAGCAAAGGGAACTCGCACAGCGAAGCGGCAGAGATGGTGCACAGCGCAGTCCCAAGCAGCACGGAGAGACTCGGCTGGATCACATCCCTACTTTGTGTGGGGATGAAGTCCAAAGAAAGGGCGAGATCATGTGCCAAGCACGGCCCAGTGTGCTGGCACTGAGAGCGGGGTCAGCTGGGGACTCCAGAGAAGACAAAGTGGGACCGGCCCTGTGCTGCACTGGGGACATGGGACACAGCCACTTCTGAACAGCTGCCATGGGCTGAATGCTTTCTCACCTGATGACCTGAGATTCCTACATCTGCATTCCCAATAACCTGAAACGCTCCCTGGGGCGTCATACAGAAGCACAGTATTCTGGAAACACTATAGATCAGCACTCATTTTCTTCTTATAAACAAGTTCACCTTTAGTTCTGCAGGCACCTCCTACTTCATTAAACTTAAAGATCTTGCTCCCCGGGGGTTTCCTCCTCAACTGGGGCAGGAAATGAAAAGACAGAAATGCAATTTAATTGGGGATGAAGCTTCATCTTTACGCCGCCTATCACCATTACGTGTCATTTAGAAACAAGCAATGAAGCAGGTGTGAAATGACACCAGCTCCGGATGCACATAAAGAAGGTTGACACCACCAGGATGTCTCAGCAAGATTCAGATGGTGCAGCTTGAAAACTCATTTTCCCTTTGGCTTCTTTCTTCCTTTCTCCCAGGAAAAAAAAAAAAAAAGATATGGGACAGAAGAAGTGGCAGCTTTACAGAAGCCCATGGTGTGAAAAGAAGCCAATTCCAGCACCTTGCAAAACCCTCCTGGTGCAGGGCTGCGATGATAACTTGGCACTTGCCTTCACGTGACACAGAGATGCCAACAGCAAAACTGCTGCTCCTGTTTCTTCCTCTCCAGTAATGACTTTGCCTGTCTGTTCCCTGCTGGATGAAGCATCAGGCTCAGCTTGATGCAGCCCCTTCTGCTAGCAGGTGATAGTGCAGCTCACAACTCCAGAAGTGACACGAAGGCACTGATGGTGCCCTGGGCATTGAGGCGGATGGGAGAGGGCTCTGCTGTCCCTTTGGTTATCCACATCCTTCCTCCATGCTGCAGGAGTAAAGAGCAAAGTAATGAAACGCTTGTTGAGACACAAATGAGGATTCAGGTGGACCTCCGGCAGAGAGCAGAACCAAGGAGGATCAGGGAGAGCTCCATGCTTCCAGGTTACTGGGTTGTTTGCTGGTTTGGTTTCATGTGATTGCAATTATCTCCTCAAAAAGCGATGACTGCAGTGCGAGATCTCCAGCCTTTGTGCCTTTCTGGATGGTATTGGTAACACCTTGGATGTGAACAGTCAATTTTCTTCCTAACAAATGCCATTTCTCTGCCTATGGGAGATGGGGACTATGGGAGATGGGGACGAGCGTTAACTACTGCACCCTAATTAGCAGCTGCCCATCGTTTTCATTTTAAGCAACACACCAGTGTGGTTTTATTCTTCCAGTGATCCTTTAATGTCGCATTTTCCCTGTGCTGGATCAATATGCAGATCTCCTCACTGGAGCTCACCTGCTCACCCGGCCCTGGGCCAGGACTGCACAGCAGCTGAGTGTATCAGATGCTCTCACTGGCTGCATCAGCAGAGCCCAGCTTTGCACTGTGCCTTCCCTGCAGGAAAGCAATGCAAGAAGCTGAGCTCTTTCTGTAATTGAGACATGAAACTCTAAACCACGTCCCAGCCATGGCTGGGCTCAGGGATAGGTCAGTTTTTCTGCTCCACTTCAAGGGGCACAGACGCAGCTCTTTGCTGCTGCTAATTTTAAATCACGTCTCCATCTTCTGCCTATAAATTCTCTCCTGCTGTCAAAAGGTGACCAAGCCAGTTGGAAAGCTATTTTTCACATCTTTGCTAATCCAGAAGCACCTTGCTGCCTCCTCCCAGCATGAAAATGCTGACAGCAGAACTAGGGGTGGCTGCAGGAGTGCAGGCTGGGCATGGAGAGCACTGCCATTCATGGGGCAGCAGGAATGCAGGAGCACAGGATCAGTTCCCACACCCTCCTCAATGCCCTCTGCTCAACCTTGGGCTCCTCAGCCCCACCTCCATTAATTGTGGCTTAAGGGCACCTCCACAGGTGGTCTTGCAGATAAATCTGAGTTATAACGAGAACAACGGCCCTGTTAGAATAAAACTGGTTATTTTTTCCCTTGCTTCACCACTGGCTTTAGGAATGAAGTCGAGGATGACTGTAATCCATTATGTCAAGGGTGAGGGCTGAGCTTTTTACAAGATTTGTGCATGCTCAGCTCCAGGATCTTCTCCCATCACCTGCTGTCATTTCCTGGCGATAAATAGCTCTAAGGAAGAGCAGCTGCAGGGAGCAGGGTGAGGTGGGTTTCTCAGGATCTGCAGGAAAGCAGCCCCCACCCCAAGGAGCCCTGAGATGGGCTGCAGGGTTCAGCCATGGGGGCAAGAGTTTGGGACCAACCCTCTCTGCAGGCAGCAACACTCAGCTCTCCCCACACCTCCAGGGACAGCCCTGGCCTGGAAGCAGCATTCAGACCATCTCCTATCCCTCTCCAAGCGGTGGTTCCCCCACCTCTACAGCTGCAGCGGACAAAACCCACCAGAGCAGGAGGTGCTGCTGAAGCACAGTGCAGCAAGAGCCCACGGAGACAGGAGGGACAGGAAAGGGAAACCTCAGCCACCTGTCAAAACCCCAGCAGTGGGGATAATTGGCTTACACACGTTTATCCCTGCACCCAATTATCAGCTCAGTTTAGTGTTTGATTTTCCACAGGTCCAGTCCAGCAGGCCGGCCGTTGTTCTGCTCCATTCTCCATTCCCTCACTCATTTATACGTATATTATCCACTCTCTAAATCATTTTTAATAGCTTCTTTACTCACATGCCCTCCCTTCTCATTCCAGCACCATCGGCACAAGGCAGGCTGCAGATATGAAGAGCCTGACATTTCCCTTTTGAGTAATTTGCAGTGGATTTCTTGCCCGTTTGATGTAGTCGTTTTGTTCTCGGCGCTGATGTGACATTAATTATTTTTAAATATTCTTATCTGTTACACACAGTTCTGTTTAGATAAAGGTCAGTGTGTGAACCCCTGACAGTGCTCATCGCTGCCATGCTCTACAGCCAATTTGTCATTCTCTACCTTCAATAGCCTCACCTTAGTTGCAGTCCATTTTCCCGTTAATTCAGGCACAGTGGAGAGCCAATCAAAAATGGAAAATATCTCCTCTGCTCAGATTGGCACTTGGGTAGGAAATTATTACCTTGAGCAGCACCGGTTGCACAAGAAGGTCAGGTAAGAATGCCCATGCAAACCTAGCAGCAGTCTCTTATGAAGGAACCATACTGCTGCCCACAGAACTGCAAACGAGAGCCAGCGGAGCCCAGCACAGCAGGGTCAGTCCCTGGGATGGCACACAGTGCCTTCTCCCCAGTTGGTCTGCAGTGGGATAACTGCATCAGCACAGAGACAGAGCGTGGCTGAGGCTGGAAGGAACCTCTGGGTCCACCTGATCCAGCCCCTGCAGCAAACTACAGGACCACGTCCAAAAGCTTCTGAAGATCTCCAAGGAGGAGACAACCAAACCCCTCTGGTCCCTGTGCCAGTGCTCCATCACCTGCATAGCACAGAAGTGTTTTCTCATGGAGCCATGCACTTCCCTGCAGGTATGATGACCATGGATGGGATGGATCTCCTGGGCCTGCTCTGCTCTGGACTGAGCAGCTCCAGCTCTCAGCCTCTCCTCCACCCCTTTACCATCTCCATGGTCCTTTGCTGAGCTCTCTCCAGTAGCTCCACATCTCCTATACTGGGCAGACCAGCACTGGAGCCAGCACTCCAAACGTGATCACATCAGTGCCAAGAAAATGCCACCTTCACTGAGCAGAGGACAAGCTCAAGCCAGTGTTACCAGCAGGAGCAGAGGAGCCATGGTCCCTCTGTACTCAGCCCTGGTGAGGCTGCACCTCGAGTGCTGTGTTCAGCGTTGGGCCCCTCACTACAGCAAAGACATTGAGGCCATGGAGTGTGTCCAGAGACAGGCAGCAAAGCTGTGAGGAGTCTGGAGCACAAGTGTTAAGGGGAATGGCTGAGGGGATGGGATGGTTGGACTGGTTGATCTTTCAGCTCTTTTCCAACCTTGGTGATTCTGTGATTCTATGACTGCCACTAACTTGGCAGCCTATGGCAGAACCCAGTCCCCTGGACTCTCATGGAGCCTCCTGCCCAGTAAAACCTACACCTGCATCTGTTCCATCCCGGCCTGCTCCTCATGATGGCACCCATGAGTTTGGGATGGGGATGGAGAGCCAGCCCCCGGGCAGGACATTCACACCAGCTGCAGGACACCTGCCCAACCCGAGCAACACTGCAGACATTCCACTTGGAGCAGCAGTGCTGTGGGTCCCAGGAGAACAGCCAGAACGAGCTGTGACCTTGAGTGGCTCTCCCAGGAGATAAGGTGGTCATCCAATCTCACACAGACCCACGTCAGCACAGCGCAAACAACAGCCTGCAGGACACTGAGCCCACAGCAGTGGGGAGCGTCACAATTCCAGGCTCATCTTACACAGCTCCTGGGATGAGTGGCAGGGCTGGCAGCCCCAGGTGCCCCCATAAAACCTATTTTACTGCTCAGTTGAAATGCATGAGCTTTTAACGTCTCCATCCAAAGTGCTTCAGAGCGCGCTTCCCTCCAAGCACACAAATAGCCCTAATTACATCAAGGGAACTGCTCGGATGCTTAAATTGAAATCCGTGCTGAAGCGAGTGTCGGAATGAAGCCTGTGGTAGAGAAAAAGGGAGGGGTAAGGAGGGCACTGAGCTGAGCCTTCAGTCTGGGGAGCAGGGGGATGCAGGAGGAGGAGTGGTTACATGCACAGGTGAGCCTGCCCCAGGCAGGGCTGCTCCTGCACACCCATGGCAGGGGAGCATCGTGACAGAATGCACAACAAAGCACACGCTCACTTCAGCACTTTCCAAATGGAAAACATTTGATCAGTTATTCAAAGTGACAGTTAATTTTACATTGTGCTAAACCGTTTTCTGCTTTTATTTAAAAGAGAATAAACTCCCTCCCCCAGCCCCCATCTTCTCTGTGTAAAATACAAAGAAACATCGCGTTTTGCTGAATGTAAGCAAGCAGCTCTTCTTCTCTATTTTGCTGTTTATGAGCAAGACAAAAGATAGAAACGTAAACTTCTTGGGGCCCTTCAGTTCTAGATTCAAAGAATGGGAGCCTACAGCACCATAAATCTCGTGGGTTCTGTGACAGCCCAGGAAGACATTATTCAGCACAGCCACCAACGAGATCAACTCCAAAGCCACATTCACAGCCTGGGACCCCAGAGCTCAGTTACAGCGATGCGGTGGGGAAGGAGTGTGCTGACCAACACCTCCCCTTCCCACAGATGGGACGTGGTGAAGGCTGAGGGCTGGATCTGTGTGTGCAGAAAGGTATGAGCAACCTCAGGTCCTCGCCAGCTTTGGGGACAGGGTGTCCTGCGGCTAAAAATACAGAGACAAGTCAAAAGTCAAGGCTAGCAAGAGTGGTGGTAGGGTGGCTGAAGACAAAAACAGAGCCTGTTTATTTATTTAGCCAGAGACCAGCTAGCAAGAGAGACTGAAACAGCCTCACACATGCTGTTTGCATGACTGACGGGCTCCTGCCAGCTGGAGGAGTCCAATTTCTCAGGCAGACCCAGGGGTTCCCTCTCCCCATCCCTCTCTGCAGGCTCACTGCCTTTCCTTGGGTTATTTCAAGCTGTGACACCAAGCAGGACACCAGGCAGGAACCCAGTGAAATGGCAAGGGATGCAAATGGGGTTGTGTTGACACAATGCCAGAGCACCAGGGACTCGTTAGGAGCTGTTGCTGCATTATCCCCATTTGCAGCTGGTAAAATCCAAGCTCCTAATATGATCCCTGCTCAGATCTGTCATGAGCTTGGGGCATTCACGCTGTAAATCCCTCCCAGAAGCTCCACCATTGGCTGAGGTGTGCTGGGACACATTACAGCCTCATTGTGCAGCAGCCTGCTGTGCCCCCCCATGGGTCCTGCCCCAGGCCAGGCCTGTGCAGTGCTGCAGGTGCTACAGGGCCAGAGGCATGGGGTGCGGATCTGGTGCCAAAAAAAGGGGGCACAACTGGCAGGTCACAGTCGTATAAGGATGGGGATGGTGACTGAGCCATGGCTGAGGCAGCCACACTGCTGGCCACAGCTGTACAATGCCAGCATCAGTCCCAGGGGGTTGGGATGTCCCCAAGAGCTGGGCCTGGAGAACAGCCAGGCACGCAGACCCATCCCAACCAAATTACTACCAAACCACTTTAACACAGTGGATGAATCAACCACCTGTGCCACCTGAGACAGCAGCCATCTATCTGCTGCAAGCAGGAAGCCAGGCTAACATGGCCAGCTTCACCCATGGCTGGGTATCGCGATCCAGGGCAGAATTTTATCTGCTCTCCAGAGCTCAGACTTGCCAAGATGCCACAAGTACCTCTGTGACAGCTATGTGACACCTCATCCAGAAGACACCACTTACAGTGAGGCCTCGTAGGGCTTCTTGTGACACCACAGCAATGCAGGGCTGGAAGAAGCAAAAATCACACGCTTCCCAGCTCTGTTAAACCACCGAAGATCCGACATGGGCTCCACGAGTACACAGACTCAAGGCAACAAGATGAGAGGTGTGCTTCTGACTTGCTGTTTTCCTGGTTGGAAGTTAAAATGGTTGTGTGCATTCGGCTCCTTCCAGCCAGCACAAATGAGGGAAAAGCTGACACCAAGACACAGCCATCAAGCATTGCAAGGCAGCTCTGGAGCAGGCTCCACGCCAGGCTGAGCCTTCATACTGCGCTGCTCAATTTAATTTGCGTTACTTCATTAACCTCAATGGATTTACACCCGAGACCAGCGCTGAAAAAAAATCAATTATCTGTCTATTTAACCTCATTGCCCTGATATTATTCCTTCTGTCCCATATATCCGGCTCCCCTCTCCAATAGCCGAGCTCCTGCGTACCTGCCAGAAACGTGGTTGCTGCTGGAGGACCAACTTCACTCTGCACTCCAGCTAAGCAAAGCACAGAGCCCACGTTGCTTCTGCAAGAGTGATTCCTGCAATAAGCTGCTGCAGAAACATTAATAGAAAGCTCCACTCAAGCCTACAAGCACATCTGTTCCCTGCAACCGGTGCCTGATGGCATGCAGTAAGGCTAGAGGCATGCTGCAGCAAGCTGTCCTCTTACAGGAATGCTGCTGGAGCTCCTGTG
Organism: Phasianus colchicus; assembly: GCF_987193195.1. Lineage (NCBI taxonomy): Eukaryota > Metazoa > Chordata > Aves > Galliformes > Phasianidae > Phasianus > Phasianus colchicus. The sequence goes on from NC_143452.1 coordinate 2,057,941, forward strand.
AGCAATGCATTGGAGCTGGTGGCCCTGGGGGGGGTCTCTTCTCACCCCATCCTATAGCCTCTCTTGGCCTCCACCTGTGGCAAAGGCAGCTCCAACATCCAGCACAGACCTGGTGCCATGCACAGCTCCAGCCAGGGAGGTGTGCATTAATTCCATGCTAAATTGGATGGTTTGTTGTACACAAGCAATTTCTTTCTTTCTTTTTTTTTTTTTTTTAATGAAATGGGTGTATCATTATGATTAAGCATAGCCGTTACATGCAGCCTTTAATTAGATTTGTGTAATTAGGAATTCGACGAATTATTTCACACAGTGGAAAATATATTGCTTGACAGGGTTCTGTATCATCACAGCAGCCTTCGCTGCAGCTCCCAGCACTAACCCATAACCTGAAACAAATGACAGCCCTGATTCTGAGCCATCACACGGGGTGTGTAACTCAAACTCTGGGCAGATTTTGCACAGCCGAGAGGATTGCTCCAACTGGTATTTGCTGCTCACACCCTCCCCTGCCCACCTGGGGATGCTGGTGCAGCAATTGCACAGGAAACACCTGACAGTGCTGGGGGAGCACGTGGTTGAATGAATGAAAGCACCCCCAGGGCCAGGATAACCCCAGTGCAACCAGCCCAGCTCAGCTCACAGTGCTGCAGTGGCAGGGGCATTGGGCACGGAGCCTGTCTGCAGGCAGCTTCATGCTCCAGAGGCAAAAAGCAAGAACGTCAACAAGTGGCTGCCTGGTTTTGGCTTCTTTAGCCCAGCACACGAAGGCTGAGAGGTGATACAGCTGCCTTCCACATGGTAAGCATCAGGACAGCAGTGTTCAGGTATCCAGGAATGAACTGAGCTTAAAGCAGGGGGCCACTGGGGTGCCACTGATACACAAATAAATTAACCCTGATGTTTCAAGCAGATGGATTTTATTTACTTACTGTCTCCTGGCATTAGTAATCAGAGAAAAAAACTCCAGAAAACAACCAAATCTCTCTTATTCCACTCATTTGCAGGGAAGTACCGTCAGCTCTCCATCAAATCCTACCAGCAAGATGGAAGGAGAGGGCATTTTTCCAACAAATATGATACCTGCTAAAGGTTCAGATTCAGAGCAAACAGCTGCTTTTATCTATGTGGATATAAGACAGAAAGATATCTTGGAACCTCTGTATGTACGTGTGCACGTGAGAGAAACTGAGTTCCCTCATGCCTTCTGTCAGAAACATCTTATTACTCCTTATCTCAGCACTGCCCTGAAACAGCTGCATCTCCTCAGAGTGATACCCTCATTCTCTCTGGGATCCCTGGGTACCACTGCCTCTGTAGCAGAGGAGTTGATTAATTCCAGGACAGCTCAGCCACCACAAAAACAGCCAGCAGAAAACTGGGACAATACACATTTACCCATCGTTGGACACACCTGCATTCGGAGGCTTCTCCCTAAATCCACTCCTGCTTGCAGGAATGTTTCTAAATTTGAAATCAACATCATCCAGCCTCATGCTGACAGCAGTGCTGCATAACTCACATTGTAAACCCCATGTCTTCCCATATGCATTCCTTCCCTTGGATGCGAAGTGCTTCCTGGTGCTTCAGTGTGTGTCCCCTCCCAGTGCCATGGTGAGCAGCACCAATGTACCTCCACACCGACCCACCCCATTGCTTCCTGTTTTCCACCAAAGCGCTCCCTGAGACCTTTGGTTGCCCTGGGATGACATCTCCAAACCCAAGAGGTGCTCTCTCCTTTCTGTGCAAATAGCCCCATGCCCTCTGCAGCTCCAGGCATGGCTATGGGCAGGGGCTGAGCTCTCCCTGTTGCATCACAGCTCTGAGAAGCTCCCCGAGTTTCCATTCCGGAGATGAACTCTGCACGGGCTCAGCTCCAGCCTTGCTGAGTTATGGCAGGGTTTGAGAGAAGCTGCATGAGACAGAAGGTGCAGCCCCAGTCTTTGGAGATGATAAAGCTCCCTGGCAGCCTTCTTGCAAGGTTTTCCACTGCACTGCCTCTCAAGCAGCAGTGCTGCGCTGGCTGGGAAAGGAGGGAGCATTACAAAACCAAGAGAGATACACAGCTAAGACACAACATTTGATTAAGGAGCACTTCAAAGTAACTCCTTCACAAACACGTGAAGGACCCCTAACAGATGTTTGCAGTCATACCTGGAGCTGATTTAAACAAAATGTTTATTTGCACAACGAGGTGAGAGTCAAATTAGGAAGCAAAACCTCATTCTCTTCCTCTTCCCAAGCCTCCCCCAGGCACACAGCCCCCACTGCTCCAACTCCTCCCAGCCCTGTCTGCAGGAACTGAACTGCTTCCCACCTGCAAGCTTTCAGCCCACAAGAGCTCATTTGCTCATTGCAATCACACCGCAGAGTGACTCTCAGAAGCCCTCTAACTTATCAGGCCAATCACAACCAAGCAGCACCGCTTGAATTTCAAACTTTTTGTTTTTTTTTTTTTGAAGTTGAACAACTCCGACAGCTCATCATCCAAACCACTTGGAAAACAAGACTGGGAGAGATGATAAGTTTGGGAAAAACCCATCTCTGGAGCTGTTGTGGGTGCAGCATCCACAGGAGATGCAGCTCCCAGCTACGTGGGGTTGCTGCTTGCCCCGAAATGAGACACAGCGCATTGTGACTCCCTCCTGAAAAGGAGAGAAAACAAACAAAGCACAGCGGGAGCACAGAAATCTCAAATAATGAGGAAGATGTTCCTATAATAAGGTAGAAATGCAAAGGGTATTTGTATAGAAAGCTGTGATGTGGCACAGTATGCATGGTGGTGATGGGCTGACTATCTACATTTAGACTCGATAACAGGAAGAAATTCCTTACTGTGAGGGTGATGAGGCACTGGAACAGGTTGCACAGTGAGGCTGTGGATGCCCACTTCCTTGCAGCATTGAAGGCCAGGCTGGATGGGGCTGTGAGCAGCCTGGGCTGGAGGGAGGTGTCCCTGCCCATAGCAGTGGGTTGGAACGAGGTGACCTTAAGGGTCCCTTCCAACCCAAACCTTTCTATGATTCTATAAAATGAAAATGAGCTTGAGGGAAAAAAAAAAAACTAAATAATTAAAAAAAAAAAAAATCAGAGTGGAGCAATGAGCAGCAATCTGATCCACACACCTGAGCCAGACCTGGCAGCTCCATATTACACCTGAGAATGAACACTGGCTATGCAGGCACTCGCTCTCAGAACTCCGCTCCTGTCTCTCCAGTGCTCAGTTTACAGCCTGGAACCTGAGCCTGCCTGTTCCCCCCCCGTGTCCCAACCCAGCCCTGCTCCTCACTGCCTGCACAGTGCTCAGGGCACTGCAGGACAGAGCCAACAACCACTGCTGAGCCCCAGCCCTCCACACCAGGCGTTCTATCCTAGCACACAGAAGCTCACATCTCACTGTATCGCGTTTCCTGCTTGATTTAAGGATGATCATAATAAAGTGACAAGCGGTTTTCAAACTTCTTGCACGGCGTGGTTTTGGTATGTTCTATTTGAGAACCCCAAGCTTCTATCAGAGGGCATCTGAAATTGCTTAGAGCCACCACGACGTCCTAATATGTGAAATACAAACATGTGAACACCTCTCACACAAAGTGCAGTTTGAGACCAGCTGAATTTACCAAACGGGCTTTGGAATGGAAATTCTTGCAGCTCATCATTTTTACTGCAGGACACTGGCATGGAAGCCACAGAATCGTAGGATCCTTAGAGTTGGAAGGGACCCTTAAAGGCCATTTAGTCCAACTGCCCTGCAGTGAACAGGGACATGCACAGCTCTATCAGGTTGCTCAGGGCCTGATCCAGCCTGGCCTTGAAAGCCACCTATAGTTTTCCAAAAATGTAATGGAAAAAAACATACATTTTATGAAAAAGATCTCAATCAGTGTCTCTATTGGAGTGATTACTTGAAACAAACCTGTGATTACAAAGTACCCAGAAGCACAAAGAGGGTGGCAATGAACAGAGGGCAGATGGTTATACGCTCAGGAGAACTGCATGCCCCGAACAGCACATCCCACATGGTGGGGAGCAGAAATGCCACAGGGCTGCCAGAACAGGTCTATCTGCCAAGGCCCTGTCTGTAAGGCAGTCTTTATTTGCTATTTCAGCATGCTCAGGAATTTCTTGTTTGGCAGGGAGGGCTGTTTCCTTTAGTTGCTGCCCACACTCTAAATGGCCACCAGTAGTGAGAAGGCTCACCAACCTGATAAGACACGAGCAGCCCAACCAAATGCCAGATCCCTGAAGGAAATGCCAGCTCCTCTTTCACCATAACACACGCATTAGCAGCTGGGCAAGCCCTACTGCTGCAGGAATCACTGCAGTCCTGTCCCCCACCTGGTTTCTGCATGATGCACTGCCTACAGAACAACTTGAAACTTCCATGAGATCCAAAGTATGAATTGCTCACAAAGCCTGATGACTGTGCAGCAGATTTTGCAGATGTTTTGAGTGCAGGGACCCTATGGAATGCTCCAACTTCAGCCATAGCCTCTCCCCCGTTGCTTCAAGTGGGGCCCTGCCATGGACAGCTCTGCAGAACCTTGCCCTTACGGACCCTGGGGGTCCAGACAGCTCAGACGTGACCAAAGCACTGAGGAAACTGCTGCAGTCTCCAGCCTGTTGGTGGCTTCCAACTGGGTCCCTCTGGCTCAATGCAGCAACGCACAGAAGCTGTAACCCTACCAGGACAGGCGGAGGCCTCTGTGCACAGAGGGAACATCGTGAGGCTCACATCCAATGCTTTGGAGAGGGTCTTACTTAGCAGCCCTACATCAGCTTCTCTCCCACATGAGAAATCTACCAGGACTCTAAAAGATCTAAATGGGATCCTGAGCTCTTCCCTCTGTCTGAATAGCTCCCAATGCCAGTCTAGCTGCTGCAGCACTTCCTTCCTGTCTGCCAGCACTCCAATCCCCCCAAGCCCCTAACTTTTGGCACCCTGGCTTTCCAGGCTCCTCAGCACATAACAGCTCACATCAGTTCTGCACCCCCATGCACAGACAGGAACTGGGGTGCTGAAAATGCCATCACAGACTGGGACAGGCAGACCCTTCTGCCATCCTCACAACAACAGTCTTACTGTGTCCTTAAGTGTAGGTGGAAGAAGATTAATGTGAGTTTGTCACCACCTGCTGAGTTCTGTTTCGGCACCCAGCAGATGTGACAGCCCCACTCCGCGGGGGTCCGACACATCATCCCTCCCACCCTCTGCTGGGGACACCAACTGTCCATCACTGTTGTGTCTTTAGGAAGAGAGTAGGATGCCAAAGCCAAGCACACAGCTGCAGAGCCAAACCGAAGACTCACAGCAAATCAGGGAGGTGTAACATCGTGCCAATGAGCTGACAGGAGCAAGCATGGCTCGTTACTGCTGTGCTTGCTGCCAGCCACACTCAGCTCTGTGCCTTTCAAGGACCATGGTCCCAACCATCTTCCCTGGCAGTCCTATTTCAAAGAGAGAAGGCAGCAACTTTCCCCATCACCTCTGCTCTAAATACACACGGAGCAGACCGCGTGCGTGAGGCACACAAAAGCAGCTGTAGGACATCTGATCCCTTGATAAAATCTTAGTCATGCTCCTGGAACAAGAGACACCAAGTAGAGGAGGAGGAGCATTTGCACGAAGGAGGTTTTGGTGCCCCTGCAGATGGGAACTGCATTTGCGCACAGGAACAGGTGGTTTTAGCTGCCCAAGGAGGAAAAAAATAACAAAATTCTAACCACTGTAGCAGAGACTTTTGCTAGTTCCAAATCATTATTTACTCACCAGATCAATACACAGAGCAGGAGCGCTTTGCCCAGTGAGAGGCACTGCTTGAATGAGGGTCTCTGGGGCAACATAAAGGAAAAAATAGCCAAGAAAGATATTGCACTATCAGACTGAAGGATCTGCTGATAGAGACGGCAAGTGAGCAGGGAAAAGGAGTTGTAAGCTTGTGTTTGCTCTCAATTTTTCTCCTGGTGATTGATGGACAGAGGGCTGCTGGGGTTAGGCAAGAGGAGGAAAGGCCTTTCTCTGCAGCAGCACATCCCTCTCTCTCTCACCAGAATTCAAAAGGAAGGTCAGGACACAGCCATACAGGCAATTCAGAGGTCCGTGGACATACCCTCTGCTTGGTGGAGCTAAGTCAGCCTGAACAGAGCTCATAATGCTGCTTCTTCAGCAGAAACTCCCTCCAGGACCACCACCCAGCCCTGCTCTTACCAAAACCCAGAATCCTACTCTGCAATCCTAATTTCCAGTTACATTTGACAAATAAAGAACATCTGAGAAAGCCTGTTAGCTCCAGAAAGCCTCTTCCTTAGCACAGCAGGTAGCACACAGCAGCTGAAGACCCATCTTTCTCTAGCACGGATGGCAAGGTGTACTTTCTTAACACCTTTACTCACCATCAGAGCAGCAGCCAGTATCATAAAAAGAAGGAACAGAGACAGAGACAGCATCTGACCCAGCAGCTCCTGGCATGTAGGTGTGCAGCCCAGCAGCAGAGGATGCACACATATATTTCCCCTTAGCGCGAGCAAGGCCTGCATGCACCTCCTCCGTGCAATTAGTGGCTACAAGCAATTAGACATAGCACAAGCAGGGTCTGCACCCCAGCACCACATCTCTGCGCTGCCCACAGTCCCTGGATCGTATCTTCCAGTTGCCACTTGTATGCAGTCACAGGCTCTTCAACCACAGGGTGGTTTTTTGCTGTCACACTGTTCAGACATCAGCAACACAGGCTGGTCACCAATGGAACTCCAAGTGTTTTTCCAAAGGAGACTGTCAAAGCTTCCCAAACTTCCCAAAGGCTGTATCTGCACTATAGAAAAACCATGTCCTGGGACGCTGATGGCATCAGGTCCCATACGTGATCCAACTGGTGCACCAAATGGTGAGCACTACACCTCCTACCCTGCCCACAGCATCCTTCTGATCTGCATTCAAGGCAGAGCTCCAGCACACGCTGGAGATTCATAGGCCTGGGTCTCCAGCTGGAGAAGCCTGTGCCTACCTGGGTACTGCAGGAGATGCCTGCAAAAGGAAGAATTCTTGTTTGCTGTCCTCCTTGCAGGAAGGTGAGAAAGAGGGAGAAGGGAGGCATGGGCAGAGCTGGCATAACCTTGGTGCTGAGCATCCCCTGCAAGGCAACACCCTCAGACCCCCCTGCACTGGACCCCCAGCACAAGGCAGCCCAATTCAACAGGGGTCCTCAGCAGACTGGATTAAACAAGCATTTCCCCATTTCTATAAACATCATCCACTGTCTCTGATTTCAGAGGCAGGTACTCCTCTGACTCCTGGATTTAGCCTGATTTGTTCAAAATTGATTTCCCATCTCCATTGGCTTAAGGGAAAACAAAAATAGGTTGGAGGAATATTTCTGATTCACACAGCTAAGCAGACGCATGCAGCTGAGAAAACACAGAAGCCTTGCTGGAGATGCCAGGCAGGGATATCAAAGTGGGATCTCTACTTCTGTGTGCCGGGGGATGCAGCACAGACCCGTCCCCCAATGCTCCATGCTCTAGGGAGGAAGGCAGGACCACAGCCCTGCTTCAACAGGAGCTAGCTCCTGTGTGCCTGCACCCAGCCAGGACATGGCAGCTTAGCAAAGCACAGCCTCTTGCTGCACCTGCTACATCCTACTTACTGCCCGTTCTCCTAGAATGGAATTTAAAACAAACTTTACTAAAGCTAGATCACATGAAACACGTTGCATTGTGAGAGCCACGTACTTTTGTGTGATAGTATCTACACATAAGGTTCAGTACCTATCTTTACTGCTGGCATTACACGTGGCTTGTCTTTCTGCCTTCCCTCCTGCTGCTATGTTATGCTTGGCTTTTCAGAAGTGCCTACAGAAGGCAGATGTGACAAAATACCCTTGAAGTATAAACATGCAAGTGTCAAAGTCCTGCCTTTAAACTCAGTGTATTAAGTATAATCTCGCCTTCACATTATGCCTCACATTTCAAGAGAGCAAGAACACTGTGCAAGCATGGCAAACGCTGCCCTGTCCTCGCTGAGGCATGCTTGGACTGAAGAGGGGATGCTGGCAGCATCCCCCACGGCAATTCAGAGCCAGAGAGACAGCACCAGCAGCCCAGCATCCCAGCATCCAGCACTGCTCTCCTGTGTCTGCCAGGCTGCTGCTCTTCTTGCACAAAAAAACCACCCAAAAGCCAAAAAATACCCACTGCCTTCTTCCAATAACAAAAAGTTTCCACAACAAATTACACCCAGCCTAATTTCTCAGCACATCAGCTTACTGGGCACAGTCTCTTCCACATGCAACCACTATCGTGGATCAAGGCTGGCTTCCTTCCTGGGGTCTAGGGACAGGAGAAGATGCAATTAAAGACGTTCCACTCTTTTCTATTGTGCTAGGCTGCTACGCAGCTTAGAAGATGCTGTAATGATTGGCACCACATGGACAAGCACCAGAAATCTGGGGCTCACAGGAGCAGGAAAGCTCAGACACAGGCTGAGATGTTTTCTCTGCCTGCACCACATCTCCTCCGGGATGCAGAGGTCTTCCTGACACCTGAAGTGTTTTTTTTTTTTCCTTATTTCTTTCAATTCATAGGAAAAACATCTTTCGCTGTCTCTTTGCAACAGAGCGGATGGTGCAAAGTTTGCCCTGTCCCCTGAAGTTCACCCATTATTTTCAGCCAACCCCTCCCCACAAAAACCTCCTTAAAACAGCCACAGCCGAGCACTTCCTTCAGATTTCAGTGCCAGCCTAATTCAAACCTCCCTGCGACTTTTTATCTCTGCCTCATCACTGATGCAGAAACACTACAGAGATGCCAGACTTCTCTGTATCATTGTCACTCCAGTCTATTAGCTCAACAGTCTCAAATGTGCATTTTTCCACCGTGCCAGAAAGCAAGTTGTGCAGATGAGCACTAACAAGGCCTTTCTCTTACACCACGAGCCCGGAAATCTTCTGTGACACAGCAGAAAGGCTTCTACAGAGCTCAGACCGATCATCACCAGATAACGCGGAGGCGATATGACGGCTGTGGATCCCTCACACCCACATCTCAAGCCAGGATACCTGTGACTTGCAAAGCCACCTCTCTCCAGCTGCTTTTATTGGGCTCCTCTCTACTTCAATTAGAGAGGCAATGCCGCGTGCTTTTAGCTTCTGCATCTGGAGGAGATGTGGCCCTGCTGGGCAGACGGCACCCAGGCAACTCCAACCAGCAGCACACAGGTTGGAGGCAGAGGGCACCGAGCTCATGGCAGCCACATCTCCCAGGGAGAGACAACAACCACAGCAATATCCAGCTGGTTGCAAAGCCACACCACCCCCTCTATTCAATACCTCTGTCTGTTGCTGGCAGGCTGGAGCGTGACACAGCAATATTTCAAAGCGAGACAGCAAAATACAAATGCCCACCATAAAGCACCAAGACAGTGCTGATTCACCAAGAAGCATAAGATTTTAACCAGGGGTGGGCACAGAAAAGCCTGGTAGAGAGAGGTAAAGGAGAGCAGTGCAGAGAATCATAGAATGGCCTGGGTTGAAAAGGAGCACAATGCTCATCAGTTCCAACCTCCTGCTATGTGCAGGTCGCCAACCAGCAGCCCAGGCTGCCCAGAGCCACATCCAGCCTGGACTTGAATGCCTGCAGGGATGGAGCATCCACAGCCTCCTTGGGCAACCTGTTCCAGTGCCTCACCACCCTCTGGGTGGAAAAATTCTCCTAATGTCTAACCTAAACCTCCCCTGTCTCAGTTTAAAACCATTCCCACTTATCCTATCACTATCCAGCAGCTGGAGGCACAGCAAACATGACCCCCCCCCCTTCTACTCGCATCCTAAAGCTCCTGCCACTGCAGAGATAGGGCACTCACCCGCCAGGCTGTTTGGAATGAACATTCCACTAAAGCAAACTCTTCAGAAGGTCACAATGAATGGTGATGAGAGGTTTTGCCCAGTGAGCCAGACAGCTCCAAGCAGCTGGACCTGCAGGAGAAGGGCAGCAGCTGACAGCCCAGCAGAGAGCCAGCCCAGGTGCACCCAGCTGACAGGTGCAGCTGCAGAATTGAAGGCACACATCATTCATGGTATAGATAGGTAGGAATAAGTAGCTGTATTCAAGGGCAACAAGGCTGGTGAAGGGTCTGGAGCACAAGACCTGTGAAGAGCAGCTGAGTGAACTGGGATGGTTCAGTCTGAAGAAGAGGAGGCTCTGGGGAAACCTCATCACCCTACAGCTGCCTGAAAGGAGGCTGTGGTGAGGTGGGGGTTGGCCTCTGCTCCCAGGTAACAGCAATAGGATCAGATGTGACAGTATTTAGTTGTGCCAGGGGGGATACAGGCTAGATATTAGGAAATGCCCAGCTGCCCAGGGAGGTGGTGCAGTCACTGTCCCTGGAGATGCTTAAGAAACACAGAGATGTGGCACTGAGGGATGCGGTCAGTGGGCATGGTGGGATGGGCTGCAGTTGGACTGGATGATCTTAGTGTCTTTTCCAACCTTAATGATTCTATGATTCTCAGATCTTTAGGAGAAGTAGGATGAGAACTGCCCCTGTGGGCAGCTGGGTGCTTCCACCTCACAAGCACTGATCCTCACAGACACGAACCCCTCTGCATTCCTCTATAAAACAAATTCCTTCGCAGCATTAACTTTCTAGGCTGAAAAAAATATGTGGAATAGCCCCACAGAGTACTTGGGATAGAACTGTGCACATCCCAGCTGTGTAGGTCCTGTCTCAGAGCTATATTGCTCATGGGTCAGCATCAACCCCCAAATCCATACAAAAGATAGCTATCAAATAACATGATTTTCATAAATCAGCGTATTTGGATGTAACTACTTTATAGCTATGCTTAAAGCCATTACTCATTTTTGTTCCAGCCCTTCCACAGACTTCTCAGAGCACAATGAATTAATCAGGGTATGGAATTAGCGAGGTTAGTTCCAATTAGCTCAATTTGACCCAGGTGCTCTAACCAACATTGTTCTAATATATTGGAGCTCGTTATCATGCAAGTTCACCTCAGCCCATGTAAAATACATATCTATCTATCTATCTATCTATCTATCTATATGTGTGTATATATATGGTTAAATGATCCATCTCAGAAAACGTGCTAAGCTCGTCCTGGAGTTTGCCTTGTTTTGTTTTTCCTCCCTTACTCTCTCTAATGGGAAATACAACAGGAAAAAAAAAAAATACATTGCGAGTTTTTTGTTTTAAATGAATCAGTATTTCAAACCATCAAACTCATCCCCACGTTGATGTGTTGTTTAGGGACACTCAGCAGTACGTTCCGGAATGGTGCTGCAAAACAACACGCTGCAGTGGGAAACACTGAATGTTCTCCATTTAGTTTTATTCTGTGATAAATACTTTCACTGTTCTGCGTGTTCTTGTCAAAACGTCAGCTACCAAAGCATTCACCTCTCTTGCAATTCCCATTTCCAGCAATTTCGTGCAGTGGCTGCTGGGCCCTGCTCCCTACCTGTCACAGCAGCTCTGGGTAGGGCGGTGATGGGGAAGGCTCCTCCAAGGGGACCAGAAGAGATGAAGGAAAAGCTCCATTTCTATAGCACCACAGAATTGTTTGGGTTGGAAGGGAGCACAAAACTGACAGTTCCAACCCTCAGCCACAGCCAGGGACATCATTCCCCACAGCTGGGTGGCTCAGTCCATCCAACCCAATCCTGAAGACTTGCAAGGTGTGAGCATCCACAGCTTCCTGGGGCTATGTCAAGAAACACACAACTCCGAACGTCTTGATGGAGTGCCAGCCCGCTGCACGTCTCCATGGTCACTTCACCTGTCTGTATCCAGGGGCTGGATGCTTGAAGGCCCTCCCCAGGGCTTCCCTCACCTCCGTGCAACTGAGTGCACTGACACAGCTCCCCGTCCCCTCACATCAACAGCACTCACCATAGGGGACTTCATCAGGATCTCACCTCCCTGGGTTCCTGAAGGGAACAGTTAGAGCTGAATGACAGCTCTGCAGGGCTGGGACAGCCCTTCCCCCCCCCTCACTAAATATAGATGTGAGATAGATCAAAATAAATGCGTTCATTGAATAAGTGCTCACTACTGTGAAGAAAAGTTGCATAACCCAACCATGAACCCTGCCTGCCTGCTTCTGGCTGAAATTGTGGATTTCTTTCTTTATTTGTCTTCCCCTGACATTTCCTTATTATAACTGCCAAGCCTAAGAAATGCAATTAAAGCTAAAAGTCTCTCTTAAAGCCTTTCCCTTCTTTCGAACAGGTTCCATTTTATTGGAATAGCAACTGCAATCAAAACTTTAGCAAATATAATTTGATATGGGGGAACAAAACCCCAGCCTGATCAGCTGTCCCACCAGGATTTCCGAACACACAGCATTAGAGGTCAGGGGAACGGAGGGGCTTTGTGCACAAAGCTGCAAAATAAAAATAAACGTTGTGTTGGGTCAAGAAGAGAGCAAGTTAACAAAAGGATATTTCTTCCTTCAAGTAGCAGTTTCAGCTGACTGAATTACTTGCCACAAGCCTCTAATGCAGTATAATTGGGAAGGGAGGAATGAAACACAGTAGTTGCTTAGCAAATTTCATTATTTTTTTTTTAAGAGATCCCATTTTTCACTCTGCACTGAATTCGGTGTGCCTTGCTGCATTTCACCATCCTTTGCTCTGCCTTCCCTTACCCTCCCTTCACTCACTCCATCATGACAGCCTGGTCTGGCTACCAGCAGCCTTCTCAAAGCCACCAGGACTGGGCTGGAGGAATTTATTTGCCCAGTGCTAAGCACAGCAGCAGGACAGCACGTTGGAGCATCTTTGCATGGTAGCAATGCCAAGTAATGCTTTATGAATGCAGCTGCAGGGCTGGTTACACCATGACTGGCTGTAAGCAAAGGCTGTGCCAACTGATCAGTGGCAGCCCTGCTCCTTCCTGCACAACCCCATGGAAAAGGTGACAGCGTGTTGCAGGAAGGAGCATCCTACACATGCTTGTGTCTTACAGTGAGATTAGATGGTCTAAAGACGGTAGAAGTTGAGTCAAGCAAAAAATGTAGCCATGAAATAAATGCACTGTTCCTCTATAAGTGCATCAATGCATTCAGCAGGCATGGGCCCAGGCACAGACATAGCAGAGGTGTGCTGCAGGTGGCACAGCCACCAGTGCACGTATGAGTGGAAATGACATTCCAACATGTTCCAAAACCCAGTGATAAATATCCTGTATGGCTCCTCTTGTTCCAGTGTACACAACTTTATTGTTGAGTGAGACAATCTGCCAGGGAGGGGACAGACGGACGGGAATCCCTCTTCTCACAGCTGACAAGACCCAGGCAGCTGCACTCTGGCAATCATCAGCAGCCCCACCAGGGCTCTCTGCAGGGCCCTCTAAGAATGTAACCAAAATGGTACTGGCTGCCAAGCCCCCAGCAAGGACACCAGGCATGTGTTGGAGCCACCGGAGCCCCTAGCAAGGAGGAAGAAGGACCCAGCATCCATCCTGTATTACCTGCCCTCTAGCCACCTATCCTGCCCAAGCCCCCAGCAGCCACCCAGCACACCAGGCATTTTCATCCTCAGCATGACTGACCCACAGCAGGAATGGGAAGTCTGTGACCTGTGTAAGATCACCAGGGAACCAGAGAGGTTGGCAGAAAAGGATGACATGAGGCAAAGCCAACAAGAGCAGGGCAGGCAGCACCTCCAGCTGTCCAAAAAGGCTTTGAGCTCTTCCCAGCAGGGCCCTTCCAGGGCTGTGACACAGGTCTGGCAGAGGGCAGGGTGGATATGTTGGTCTTGGTGACACCAACATCCTGAGACCCGTCACGACAGTGGGATTCCACGTGAAGTTTCAACCACATCTCAGCATGTTGAAGCAGCACCCAGTTCTCAGCTTTGCACTCTGATGGCTCCTTTTCCACGCAGCCCAAGCTGATACTGATCATCTCCTAATTAAGCACCTACCAGCTGTAGGGCCACCAGCAGACCGCCCACAAAGGGAACCCCTGGCTGGCTCGGCACCAGCTGCCATGTGCCTCTGGACAATGCTAAGGCTTCATACACTCCATCTTCTGTCATTTTCCACCCTGGAGGAAGCAAGCCTCTAAATTGAATTATCACAAAGAAATCAATTCCAGATCAAACCTCTGTGAAATTATAATTGCTTAAATGATCTGCAGGCTGGAATAGACAGGGCCCAGGGAAAGCGTCACAGACTTTTCTTCCTCAATTCATAGAGCTCCTATAGGAATCAGCCTTTGTTCGCAGGGAGCATTAGTGTTTTTTAATTATGTTTTAATTTAATCTACTATTAATTTTCAATTATTCTTATTACACAGGCACTTCCTTTTCCCCAATGTGACTGCAGTGTGGGATGCTGAATGCCAACTAGCTCTGTGGTGAGCTGACAGGCAGCAGATTAGCCTTTAAAAAGAAAAAAGGTCTTCAACAACTAATGTTGATGAAGACATTCCAGCCAAACAACAGCAAAAAAAAAAAAAAGAGAAACAAACTCATCTGAAAAGGCTATCAGCAGCCTGCTTCACCCAGAGGCTCAAATCACTTAGGTACAGCATGCCTCTGAAGTCTTTCATTACAATTGACATTTGACAACTACTGAAAAAATAACCTACAATCACCCAACTCACAACATCACGGGCAGTTTAAAAATAATTATCAGCCACGGACCAAAGACATGCAGGGAAATGAAGTTTTGCTAACCCCTTTCCTCCCTAAAGATGCTGGTAGATGCCGAATTAAAAAGCAATTGAGGATACTTCCTTGATTAATTGTAATTGTAAAAATAGCTCAGGATTTTCTGCATTACACACTGGGAAGAAGAGAAGGGATGTGGCTGTGATCAGAGCTGGCTGGGACGGAAGACAGGAGCTTCTGCAAGCCATTTAATTCTTGGATTTCACATTCCAGAGATTCTGCTCATAAGAAAGCTGCTGGCTCTACGGGTAGATGCTCTTTACTATGGAAATTGTCCAAGATGCCAAGGCGGAAGAGGTGGCACCTGGAAAACAGAGGACATTTCAAGCCCCATCAGTTCCCCCTGCCATTGCCATAGATGCTCTGGGAGAGGCCCACAGGAGGGGATGGAGGTGGGCTTTGGGCCAACCTGTGCTGGCTTACAAGGACGTGCTGCAACTGCCATGTACAGCTAGAATCACATCCAAGAACCAAACTAGCGAGACCTTCCAAAGGCAGCTCTGGATCTGACAGATTCACACACTTCCAGCATGCACTCAAAGCAAGGAATTGAGCAATTCATGCATGATGTGAAACAAAGGCCTGGGAAGCACCTTTGCTCATACAACATCATGCTGGATGAGCCCATCTGAGTGGAGACGAAGCATCACTGCAGCAATCAAAGCTCCTGCAGCAGCACGTGCTCACAAATCCTTCCAGGGCCGTTCTGTGGAAGAGCCTTCCTGCAGCCCTGCTTTCAGGGATTGGATCTCCACCAGAACCGAGCATCTCGTTGTGCTCCCATATGCTGACACTGAGCTGGGATTAACCTCCCACAGCCCAGGGAAGTGACAGAGCTGGTTCCCCACAAACTCAGAGCACAGAGATCACTCCATAAGTATTCAGCCATTCCATCCCCTGACATACAAGCTCTAACTTGTGGACAGCAAAGAGCAAAGAACTTCTGGACAAGTCCAGAGGAGAAAGAATAGGAGGCAGCCATTTTTCAATGAATGATAAATTACTAGGGCTACTTCATGAGGTCAGACAGCTTCTTTTGAGTAGTGTGGTCCAAACCCACAAGCAGCTGCTCCTGCCCCACTGAGGCACCATTTATCACAGAACTTAATCCTCCACTACATTATTGCCAAATCAAAGCAGCTGTGGTGAAATCAGAAAAATAACTCCCAATTCATACCAGAACAGCTAAATTGGGCTCATCAGCTGTAAAAGTGTTTTTGGACGAAAAAGGCTATGCAGCAAATAAAACATTCTTGAACACCTCATTTTGTTGCTCCCATATCACCATTCCCCTGCAAGTAGCATGAAATGAGCTGCATTTTGGCTTGCCTGCAAGCAATGCCTGCAGCAGACAGCCCAGAGGCCTCCCAGTCTGTCCAGCACCTAACACATGCCATGAGCAAGCAAAATAGCAGTGCAGATTAGCACGGCCTGCCCACAATGCAGGCAGTAAGGATGGACACAGCTAAGGTTTCTTCTGGAACACCAGCAGGCTTGCCTGGCCAGTTATGTGCTCCAGCACATCAGCAATAGAGACAAAGGACAAAGGTAACCTGGAGACCACAGTTCTGGAGCAGCATGGAAGCCACCACGAAGATCAAGAATTCACGTTGGATTCTATGAATTCAGCAAACTTTGAAGGCAAATTGGTCTGTTCAAGAGAGAAAGCCAACAAGTCTGGGTATTTTCAACAAGGAGAAATACCTCCCCCTGCCAGAGTGTTCCCCAGCCACCCACGCTGTTCTGTGCAACCTCAGCTCCAACATCCGCCTGACACAGGACCTGTGTTACCAACACTGATCTACACTCACCTGCTGATACGCTGCTCCTACACTGCCAGGCAAAGACCTGTGCAAAGAGTGGGAAAAGCCTTACATCAGGCCTACAGCATCTCAGCCACTCAAGTCACTTATTACACCCACATCAGCAATGTCATGAATCAGAACAAAACACTGGAGTCATAAAAGCCACCCCGCACCGCCAGTGCTGGAGGGGCTTGCTCAACTGGGGAATTCCATCAATCCCCTCCAGCACACAGCCAGACCGAGCAGGACAGGAGCAGAGCCTGCAAAGTGTGGAAAGACATTGTACTGAAGCACCGACACCATTCCTACTCGGAGCAAGGCTGAAGGCACGCTCCCACCTGGCACTCCCAAGTTCATAGAATCATAGAATGGCCTGGGTTGAAAAGGACCACAATGCTCATCTAGTTTCAACCCGCCCTGCTACATGCAGGGTTGCCAACTACCAGACCAGGCTGCCCAGAGCCACATCCAGCCTGGCATGGATCTCATAGAGTGGGTGCAGGGGAGGGGAAGAGAATGCATGGAGGCTTGCAGCACCTCTGTATGGTTATGAATCTTCTCACTGTTTGCCATCGACATTTCCCCACTTTGCCTTTCCAAGACCGCTGCCATCACCTGCATGACGGTAACAGTAAGCAGCACAGAAAAACATTAAAACAATTAAAATGCACACCAGACAGAGGTGCTGTAAGGAACTTCAAGGATTTATGCAAGGCATGCAACATTGTCTACTGGGGCCCTGAACAGAATGCTATTTCTCTTTTAATCTCAAGCTCCTTGCCTTGATTCTGTGCAGAGGGGCAGCACGCACTGTGCAGCAGAGCCTAGAAGCACCCTGTAAATCTCTCCATATACTCCATACACAGCACAGGGCAGCAGCCCCCAGCCCCTGCTCAGGGACGTGGCAGGGTTCATCACAGGGGTTTGACACCCAGGGCTCCCGAGATCACACGATATGAAATGCTGAGGGTTCTTTTCCCTGCTTTGTTGCTGGCCCTCGTGCTAAAATGGCTGCAAGAATAAATCTTGCAGAATAAATCTTAGGAAAGAATTCCTGGAGAAGTTCAGGCAGCAAAAAGGAAGAGGGGAAGAAAGTGCTATGCCCAAATAACACGGAATTTCAAGTCACGAGAGCACCTGTTACACAGGGGGAAACTGTTGTCTAGGAGCAGAAAAGAGTTGCCAGAAGAACGCAAAGGTCTCCATGGAGAAACAGAGGTTAATGAAAAGTATTTTACCCTGGAAACGTGCCAAGAAGAAAGCATGGTTTCCGATTCAGCTTCCTACCCGGCTATGCCAAATGATCGCCCTGATGCACGTGGAGTTTTGAGCATGGGGAACAGTGAATTGTGAGGGGACACACAGACACGCAATATCTTTCATGTACAGCTTTGAGCTGCCCACTTACATCATCATTCCCCCAGATGGCTTTTGGGAAAGTAAGACACACAGGTCCCAAGCAGTCCACATCCATCCTGAAGTCACAGCTCGTACTTTGCTGGGTACAGGGCTGACAGCAGTGACCAACACAGCCTTATAAAACCATTCTTTTCCACATCCCTGAGACAGAACCCACCTTTCTCGCCTCCCAGATGCCCTTCTGAGGAGTCAGGGTGGTACACACACTGGAAGCTCTGGAGGGCTGGGAGGAGCTCCTCATCACCACTGCAGCACAGATAAAGCACGCCAGACCAAACAATTTGACAAAGCTATTTTTAATTGCTTTAAATCAAGTAACTCATGCTAATTTGCAGCCAAATCCCCCAGTACAGGAGGCACTGCTGACATCTGTAAGGGTATGATTCCTCTTACAAGGGACAAATAAGATCCCACGGATTAGATCTAGTGTCATATCTTATGGAATCTCAGGAGGAGCAGGAGATCCCCTGCTTTGAGCATTACTTCAGGGGCGGTCAGAACTACAAGTTGACCATGGAGGAACAGGCTGCTTTCTGCAGGGTCATGTTTTATACATGATACAGCACTGCAGCTTCTCTAGCACACTGCTTTGAAGAGTTATTGTTTATGAATTTGTTATTTTAATAAACTGGAGCCAGCAGGGAACGCAGCATTTCCGGCTCTAATAGCATCCTTGTACGATTTAGGTCAAAATAATCCACACGTTCAGAGTTAAATCAAAGCACACCTCTTCTCACACATTCAGGTAGGAACACAAAGAGCAGCAGCAGGACAGGGCTGGCAAAACGACCCAGCAGCACACTGGAGCTGCAGGCTAATGGGAACAGTCACGGTGGGGCCCTCAAACCACAGACATTCCTCCAAGCCCTACTGACAGCTTGCTCCCTGCCCACTGCTTGGGTGCCAGGGAAATTACGCTAACAGTTCAAGTGCAGGACTTGAATTCCTACCCATCCTGCCATTACAAACATGCTTGATGCAGAGCCACCTGCCTCCAGATGCCATACAAACACTGCTGTGGTTCCATAGCTTTCCTAACCATGCCCAGACCAGCAGCTGGGAGAGGCTCCAGGTTCCTCCAAAGAAGCCACTGTCCAACCCTCAGCCCAGGAGCCACTGCAGATACGTCCCACACCAGCACTGACAGAGCACTGAGGTGGGCTCCATGCATGTATTGGGAATCCGGCTCCCAACAGAGCTAAAAGGCAGCTGTGAGCATCACAACAGTAAGGGACAGCTTTCTTGAAAACATCAGTACACCAAAAATTAGGTTTTTTCAGCATAAGACCATCAAACCAGAGGTCTTCATTAGGAAAGAAAACCAACCTCAGCATCTGTAAAGAACAGGCCTGCGTTTCAAACCAGGTACAGCAACAGTCATTTATCCACGACTACATGTCCTGATGAATACAACTACAAAACAAATCTTGTTCTCCTCCAAACTCTGTGATTATTAGCAGCATCTGAGCTCAGCCTTAACTCCTCTCCTCCAATCTAATTCTAAATTTACATGAAAATAGCACAGGTTCAGATAGGCTCAGTCCCCTTGAAGGGCAAAGCTGCAACACAACGAAGTGCACTGACTGCCTCAGAAATGTTCAAGTTCTCTCGTTTTGATCAAAACCAGCATTTCATTTCTTACGTAGATGCTGGACAGGGAACAGCATTCTTCACCTCCTTTCTTCTGCTCAGAAAACAAGCATTTTACACCCTGCCTTTAGAATCAAGCCAGGAGAAAATTGCAAAACATTTCAGCGTCTCTATTTGCTTTGTAACCAGAATAGCTGAGAGCCACCTGACAGCTCTGGGGACTCCACTTCTGTGCCTGTGCATAAACCAGAGACAGCAGCACGGCAAGGTTTCTGCACAGCTCTGATCTCTGCCTTTATTTTTAAACTGCTACTGTCACCACAGCATCTCAGTTCACCTTTTGCCCAAAACAAATTGAACAGATTTCCCAGAGGGTCTCCTGACTCACCAGCACATTCTCCCTTTAAAGGTCAAAAAAATATGTAGCAACAATAGGGATTTCATTAGTTTCCTCTTAGTTTCAGTCAGTCAGCAGGGACTTAAAGAGAGATTGGTTGCACTCAGGAGCTTCCCTAACAATGCACACTTCATCTTATTTAGGATGAAGGGAAAGAGCAGCCATAGGAAACATCTTGCCCCTTTTCTTCCAGCTGAGCACAGCCAGGGAGCACTTAGCAAGGTGGTCTCTCCAGCAGAGATGTCTGTGCTGAGCCAACTCCATGTGCTCAGTTCACATATTACACACTAAGATTCCAGCTAGAACCCCTGCACAGGATGTGCAGGTGGGTTTTTTTTCCTCCAATGTCTCTCCGAATGCTTCCTTTGTGTCTCTGTTCCAAGCTACTCCACAAAGCCCAGAGCTCACTTCCCTGCACTGGTGCCTGTTCCTACCCCTCCCCAACCTCCAGGACCAATGCTCCTGAACTGATGACAGCCAGGGCTGCCTTAGTGCTCCCCACCTACCTGCATGCACTACTCGAGTCACAAGGACCTGCTTGCTGCTGAGAGCTCCTCAAGTGCCAGCTACTCATCCAGCTGCTTCAGCGTGCAGAACTTCACAGCCAGTTCTGAGACTCTCAGCAAACAGGGATGCCTCTCACCTGCTGAAGGAAGAAATGACAGGTACAGCCCTTCTTTTATCCTGGACGTTTCTTGATAGTCTCGTAGAACAAGCAGATCGGCTTTAATACTAGAGATATCTTCCACACCACAATGGATTGTATAAGGATGTTCCTACACCCATCTTCATCTGCTCTGATCCTCATCTGCTACCATTTCCATCATGATTGCTCACAAGGTCGCTTCACCTGGGATAAGAAATTCAGGTTGCAGAGACACTACTTGAATGTTCCCTGGGAGAGGAAGCTTCAAAGTTCCCTCTTCAGTTTTAAAATAAACCACAGATCCTCTATTTGTCCATTTTCAATGGATGCTTAGGGTCCCACGGGGTCACATTCCCAAGTTTTCTGTATTGCTTCTCAGAGAACCAGTCTTTGCATCCCCACACAGCTTCAAGACAGAAGAACTGCAGAACACGTAGAAGCCCAGTGGGCTGGCTTGGGTCACCATCTGCCAGGGCTGGAGGCAAACAAAGCTCAGAGGACTCAGCTCCAGTGGGAGATCAGCAGTAGCCCCATCTGTGATCCCCACTGCTTTCACCCTAAGACAGCGCTTTCCACAGGACAAACACAAAATCAGTCCCTGGCACCACGTCCATCAAAGCAAAAAGGGAGACTCAGCGCTACACTGCATTCCTGACGTGCTTCTGGGCAAGACAAGTTGTTTGTTTTCAACTCCTTTTATCCTCCACCAACAGAACCTAAGCGAGAAAAGGTCACGAAATACCAGAACAAGATTGGCTGGGGGTGGGGAGAGGAGGAGGAGGGAGAGTGATTTGTGTTTTAATAACTCCAGCAGCAGAAGCACAGACACGCTCTTCATTCAGAGCAAAGCAAAAGGCATCTGCTAGACGTGCAGCACAGAAGCGTTCGGTATTTCTGAACCATAAGGCTAATGTGATGTGACACTCCATCAACCCCTGACATGCAGCGTACATTCATCTTTCATCAACGAGGCTCCTCGCAGCACGTGGAGAGGAGAACACTTTACCTGCATGCAGGTCCCCCCGGGGCTGTGCCCTCGGCAGGGCTCCAACAGAGGCAGCACGTGGCCGCCCTCCCCGTCACTGCAGGAAGGGAACGCTGTCAGCTCGGGTCTTTGTAAAGGGATGAGCAGGCATCTGACCTACATAGCACACAGATGTGAGTGGCCTTACGCTGCACGCAGTGGGTTTGTATGCAAAAAAGATATTAAGCACCACCTGCTTTGCCTGGAAAAGCATGTGAAGAAGCAGCAGCCGTGCGCAGGAGGGCTGCGCAGGGTTTCAGATGGGAGCTCGGCATTGCTGCTTCTCTCCTTCATTACACTTTTCTCTCTACAGATTATTTTGGTACTGTTGTACCTAGGCTGAAAGCATCACGAGCAGCTGCCGGGGGATGCTGCACCACCCAGCCACGTGCTCAAGACAGCTTCAAAACCTTCCAGTGCCCTTTGAGTACTGCAATAACCCCAACCCTCATTCTGGTGTCCCCTCTTTCCCAAAAGAAAGCCCACACACAGGTCATCCTGCCAGCAGCAGGTGTTTGTTCCTTTAAGAGTTTTACGTTGAGAAAAAAGGTAGGAAAATAAGCAGATACAGCAATATGAGATAAAACTGGTGCTGTCCTGGCAGAGTAGCCATGCTCCTACACAAGGTAGGCATCTAGCAGAGCGTCACCTCCTTGCAAGCCAATGCTAAGCCTTGCTAAAATGACTGCTATGCTCCGTGCTAAATGTCACATGCCACGCATTGCTGAGGCTCCCAGCTCCTCCACGACGAAAGGAACCAGGACAGGGCAAAGCTACAAGGATGGAGAAAGGCAGGGAAAGGCAGGACAGCTAGAAGGCTGGGCTTGGGCACACAGAGCTCCCCAGCTTTGCCTGCACACCAGGCAGGGTGAAGGGGGGGGGAGAGCTGAGAGAGCAGCAGAACAAACCTCCAGGAGGGTGAGCTGGGAGCACGGAGAGCTGGCGTCATTCCCAACTCCACTGCCACCAAGGTCAGGCCCAGTCACATGCCCTCCTACCTCTCATCTATTTAGAGCCTGAACTCCAGAGCCACAGCTCCTTCTCACTGGTTCTGGGCACGGATCCTCAGATACTGCTATACTGCATGCAAAGGTATGAAAATAAGGCCTCCAAAACTTTTGGTACCTGGTCAAATGATAAAGACTGCAAATGGAAATAAAATTAAAGGAATAAATAAGAACAAGCAGATTAATCATTTTGCATTTATTTTACCAGCTACTCTTTAGCCTACTTGCTAGAGACTCCCCTTGCTCACGACACCAAGGGTCTGCAGACAAAGTAAATAAATCTGAGGGTCAGAAGAAAAGCCTCATCTTGGCTGGGATTTCAGAAGCCAGCCAGCAGCAGCCGCCCTCACTCCCTGCACCAGCATCCACCCAGCACCAGTCCAGGGCCTGAGCTCCCCAAAGCAGGCTCCTTTCTCAAACACACAACAGCTCAGGTTGGAAGGGACCTCAGAGATAATTTAGTTCCAATCCCCGTCACGGACAGGGTTGTCTAGTTTCCACTTGCTGAGCCACAGTCCTCTGCACCACTTCCTCACAACAAGCCGTAAAATATAGATGTTTACACTACACAAGGCTAAAATCTATCAATTCTGAGGTCACTGTGTTTTTCCCCTCTCGCCAAGCAGCACTTGAGCAGACATACATCACCAGCTGGAAGTGCACAAAATGGGATGGTGGTGTGACACCTGCAAACTGAAATGATAATAAGAGCATCAGATGCAGAGCCTGCCTCACCTGTGCACATCCCCATGCATCCTCCCACAGCCCAGCGCTCAGAGCTGAGGGAAGACAGGCCAGCAGCTCTTAGGTTGCTCTGGAAGCAGACACCCAGATCGGGCGCTCCATTCTCTGGCAGCGCCCACCTTTTCATTTGGGGAAGGGAGGTAATTTACACACACTGCACAACGTTTGCTGACAGAACACAGATGAAGGACTATCCCTGATGATCAGTGTTCGAGCCCATCTTCAAAGTGATTTGAAAATAATCTGCCCAAAATAAACAAGCAGGCAGGTCCCAGGAGCGAGGTAGGAGCTGACAGCAATTGCTTATTTCCCCAATGCAAACAGAAGGCAGCCAACAGCCCAGCACAGGGGGGCTGAGCCCCCCCTGCCTGGCATGCAAGCGGGGCAAGAGACTCAATTTAATTTCTTCCACAGAACAATGTTAATTAAAACCATCTAAGCCCTTCCTGTTCCTCTCCTACCACCAGGTGTGGTTCTGCTCACAGGAGGCATTCCCAAACCACGGCTTATTACCAGCACCTCCCCGAAAACACTACGTGCACTGTAGCAAAGCAGCTGGGAGCCCATTTGCAGGTAAGTACTGCCCCTCATTACCAGGAAAGAAGAGCCATGCCCACTTCTGATGCTCATATGTGGCAGCAGTCGCTCCCCATATGCTGTCAAAGCTGCTCACTGGTGTGGGCTTTGCATGGAATCCTACAGCAGTGCACCTCCAGGAGCTTCTCTTCACCATTCCCTGTGCCCCACACAGCTGCTGGAGGGAAGCAATGCACCTGGACTGTGTGAGTACCTGCACCAGAGCTTTCCCAGTGGTTTTACAGACACTGAAGTTTCCAAACTGGTTCCACTCTCGCAGTGTGATCTGCAGAAATGGCTCCTGTGCCTGCAGGGAAACACCAGGACGTGGGTAGCTACTGGCAAGCATAAGCACAAGGCAAAGTTTTACTGCTCCGCTGAAATGAATAAGCATGATTCAGAGTAAATTCTGTAACCAGAGTGAAAAGAACAAAGCCTAAGTGGCTGGAGAGGCTCAGGAGGATTTCCGCGGTGCTTACAGCCATTACAAACTCCAGAAAGCAGCCCTGCCACACTACTTCTCCTGTGCCACACTGCCACAGCTGAGTGCACAGTCCCCACGCAGAGCCAGCAGCAGCACCTGCCCCTCATCTTCACCCACATGAGGGGCTCACACTGACAGCCCCCCAATCCAAGGCCCTCCCCCTACACAGGGCAGCCAGCAGAACCAGTGCATCCCACATCCTGAAGGAACACTTTTCTCACAAGCCCTCCCCAAACAGCTTCCCAGAAGAGTTTGCTAAAAGCAGGAAGAAAGAGGAGATTCAAACTGCCTGAGAAAGGCAGCAGGAGCCATGTGAGGAGTGCAGCAGCCATACATCCCCTGCCTGGTGCCCTTCACTGCTCCAGTCCTGAGCTCAGGAACCTGCTCGTAAATCACAGCATCCATCTGCTCCCAGCTTCCAGAGCGAGCCATCATTCACAAAGAAGCCACCCACATTTCTGGGTTTCAGTACATCCACAGAAAGGCACAGATCCTTGCATAGAAGGACATCCTGCCCCCTCCCCTCCCCCCCAGGGACAGTGGGACCCAGCAGGACACGACTGCTCCATCTCAGCACAGCAGGGGATGTGCTCAGCAGTCTCAACCACTGCATCCCACCTGCCCGTTCCTCCGCAGCATGCAGCAGCAACCAGAAGATGAGTTCACGTTCATTCCTACCGTGGCTGCATTTGCCTGAACATGAACTGCTTGCAAAGGCATCAGATAATGCTCTGCCACTTTCCAGCCCCTATTGCTCCAAACCCTAACACACCATGGAATGGCTGAATTCATGCTGACGCAGCCTGTGGGCATCTCTGCTGTTTACCTCAGCCCTCTTCTGTGAAGACCAACTAACACTGTGCTTTCTGTTTTAAAAACAGACTTTTCAGAAATAATAATAAAGACGACTGT
This sequence comes from Phasianus colchicus, assembly GCF_987193195.1. NCBI lineage: Eukaryota > Metazoa > Chordata > Aves > Galliformes > Phasianidae > Phasianus > Phasianus colchicus. The sequence goes on from NC_143452.1 coordinate 2,083,236, forward strand.
GAGGCAACTGGTTGAGACTACAGAAGGTTATGTTAAGAAATAGACTGCTGGAGGAGCAGGAATGCTACTGGACCCAGTGCCTGGCACTCTGCAAGTGGCCCCTGAAATCAGTGGGGACCAAGCCTCACCTCACACATTACCTTATTGCAAGCCAGCATTCAGTTTCAACATATTGTAAAGAGTACTGCCTTAAGAAAATGCTATGCTGCTGCAGGAGCAGAACCCAAGCCTTCCCAGGGAAGCAGAAGAAGCTGCACTCCTATACATAGAGTGTCAGCTCCCATGCCTTCCCCTATGGGAAGGTACAGTGACCTCGTAGGGAGCATGGCAGCACTGGTTGTGTCAGTGCTACACAGGAGCCAAAGCTATGACTCACACTGCCCTTATAGCCTTCCCATGGACATCCAGAGCAAAGCCAGGCACGCAGCACAAGTATGAGGGCAGAGCTCCCAAGATGCATCCTCCTCCTCTGCCATACAGCTCTGGACCACGATAATAGGGCCGATGCTGTTACAAGATTGTGAGGCTTTCCTGAGAGGGAAACTGTTCTCATTTTAGGAAAAAGATGTCATCAGCAGCATTCCTCAAACCAAGGACCTCAGCAGGAGCTTGCAAAACTGCAGAATGCAGGAACACACTTCTCGTTGTCTGCGCTGAAGCATCCCTGTGGTGTCCTCCACACCCCCAGCTCAGGCTGCAGCTCCACAGATGCAGTTTCTGCTGTAGGCTGTCAGCCTGGCAGCCACGGGATGCTAACTGCCATCGTTCTCAGCTGCAGGGAACACCAGAAGCCACAAGAAGAGTTTCAGATCGGCTATTAGCACACATACTTCTTGTTTCCATGCAAACTGTGGATTCCCTTGGATGTGCAAAGGAAAGCAGTCTTTGCTCATTGTTACAAGCCTGGGCCTTCAGAAGCACAGTATTTTAGATGCAGAATTGGACATCACATGCAGCTGTCAATCCCTGCCCTGGTGTCACCTCTCTTCTGCCCCTCGTAAAGTACACACGATTAATTTTGTAACAGAGATGCAGCTTGCAAACACCTGCCCCACTAATTAAATACACACTCATGTGAGCAAGAAGCTTTAACATGACTCACTTGATTCAAACAGAAACAGGTAGACTAGGACTGGTGGCAAAAATAAAAATAGGCACAGTTCACACGACTGCAAGGAAGGCAGCAGCATCCCTGCGCACAACAGCAGAATCAACTTAATCACAAATGACAACTTCTGAAAGCCTTTGCTTTGGATTCATCCTTGCTATTTTTCTAGGCCAGCTGGAAAACAAAAGCTTTGTCTTCTTAAAATGCAATCGCCTGAGGCACCTCTAAAAAAAGTGACATAACTCAGGTCTGAAAAATGCCTACTGGGTTTCAGATTCTCCTAAGAGGCTCTTTGCTGTTCAGCTTGATTCAGATTACCCACATCAGCGTGAACTCCGCAGATTCAGCTTCGGCTGCAAGCACAGGTATGAAAATCATCCTAAACGTGTGCTTTTTAAGCAATACAATTAAAGCTCTGCAGTTATAAAGAACCAACTTGTTACTGATCTGATGCTTCCTCCCCCTCTGCAGGTGTGTGAATGCCTCACCAACCCCTGGTGTCAGTTATTCTCATGTTACCCCTGCTCAGTGCACTTTCTTCCAGCATGCTTTTCTGATGTTTTTAGCCTTTCCAGTACAGACCTCAAGCTGTGACTGAAGAAGTGGATGAACAGGAATCATAACTTGAGCCCAAAGCTGGACTCGTGATGCTTCTATCCCCACAAGGCTTCCTCACTGCAGTCACTCTTAAAGAAATGCCTCCATGCTCTTTGAAAACCACGAGCCCCATACCACACAGAACAGCAACTCAGTGTGAAGGGGATGAGAAAAGAAAAGCCACAAATTCACTTCAAGGTAAACACAGCCCTTCCCAATGCACGCAATTAACGCACGTAGTGCTGTGTAACCCCACAGCACCTGCAGGATGTCAAATGTTTTATTTCCAGACATTCTCCTTGAGCAGATGCAGGTTTGCTTCTAAGTCTGAGAGCTCCTCACGCAGCCATCAGCCAGGAACACACACCAGAAGTTCTGCTGCCTTTATTGAAGCATTTGAGATGCAGGCAGCTGCTAGAAACACGTCAGGTTCTGATCCTTCAGAAGGATCCACCCCCATTGCTTATTCCAGGTAGCTGCACTTCTCCAAGAGCTTTACTCCTCTCTTTACAACTCCTAAATAAAGCCTCCTGCCTGCACTCACTGCCACATCTGCCTCTTCTCGAGAAAGCAATGCTTTGGAGACTCACCTTCCTTTGCTGAGCAGTTCCCCAAAGGCCACGGCAGCACTGCCCACAAGCAGTGAGTGCACCCTCCTACCACCCCTCCTACCACCCGCACCCTACAAAGCACAGCCAAGCCAAACCCAGAGCAGGGAACCCCAACGAGATGCCATCACAGACGCTATGGGTCAGCCTGACGGTCTGCTCTGCTTATGGGCTCCTCACTCATTGCTCTGCTCCTCTGGGATAACCGGATAAAGGCAGCCCTTCCGCGTTACACATCCACGGCATCCCCGTTCGTTTTGCTTAGAAAAACTCTTCCTCCCCTCCCAACCCCGCGCCTTAGAGGAGGGGGAAAAAAAAAAAAGACCAAAAAACAAACAAACAAAAAAAACCAGCAAGGAGCCCAAATCAGAACGAAGTACAGAAGGACGGAGTGGGCAAAGCGCGGCTGGGAGCGGTACTGCGGGCAGGGACGGAGGCGGCGGGGTCCCGCAGCACCACAGCACCCGGCCCGGGGCCGCAGCTCCGCTCGGGGCCAGCAGAGCCGCCGGAGCCGCTCCCTTCCAGCCCGGCTCTGGGTGCTGCGGGCGGGGAACGACATTTTCCTTTTCTCCCTTCAAAAAACACGCGGACGCTGCCGACTTCGCTCTCCGCTAGAGCCGGGGTGCCACCAGAAGGCGGAGCGGCTGCCCGAGAAACGCTACGTTTACCCGCACAGAAACAACCCAGAACCACAACGGGCGCACACACACACGCACACGCGCATCTGCGCTGCTCCCCACGCCGACCCGCCCGGAACCGCGCAGCCCCAACTCAGCGCCCGCGCACCGAGCGCGCAAAGTTGGTCCTCCTGTCGGTGCCGGCACCGCCGCGCTTCTTTTCCCCCAATTAACACCGGGGAAAAAACTCACAAGATGAAGAAAAAAAAATAATCCAATAAAATAATAACCGACGGAAGGTCGGGGGAGGAGAGGGAGGAAGAAGTGAAAGAAAAAAAAAGAAAAAAAAAAGAGCGAACTCACGTGCAGCAAAACCCCCGTTTCCAGCGGGACGCCCGGCAGGACGCGCAGCAGCACTGCCCGCGCCGAAGGAGGAGGAAGAAGAGGAGGAGGAGGAGCGGAGCCCGCCCCGCCCCGCCGCTCCCTCACCTCCCGCCGGCCGAACCACGGCTGCGCGGCGGAGGGTGCAGCGCTGCCTGCGCTGCCTGCGCTGCCTGCGCTGCCTGCGCTGCCTGCGCTGCCTGCGCTGCCTGCGCTGCCTGCGCTGCCTGCGCTGCCTGCGCTGCCTGCGCTGCCTGCGCTGCCTGCGCTGCCTGCGCTGCCTGCGCTGCCTGCGCTGCCTGCGCTGCCTGCGCTGCCTGCGCTGCCTGCGCTGCCTGCCGCCCCGGTGCTCGGCGAGGATCGCAGTTCCCCGTGCTCACAGCGCAGCCCGGTTCCACCAGCCGCTCGGCGATGAGCCCGAGGAGTCCGAGAGCGGTTCCGGCGGTGTTCGGGTGCTTCCCGTCCCCTCCTCCTCTCAGCCGGCTGTGCTGTGCTCGGCTGCTTCTCGTGCTCGCAGGTTGATCTCAGCGATCAGGTGTTTTCTTGCCAAAAGAGTTTCACAGAATCACGGACTCACTGAGGTTCTACACCTCCAGGCCTGGCGACTCCGCCACCTCACCCGCCCCAACCCCTGCTGGAAGGAGCTCTTTCTGTGCCCACCCCGGTGCAGCTTGAGGCCATATCCCCTGAGACCCCCACCTCACAGCAGCCTGTGTCAGGCAGCGGTAGGCGGAGCAGCCCTGCGCCTTCAGCTACTCCCCATCACTCTTTTCCTTGTCCCTTTGCCTTCTCTTATCCTTCTCTGCTCACTCCAGCATCTCGGTGTCCTTTCTGTAGCAAGGAGCCCAAATCCCATCCAAGTTTCAGCTCTCCCCCTGCAGAGCGGATTGCCACGGAAGGGAGAGACACGACTGCACCAGCTTCCCAGCAGTACGTGTTGGCTTTTCCACAGCAAACTGCCTCCTGCTGGGGCTTCCCTTCCCAAGATAGATCGCCTCTGATGGGGAAGGGAATGGTGCAGCCAGCGTGTGTGTCCTGGGCATGGCAGCTGCCATCTTCCCCCCGGGAGGAGGACCAAAGTGTACCTACTAACCTCTGTGCAGCTGTGCATTTCAGAATCACTTAGCAATAATTCAGCCTTTTGAGCAAAAGCCACCACCAAAAGCCCTGTAACATCCCCACTCTCCCATAGAGGCAGGTGCTGTTCATATTAGTCCAGAATTAAATTTCCTTCTAAACCAGCTCTACCTGACTTTCTTTAAGGTCTTATTTATTATTGCTTAACAATCACTTTAAAGACGATGGGTGGGAAGCAATACAAAAGCATCTTTCATTATTCATTAAGGACAAACGATGCAGGGGTTTTGGAAGGGAATGGAGAGTGCACACACTTTTCTGCACTTAAAACAATTATTCCTTATTAATAACCCTGCAGAAAGGTGTCCCACAGAGAGCTGCAGTTTGGATGCTTTTGAAGCCGAGTCTCTTGATCACAAGAAGAATTACACTTCCTCTGTGACATTCCTGAGCAGAGATCCTTCTAAATGTTTTGTTGTGTTGGTTTTTAGCTCTTAAAAATGTTTAGGTGTGAATTCTGAGGTCTGTCACCCTCATGGGGTGGGAAAGCATTGCAGAGGTAATCGTGGGAATCAAGACCCAGCATGAGAAGAAAAAACTACAGCCGTGCACAGCAAACCCACAGCAGGGTTGGGAAGAGGACTGAGGATCCCCAGAGCCCCAGGAGAATTCAGCTCAGAGGGGACCCTGGTGCAGCCCACCCCTGTCCCCATTGGAGCCCAGCCACCCATTTGCTGTGTTTTACAAAGCCCCCCCATCCAGCCCGTGATATCCCAGCTTGGATGCCAGGATGCTGTGCCACACCACAGTCATCACCAGCCCCAATGGCACCCAGGTGTAGGGTGGGATCTTGATGTGGAAGAGCAGACAGTGCTCCTCATCCACATCTGCCCCCAGCATGGGCAAGAATGTGTGGGTAGGGGAATGTGAGCTGCAGAGCTGGGGGTCTGCTTGGGGCTGCATGGCTGCTGGAGCTCTGCTAAGTGGTCACTGCCTGCTGAAACCTCCTGAAGAAAGCAAACTGTGTCCTGGAAAGGAGGTGAGCACTCCTTTTTATCCACATGGATGCTGAGTGCATGGCTATGAGCCCTTCAGACGTTTAACTCTCTCACCACACTCTCCCCATAGCCCTATTCAGTCTCCTACATTTGATTTTTGTGCAGGGAGCTAGAGAAAGGACGTCGGTTTTCTTTCTTTCTCTCTCTCTCTCTTTTCTTTTTTTTTTTTTTCTTCAGTTTTTAATAAATTTTTCATTTTGTTCTGCCAGTACAGAAAGAATAACAAGCAACAGTGTCAACACAGAAAGAATTTTCTCCGAAGTCACACCATGGCCAATCTGCAGCAACAATAATAGATTTTATGAATCCCACAGCAGAGAATTGCTGGGCTGGGGTGCATCTCAGAGGGTCCTCAATAATTTGTGCTTTCCACACCAGGAAACCCTGCTATGAGCAGCTATTTAAAGAGCATGAATAAATTAACTTGCTGCAAAAGTGGATTTCTAATAAAAGAGAAGCAAAAAAAAATATATATGTGCACTATGTGTTGTTTAAAGAGAAGATGTTGCCCGTTCCTGCTTGCTTGACTGCTGGCAGGAACTGAAGACCACAGGCTTTGGGTTTTGCCTACTGCTTGCAGTCCTGCTGGAGTCATAGCCCTGGCAATGGGTTTGCTTCCAAGTGTGAGCAAAGTTCTCTTTCCGTATGTCTTTTTTATTTTTATTTTTTTGCAGGAGGTGTTAACACCAATTTGTGAGCTCAGTGGGATGACAGAGGCGGGTGAACAACACTGACCTTGGAACTTAGTGCTGTCAGATCTCTTTTTCCACCCCATCTCAAAGCCACTCTAAAAGCAATAAAAGGATGTTGGAAATGGGTTGGGGGGGAAGGAGAGGGGGGGGTTGAAACAGAGGCTCATCCAATTCCGTGTTAACAGAGAAACACTCAGTGAACACCACCTCAAAAAGCAGCTGTCTGTGGCGTGGCCCTGCTGTATGCACACAGCCATCCTCCTGGGGAAGGGCTGCAGCTGAAGATGGTCTGAAAACAAAACCTGCACTTATTTTCATGTGTTTTCTTAGCGTCGCCAAAGATACTCTTAAACACTCTCTCCTCCTCACCAACATACTCAGCAACTTGTAAGCTGTGAATGTGAGAGCAGAAACAGGATTCTCTCTAAAGAGAGCAAAAAACAATGAACGTGGTGGGGAGCGAGGAGCACATAAAGAATGTCACTGTGAAGTGCCATTCAAAACGAACCTCTTTGCCTAGATTTGGGAGGTTAAACAACTGAGCTGAGAACGTTTCCTTTCAGAAAGCTTAACTCGTTGTAGGCCACTGTGCTTTTTTGGTCGAGAAAACTGCCCAGCTCTGATAGCAAGAACTGTTTTTATGAGCTGTAATGTGAAGGCGATGGGTTTCAGTGGCAGTGCTTAGAGAGGGAGCAGAAGTGCTGGTGGTGTGTGGCAAGCATGGCTGCACGGGTAGCTCTTCTCCATTGGGGTACCAATAGATCTGCCACCAGGACAGGGATCAGCAATGTTCCTGGGCTGACATTTCATGTGCTTGATTTGAGTGCCTGACAAATGGCAGGGCACGGAAGCACAAGAACAGTGAAGACTAAATCTTATCTTAATAGTCTTTCATTATTAACTGTCTCTGGATTTATTCACCGCTCAATGAATGAGAGAGCAATCCATGACACTATGCTGGTGTGAACCCAGGCGAAGTTTCTGACTTTAGTGGAACTCTATGATTTGCACTGGTGAGACTCTGACCATGCGGTTTGCCTCTCTGTCAATGCCCATGGAGACATGCTGGCATACAACACTCATGTTGATTGCTGGCTTTCTGGTCCCTCTCCAGCCCTGACTCCACCTGAGATCACAGAAGTAGATGGGGGTGGGCTTCTTCCCTCTTCAATGTCCCTCCCTGGTCCTAGGAAAGGAGGGCATCGGTGCTATCTGGGGTGGGAAAGAAGAGTATTGAGGCACCAAACAACCCAATTCCCCATCTGCATGCTTTCCCCTTCCTCCTCCATATTATAGGAAACCAATGTTAAATTGCTGAGATGCTGCTCCATTTTCCAGCGCTTTATGTATTGCTCTCGTAGGAACTGAGTGGGGAAGGCCAAACTTTTACCTGAAAAGAAATGAGAAATTTGGGGGGCAGTGGATGAAAAAGAGGAGAAACCTGACAGCAGAGGTGGGATGCTAAAGCCTGCAGCCAGCAAACCTGCTAACTGCTGGCGCTCTGCACACAGGTAGGGCAGCAAGGGGAGAAAAGCACAGGGTGGCTCAGGGAAGCATACGGCAGCCCTTTGCACAACCCAGCACCTGCAGGCAGTGCCTCGCATCCCATGCAGTATTTGTGCCCTCCTTAAGTGTGGGATCACTTTTCTAAGCAGACCTTAATTTGCGTTTCCCTCAGTCCTTCTCCTTAACGAACAACCACAAAAAGAGATGGCTTCTGCTGAAGTTCCCACCCTGGAGTTCCCCTTCTCAGCTGGGCCACATCCACTTCTGACAGACCCGCTGTCATTGCTGCCCAGCTGGAATCCCACTGAAATGCTTTAATTAAAATGGACATTAAGAGCTCTCTTGTTCGAGCCAAAGAACGTCAGGAGGAATTTAAATGAAGAGGATTTTAAATCTATGACATTTGTTCTAATGAGAAAACACTTTCTAATCCTGAGTGTCTCCTAATTCAAAACAGATTGCAGAGCCTGCAAGTGAAAACAACTTCTTTCTTTTTTCTAAAAATCACGTCCTGTAATTAGTAGACCTTACTGGCAAATAACATTCATCTTCTCCCCACAGCTTCCACATCAGCTTGAAAGCAGGCAGTGAAAAGCGATGTGTGGGTGTACCCACACACGGATGCATGTTGTGTTAGGACAGGTAAGGGAACTCACTGTGATTGCCATCAATCCCAGCATTGGAGGAGAAGCTGTTGTGAGGATGCAGAGCTCTCCCAGCCCTCCTAATGAAAGGCAGATTGCTGCTGCTGCGTGCCGAGGGGCTGAGGATGAGCAGGGAAACAATCTGTTGGCAGCAGAGGAAAAACACACTGCAGTAATTTACTGGAGGGCTACTTTCATCTGAAAACATAATGAAATGTAGAAGAAGAGCAGAAAGAAAAGTGTGAGGCTTCAAATGATGGCTACTTGGGGATCAACTAAACCGTTTTGGTGTTGTTAGACACAGATGCTGGAGAGGTGAAATACAATCCCTCTTTTCACAGTCTTTCTTTTTAATCACGGTCATTTCCCTGTTTTCTTATGCTGCTGAAACTGCCTTTTTTATTTCTCCTATCTCCTGTGTTTACTGACCTTCTGGGGACAGGCCCTATCTCTCTCTCATGCATTTCAGTGCTTAGCACAACACTGCGTGGCTTTGATGGAGCCCGAGTACCAAGAATAAACAATAGGATTAAACTATTTTTGGTAATCCAACAGATATCAGGGGAGGGAGAGAAGGCGAGCAAGCAAACTTGTGAGAACTGATGGCTGCTTGTTTCTCTATGCATTTCACAACTAAAAATCCCAAGCCTTGCCTGTCTCCTGGCTGTCTTTTATTTGGGTATTTCAGCCTCAGCAGCAAATCTGCTGGGTACTTATCCCTGTATGGGGAACCCCAGGCATCCACAGTCTGTGAGGACTTTATCCTTTTCCCTAGGAAAGAAATACTTGAATGTAGCAGCAGAAATCCTTACAATATCATCACTTCATCAGTTTTTTCAGTCCCTGTCATGCTGGCACAGCGAGCTCTCATTGTGGCAGCTTATGCTGTTCTCTCCTTTGGGTCCTCATTTTATTATTTCAGTGCCCTGTGAGCAGCAGCAGTGCAGGACTGTTTCACAAACAGAACACCTCCTCTGCATTACGGTCTGGGTATTTCTGAACAAGGGCAAAGTGTTCTGGTGTATTCTGAAAAGTAGAAAGGCATCAGCCTGAATCCAACTTGCCAGCAGAAGTTGGCCCCAGATTGAAAATTTCCTGGCAGTCTTATTTCCATACTGGGGCAAACAAACAAAAAAACCTGGATCTGAAAGCCCTGATACTGAAGCCTGGATCAGGTATGAAGTTTGTGGCACGCATCCATCTGTAGTTCAGTGCACAATATTACCTTCATTAACACAGAAAGCAGTTGCATATGATATTACTGAGACCCTCCTGGTTGTTATTGTATGGATGACAGTGCCAGTGGTTCCAGATTGAATGCCTTTGCATTGCTTCTTGCTGGCTTGCTGTAAATACACCAGCAGAAATGACAGCAATGTTCCTTGAAACACCTACTTTTAAGTATGTCAGTAACCTTCTGCAAGTGGATTTGAATGCATCCTACTGAGTATTCTTTTGGGAAATATGAAACACGTTACCTATGAGTCCAATTAAAACAACTTTGCCTTTAAAGCTCGGATATTCATAGCCACTTTCTTGAAAGAATAATCCTTCGTTGGCATAAATGGATAGGAATCAATGGAGATCAAGGGACTGACACCCATTTATGATAGTCAATGACTCAACTTAGGGCTTACTCAGTAAATAATCTCAAATACCATGGAAAAATGTGGAACTGTTCCAGAGTATCTGCTCAGAGACAGAAAATGTGCCTCTTTCTTCAGGGGGATTATGAGGGTCGTTAACTTCTGGATGACCAGTCAAGCATCTACAACCATTTAACAGCTTTGAAAGTAGGTCTCTTAATCCTGACTGTCCCCTCCAAAAACCCATCCACACTCCCAGGAGCTTTGCTGCTCTTCTTCCAGTCTGTCCACCTCCCTGCCCCTTGGACTCTGTCAACTCGATTGACCCTCCGTGGTTAAAAGATTAGGATGTACCAGATTCAAACACAGCCTTTGCTGCTGGGGTTAATGCTTTGACAGCTGACCTGCTGGGCAGGAAGACTGCAGAGCCCAAAGGGTTTGACTCAGTCTCCATGTGTGGGTAAACCTGCAGCTGCCTCCTGCTCTGGATTGAGAAGGTAATGCTGCACCCCTGGGTTCTGATGGGACCAAAGTCACGCTGTAAGGGCTGCCCATTTTCAGCTTGTTTGCAAACAGACAGCGGGGCATTTCACAAGTGAATGCAGATAGATAGGAAGAGGTGCACTAGAAGGGGTGACCCACACAGTGACCTAATCTCACTTTGAAAATATGGGTCTTGCTTCTCCCAGAGACTGCCAGGCTCATCTCTAATGTACTTCAGCACCCTCTGCTTCCTCCCACAGGGAGCACTTACCCACTGCAGCCAGATGCCCCCTACGTGTCTCACAATGTGCACCAGTGGCTCCCAATGGCTCCCATCTCACAGCGCCTCTCTGGGTCACATCTGAGGCTGTGCTCTGCTTGTGCTCTCACCTCCAGCAGTCCTTTGCAGTCTCAGTCTGGACACAGCACTGGCTTCTGAGAACTGCAGAGAAATGGACCTGAGCCTGACTGCTCCCATTTGACTTCTGGAAACATCCTCTGATTGCACCACAAGGAGATAAGAACTGATTGAAGCAAAATGATTTCTCATCAGTTTGAGGTCCAGCTCCACATCGGTGCTGCTGCCTGATACCTCTCTTTGGAAGCAGCCTTGCAGAAGCTGCCGGGACAGCTTATGGGCTGTGGTGACACTCAAAACAAATAGGGATGGCAGAACTAGGTCTACTGAAAAGAAGACATAAATGAAATTCACCTTCCAGCCTTCACCGTAAGTGAGGCTGATCTGCATTTCTTACACCAGGCAAGGGCTACATCTCAGATGCTAATTTTATCTTGCTGGCTTTGTAGTGTCCTTGATCTTCAAGAGAATTCAAAATAACATGTACCAAGTGTATAACTAAGTCGTTTTAGAGAAGTAACTGCAAAGCACATAACGCAGCTCAAGGGGAAAGAACTGCTCTGCTAAACATGGAGTGTGAAATCAGATCACAGGGCAGCCTGAACAAATGGACTCTTTGCAGGTTATCCTCACAACTGAGCTGTTAGGGGAGACTGGGGAGACCTCAGTCTCCATCTGCCCTACAAAGCCATCCACGGTGGTAGTGTATAGCAAGGCCAAGCCTCTTAATGGATTGGGACAACACTTTGCTAAGCAGACGTGGAGTTTTGCTTCTTCAAACCTCACAGCTGTTTTGTACTATGTCAGACACAGCTATTGCAAGAGATCCTCTCCATCCGGAGTGTAGATACCCAGCAACAAGTGCTGCAGGACAGGATGGTGTGCATGCTGCTCTCTCTTTGAAGATTTGCAGTCATCCCTCTGGTGGTCCAAGCAAACCCAGGATGAGATGGGGAACCAGACAGTCTCTCTACTGCTGTGTGATGGCTGGGGGCATTTACACTAGGAGAGGAAGCAGAAGCCAAGAGAGATAGGTTTGGAGTGCTCTAAACCCTGCCTACAGCTTGTCAGTGCAGCTCCTGCGATCAAAGCTTGGGTTTTCTCCCCTGCAGAGCTCCAGCCAAGGCAAGAGTTCAGCATGAGCTGCAAGGCTTGATGCTCTGATCCCAAGAGGAGGATCAAACCTGTGCTAAATGGACTGTATAGACATCTGCTGCAATGGTCTTCTGGGCTGCTTGGAAACAGCATGAGATGGTAGAGTAGAGCCGAAAAACAGGCAGAAGCCAGATAGAGGGCAGGAGGGCCCAGCAGCCTACACTGTGACCAAGACCCCACAGAGCACATGAATGGTAGGAAAGGCAGAATAAGGTGGTCAGGCAAGGCAGGTCACCATGCTAGCTCTCCCAGTGCCCATGCTGGAAGATGTTTTTGGGGGTCTGGAACAACACAGCCACATTCCTGGGGCTGCAGGCAGACCTGGTGAGGCATCTGCTGTCAGTAGCATAAATGAATAACCCTGATCACCCCATGTGGAGATTCAACCTAACCTTTACAAAACCACGGTGGATACCAACATCAAAACATCAACAGCTCTTCTCAGCCATTGCTGTTGAGCTGTGCATGGGTTGTAAGCACAGAGGCAGTGACTTGCAGGGATGGGACCTGATGAACCTCACCTCCAATGGCAGATCACTGGAGGGATGAAGAGCCCATTTCACCAGCTGACACAGATTCAACCTCCTTCCGGGGAGCTGCTGCTACTGCTCTCCCAGTTGCTGCTGCTGAGTTATTTTCTGAGGCAGCACCAGGAGTTGCCAACAGAAAGAGAAGACTTCCCAATAAAAGAGGAAAACGTTGAGCTTTGCAAGCTCCAGGCAGCTCTGCTGGAAGGCAGCTGGAGGATGACAGCCATTCCTTCTTACAGCCCTCCACATTTGCCTTTACACTTATTTTTCAGGTTATCTGACTATCTTCCTTCTTCATCAGTGCTGAAGTCATGGAGGCATCCAAAGATCTGGGTTCTCCTGCAGACAGAGATGAGGAATGCTCTGATCTGACAGCACTGCACCTCACCCCTCACCAGGGGCAGCTGGGGACAGAACTGGGATACTTGCTGGGGTTCAGACATTCTTCCCTATGTGAAAAAAAATCAAGAAGCTGCAAAGGCTGCTGAACTGAAAACAAGAGAGAGAAGACACATTTGTTTTCTTTGGGTTGTACAGTGCTTGGAACAGAAGGTCTGAGAGGCAGCTTTCCTCTGCCCAAGCTACTCCTACCATTGCAGTGCTCTGCACTGCCCTTCTTGCCTCACTCTGCACTGCCAGGGGCACATGGCACAAAGGCTGAGAGCTGCTGCACTTCTCTTCCTTGAGCACACTTGCATCCAAAGCACCTCCTCTGTTCTCTCAGTCCCTTCCAAGTATTTCCTTATTTTCAGAGCAATTGCTTTCTCCCATTCTTAACGAATCACACTGCTCTCCTGCAAACACGAGCCCTATTAGCTCCACAACCATGCATTTGTTTCTATTTATAACTTTTCCATATCAATATGTGAAAGCACATTGCCCTGTTCCGGGTTCTTTCTCTGTGTCCATTTCCCTCCCTGCTGCCTTTACCATCACTTCTTTCTCTTCCCATTTTGCCCACACTTTGCCCATCCACACCAATAACATCAACCTTACATGTTACGTTTCTTTTGTTGACCTGAATTAAATAATGGGTAACTTCCTTTCTGAAAGACATTCATTAAAGGGGAATCTTCATATCCCTGTCTAGGTGTTAGTCACACATTTGAAATGGATGGGAACTGAGCATCTAAATCCTCCAGGACCTCACATGGTCTGCTGTCCACTTTGCTTTGGGGAAAGCCACACGCCTGCTTACTTGCTGGATGCTTCTGTACTTTCTGTTTTAAATTCTGGTCTTGGTAGTACTGGGAATTAATGTTCTGGAGTTTAAGCATGTGAAAACAAGGTGCTGCTTTCCTTCTCCCATCAGCTGCATCTGTGGACAAGACTTCAATTTCCTCTACAAGCAGTGCTAGGAATAGCTTTGTAATGTAAATAGGCACTTACATATTTGGAACAAGCACCTGCTTCATCACACTGCCTAATGAGAGCCTGGACAGAAACACAGCAAAAGCAAAGGAAGGTAAGAATACTATTTAAGCTAATTAACGGCAAATTAAATTAAACTGACACACAGATATATTTTGGGCTTCTGCATCGAAGGGAAGAGCACTGCAGAGATTTCATTATTCACGTTTCCCATCATCTGTTTTTTCCCAACATCTACCTACCCAATTACCTGGGGAAGGAAGAGAGAGAAAGATACTAAAGCCAATAAGATAATTCTCATTTACATAATAATTTTTCTGCATTGTGTTTAATAGTCTGTGAGTAACTGTAGAAGAATATATAGTCCATTCTTTAAAAAGCTCCGATGCACTAATTGAAATTAAATTACACGGAACTCAGTCTCTGTCTTCTGTTCATTGGGAGATAATATGCAAGTCACAGTTTTATGTGTTATTATTAATATTGATAGATGAACCACAGCGCTCACCACAGAGCCACTTCCCAGATGTTTCTTCTTCCTTCACCTGTAGGTGAGCTGAGAATGATGTTTTTCCCCATTAAAATGCCTCATTTGGTTCACCCAGGACTGTGATCCTTTAGCATTCAAGACAGCCATCACTGCAGGCAGCAGTACCTATTTGCAGCATTAACACCAGCTAACGCAACCGCGTTCTTTTTCCCATTACTTTGCATACGTTACAGCTCAATTAATCCGTCAGGGTGACATTTCCATCACAAACAAAAAAATTTTAAGAGAGCTTCATGTTAAATTGGCAGGCCTGGAAAGTGAAGTCTAACAATAGGATCCTCAGAAGGGTTAGGATGCCAGGACACACTTCTCTGCCTCCAGCCATCCCGCAACTGCTGGGCCTTGCAGAGATTTGGGAAGGATGGCACTTTGCTCCTTGCCTGAGTTCTGAGGCTGCTAACAAGGGAGCCAATTAGTGCCAGTGGTGATGCGAGCACTTTTTCCACCAGGAGCTGTACTGAAACCTTTAATTCACGCTGAGTGCTCGAGCGTGGAAGGATCCACGAATTCTGAGATTTTGGGGTATCCCAATAGATTCTGTTCTTTGCTTCTGACTTGAGCTTTTCATTTTTTTTTAGAGGTGTTGCCCTTTGAATGGTGATCTAACCTACTGCCAAGCCTCCCAGAGCCACTCATGCTGAAGCCATCCCTCGCTGGTGATGCTGTGATGCTGGAATCACAGGGCGCCATGGCTGACATGGCTTCACACTGACAGGCAGCTCAGCACCTCCGCGCCGCTCTCTCACTGCCCTTCCTCAACAAAGCAGGGAGAAAAACAATGAGAAAACCTCACGGGTTGAGATAAGGACAGGGAGATCGCTCACCAATTACTGTCACGGGTGAAGCAGATTCAGCACAGTGGATTTGTGTAATTTGTCGCCTATTGCTAACAGGCTCGAGCAGTGAGAACCAAAAGCAAACTAAAAACACCTCCCTCCCATTCGTTGTCTCCTATCTCCCCTCCTGAGCAGTGCAGGGATTGGGGCTGTGATCTGTCCTGGCTGCTCCTTCATCCTCCCTGATGCCCTGCAAACACATAAAGGCCACCTCCACCCTTTTCTCAGTGGGATGGGGGAGAATCACTGCTGTCTTTAAAGAAGGCTGCACCTTGTATGGGTTACTAAGGCCTGCCCTAAAGACTAAACATCTTCTAGAAGGATGAGATTTCCTTTCAAAGAAACTGATTCACCAAACACCACTCACGCACTAGCAGGAAGGTTTGATTTCCATGCAGGTAAATGGGGCCGCAGGCTCAACCCTGAGGATGAGTCACCAGAACGTTCCTGAAAACCTCCTGCCAAAGGCTGTACATTAAAGGCAGCATCAGAAAGCACAAAGTGTTTTTCTCAGGACATGTATCACGTCCTACAGCTAATTAATCCATGCACTTACAAAAGAAATGCTTGACAATACCCACAGTTCAACTGAGATATAAAAGCAAATGTCAGAGCAGGAAACCTACACATTTCCTTCGGTACCAAACAATTCTCTTTAGCAGCAAACCTCAGAAAGAAACTTCAGTTTTCCTCTACTAACATCCCGACCTTTGTGAGTTTGTTTGTGAGTGTGAAAACCCCACCTAAGGACTCCATGTTCTGTACCACTTCAATAGGGATTCGCTTGGAAAGCTCATTGCTCAGCACAGCTCTTGGTGGGGATGTGAACTATTGCAGTGCAAAGGGAGGACACACTGAATTCTTCCCCAAATACGTAGCAGGTACATCTGGGGGTGCTGCCTGGCAGAAGCAGAAGGAGGCTGTTACGCCCTGGCCCATCTCTTAGATTGGGCATTCACACCAGCATCTGCTGGCTGCAGCAATAGCAGAATGCTCTGTGCAGGGCTGAGCCCCTGTCATTTGGAGGGTCCCCAGCCCAGTCAGGGGGATGGATGGGATGGAGAGACCTCCTTGTCACCAGAGATGGTGGCTTTATGATGAGAAGACAGATCTTGTGGAAGTGGCTCAGTTACCTCCCCCAGACTTCAAGAAAAGCAGAGCCTCAGCAAGGAAGAAGGCTAAGGAATCCAAGGAATCCAAGGGCCCTGCTTGCTTTCATCTGCCTTGTTAGAGCAGGAGCTGCACAGTGAGCTCTCTAACAGCACAACTGCAGGAGCTGTGCCAACTCTGCTGATGCTCACTGTTAGTGCTGGTGATCTCCACTCTCAGCAAAGCCTTCCACTGCAGGCACCTCTAGCAAGGGGTGGGAAGCTGTGCATCCTTGTGATGAGACAAACCAAGTAAAGGATAACGACAGCCCAAGAGCACCTTGGTACTTGGTCTGGGGAAGGAGGAAGAAGGGTTGTAATGGGCTGGAGATTTCAGAAGCAGCAGCAGTCATAAGAGTGATCTCAGAGCAGAGCCTGGGCTCCATGGCACACCAGCATTGCCCCTCACTTTGTGTAGCAAGCAGGATTATGGCCGGCCTGATTCTCTGCCTGGGATTTGGAGACAGTATTAATTTCTAGTTCATTGGTTTTATGGTGCTTCAGTAGGTTCAATAATTCAGTTTACAGCCGTATTGTGCAATTATATCACTCATTCTCTTTGTCAACAAATCAGGCTATTCAGAGTTCTGGCTTGACCGTGTGGGCTTTAAAAGCTATCCAGACATGAGAATAGTGAGAAGAATTATGAAGGACACACCAGTGGCAGTTCCTTCTCCACCAGTAAGTAGATCCCCCAGCACAGGAATGTTCTAGCACTCACCTCTGAGCCATGAAGAGCACAGGCTCAGTCTGATGGCATCCAGAGGGAAGTGATGTGCCTGGCCATCAGGCAGCCTCCCACCATCCTGGGGATGGAGGCCGCTCCTGCCCCACACACACCAGCACTGGCTGGGAGCAGAGCCAGGCTAAGGGGACTGAATGCAACCCTATTCATCATCACTGTGCATCAGCTGTGCCCTGCTACAGTCCCAGCTCCCAGGACAACCCATAGGAAAGCAGCTCCTGCACCACTGCCACTTGTATCTCATGGGCACGTGGGGCTGGAGGAGCTGCTCTGGACAAGCTTGTGTCTTCTGGCTGGCAAGGGCAGTGGGCTGCAGGGAGAGAGAGAGAGAAAAAACCTGCTTTAATAAATGCCCAAGTTCAGCACTCACAATGCCATGGGTATTCCAGCTGCCAAATCCTTATTTAACTTTTCAGCTCTCAGAAAGGCACAGTTGTATGTAGCATTTGCTTGCAAAAAAGCTGTAGCTGAGTAGAAGATACCAATCAGATTTGGAATGGATTTAAGTAACACAGTGTTGGCATTTCTGACTTCAGCAATGGTCAGTCTACACCAAAGCTCTGGAGAAGTGAGGAAACACTGACCGCTGCTTAAACTTGTATGCTCCCTGCATTCTACATGCAATGAGACAACCTTGCTGTGCAAGGGAAGCAGCTCTGATGTGTCCTGAAGTCTCAGACAGATCCTGAGGAGTCAGTGCTGTCAGGGCTCTGGTTTCTCCTTAGGATGATGCTATGAACACAAAGCTCAATTCACCTTTCCTGCCCAGTGCAGGCAGGACAGCACGTTCTGCAGACCATTGGCACAGCACAGGGCAGCGGGGAGCTGGGGCCAACTGCTTACACCACCTTCTGAGGAAGGACTTACAGAGATGAGGGAGATAGCGCAGGGAGGGGATCACAAGTTATTCCATCTTCCTTCCTTATTTCATAATAACATCTTTAGTGCATCTTACAAGCTTGTGAGGAATTGTTTCATGCCTAATTGCAAAGCTTTCTGAGAAAGCAATCATTGCTCAGAGGCATTTTCCAAGGATTTTTCTGTCTTTTGCTTTTGTAACATCACTCAAGCAAACCTCTATTCAGCAGTCTCTATAGCCTGGCTCCTTTTTAACCTTTCCTGTAAATCCTTAGATATTATTATCCTTTCCCTATTTGTTCGAGTCTTAGGGGTACAGATGCTTATTTGGAGCTTGCATTAGCACACCCACCAAACAAAGAAGACATGAAAGGAGCAGAGAGTGCGGCTAAGTTGAAAGTCTCTTGGATGGGCTTGGAAGTTATTTGTTACCAAATGAGGAGTGATCTTTCATCTGCTTTCACCTGGCACTGCTCTGCTGCGTGGGGGGCAGAGGAGGCGGGCCGGCATCCCACTGCAGGTGAGGATTCACTGCTGATGCTCTGGCTCAAATGGGAGTAGGCTCCCCTGGGGTGTGTATTTGAACACTTGATCCCTGGGCTGCAGGACTACAAAGACTCACACTGAGTAGAAGCATTTTCACCATGTCAGTCACTCCTCCTGGCTTACAGGAACAGTAAAGTCAAGTCTAATTCCCCACTGTGCCAACAGCAGCTGCATGCCTGGCTCCCAGGATGGCTGGTGAACTGTGAGGATACAGCACCAATGGAAGCCTGCAGTGTGGAATGGCAGAGCTATGGGGCATGGGAAGAACAACGCTTCCCAAAGGCTGAAGGGCAGGCAGAGCTGGGCAAGGTGAATCCAGCAGAGCCCTGTGTGGGCTGCCAGAGCCAGCGAGCAGGACGTGGTGTTCTCCATCACTCATACCACCGTGGCTTCACAGACCTCCTGGGAGTAAATACAGCAGCTGTGACCTTTTGAAGCTCATCTTCCGCTGATTGATAGTTCTCTCTATCACACCACCATTAATTGTTTTCTAATGAACATGTTCCCTCAGCCAGTGGGAGTCGGACATGACAGCTCTGCTGCCCACAGAGGTTGCTCTGCTCCCACGGTAGCCATCCCAGAGGCACCCACTGCATGGGCTCCAGACTGTAAATAGAGGGGTGAAAGGGAACAAAGCAACCATGCTGTGCAGTGATAGTGCCCCAAGGGACACTAATTCCCCTCCCAAACCTCTCTTTTAGTCTAATTTGTCTGCTTTTGGATTGGAGCCACTGCTGGCTCCTCTACCTATCTCAGGAGTTGACCTCCAGTTAGGACAGAAGCAATCCAGAAACTGATCTTGGTGCCAGACTTGTATGTTCACATTTCTCATCCCTGCAGAATAACATGGAGACTATGTTCTGCTATGGTACTGCCAGTAAACTGCATGTCCCATAACGGTACAACAGTAAGTTCACATCACGTCCACAGCTCAAAGGAGGAGAACAAAAGCTCAGTGCATCCCAGCATGTGCCAGAACTGTGGGGCATGGCACTGCTTTTGCTTCAGACCTTGCACAGGGGCTTAGAGAAACAAGGAGCCCTTGGTGGCTGTACCCCAGCCTGCGCTTTCCTTGTCTGAAGAAGTGGTGGGTATATAAAACCCAACCATCTTTTTTTAGATGCATCTTTCCACAAGTGGCAGGAGAAGATAAGCAAACATATATATATATTTATATTTATATGTATATATACATCAAAATATAGGAACCGTAAGAATGACAAACCTGCAGTGGGTCCTTGCACACAACTCAGAGGAGTCTGATCTGTTATCAGACTTTATCACCCTACCACACTGCTACATGCCACCTTGCCAGTCCACCCCTTCGGATTTCCCTTTCATCTGCTGAAGAGATACCTGATTCACTGCATCAGGTGTCACAAACACACACTTGTGTGAAACCACAGCTGGAACTCATAATATAACTGTTAACAAGGGTGGATAGTGATAGGACAAAGGGGAATGGTTTTAAACAGACAGGGGAGGTTTAGGTTGAATATTGGGAGGAAGTTTTTCAGCCAGAGGGTGGTGAGGCACTGGAACAGGTTGCCTAAGGAGGCTGTGGATGCTCCATCCCTGCAGGCATTCAAGGCCAGGCTGGATGTGGCTCTGGGCAGCCTGGGCTGCTGGTTGGTGACCTGCACATAGCAGGGGGTTGGAACTGGGGTCCTTTTCAACCCAGGCCATTCTATGAGTCTATGATTCTATGAATACCCCTGCTGAAGGTAGAAGATACACTGCTAGCAGGTAAGCTCCTATAAATACAAGCTCAGGAAGTCAAGTTCTCCAAGAAAGTTCTTCAGAGAATAAACTCTCTTCAGAGTTTTACTGCTTTAGAGCTGATGAGAATCTCCTCATACTCTTTCCATTCTCTACCACCCCCTGACCAGGTTTCCCAATGAGGAACCAGGATGAACATCCCTACAGAGAGCCGTTGCCATCTGACTGCTGCTTCTCCAGGCTGCTTAGTAACTCTATGATCACAAGTTTTTGCCAATGGACTTTCACAAAGAATCAACAACCTCAGTGTTTTCACAGCCAGTTTTAACAGCCAGGTCTCAATCTCCCCACTGCAGCTCCATAGTCAAAGCACATCACACAAATTTTTCCTGTGGTCCATCAGAGGCCCCAGGGGCTGATGGTCCCACCAGATCTCATGCAGCTGATTTTGGAGAGCACTTAGTTGAGCAAGATGTGCAGGAAGCTCTCCACTTACATTACTGTCATCCTTCACCTTGATAACTAAAAATAAAGTGCTGGAATAATCAACTAGATTGACTAAGACAGATGCAGCTTTTAACATGTGTACAGTAATTAACTTATACAGGGCTAGAAAGCTCCATCTCAGCCTCTTCCCACAGTGGAGGAAGTTTGGCTTTCTAATAATAGGAGCTGGTAACACATGTTGAATTATAAAGTAATCAAAGTTGGTTTTGGCAGGAATGATCCAGATTTGTCATGCTTTCATTTAATCTCCAAGTCTGACAGGCGCTCATTTCCCAACGGACCTGCTGCTCTGCTCTTAGCTCCTTCCGAATCTCTCTCCTCTGGCATAAGAGAGGGCACAAATTGTTCACACCGGGAGGGGAGAACTGCTTTCTCTGACTGTCCTCTTGACAAAGTATGTGCTGACTTGCTCTCACATGCCATATGGTTTGCACACACGCGTTAGCAACCATACACACATCGCAGCTGATCTGGATGCACGTTATGCACACACCCACACAAAAGCTGGTGCAGATCTAAGCTGTGTGCGTGGATGGCCTGGCCCTGAACTGTCACATGTGTCATTATTTGGTGCTGTCTGAGCAGAGGACAAATGATGCTTCACCATCCCTTCCCACTGGCCCATGAATCTGATCTGTTTTAGCACTCTTTCTCATACCCTATACATCTTGGGATCATCACAGGTAGCAGTAGCTCCCTCTTGCACACTGCACCTTTCCCCTTTCTCAATGGCTCCTCGGCTGAACACTCCTTTTTCACTTCCACAACCCTTGCTTGGTTGACTTGTATCTTTGGGTAGAAAGGGCTTCTGCCTGGGATAAAACCCAGGAACCGTACTAAACTTGTAATTTGGGATGCTAGACAATGTCCTGTGCCCTTTCACTGTCTTTATAGCGTTCCTTGACATGATGAGAAGCCCATACTGCTGTCACATCTCTAGCCTTGCCTAGACATCCCTACTTCACTCGTCTCAGTGTGTGCAGAGTATCCCAGATGTAATACCGAAGCCATCCTTCATCTCACCGCTTCAGATCAGCTCAATTCACAATAACTGACCCTCATTCTACTTTTCCACTTGCTGCTTCCATTTCCCTGTGTTCTTGAGTTTGTAGAACAATTTATCCCAGTCTGACCCTCAATTCCGTACATAAAAACACAACCCTGCTGTATTTGTGTCCTGCTTGCACGTGTAAACCAATGCCTGTAACAAATCCTCCTTGAAGGGGTATCTCTAAGGCATGTCTGTAATGGGCCAGGAACACACACATGCAGACAGCCCTCAGATACAAGGCTGCAGTGCTCAACAAGCACCACAAGCAAAGAATCCATCATGCACAGAAGCGAGCCTCTTCGCTGCCCTCTGCACCTCCACAGGTTTCCAAACTTGGGAGGTGTGTAACTCTGCAGCCCTGCTGGGAACAGCAAGCATCCAGAAACCTCACTTTAGGATTCCTCAAAATGTTAACTCCAGGTGAGCAATGGGGAGTTAATTCAGATGCAGTTAGAATCATAACTTACATTTTAGTAAAAGAAAAAAATAATCTTATTTGGATGCAAAGCAGAATTTTTTGCCATACCTGTACTATACCTGCCTTTGCTTCCCAAACACCATCTTCCTCCTCTGACTTCTGGGGAGGTGGAGATTCACCAGGCAAGCCATGCCCTGGGTGGAAAAAATAAATAAAAATGGTATTGCCTGTCTGCATGCTCTAATGCAGACTCTCATTCAGCCTTTATTTTGCTTTGGTGTAAGACCTATCCTGCCTCTTGCCCTCACCTGTTAGCTGTTCCCTTTGGCCATATGGCAGAACAATGGTCACTCACAGCACATATGCAGTGCCCAGGAGAAGCAAGCAGTCAAAGAGGGTTAGATGGAGTAAATCAGTGTAGACTTCCTTCTGATGTATTAAATAAAGAAAAGGCATAAAGCAGAAAAGCATTCTTGTAATGGGAGAGAGAGACACGAGCAGAGATGGAGGAGCTGGCGCTAATCACGTTAACTAAACAAGCCCTGCAGAGTTTGCTGTCCCTTATGACTTTCATCCCTATCTGTTGAGCTTCCTAATGAGAACACATGACTTTGCTTCGCTCTCACGTCACTTCAGTTCAGCTGATGCAAATCAGGTTTGCTCCCGTCTGCTTTGTACATTAGCGGCAGCAACAGGGAGGTCGTGTCCCTGATGCCCTCATTAGAGGCAGCACCGCCAGCCCCGGGCGATCGGGCTGCCTGCTTCAGTGTGCTCAGACACAGCCAAGGAAGAATGGCTTAGCAACAGGGCCTGAGCATCCCAGACCATTGGAGATGTGAGCACTACAAGTAGGTGCATGTTTTTCAGCTCGCCCTGAAATGCAACAGCTCCCGTCACTGCAGCTGTCTCTGTGCTGGGGTAGGATCTTCATGAGGCCCGTGGTGTGTCTGAAGAGCTCTGCATGTCTCTGTCATAGCTGTGGGTCTGCCCTGTGTCCCCATGGGGCAGAGAGCATCGTGGGGAGCCCAGCCTGCATGTCCCTGCTTCGTCAGCCAGCCTGTTTCCGTGCTTCCCCAGGCTTCATTTCCAGCTCTGCTCTTCACCACAGCCAAGCACTGTGAGCTGTGCTATAGTGCACTGCAGCTTCCACTGAGATGAGAACTTCCTTGTGTGAGAAGAGGTGGCCAAAGAGTCAGAGAAAGAGGTGGGGAGGTGAGCAAGCCATGTCCTCGAGCACTATCAGTACCCAGAAAATGAGTTTTCAGGTCACGCTTAAAACAAAATGATGCATTTCAAAGCACAGTGCTTTGATCCAAGCTAAGCACACAGCTAATTAGAACAAAGCATTGGTAATTTACGTGTAGCAGATAAGGAACTCTTGTAGATAGTCACACTGCACAACACAGAAGCTGCCTATTACAGAATGCACACGGTGCTGGATGGACACTTCTGGCACTGCTCAGGGCACTCCAGCAGCACAGTACCACAGTTTGCTGTACTGCAGTTATATGCATGATTTTCAAAGGCTCTTACTTCAGTTGATTAAAGCAAGTTTTCATCCCTATATGCAAATACCTCCCAGCTCTCTTCCAAGCCAGAAGAGAAGAGCAATAACTCTGTTTGCTTGGGTTTGTGCCTTTGGACAAAAGAGAAGCCTGAAGCAAGCTCTAGCCTCTCCATAGAAAAGTTAGATGCGTAAAGGAAAAAGCTGAAATGGAAACCTGTAGCAGAGAATGGCTGCTCTGAGTTGGTTCTGCAAATGGTGCCAGGTAGGAAGCTGGGGTCCCAGGGCCAGGACAAGGATGGGATGGACTCCAGAGCCCCATGTTACCAGGCACTGGGCTCTTGCTAAGTGCAGCTTTCCAGGCTGAGCTAGGACAGGGGACTCATCAGCATCAAGTACTGGAATTCTGGACACCTGGAAGTGCCAGACCTTGCTGTGACGGTGGACTGTCCAACCTGGAGGGCACAGGAGTTCTCTGGTGTTCTCTGTCACCTCCTCCCCCGGACACAACCACAACCCCTCTGTATTTGTTTCCATCAGAATTACTTCATGTTGGGATTACAGCTTGCGGCAGCTGTAATTGCAACAAAATTCAGCTGGCTGTATTTTCTATGACTCCAGGTTCTCAAAAATGCAGTCAAAGCCACTTTCAGCTAGTTTCACTTAAAGAAAGTCTAGCAAACCTGCGAGCTGCACACAAAATGCACGCCATAAACCATCAAAGGTTCTGTTAGAAGGTTGGTGAACTTTAGCAATGCCTTTGATGAAAATGGTCTGAGTTTCAAGTGTGTAATGAAACCCCAAATCATTCAAGTTTCACATGGTTGCAAATATTTCTCACAGTTCTGATCAAAGGTGCGTTCAGCAGGGAAGAAGCTTTGATTCTGCAGTACAGGGGATGTGCTGAGATTTTCAAAGCCAGGCCCTGGGATTTAGATGAGCAGTTCTTGGAAGCGATGCAGCTAAACTTAGCAATGCCTGGGGGAGATGCTACACAAAGATGGCACGTTTGGATTATTCCTATTACCCCTATCCCCCTTCCCAGGGGAAGTTTAATTCCCCACGCTGATGTTCAGGGCGCTGCATGCTTCTGTAGCAAGCTTGGGCTCAGCAGCTGCCCACCCTGCATATCTATGTCCTGTACTCTTCTCTGATTTCACTCCATCAGCTGCCAACCATTGCTGCTCCACTGCACTTCTGAGGGAAAGGCATCAGTGCTGCAGGACTGCTTGCTGCCCCACACGCCAACAGGGAGCTGCAGGAGCACAGCTGGGGAAGCTTCCTGGTCCTCCTCAGCTCTCTATGGCAGCACCACCCTGGGAGAAATGGGAAAGCAGCTGCACCTCTCCCAGCGAGCAGTGAGAGACCCAAAACCCCCCCAGAGCCAGAGGCATATGTAAATGTCTGGGTTTAATACCATTGCCTTGCTATGAAGTCTTCATTTGTGACAAAGATTTCCATAGCAACAGACAGATCTCGCTAGCAGGACTGTGGTCCCCTCGGAAGAAGGTGGAAGGAGAGAGAAGCAGCAGCAGCAGAACACCGTACAAAACACCACAGAGCAGCAGATCAGGGGATTTACACAGCCAGACCACAGGCTCTGACATTTCAACACTACCCAAGAAGGGGACTCCGTAGGAAAACTGTGCAAAGGATGTTCAGGAGGTGTTAGACTGAGGCAAAGGGGACACAAACTGTACCAGCCCCATCTCCCCACCTCCATCAGCCTGTGCACAGCCTGACACTTGCTATGTCACCTCATCTCCATGCAGGTGCCACCGCTGGGTGCTGGAGGTGTGCAAAGCAGAGGAAGGATTGCACAATGGGCGCAGCAGGTGGGAACACGGTCAGATGTTTGCTCTATCCCCAGATCACCTCTCTATCCTATTTCTGTCCTCCACAGGCACAGCTGGTAACACTGACCTACTGAGCTGCTCTGTAATTAGCCACAGGCTAATCAATGTTTAGATGCTGCCGTTAAACCCTTTGTTACTTGGCAGTACAGAAACGCAAAGCTTTGCCATGCTGATGGCTCTTTTAGACCAAAGCTGCATTGCTAGGCCTGCAGATGCTATTTTTCCTAAGGACAACCCATTTTACAGGCATAACGCAGCTATTTGTTGCCACATCCAGCTTCCAGTCGTGGCAAATAATTTGCACACGCATTACAGAATCATCAGCTGCTCCTTAAGTGGTAATAAGAGTGGTTGGCCAGGGAGGGCTGGGGCAGCCAGGAACTTTGAGGAAGCAGCAAGTTGTTCTTTCTAATGTGTTTTGCTTCTTGATAATTTTATTATTTTCACTGAGATATTACCGTAAGTAAGTGGCTTGAAAGCACCTTGTGATTCTGGCAAATAAATCACACCGTGGCAATTTAACCGCAAAGGTAGCACCTTTGGCTGGCATATTTCACTTTAATGTGCCTGGAGGCATTTATGCAGAAAGCCCTGCAAAGGAAAGGAGGACTTTTTTTTTTTTTTTTTTTTCCCCTCCAGTCTCTGTAACTCCCTGCTCAGTTGCTTTTAGCACCCAGATAAGAGGCTGCTGTTACAGCAGGTTCAAAGACACCGGGCTTCAGGGGGAGAGAACAAGCTCCAGCATCACAAAGCTGTACTGACTTTGGCTTTAGTACGAGCTGGCTGAACACTACACCCAACAACAGCAGAACTCACCCTGCCTGAAATTAAAGCCTGCTGATGGTCTGAGTGGATTCTGAGACATCAACAGATGCTTTGAAGAGCTTTTCCTACCAATTGCTCTGAGATTTGCTTTTTGAAGGCGACGTCCCTGCAAAAGTGATCATCCTTTACCTCACTGAAGTCAGTAGAAGACGCCCTGAACAAAAACCACATCCATTGTTCAGGATGCTAGACTTAGCACGCCTATCTATCCACTGCAAAACTTCAGTGCAGAGGAGAACTTACAAGTTGAGCTGCTGTGCCTGCTGCAGCTCACAAAACCCTGCCTTCCACTCCCCAGCTCAGAGCAGCACAAACCACCTCCCTCCTTACACCAACAGGGGTATTTTAGGATCTGGCCATTTTCCCCTCATAAGGATAAACACTCATCTTCCTGCCTAATGTGCTGAATTGGGTGTTTTCTCCCCCTTCACGCAAACAGACTGTTAATTATTTACCAGCCTGTCTGTAATGCTCTAGTTTACATGCTGCAATTTGCATGATTTATTAAACAAAATAGCGTTTAAAAAGAAATCCTGTCATAGATATGTCATCCTTAAAGGAAACTGAACTTTTTTTTTTTCTCAGAAAAACACCTGAATTAAGGAATCGCTCCAAAGAAGATGCCTTCTTTTGTTTGCAACCATTTAACCGCTTAAATAAATCATCTCCCTCCTCCCTCCCATTCACAGGTTTTATGAGGAAGTCTCATTAGTTGACTAACCTTTGTGAGTGTGTTGATGTTGCAGCAGGAGCTGCTTAGTGGAGAAGATAATGAATCAGGAATTCCTAAATGGCTGTCGCAAAAAGCTGAGAAGGTCATCTGGCAACTCTACATTGATTAGTAGCTCAGGGAGCACAACAGTGGGGAATTAAAAGGGCATTTAACCCTTTCTGGGTGCTGTTTTTGAACCCAAACTGTTAAATATGGGGGGAGGGGGGGGGGAGTTAGGTTTTATTTTTCTGTTTTAATCATAGAATGGCCTGGGTTGAAAAGGACCACAATGCTCATCCAGTCCCAACCCCCTGCTATGTGCAGGTCGCCAACCAGCAGCCCAGGCTGCCCAGAGCCACATCCAGCCTGGCCTTGAATGCCTGCAGGGATGGGGCATCCACAGCCTCCTTGGGCAACCTGTTCCAGTGCCTCACCACCCTCTGAGTGAAAAACTTCTTAATATCCAACCTAATTTAATTCTTTTTGCCATGACATACCGTTCAGAAGGAAAATGCTGCCACGTGTTCCCTGACTTCATTGCAGAAACAGTGTAGTGTTGTAGGGTCACCCATTTCTCTCTGGGATGGGCTCTGTCAGCTCAGAGCTGGACCTCCAACGTCAGAGTCAGAGCCCTGAGCCTCCACATGCAATTTGCTGAGCTGTGCCCCATTTAAGTTGAAATAAGGCTTAATGCGTTTAAGGCTGAGTCCAAGTGGTTGAAACTGAACTTCACGTAATAAACATATCAATCATTTTTCTTCCATTGGATCACACCTGTATCAATCACCATCTACACAGGAACCACAAAGACATTGCTCCCATGGTTCTGGAGACCTGCAACATCTAACTCATCTGTTGTCAGGTGAAATGACAGATTTTAATTTCCTTTCTTGACAAGTAGTTATGATCCATAACTGCTAAAACAGCAGTTCATTATTTTTTTTCTAACGCTGGAAATGATGTAATTTAGTAGAAGATACCCTGTAAATAACAGGAATTTGGCTGTAGGTAAAAGCTAGATATATTCAGATAGAAATAAAGTTCACATTTGGGCAGCAGCAGTGGTTAAATCATGGGCTCAGGTTACTGAGAGATGGGTACAGAGCCCGTGAGCTGAGGTCCCTGTCCTTTTCCAACACAGCCCTGCTGCCAGTCAATGGCTTTGATGTAGAGATCCCAGTGTGGGCTCTACTTGCCTGGGTTATCAGGAAGATCAAGCCAGATAACCGTAATGGTCCATTTTGGCCTTAATATCCCTGGCAGGCTAAAGCACTGAATCTGAGTATGAATTTTTAAGCACTGACATTAATGTCTCTCTTCTCTTGCAGAGTTGAGCTATGGAAATTCTTGACAGCAGCTGAATCAGTGCAGCAGCTCACACCAGAGCCTGTGGGAAATACTGTGAGCAAGATGACTGCGGAATACTGCCATGCATCACCATAGGGATGGAATCGATGGAGATGCTGCTTCCTTTCTTTCCGACTATTGGCAGCAGAGGAACATTCCCAGCCCTCTTGGGGCCCCTCTGGTTTTGGGCAGGCTGAAATTAGCCCAACTAATGGAGTGGCTCCAGGATTTGTGAGGGTGAATGGAGTGAGACTCCAACCTTAGGGGATGTAAAAGATGAGCTGTGTTTTCCTGTCATATGACAATAAAGGAGGAAGATGTGTGTATAATCACAGGTAAAGACATGTGCTTGACGTGGGATTTGGGCAGTCCCAGCAGGATGAGACAGAGCTGTGACTCTGATGGGACCCAGAGCCCCAACAGCCTGTGAGGACAAAGGTACCCAATGCGACAGATATGACATGGGAAACAAACCCTGCTGAACGAAGAAATGAGTCCCTTCTGGTTTGCAACATTTGTTAAACCAGAGTGTCACCACCTGCTTCTCTTCCTCCTCTAATGAATATTCTGTGAACAAAAGAAAAGGATGCACAAATCACCCTTAGATGAGGCAGAGAGAATGCTGTGTGACACAGTCATCTTCTCCCCCTGCCTGTGATTAACCCTGCTTATTGCTTGCAAATAGTGCCCTGTGAGCGGAGTTACACTTTTAGGTTCTGTTCATGCACAGCTAACTTGATCTGGGTGCCTCTCTGAATGCAACAGCTGTTTAACAAGATGGGAGATTGGCATCCTGGGCTCAGCTGGTTCTTGGGCTGCACATTAGGGCTGTCAGACAGACTGTAATGCAGGCCATACTGAGGGCACTGCTGTATGCTGCTGACTGCAGTGCGTGGCTGCATCTAATCCAGCCCAGAGGGTAATGGATGGGATTTTAAGGTGATAACACAGATGCATCCTGCAGAATTCTTCAGTATGGCCTTTGGGCCCCAAGCAGTGCTTGGTAGATGATCTGCAGGATCAAACTCTTGCTGATCCAGGCTGGGATTGGGTGGAGATGGGACAGCAGAGTGATTTGTATCTCAGCCCTGCTCTTCTGACCCAAGTCACTGGGAATGGGTTGCTCGTTTGCTAAGCATTGGTATGCATTAATACAGTGGTAGCTTCCTCATTTGCAGTCATTTTTCCTCCTCCTTGGATCATCCAAGCCACTTTGTAGTCTTAACCTTATGTAGGTTTTTATTGTCAGACTGTCCCTGCAGCCTTCAGAAAGGAGAATTTTCTGAGAGGTGAGGACAATTGGGAAGTGCCACTGTGTCATCTCACATAAGCAGCCTTGAGAGGCCAGTAGAGTCCCCCAGACCTGCCATGCTGGAAGATGCCCTTGTGTAGAGCAGGCACTGTCCCTGTGTGTTGCCCTGCAATGCACTCATAAAGCAAAGCTGTCCTCCTGCTCTGTATGGCCGAGCAGCCTTTCCCTCAATGAGAGCACTGAGCTGGCAGAGGGTGAGCAAATGCAGAAGTTGCTTTGGACTTCAGCTGCTAACAGTCTTTGAAGCTGAAACCTTCTTGTCCCTGCACTGCTGGCTGGAGTTTACACAGGGTCTGCTGATTCTCTCTCTCATTTGCTTCAAACGTGGGATTGGGCAAAGCATTCAAAATCAGGAACAACCACCAAAAAAAACCCTCTCTGCTATTGAATAAATGAACACAGGCCTTAGCAGGGTGAAATCAATTCCTGTTAGTATTCTGCACAATGAGATAGAAGCAATTCTACTTAGCTCTACCTTAAATGCCACTGTATGTCACACTTTGCAGAAACTGATAGTTCCATTTTCAGAGTATTGATCTCCAATTAAATCAATGGCTTTGAGTAAGCTCACCTGTCTGATCCATAGAGCAGGGCTGAGATGCCCAGCCTGCAGGTGTGCAGAGTGGGCTGGCTGAAATACAGCTGGGATTGTAGGAGTTTGTGTTGTGCTGTGCATGCAGGCAGCAGCTCTGAGCTCCAGCCCCAAAGAGATATTTCACTTTGTTCACTGCAAAGCTCATTTCTATAGGAGCACCCAGAGATGCTGCCTAGGAGGAGCTTAGACATGAACAAGAGAATCTGCTCCATGATATCTGTGTACACTGGATGCAGGCATTGATTTCCTGGGAGAATCCAGACATGCAAACCTGTGTGAGCCCTCCCTTGCAAGGCAGCATTCAAACTGTCCTATCCCTCATACTTAGCAGCAGTGCCAAATGCAGAAAGAGCAGCTCACGTGAAGTGCTAACACCTTTCTCTGCAAAGCCAGGACCTTCTGTGCAGGGTGTGTGTTGGCCAGCTAAGCCTTCCACATCTAGGGACGGTGCATCAGGAGTGCTGTCAGTTAATGCACCCCTTACCCATCAGTGCATTTAGACAAGGGAGATACTAGAGCCTTTCCTTGGAAAAGAGTCTTCCTGAACAGACGTACCTTGAGGTTTCCACAGGGTGTTAGCATAAAGGAGCTGCAGGCAGAGCAGAGATGTGAATTAATCACGAATAGCACTCCCATCCCACACTCACTGCCAGTTACTGAGCTGAGTGTGGGCACTTGCCTCAGCAGGCAGCAGTACTGCCAGAGCCCTGGGCAAGAACCTGTGTGCTCCTCTTTGGTTCTTGCTGTTGTTTTAAATGAATGTAGCAAGAAATACCCAAGGTTCCTAATGGCTGAGGCTGCATCTTATTAGAATGCAAAAATAATAGACCAGAACAAGACTAGTGAGATTAACTACAGTTTCAAAAACAAATCTTCCTTTCAGGTTGCACCTGACTTTCTGAGTTGAAACCTGTTCTTTGTAGGCTGCTCTTTGTCACCTCTGCATCTGGGCTGCGAGCTGCTCCCTGTTGCAGGCCAGGAAACTCCTCAGGTGTCCCTCAGCTCTGCTGATGGCTCTTCACCTTCTTCTCCTGCCCACTTGCTCTTATGAATGGTCTCCAAGCCAGTATGCCCTCAGAGATCTCCATTCATCGCCAAGTAGTGAGGAGAAGGTAATCACATAGCCTCTCCCTTCTACCTGATCACACCAGCTCGGTGGGATGTCTCTGTGCAGGAAGTGTGAACAAACTGTTTTACTATCTGTCCCCTGCAAAGATGTACACAGACGACTTCTTTCTGGAACCTTCTCAGATTATGTAGCAGTGAGAATTAGAGGACGTTCTCATACAGAATTAGGGTCAGCTGAGATTAGCAATGATCATTAACCCAGAGACAGGCTGGGCAATCACTGAAGATCACTTTCGACTCTCTTTCCTGGTGAGTGCCCTTTGTAGAAGAACAGAAACAAATTGAACAACAACAACAAAAAAATTGCCCATATCATTCCTTCAAGAGAGCCTAAAAAGGGACTTCTGGGGAATACATGAAACATCTGGCAAGAAAGCTGCTTTCCCTTCTGCACTGAGCAAATTGGGAAACAGAGCAGGTGAGAAAACAGTGCGAGAGGCAGATAGCTGTGGAGAGCTGTGGCTGTGTTCACAACGGCCGAATTTTAGACAGCATGCTTTTACATCCTTCATTCATATGCCCCTGATGCTCTGATGGGTAATATTTATCAAGCTCCTTTGTCAGTCTCCTCTGGACTCCAACCATTAATCCTTTGCCTTCCACCTGCTCCCAGTCCCTCCCATTTGTTAAGAGCAATCTGCTGGAGGGACGTGCCTCTCTGCTGCAGAGATTTGTCCCTTCCTTCCCTCTGCATACACTTCTCTCTGAAGGCAAACTATAAAGTTTTGCTTTACTCTCTCACTGATGGTCTTTAACCTGCGTGGGACTTCTGGGTGCAAAGCCATCTCCCAGGGCATGGACCTAAGACAGCTGTGTCCCAAGCTTGTCTCTGTTTTGTCCCCTCCAGCACACGTGGGATGAGAGGACGGCAAAGTGGTTTCTGTGGGCTTAGAGCTGCAGTGCTTTCTGTGAGTAGATGTGCTGCTGTGCTATGTGAGAAGCAGGCAGCACAGAGCAGCCACCTTCCTCTTTTCCTAGCTGCAAAACAGATGTGCTCATAGCAATAGGATGGGTCCAGCACTAAACCAAGAAGAACGGGGCATAGAAAAAACAACGGGCTCTCAACATCCATATGAAGCCACGCAGAACAGGCTGCATCCCGTAAGGGCTTGTTAGATTATGTACAGCCTCAAAATGCCTGAGCCATTGATGAATCAATACTGCTATGAAGGTACAGCATGACAGCAGCCTGCTGGGGCCATTCAGACCCGTGGTGGTTTTGTGCTATGCCAGCAGTGGCAGCATTCATTCCTTGGCATGATTTCTCTCCATAGGTACCTCCTTATCCTTGCGTGCTGCCCTCTGAACTTACAGAGGAACATACTTTTACATCCCCTGCACAGAAGCAAAGAATGGGCTGAGAAGCACAGGTATCTTTGATCAAATATTCATGGAATTTACCTCTGGTACATTTGTTATGTTCTTACATACCTGCCTTCAGAAGGGTCAGCTCAGCAAAATCAGTTTCTCCACATATTTTCAGAAACTTCAGTGCAATCAGCGTATTTCCTAGTAAATATTGAAGTACAACTTGCTCAGTGGGTATTAGGCATAACTTTGCTCTCTGGGCCCACGTCAGGCCCAGGTCCGTCCCACTCATGCTGCTTTGTCCTTTTTCTCACCACGCTGTTTGCTATCGTGGGGAAACCTCCTCTGAAGGCAGGTTTGAGGCCTCTGCTTGGACCATTGCTGAAAGGCCGAGCAGCCCTGAGCAGCTCACATGCTGAGTCCAAGGCTGGAAGCGCTGATGGTATTCAAAGTGATAAAAGAAAATGTAATGGAATAGGAGCTGGAAGTTATTTCCTCCCTTTCTGGCCTGTTGTTAGTGCAGTTGTAGGGGAGATGGCAAACTCCACTGCTCTGATCTTTGCTTGTAACAAGCTTTCCAGCAACCCTGCAAGGAATCTTTCTTTGGCTTGATAGGTTTTAGAATTTAATTTCCAGTGGCTCAGAATTGGTGACCCCGCAACCCACCTGAGCTCAGGGAGCACAAAGCATTTGCTTCTTCTCCTCACCACGCTGTTCAGTGCTTGGCTACATTCACTTGTAAGTTTTAGAACTGAATGTCTGAATATGTCATGAATATTCTTTTCAACACACTCTGCATCTTCCTGGAGTTGGGCTTCTGAGTAATTCCACTTACTTTCTAATCATCTGCGGAAGATGGGTTTCTCATCCACAACAAAGGCTGGCTGGAAAAAAGGTGTCCTGCACATTCACAGCACCCCACTGCACCCCTGCACTCACAGACTCGTAGTGCTGGATCCCATTGCAGCTCAGCCCTCCTTCTTACCACACCAGCAAGTTGTGGTCAGTCTGCAAAGAGGGAGAAGTGACTAGAAACAGGCATGGAGCTGTGTCAGGGGAGAGTCAGGTGGGGGTCAGGGAAAGGCTCTGCCCCAAAGGGCAGTGGGCATGGCACAGGCTGCCAGGCAGCAGGCACAGCCCCAGACAAGCAGGCCTGTCCCCTGCCCTGTCCCTAAGCACATCATCCCCACCTCTTCCCAGCCCAGCCATTGCTGCAGCAGAACCACAGACAAGGACTGCTGAACGCTTTGCCAAAACTTTCCCCTCTGCGCAATGAATACACCTGAAACCAGCACAGAAACACAACTACGTTGGCATGAGGGAGACTTGATGCGATACGCTGCAGGATGGACCATTAGCAGTTGGCTGAAGCAACGCTAATCCAGGCCTGAAAAATATGCAGCCCAATTAACTGCAGCTATACCACTGGAGTAATGGGGAACTTGGGAGTGGGACTGATGAGCAGCTTTGTAACGGGCTAATGAACAGTCTGGCTGCTCTCCATCAAAGGCCTAGAGGAAGTTGGTACCAGACCTCTGGGGTGGCACTGGAGGGGGATGTGCAGACTGGGAAACGTCCAAATATCGCATTAAAATGCAGCAGGAGCTGAGTGGAAGCTTGTGCATGGATAAAATAACTTAAATGTGACAAGTGCATGAGAACCAAGACATTATCAAAAGGAGCTATATTTGCATTATACAAAGTACAAGGAATAGATTAAATGTATTTTTAGGAGAGCAATTTTAGACTTAGAGCTTCCGGGTGGCTGGGAACAACTTTAACTCCAGATAATGGAGGAAGATGCCAGAGAAATCCATCCTTGCTTGGTTAGATTTATGGGGAAGGTCAGAGTGAAAAGAGGAATAGGTAAAAGTGGTGGGGGAAAGAGCAGGTATTGGGGTGGGACGTTGTTCAGGACGAGCTGCCAAAGATGACCGAGGAGAAGGTGGGCTGACCTGTGTCTGCTGTTGCAGCCTCCCTGAGGTGCTGGCATCACAGCCCTGCAGCTGTCTGGTTATCATCCATTTCCGTGTTGCCTGGGCAGCAGGAGGCTGCATGGCTGATTAAATGTGATTTGAGATACCTTTCCTTGACAGGAAACCATTTCAGCGTGTGCTAAAGTGTGTTTGGGAATCATGTCCCAAGGTAGGTCAGAACTGCAGTCCCAAATGATGTGAGCCACTTAAAATTCTCCAACGATGAACAAAAGAGTTGATATAAATTATAGTTACCCATGAGGTGATTGAACAGCATCTTTCACTCCTGGACGTGTAGCATAAGACCAACCAGCACAAGGATGAGCTCCCTGCCCAGAATTGCTGACAGTCTTTCTTCACCAGCTCTCATTTCTTCCTTCCCATTTCTTGCAACGCAATGATCTTGCTGCACAGGATCCCTGAGTCCTGAGTGATCCCTCCAAAGCCTTTGATGGTGCGTGAGGAGCCTGAGAGCAGTGGCTGGGTGATGTTGTCAGAGGGACGTAGAGCAGGGGAGCCATTTGCAGTGTGCCATCAGCTGCTGTTACAGCACTGACATGAATCCCTTGCCAGCCATAGGCTGCAATCACATCCTGCCCGTTATACTTCTGGTAAGGGAAGTTGTGGTGTTTTAGAACTAAAACTGTCAGGAATTGATGCATTTTGCTTCAGCTGCCGGGGCAATGCGTTATTTCTGTGCAAAAAGTGAGATGTAATTATTCCTAATGGTGTCGTGTTGACTCGCTTCTTGTCCTGCTAGGCAAAAAGGTATCTTCTGTAAATAGAGGAAGCTAAATCCAATTAATAATGAAAAGGATGGCTTCTGCAAGTGTATGCTTGAATGAGGAAAGCAAAGAGATGAGTGTGAACACTTATTCCTATCAAAATAACAATTTTCCAGCAACTTACTTCTGATCCTTTCTGTCCATTCCTCATCAGCATTCACAGAAGTCAATATTGTTTGTGAGAACTTCTGTGAGGAAAAGAGAGTATGAATATTTATGGGAATGGCAAGGAATGGCATGGGACTGTATATGTGCAGAGTCTGTGTGAGGAGTGCTCAGGTGCCCATCACATGAACTTGTAGAGTCTGCACCATTTAACAGCATCTCTAACAGCAGATGAGAGTGCAAATGTAGCACTGGGTGACTGATCAGACCCACAGACATTAAGGAGTGAATATTCCAAGTGAATGAGCTCTGGGGAAGTCCTTGGCACGGCTCTCTTTGGCCTTCAGTGTTTAGCTAAGAAATAAAGACGTACATATTTTGCTGGGCTGATGGGATGGGCAGAGGAGATAGCACCTGCAGACCTACAAGGTCAGGTGTTCACCTTAACCTCTTCATGATCCTCAAACGTATTTGAGGACAAAAGCGAGCTGGAATCATTAGTTAATCCTGTGATATCTATGCAGAACTTCATACTTGAGCTTGGTCTGTTTTGCCTGCTGCTTTCAAGAAGAAAATGGGCAAAGCAATGGCTCTCTTGATAGATATAAGTAAAAAACTACCTGCTACATTTCAGGGCTGTTCTCCTGTTTTGAATCAGTGTATAACTACAGTAGTCTGCTACCGAGAGGTTATGATTTGCAATTTTTCTTTCATTCCTGTTTTGTCTCCCAGACAGTCAGTGTGTTGGCTATGCTGATGCTTGCTGAGCTGCTGCTGCAGTTCATGTGCTGCAATGTCTGTGTGCTGTTAACTTTGTTCCCCAAAGTTTCAGTCTCACACATTATTTTTCCTGAGCTTGTAGCTGAATCACAGCTAGAGATGAACCTGTAGCACTCCCTCTCACAGGCTTGGGCTGCTCTCTGCTTTTAGCTGGGTGCATGTTCCCATTGATGGATCGTGTTGTTCAGAATTGTGGAGATATATATATATATTTTTTTTTTTTGCATTGAATTACAAAGTGTTTGAAACTGTTTCCTTTCATTTCATCTTGAAAGGGTGCTAATAGCTGATCTGCATTGCTAGTTCTGCTCTTCTACTGAATGGCCCACCTTTCTAGTGGCATCCTTTGAACCTGGGGGCTCCAAAGCTGCTTTCTGTGGACATGGTGTATTGTTTGCTTAAAAGGGGAAGCTTCTGAAGTGCTTTTAAAGAGAAAGCAAGAAAGAACTATGGAAAGGGGAAGGTTAATTTAATGGGGTCTAAGTTCATGGGAACGTTTGGAAATGCTTGCTTGACTCTGCAAGCTGTGATTCGTAGCTCCTTTTCTCCAGGTGTCTCAGGAATAGGGACAAACAAATGAAAGGTGGTTAGAGTGCTGCCACCTTTTGGTGCAAAATTAGGGAGAGCTCCCAGCACTGACGTGGAGAGAAATGTCTCTTCTGTACCCAAATAGCAGCGTAAAAGATTACCTGGACATAATCTGCTTAGCAAGAACGTTACTCCATGTAGCTGTGGATTTCTTTTCTTCTCCTCCGTGCAGCTCTTCTTTCTGCCTGTTCTTTATTTACCAGTAGTTTTCATTAACTGTTTTCTCTCCACTGTTTGTCATGTTTGTATCCACGATGAATGCAACAAGGGATTGCTTGCAGCATCCATAGCCTTTGGAAAGGATGCTCTGATGCTTCCTTTTGGAGGGGCAGAGGCTTAAATCAAAGATGCAGCAGCTGAGCAGGCTGTAGAAAATTGCTTGACGTGGGAAAATTACTTCTGTCTCGGTGTTTCTTGTCTGTTGGCACTCTATAGCTAGGGCAGGATGGAGCTGGTTTATCAGTCTCGCTAAGAGTCAGTGGTAATATGCAGTTAGTCTTGAAACATTGCTTCTTCCTCCATGCAACGTTCAGAGACAGAGATAAAAGGAGCAGTGTGTGTGGCATTCACATGCAGCTTCCCTTCCTGCCACGGTGTGTTTAAGTGCTTCTGATACAAATTTTATGCAGTTTAACCCATAGGAAAGGAATGACACCACACAGATGGAGCATACGATTTTTTTTTTCAGTGTATCTATTTGTGGAGCTAAAAGGATATGAGGACAAAACAGAAATCCCCCCTCCTTTCTTAAGTAACTTTCTTGGAGGGTATAAGAGATGCTACCAATGCTGTCTCTTCCCAGAAGCTGGGGTGGGATGTGGGTGAATGGCGTGCAGATGTCCATAGGGATGCCTAATGCCTCATCACTGCCTCACATAGGAGTGGGGCTGCACCCTTATCAGCACCATGCAGCAGCACTGCGCCCGGCTCTGGTTGGTGCTGGGAATCAGCCCTGCAGGGAGGGATGCTCTGGGAGCTGTTAGCCAGGTGTGCTGTGTGAGTGGCTTTTCCTGCACATGGAGGTGCTGGAGCAGCAGGCTGCAGCTGGCTCGTGGGGATCTTAGGTTTTTAATAACCGTTTTCACGGTAAGTAATGACAGTAATATTTTATTAAGTGGGAAAGCTACCCGTTTCTTTACTCTGCAGGCTCCAGCTTATAAGTGATAGTTAAATTGAGTTGTAATTCCATTTTACAATATGTTCAAGGCCTGTTTTTGCAACTTTGAGTCGTACTTTCTCACAGGAATAGATCCCTTGACTTTAAAGCAACACTCACATGAATAAAGATGCAGAATCACGCCTTACATCTGTATTGTGCTTGCAGCATGTGAGTTAATGAATGGATGCTGTAATTATTATTTCTGTACGTGTTATGAAGCCAGTGTGGATGCTTCTATCTCAAGGTAAGAGTCTCGATAGTGAACAGCTGAGAGGAAGCTACAAAAGCATTTTAATTGATATGCAAAATACAAGATGTCAAGATCTGACATTCTTCACCACTTATAAGAAGACATCTAATAACTCATAACTGAATGTAAATGTCATATCACTCCTAAAACATTATGCATTCTCTATCAACCAGAATAATGAGTGATTACAAATGTTCCGGTGCACAAAACACCAACAAAACAAGAGTGAAGCATGAAATTAAATTAAAGGAATAAAGCGGAAAATAATGATAATTCTACTCCGCTTTGCTTTATTAATACTTATAGTCTGGAAGGATCTCAAAGCTCTGGAGGTAGGACAGCTGCTGCTGGCTCCAGACAAACCTGACCACACATATATAAACATTCATAGATCATTTATATGCAGCTCTTGGCACAAAAAATGTTGGTTTTTTTTTTTTTTTTTCCCCCTAATTCTCTATGGACTCTCATCAAGGCAGAATACACAGGATTCTGGAAAAAAAAAAAAAAAAAAAAAAAGGAATTGCTTTTTACAGGTTTCTTTGCAGTTGCAAGCACTGGAAAATTAGTTTTGGCAGCAATGGCATTTGTAATCACATGACTCCAGGAGGAGAATCCTGTCACACCTCCCTTGGAGTGACCAAATGGGGATGGTCTGTTTTCTGAACATCCCACAACCATTCACTGCACGAGCAGCTGAAAAAAGGACCATCTTAATGTCTTTGTTGGTCTTCTTTCTGTCTTCCTATACCCGGCGGCCAATCTTCTTCCAGCATCCAACATATTCTGTGCCCAAAGCATTCACGCCATCATTTTCATCCTTTCTTTTTCTGTCTACGTTTCCTGCTGAGGTTGGGTAGAAGTTACAGCTGCCTGTGTTAGTTGTCATGAGTTGAGATGTTTTACTCAGATGATGAATTTAGTCCCTGGCAACCCTGAGAAATCCGCAGAATGTCACAATATCCATCATATATGTGAGAGATATGAAACAACAGAGTTTTAAAAATTGGTCATCAGGAACTCAGATTAGGGAAAATATTGAGTCTATTCCCCTCCCCATATTCCTGGTGAGCTCTGCTTTTTTTCAACAAGTAACAAAACCAAGTTAGGAAAAAATCACATGCTTTTTTAAATGATAAAGGCAAATTCAGAGACTGCACAAAGGCATCATAAGCTCATCTCCCACTGCTGCACTGTGGGGCTCTGGTACCTCACTGCAGGTTGCCTGTGAAAATCTTCTCCTTTACTGTACGTTTTAGAATGAATATTTCTTTCAGAGCAGAAGTAACAGGGCTAAGCTTCTGAGACAGAGGAAGGTGATCATTACACAGATGTTTCAGCAAAAAAAAAAAAAAAAAAAAAAAAAGCTTTACACTGACCATATGCTTCTGAAGCCTTGCTCCTACGGGTCCTTGATTTAAAAGAAGCTCTCCTGTGCAGATATTCTCATAAAAAAATGAATCGAGCAATTGTCTCCCATCAGCACTTACTACAGTGGCCACTGCTTGTGTTTCCATGTGTGCATGATGCTGTTAACATGCAGCCAGGGAGGAAGGGACCGATCATCTCCAGGTAGCTGTAGGGCAGTGCTGGGTGGCACTTCAGCTGCATGGGACATGTGGACAGGTGAACTGTGCAGGTGTGGCTTGGCTTGTGGCTCCTTGTTAATGCTGTTCTTGTTGTAGGAAATAGCAGTAGAACTCCACTCAGCACAAGTAAATTGGGTTCTTTGGGTAGCTTCTCCCATAAACTTTGCTTCCAGACTTATGAGGTCTGCCTTTATAAATCAGCAATATATCTCTTCCCTTAGCTTTGATGGTGATGCTCTTCCTCCCCAGTTCTCTCCTCCTCTTTGTGTCTGTCACTACCAGCAGACATCACCTTCTGTCTTGCACTTGCCTCGTGGTGCTCTCCTAGAACACCTTTTACTTTTTGGGTCTCTTCTTCCTCCAGATCCATGAAAGCCCAGTGTTCCCAACCTCTTCTGCTTCAAGAGAGGAGGATGCGTTCTTCGTTGCATTTTTATAGCACTGGTTGGCTCCAGCCTCTTGTCCCTCAAGGAGTGCTCACTAGGAGGTGGCTATGCCAAGCTGTCTGACTGCTTGTTCCAGAGCAACAAGAAAGGAGCTGCAGCTGCTGTGCAAATAAGGATGCTACTGCAGCATTCCTGGTGGCCAGCCGAAATCCAGCACAGAAGGAAGAAAAAGGAAGGGGCTGGAGACAAGAGTTGACAGCAGAAGCCTAGTGCTTTGATTTGCAAGCATCCCACGATCATGAGAGTCTGTATTTTTGGGGACTGACCTGGGCATTCTTAACAATGCTATGACCAACTATGATACAATGTTGTTTGGATACAAAAAAACCAGAAGAGGTGAAAATTCTATTTACAAGAAACAGCTGTTGGGTTTTGTACTCCTGCAAGTGCTCATAACTAATCATCCAGGTTCTCTGCAGCAGCACTAGGAGCAAGGCATTATTTTTAAGTCTTGTTGCAATTTGCCCCCAGAAGTTGTGTTTCTTAAACAAAAGCCCCCAGGCAAAGCAGTAACTTCCAGGAGCTCCAGACCTTGCTCAGGAAACCCATACAGAGTATCCTTTCATCTACTGTGAAAGCAATCTATAGTCTTTCAGTTTCATCCCAAAGAATTATATTGCTGTATTCTGCTAAATCATGTAGAATTTTAACATAATTTGCATAGAACACCACTAGCTTCTTATCTGTTGGTTTCTTATCTGCTACTCTGCTGTGAGACGAGAAGCCAAATGAATT
This sequence comes from Phasianus colchicus, assembly GCF_987193195.1. Lineage (NCBI taxonomy): Eukaryota > Metazoa > Chordata > Aves > Galliformes > Phasianidae > Phasianus > Phasianus colchicus. The sequence goes on from NC_143452.1 coordinate 2,124,385, forward strand.
AAGGCAGTGCACCTGAATGACTTGCATCCTGCCTCGAGTTCATTCATTTCCTACTTCTAATTCAGTCTCTTTTCAGATGTTTCTCTCTTAATCACAGGGACAGGCACAATTTGAGTCACAGTTTCATGCGGTGGCCTGGTGAGTCACATGGCTGCATGCTGTTCTTCTGCTTAGGGAACACATTTCCAACAACATTATTTACGGGGTGATATTTTCCACCTCTGCTCCCAAAATGGTCAAAACTACACTAATGCTGATACGCACAAATGTTTCTGCACACAGCATCGAATTCCTGGCAAGGGGCCTTTTATTTTTACTCAACACCTAGCGTGTCTGAAGAGCTGTGCTGATACAAGTTCGCAGCATGGACCTTAACTTTAACAAACCAGCATGATTTTTTCCAGAAGCAGCCCTGTAACAACATATTGACCTTCTTCTTACTCCCTGCCACACACAGGGAGTGTTCTCAGAAATCCCTGTTTACACCAGCTGGCAACACGCAACTCATGAGCAAACCTTCTGTTCCAGCCCCTAGGTGGACAGCAGTGCTTATAAACAGAAGTTGCAGTACGTGCTGAAACGTTCCAAATGAAACAACTACTACAACAAATAAAGTAAATGCATCTTATTGTTGTCTCATTGCAAATGCGTAATCACTCCCAGCAAAGTGTTGTATATGCAGATATAAATATTAGATACCTATTTAAAAAGCCTTACGGGAAAACAGACAAACCTGCAAATTAAATCCGTGCTGTAAATCCTGTGGTTGCTCAACACAGATTGCAGTCGCTGTACACTAATATTTGCCAAAAATTTTTCCTTTCTGTTATAGATACTGAACTTTGTGAACTGACCTGAATTTCTCGATGTGATTCCTTTTGAAAGAAACAGAAAATTGCCTCAATTATGGAAAATGTTCATAAAATATTTCATGCAGGAAGAATGGCAGCACTTAAAAACAAGCTGCTGGAATATGGCGAAAAACTGAGTTTGTAGGAAGAAGGAGGGAATGACTTGGAGCCATCCCAGCTCCAAACCTTTCTAACAGCAGCGTTCCTCTTGGGAGCTTGCAGTCCACCTCCCTCCTCCTTTTCTCCTGCTGATCAGTGTTCTCAACCACCTGGCATCCAACAGTGGCTGACCTTGGATGGGGGCTCTCCAGATGTATGGTGACATTGCATGGAAAACTGTCTCGACTGCACAGTGGATGTTCTATGTAGGGTCTCCTACAGTGCAGAGAAACGTCCACACGGTAGCTGGAATATTCTTGCAATTGCTGGTCAGCTGGTGAAATAATGCCAAGGGGGATCAAGCTTGTTCTCTGCTTGGTGCTAGTTTAGGACTCTGTCTTTCAGCAGACTGATGAGATAATCACGTATCTACAAAACATCCTCCCCTTTGCACTTTAAAATGTAGCCAACCATTTCGAAAACCTTTGGAAAATTGGGCTGGAAGAGCCAAGACAGGCAGCATAATGATGTAGAACTGATGTCCTTAGGAAACTAGGCTAAAAATATCTCCAAAGAGACTCTAACCCTTCATCAACTCCCATCGCCCAAAGCAAAGTCTGTGCTGATGGACAGTGATTAACTATCCTTTGTTAAACACCTCTGAAGTGGATTTCACTGTGTGTTTTGGCATAATCCGAGTTGACAAAGTCTCTTTTGGTGAAGTGTCACAGATTTAGGGATGTGCTGTTGACAGTGTTGACATGTTTTCTATCAATGCCCGTCTCCCGATCTGCAGTTCCTCCTATGATTCATATGCTGCCGAGGCAGCTCTTTAAACACTAAATGTCAAGTTGGACACATAAAGCATTTTTTTTTAGTAGGCAGGTTTTAAGTAAAAAATCTGTTCTGAGTGCTCCTCTTCTCTTGTTTACTACATGAAATGTTCAGAACAAAATTGGAAAGTAGCTTAAAGAATTAAAGAATTTACAGTCCTTTTTTAAGGATAAAGTGGAAAATATTTCATTGGTTGCCCCAGAGAAAAATGAAAAATACCATGAGATCATTCCCAACCACAAAGGATAAAGAAACCTATGAAATCCCAGTTGTAAATTTCAAGATGATGCTAAAATCACCTCTGAAATGAGTGGGAAGAGTGCCAAGTTTTGCCTGAACGAAAGCAGAAAACAAGTTTGTTGGCTTTTTTCTTCTTGATATGAGGGAGTTGTGACTCTCGGTGGAAAACAGTGCAAGTAGAGATGTGCAGCATAGTAAGAGCTGTGCTAAAGGTTAATACAAAAGTGTTAAGCTTTCTGTGCTTGGACTCAAGCCTGGAAATTGTCTGCTGGCCATATGGATCATTACCAAAGGGAGGTACATTATGGGCAAGATCTTGATGATTCTGTGACAGAAATAGATAAGCAAGTTCTGATAAGTCCTCTCTTCTCTGCAGGGCAGAGGTTTCCTCTCACAGTTGCTCTCAGGTGGCAAAGCAGCAAGAAAAACAAGAAACTAAGCTTATTGCTTTTAGAGAAGCACACAAAAAATGCACGTAGTTTTATGTCTGTGGTAATTCTGTTAAGCAGAATGCCATGCCTTGGGATTGTACTGGGCACAGTCCTTGTCAATAGCACTGATCAGGAATCTCGTGTCAGACCTGTGCCAGAAGTAGAACATACCCCAGCATTCAGCTACAGTCATCACCAAGTCCACATCTGTGCCCAAGAAAGTGCAGAGCTCCTGTGTCTGCCAGAACTCAATCTTTTCCAAAACAAAAGGATGTCACCTTCTGAAAAGTGCATCCAAAATAAGGGTACAAAGCTGGGATAACAAAATTCGTTAAAGGTTTGTGCAGTCTGTGGGGAAGAGCTGACCTCCACACCCTTCATCTCTCCTCCTTTTCCTTGTGCTGGCCTGCCTCCTGCCAAGGCATCAGATAGAAGCATGCTACAGGGCATTCTTGCTCTGATCCTGTCTCACTTGTTTGCAGTTCTGAGAAAGCCACTATAATTGGGAGGATATATTTTTAATTGTGTTTTTGTGAAGCCCTTTGATACAAACAAATTAACTTTGATCTCCAGTTGCTAAATGAAAGGCTTTTGCCTGGATCAGTTGGAAAACGCTCCCTTACATATTGATGATGAATAAAAACACATGGGTGATGGGGACTAGCAATACTTCCAGCATCAAAGGGACAGGGGTGGAATAAACCCTCATCAGAATCTCAAGGTAAGGAGAGCTCTCTCAACACTGATGTGTTGGGGTTGGTTCATCACATCAAACCAGACCCCAGTGCTAAAGTGTAGCCACAAAAACAATTATTTTTAATAAGTACTGGATGTATTTTTTTCACTTCTACTATGAAAGCATGCCAGGTATTGGCAATCTGCTGTAGTGGTTAATGATTGTATTCTCACCTACCTGAACTATCTGAGAGCAGACACCTGCCTGTGTGGTCAGCTCCTGCTCTGGCTTCATTGCTTTAGTTCTCTTTTTCCTCTTCTATCTGTGCCCATAAATTGGGCCAACAGACCGTGTGTGCTGATGTCACTGATGTTCAATGAATGCTCCCAGTTGCTACATCATCCATGGGACCGAGGAAGATGTGCTGATTCCTTCCAAATATGCAACTCACTTTAAGGAATACTTAGAGGATGGATGTGTGTTTGTATGTGCAAACTCTAAATAGATGAACTGTGTAGATGAGGACATGAAATAGGGTATGGGAAAAGCATGTTCTTTTTCCAAGCTGTTTGAGATTGTATGATGGGAAATCTTAGAAGAGCTGGAGATTCTTAAGGACTTCTATAAGCGTCTGGAGAAGTGGTAAGGAGGTATTTTGTGTTTCAAGGTGCCTGGATGTAATAAGAGCTCTGTTCTCAGGAATGTGCCACCACAGTCTTTCCAAGCAGAATTCAAACAGACAAGAATCTCATACGAAATGAAAAAACAGAGAAGTGAAAGAGTCATCAGACAATGGTCACAGATGGATTTTTAAGGAGATCAGATGAAATTTGGCTTTAAGAAAGTTTTTTTATAGCCTTAGTTTTTATTTGACCAAGAGCTTCTTTCTTCCCAGCACAGCATGAAATCATCCATTTCCAGGAAAATGCTTCTAGCTAGCAACGAAGAAGAATGTTTCATGGTGGGAGATGATCTCACAGGTAGGTTGTACGTTACTTGCACAGACAGAAAATGTTTTAAGCCTAAGAATGTTTTGTAGTAGTTGAGAAATGTCTGCTTAGTGATCTCACTTACTATACTGCTACACAGAAATTTCTGTGAAAGAGCAGGAAAGACATATTTGTGGAAGACTTGGCTCCTATTCAGATCCACAAATGAGCATGAGAACAGCGGAGCAGGAGGTGTTGTTTCTCCCAGCTTGGTGTGCTCACCCCTGCTAGCAGGTGTGTGGTTCAGTTCACATTCATTCAATTAAGGTACTTACATTATACTAAGGGAAGGAGAAATTGTTTACAGGACACAAAGAATTGATGAAGAACAAGAAAGGCAATATCCCAACTAAGACGGGCTAAATCAAAAGCTTTTGTTGAAGCCTCTGTATATTAGGATTGGGAAGACTAATGAACCAACTGTGGATATCCTAACCATCTTCTGGGTCTGTATTTACAGAAGCAAAATGATATGTGGCTTTGACACTGGCTTTCTATCTGTCTGAGGGTTTAACATAGCAGCTAGGAAGGGAAGGAACTTGGCACCATGTTACAGGTGAAAAAATTCCAACTTGGGCACAAAGCTCTTGTTGGAAAAATAATGAATTCAGCATTACAGACCTCAATCACCCTGGGAGGAGTCCTCAGTTATCACAGGGGTTTTGTCTAGGTTGCTTGCTATAGTGGTGTGCTCAGCAGAGACAAAGGACATTAACAGGGGCATGTGCCTTTGAGACACTTGACAAATAGCTCAGTGTGCTATTCTCCCAGAGAAGCATCTCAGCGTTTAAGCCTTGCTTGTAGTAAACCTTGAACCAATTAAGCTAACATCAGGTTTTTAATTGCCTTGGTTAAAGTGATGCAGACCTCAGTGTGCATACTCGTAAATCAATTTAAATGCAAGTTGTCCTCTCTTAGTGTAAAATGCATTAAAGCTGCACGGTTTCTCTTCACCTTTCTTCCCAGGTGTGGCAGTGTCAGCTTTGCGTTGGGCAGAGCCAATGTCAGCTTTGCGTTGGGCAGAGTCAAGCTGATTACCTTTTCTTCCCCAGCTCCTGGTATTTTCACCTTGAAGCTCTTGTAAGTCCAGCTTTGATGCAGTGATTTTATCCTCTTGAGATTTTCTGGATGGGGGAAAACAAGTCTTTCTTCTCTCCATGATGTTCCATTAACTCAAACCTCCCTGTGTGGGGTTTCCCTCTTATCCCATCCACTCTGCAGAGCACAATGGCTTCTTACAGCTCCTCCAGAAGAGAAACAAAATTTATTTCCAAAATTCGAAATAAAGCTCTGATTTTCCTGAAAAGAAGGAAAAACAGAACTTTGTTTGTCCTGCTCCCACCTGTAGACACTCCAGCTGTTCCCTCTCCATGTGGCCAAGCAATGCAATGGGTAAGCTGTACCCCAAGCCCTTTGGTTCTTACTCTTATTCCATTTTGTGTGTTTATTTTTTTCAGGGTTTTGTTTCTTACAGTTACTCAGCCAAAGCAATCTGGGATGAATAAACACAGCCACGACAAAATATTAAGCCTTTAAGCAGTGATCTGCAATGCCACGCTGCTCCTGCTACTCACTCTGCCTGTATCCAAGAGCCAGGCAGAGCCTGAGGCATAGCACTGCTGGGAGTTGGTAGGTGCAGGAAAAGATATATAGATAAGAAAGAAGTGGTGGGAGTGGAAATTTTCTCCTGAGAAGCTATGAAAATTTCTTAGGGCAAGATTTGGTGTAAGTAACAGTTCAGCAGCAAGAAGTTCTGGTGTCTAACAGTACTGCAGATATTGTTTGCTGGGAGCTCTTTCATTTCCCTTTTTATCCTAGTTACACAAACACTGTGGAAAAGACCACCAAGTGCACAGCAGGTGCCAATCTTACATTCTCTGAGGTCTGTAGGGCTGGAATTTCTGCAGCCGTGAAGTAGCTGTAATGTCTCCTTAGTTCTTGTGATGCTCAAGTATAAGATTGGGTAGTGATCATTTAATAATGCATGTAATTATCTAATACCTGGCTACAAGTGTATGGAAAAATGTATCTAGTGGCCTTATTTGTGATTAAGGGGATATTCTGGTCTTGAAGTAGCTCAGCCAAGGCATTGTTACTTGGTGTTTGTTGCTGTGAGCCATTGTAGTGCCAGCTTCCTTGAGGCACCCATGCTAGATACTCATAGGATAGCCAAAGTAAATTTAGTTCCACAAATGCTTGATTAAGAGACACTGCCTGAAGGCTTGATTTGAGTCTTGGAACATACTGAGTATTCCAGAGGTGGGGGATGAGATGTTGCTGGATTTGCCAGATTTTCTCAGTTGGAGAAAATCTCAGTTGGGTGGGAGCTGGTGAGAAAGGCTGCATTGGAGCAGGGTGCCAGCCTCAACAGCTGTGCATTCTCTGTTAGTCAGCAGAAGCAGGGATGGATAGAAAACAGAGTCCATGCAGAAAATACAAAAGACTAAAGATTAATTAACTGCTGCCTTCTGACCAAGTGTTAAATTTCTCTGAGATGTACTTCGTTCTCCACCTGTATTTTCTCTTCTGGATCTTCTGCCAGCCCTATCCATGCAGGTTGGAGCTGTACCTGCACTTGGTGAAGGGGAAGAACTCCATTCATTTGACAGCAGTAAATGTTTGTCAGAGCCAGGCTGGAGCTTGGTTTTGCTGACCCAGAAAAAAAAAAAAAGGGGGATAAAAGGCTTCTTAAAGAGAGCTAAGTCTTTGAACTGAAGAAGATCTATACACAACACGTGTTCGAGAAGCCTGCAGATGAAAGTGGAAGCCATTGTGCAGAGTTGTAACTTAGGGACTTTATCACAAAACCATCAAGCAATTGTATTTTATATTTATATCATACTTGTATTTTTTTCCTTCCTTCTCCCCCCTTTTTCTTAATTGGATGTCATCCACATGGCAAGGTTATTCTGTTAGACAAGCTGGCAAATGACAATGACAGGATTATAATTAAGTGCCAGGACATGCAGCCAATAAAATTACCATGCTGTTATTACACTGGATGATGTGCTAAAGAAGCTCATAAAAATGCTGTAAAGAATATATATCGTGGGACATGTATACATTTAGAAAAGAAATGAATTGCAGAATCATAGAATAGGTTGGGTTGGAAGGGACCTTACAGCCCATTGAGAATCAACCCTACTGCTGTGGGCTAATTGCCCCCCACCAAACCAGGGTGCCCAGGGCCCATCCAGCCTTGCCTTGAGCACCTCCAGGGATGGGGCACCCACAGCTTCTTTGGGCCACTGTTTCCCCCTTCAATAATGCCCAACCAATGCAATGAAAGAGGTGTTTCCTTGCACCAGAAGCTCTCCTACTTTCACCTGGCTCTAGGGACAACCAGCCCTTTTGTTCAGCTTCACGCACAGTGCTGCAAACATAATAATTTTTAAGCTGATATTTTTTCCTCCTTATTCAGTCCCTACTTTCCTTTGTACCTGCACCACTGTGATGCCTGTCTGAATCCTACCAGTCGTCAGGCCTTGTGCAGGCATCTGTCAGCACTGGCAATACCTCTGGCTTTCTTGATTGTCTTCTTGATAAAATAATTAAACCAAAGCCAGACTGAAGGCAGAAGTACCGCGGATCTTGTGTGAAAGATGTCACTTACACAAACCACTTGTTAGTAGTCACTGCCTCCAAGTCCTATTTTCAGTCTTCTATTCTTCAGGTGAGAGGTGAATTTGAAGTTTGTGCTTGTCAACATTTATCTTGGGTCAAAAAATGTTGATGTACAGTTCAAAAGAGAAGCTGTTGTGTCACTTAGTTGGTTCCTTGCCCTTCCAGACCTTAGGTCCAGAGCTGAAAGTCCCAGAAAAAAACAACCTCCCACAGCAGAGCTGGTCAGGAGGAGCTCTGTTGCCTTCTACAGCCAAGAGCAGTCCTGCTAAAATTGTAATGCTTCACCATATTGCCATTATTTTGATGATATTCTGTTTCAGATCATCTTCTCCTTAGAATGTTACCGTTCTGATATTTTCCTGAAATGGCAAAAAGCCCCTTTTCATCTTTTAATTGGCACAGTTTGCTGCTGTACTGTACAAAGCTAAAATTTCAAATGGTCAAATTTTATCAGTCTGAAAGACCTGGCGCTTTGAAACGGAGTGTAAAAGAAGTTAAATTTTCTCCACTGTCTGTTTTGATTTTTGATCTAAACATTCCGGTAATTTGAAGCATTTGAAGATATTTAGGGCTTTGAATTCTAAACTAATGTGCTAAAATCAGAGGCCTTGATGTGCTCAGGGTCTCTCAGATGTGCTCCCAACACCTCCAATACCTTTAATTCCTCTTTCAGATCTAATCGAGGACAGCTTCAGTCTGAGTGAGATGTTGGAACCAGAAACTGCATCTCCAATGCTGCTAAAGACCTGCACTCCTTTGGAGCAGCCCTGCAGGATCAGCCCCGAATCCTTCTGGTCCAACCATTCATTTCCTTCAGCTGAAACAGAAGAAAAGAAGGGGGGAGGGAGGGGTTCTGCCAAACCTACACTGGAACAAATTTTGAAATATGGACCCGGTGAACCTGATTTATTGCCCCAGTAGTTGGCTGTTAGCATGGTGATTTGTAAATGTTTTGCTGCTTGATTTCTGCTGCTAGGCGTTACGTCAGTTTAATCGCTCCCAGGCTGAGCAGTTCCTCCTGCCCTGACATTGCCCATGTGCGTTTTAGGAGAACAGGTCTGTGGGACTCAATCAAAAATGGCACAGGTGTAGGGGAAGAAGCTGAGAGGATCAGGAGCACAATTCTAATGGGGAGCTGGGATGGTTCAGTCTGGAGAAGAGGAGCTCAGGGGAGACTTCATCACTCTCTACAGCTCCCTCAAAGGAGGCTGTGGTGAGGTGGGGGTTGGCCTCTGCTCCCAGGTAACAGCAATAGGATGAGAGGGAATGGCCTCAGGTTGCACAAGGGGAGGTTCAGGTTGGATTTTAGGAAATACTTCTCAGAAAGAGTGGTGATGCAACGGCACAGCTGCCCGGGGAGGTGGTGCAGTCACTTTCCTTGGAGGTGTTCAAGGTAAGGGAAGATGTGGCACTGAGGGATGTGGTCTAGAGCCATCACAGGAGGGGCTGATGGCTGCAATATGTGATCTTAGAGATCTATCTTTCCAGCCCTAGTGGTTCTATGATTTTATGGTGCTGCAGCATTTCCCTGTAACTGCCCTTGAGATGAAGGGTTGCCAGAGGCCATTGGTGAACCTGGACAGAGACAATGTGGCCTTTTCTTCTGCGAATTCTTATCACATTCCATTCTACATAATGGAGTGAACTGCAGAGATGACAGGGCTTTATTATTACTTATGATTATTCTAAACTTATTCTTTCATGAAAGGCAGGACAAGAGGCTGCTGCCTGACATTTCAGTCAATTCCTTCATTTCATCTTTTAAAACATAATGAGGTGCCTGATGTACTGACTGGCAGCTGCGGGTGAGCATCTTTCTCATCAAAAGGTTGGACCGAAGGGGAGCTGCTCCTTTGCACTGCTCTGCTGCTGGGACTGTGAGCTGTGAGGGGCAGAATCCACTCACACACAGTGGGGAGGATTTGCAGGTCTCCTCCTCAGCTGCATTAAGGGAGAGCAATGGGTTTGCTACTAAAAGCAGCGTGATGGGTAGGCTGGCTGTGACCCTGTGGGTGTGTTGGTGTAAGATGGTCTCTGCATGCAGAAGGACTCAGTGCTCCTACAGGCTGTGGGTTCAGGGCTGATGAACCTGTCCTGCTGCCAATGGATGAACCATGTGTCAAAGTCTACAAGGAATACCCTCGTGCAGCACAAACAGGGTCTATCCCAGCAGGAAGGAGCAGGCTTCTACCTGCACTGCTGCCATGAGCACACCCAGCAGCAGCCGTATATCCACGCTGTGTTTAATGTTTTCTATTCTGCCCTCCATGCATGGGAGGGAATGAACGGAGAAGCTGGGGATATTCTGAGCACTGTGCTGCTTAGCTAGGGCTACAGAGCTGTAGGGCAGTGCTCTGCCCACACACAGCCATCGGGGCAGCCCCTCCACACCCACCACTTGCAATTGCTCTTCTTGCCCTTTGGTTCCCCCCATTTCCCTGTGGCCACTTCTGCTTCCCAGCACTGCTCCTCCTGCAGAGGCTCCTTTCTGCTGAATCTGTTCTTTCTGCTCCTGGTGTATTTTTCCCATCAGCTGGATGAGTGGGTGAGTTACACAATTTGTTGCACTGGCTCTCTCTGTAACACACTCAGGGCAGTGGGAAGCTCCCAGGCAGAGCTCCTCGGTGGTGCAGGGCCTCCTGTTGACCTGCCTTGATTAATGCTCTGTCTGCATTGCTTTCTCAGCTTCTGAAACAAACAGGATAGCATCTGCTCTTGACTCCTTGACTCCGGAGCAGAAAGACTGGAGTTGCATTTCCAGAGTGACTTCAGTGGAAGTGAAGGCTACTGACTGACAATGCCACTGGCAAACATTGCTTGGACTGCAGATCAGCAGCCGTGCTGCAGTGCTGGAGACTAAAATGTACCCGGATCCACATGACATGTTCCAAAGGATATATGTGAAATACAGCCTTTGTCACAGTGTCTGTTCATCTCTTCACATAATTTGTTCTTCTTTTTCAAAGCTCCAGTCCCTGGAAAGGATTAAGCATGAATTCCAGCATTTTGTCTTAATTTATTCGTCTCTGAAAGCTTTTGTCTTTTTGGTCATATCTTGTCTTGAGGTTGGGGGCTTGAGCTTTGATTTCTTCATTACTCCTTTTTTTCCTTTTTTTTTTTTTTTTTTTAATCCTGGATGCTGTGTGTAGGCATATAAGAATCATTAGTGTTGGAAAAGTTTATTAGGATCATCTACTGCAACCATCAACCCACCACATGCCCACTAAACCACATCCCTCGTTACCACATTTAACTCTTTAATGAACACCTCCAGGGACAGTGACTCCACCACCTCCCTGGCAGCCACTTCCAATGCCTGACCACTCTGAGCAGCAATTTTTGCTAACATCCAACCTGAACCTCCATTGGCACAAACGCTATGCAGGACCCTTTCCCTGGGCTGTGTACTCGTGTCCCCACAGTTAACATGCGTGGCTGTGGAGAGTGCTGTGCTGTGCTCAGGTGGTGCCTCGTGGGCTGTGTGACCACCAAGGTGCTCAGCTCCCTTTCCCCGCAGCTTCTGCCTGCCCTCTGTGCCACGCAGCATGGAACAAAGTGAGCAGAGATGAAAGCAATGATGAAAGTGGGAAAGATCACTGAGTTTTATTCCAGCAGGCTATTTGAAAGCTTGCCTCAAATATTTTCTGCTGGGTGAGGGTGAGAAGTGTGTGGAGGTAAGTTGTGGAGACTTGGCACACATGGCAGCTTGGCAGCTGACTTTATTTTCAACATGTCACTGACACTGGAACCACTGGAAATGAGAGATGAGAAATCAGTGGCACCTGAGGAGCAGGCTCTGCCTTGGAAAAACACGGTTGAGATTCAAGCCAGTGATGGTCTACTTTCCCACTGCTTGAGCAGTATGAATGGCAGACAAATGTGTGCTGGCCACAGTGGTGCTTTTCCCCACTTTGCTCAGATTCAACTGTGGCACAGCTGCAGTGTGGGTAATTTGTCTCTGTGCCATATCCTGTGAGTATTTGTAGGGTCTTGTGGTTGATCTCCTCCATGGAGCAGTGAAGCAGATGCTGAGGTTTGGACCTGCTTGAGCACAGAGCAGCTCTGAGCAGCTGGTATGGATTGCAGCCTGTACAAAAACGCAGATGGTGTATGTGGTACATAGCTTAGTGACAACAACAGAGCTAGGGGGACTCCAGACTGCAAGACCAGCCCTTCCGTCCACTTATTTTGTATGCAATGTAAAAAAAAAATCAGTCAAAACAGGAAATATTTGCCTGCAGAGAAAGGCTGGATTCCCCAGGACCCAGTGCTGTTTTTGCATGCACCATTTTCTTTCAGTTGAACACTCATACTGGGAAACAACAAGTCTGAGCAAAACCAGCAGGTGGACTCCTGGTCAGACGCTGCAATTAACGTATGGTTTTCCTACTAACACAACTAGGCAATCACTGCTGGTTCTTAGTCAGTAAGTGCTGCCTTAAGGTTTACAGATAGATGTACTACTAATTCTCTTTGGCTATATGGATAACTCATATCCAAACAGGGTTCTCAGTGATGCAGTGGGAGCTCTTGAAGCTCCTAACTTGTCCATGCTGTATCCAGCAGCATAGGATGGGTGTCAGACTGGGATGTGTGTTCATGCAGCATTTTGAGATGTTCCAGCTCCTTTAGTGCTCATAAATCTGGGTTTGTTGGCTGTTGATAAGATAAAGCTGGGATCTACTGGTAGATCTACTGGATCTTTTGGGATTTTTTGGGAATTTGATATAGAAACTGGATTTGGTTGGCTTTTTCCCCACCAAGTTCTGCAATTGATACCTGTTCTATTGCATGACCAGAAAAACTGTTTTTCTAGACTGTGGTTGTTCTTGTGCTTGTAGGAATGGAAATTTCTGTGGCTGCCAGTTCAAAAGAAGCCAACCCGCAGGCAGGTAATCTTTGATTCCTTTTTCATGGCTCTGCTCTGCTCTTTCTCCTTCATTTCTTGATACAAGATGTTCAGAAGAAAGGTTAAAAATCACCATGTTTAAACCTTTCCCAAGCCATCATTTCTTCCGCTGTGCATGACTGATGTACTCGTGTGTGTGATGGGACAGATATCACCTAATGACCACTTCTTGCACCCGTCTCTGGAGAACTCACACTTGATCTGAATGCAGTATATGCAATGGAAGAATAATGCTGTGGTTTCTTTGTTTTAGGGAAAACACAGCAAGTCCAGACCTTGTCTTCTTTCAGCAGTTGTGTTTGTTGTTTGTAGCTACTGAGCCAACCCTGAGTATCCCCTCATATATATTCCCACTTTACATTGCCTCTTTTGTGAACTGTCCCCTGCTCAGGGTGTCTTCTGCGTTCACCTCATTCCCCTCATTTGCAGTCATAGGAAGATGCCACAAGGGTGTCTGTGAGGATGTCTGGATGTCAATAAGCTGCCATGGTGATGGAGTGCAGAAGTAGCTCGAGCGCACACAGCAAATAAACAGTGCTTGTGGAGGCTCTGCAGAGCAGATCAGTCACCTCTCTCCTCTGCCATGTCTGACATCTGTCCTGGGTTTGCAAGCCAGCCCTCTTCCAAATGACTTACAGCCCACCATGCAATGATAACTGCTGGAAAATAAAATGCAAGTAAAGTAGAAAGCTCTCTTTATGCCCAATCTCAAGCTTCCCTTTTCTTAAAACAGAAACAAACTAGATGGCAATATTGAAATTAGCTGTTTGCTACATTAATGGAACTGTGTGGAGCACAGAGTAGCTGAGCAGATCTGGAGGGCTGACTTCTCACTGAGAGCACAAACAGTTTGCTGTAATATTTGCTGCAATATTAAGTTAGACATTAACATCAGCATGTCCAAAGGTGGTTCCCTTAAGGAAGTCAACTGATTCTCCTGACTCCTGAAGATCTCAGCTTCCTTTCTCTGCTCTAGGACACTGCCATTACTTCATTTTCTCCCATGTAGTCTGTCTTTATACTGCATGCTGAAGCATCTCTGCTTTCCCCTATTTCAGAAGCTGAATTAGAGACCTGTTCACAGAACAGTGAATACTGTTCTCTCACAGCAAAACTGAGCTACACAAGAGCACTCAAGGTGGGAAGAAGCAAACAAGCACTGTTGATTGAAGACTCACCCCATGTGCATCTAAGTGCCATGTCTCTGCACAAGAAAAAACACAAGTGCTCAGCCTGGAGTGAACCCAGCAAAGAGATGAGAGGAATAAAGGAAAAGAGTGATTACTGACAACACCCAGACAAAAGCAGTAGCTTGGTGCTGTCAGCTTCTGCTCTGGCTTGTTATTGCTGTGCCTCAGAATTACACATTTTATTCAAACCATCCCTGATTCCTCTTTTCCCTCGTAAAACCCTATGCTGTTCTCATCTCTGAAGAATATTATGTGGCTTGATTCCTTTCACTGACACGGTCCTACTTCTGTATTGAGCTCTGGGTTCTGTTGCATATCCAGCTGTGAAACAGCAGGAGAAGAGTGGGAAAGGACCAACAGCAGAAAGGTTTTGAAGCCCTACAGAACCTGCAGAATTGGAAAGCACTGGGATTTTGTGGCAAAGGCGGAGTTCAGAGAACACAGAGATGGTTGAGTTTGGAAGGGACCTCCCAAGGACTGAGTTTTCAGACCTGTGCATGCATAGTGGTTGTGCACAGCATTCAATTCTGCCTGCTAAGCCTCCCTCCAGCCTGTGCACAGTCATCTGTGGGGCCTTCTTCTACCCCACTGAATCTGCTGCTCTACTGTTCAAGGAGAACAGGGAAGAACAGAAGGATTGAGCACAGTTACTCTGGTAAGGTTGGTCCTGGTAGGCAGAGTGAGTTGGCCTGGGAAGCTGATGGGCAGTGCTCCTGAAGGAGTGTGACAGTCTCATTTCAGAGTTCATGTTCAAGACACTTAAGCAAAGCCATGGGAAAAAGGGAGACGGATTTGGGACTTCCCCTCTTTCACAGTGCTTCTGTTGCTCAATTTTGGCATGACTGAGCTGCATGAAAAGAAGCTGTTCCTGAAGGTCCTTATGGTGCTAAGACTGGCAAGGCAGATTAACACAATGTGATTCAAACAGGTGAGCAGGGAGGCTGCTTTTGTCAGATCACTTTGCAGAGAGGCTGTGTGGCTACAAACATTTCTTTTTGTCTGGTTGTGCTCTCAGTGATGCACACCGCCAACTCTCCAAGGCTGTTGTGGGGAAGGTTAAGATGAGCGTTAAACTCTTCTGAAAACATTCCCTGAGTGCTCTTTTAACCACAGTTCTGTGCAGAATCCGGCATTATAGCTCTGCGGCCAAAAATGTGAATGTTTCAGATGGAGACAAACAGAATTCGTTCTTCAGCTGCCTCACTGACAGCATACATTTCAAATAGGAGCAGATAGAGTACTTTTTTTACAGACACTGTCTGTCAAATCAAAGAACATTATTTGAACCACTTCAGAAAAATCAAAATGTTTAATCTAGAGAAACTTGAAGCATGACACCAACTTACCCATCCCTTTTTTCTCCTTCTCGGAGGATCAGCTGCTGATGCAATAGAAATCCATGTTGGTCTGATTATTCTAGAATAGCATGTTTGGTCAGAAAATGATTTCTTCTCAAACATTAGTCTTTTTTTCTCGGTTTGCTTCTACTGCTGAAAAAGCTCACACTGAGTCATACATTACTGGCTATCCCATTTGCTTCACTGAGATACATTCTGAGGCTGATTTTGCTATGCAGACATCATGACAAAGTCCCCACAAAAGGAATCTAATGACTTTTAAAGAGCAAGGAGTGCTGACACCGAGCAGCCACACAGTCATTGCACTGTACTGTTTCCATCTCAGTGTTAATTGGCAGTTTCACGTCTTCCTATCTCATCTGCCTCTCCTTGCCAGAAATGGATCAGGTCCACTGTGGTAATTCTTGAGCCTTTTTCAGTTTATTTTCCTTTTTCTGATGCAAAGAGGAAAGTATAAGGCTCCTTCACTCTATGCCTTAGAGGCTTATCCTAGTGCATGAAAACTTGAGGCCTCCATTTTAACAGCTGAGATCTGTTTACTTCTTGTAAATTGGATTTTATATTCTTTCAAAAGAGTATCTTCAGTGATGGATATTTATATTTCATTAGCATGTTAAGTATCTTCTCGCTTCCTATGTTCAACGCCTTGGACTTCCTACATTGGAAGCTCCCACAGAGTCACTATGATGTGGGAAAAGGTGTTCTCCTCCGGAGTCTGGAACTGCATACCACAGAACCACAGGACTTGATGCTCTCTTGAAGTCCCTTCCAACCCCTGCTAAAGCAGTTCCCCACAATAGGTTGCTCAGGTTGGCATCCAGCTGGGTCTTGAATATCTCCATTGAAGGAGACTCCACAATCTCTCTGGGCAGCCTGCTGCAGAGCTCCATCACCCTTACTGTAAAAAAGTTCTTCCTTGTGTTAGTTCAGAACTTCCTATGCTCCAGTTTTAGGCCATTACTCCTTGTCCTATTCCTACACACCACTGAGAAGAGCCTGGCCTCATCCATTTGCCTCCCAATTCTCTTTAGATACTTATAAACACTAATTAGATGAATCAGAATAGTATGATCTTGTTTTACCAGTTTTTAACTCATGGGGAAATGGCAAAGAACACTATTTGCTCTTCCTCTGTTAGACCTCTCAGGACTTTGCTTCTCTTGCTTCATAGTTTCTGCAGGTCATTTCCTTTCTAAGGTACATTCATGTTTTTGTTCTCTCTCCACAGGAGTGGAAAAAATCATTCCCATTACTGCTCTGTGATTCTCTGCCAAGACTTACCAGCTGTTCTGCAGTGCTTGGTGAACAGCAGGCAGGTCCAGCTGAGGTCAAGCCACTGTTTTGTGTAGAAAGACGGCACTGCTAAGTCATATTTGTCATTTTATCCATACATTAGACTTCCATTGGTCACAGAGATTAAAATATGAACAGTTAGAATTTGTAATACAGCATTAGACCCTGCAGAAATACTGTTTGTTACGTACAGCACACAAATGACTTGTTGTAAGATCTCAAATGTCTGTATCTTTCCACAGGGCAACCACCTCCAAATTAAAATGTCATTCTTACAGCTCAGTGTGGCCAGGCTCCGAGCATTGGTTGCATTTTATGACCTGGTCCAGACCTTTATAAAATGAGGATTAAAGGCCTATGATCATGAAGGATGGCTGCATTTTCTTGTTTCAGGTCTTAACATACCCTCCACAAATACACGTCCTTCCTCAAGTTCTCCTGTTGATCTCTTATGTCCTCCATACAACACAACTTGTGTGGGGGAGATACTGCCATACCCAGTGAATGTATGGGCTTTCTGCTCTGTTAAACTCTCCTAAATTTACAGCCATTATTATAAGATGCAAATTCCTCGGCTATGAAGAGAAGGAAATGCTCAATTCTTTCCCTTTTCATAATCGTCTTTGCTAGTCATAGGGCAGCTGGAACAACGTGTTCTCTTTCAAAAGAAAACAAAGGCATAAAAATAGATCTTCAGAGCCTAGAACAGTGACAAGAAATCTTTAAATAAAACCCCTTGGAATACAATAGTCTATTTTCAAATGTCCTACTTCAAACAGCCTCCCTTTCTCTCCATCCAGAAGATGCTTGTATCAGATCAAACTAAAGGACATTTAGTCAGAAAACCTTTTGTGATAGTTTTCTAGCAATTCACTGTAGTACCTCAGCCAAAATCAGATGTCTGCGTGTGCAAATATATACAGTTTCCTCTACAGTTTTCACTGGATGTGTTATCTTCATTCCTTGCTGCTGCTTGTAAACTGCTGCTGCATTTCCCCATGGAGAAGACTGCATTTTGTTGATATATGAAGTGATTCCAAACACTCTGCTGTTCACAGCAACAGCTACTTTTCTTTAGGGAAAGCCCCTTAGCCAGAATTTTCAGCTTAACAAACAAAGCAATGCCAGACCAACATCCTCAGGTATTCTTCCTCTTTCATCCACAGTAACTGAAGTGGTGAAATGAATGTATTCTGGGCAATGTCCATCAGCTTGCACTGCCCCACTAAGGGTGGGTATGTGGGTGACCACTCAAGGCTGGCAATCCTAGTGGAGGCAAAGCAGAGGGACAGAGGTCTCCTGCAACCTCCAGAAAGGCAAAAGCATCTTTAGGCTCACAGCCCAGAAATCTCAGTGCTCAGCTGCATAATGCTGCATCCTTGGTTCATCACTGCCCCATTTGGTCTATGTCCTAATTCCTGGAAAGCAGAGTTTCTTTCCTTCTCCTCCGTAGCTATAGAGTTACCCTAGGCATGCTAGAGTCTGTCCAGAGACTGTGCTGAATCTTCTCTGTAATTGTTTCCTGCTCAAGGAAAATCCTGGATCTGAGAAATAAAAAATCCTGGAATAGGTCAGAGAAATAAAAACACTGCCAGGTTGGTAGCTCAAATTTCACACTCGGGCAGATTGTTGTTGTTGTTCCAGCACCTCCAGCAGCAGAGTGGCTTCAGCACAAATGCTGGAGTTTGGCAAATCTAGCTTTTGGCTTCTGGCTTTTCTGCAAACTTGCTGTGTGAATTTTGGCAACTTTCTTAATTTCCCTGAACATGATCCAAAGCCTAGGGAAGTCAAAGAGAGCTTTTCCTGGAACTTGAATGTGGTTTAAATATTCTTTTTGGCCTATATCTCTACTCTATAAATTTATAAATGCACTTTTCTCATATATAGGGAGCAAACTCTGCATGCCAGACAAACTCTGAGGTTATCCCTTACTGTTAGCAGAGTACTAATTTTTGTTTACCAATCTGTAATTTGAGGTGAATATAACCCATGAACACCCCACAGATATGGGAATTCAGGAAGGTGGCATGCCTCACACTTCCCTTATATGAGCAGTGTGGAATGTGGAAGAAGTAAAGCTGGTTCCTGCTGCCTGGAAAGATATTTGGGGCAAAATTAGAAATAAAAGCAGCAGGAGAAAGGAGCCAATGCTTCTATGCTTTATGGCTGTGGCTTGGTTTCTGATCACAGATGCTCTCATCTCACAGGAACGTTTGGGTCCATGCAAACATTTTGCGTTACCTGCTTCTTGTGTAAGAGATATGCCAATAGACCCTCTTTGTATTCCCCAGGCCCTGAAATTCATCACTGACCTGCAGGGCTCAGTTACCATTGGTTTCCATGGCATCGTGTCTGGCCCTGTCTCCATCACAGCCCAGTGGGTGAGGGCTGCTGCCAGGAGACCAGGTGGTGCTGCATCCATCCTGTGCCCTGACAGCAGTGCTTACTGCTTACCCAAAGAGAGAGGCTTGGATGGCTCATAGTTACCTGTTGCAGGAGGAACTGTAGTAGTTGGCATGGCTGGTAGAGCAAGAACAAAGATATTGATAGGACTTAACTGGAATGAAGGATTGTTGTGCGTTTCCCTTGGTTTATAAGGCGTTTGAATTGAGTAGGCAGCATGGCAGAGCCCCAGAGCTCAGCACAGCAACCCCCATGTCAGAGCTGGATTCCTCTTTGCCCCATGGTGCTCACCATCAGGTGATGCTCGTTCCTAGCCAGCCACAGAACTGAGGGATATCAGCTGCAAGCCAGGGATATTAAAATTCAAGTCCCTTTCTTGTACAAATCATCCTTGTGGCATGATGTAAAGGAGACCATGGCCATTCTGTCTCCATTCCTTTCCTAATAGGAGGGTGCATCTGGGCAAGGCTGTGCAGTGGTGCTGGAGTTTTGTTGCTTTGGTCACATACAGATTCAGGTCCAGGTGCTGGAAATAGTGGAGGTGTCTGGGTAGAGTGGGAAGATGGGAGGAATTCTGGGATGGACCTGAGGTGGTATGGAGAATTTGGATGGTAGACATTGAGTTCTTTGGTGGCTAAGGAGATAAGAGGATCGGGTGGGACCAGAGCAGTGGGGAGTTGAGGGCTCTGGAGTCTGGAATGACTGAGGTGGAAGATAAGGGATGAGTGAGTTTGGAGAGTTGAAGGCTGTGGGCAGGAGCAGTTGGGGTAGACATCATGAGGACAGTTCCAAGTCTCAGCATGTGCCCAGGACCTAGGAAGAGGAGAAGGACTGCATTTCCTATGCTGTGTGCCTCTATCTATGTGGAAATTCAGCAGGTCTTGGTGCAGGGCTTTTGCAGCCATGGGAGAGACACAGAAAGGAAGTATTACTGTGATGTTCCATGCATTCAGCTATAGAAGCCTTCAGGTCACCACGTAGTCTGACCAAGAGCAAATAAGCTCCTTCTAAGTTCCAGCACACTCCAGTGTCACTGAATTTTGTTAATTTAAAAATGGCCATGAAACTATTTCTCAAGAAAAGTATTTCTGGCATATTTTTTGATATAGATTCTATTATTTTGTTTAATCTGTGTGGCAGAAATCTGCTCCATGTTCAGTGGGGAATTGCTGTTGACTGCCATAATGTAACCGAGATGAGCTGTGCTCATCACCATGAGCTCTTTATCATGCAGTGAACAAGTCCATGCCCCAGAGCAACCTCTGCACCCATAGGTTAAATTTGGAGCCCTCCAGAGAAGCTCATAGTTCATGGGGCTTTTGCTTTGGCAGCTCAGTTCCTGAGGTCAAATCTAAGGTTGTACAACTTTAACTGTCTTCTGAAAGGAAAAGGGAAAAAAAAAGTAGATTAAGAATTCTTTTTGCTCATTGGTAATTTTTAATCTTTCAGTGCTACCGTAAGTTCCATTAACCTGGAGTTAAGCTAAGGTTATGCTGTCAGATGAGCATAATAAAATGCATCACCTTGACTATGGAAAGTATTTTTCACAGTGCTCTAAAAGCTCTATAAAGCTCTGATAAATGGTGCTGAAGTTTTGCTCTTCTTCAGTGTTCTGCTGAGGGCAGAAACAAAGCTTCGTTGAAACCTTTTCTGCAATACACCACAATCAGACCTAGCAACTCTGCTTATTTTAAGCCAGCAACAGCTGCGGTGCCACTGGTCCCATTGCAAACGCTTGTAACACGATGCTCACGTAAGTGGTGGCCTTATTCATTCTGTGGTGTTGGGGAATGTGCATGGGGAGCAGGTGGTGGGAGGGAGGGCTGTGGGGATAGGAGGCTCAGGAGCATGCAGCCACAAAGAGAAGCCATGCTTTCTCCTAAGTATGAATGGAGTGCTTGTCCTTGGGACTGAGGAAATAGAGATTGTGGTGGTGTCTTTTTTTAATGCAATTTGTGTAACTTTACCTCTCTATGGACTCCCAAATCTTGCTGGCTGGGAGCAGGAACATTGCCACAGCACGAGCTCAGAAGCAAGAAGCCTTGGAGACTTCCCAGGAAGGCTGCTGAGTCAATGATGTGCAGCTTAATATAGTGACCATGTTTAAACTGATAGCAAAACAGGAAGCTCTTAGATAGAGTCCATGAGTTCACAGCATTGCCCACTTTCACAGCCTCCTCTCCTTCCAAAAGAGGCAGAGGGCTAAGAATCCCTTAATCTGGCAGAGAGGAACCACCAAGCACTTCCCATGGGACCGACCTGCCTACGTGTAGCCAAGGGCTGTATCCCATAAGACCTTGTGGTGCTGTTTGAGACCGCCCTTGCTCAGGGTGTGATTAGTCCAAATGCTGTGCAGGAAAGTGACTTTTGCATGGACACATGTGGGGGAGAAGCAGAAAACTAGGGGAACTTTACATGCTGGGTTTGTCCCAGAGGCAGTGAGCCAGTAAGATGCTTCTGCTTGCAAGGATAGGGAGGTAAGAGGGGAGGGCAAAGCCTCCTCCTGTCTTATCCCCACTCAGGCACAGAGTTCTGTTCACTTTCCTGATGCCCCATCACTGCACTTGGATCAGATCCTTGCAGCTGGAGGGAGGTGACACTGGGAACTCTTCTGGCCTCTGGGGCATTTCCAGTGAGGATCTGCTCCACAGAGCAGGTGCAGCCACTTGCCTTCATCCTGCTGCAGAGCCAAGGAACCTTTTGCAAGTAGCTTCTAGTCCCAGAATTGATTGCCTCTTCTCCCGTTGGCAGCTCTCAGTACCTCAAACTGAGCAATAGGTGTCATCCACTTGAGAATCTCAAAATCATGGCTGTCGTGTGGGATGCAAATCAGGATCTGCTTGCTGCAGCTCATGTTCATGCCCTTCCAAAGCTCTCTGAGTTCAGAACCTGTCACCAAACACATGCTCCCAGGGCAGGTCATTCTTTTCACTACACTTCTTGCTTTCTGACAGCGTAAGACGTGAGGCTTGAAAGGAACAGCTCTTTCTTTCAGGCAAGTCTCCTCCTGGAATACTTGGCTGATCTGCTAATAGATGGAGAACTTGTTCAATTGAAAAGGACTTTGTCGCTCTGATCTAAGGCCCTCCAAGTGCACCAGAAGATATATCAAGGCAAAACCTTTTATGAGAGCTCACAGACATTGCGCTATAAAAGCCAGCCCAGCCATGGCTCCCCGTTGTTTAGTTGGACTGCTGGTCCAGCACACAGGGAATAATGGAAATCTATCTTTCTTGTATTAAGGAACAATGGAAAGAATACTGCTGGACTCCCAAAAGGATCGGTAGTATGCAGGGGGTGGTAAGGCAGGCTTGAATGAGTAGGAACAGCCCCAGAAATCAGCTGGTTTGATGTCCTGTTCATTCTTCTGTCTGCTGAAGGATGTGCAGACATGAAGAATCCCATCTATCCTTACGTATACATAAGGAGTGAGTCCTTACATGTGTGCTCCTCAGCAGATTCTGGTTTTGGTAAATTGGTCCATCTGCTCTGAAACAATTGAGCAGAGGCTAATCTGTGCTTAGGGCAATGGGAGTGTCATAAACTCTAGATGGTGTGGAGAGGTGGAGCTGGTATCTTGTGGCTGGGTGCTCTGAGATTTGCAAATCCAACTGCAGTAACAGGTATTGGTTATGGATTTGGGAAAAGCACAGCCTGTCAGCCAAGTTGTGCTGGGATACTGGGGAGGATGAACATCAGCAGGATGTCACTGGGTCAGAATCAACAGCAGGATTTTTGAATGAGTGTTGATGTCTGTAGCACTGTTCCCAGGCTTGTAAAATGGGTATCAGCTGGTTGGAGTTTCCAAGCCAGCATTGTTTTAAGTATTTTCTGGATGTGTGGCAGTTTTGCTGCAGTACTGCAGTACAAAAGCTCTCCTGGCTGCTGTAGATGTGACTTCCAGCTCTCAGGAAGACTGAGCTTCCTAAACTGCTGGGAATTGTTGGGGCTGCTGCTGTAGGAGCAGAGTTTGGTCCCTGAGTAGCTCTGCAGGCAGGACAAGTGGCAGCTACACCAATACCTCCTACAGGAGGGTTTCCCTGGGTGCAGTGGATTCATTCAGGAAAGGAGTTGGTGTTTGGGTATTCAGTAGGAGCTCCTCTGCATTCCATCAGCCCACCAGACAAAACTTGGCTGCATTCTCTGTCCTGACTGTGAGCATCTGCTGAGAGGTTGGCTGGAGCCTGAAATAGCCATGGGACTCTGAAACAAAACCCAAGAGGTTAAAACAAAAAGTTGAACTGCTTTCTAGATTAGGAATAGGCAGCTGATGCTGACACATCTGTTGTGTCTATGTGAGCTGTTAGTTTTTGGTTTTGTTTTTCCCCATTTCATTGTTTTCTTTCTGTTGTCCCTTCTTTCTCACTTACTGGAACGAGCAGGTTGATGCTGAATTAAGGGAAACAAAGCAATAAAAGCAATAAATTCAGTAACTTCAGGGGCCATAAGTGCAGCTAACATTCCAGTATCAGGCAGTCTGGAAGAGAAAGTGTGGAGGACAGGAGGCTGAATCTCCAGTAGTGGTGTGCCTGCCTCTCAGCACACATCTCATATCCTGTAGTCTAATTTATCTCTTATTTGGCACGCTTAAGGCAATTCAAGACTCAAACTTTTCCATATATGTTTGTAGGCTGTTTGAATGCTCTTAAAAGTGATTAAAATCACCACAGAAAAGAGTGACCCAAATTTATTATTTGTATTAAGGAGAGAATATGAAAAATATATTCGTTCACTGCTTATCTAACGCTTCTCTCAGCAGTGATTTCCCTCAGGTATCGGGAGGTAACAAACAGAATCCAGTCCTCGAGGTTGTTTTATTCCTGTTCTCCATATTTGATGATGAATGTTTAAAACATTAATTCTAAAGGATGGGTGTCTTTCTGTTGTTTTAATCACTTCTCTTTGCATTTCCCACTGCCTTTACAATGTGGTTCCTACAGTGAGCAAAATAATGGAAAATGACCAGAACCACAGTGCATCCAGAAATGGTTGAACTCAATTCAGCTGTAAAGCTATGAGGGTTGGTCTGAAAGTAATGCCTCCTGTTTTATGATGTTGGCCCACAATGCTAGAGGTGGATATTGGTGGGATGGCAATAAAGGTTGAACCTTCCCACCAATATTCCATTCCATTTTGTTGCACATTCCATGTGTGACAGATGGCAGCAGAGGGGCAGTCCGACAGAATGTGTCTGACATGGGAGTGTGTATGGAGCAAAGGGATGGGACTGAATTCCTCCATGCTGAAAAAATGTCACCCAGTGACACTCATTGGCACTTGCTGAAGGTTTATGAAGACCAAGCAGTGGGTGGGAGCACAGTGAGGCGGTGTGTTTCAGAAGTGGTCCCACTGACTGTGGGTCACCTCTGCTGATACAGACGTTTACAAGCACAGCATGCAGGCACTTGTCCATTGCTGACAAAAATGCACAGCTAATGGAGGTGATTATGTTGAAAAATAGTGGTCTGTAGCTGAGAATTTGCTCTATCCAACAGTGTTATTGTGCTCTTTTATATCGGTTGTAGTTTCCATGGTAATAAATAGGAGGCATTACTTTAAAAGCAACCTACTTATAATCAGCTTGAAATAAAAACTTGAGCTTAGTTTTTGTGTTTACCACTAATCATTGTGATTTTAAGTGTAAGGATCTAATGCAAAATCTGCCATTTTACATGTGGACTGACCCAACAAACTGGGATTTTGCCATAATTAAAGCAGGGGTCACTTGCTTTCTGTTGGGGAAAGTAGACTTTCTGAGCAGACTTTCTAATTTTCACCTCTTGGCTCTGGAAATCATGTTTTGATCTTATTAATACACTTCAAAGGAGAAGAGTATGATTCACTCATGCTGAATTGGAACTGCGTTGCTCTCCCACTGTTGTACTTGGAGGACAACTGCTACAACCAGTGCATTTGCTTTCAGTAATGCTGCTTCAGTGGTGAGGAAGTCTCAGTTGCAAGTCACACATGTAAACATCTCACTGGTCATCCATCTAGTTTACAATTTGTAAAAATGACATGTAATTTACATAGCGTATGTAACGAGAAAAGCCCTAGTACTGATATACTAGCCTTATTATTACCTTGTCATCAGAATTAATGTTCTATTTGCACAAAGTGTCAGTTTTGTTTTCTTGTTCCACAGAAGCAGATGTGGGTGAGAAGTACACTGTGCCACCACCTGGCTCTGCTGCCCTCAGGACGGGTATTTTCCAAGGCTGCCTTGCATTAGAAATAGATCATTAGAATAGAATAGCACACAGAAATAACAGGGGGGATTATAAACTAGGAGCAGGGCATGACAGCAGAGCAGGCACATGGCAGAATCCTGAGGCAGACCTGCAGGACTGGGATGGGAAGAGTGAGTACAGTAGCAGTCACTAGGGACAGCCAGTCACTTCCATGTCTGTTGTGGTGAAGCAGCTCTGGGTACAGCAAAGAAGTCAAGTCAGGATCAGCAAAACATAAAGGCAAGCACAGGCTGGCTTGGCAATCAATGAGTCACAGCACAACAGACGAGACTTTAGTGAGGGGGATAAGTTCAGTGGGATCAGTGGTGATCATATGAAGCTGAGATAAGCTAAAGCAGGTCTGGTGGCACTGACTTGCACTGGGCTTGGGACTGATGCCAGTGTCTGCCAGGTGGAACAGAATCATCTTCAGCATGAATGTGATCCCCAAGCAAAGGGGTTTACACAATTACATGTTCCTTCAGTGCTTTGCCAAAGAGGGAAATGCCCTTTGGTTAGTGTGAAACAATCAATTGCTTCCTAGTTTTGGAAATCCTAGAACTGAAAAAAAAAAAAAAAAAAAAAAAAAAAAGCACCAGACTCTAAAAACAACCCGGAAAAGCTATAGTGTAATTAACCCTGTCATTGCCATGAGCAGTGTTACTGTTAGTTCTACCTAAACCTGAAAGATTGTGGTTCTCAGTTCCATGTTGTTGGCCCTACATTCAAGAGGTACAACCGACTTCTGCTGAGAAAAGAAAAGCGTGGCTTTTGCATGATTGTTTTTCCTATTTTGCTGTCAATGACACGTTGTCAACAAAACATCCCTTGTGCCCTTGCTGCTTCTCCACGTTTCAGTGGAAACTGAAACAAGACACTGCCTCTGTCTCTCTTAGATCCTTGGGAAGTCCCACTTCTGGAGCTAAGGGAGACTGTCAACCTTCACCACTGTTTCTTGACTTTCCCATTAGGATGCTCTGTTAAAGCTGTTGGACTCGTGTGTATCTGACAAGCTTAAAGCTGTCTGCCTTGCTGAAACTTGCTTGAAAACATGACCCAAGCAAACTAATCAAAAGAGCTCCCAAATTGTTTTTCTGTAAGTCTCCAGCAGTTTATGGAAAGGTGACCATTTATAGATAAAACTTTTGAGTTATTGTAATGCTGGATCTCTGGTTTCACATGAGTGGGAAAGTTGGAAGTAAACTGGGGGAGCCACAAGGAAACTGCACTCATCCTTGATGCAAATTGCACTTTCTTGTTTCTCCTTCCGATGAGACTGCACATCCAATGAGCCAGTTTTCTGGAAGACTGCACGGGCACAGAGTATAGGCAGATGTAAATATTCTCTTGTGTGATGACAAGAACCTGTAGGAAGAAAAATGAACTGTCAGCTCGAGAACGGAAAGAACAAAGCCATTATTAATGGCATCAAAATAGCCTGCAGAACGTTGCACTACCATAAAGGTGAGACTGCACTCTGGAATGACTGCCAGTGAGATGCTATCTACTGCAGCTCAGCAGAGTCTTCTAGCAGATATCCTTTGGGCTTTGGATTGTCACCCCCACTGTGATGGGTAGACAGATAGGGACCTCTCAGAATAAAGTTGGACCCTCTGAGCATTTTCTGTGCTTCTTCAATTAGTTGTCTGATGGTTTCTGAATCTTTTATACCATCTTGGATGAGACTGCTTAGTCCCTGGAGTTGTGAAGAACCAGAATAGATTGCCTGATTCTTGGAGGTTTCCAAAACACAAGGGCTAGTAAGACAGAAATTATTTGCATAAAGACAAGGGAAGTCCACTCCTCGCGGTCTTGTTGGCTCTCAGAGATGTGTATTCAAGTTTCAGGCTGCCTTGGACTTTGACTGGGTCACATCCCAGCAGTTCAGATCACCTGGAACGCTCTTCCTATGGGTGAGGAGGGTGGAAGGCATTTAAGGACAAGGGAAGAGAGTCAGTGAAGAGCAAATATAACTAATCACAAGTTGAATCGTGTTTAGAGCAAACATAACTAATTGTATTTAGAACATGTTTCATATCTACCACTGGGGTTTATCTGAACATCAAAGCAAAGATTAGAGTGCCTTGTCTGTACTGGCACTGGGGCTGGCTGCATTGGTGTGAGCTGCCATTTCTCAGGGAGGCAGGGTGAAGGTTCCCCAGTGCTTTAAGGCAAGACTAAGGCCTACTGTGATCAAGAGGTACTGCTGTGCAGGTCCTGGTCCATATGTCCTCTGGGAAAGGACCTGAGCATCAGTGTGATTAGCTGCTGGAGAATGAGAAGAGTTGGATGGGGCAGGAAGGTGTGCAGAGCATGAACTAGTGCAAAGAGGAGGTTATGGTCTAATGTGCAGTGCAGATAGACCATAGAATCATAGAATCACAAGGTTGGAAAGACCTGTAAGATCATCTAGTCCAGCCATCTTCACATTACCACTGCTACCACAAGCACTAAGCCATATCTCGCAGCTCCTCATCCAGACGCCTCTTGAACACTGCCAGGGATGGCGACTCCACCACCTCCCTGTGCAGCCATTCCAGTGCCTGACCACTGTCTGAGAGAAAAAGTTCTTCCTCGTGTCTAACCTACACCTCCTCTGGTACAACTTGTGGCCTTTTCCTCAGGTCCTGTTTGTGGCCTGGGTGAAGGGGCCAAACCCCTCCTCACCACAGCCTCCCTTCAGGAAGTTGTAGAGTGCAGTGAGGTCTCCTCTCTGCCTGCTCCTCTCCAGACTGAACAATCCCAGCTCCCTCAGCCGCTCCTCATAAGGCCTGTGCTCCAGACCCCTCACCAGTTTCGTTGCCCTTCTCTGGACACGCTCCAGGGCCTCAATGTCTTTCCTGTAGTGAGGGGCCCCAAACTGGACACAGTACTCGAGGTGCGGCCTCACCAGAGCTGAGTACAGGGGACGATCACCTCCCTGCTCCTGCTGGCCGCGCCATTTCTAGTGCAGGCTGGGATGCCGTTGGCCCTAACGGCCACCTGGGCACACTGCTGGCTCATGTGCAGCCGAGCATCAACCGACACCCCCAGGTCCCTTTCCTCTCCACACTCATCCAGCCACTCAGCCCCAAGCCTGTAGCGCTGCTTGTTGTGGCTGAAGTGCAGGACCCGGCTCTTGGCCTTGTTGAACCTCATCCCATTCACCTCAGCCCAGCGATCCAGCTTCTCTAGATCCCTCTGAAGGGCCTCCCTACCCTCAGGCAGATCAACACTACCTCCCAACTTGGTGTCAGCTGCAAACTTACTGAGGGTACACTCAATCCCCTCATCTAGGTCATCAATAAAGATATTAAACAAGATAGGCCCCAGTACTAACCCCTGGGGGACACCACTTGTAACGGGTCTCAGCTGGACTTAGCTCCATTAACCATCACCTATTAGGTATGGCCCTCCAGCCAGTTAGTTCCTTACCCAAAGGAGTGTGTACCTGTCCAGGCCACGGGCAGCCAGTTTCCCCAGAAGAAGCCTGTGAGAGACCATGTCAAAGGCTTTGCTGAAGTCTAGCTAGACTACATCAACAGCCCTTCCCTCATCTACCAGTCTGGTCACCCAGTCATAGAAGGACATGAGGTTGGCCAAGCACGACCTGCCTTTCATGAACCCGTGCTGGCTGGGCCTGATCCCCTGGACACCACGCACATGCCGTGCGATCTCACCCAAGATGATTTGCTCCATTACTTTCCCCAGTACCGAGGTCAGGCTGACAGGCCTGTAGTTCCCCGGATCCTCCTTACAGCCCTTCTTGAAGATGGGAGTCACATCAGCAAGCCTCCAATTCTCTGGGACCTCTCCAGTTAACCAGGAGCGCTGACAGATGGCCGAGAGCGGCTCAGCAATCACCCCTGCCAGCTCCCTCAGCACCCGAGGGTGTAGACCATCCGGTCCCATGGACTTGTGACAGTCCAGATGGAGGAGGAGCTCTCTGACTGTCTGCACCTGAATCACTGGGGCTATATTCTCCGTAGAGTCCCAGACTTCCAGATCAGGGCATAAAATGCCCAGAGGATAACTGGTCTGGCTATTAAAGGCAGATGTAAAGAAGGCATTGAGGACTTCAGCCTTCTCCTTGTCCTGAGTGGCCACATTCCCTGCTGCATCAAGTATAGGATGAGAATTATCCTTGGTTCTTCTTTTGCTGTTGATATATTTATAAAAGGATTTTTTATTGTCTTTTACTGCAGTGGCCAATCTGAGTTCAAGTTGGGCTTTTACCTTCCTAACTTCCTCCCTGCATATACCTTAGCTCCTCCCTTGTAATCTCCCCAACCAGCCTGTCCCTTCTTCCAGAGGACATAGACTCTCTTTTTCTCCCTGAGTCTCAACAGTAGTTCCCAGCTCATCCACACCGGTCTTCTACCCCTGTGGCTCGCCTTATAGCACTCAGGAACAGCCTGTTCTTGTGCCTTTAAGATTTCCATCTTGAGGAGCATCCAGGCTTCCTGGACCCCTTTACCCTTAAGAAGTGACTCCCAAGGGACCCGTGCTACAAGCACCCTGATCAGATCAAAGTCCACCCTTTGGAAGTTCAAGAAAGTAGTTCTGCTGGTCACTCATTTAACACCTCCAAGAATAGAGAATTGTACAGTTCCGTGGTCGTTCTGCCCAAGACGGTCCCCAACCTTCACTTCTCCCACCAGTCCTTCTCTGTAAGCGAAGACCAGGTCTAGCAGGGCACCACCCCTGTAGGCTCTCCTACCAGTTGCATAAGGAAGCTATCTTCCTTGCAGTCTAGAAACCTCCTGGACTGCTTCCTCTGTGCTGTATTATATTTTCAACATATATCAAGGAAGTTAAAGATGCCCATGAGAACAAGTGATGGCGATCACGTGACTTCCACAAGCTGCTCATAGAATGCTTTGTCCAACTCTTCATCCTGCTAGGCGGTCTATAACAGACCCCCACCAAGATGTCATCCCTACAAGCCTTCCCCCTGATCCTTACCCATAGACATTCAACTCTGTCATTACTAACCCCAAGCTCTTCAACATCAAAACAGTCTTTGATAAAAAGGGTCACACCACCACCCTTCTTTCCTCATCTGTCCCTTCTGAAGAGCTTGCAGCCATCTATCACAGCACTGCAGTCATGGGAGTGGTCCCACCATGTTTCGGTAATAGCGAGAAGGTCGTAATTATCCTGACTCACAATTGCTTCCAACTCTTCCTGCTTGTTGC
Organism: Phasianus colchicus; assembly: GCF_987193195.1. Classification (NCBI taxonomy): domain Eukaryota; kingdom Metazoa; phylum Chordata; class Aves; order Galliformes; family Phasianidae; genus Phasianus; species Phasianus colchicus. The sequence goes on from NC_143452.1 coordinate 2,154,689, forward strand.
TCATGCTGCGTGCGTTGGTATAGATGCACTTCAGTTGGAAATGCCTGAATATGTTTGGAATAATGCAGTTAGTATGTGGTGTTGATATGATTAATTACACAATGCATGAACTGGCTGGGGCTTACCTTTATGCTTGCCATGAAAACAAAGTAATTAAACAATTAAAAAAAAAAAAAGTGTGATACATGAAAGAAAACAAACTAACCAATGGAAAATCTACAACATGACACAACTGAAATACTGAAGTGTCCCACAAAGGAAGAGAGGAAAGCTGTTTCTGGACACCTTGCTTTCAGAGAGTCTAAGCTCTTTGCATCCATACTTGTTGCCATGTTGCCTGAATGAAGGAGTCTGATGGATGGGATGTTCTTAAATTATCCTTGTTAAATATAATAGTCATACAGGCATAAATTGACAGTAGTTATCTAACTCCATGTAAGACATCTTGGCTTGCTGAACCTCATAGCTCACTTGCAGTGCTGTGTGGTTGCTGTGCTTGCAGAACAAGGGCTCCCAAAATGCTTGGTAACACAGAAAAGAATGTTTTCTAAATTTCCCACCCTGCACAGTATTTTTCTCTATCCCTATTGAGGCCAGCAATGACACAGTAAATGTTCCTGATTCCATACTATATTGTGTTATACTGACTCTTATCTCTGCTGCTGCATGTGGTGGATGTCAACTCAGCACTGCAGATCCTGGCGAAGCTGGAGAGCTGGGCACAAAGGAGAGCAAAGAAGAAGTTGGTAGGGAAGCATCCAGCAACTGAAGCAGAAAAAATGTGACTTTATAAATCCTTCATTCTCTGTATATTCCCCAAGACACTTCTCAGCAACTTTCTTATGGAAAATTAAACTCTAGTCTGGCAAGGAAAAAGCTCATCTAACTCCTGTGCTTCAAGACAGTCTAACTCTGTCATTTATTGGTAACATGAGAGCTTGTCTTGGCTTCTTTTCTTGGTTTGCCATGTCTTGGGGCAAAATTAAACTAAGTAAAGCATCTTTCATCATATCTGAAGATGTAGCCTGCGGGGTACAAGAGTGGAGAAACATCAGAAAATGAGTTAGGAGCTTCTGGGACCATCATCTTGAATTAGCAAGAGTGTTGCTGAGAGCTAATCTGCCATGTGAGGCTGGCTGAGAATGCTGTCCATGGACTGGAAATAGAGTTTCTGCCTGGCTCCCCACACCCACTACCCCAGCTTTCTGGGGAGGAGCTCACCATCCCTATACTTGAAACACTCACAGGAGACTGGAGTTGAGCTCACCTCAAGATTCATCCAGCTAAAGCCTTCTGGGATTTCTTTCAGCATCAGTGCACGCTCATCTGTCTGAGCTCTTGTTTGTCTGTCGGAGAGCACTTGCTGTCCTACCTCATCTCCTTTTGCCTTGACTCTGGGTAACTGAGGCCACAGCCGTCTGGCATTCAAGCATAAAGTCCAGAGCTGGTAGAAACGTAATTCCATATCAAAGGCTTTCATGGGACTTGTAAAGAGTACCAATTCCTCTCAGCAGAGGCTCCTGACCTGGAAGGTTTGCTCACTGACCATTGATGCACACAATGGTATAATGGATGTTTCTGTGGACACCAGTGTTGCAATTTGTGCTAATGACTGAGTGGTTCTGGAGACGTACTTTGAGACCATGTATGTTGTGGCCTTGTCATGGATAGCTACCCAAGAGCATCATTAGTAGCATGCATATATTGAAACATCTACAATTTCAGTACATGAGCATCATTGTGAACCAAATGATGCACAAAGAAAAATGAACTGAGAATCATCTCTTCAGTTGCACAAGAATGTCACTGAATAGGTCTCTCTAGCTTAAAGAAAGAGCTGATAGGACCAAAGAAGACACAGGAAAATATGAAGAGGGTAAGACACAAGGAAAATGCACATGCAGTGTGTCAGCAGACTTGGCCTTTGACAGAGCCTGGGGATAAATAGAATCATGCTATATGTGCATCTATGGAGAAATGCATCCATGGAGAAAATCACAGTCTCAGCTCAGCGATGAGAAAGCCTTGTGAGCTTCCAGCTTGGTTTTAATTGCTAGAGCTTGATTTTAAAAGGGGCTATCAGCTGTGCCATCTCTCAGGATCATCATGGCCAAAGGCTGGAACTAAATGATCTTCAAGGTCCCTTCCAACCTAAGCTGTTCTATGATTCTGTGAAAAGTCTGAGGCATTGTGGACTATGAAAGTACCCCTTAATTATAAAGAATTTCCTGTCTAACAAATACAATAGAACCTTTTCATTTCTGGGCTGGACAGGAGTGCAATATCTGGAAAGGCAGTAATGCTCCCTTTCTCACCCTTAATCATGTTGATTTGCTGGGCTAGTTGTATATTTTTTGGAAAAGTGAGTGAAAGAGAAGACCCCAATTCCTCTTTTTGCATTATGGAGTACAGTTTATTCTCTCACTCAGCTTTCTTTAGGGAGCTCAGGGTGGAGGAAAAGCAGTTTCCATACAACTAGAATGCATTGCTTTTGATTTTCAAGTTTTGTTGTTTTTGCTGGACATCAGCTATAATGGAGAGGAGCTGTCAAGGCTGGCACCAAAAACCATGTTTTTGACAGAAACAGAAGAAATGCAGGTTTTGCCTGAAGTCTTCAATGAGTTTTGTTTCCAAGTGACAGCCCTGCCAGCAGATTTCCTGCCATTGGAGGTTGTAGAGCAATTTAGAATATATCTGCTCTTATTCCCACTTAGCAGTGCTTTGTTCATGCAGCTAAATGGCAGGTGCAGAGTTTAAAGTGAAATTCCCTCTAGTTTGATTCTGTTGCTGCCTATATATTTTGGGACCTCATGCTGTCCTATAGGGAACAGCACGGAGCTGTGCCAGGGGAGGGGCAGCTGGGGGTCAGGAAAGGCTGTGCCCAGAGGGCGGTGGGCATGGCACAGGCTGCAGGGCAGCGGGCACGGCCTGAGCTGCTGGAGCTCGGGGAGCGCTGGGACACCAACCTCAGCCGGAGGGGTTGGGTTGGGGTGCTGCTGTGTGGGGCCGGGTTGGGCTCAGTGGTCTGTATGGGTGCCTTCTAGCTCAGAGTATTTTATGATTCTATGAAATAGGGCCTTAGCAGGTTTGTATTACAAGTTAAGTGTTTTTACTTTTAGCACATTCTAAACACATGCAAGGGCATATCTTCAAATGATGGAGAGTGTCCTACTTCCCTGAAGTAAAGCTGTGATAATTTAGAGAAGCATGTTGTCCCCGTTCAGGGGACATGAGAGACCAAGCAGGAAGCAGATCTAGCTCCCTTCTGTGTTATGAAGTGATGTTGTCACAATATTTGTCTCTTACTCAGGTTGTGTTGCTGGTGGCATTGCTATTGCTTTTATTGCTCTTGTCTGTGTGCTTGCAGCGAGCAAACGAATAAGCTTCCACATACATTACAAGAATTGACTGAATCACCACTGAGCTGATAAAATGCAATCCCCAGCTTGGCCAGACTTCTGCCTTTGTTTCTTGTGAGAAGCACAGATGATTGCAACTGCTTCATAAACAGGCAGTCGACCTGCAGTGGTGGGCTTTGTGTATTGGCCCAACCCCATCACCGTCACTGGTTGAGATCTGCTCCTGCTGAGCCTCATTCCTTAAAGCACTGAGTGGTCATGCAGAAGTTGGGTCGAGTTGTCAGGTACAGCTCTGTTGTTCATATTACTTCCCTGAAATAGCACCACAGAAATTTTCCCCTTCAGCACCTCCCATTTCATCAATCTCTCAGCCTTCAGAGAGCAGTATGATTGCCTTTCATGTATTTATCTAACAAAACGTGCACTTACCTCTTCAAGCTCCTTAATTACAGTGCAATAAAAATTTTTTAGAAAAAAAAGAAAATAATTGGTCTTCCATCGAGCAGGTGCACTTTTTGGTGATTAAATTCTACAATTAGCTGTATCCTCCTTCTTGTTGGTTTGTGTGTGTTTGCTTTTAATTAATATTTTGCAGCTTTCTTCATGTAGGGCAATTTGTGTTCTACAAGTTGGTATTTTTCTAAATGCTTCCTTCATTTAAGTTTTCATCCAGCAAAAGATGAGAGTATATTACGTCTGCACAAACTAATGCAAAGAAACATCCCTTGGTAACGGTTTGTTTAACACATTACAGGTAAGGTGAGAAGGAAAGGGATGCGTTTGAGTACGTGAGTTACTGATAAAGTATCTCCAGGTTTGGGTTACTGTTTTAGAGAGAAAGGAGGGGAGAAGAAGGAAAGGAAATTGTAAAAATACTTGAAAAATCTGGCCTCCAGATGATGGGTAGGTAGGAGTAGCTATGGCATGAGTGGCTTCCTTTTCTGGCTCCTTTTAGTTCTTCTATTCACTCATCTTTCTTTCTTTTTTTCTTTCTTTTTTTCCATCTTTTTTTCTTTTTCTCCAGTGTATAATGGGAAAAGAAAATGGATTTTTTTTATTCAAAGAATTATTTTGGTAGTAAGTCATTTAGCATGACCAAGAAAATGGCTCTGCCATTCGGAATGTTATCTTTAGATGGAAAAATACATATTTCCCATAAGAATATTTTTCACATATATATCCCTACACAGAATATATATTTGTATGGAGAATATGCATTGCAGAGCATCTACTTATGCATCAGTGTGGCTGTGTTGTTGTCACTGAAGGAGAACTTTAAGGAACCTGTACAGCCTGAAGTACTCTGTGTGCACCAGGGAGCTGAAAGCACTTTGTGGCCTTTTTCTCTTCTAGTGCTTCTAGCTTGGCCTTGATAGTAAAAGTACAACATCAACTGCTGTTGAATAAAGCAATGTTGTCCACTGGATGTGAATGAGCTATTAAATAGCAATTCCTGATCAAATTTATTCTGAACCCATTGAGTTATAGAAAGGGGAAGAGGAGGACAGAGGAGCAGGGTGGAAAGAAAGCTCCTCTGTGTTTTGTTTTGATAACTAAAGCATTTGCACAAGCCCTGGATGTCCACACTGATGTCATGCTTGTGGAAAAACCTGATTTTACATCCCTATCTTTCCTCCCCATGCATTTTCAGACAGGTCTCAGCTGCGCCAGTGTGTTCACATGGCCTTAAAAACTTATGAAGTGACTGATCAGGCTTTGTATAAAGTGAGATCTTCACGGTGAGTCATGAATCACTCCTCTTCATCTGTCCCCACAAGCCACGAGAGTCCTTTAAGAACCAGATCAAATTGAGCAATAATAGCTAATAAAATGTATTTCCTAAGAAAAATAGTTTCCAAAAATGTATTCACAGGACACATTTATTGAGTCTAAATGAGAGGTAAATATGAGCCCTGCTGTCTGCATTCTGTCCTCAGATAAAAAGAAGCAAAAGGCATTCTCTTTTTTTTTTTTTTTTTTTTGTTTCTTTTTTTTGCCATTCTTTGCAGTTTTATTTTGAAAAGCAAGTGAACAAACCCTGTAAATTGTTCTCTTTTCCTTTCATCCTTATGAGCTTCAAGGAAAAAGCTTTTAGGTATTTTCTTTTTGGCAGATCAAACAGCAGAGATTTCCCCTTTATCTTTTGCCTTCCTCCTTCCTTTCCAACATCACACACCTGGTGCAGCCCTTTTCACCCAGAACATGGATGGCATGCTGGAAGAGGAGCGGTTTAGCTGCATGAAGAGGGGCTGGCATGGGTCTGTTGCAGTGATGGAGGTTTTGTTCCCAGCTGGAAAAGCAAAGCTATACGTGGGGAGGGCATCTGAATCTTCATGGGCTTTAAAGCAACCAGAGAAAACAGATGATGAAAATCAGATATCATGGTGTTTTGCAGCTCTGGGGTTCTGGGGTTTGTGTGCTTTTCAGAAGACTTTGTGCACAGGAGAGTTCCCCAGGACAATGTAAAGCAGTGGTGGTCAGAGTGATTGTGCTCAGTATCAGTAAAAAAGCACATTATAGAGCACTTTGTTTACAGGCTTACAAAGAACTGGCAATATCAATGAGAGAATCAGTGAGATGGGGATGATCTGATGCAGAATTGATGTTTTCCATTCACTGAGATCTACATAAATAAGAAATTTTGGATTGTCCTCAGCACAGTGCCTGAATCCCAAGGAGCTCTGGTCACTGCCTCTACCACTGGGCTCCTTTCTTCTGGAAAGTACTTCCAATTTCTCTTTGAACTAGCACATATTTTAGACATTTTTTGCAGGATGCCAGAAGAGGTAAGGTGGGCTAAACTCAGTGTTTTGCAGCAATAAATCAAACAGCAGTAGAAGAAATAAGGAAATCTCAGCTGGAGTAAGTAAGAACGATTTTAGGTAGAATTGGGGATTGAATCCAGTCTTATATGTTTAGGTCTTGTCAGTCATGCTCTAGTTTGGATAAAAAAACATTATCCTGGGTGTGAGAAGCAGTTTCCCATGTTTTTTTTTCAGATGCTAATGTATTCTCAGCAAAGTTTGAGGTTAAACAAGGGTCTGCAGACAACATAGCATCTGCCATAGAATTAGCAGCCTGGCATACAGAAATTACTGCTTATATAAACAGAAATATAAGGTGGTGTTCTCTGGTGGATCTGTCCATAGAGGAAATCAGTTCCAGTTTGCATTTGGAAGGGGATTTCAGCTGGCAGTGTCATTTTGGGAGCTGCCAAGTGTGGGTTTTGTCCCAGCCTTCCCCATGCACTTGGCGTTTATGGAGCTATTTGTAGTTGCTCACAGTAGCCCAAGGGTTTCTCTCCAAAGGCAGTTTATTCTCAGATTAGGGTGAATAGCTCTTTTTCTCCCCAGGGTTTGGGAGAAATCCTGAGATTCTCTGGGTGGCAGCTGAAAAAAACCAGCATCTTGGCAATAGCTTCCAGTGGGGACAAGTGAAAGCTCTGCTGCAGAGCTCCTGCATGCAGCCTTGCTGAGAGGCTGCACAGTGGTGTCATTTGCAGATCTTTGCAATTGTCACTTGATGGGTTCAGTTCAGTTTTAAGGGTGGGTAATTTCACCACCTCTTCCATTACAACAGAAAGGTGTTGGCTGAGTTCAAGAATCACAGAATCACAGAATCACAGAATGGCCAGGGTTGGAAGGGACCTCAAGGATCATGAATCTCCAACCCCCCTGCCAGAGGCAGGGCCACCAACCTCCTCATTTAATGCTAGACCAGGCTGCCCAGGGCCCCATCCAATCTGGCCTTGAACACCCCCAGGGATGGACGGGGCATCCACAGCCTCTCTAGGCAGCCTGTTGAAGAAGATGGTCACAAAGGTACAGTCCTGTCCAGCATGACCAAGAGGTGCAGCCTGGCCCTAGCTGTAGTCACAACACAGCTATAGTGAACAGTGAACTTATAATGAGAGAAGACCAACCTCCATAGCTGTAAGATGGAGGGATCTTTGAGTGTTAGTGGTTAGTGGACATGGTGATGATGGGTTGACAGTTGGACTAGATGATCCTAGTGGTCTTATCCAACCTTTATGATTCTATGATTCCGTTCAAAACAGTACATTAAGCACAGCATCAAACAGCTGTGCAGATAGGCTCAGTTGTGAATTTCACGCAAGAGGAACTAAATCTTACAGCCAAACTCTCAGCACTGCTTCCCACATGGAGCCTCCACCAGAGCCTGGATGGGCGCTCTGGGGTTTGGGAGCTTTGGAGATCAAAACAAACTTGAGTGTTCCTATCCAATGGAAAAAGCCATCTCTAGGGGTAACTATATGATCTCTTGAGTCTTTTTCTGTCTACCTCTGTGTTCCTGCCAGGTAGGAGCCCAATTTTTTTTTTTTTAAGGCATCAGTCACTTGTAACTATCTTCTCAAGAGGCTGTTGAATGTTTAGAAAGCTACTCATGAAGTTCATGGGGACCTTTTCTCTGGGAATATAACCACTTCTATACCATAAACTGAAGTGCTATAAACCAGAGGATTCCAGATAAGGAAATATGACTGCCCTTTCTTATCTCCACTAGTCCTAACAGGTTTCCTTGGGGTTGTAAATTTATGTGAAGGGAAGGTAAGAACAGTCTGATGTATCTTTAACCTTATCACAAATCTTTCCCAGGATAGAAAGATTGAAGTTACCATCGATAAAGGCTGAGCTGGGGTGCAGGTCCTTTATCCAGTGAGTCATTTTCAATGTGGTTGCTCCCATTTGGTTTGCACGTGCTGTGTTGCAAGCGGTTGGCAGTTCTGCATTGCATGCACTGTCCTAAAATAAAACCCAAGTAGATATATGCACTAAAAAGCCTAATTCCTCAGAGGTTTGTAATTCCACAAAAGATAATTTGTGTGCCTATGCTATTACAGTTGTTACAGTTTTATTGCAGCCAGGACAAAAAGTCATCTTGGAAATGAGGTGGAATTATCCTTATTTGTCACTTTTGTAGGAGGAATGAATCGTTCCGTGCACTTGCCATAGGACCCTCATTCATTCCAACGCTTTATGCTTGTGGATATATGGTCTAATCATGCTTCTGCAAAGGCGGTGCTCGGGCTTGTGATGTGAATGACTGTGAGGCAGTGGAGAAGCAATCACTGAGTTTTCCCCTCTCTGAGAAGTATCTGTGTTTGAAGAGGGGCGTTCTTATCACACCATCCAATTTTTTCTTTCCACCATTCTCCATTGAAATGAGAATTTCCTCATTTCCCTTCATGTTGTCATGGAAATGGCTTTTTTCTTTTTCTTTCTTTTTTCTTTTCCTTTTCTTTCCCCCAAGAAATCCTATAGTTAAAAATGCTTTGCCTTGCTTGCACTTATAGCCAAAGCAGTTTTGTGGAGCTGTCAAAAGTTGAGGCATTCTCCACCCCTGCTTCTGGTATTACCTTTAGTGTCTTTAGTTTCCTCATCTGGCTGGATGGACTCCACCTGCTTCTCCAGGTGGGAAGAAGCCTATAGGGAGCCCAGTATGGATAATCTGGCTAGTGCCTGCCTATGAGATGAGAGAAATGTCACTGTCAGAGAGAAGAGAAGTATTTGTGCTGGGAGCAAGGCTGTGTCCCAGCATCTGAAGCTGCCTTTCACAGCCCTTCTGCAGCAGAAGGGGTTCTTCTCAAGGAAGAAATAAATGAAACTGTCAGTGCTATTTTTGGAGGCAGTCTGGTGAGTGGTGCTAGGAGCCCATGCCACCTCCCACTTCCTTTGGACAGCAGGCGATGAAGACCTGGGAGAACATGATCCTGAGGATGTGAACTCCTGTTCAGGAAGGCTTTGGTGCCCATCATGGGCTGTAGCATCACAGCACTGAGGGACCTGGAAGCCAGGCTTGCAGAAATGAAAGGCCCATACCCAAGATCTTTCAGTGGTCCTTGAGGGACTCTGTGGTTGAAGGAAAGAGGTCAACCTCTTCCAAGGAATTCCATATCCTACCACCTGAATTGGTTTCTCCCACTTTCTTTTTTTCCTAAAGGCAATAGCTTGTTAGTCACTGCCCTCTTTCATTGCATGGCTTTCAGGATGACCAACTAGCCTTGCCTGGGGCTAGAGCACCAGCTTGGTCCCAAACTACCCCAGTGTGGGAGCAAAAGGTTTTCTGAAGCCTTGATTACTTTCCACGTGTGAGGGGACAGACTCCTTCAGCCAGATGCAAACAGCTGCTCACACTCTGGATCTGAGCCGCCTCAAAATATTTAAGCAAAGATCAAGTTTTCTGTCAGCCATTCTGGATTGTAGCTGTGGAGCCTTCTTTTTGCCTCAGGAGGCAATGAGCATCCCGGTGAGACCTGTCTGAACATGACAAAAAAAGTTTTCTTTTTTACCATCTTGAGCAATTCTTCCATTTGTACAAGAGCGTGAAAAAAGTAGTGCAACTCCAACTCTGTCCCTATAATTGGATGTAATTTACTCTGAGTATCCTCTCTCTGGGATGTAATTTACTCTGAGTATCCTCTCTCTGGGCTTTGGGAGCAATGTTTCCAAGTCTAGAGAAGAAGGAAATATATGTGTTACTTCTTGAGCAGTATTTCAGGTGAAGCCAAACAATGAGATGAGCATTCAGTGATGGAGGCCCCATGGTTGGGGAAGCCAATGGCAGGATGGAGCTGTGGATGGTCATACAGTGATAGAATCACAGAATGGCTGCGGTTGGAAGGGACCTCAGGGATCATCTAGTTCCAATCTCTCTGCCATGGTCAGGGTTGCCAGTCACTAAATCAGGCACCAGATTTGGCTTCCAAAGGCCCCATTCAATCTGGCCTTGAACATCCTTGTGAGGTTTTTCTTTAGAACACGACTGTGAGGACTCATGCTAATGCCTGGGTTCCCCTGCACCCATTCAGAAACTTGGCAGAGGACTTCCTAATTTCCCTGCACCCACTGGATGAGTTTCTTCATTTTGCCAAAAAAGAATCACAAGTCCAATCAAAAATATCTCTGTTCAAGGGAAAAACAGCCCAACAGTCAGATGAAAATGATAACAGTCCCCTAAATCAGAGAAAACCAGTCTGTCACCCTGACTTCCAGAGGACTGGTTGATGACTTTTGTCCTCCTATAGAGGCCTTCACTTCGATGACAGAGCCAGGTCCCATGGGATAATGAGACCCTGAGGGCTGGATGAGGGGGTGATGAGTTTCTTCACTGCTCCACACATAGAAGCTGCATTTCCACTTACAAGCAGATCCTGCGAGCCATGCTACACTCCTTGCTTTGTTCCCTTTGCTAATTCTGGCAGCTTTGCTAATAGTTGCTTATTTTAGCTGTTGGAAGAATATGTGTGACATTGAGGATTAAAGCATACTTTCAGCTCACATGCTTCTTTTTGGCTTGTTTTGCTGCATGCCATGTGTCCTGTAGACTCTTGCTCCATGTCTTTTGGCCTCCCCTGTTTTATGGGCCTTATTGACCTTCATCTCCTAACGCTGCAAGCTGCACTAAGAGTCATGGAGAAGTCTGTGTCCTCTTTAGGAATTATTTTTCTGCAACTTTGCTGATTGATAAACTGAAATAAAGCAATAAAAATAAAAAATAAAACAAAGGCACTGGAAATAACAAAAGAGGATCCAGAAGGTTGAATTTTTGTGATAAATACTTGCCTCTTACATCTGCCTTTTGTTTGCAGCAGTCAGGTCTGCAGGGTCTATTAGCAAATAAGTGTATGAAAATGTGTATTTCCAAATGTTCCTCTTGTAGACATTTAAATAATACTAAATTGAGCATGAAGCCGACTGGATGCAATTGCTGCCATCAGAAAATAGGAATGAGTGGGTTGGGGAAGGCTATCCTCCCTCCCAGGTGGGAAAGCAGCTGAAAGGCAGAGCGAGGACATAAAGGTGCCACTCCTTATGTGGTGCTAACATCCACATTCAGCCAGTAACCAACAATGTCTGATGGCGTGGTGTTTAATTCTTACATGTCGTGCAGAATGAATTAGCCAGAGAATGGAGCTTCTATTGCAGATGGGCACTAACAGTCTCTCATCCTTCCTTTATGGCATTTCTAATGCTTCTAATGCCACTGATACCAATAATTCTGTCTCAAATGAAAAGCAAAGGGGGTCAGTCAAGTAGTTTGTTGCAGGAAAAGACGTTTTGGTCTTTTTGGAGCAATCCAAACCCTGCTCCCAGCTGGTGTACAACAAGGGAGCTCCATCAGCACCTCCACCTGCTTTGGGGACATGTGAGAAGTTTATGGAGATGAGAGAAACAGTCAGATGGGTGTTAAGGATGCTCATGATCAATAGGGCTCATTTAGCAGTGCATAAGTAGCCTTGTTGCACCGCCTAATTCTTGTTCCTCCTGCCAAGCAGTGCTTGCAGTAAATTAAATCTGTACATTAGGAGTACCTGCACATGGCTGATGGACAAGCTAAATCTGTCTGTGAGAAGTGGTTGTTCCCATGTACACCTGGATCTTGTGAAATAAGGTCACTGCTGTTACCAGGTAACAGCAAGATGCAGGTTAAATGCCAAGGTACCGACTCAGCATCTCTGAAAGCATGTGGTGCGAGAAAAAAAATACATTTGCAATGTATTCTTGTTCTTCCTTAGTGTTTATTAGTTTCCCAGTATACAGTTGTTTGGCTCAACTCCAAATTTAAGCTTGCTGTGATAGTATATATTCTTATATTCCATAGCAGTTCTAGTTATTTGCTTAGAAATATTCCATGTAAAGAATAGCGGGGCAGTATACACTCTACATAAACTCCTAGTTAGTCACCTATATGAAATTCAAGGTTTTTGTTGAGATGGATCTCAGTCTTCATAAATACTCTGTTCGTAGCACAAAATTTGTCAAAACAAGATTTTTTTTTTTTTCATTTTTTATTTTTTAACTCTGCTAATAAAAAAAATGTATTGGTTATTTCCATGTCAAGATTGTCCAGCAGTTTAAAGTTGCCCAAGGAGGCTGTGGATGCCCCATTCCTGGAGGCAATCAAGGCCAGGCTGGATGTGGCTCTGGGCAGCCTGGTCTGCTGGTTGGTGACCTGCACATAGCAGGGGGTTGGAACTGGATGAGCATTGGGTCCTTTTCAACCCAGGCCATTCTATGAGTCTATGATATGATTTTTAAAATAAGAATTCTAACGTGGAATTTTTACTTTTTTTTTTTTTTTCTAACATCCTTGAAGAAAAATAATGCTCTCTTGAGTTTAAGAGTTGCTTGCCAGTATTTTCTCATTACAAGCTCAGTAACTGAAGGAATGAAGGCAGCCAGCATTGGAAAGCCAAAAGGGCTTTGGTCTGAGTGAGTCTCATTCTCTTCAATATTGAACTTGAAATAATGACACCATCTTTTATATATATAAATTTTGCATTGAAAAAAAAAAAAAAAGACAAGAAGAAGTCCATCTGCTGCCCATCACGATAAAAACAGTTGTTTTGCTTTGACTATTCTTGATTCCGCCACCTGGATATCACAGCAGTATTTAAAACATAGGAAGACACCAAGATGAGTGAAACCAACAGTGAAGTGTTTGCTTTGACTTCTAACTGCATGGGGCCAGAAGTTCACTGTGTTTCGACTGAAAGGAACTATTTCCTACCTTTGCTCATAGAGGGGGTTGGACACATGTACAGGAATAATTGCATTTCCAATCCATAGGCTGCAGGCACCTTCAAGGGCAAGGAGGAGTATGGATTTCTGTAGCCTGTTGGTGCCTCATTCTGCTGCTTGCTGTCTGTCTGCACAGCAGTCCTTGAGCTCACCCTGTGAAGTAGCTCAGAGGTGTAATTAACGCTATAATCAATCTATGTTTTTTATTCTTGTCACCGGCAGCCATGACTCCACAGTGTTGTTTTGGCACTGGGCTGCCTGCACTCGTGTTTGTGAGGCACGTGGGAATATCCTCTGTATAAATATGCTTTATTTTAACCATAACCACATATTTCATAACCATAACCACATTTATTATAACATAGCCACAGCTCCTCATCACTGTGGACCATACAGCGTGCCTTCCAAAACCTTTGTCTTAGCAATAATTATTGAGGTTTCATGTATATACATACCATTATATATTCCTATATACCATTTTATATTGGTGTATATTCATATATACCATTTTCAATTCTCCGTGTACAGTGTATAATTACAAAGAAGGAAACATACACACTCATATGAACTTTCAATAGCTATTCGTATTAATTGTTTATTTATCACACCTCCTGAAATTCCTTTTTCTTTTTGGGTCTGAATCAACACCATGAAAGAGAAATAAGGTGACCTGGATAGAATCATGAAATGGCTCAGGTTGGAAGGAGCCTTAAAGACCATCCAGTTCCACCCCCTTGGTTGAGGTACTTTTCCATCTTTGCCAACAGGGCCTGGAGGAAAACAAACCAAACCAACCAACCAACCAACCAACCAACCAACCAAACAAACAAACAAAAATCCAAGGTAGATCAACTGTTTCTGGTCAAAACTTTCTCTGGCAAAAACAAATAGGTAAAAATCCACTTCCATTCCTTACAGTGTTTTGCTAATTAGGGTTAGACAAAGACAGAAATGGAGGATGGGGGATGAGGGCATTTGATTTGACATAGCAAAAGAGGATGATGTTGATTTCAAGTTTGCTGTTTCTTCTGATAAATGTGCTGCAGTTTCTTTTAGAAATGCTTTACAAATATGACCCTGAAAACATCTTGTAGTTCTGAAAGGCAATCCATGTCTCCCCCAGTCCTGGCTTGCCCTAAGCACAGATCTGCCACTTTCTGATTCTGTTCATGCTCTCTAATGTGATGTGTTCTTACTGAGACTGTCTCACTTAAAGGTGCTGTCATTCTCCTTCTCTTATTTGGTATAAAGTGTCCCAAAGGGGAGAACATGAAGATTTCTATACTCGCTCTCCTGGCTGACCTTGGGAAATGGCACAGCTTCACAAGCAAAAGAATGGCTGAACACTGCTGCTCAGGCCGTGCTTCTGAGAGAGGTACTGAAAGCCCAAAAGATTTTGGAAACGCTGCTCCAAAAATAACTGTGTTATGCCCTCATGTAGCCTCAGCTCAGTCCCTATGGCTGCTGCATGTGCAGTAAGTGCTGGTCCCCAGACGGTGCTATTAGTAGACAGTCTTGTTTTCCACTTGTTTCTAAATGGCTCGTACATTATTAAGTTGCACTTTTGCCTGTCCCATAACCCTGTGTTTTTCACCTTGTAGCAAAAGCATTTAAATGGAAATGGAAGCACCAGGTGCAGGTGGGAGAGCTGCTGGGGTCAGGCAGGCAACAGTCACAACCAGTGCCCACGTGCTGCCCTCCACGTGTGGGAGGACACAACCCAGGCTGCTTCACTGAGCAGATGCTGTTGGCATCACCAGTGCAGGCTGTGTGAGCACACCAATGCACTGCTGAGCCGTGCTGCAATGCAGCAATGCAAGGAGCAGCCAGTGAGGATCATGGATGAATGAAGCATCACTCTTTCCTTTGACCCCCACTGGTATTCCTACCCCCTCCTGGCTCCTCTTCTGCTCCCAGCTGCCAAAAGTCTTCAAGCTTTATGCACACAACAAGCACTGACACCTACCTGGGTATAATGCAGTGTTTTGCAGGAGGGATCGGGAGAGTAGCAAAGCCTCCAAGGAAATGGGGCTTTATCACACATCCGTCAGCACACAAAGAAGCATTCTGTGCTGAAATCTCACTGTTTCTTTCATTCTCCCCTTCACCAGTTGGATCCTACAAGTAAACGATGCTTCCAAAAGGCTCGTTGAAGGAAAACATAATATGCCATCAAACGGGTTTCAGGTGACTATCACACACAGCTCCCTGGCTGTCTGAAGAGGTGGATATGTGCCTATGAGGCTTGCATTACCCCACATTACCTTCACTGCTGTGCTCTGCAGGCTGGCTTCCCTAGCTCTGCCCCAAGGACCTTGCTGCTGTCTTACCTACAGAGTGCTGTGGGATCTGTTCAGAGCCCCACATCAACCTGTAGCATTCACAGAAGGGGAGAGGAAACACAAGCAGCTTCGTGGAAGGATGAACCTTATGCAAATGGATATCTACAAAAAAACAGAATTAATAAAATATATGCTGTCCATGCATTATGAAATGTGTCTGCCTGCAGAGTGAAATGGCAGCTTTAATTTTTACTCTGGCATGGGAGAACTGGTCGGGATGGAAATGACTGCAAGCAGCCATGAGCGGCCACCTCCAAGGGTTTGCATGCACTTTCCTCCTCTTTCTTTGGGTGTCTGACTCCAGCAGAGTTTGGGAACGGGCTGGGAGCACGCCTCTTGTTTTTAGTGCAGTGCAGATCTGCAATGAATGGTCTGTAATCCAGATAGAGGGAGATAAGGGTAAACGCAGCACTGAGACAAGTTGCATCTACTGAGGGTCAGATTTATTGGGTAGTGTTATAGCAGGGCTGTCCCTCTCTATCCCCTCCCTCTCTCCTTCCTATTAATGGTGTGGTCTCTGTTGTTAATGCTCTATGATTGAGAAGCAGCTGAGAAGCTCCACAACCCACCTCTGTAACCATGGAGCTATTTCCTGACCAGTGCTGTGTGTTTCAAACACTTTCAGAATAAGAATATTATCGTGTGATGGTCAGTAAGGGAAAAACTGCTCTGTGCAGGAAAAATCCCCTTGGTATTGCCTTATGGAGAAGAACCGTCTCCTCCTCAGCTCTCCCAATATTTGTGGTCTTCTCAATATGCTTCTCTGGTATCTACATTAATTGACCATGCCTGGACTTTAACAATGTGATGTACATCAGCTCCTCACTCTACAGGAGCACGCATCCTTTCCTCAGCTTATCTTTTCTTTCCACTGAGTCAACAGAGCTCTGCAGAGAAAATCTCTAACACCAGAGCCAGTGAGCCGCTCTGGATATATGGCATATCCAATTTTTAAATCAGACTGAGCAAGTGCAGTGAAGTGTGCATGGTATCCACCAGCTGCAGAGTTATGGCTTTCAGTGAATCTATTCTCTGCCCCACCACCCCACATCTCCATCTATAACAGAAAAGAGTTTACATTTTTTTAGCTTGGAGAAGAGAAGGCTCCGTGGAGACCTCATTGTGGCCTTCCAATACTCAAAGGGAGCATATAAACAGGAAGGGGAATGGCTGTTTACCAGGGTGGATAGTGATAGGACAAGGGGGAATGGTTTGAAACTGAGACAGGGGAGGTTTAGGTTGGATATTAGGAGGAATTTTTTCACACAGAGGCTGGTGAGGCACTGGAACAGGTTGCCCAAGGAGGCTGTGGATGCCCCATCCCTGCAGGCATTCAAGGCCAGGCTGGATGTGGCTCTGGGCAGCCTGGTCTGCTGGTTGGTGACCCTGCACATAGCAGGGGGTTGGAACTGGATGAGCATTGTGGTTCTTTCCAACCCAGGCCATTCTATGAGTCTATGATTGATACATTTTCAGGATAGCACACAACAG
The DNA here is from genome assembly GCF_987193195.1 of Phasianus colchicus. Lineage (NCBI taxonomy): Eukaryota > Metazoa > Chordata > Aves > Galliformes > Phasianidae > Phasianus > Phasianus colchicus. The sequence continues at coordinate 2,171,423 of NC_143452.1, forward strand.
GAGGAGAAGATCAGAAATGAGTGCTCCCACACTGCCCTCTGGAAACGGGTGCTGCTGTCACCAGGGCTGCTTCTGTCCCAGTGCACGCCGTATGGGAGAGCAATCTGCAAAGCCAGGTGTTGTACTTTCAAAGTCAGTTTTCAAAACGGCATCAGTGAACATTCAGCAGAATTTTCCAGCTATAAATATTTGAACAGCAGTTTGTTAATTTTTGTTACTCTCAGTGTGGATTAATTGCTGTTTTATCAACTTCAGCTTCTATTAGTTCGGGATTTACATCTTCTATGATAGCATCAGCCTTTGTCGTGAATAAAACATTTTGTAACCTAGACAAGTTCATTAAATTCTTGAAGGTGAACTGACAGATTAAAAGCAGTACAAAGATCCTGATATGTTTTACAATTGCAGGAAGACTCATTTGGAGCTTTATAAAACAACACCGCGCATTTCAGATATTTCAGCTTCAAATGGACTGTGATAAATACTGCTGTCTTTTGAAATGCTACCGTTCCTTGTTATCTCACATTAATAGACTTCCGTACCTATCCTCTCTCTTTTCTGAAGCTAATGAGGTGTCATTTTACATTATTAATCACACAAACAACTGAGGGTGTAATAACATAACCCTCTGCATGTTGCTCTTTCACCTCATTAACCTCAACTGGCATGGCACTGTCCCCGTGGTCCCAGCACTGCCATTCAGTGAGGTGCATTTAATGGGGCCAATGGTGATTATCTGGTGCTCTGAGCTACACATGGTTGGCCCTGGGGTAAGGTGTGTTCATGCTGCTAAATCCATGCCATTCAGGGATGTGGGTGAATTACCTATAGGAGGATGGAAACTCGTGGAAAACCTGCTTGTCTTTCAATTTGGGATGACTCGGACCACGTCTGGAGTAATGCTGTTAATGCAGTGTGCTTACCATAATGTAGGGGAGGCATAGTGAGACCCAGAGAGTGTGCATACTTATCTGCCAGGAGACATCTGATTAGTTATTCTTAATTATTCATATCTGGTCTGATAAATTACCACATACCTTCAGGATGAAGTGTGGAGCCAAGCTTACTTTTTTAGCTCTGTTCCTTTTTAGCTTTGCTCCCTTCTGTCTGACTGGGCAGGCTCTTTTACCACATGGCGCTGAGGCAGTGTGACTGATGTCTGCCACTGACATCTGCCTGCCTGATATACGAGCTCTGCACTGCTGGTGGGTCCCCACGCAGGGCCCATCCCTCAGTTCTCCTGCTTGGGCATGGGGGATGCTCAGATGCTGACCTCAATGGTATCAATCAGCCCTCCATCAGCAAGTCCATCAGCTGCTGTAATGCACATTATCTGGAGGGCCAAGGACAAAGTCTCAAGGTGGGGATGCGTTGTTTTGTTGTTAAAGAATCACAGAATACTTGGAAACACAAAATAAGGTGGCTAGGAAGCTACTTCAGAAGTTCTGTATTCCAAATATATTCTGGTCTAGCATTAGGTGGAATGGTTGGTGGCCCTGTGTGTGGCAGGGGGTTGGAGACTCATGATCCTTGAGGTCCTTTCCAACCCTGGCAATTCTGTGATTCTGTGATTCTATGACCTATCAGGGCCAAATACATCACACTGCTCAGGATATGGTCCTGTGGACTTTTGAATATCTCCAAAGATGGAGATTCCACCATTTTTCTTGACTCTTGTAGAGGCTGGTGATGCTTGGTGCCCCCCACGGGTCCGACTTGAGACCAGTACTCTTCAATATCTTCATCAATGACAAATATATGTGCAGGCTGGGAAATCTCACTGAGGGCAGCCCTGCAGAGAAAGACCTGGAGGTCCTGTTGGACAAAAGCTGGATATGAGCCAGCAGTGTGCGCTGGCAGACTGGAAGGCCAATGGCATCCTGGCTGCATCATCAAGGAGGCTGAGGATTGTCCCCCCCTGCTCTGCACTTGTGAGGTACCACCTGCAATGCTGCATCCAGGCCTGGAGCCTCCAGCACAAGAAGGATGTGGAGATGTTGGAGTGAGTCAAGAGAGACAGAGTATGCTCAGAGGCTGGAGCACCTCTCCTGTGACGAAGGGTTGAGGGAGTTGGGCTTGTTTAGCATGGAGAAGGGAAGGCTCCAGCGAGACCTTACTGAAGCCTTCCAGTTCTTGAAGGGAGTTTATAAGCAGGAAAGGGAGTGACTTTTACATGGTCTGATAGTGATAGGACAAGAGGGAATGGTTTTAAACTGAAAAAAGGGGATATTTACGTCACACGAGAGGAAATTCTTTACCCAGAGGCAGCGTGGCACTGGCACTGCTGCCAAGAGCTGTGGGTGCCCATCCCTGGAGGTGCTTGAGGCTGTGGATGGGCTCTGGGCAGTTTGAGCTGAGGGGCAGCCCATGGCAGGGGGTTTGTAACTAAATGGTCTGTAAACTCCTTCCAATCCAACCATTCTAAGATTCTATGCTTTGTTCCACTATTTGACCACCCGCACAGGGATTCTTTTTCCTAACATCTGACTGCAGTGCCACTTGTTCCATCTTGTGTCTGTTCTCTCTTTACATTTGAGAGTTTGGCTCTATCAGTTGCAGCTAGCAGTGAGATCCTCGTTCAGTTGCATTTCTCCAGGCTGAACAGACCCAGCTCTCCTTGCAAAGTAGCAGAGGAATGACATGAGAAGTGCAAAGAATCCAGGAAATCCAATATGGTAATCTTATTATTTATTAGGCTTGAAATCACTGCAGACTGTGCACAACTTCTTTAAAAGGAGTCCCAGAGCCTTGGGTGATCTAAGCCAGCAGAGAGCACTGAGAGGGGTAGAGTAAGGAATGCAGGTTTGGGGAATACCAAGTGCTGCATGTAAAAAATGGAAACTTCTGGCACTAGAACAAATCCCTTAGAGTTATTTCTTGGCTTTGTCAGGATATCTGGAACCTCTGAGTTATCTGTGAGGCTTTGTTGGATGTTTGCTTTTATTGCAAGCCTGTTGTAGGTGGAGGATGGAGCCCTGCGAGAGCTCCTGGCTCTACTCCCATACAGGGCTTTGTCCTAGGGATTGGGAAAGAGAGGGCAGGCAAAGGCAGAAGTTTGTGTTCTGATTTTAGAGGGCTAAACAAATAAACACATGTGTGAGAAAATAGCACAGGGCTTAACGCAGAGACAGGGCTCTCAGAAGTATTATTGGTAGAGGTTCATTTAATCCCAAAGAGATTCAAAGGGATAATGACACAGGAGTGGCTCTCTAGTTCTCCATATATATGCCCGCTGGAGGTTATGTGGGTATTTGGGTGATTGATTCATCTTCAGAGCTGGGGGCAATTGTGTGATCCAGATGACTAACAATGAGATTTAGGATCAAATTTATTCCACTTGAGGTAGTTAATCTGATGCTGTTCTCCCCGGGTTTTCTGTCTGAACCTAATCCAAGGTAGTGATGAGCACGAGTTTTTCCTGTTAGGGGATGCTTAGAGACCTTGCATGAAGTGGTCCTGACAAGTCAGACAAGCAGGTGCTCTGAATAAAGAGGATGGCTGATAGAAGGGAGCATCAGGGTCAGCTGTTCCAGCACAGGGGCATTTGCTGCTGGAAAAGCTTTTACTGATACTGTTAGTATAGTACCAGCTCAGCAGCGGCACAGAAAAATCTCTCGAGGGCACAATCAAACTGAGCACTTTGCATTTGTATTTACTCCTCATTTTTGCCTTCAAAAATGGGGCTCTGAATAGTACTATCTATTCTAAGGTTAACTTTGTGTGTTACTACATGTCTCCCCCCCCCCCCCTGTGTGTGAGGCAGGGTGTGACACTTCTCCAGCACCACTTCTGCATTCCCCTGCAGTCTGCATTCTGAGAAGGCCTTTTTTAAAGAAACACAGAGCATTCTTTTGCCCAGAATTTTCTGGAAAAATCTCTGTCTGCCTCTCTACACACACTGCAGGTACAGACATCTGAGGCAACTTTCAGCCATCCCCATTCAATGAGAGATCACCTGAGCTGCAAGCCAGCCTGGTGCCTTCCTGGGCTCCTTTAGAAGGAACAGTGAAATTGAGGAGAGAGGAGCAGTGAAGATGTTTCCCTGAATTCCAGCTGTTCCTGCTGGTTTCTCATACAAAGCAAAGGGCCGCCACCACAGCAATGCCCAACCAGCAGCCTGGGCTCACTGCCATCACTCATCTGTCCCCTGAAGAACATGGCATTAAGACTACATTATCTTAATGCACAGGGTGGGTCAGGGCTCAGGAGGAGCTGCAGTTGATCCCCTGTGCAGACTCAGAGCTTGATGTTTTAGTTATATTAATTAGGTGGCTTACGTTGCAGTTGTGTTTTCATGGCTATTCAAAGTCTGTTTAAATGTTTGTAGAGCTTTTATGGCTGTTAATTAACAACTGGGTGCAAACATGAGAAGGCAAGAATACACACAATTGTTGTGTGTGCACATGCATTCCTCACCGTCCTACAGGACTCAGTGACATCCCTGCAGTGACCCCAGGGCTGTCCCTAAGGGGCTTAGTCTCATGGGTTGCTGGCAATGGGGGGATTGCTTTGGGGGAACATGGGAGCATAATCACCAGAACATGGTGAAAACTAGTCTAGATTGAAGCACATTTTTTCCCATGACTCCCAGACTGTGCTGGGAGCTGAGACAAAGTTGTCTTCATGTGTGCATGGGGCTCATGGCAGCTGGAGAGGGTGCTTAAGCAGAAGTAGGAATCTAATTAGAGAAGGCAAGGCCCAAAAGCTGTTTCTAGCTTGGGAACCAAACTAACCCAGATTCACGTTGAGATCTGATCCCTACTCAGAGGCAGTCTATCTGTCCTCTCTACAGACCCTGGGTGAGACTATGTATGCCTCCCTGTCCTGCTCTGCATCACTCGGAGACCTCACAAGAAAGGAAATGCACTTGTGGAAATAGAATATGACTGAGATATCTTGGGATGTTTCACCACAACAGCAAGAGCTGCTGGGTTTTCTTAAGGAAGCAACAGATCTTCTGCAGGTCAGGAGAGCCTATCAGCCTGTATGAAGGGGGTGCCAGCACAGCTCAGTGCTCCTGTCATTCTGAAGCTAACTTTTATAGGAAACCCAGCAGGGAGCATATTATAGATTGTAACAATTAATTTAAGGACTGGTCACCTAACTAGATCGATAGCAAATTTAGTCCTTCAGTCTTTTCAGTTGGACTCGTCCAAATAAAATAATGCCATAAAAAGAGCATCACTTCTGCTCCCTTTGATGACTTCTGGCTGCACTGACCTCAGGTTTAGCTGGTCTGTCTGATGGTGGCAGAAATCTGCACCTTTTTACATACTGTACCATGTTTCTGAGCTGGGTGATGGCAGATGCAGCTCTCTGCTGATGCCACAAGGTTGCAAACAGGACAGAGAACTCAATGCAGAGGTTTTCCATGTCCCACAGGCAGGGAAGTAGCCCCACAGAGACCTATAACATGCTCCTTGCTCTCTAGGAATATTGTCCTGTAAGCATCTTTGGGCAAAGGGCACTTGGCAGGTGTCTGTGAATTTCCAATGTTTTCCTAAAGGTAGACAAATACTTTTTTTTCCTTCTCCCATTCTGGTGGCCAAACTGAGACATTAGAGAACAAAAGGATTCAGGGCAAAGAAAATGAGAAAATGATCCTTTGTCATTCAGTGTATGAGACATAAGCACCTGCCATTGGTTTCTTGTCACCCCCAAAATGTTGTGTGTTCTCCAAAAAGAAATTTTGACTTATTTTGGAGTCGTTTTCTTTATAATTTGAAAAAAAAAAAAAAAAAAAAAGCAACAGAAAACGAAAGGCAAGAAGTTTCTGCTAGATAACATTGACTTGAAAAGTTTTACTTTCTGACGCTTTCTCTCATTTTGCTAGTGCAAATCCAAGTGACACTGATCCCTGTGAAAGCCTGACCGAGGACAATAAACCAGGCAGACCCCCATGGCTTTTGCCTGGCCATGATACCACAGCAGGATGGGTTGGTGAGTTAGACGTGGGTCCTTGGCCAAGGCTCTCCACTGTGCACTCAGCCAGGATTGTGCAAGGGCAGATGGGGAGTGCACATTTCATACGTGTTCCATATTTGCAATGAAAAACACAGAAGCAGAAAGCAAAACCGCTTTCCTCTTTCTCTTCCAATTTTCTGGGGCTTTTTCCAGCACTGTTTTTTGGGCTGGCAGCAGCAACCAGTGAAACTTGAACGTGTTTAGGGGTGTTCCTGTTCCATCTCCTTGCCTCCCTTTGCTGTGGCTCTGTGCAAGCTCATACAAAAATATATGGAGGCTGCACTTGAGAAACCACCTTTCTCCTGTACTACTAAGCCAAATTCAGAAAATAACCGAATCTCACCTACTGCAGATCCTTTACTCTCCACTCAAACTTCCTTACAACAGCTTTATGTAGAAAACTGCTGCTGTTAGTCTGACTTCTACAACCAGTGACAAGAAGACATGAAATGGTGGAGAACGTGCTCATTTCATCACTGGGGCACAGAGGGCTGCTTGTCTCTGTTCCCAGAAAGAGCCATGGAGAAGGGAAACCCAAGCCAGGCTCACTACTGCCCTCCATCCCTCCTGGGTAACGCAATGGGACCCAAGCAGTCTGCTCATAAAATAACTAAGTTTAATCTTCCTTTTCTCATCTACTTTTGACTTTCAGTATAAATTACCTCATCTGCAGTGTCACTAGAAGTTGATTTGTTATGCTAAATACTTGCCAAATAAATAATGAGCTCCCAAATTAACCTATATGCAATAAGACAAGGAGTGAATTATTTCTAGTGATTCCTTTTATCAGGTGAGGATTAAATTATTTCAGAGCTCTGATTCCTAGGACTGGGCTGCCTCCGAAAAATATGCTAGTGACACTTAAAAACACCAACCCCCATCTATGCTCTTTTATGATATTAAATGTCACCACTTTCCACATTTTATCACATTATTACAGCCTCTTCTTGCCTGGAAGGAATCAAATTAATGAAAACTGAAAGAATCCAAGGTGTCTGCCCATACATCTCTCAGAAAATCATCCTGCACATTACAGAACAAGTTCCAAGGTGATGCCATGAGGCAAAAGACCAAACCAATTTAAATAAGGCTGATTACAGCCTTTCCAAAAAAAAAAAAAAAAAAAAAAAAGGAACAACATTGATGCCTGTTTCAAGGTACCAATAAAAAGACAAGAACACTTCTTTAGCAGGAATATTGTATTTCATTTGTTCCAATGAAACCTGTTCTACTCATCCTATGGGTGGATTCTGGGGGCTGCAGTTGGGCCCCTTTCTTGCATTGGTGACATGCATGACCACAGCATCTGTAAGCACAGAGCAGAAGGCATTGGTGATGGATTGCAAAGCAGCTCTGGTGCAGAGCTGTCTGAAAGCCCCTTGGTACCACCCATGCTGGTGATGAGAACTGGGAACATTGAAAGCAGTGTCACACCTGGCACCAATGGCAGAAGAGCCAACAGGTGAATGAGTCATGGAGACCAGGCAGCCCTGTGGTCCGTGAATGTGAGGGGTGGAATTCTAATAGCATTGAAGTCAGTGCTTCACCTTGTCCTTCCTCTAGTGTAAATCCACTGGGGCTAGAGGTAACTTCTTATTCAGGTTGATTGTGATGGGACAAGTAGGAATGGTTTCAAGCTCAAGGTGGGAGGTTTGGATTACATGTCAGGGTTCTTCACAGAGAGGGTGGTGAGGTGCTGGAACAGCTGCCCAGAGAGGCTGTGGATGCCCCATTCATCCCTGGAGGTGTTCAAGGCCAGGTTGGATGGGACCCTGGGCAGCCTGGTCTAGTAAAAGATCTGGAGGTTGGTGGCCCTGCATGTGGCAGAGAGGTTGGAACTTGATGATCCTTGGGGTTCCTTCCAACCCAAGCCATTCTATCGTTCTGTGATTCTATGATTTAACCCTGAGGACTACAGGAAGAGCAATGTAGAGCAGTGCTTTTTTCTCCCATGTGCATCTGAATCACTGACTATAAAAAAAAATTCTTTCAGAACTCTCTTCCTGGTCTGAGGATACCTTCAGCAAGTGCCCAATGGAGAAAAGAGAGCGAAAAAGTAGGAAGACTTGTAAGAAAGCCTTATGCTAACGCAAGCAGAGAAATCATCATCAAGGACCAAGAACAGCTTGATGCAGATCAGCTGTAAGCTGAGGTATTATTAAGATTGCATTAGGCAGCTAATATCACTTTTCAGTAAAGTGGAATGTGTCCACTAATGCTTGAAGATGCTTATTATTATTTATTGAGATATAAAGTTGTGATGTGAATTTTATTTAAAGGAATGCCAGGCACCATTACTGTAATTTGTTAATGCAACAAAAGAGCTTCCTATTATACTAATGTCACCTTGCTAAAACTAAACCTTGCACGGTTTTTCCATCCATGTGTTATTACTGAGAGTAATCCAGCACAGCTCTTTGGTTTAGCATTATCTCCACGGAACTCACTGAAATAAGGTGATTTTTGAGGGATGATTATGATTATGAATTGCATCTCAATCCAGTTAAACAATGTATTGCTGAGCAGAGAGTAGCTAAATGACTTTTTTTTTTTTTTTTTTTTGGTAGATGTTTGTGTTCTTTTGTGGTCTAAGTGGCCCCTGGATCTCAGGTTGAACCCTTTATCCTTAGGGCACAGCCAGAGGATGCTGTGGGAATGGGTTTGTCTGTGGAGCTGGTGAGGGTCTTGCCATTGTGTTCTACAAAACAGGATGTCTGGGAAGTTACCAAATTTGTGCAGTTTTGATCAAAGTCTTCCAAAAACATCTTTTAGAGAGTCCTCTACCAGCCAAAGATCTGAGGCTGGAGTTGGATGATGTATTCCAAGGAGACTTCTGCAGCAAAAAGTTTAAATTTCTTAGCCTGCAATCCTCATATATAGCCAGAAATACCACTGATATAAGATTGGGCAGTGAGCTGAGCGGCAATTTGTTTTCCAGTTCCTTCCTCTTGCTATGAGCCAATGATTAGGTGCTTCCCAGCCTTGCACGTAGCATCCTTGTAAAGTAATTGCTACTTAAATCTTCTGGTGGAATTAAACTCCAGTGGACAATCATGTAATGTAAGGGGTGTGCCCTTTGAAATGAACCCCACTGCTAATTCTGCAGAGCTATTAGCAGTATTTGAACTTCAGGTGTCACTTCACATTCCAACTGCCTGCAGGGTGGGTCACCACCAAGCAGCTCCCACCACTGCTGTGTGCAGCTTGGGTCAGAATTGTCCCTGTGGCAGCCCCAGGAGGAAGCACAGCTGCAGGTGCCAGGGCTGCACATGCTGCTCCTGTACAGGAGGTTCAGGACACTGAATTTCAGGACAGCAAACTTCAGGCTGTTGAAGGAATTATTGGATGAGACCTCCTGGGAAGAAGTCTTTAGAGAGAAAGGAGCAGAGCCAGGCTGCTCTTTAAGGATGCCTTTCTGAGAGCAGAAGAGCTCTCCATCCCCCAGGATAAGAAAGCAGGCAGGAAAGGCAGGAAACCAGCATGGCTTGGAAAGGACATGCTGGTCAAACAGGGAAAAAAAGAGCAATACAGGCTGTGGAAACAAGGATGTGTTTACAGGGATGCTATCCAGACACATAGAGGTGGGATTAGAAAAGCCAAGGCACAGATGGAACTGAACTTGAGGAATGTTAGAAACAACAAGAAGGGTTCTATCAGTATCCTGGTCTGAAGAGACAGGCCAAAGGAGGAGTGTACCTCGTCTGCTAAATGAGAAGGCAGAACTGGCTGCAGCAGATATGGAGAAGGCTGAGATACTCAGTGAGTTCTTTGCCTCAGTCTTCCCTGGCAGACAGGATTCTCATATTTCTCACATCCCCGAACCTCTTGGTGGGAGCTGGGGGAGCAAGTCCAAGACAGCTTCATGAGACTGAATGTGTACAAGTCTAACAAGCCAGGCAACATGCATCCCAGGGTCTCAAGGAAATTGGCTGACGTGGTTGCTGAGGCACTCTCCATCATATTTGAAAAGTCATGGCTCTCATGTGAAGTCCTTGGTGACTGGGAAACATCATTCCCATTTACAAGAAAGAGAGGAAGGAGGACTCCAGAACTATAGGCCAGTAAACCTCACCTCTGTGCTTGGAAAGATCGTGGAATAGAACCTCCTGGAAGACATGTTAAGGCACATGAGGGATGAGCAGGTGATCTGGACAGCCAGCATGGTATCACCAAGGAGAGGTCATGCTTGGCCAATCTGGTGGTCTTCTTTGATGGAGTGATGGAATCAGTGAACAAGGGGAAGGCAACTGATGCCATCCACCTGGACTTCTGCAAGGCCTTTGCATTCTGTGAATGAATCCTGTGTCTCCAAGACACCAAGTTCAAGCTCACAGTGCCTTACTTATTCACCTGGCTAAGATGTGTGCATGGGTTGTATGGTACCACAGTGAGCAGGTACAACAGTGAGAGAGAAGGGGATGAGACCATTCCATTTCCTCACCCAGTCTGGGAAATTGTGCCTTCTAGCCTGGCTTCTCCCATAATCCATTCTGCCAGCTGTGGTCCAGCCAGCCTGTTTATCCAGAAGTGATGAGTCTGGATGCTAAAAAGTGTGAAAATAACTACAGCCATTTGACAACTTCATGCCGTAATGCATTTTCCATGCTCTTTAACTTCTTTCTGCTTTTATTTCTCTCTCTATATTCCCCCCACCCCACCCCCTTTTTTTTTTTTTAATTTACATATTTATTTATTTAATTATTTATTTAAGGAAGAGTGTTCTTGAAGTTGAATGTCAATTAGTGCTGTTCAGACTCAGTGTTTCCCTACAGAAGCCACGTGACTTCTTCCAACCTCAGAATCACAGAATCATAGAAGTTGGAAAAGACCATTGAGGTCATCAAGTCCAATCATGATCCTATCAACACCATGCCCACTAAACTGTGTCCCTTGGATCCTTCTTGGTAGGTGATGAGGCAAAACAATTCTCTGAGTCCAAACAATTGCCTTAGGTTTGGAAGGAGAAGGAGATATTTGGAAGGAAAAGGACTTTGGAATGTGGAGAAGATATATGAGAGGTGTTCCTGCCTGATGGCCCAGACCTGGCCTTCTTTGGGATGGGAAATCATCTCATTAGAATGCCACCAATGTGACATGTATCCTCATTTATTCTTCAGCATGATCCATTACACTGGGACTATTATCAGCCATTCCAGCCTAAGAGTAGCAGACAGATGTTTCCTAATGGGGAAGTGTTATGGGAGACCATCTCAAATTCAGGCTGGAAAATTGCCTTGGGCCTACTTACACAGATCTGCTGGGATGTTCTCCCCCAGCAGTGTCCTATCCTGCAGCCATTTACAGATAGTGTGGTGGACAGAAATCCTATAGAAGGGGCAACAGTTCTGCCTCACTTTATTCAGCTTCCCATTGCTAAATGGGTGGGCACCTCACTGCTCAGATGAATTAGAGGACGGATAACTTTGACAGAATTGGGTAGATGGAGGGATAATGGGAATGGGAATGAGGCAGGTGAGGCAGCCCTTGCTGCTGTGTGGTGGTGCTCCCTGTGCTGATGCAGGATCTGGTCCTGTGTCTGACAGCACCTTTCCCTTTCTTTGAAGGTGATGGCACTGCCCTCTCTTCATTGTGAGGCTAATTCTAGTAATGTTGACAAATTGCTTAGTTACCATGGTGATGAGAATACTGGAAAAAGCTATCTGGGAGCAAACACATCTCTCCTTTGCCAGTGGGATTTTCTGAGAAACAATTGGCCAGAGCAACAAGCAATGGCTAGACTGGCTGGATAGAGTGCACCATGTTTGCCTTCATCAGGAGACCCATAGGGTTGGCTTTGCAAGCTCTGGGCAAGCGCTGATGGTCAGAAATGCAGCAGAGAAGGGTGACTGCTGCCCTGCCACAACGCAGGTCTTGGAGACCTGCTGGGACCCCAGGGTCCTTGCATGCTCCCAGATCTGGTCCTTCAGGAGAAGCAGCCATGACTCCTTCCCTAACACTTTGTGTTTTGTTTTCATATATCCCAGACTGCTTCTGAAGATAGTACCTAATAACGTGAATTACTATAATGAAATTAATTTCACTCTACTGCTGTTTTGAAATGAGACAGGATTAAAACAGAGAAGTGGGGAAGAGAGCAATAAATGCGATGAAGAGGAAAACAGAATTCCTACTGTATTCAGTCTACACCGAGCCTCCTCATATATAATAAGCAATAAAGAAGTTTCCCAAAGCAAATGTATTAAATCCACCCATGCCACCCCCAGCTCCATGGGCAGACCTGCTCAGTCCCCTTCGCTGGGTTTTCAAGAGGTTTTACTGGTGATCTCAAGGAGGGTCACACTGCTGGAGTGGGTGCAGGAAGGACATGCAGGTGTATGTGGAGTTCATTTCTTGCAAAATTGCTTTTAAAACCACCAATATGAGCTGCTTCTGTGGAGGTGCTCATAGTACACTGGATACTACACAGCATCTTAAGACATGACCTAATGCTCTGCACAGAGAAATGCATGAAGTCAAGATGCTTTTGAACCATGACTGTTTTGTTCTTCCTCTCATCCTTTGAAGTTATTAGGAATAATGCATCCAGAAAGAAAAAACTTTGCTGTCTATAATATGGAATGAAAGCATGGATAAACAGCTTTCTATGCCAATGGTTAGAGAATAAGACATGAAGAATTCCTGGTGTAAGCTGCTCCTTCTAACCATGATTATCTTTCCCCTGAAACAAAAATTTTAGGGTGATCTGCTGAGTCAGTAACAGTGGAAAAAAAGAAGGATGAGGGATAAGAACAGATAGAAAAACGTGTGGGAGGAGGACATAGGAGTTTATTTCAGGTGGAATAGAGCAGCCTCCATTCTCCAGCCTCATTTTTATGGTAGAGCTTGTGACTTCAGTGTCTGAGATTTTCAACAAGGAGTCAGCACCTGCTAAAATGAAACATCTCTGAAACAAGCTTCTACTTTGTCAATATGAAACTCATTCAAATTAATGATGCTACAAAATATTTCTGTAAAATAAGAACAATGCCTGCACTTTCACCAGGATTTCAAACTCTGAACGTTTCCTGTTGTTCTCCAAAATTTTTTATTACATTTTGGTGGTTTTTTGAGGTTCTATATTCAAGCTGATATGAGATTGTGAAATATCAGCAAGCAATGATGGATAAAACAAATAGTAAATTTGGAAACAGAACCAGTCAGACATATCAGAACTGTGGGTCAAAACATTTTGAATAATGATGTATCTACATTTGTGACCTGTGCACATTTATATTCTTGCGGAGTTTTTATGAAAATGACAAGTTTTGCTGCAAATTACGGATAATCACCAAAATGTACCTGCTATCACAAAGCAAGCATTCTGCTCCAAGAGGGAACACATTCTCCTGTGAGAATTTTCTTATTGTAGGCTATAAATCCATAAGGATGCTGTAGCAGTTTATAATCATAGAATCATAGAATCATAGACTCATAGAATGGCCTGGGTTGAAAAGGACCACAATGCTCATCCAGTTCCAACCCCTTGCTCTGTTCAGGGTCACCAACCAGCAGACCAGGCTGCCCAGAGCCACATCCAGCCTGGCCTTGAATGCCTGCAGGGATGGGGCATCCACAGCCTCCTTGGGCAACCTGTTCCAGTGCCTCACCACCCTCTGTGTAACAAAAGCCCACGTCCATGGATATTTGACAAAGGGCAAGGCTATGAGTACTGCAAAACACTCATTAAGTTAAGCATTCAGCCCAGGACAGAAATTTCTACATGTAAGCTTGTAATACAGCACTTAAACTTGGTTTCTGACTAATTAGTGCTGTCAGAACAGTGTGATGGGGCCTGAGAGTAGTAGGGAGATAAATATAGGTACGTTCCACAGTGGTATTTTTGGAGGTGTAACTCTAAATTATCAAGATTGTGAAGCTAAATTGTAATTTCCAACCTGAGCAATTCTATGATTCTATGGTGGGCATCCACAGCCCAAGCCAATGCTCAAAGCTGCTCCATGTGCAGCCCATGTGCACCCTTCAGACAACAGCCCAGTGGTGCCAGCAAATGTCTAAGTACTTCCTAAAGGATTAATGGACCTACTGACCACAGCACAGCCAGCACAAGAGAGGCTTTCCAAAAGCAAAAGTCCAGTTTCAAAGCCACAACATTTTTCTGAGGCTTCTCAGACCTTTCCCACATTTCTCATCACCCTCCATATTTCTTCAGGATGCTCCAGATGATTCTGAAGAGACCTTGGGAAAATTCCAGCAAGGCTGCAGTAAAAAATAAGTAGTCTTGGTGCTGGATGACATCATGCTGTCACGCTGAAAGATGTTTTTTTTTTTTTTTTCATAGCCTATCTGGCCTAGAAACCTATTTTTCTTTATTTTATTTTATTTATTTATTTATCTTTAAAAGGAAAGCTGCAATTCTTGTGCAGTGGGAGAAATAGTGAAAGCTGGGTCAGATTGACGAGCAGAGATCCAAGATTTCACCTCAAACATCACCTGTGGACAGATCTGTCTGCAGGTGATGACATCTGAGGACTGGGGAGGACTTTGGGAGTAGAGTATGTCACATATGCTTCATAGCAAGCGCACCCAACAGCAGGAGAGCTGCTCTGCCAGGAGACATTTCAACAGCTCAGGATGTGTCTCACCTTAAGGGACCCCACTTTATTAGAAATGTTCTCCTGTGAAGAAATGCAAATTTGGCAACCCTGAAGTATTCTGTGATTTCATTCCTGACTCTATGAGATGTGCATTAGTAGGAAAATGAAGCTAGTACGTGTAGGGGGGTGGGAGGGTGGAACGAAAACACTCCCGAAATGGAAATGTCATTTCCATGTTTTCAAAGACTTGACATATTTTTTTGCCTTTGAAAATAATTTTCATTTTAAAAGTTTCTCCCATGTCATCAGCATTGGTACCCTCCATCCTCAAAGATGAAAATGACATTTTTCTCTCCACATTAAATGAAACACATCATTCAAAATCAAGCGAGATGTCTCTTTTTGCAAACTTCTCACTAGATGAGTCTGAATTTTGGTTTTTCAGATCTACCAGTGATGTTAAAAGGCAGCTTGAGCTCTGATCCTGCACCCCTGCAGCCCTCTGTATGTCCCAGAGTGGCTCTGACCAGGCCCCAGCCACAGCACCGCCATGTCTTGGCCTGGTGTCTAAGCAGGCCTAGCAACCTAAGATGGTTGCTTTCAGTGTTGAAGTCAATGAGAGCTGCCTTCAGAGCTGAGAACACAGGGCACTGGTCCAAAACTCAGCTGGAGTGGGCAGCAAGAGAAAACTGACCCTTTCTCCATTCTTGGAGCCCAACCTCTCCCGCCTTCCACTCATCCATGCCTCAGCCATTGCTCTCCATTCACCAGTATTTCTCTCTTCCAGCTTTTCATAGACAGGATGCACTGTGACACATGGCTCTGGCTCAATGTCGAGCCTGCCCACTGAAATGCATTACAGATTGGAATGAATAAAGCTAAGAGCAGAACTGAGGTAGATTTGCCTAGATTTATTTTTCTCTTCTGTGTCTTGCTTTCTATTTCATCTGCACCATAACTGCCTGAATCCAGCCAATTTTTAATGGGTAGACATCAGTAAGCCTGAGATGCCCCATGAATCAGAGGAAGCTGAAATTCTGCAACTCCGAAGACCGTTTTAAAAAGTAATGTTGTGGACCTTTTATTTTTCTTCTAATTACAAACAGTTTGGCCATGTCTCATGTAGCAGCCTGCCAGTATCTGGAAGGGTTGGAGTCTTCAGCAGGGTCTGTTGTGACAGGGCATGGAGAAAGGGTTTCAAATTAAAAGAGGGGAGATTTAGACTGGATGTAAGAAAGAAGTTTTTTTTCCAGTGATGGTGGTGAGGCAGTGGCACAGGTTGCCCAGAGAGGTGATGGGTGCCCCATCACTGGAGACATTAGAAACCAGGCTGCATGGGGCTCTGACCACCTGATGAGATGTGATGTCTCTGTTCACTGCATGGGAGTTGCACTAGATAACCTTTAAGGATCCATTCCAATTCAAACGATTCGGTGATTCTATGTCTAAGACACACTGCCAAGCCCCACATGTGAAGTCAGGCTAGTGCAACCCACTGCTCTCAGCTGTCCTGCACCACTGCAAGCTGGAAGCATATGTAAAGATAACAGCTCTTATTTGATGCCTTCTTTCTTTGTAGGGAGATTCTGATGCGTCTCTGAATAGAACAGCTTGAAAGAGCCAATGCTCTTGAAAATTACTGCTCTTAACTCTATTTTGTCCTCTCACATGGTGGTTTGGGGGCCGGAGCTACAAATATTTTATGCTGCTAGAATGGGAGGAAAGATCATAAGGTTATCAGCTACATTCAGAAACTGCCCAGGCTATTTCTTTATGCCTTGGAGAAGGATACTGCGAGAGGGTAATTTTCTAATTTTACATCCTGCATGACAAGAAGATGACCCTTCTGCAAAGAAATGGGACAAAAAAATTTGAGCACCATTATCTGTGTTTGCCTCAGCAGCTTTGTGTCTCAACATCAGCTGTATCTGGGGAACATGGACAGATGGAAGTGGAGGTCGGCTCCAGAGGAGGGCTTACTGACACTCTCATTAAATAACACAGACAAATTGTAGTAATTTGAAAAGACCAACAAAACCCACTATTAGAGTCAGTGGTATGAAACTGCAAAGCAGCCACATATGGACAAAAACTTTCACGTCACCAATGACTGGAGCTCACATAACTCTATTCTTCAGCACAGATGCAATGAAAGGTTTGAGCTATTTTCATGTGGCAGCAAATTGGGGGCATTTACTGCGTGAACCACAATAACTGGCTCCCATTACCCAGTTTATGGGGTGAAGTTCTGCATGCTGATTCAATTCATCTGCTTGGCAAATTGGGAGCGCTCACTGGTTTGTGAATCTCCAGATCCGTGAACGCAACCAGCTGGGGATGTCTGTGGGCTGGGGTTCGTTGCTTTTTTTTAGCTGCAGACATTAGTTTAGCAAAGCATGAACAGAGCTGCAATACCAGTCACTACTATGAAGCCATAAATCGTTTCTCAGAACGCCTCTGGAAACAGGGCATGCCAAATGGCTTTACAGTGGATTTGTGATAGCAGTGCTAAAGAAAATGCCATTTAAATAAAATTTCCTACTAACGTAGGTGAAGGATAAGAGAAAGCATAAAACAAATCATAAACACCTCCCGGATGACTTCAGCTCCGTGCATGCAAGGACAGCAGGGGAGTAAATAGAGGGATGGAAGGGTCTGTTTTTTTCCCTGGTAATTGTAAAACTTCTTTTCTTCTTTAAGGAAATATCAAAATCATATTAAACTTATTGCCAACTGATCTCAGTGGGGTTTAAATTGATTTTTGGAAACTAGAGCTGGTGAAAATTACCGGGGAGCATGCATTGAGACTGGCATCTTACAACCAGTGCTGCTGTCTGGGGATAGGAATTTCTTCTTTTAAATAACTTTACAGCTGTCTTCTAAGGAGGGAGAAATCTTTTGTTTGGTTGCCTTATGAATATTAAAATAGTTGTTTCAGTCTGGCCTTTAAAAACTTGTTCTTGAGGCTCTCCAACTTTCCTGGAGCACAGGCTTTTAAGACAGGAGGTGCGGAGGTGATCTGGGAGGTGAAGGCAGAGTTTCTGGCATCCTATTTAGCTCACAGGGAGATCCAGCTCCCATTTTGGCATCCAGATGTGATGCTGCCTCCTGATTCCCATCCAGAAGCAGCTGAAATTAGCTGGTACTATTTGTTTCCATTCATGTTCAAGCAAATCCCACCTTTGAAACAAACGACCTGGAGTCAGGACTAGAACCCCTTGGCACCATTTCCTTCCAGACATCCTTGCCCAACGCTCGAGGCCCACCAGCCTCCTGGCCATCCCCAGCTGCTGCCCTTGGCCAGACCATGGCATTGCTGGACTTCTGCACAGACTGAGGGCTTTTAGGCTTACAGCCGTGGAAAAGAATAATGAAGATACAGGGAAAAAAAGGGCTGCTGAGGGAGGGGATGCTACTGCAGCCTGCTCAGCCTTAAATGCCATCAGAGAAGAGAGGAGACTGCTGTTCACGGGAGAGAGAAAGCCTCACGAGGGAGAGATGATTTAAGTTACAGAACAAGAACAAGTTGGCTAAATATAAATTTTGGTTGCAAATGAGGATATTCCTTGATGTATGATGAGGAAAGATCTTCAACAACCTCCACTGGGAAGCGAGGAAGGGAAAAGCCACTGCTTTTATCACGGAGCTTAATATGCTGATGTGATAGGAATCAGAAGGAAGAGGAGATGCCAACAGAGGAGATCCCTTCAGTCTCTGCATTTGTACCTCTGTCCCTTCCCTTGATACACCAATAATGAGCTTTCTTCATTTAATTATTGTGTTATTAATTACCACAATGACCATGAAAGCTGGTGCATTGCTTTGGAGTGCCCCCACCACCTGTGTACCCTGGACAGCTAAGAGATTTCCCTCTGTGATTTATGTGCCTGTACGACATTCCTAGTAAGTAAAGGAAAATAATATCCAGGTTAATCCCAGGATCTCAAATGCTCTTTAAACTGTGAAGTGGCTGTGCTGCAGGAGATGGGTTTGAAGGATTGCATACAGGCAGGAGAGATTCAAGGAGAGATGGGAAGATTGATGCAACTGCAAATGAACATGTGCAGCATGCCTCATATGTCAGGGAAAAGAGGTTTTATAAAACCCATACAGAGTTCCTGAGTAGTTTTCTGGGCTACTGTGGCTGGCACCTTATTGCAACAGGTGTGGATACCTGCTGCTTTAGAGGCAGATGGGAAGGACTGACCCAGGAGGCACCAGGCCAGATGCTGAGGGGCTTGCATGCAGCCCCATAATGGTAAGCTTTCCATGATTGGATCATGGTCTCAAATGGACCAAATATTGCCACGTGCACTGGGACTGGCAGAAGATACAGTGGTGACAGAAGCACATGTTGCAGAGATGCATCAGTGTCCTGGTGAGTAATGCTGCCAGCAAGGATCCCAGCAGGAGTAAAAGCAGCTTTACAGCGGGCTCCAGTGACATAGACAAGTTGAACACACCAGTTGGCATGCCCTGGGCTTTGGGACAGCTGTAAAGCACAACAAAAATAACTTGCTTCTTTTATGTTGCCTTAGGCCAGTTTTGGGCTGAATGTCTGATCCGAGCCCCTTTCTGTTCCTTTAAATAGAGCTGCACTGGGAAAAGAGTCATGCTGGATTGTCCTCACCAGCCACTTGCATTTGCTGTTAATTCTCTGGAAGAAATACTCCCTCCTGCCTCACCCAGGATAGGATCCCTGCCTAGAAAAATGGCTTTCTCCTGAGCGTTTGTTATATGCAGCTGCGTGAAACTCTCAGCCTGTTCAATTAAAGAGCCCGTTTTCCCATTAACTATCTCCTTAGACAAATGTGAAGTGTATTTAATGTGCACTCAGGATGAAGCCAACATGTTTCTCCTGCTGTTTTACACTTTCTTCTTAGTAGGGATTTGTCGTCTCTGACTGTTCAAATACCTTGAAGTTCCCCAGCATTTACCATCAGGAAACGGTAACAAGTGTGGTGACAAAGAGTGAGTGCCAAATGAACCTGGGAAAATGGATTGCTTTAATAGATGTGACTGAGGCCCCTCTGCACCCTGCCTGACGCCGAGCAGCCACCCTATCCATCACACTCAGCACCGAGTCCTGGCAGAGCACTGCTCCCCTCCTCCCATTAGACAAAGTGCTGGGTCAGATCTCTCACCCTTCCCGATGGAGGGAGGCAGTTTGCAAAGCAGAAAATCAGCAACAGATCCTCTGCTTCAGCTCAGCGTTTTTTATTAGCATGCCCTGAGAATTAGCTTCTTCCTGCCACCGGTGCCTTGCTGCACATTAATATGATAACTGATAAAATAAGCCCTGAGCCTGTATTGTGTTATTATGTTTGTTTTTTTGTTTTTTTTTTCTTATTTCTTCAGCACTGTTTCTCTATGAATCAAGTGGCTGAGAAAATTGATGTAGATTCTCAGTTGTATGAAAATACTTTGCCCAAAATATGAGTCTTGCATTGGGCTGATGTATTAATCCTTCTCTCCTGGACAGCAATAATCATTCTCTGTCATTTTTCAAGCTGCAATTCAGCACTTCCATGTTTGCCACTTGCTGGCTTTCAGCAAGTTTGGTGTTTGCCTCAAAATGGGGCGATGGAGGAAGGGAGGAGGAGGATGGAGATTGGTTGGGCCTGATCTGGGCCTTACCTACATCACCAAGACATACAAGTGACATATAATCTGTTCTCACAAACAAAAGCATTCTCAGACCCTGCAGCAGCTCCGTCTCCTGATTTCTCTCATCTTATTCCAAAACCTGCTCTGCACTGATGCCTGTGTCTGTGGGCAAAGCATGGCTTGGTGAGATGGACCAGGCCAGGGGGACAAGCCCAGCTCCTCTTCCCTGAGCCCTGAGTGCAAAGGATCAGCTCTTCTTGGTCAGGATCAAGTCTCCTGAATGCTTTGTGTGGGAAATAAATAATGGCCAAGGGAAATGCGAGCAGCAGATGAGGTGCGAATTGGAGTACTCCAGTCTTTTTCCATTCTGGCCTCAAGGCATCATTCCTATTGCTGGGGCTTCCAGACACAGGATCCCTAACCCTAACCCTAACCCTAACCCTAACCCTAACCCTAACCCTAACCCTAACCCTAACCCTAACCCTACCCTAACCTTGTCCTTCCCCTGCACGGCCCTAACTGCAGGTTCAAAACTAACACGGGAGCTGCCCTGGGAGTCCATGTGTGCTCTGTGCTCCCAGACCAGGCTCCAGTTCTTCCATAAGCAAAGTAAGTCGTGATTTATCCCTGCAGATAAGTATCTTCAGCTCGGAAGGATTCCATCACTGCCAAGAGCAAGGCACTTCCCAACAAGTGGCAATAAAACCATTTATAGCACTTGCTCCGCTTGACAAATCATCGTCCTCCTTCAGTGGTGGCCTTATTGCCTTATTGTCCCCGAGGGGCTGTACCAGTCAGCCTGCTCGTGCTGCTGGGGTTATTGCAGATGGAGCACTGATATCTCTGTCTGGGCAGTGTCCACAAAACATGTTTCTGGTGTGTTGTGCAGTTCTAACAGGAGCACTCCTCCTCAATTCCTGATGGTCCATCGATCCAGGTATTGTGAGGATTTGGCTCTAAGCAATTCTGGTTTGAGATAAAATGGAAATGAATCTGATAACAGTCAAGATGATGCCTTAAGGACGGACATTAATTTTTTAAAATTTACTAAGTTCCTGCTCTGTCTTCCATGGGTGCCATTATCTGAATTCACATCATACTAATTTTAGCACGAAAGGGAATTAGAGCTACAGCTCATGCCAGCATGAGTGGATGTTAACTCATCCTGTACGCCCCAGGATGCAAAGCATCTGTTAATTCTTTGCCACCCAAGACGAAATTTCTGCCTACTGCTACTAGTATCATAAACTAGCAGAAATGTCAGGAAGGCATCTAGCTGTGGCAGCAGCTGAAATCTTCAGCAGATTACCCTGGAGAGAATGTCTGCTGTTGTATCTGTGGAGCTGGTGGCTCTGGTGTCCCAGAGAGGGGAGGAAGTCATAAAACAGTTCTTGAAGATCTGCCATTAGTTGGTTTGTGTGGCTTCAGTTTGGGCACACAGAATCATATGGTTGGTAAGGACCTCTAAGATCATCTAGTCCAACCCCAAACCATTACAACCATGCCCACCACGTCCCTCAGTGCCACAGCTCCACAGTTCTCAAACACCTCCAGAGAAGTGGCTGCTCCTCCTCCCTGGGCAGCTGTGACACTGCATCACTACTCCTTCTGAGAGGAAATGTTTCCTAACGTCCAATCTGATCTTCTCAGTGTCTAAGCTGAACCTTCCCGTGGTGCATGGGGAGAGCTGTACAATTGGAGCTGTACAATTGGAGCCAATGCTGATGACAAAGAGGATTAAGAGGAAGCACCTGAGGGACAGAGAAGCTGAGTGACATCCAGATGAGGAGGATCTGATACCTGGGGACCTGTGAACACACAGGATGCAACTTTCTTGAGAGGTGCTACAAGACCAGGTAAGGACCTGCCTCCATGCCTGTGCCCTAGTAAGGGCTTTGCACTGGATGTGATGAGGAGGGACAGGCTTCTCAAAGAGATGCAGTGGGCTGGAGGGGCCACAGTGCTTGCACTTTCAGATCACAGGAGCTGTGAGCATCCTCTGTCCTCCCCACTCACAGCAGCAGCAAGATGGTGGGAGGAGTATCATGCAGTCCAGCTCCAGCCCACTGCCACCCTCTTCTCACCCGACTCTTCCACCATTTCATCTGTTTCACAACACCTAAGCAAGCTTCACCAAGATCTTGTTGTTTCATTACAATTCATTGTTATTATTTTAGGGGCAAGTTTTTGTTGTTGTGCTTTTTCTTCATATTTACCACACAGACAATGTGAATAACTGTGTTTTTTCTTGCACTGGGGCCTCAGTTGGAGATGAAGCCTTGAGAAATAGCAGAGGCTTGTTGATTTCCAACCCACTCATCCTTCTGTGCAGAGATCCCAGCAATACAGTCACCCACTGCAGCCTTGCTGCTCTCTTACAGCAATCCCTGCTCTCCCTCTCCAGGAACAAACTGGAGCTCTTTCCTGACCTCACCTTTCTTTCCTACTGGCTTTCTGGCTTTCTCATTTCTTTTTCTGCTGTCTCAGCATATGAAATAATTGTTTGAGTTATCCCAGTACTCTAAAGTTACCAAATTTTACAGTGTCTCCTCAGCTTTAGAAATAACTCTTCATTGTAAATGAAATTTAATCCTTCTATATGCAAAAACTTAATTAGATTGAGAGATAATCCGCTGTGCTTAGATACCAGCTCACACACAACTGTAACATCTTCCAGCAGATGATCTCAGCACTTTTCATCTTCAGATCACAGCATTTTCCCAGTGTTTTAAGGGACATTTGGCAAACTCAGAGTGAAATGACTGTGGTGTGGGACCCTCGGCCCAAGGCATTCCCACTCAAGCCAACATTTTATACCATGCACAAATTTACTTGCAAAGCTTGCTGTTAGCAATGGTAGTAGACAGATATCCTCCACCATCAGGTTCATCTGATATGAGAGAGGGCCCAATAAACATCACTTACTTTTGCTGAGATTGCCATATTAGAAATTACTGTGGAACACTACAGAGGTACTGAGCAGGAACCAGGAGGCAGAATACACGTATCTTCTGTGACAGCCCCAGTGCAGTGGCTTTCCATCAGCGCATCAGTCTATTTCCTTCTTTGCTCATTTGTTCTTGATGTGATCTGGATTCACAGGCAACCAAAAAAGTTACAGTGTCCTCACCTTCCATTGAGATTTTATGTTCACCTATTGTACGTATTTATTTCTCAAGTATTTCTTCACTCATATTTTGAAAATACATCAAGGTTCCTAATACTATTGGCTAATGAAATCAGTCATTTACATCATTTCTTTTATCACAACATGACTCCATATTTGTTAATAACCAAAACCTCCTCCTAGCAAACAACCCATCAAACCAACAAGCTTCTTGGTTTTTATCTCCCAAAGTATTTCTGTGTGATTTTGGTTAGCTGTTGGTTGATAAGTTTTGGCAAATGCAATGGTTTAGATGTATCTTCATATCTACTGTTCCCAACTGCTGAAGGAATCTTCCACACTAAGATGCCACTCAACCAGCTCTTCTTCTCCAGATCACCTCAGAGCAGGGATGGGATGAATGAATGCTGTGAGCAGCCATGCTCAGGGCTCTGCTTCTCCTGTCCTGAGTGCTGGGATGAGCAGAAGAGTTTCAATCCCACCAAAATGCTCTATGTTCTACCACCCAATAGACCAATGGGCCAAGAGGTTACACCTCTAGCCACTACAGTCCTGTTTCCATGCCCCGTTGAACAGACAGCTGTGGAACACTGCCTAAGAAACTGCCTGCAATGTCAAAACACAGCACATCCTCCACGTTCCCTAATTCCAATGCTTGGGACACACAGCAGCATACTCCAACTCACACTGGAGCTTTCATCCCCTTGGGCTCTCTGTGCCTTTTCTTTGAGCTCCACCAAACAGGCTCAGATTTGAAATCTTGATTCTCCTGCTGTGGAAAGCCTATCTCTGCTTTCCACACCTTCTAGTTCTGCTATCAAGAGATGGTTTCCTGCAAAAGGCCAGGAGTGAAACGAAAAATTCCCTCCCTGAAGCACATACTGATAAACTGCTGCTGTTACTCTGCAACCTGCCAAGGAACAAGAAGGAAAACTCCATCCCAGGCACTGAGAAATTGCTGTCAGATGCCTGTCGCTCCATAATTTTTTGCTGCAAGTGAGACTAACTAGTCACTGTCAAGTCAGGGAAGATGTTCCTTGAAGGCTTGATTTAATAGAAACACAATTTGTCTCATGGGTCAGCAGAATATGTTAAGGATGACCTACAATTTCATGTCCAGAAGGAGCTCTAAAACTTGTCCAGGATGCCCAGCCTCACATTTAAGGCAGAACATAAACAAGAGATAAATGCCACCCACCACACACACTGCTCATCCTTAACAAACGGGGCACGGTGAAACCCAGGTTCCAGCTGAGCAGGGCTGTTCTGAATGATGCCCACCAGCCGTGCACAACCTGCTGTGCCCATGCACTAAAATCATGAGTACATTCATGGCCCAATAAACTTTTTTCGGCAGTATTTGGCCAAATGTAATGTGTTAAACCAATCTGATGAGCAATATTGGAGAATTTCCTGGTAAATTAAGTTCCACATAAGCAATATTCATTCAGAGTCAAGGTATAATTTTGCTTCTAAAAATAACAGCTAATGGTCCAGACAGTTACAGTTGATTTTACATGTTGGCGTGGAAGGGAGCACATGAAATTTTAATGATTTTTGCAAGATCTGGAACAGCATTCTTCACCAGAAGCTGCCAGAGGAGTCTGGACATCTTATTCCATGGGATTTCTGCAGCTTCAAGGACACCAAATGGCCCTCCTTCATCCATGAGCTAAACTCAAAATCATCAGCGCTCCTACAGCTTGAAGCTTTATTCTGACCTGCTCAAATGTTGGTAAACACTTGATTGAGAAGATGAATAAATAGTTAAATAGAGGGAAAAGTAATAGGTATTGGTTAATAAACAGTTAAATAAGTGGTTTAAGATAGTTCTATGGTTATTCTTTTTTCTATTTTTTTGTAACCACAACCTTTTGAAATTCATCGTTTTCAAAAATCAAAACCATAAATGTTCACTTAGAAAGTATTGAAATACGATACCTTAGCAACTTTGAACTATATTATGGTAAACGTGATTGGAAAAGTATATTGAAATTGCTCCCTCCCTTGGGTGGGCCTTGTTTAAGTACCCAACATTTCCTCAGTGGATCAGATGTAATGTAAAACCCTTAAATGGATCATTTCAGATTTTGAATAGGAAGTGGCAAACAAAATTTGCCTTTTTTTTTTTTTTTCCAGCAACAAATTTTCCATGTTTAAGTTTTGAACAAAGCCTATATGGAGTCAGTAGTATAAGTTTGTAGGTACGTAGTTATAGCAGATTAAATATTGTATGAGAAAAGTGCTGACCTGAACAGGAACATTTCACCCAGAATTTCAAAATTTCAACCAGAATTTCAAAATTAAAAAAAAATAAAGGTTTGCTAACAAGCATGAGGCAGACCATCCCAAGAGGTTTGATGTGAGATTTAGGAATTCCGTATTCTGGTTTTTGGGCTGGATCATGCTGAAGGTTTTGGATGTCTTAAATTTCCTAATGCCATCAGCACTGTCAGATGCAGGAGGGCACTTTGTTCTGGTTCTTTTCAGGTAAAGAAAAGTTAGATGGAAACACAACATTTCCTTTTAGCAAACAGAAGATTTGTTTTCTGAGAAACACTGCCATTTTTCACACAGAGGTGGTGAGGCACTGGAACAGGTTGCCCAAGGAGGCTGTGGATGCCCCATCCCTGCAGGCATTCAAGGCCAGGCTGGATGTGGCTCTGGGCAGCCTGGGCTGCTGGTTGGTGACCCTGCACATAGCAGGGGGTTGGAACTGGATGAGCATTGTGCTCCTTTTCACCCAGGCCATTCTGTGATTCTATGATTCTATTGGAGATAGAAAGTGCAAGTTTTGAGGTCTTTTTGTTATGAAACTATTGCCAGCTACAGTTGCACTGGGCTGTTCCTGATTGCTTTTCTTTTGGCTTATTTATTTCCAAAAACCCTTCCATCATTTTAAAGTACTCAAATGATTTTTTTCCCCTCAAATTTAGAAATAAATAATTGTAACTCAAATTAGTTCAGATTATATCACTCTATATTTTAAATTCCTTGGACTTCCAACCTTACTTTGATCAGAACAGTTACTCACATCGCCCCAGCGATGTCTGGTAAGTGCTGGAAGAACATTCATGACAAAAGCACATGCAATGAAATCCAAGGAGGGAAAGCGAAATGAAATTCAAAATTATGTTCCTTTTCCCCTTTCTGTTCACTCAGTTGCCTGAGAGCAACAGATCCCCCTGCGGAGAGGAGGAAATGCAGGTATCACATTGCTACAGCACAGCAAAGAAGAAAAACATTACTGGCTTAACACAGAAATGTGAATGCTCACAGAAATGTGAGTTTGCAGAATGCGGTGTGAGGACATTGCAGAATGTGCAGCAACAGAAGTGAAGTGAAGTGAAGTGAAGTGAAGTGAAGTGAAGTGAAGTGAAGTGAAGTGAAGTGAAGAAAAAAGAGTTCCCTTGGAAAATGTATGGGCCTTGTTGGAAACAGCTAGTGACAAATTTATTTTAAAATATATTGAAAAAATGTCCTGTTGGGATGCTCTGAAGCCTGCCGGAAATATTTTTACCCTGGATGGCATGGAGTGAACCATTCTGTTGTGTTTCTGCCCAACTGCGATCCTGTAAGAAATATCCTCTGCTGTTCAATAAATAATAATGTTACAGAATTTAAAATAAGAATCTAGATTATTAAAGTTACAAATCTTTGTGGTCTTTATATCTTCAATAAAACATTTATCTATTAATAATGGATACTGTTTCTACCCAACTCACGCTTTACATGAAGAAAAAAAAAAATAAAATAGAAAGACCACTGGAAAGTCGCCAACATTCCTTCATCCTCCCCAGCCAGGGCTGACAACAACACGGTTACACTGATAAACTGTTCATCATTTACAGAGGTTTAAAAATTTTAACAGCTCTACGTAAATTGAGGACTAGATGTTTAGCCTTGGAGGCATGCAACAGGAAAAAGTAATCTGGAGCGTCCGGGGAGATAAATGTTATAACTTCATAGCCCTTTGCACATAGTTAATGGAACAGCTTGGCTCATATGGAACACAATGCACACATCAATATAGCATTAAACTTTAATGTACATCATACCAGGAGACCTAGGGGCAGTTGTACCTCTAACGTTTGTTAGCTGGAATGATCCTGATAGAATAATAATGTGTTATGAAGAGGTTGACACTGATGTCTGAGGGATAAATAACAGTGTGTATGTGGTGTGTGTACGTATCTATATGCATATATTTGCATGGGTATATATATTGCATGGGTATATAGGGGGGTGCACGTAACTGTGACTCAGAAAAGTTAAGGGAAGGAGGCAGTCCGGGAAGTTTGGTCTGTAATTTACTGGAGATGGGGCACAGCCTTCAGAGCAAAGCAGACGCGTCAGGTTGAGTTCTGATAGCTCACCGCCTCCCAACGAAGTCGGGAACGGAGCAGCAGAGACACGGAGCTGCAGTGCTTAATGTGAAGATGTATTGCACCTTCAGGTTCTTCATCTATCATCCCTGAAAGCCATTATTTATGGGATGAAGAGGTGATTGTTAATTATACCTCCTCCTGGGCTGGTTTTTGACAGAAGTCACCACCTACACTGCCTCGTGATAGGGACGGCTCCGCATGCTGCTCCTGCTGTGGGTTCTGTGACATCCCCATGCTACTCTTTGCTTTTAATGAGTAAGACATGCTGCCAGTGACCTGCCCTATTGGGCTGCAAGGGAACATTCATCCAATTGTCTGTGGATGATAACTGCAGATGGTTATCAGTCCTGTGCTCAAAATAGCTGTCTGACCCAAATGAGAACGTTTTCTGTGTGGCTGAAATTGTCTGGCTTTCTCCTTCAACAACAACAACAAAAAGCATGAATAGGGAAAAATTCAATATTTTCTCTTCAGCAAAATATTCAAGTATTGGTTTTGAAATGCTATAAATATTTACAGTAAGATGCAGCTCTTTTTAGCCACAAAATAAGGTCTTCAAAATCAGGGAGGGGAAGGAGGAGGGGACAGGTTTTCAATTTCTCAGTTTTGTGGGGAAAAATGAATGGAGAAAAGTTGGATTTTAAAAGTGAAAATCAATGTTGTGGTCTGCTACATGCTCCTGCATCCGTTTACTATCCTGAAACCATCCGTGTTGCTGTGCATCAAGTGTTCACACCTGTGCTTTGAATCAGAGAATCATTAGGGTTGGAAAAGACCTCAAAGATCACCTCATCCAGCCACCAGCCCAGCACTGCCATGCCCATTTCTGTGCCTATTGCCTCTACCTGCACTCCCTGCTGTGTGTTGGGCTGCAGCCCACAATAGCTCTGCTGTGAAGGCACAGTGCTGGGTACAATTTGGGAAGCTGTGTGCCACCTCACACGGAGCAAAGTGAGCGGCTCAGTGGCTGCACTGAAGGTAGATCTCAGCCTGATCAGCATCTGGGTGGGAACAGGGCTGCCTCCCTGGGAAGGGAGAAGGAGAGGAACGCAGAGAGACAGTTATTGATTGCTTTTTTGTTTCCTGAGGACAACTTAAATGCTCATTCAGCTTTTGCTGATGCTGCTTGGCAAAGTCAAGCACCCAAGAGCTGAGGGTTCAAGCGTGAATTATAGGAATTACTTTGAACTCTTTCTACAAGTGAGCTGTGTGTGGGCATTTGTTGCTTGCTGCTTTCTTCTGCACATCCCAAGCTGAAAGCTTTCAATGGCCATTGTCACTGTGTGAGCACACCTGCAGGCACTGCCCATGGGTTCAGCCTGATGGTGGAGGGGCAGCTCAGACAAATGGACAGACATCTCCAGTAAGATTCCTGTGCACCCGTGGCCCTAACGGAGCTCCTTCTGCCATTTTCCAGAGACATGACGTTATTTCTCAGGCCCTCATCATCACGTTTGATTTTGCTGAAGGAATCATATCTGTTATTCGCAGATCAAAAATAACATCAGTGTAAATGTCTCGAGGAACATTTCTGGAGGAAGTCACTCAGGGCAATTTCTTACACCCAAACCATCAGCTGACCACTCTTCACTTCTTCCCTCAGACATCCTTGAGCCTTCTTCACAGGGATTCTGCCACACTTCTATCCAGAGAAGCCCATATTTCACACCCACACTTCTGACAGCACTGCCTTACAGCTGTAGGAAGGAGGCAGAGGGCAATGATGAAGATGAGCTCTAAGGTCTGGAGATAGACCCAATGAAAACATTCAGATTTTCAAAATAGCGGAAAACTGTGGTGCTACTTAATGTTGCACTGCCAGTCAGCTATGCCTTTTTCCTTCATAGCATTTGCCGCATGTTAGGAATTGTCATCTACTGTGGCTCAGTGCCTGCTATGGTCCAGACTCGACACAATTGAGATCTCTTAGGAATAGAAATGAAATAGCATTAATACTAAGCATGGTCTCCTACTGCATTGCAGATTGACCCGAGCACTTTTCCCTGGTCACTCCAGACAATTCCCCCATTACATCAAGAGTGCAGCCTGAGAAATCAGACTAACGGAGGGGACCTTTATGGAGATCACAGCAATTTTTACATACGAAGCTGAAGCAGCTCAGTAATCAGGGCAATCACACACGTGTCTTGAATGTCTTCATTCAGAAGTTCATCTTAATAAAATAAAGCTGTGCTGAAGTCATACTCAATCCCAGCTGAGGATATCTTTGGGCTACTGTGCCTCCCCAGTGACAACATCAGAGTGTCAGCTGGGAAATGATTAATGACTAATTATAATTGTTAACACACTGGGACTACAATCACCTCTGCATCAGAAAGAGGGAGGGGAGTGGACTCGTGGGTCTGCGCAGGGTAGGAGGATGTGCAGCTGCAAAGGGAAGATGGTGGGACAATATATGGAGCAGAAAGGTGGAAATTTGGGAGTTTCCCAAGTTGTTGCCCCCTTGAAAGGTGTTATCCAGAGCTGGAAAGCATTTGGCCATGTCTGCTGTGCATATACTGCATTAAACAGCAGTGATAGTGCAGGGCAGAAATGAATGCAGAACAGGAGGACTGAGGACAATGCTGAGCCAAAAATAATATTCATTTCTGTATAAACAGAGTGGAAAAGTTCAGAATGATGGCACTTATCTGCAGCCAAGGTTAAAGCATGCAACCACAGGTTGCAAGTGTTGTACAGACAAGCATTAGAGGCTCAGCATTATGGAGTTAAATTTCAAAGTAAGGAAAATCCAAAGATTCTATGATTCTATGATCCAGATTATTAAGTTCAAGGAACTCTCCCTAGAATGGGATACAACTGTGATTAGGACATGGCAATGTAAGAACAGTCTTACAGACCTTTGAAACTAAGAGTTTCAAAGAAGCAATTGTTAATTTTGTTTTTGTTTTTATATTTTACTAATTCATTCTCTTCTTCAGTGGCAGGTGGATGAAGACACAACTGCTGTGAATGCAGTGTAGGAGAAATCCATGTTTGGTTTTCATGCAGCAGCTCGGAAATCAATTTTACCTTGAAATGATCCTATTTAAAATTAAAACAGTTGTAATGAACTTTAAAAGGATTAAGATATAACTACACAGCAAGAAACACGAAGCCAGCACACACCTAAAATAACTTGATGCTATGCTGTTATTACATTAACTTCTTGTAGAATGGCTGCTGCTGTATGAGGTGCTGGAGTCAGCCCTGTATAACATAGAGGAAAGGCTTTACACACAGGTTGACTGAAGGGAAAGAACAGCTGAAGGCCGTTACTGAGTTTCTTCAGGTCCCCACCTGTGCTAGCACAAGATGCTGAATGCATATTAAGGAATTATTAAGCAGATAGACTTGTAAATTCTCAGAAAGTGCAGCTGTGCTGCCAGGAGGCAAGTGATAACCTGGGAGAGGACATGCTTATCCATGCACAACAAGCTTGTCCAAGATGACAAGGAGCAGAGGAGGCGTTCTTTAAGTGGCAGAAGTGGCTGTATGGAGGAGGAAAATGTGGTGAAGCAGGGAAGGGGTGCTGGAAGGGCAGGGTGAGGTGCAGGCTGCCTCTGATCAGGTGCAGCATGGAGCAGAGAATAATGCAGCCTGGGGCTGGGCAGAGCAGTGGAGCTGGTGCTGATGGGTTGGAAGCCAGCAGGAAGGGGATACTGGGGTTGGTTCTGCTCTTCCTACACACTGGGGTGTCTGTAACTCTCCTCTGTGAGAGGGCAGAAGCTGGGAGTGCTGGGGTGGAATGTAGCTCTAAGACATGTATCAGGTGGGGATGCCTGTGTGCTTGTAAGTGGTTTTACATGGCTGGTTCCTGCTGTGTGATATCGACCACATAACCATGTGCTGTGCTGTGCTGGTTGGATGAGGGATCTAGAGCAGACGTTCTCAGACTTCAGGTTGTGGTGATCTGTAGGGTGGCCTGTGCAATGAGGAAGCAGTAGGTAGTTGGCTGTTATTTTTCTTTATTTTATGAATGCTTGAGGATGAAAAGGTGTGTGGTGTCTGTGTGTGGTGTCAGCCTGAGGGCTGGCTGCCCTCCTCCCCTGCCCTCTGGCACTTATTCTTCAGCCAGCTCTGAGGTCCTGCCGGATCTTCCTCTTTCCTTCTGTGCACATCATTTCTCTCCTTGTCTCTGCCATTGCACACTCCACCTCAACATCCAGCTTTGGCTCAGGAAGCTCTAAGTAGGCTGAGCACTGCTCTAAGCACTACTTTTAGAAGAAGGTAATGCAATGCACAGGCAATGCATGTCTGCTGGAACACAGCATAACCAGCAAAATTAACATGTAATTGCTGGATAGAAGCTAGACATCAAGAACTTCAATCGGATCTGGTTTTACAGGAAGGGTTTGAGGTGGGAAAGGAATAAGCACTGGATTATGACACAACCCACCCCAGTCCCAAAATGTCTTACTCTGGCCCTCCATGTTTCAGATATCCCTTGTCTCATGATCCACTCCTGATCTACCCATCAAATACATCAAGCAGCAGAAACTTTCCCACGGCCCATGGACAGGGAGGACCAATGAAACCTTCTGTAATCCTCCCATCTTCCGTTCCTCTAGCTTCCATTTCTCTCCCTCGTGAGCAGGTTAGAGCTGCAGCCTGCTGTGATTAGGCAGTCTGTTCAGGGCAGCTGCACCTCTGGATGGTTCCAACGTGTGGGCAGCTCATGGTAATTCAGTATTGCAGTCACAGCCCACCTCTGACTCTGAATTCTAGGAAGCAAACTTAGCTCAATAAAGAGAATCAATAAACTTCCCTGTGCATGTTCTTGCTGCTGTTAACAGAACCATCATATAAGCCGTTCTTCAAAAAACTTCTCAGATATCGCTCCTAAAATATTAGCTGTTAAAGATTTGATGAGGTGAGCACAAAGAAGTCTTTTGTGGTGCAACTAGCTGGTGCCTTTTGCTGCTTTGTGTTGTTTGGAAATCCTGTACACTGTGCTTTGCCCAAAGCTCTTGGGTGAGCTGGTGGGGAGCAATGCACATGGCTTGGAAATCTGTAATCAAGCTGCTGCTCCTGCACCAGCTGCATTACATATTCATAAGCAGAGTAAGAACGAGGAATCTGGCTGGTGAGAGGAGAGAACATGGGATACCTTTGCACCTGGTGCAGGAAAATAAGTGTCTGGGCAGAGCTTGGATGGGGCGTGCTATGGAGCAGTCTGTCTTGTACTCTGCACACTGAAATATTCAGAGCTGAATAACTGTTCTCCATGCATCTGCCTTCAGAAAAAACACACACCTCATCTTCTCAAAAGTAAATATTCTGTAGATTAATTATTTTGATAGTGTTTTGATTTTAGAAGTATCTTAAAAGAAAAAATCTGGCAGAGAAACAAGTGCCTAGTTTACATTGCACTCTGTAGTAAAAAAGACTGATAGAGGACATCACTGAAAAATCAAAAAAAGGAGAAATGCATTTTAAAAAGCCAATAGTTTTTCATAAAATCTTCCATGTTCTTCTAAAGGCCATTATTCAGCCAAATGATTCTTTTTTCCTGTCCTGTTCTTGAAGAATGCTAAGCAGCTCATCCCAAGGCCAAACTGGGGAGGCCAGGAAGGAAAGGGAGAAATTGCATGTCACTGAAGGGCTCCCAGCCACAGTGGGACACATTCTGGTTATTTATTGCCCTTCATTTTTACCTCTGAGTTCAGTTTTGCCTCTGAATTTCTTGATGCTACTCCTACCTCTTTCTCTGCAATGTCATTGCTCATAGTGGCAGGGTCCTGGACTCGGTGATGCTGACATTTTGCTGGATGTGCATCCCACCTTGGCTTTATCTACACAGATTTATGGCAGGTGACTGAGCTGTGTATAAGTGTAGTCCCTGTGTGAACGGGCACCACACAGCCTGAGGTCTGGTTCAGCTCAGAGATTTTGTTCCTCCTCAGTTGGGAAGATGAGGGACCCACAGAACCAGAACAGCTGCTGGCAATATTGGAGTGGTCATTCTGTGCATCTTTAAAGATGCACTGTCCAACAAAAGCAACAACAACAAAAAACAAACAAGCAAACAGAAAAAAAAAAAAATCCAACAAAATCCTTAAAACCTGAAAAGATGATCTGTGTAATTGCAGGGTAAAACTTGACCAGTGTTTGCTGCCCCTTACTGCCTGCAGACGGGACGGAGGGAATGCTTCGTGTTTTCTGCTGTATTTGCTGTCTCCATTCATTGCCCTCATAGCTGCTGTCACCCCTCAGCATTGATCTGTCTTGCCAGATCCCTGAGAAATGGGCTTTTGCACAATGCCAGCTTGTTTACCTCTAACCCGAGCCAAGTATCGTGTGCTTTTCAGTCTGACTATCTAGAGGGATCTTCAATGAAGGGGAGAATTGTCTCACTACATAAACTGTGGTTGGAAATGAAGTTATTTTTCTAATGGGCCAAAGACATACATCAAAATGTCACAGAAAAGACCCAACAACTGCGGTTTAAAGTGACTTGGCAGGATCTATGGACACACTGGTTTGCCACTTGATTTATTGCCAGTGTGGGTTTGATTGCTGGAATGAAGGGCTCAGAGCCAAAGCTCTGCTGTTTATCCCTAGAGTTTTGAATAGGATGGGAGCATCGCTGCAGGCTCCTGTCCTGCCTGCTGTCATATGCTCCAGCTGTCCCTGGGGACAGACGAAAGCAAGGATCTGCCTTCGAGGAAATACTGACCTCCATTCTCATTTCATCCTGGTTACTTTAGCCCATTGGACAAGGTGTCTAGAACTTCTTCAGTGTCATTAATCTTTCATAAAGCAGAAAAAGGGACACAGTGTAAAGAAAGGATAACTTGACCAACAGACTTTTTGCATATAAACGCGTACAGAAACAAACACACACACAGGCAGTACTTTGCTGAGGACTTTGCAATCTCAAGCATACATTGTGAATGGAGTATTTTCTCATGAATATTTCAGCGTGAGTTCTGTTTTCTTCCCCCAACGTACTGAATTTGTGTGGTCTTGGGTTGGAGACCAGCTGTCCCTCTGCCACCAGCAGCCCAGCCAAGGCTTGTGCTTATGCTCTCCAAGGAAAGCTTCTGCCTGCTCACCTTGTACTCCTCCTGTGCTCTCATACAGATGACCTCCCATCTCTCTCCTCAGCCCCATTCTTTCTAAAAAAGTCCATGTCCACCCCGGCAGCCTTTCAGTTGGGTCAGCTGTCCCACCATATCTCTGTGATCCCATGGGGCCATGGCTCTGTGGCTGTATGCAGACCTCAAACTCCTCCTGGTTGCGCTAGACCAGAAAGGAAGAAACAAGGTTACTTTGGAAAGATGTGAAGTTCAATAATCAAATTCATTAACTGGTATTTAGGTCAGATTTCAGCTGTCCCTCAGCATGTCCATACAGTTCACATCAGGGCTGGCATTTCTGGAAGAAGAGCTTTCTCATCAGCTCTTCCTCTTGGTCCTTCCTTCCCTCACACTGCCAGTCTTCGTTCTCCTGTTGTGCTGAGTGACATTTTTCATACGTTATCTTTGCATTAGCAAAAAGGAAGGAGGGATACTTGTTCAGCCCTCTTGGGTAGGAACTGCTTACTGTCAAAAGCTACCATTTCTAATTGCTTTTCCTTCTGGATAGCCATGTTTCTCCTGACACATACATCTTCATGCAGATGTGGTCTGCGAAGACCGAGATCAGTCTTCACTTTTTGTTATATATTCAGCAGGCCCTTCTTTGCTGGCACAGGCTTCCTCCCTCCAGCTAGTTAGTGCCTCGTATGCCTTCTGAATTAATGACTAGACAAATGCATCCTGAGCACCAGAGTTACCTACTTATTCCTGGCGTTTTGCAAGGACTGTGTGACACACTGATGCAAGAAGGAGTGAAAGCAAGGAGCTCTCCCCCTTTCAAATGAGGTATGACATATTTGGTACACCTAATTTTAGGGAATTCTGTCGCTTACCTTTTTAGTAGTACTCCTAAGTTTCCTGAGAGATGTTTTATAGATTGGTGGGAATGTGTGAAGAGGAGGATCTCTGAATCTCGTGGGAGATGCAGCCTACATTGTGATTACCTAAAACTGCTGGATAGATGGCTCTGGTGGCTCTTTCCACAGTGCTTAGTCTCTGTATCCACTGGCTTAGTCTTTATATTTGTGGATTTTCTCTTTATTTATATTATTCAAATCTAAAGCCATTGACAAGCAGGCTCTTGTCATGTAAAAGCTTAAGTCGGTCTGACTGTGATGGATGTGATCACTCCGTCAAGCAGACCTGAGTGCTGGAGAATGTCTTTCTTCTTGACTTATTTGAGCTTATTTGAGCTAAGCTAGAGACATGTGAACCATCTAAGTATGTTGTACTTGTGTTTCCCTTATATCAATCAATAAATTATCTTCAGAAATTGCTGTGATGATGCTGGCATGTTTGATGGGCTGAACAAAAAGAGACGATTTGAAGTCTCACCTTCACAAAGACCTCAAACTTTGCCATATGTGATAAATGAGAAACAGGGTTATTCCCTTCCCTCCCTCCCCAAAACTCATTCAAGCTGAGATTTGTGTTAAAGGCATGAGCATAGGGTGATGTTTCCATTCACTCATACTGCCTACCGGTACCTATATGTTTTCCCACTGAGTAAATGTAAGGAATCTTCTAGAGAAAAAAAGGATAACCGTGAGTCAGAATTGAGGGCAGAAGTTCCCATTCGCTTCTTTAGAAAAGGAAGCCTGGAAAACTAGATCAATCCTCAACCTCAAGTTTGAACCTCAGAGTGGAACAGCAGGATGCATATCAAACTGCAGTGCTCTGTTACTGTGCTACAGTGGTGGCACTGCTAGATTCCATTTTAATGGAGCTGAACAAAATGGGAAGTTCTCCACTTAAGAAACTCTCAGTGGCTGTAATTTGGGGAGACTGAGTTACATAAATCTGTTTCATTTGATCAGAACTTCCTCTAGCCCTTTCTCTAATGTGCTAGAATCAATTTCTTATACAGCAAAGTGCTTGTGACTACAGAAGTCAGGCCAAAAGTTCTCTACAGTGTTTGACCTAGATTTTTCAATAGACTTAGCTACATACATGCATGTACAAAATCTAAATTCACCCAAGTGTCTAGCTTGCATGAATGACTGTGCTGGTAAATCAGATAACTAGTAATGCAAATGGACAGACTTATTTTCCATGAAATTCCTGATCAGTACACAGCAGTGCAGAAAGTCTACTTGCAAATTGGACGTGCAGTTGAATATGCATTTTTTTCACAAACAAATGCCTTTGGAAAATATTAGTCCTGCATACTAATTTGTCAGAGATCAGAATCTAAATTGATCCCAGGAAATGTGCTCATACAGCCAAAAATAGAAAAAATGGTTGTAAGTACATACATATGCATATATTTCTATTTTGCATGTACAGTTAACTCTAAACGCATACATATTTCAGAAGAGTATCTCAGATAGTATCTTTTCAATTAGGCTGGTGGCCTTATGAAACATTTCCAGTTGCAATAAAGTGCTAGGTAGGGAAAAAGGAAAGTTACAACTGGAGGCTTTTTTTTTGAACCCTGGCAGGAGTCTGCAGGCAGAAGTCTACATGCCCGTAGGAATCACCTGCATAAAGAAAGATCCCCAGCATGCAAACTTTACAAGAGCTGACATGAATGTGTGTCTGAGCTAGAGAGATGTCAGTCTGGCTTTCAAGTACTGTCACAGCTGCTAAGTTATGGGCTGGACAGGCTGTGGCTTTGTTCCAGATGACTGAACTGAACTGCAGATCCCACTGTGTTAACCATTGGTTGGGCTCTGCCCAAAGATGTCACCAAGAAATGCGGTGGCAAACAATTTAGTCTGACAAGGTGAACATCATCGTGGTTGGCACTTACTCAAATGGCTTCAATTCAAAACATTCAGAAGCTTTTGTAGGCAGAAGCTGTCACAGCTGACCTTATCCATGACTCTTATGACGATGGACAAACGTCTGTGGGCATGAACATTGCAACCCTCACTACTATCAATGGATGTTGTTGGCTTTATCATACTCTGGACCTTTACAAAGTTTTAGAGAACAATCTCCTTACTGTCAAATGAGTTCTGCTTCCAGTGGTTGAGCCAACCTCAATTCTTCTTGATTAATTGGGGCAGCAACAGTCTGCATTCTGATCAAGCTCAAAATGCTGAGACCACCTGAGCTCCTTGGCTGCCTGCAGTGCACATCAGCCCTATTCTCACACCTCCTCTTCTCATCCCCATCAACTCTGGGTCTTCACGAAGAACATTCACCTTGACTCACGTGCACAACATGTGGTACTTGGACAGCTTCTAAGAAGCAAGTGGGAACAGTGAAGAGAAGACCATCCTTGATGTGTCCTCTTCCCTTAGCACCAATGAGGACATGCAGAGAGGAGGTTTGTGATCTGTCATTCAGAGAGGTGCTTTCTTGGTCAGTTATGGGAGGATGGTGCTTGGAGGAATCATTTCACTTAATTTCATGCCACCTTCCACTTGCACACTTGACTGCTGATGTGGACACCTGTATCCCTTGCTCAGGCTTAAAACATTTATTAAGGCATGAGTAGAACTATGAGAATAATTACTACCATAGTTATGAGTGGGAATAAAGAACATTAAATTCGTTGGATGTTAAAATTGGGGCTCTTTTTACTTTGGCATGAGAGACCTCAGACATGGGTCTATTGCTCCTATGTCACAAACAAGGGATAAAATAGCAGATCCTGCCCCAGTGAGCATGAAGATGTTACAGAGGATGAGCAGAGTCACAAGTTAGAACTTCTGACAGCAAAATGCTGCAGTAGGAGGTTATTTTAGAACTTGCTGCCTCAAGGGAGTTTGGACTTTCTTGCCTTGCAGTCAGCTACAGACGTTGATGCCAATTTAGTAAGAATTAAACATATTCTCTCAACTTCAGGCATTTCTCTTATGTTGCTGTAAGATTTTTCTTTTTTCCCTCAACTTTCTCTGGGCTCGTGGCTTTTGATATAACATGGAAAACAGAAGGTTCAAATCAGGCTTACAAACACAGCTGTCAGTCTCCTCTCCTTGGCAGAAGCTGTATTAATTTTTACTGGAGTGTCTCAGCTAGTGATCAAATTTTTCCTTGCATTGCCATGGCAATACAAAGGAAACTGAATTCCAAGAAGATTAAATACCTCATCTCATGCTTGTCGTTATCACTGACATTGTACAAACATACAGCACTGAAAACAATTAGGTATCTAGCAGTGCTGGAGTGGGGCTCTCCTGAAGACACAGGGGGTTATTCCCCTCCTACATCCTATGACAGATTCACTCCTCTGTGATAACTGGTGATTTGTAGAATCCTCAGCTCTTGCAGTTGTATTTTTCCCCTCCACCTTTTCTGAGCAATGACATAGTGGTGGTTGCAGTGAAAATGCAGCAAGGCTACATGCTGGAAGTGTTCATCTCTTGTCTTCTGTGTGTTCCTCTGCTCCCACCCAGTGACATTTGCTCTTTCCTTCGCATTATCCCAACATCTCTGTACTTGCTCTTGTTGCTATTTAGTGCGTTTCCAGAATCCCCTAATGCCCACTGGGCTCCTTGGGTAGCTGAGGGCTGCAGGAGGCCATGAGTGCTGCTTGGTGGCCACACAACGTGCTCTGGAGGCAAACACACCTCTTTAGGCTGTCCTCTTTGCAGGT
Source organism: Phasianus colchicus (assembly GCF_987193195.1). NCBI lineage: Eukaryota > Metazoa > Chordata > Aves > Galliformes > Phasianidae > Phasianus > Phasianus colchicus. The sequence continues at coordinate 2,210,692 of NC_143452.1, forward strand.
CTCATTTGAAAACTTACAACAAAAGATTCAAGGAGAAAAACACTTTAAGAATAAGATAAACACAATTTTTCACCAATCCCCAGAAGTCTGGAGCCAATTTTTCTGCTTTTTTGTTTTGTTTTGTTTTGTTTTTCTTTTTGTTAGCCTGCGAATACCAAGCTCTAATCCTTTTGCAGGTTCTGACAATCATTAGCAAAGCTTGAACCCAGCATTTGCATGCACTGTTGTAGAGAAAGACGTATGGGCTCTGAATACATGCATGGCTCAATCCTTCAGCCTGTGAAAACAGAGGCCAAGGCACCTGGACAGAAACACAGAACAAGTCTTGCTATGCCTCCGTCTATTAGGTGAAGCCCAACCCAGGGCATGGCATTCTCTCAGCTACAGCAGACCTGGTGATCCCTCTGCTATTTGCAGATGTCCCAGATATTTTTTCCCCTCTTTCTTGCGCCTTAAAACACTTGTTTAGAAACAAACAGGCAAAGAATCAAAAAAAATCCTACACACATTCTGCTATTTACTGTTGTTTGACAGCACAAAGCAATGTTTTAGTCAAGGACAGCTCCCATGGGAGAACTGATGAGTCCAGGTGTGGGGTTCCCTAACAGCTTGGTGCTTCTACATTCAATCAAGGGGTTTATCTCAATGTTCCTTTCCATGTGTGCATGACTTTCCTATAATACTCTCAGCAAATTTCCTATCTGTATTAATTCATCTCATTTGAAAGAAAAAATGAAACATGCAATATAGGCAAAGGTCCTGTCTAATCCTTTCTTTTAAGGTGATTTGTTTTCAGAGCAAATGACAGTGATCAGATGACAGCATGAAAAAGAGTATAGCCTCAGTTCTAGGGCTGTTTCCCCACATACCAAGGCTGGTGGTTCTTTCAAACTCTCTCCACTGAAATCCTTTAAGAGTACTGCATAACCTCTCACTCCACTTCATAACTCGCATGTGTTTTGAACCCATTACCTCTAAGTACATCTCTCTGGGCAGAACTCACAACGCTAATGGCAGGAGCTGCACGTGAAGGAAATCCACTGAAGGATGCTCTGCAATATGCTGCAGAGGATAGTATTGCAAAAATGTCGTAATATATCCTCCTGATGATACATTTTCTGTGAGACGTACAAAGACAGAGTCAAGAAAGAGAGGCATTTGTATGGCAGCAGACACGCAGAGCTGTGAGATGAATTTGTGAGTAGCTTTTATGTCAAAGGGAAAAAAGCTGCTTTCCCCAACTCTTCCAGGCCCTCTCAGCGCACAGAATAGAGGCTGGAGCAGGCAGAGCAAAAAACACCCATGATAGAAGGACAGACCTGCACCTCAGTGCTCGGACATCTGCCCCCTAATGCAGGACAGTGGTGGGCAGCACCTTGTCAGAGCTCTCAGGATGCTTAAAATTGGGTTATCCTCACGCACAGCTGATCTGGGAGCTTCCCTGGCTGCACCTCAAGCTGCCTCTGAAATGGAATTGGTTGGTATTACAATAGATACCACCCTTGTTCTCACATCCTCCCATGGTCATGGCCGTGGCTGGAGGCAGATACCACATGGACCTTTGCTGTGGCCACTCTCACCAGTATAACTGTTCTAGTCTCCTTGCAAAGCTTACCTCGTACTTGGCCATTGTGCCTTCCAAATGGGTCTGGTTTGGATTCCAGATGGAAAACATCAGTGTGCCTCGCCCTGCCATGAGCCTGGACTGACCACCACCACCATCACTCGGTGAGACGTGCTCCTCTGCTGCCTGGGTGTCACACTGCTCAAAGCTGATCACCTCTCGGGGCTCCAGTCCTGCTCCTGTGTTATTTTCTGTGTTATCTTCTCACAACGTCTGAGGGAAACAGGATCAGAAGTGTTAAATGCATTGGCAGAGGTCCCACAGCAAGGTAAGTCTATGGGTACCTGCCTGCCGTTGTCTGACCTCCAGCTGCCTCTTGTTTTCACATCTCTCCATCAAGTAACATGAAACATGGTCTTTGCAAGTACATACAGATAAGGAAAGGGTGAAAAATTAGCCTGTTTGCCATGGAGCAAAGCCTATAAATACACTGATCTATAACAAACTGTGTGGGTTTCTTCTGAGGGGACAGAAAAATAGATGAGGAGTCCTTGTCCACAAGCTGTATTTGTGGCAGGTCCTAATTACAACAGAAAAGACTGCTGGAATACATGAGCATAGGCAGCTCTGGATGAGGTACCTGCAGAGTACAGAATGCCAAAGACTTTTTCTTGAGTTTCTGCAAAGATGACAATGTCCCACTGCAGAATATGCTGAGTTAAAGACTGATACCCCAGCGTGCCTTATTCCTGCTATTAAGAACACAAACAAGCCAGTAAGGAATAAAGATGCATATTGTTGCTCAAAATCAAAATTATTGGCTAAATATTTACTTGCCTTTATATCTGAGCAGCTTGTGCCAATGCAAGCCGTGATGCTTTGCTGTTTTACACTCAGCAAAACGACACGAAAGCTATTAATTGATTATACTTCAGTTGTGCTTTGCATCGATACTACTTGTGGGCAAACAAAACCCTTTAGGATTCCTGCAGTCTGTTTGCCTGGTTAATAAAAGAAGAGCTTATCCGAGGTGTGGGAAGCACACACATCACACCACATCACCTTCTGAGCTGGTTCCTCAGCCTTTCCCCAGCTCATAAGGGAATGCCCTCTGCCTGCTCCACGTCCAGCAGTGCCTTGCAATGGGGCTGCCTGAGCCCTGTCTCCATTCTTCTCCAATGCCTCTGCTTTGAGTAACACCTGTGACTTCACATAGCTTTTTCTCAGCCCATCTCAATGCACTCCTCTCTTCCCCATTCCAGTAGCTGGGCTGTGCATTGAGCATCAAGTGATGCTTTGGTGGGTAGCTGCAGGTTTTTCAGTGGGGATACATGTTATAGTGTGCAATTCCCAAGGCTCCTCTGACCAAAGGAAACAATATGAATACAACCTCATTAAAGACTAATGCGTGTTTCCAGACATCAACAAACATCCAAGCAGCTCCTAGTGGGCCACAGGGGAGAAGCATGTGGAGCGCTATAAAAGCTTTATGAATGACAAACTTGCCAAATTGCTGTTTAAACAAGGAAGCAAATGGGAAGACCATCTGCATCAGATTGAAACCGCTCATAATCCTGTCACTCGTGCCAGCATGGCGTGCTTAAGCTCTTCTGTTGGCATGTGCCCAAGAGACAAATATTTGAGGCTTATACATCAACGTCCCTCCGGTCCTGGGATCTGAGGCCCCTATTGCCTTTCTGTTGGGTTTCTGATAGAGCACATGGCATTCCTTCTTCCCTCAGATCTGTGCGATGCCTCCTGTGTGCCACAGGCTCTGCACAATGCAGAGCTGCACTGGGAACCCCAGACTCCATCACTGCTCACTCTCTTCAGGCTCTTCCTGGTCCTTGTCTGCCTCATCTCCACATCAAACATCTCCACATCAAACATCTCAGCCTCATGTCTCCATCCTCAGCACACCTCCACCAGCCCAGCAGCGCTGTCATCCCCACTTTGTGAAAAAGAAACCAAGATTAATATAACTTTTGCAGCATTACAGAATGAGTTTGTAAGAGAGAAGTGCTGGCTCTGCCTCGTGCTGGATGGGAGCAATCCTCCCCTCAGCCTGGGCCTGCACAGCAGCCACAGGTGCCCTTCTGCTCAAGGCAGCCTCAAAAGAGAGCCAAGGGAAAGCCAAGCCACCAGCCCATGCCCCTCATGTAGATTTTTGTCTCATCTCTTCACAAGCAGCTCTGAAATAAGAATAAAACAAGTTACTGATAATTAGCTCTTAAGACACGCAGGCAATTGTGCTTTATCGTGTACAAGCTCTTTGATAATAGGCCAAGCCTTGTGCCATGAATTGCTAATTTATTCTTTCTTAGCAAAATGTTTTGCTTAATTAAAGGGTGTACTGATTTATAAACACGTCCCTAAATATTATTCACTCTACATCTGCTAAAAAGGATGCTGACTGTTCCTGTTTTTTAGCATTTCTTTTCAAATCATGCCATTACATCCAGCCACGCTCCTTTCAACACCGATTGTGACAGATTCAGAAGTTATTAAATCACGAATACAAAGGGAAAAGCTAATGATACGCACGTAATGGGAAATGTGTTTGCATCCCCTCCCCCAGAGTATTTCAAATCATATCAAACCCAGGAAAAGACAGAAAGGTATAAATGAAGCTCCTGGACCAGACCAGTTCTGATTCCTGGTGGGGGAAATGGGAACCTGGACCCCATATGCTGATGCAAAATGGAGGAGGGTGATAGCAGGGAGGACACATGGGTGGTGTCCTGTCCAGGGGCTGTAATGTGAAGCTGATCACGAGACCATAGCTCAACTCATAGCATTGGGTGCCTGAAGGACAGCAGGCAGGTGGGTGGGGATCATGTATGGCACCCAGGGCTGGGCGAGTGGCCCAGAGAAGGAGGGGGAGGCTTTGGTGGGACATGAGAGGAGGAAGATGTGGAGTGAGGGAGCTGCAGCAGGCAGGTCTGAGCCAGAGCGGCTTTGGAGATTTCAAGGAACTGGATGAGACACAGTAGCTCAAGCCAGCACTGCAAAGGGGGAATGCTGATCCAGAGCAGGTTCACCAGTGGGATCTACTGAAGATGGTGCAGTTTTACAGCCTCAAGGGCTGCTCAGCTGCACAAGCATGTGATGGGAGCAGTTTGCTTTTTCTGAAGCCACACGTAAGTAATTCCCCAGCAGGATCTCATCCTTGCTGTGCTGTATTGCTAACCATGAGTATCAGCATTGCAGTCTGTTTTGGTGCAGCACTACTGTAAGTCTGCTTTGTTCTGGAGGGCTTCCCTGAGCAGGAGCCTTCGGCAGGGATAGCACACTGGGTTCAGTGCACCTCCAGTGCGACCGAGCCCAGCCCTTGTGCAAGAACAGCACCTTTCTCCCTTAGCTGCTATCCCACCATGCTTAAGGGGTTTAAGTCCTTCAGCGAACCGTGCTTTGAGACACAAAGCAGTGGCAGAGGTCTCTGCAGGGACTCCTGGTGCCATCTCTATCCCCAGCTCTGCTTCAGACACAGCCGCAGCTCCAAGGACGAGCCGCTGCCATACATGCCTCCATCCTCTCCATTTGCATATGTCAGCCGAAACATGAAGAGTTCTTATTTGCTAGTAGAGAGTTGGTGATTTACTTTCCACCCTGTTTACCTTACATTTTGTGTTGTATTACTGCTGGCTGCATAAATCCACTCCAGAGTACCTGATGAGCATTTGATGAAACACCGTCCTCCAAAATGCATAGGTTTAAGTTGTCAGCAGCTGTAAGTCTGTCAGCATTCAAATACAAATTCATTTCCACAGTCTTCATAAACCAGTCCAAATTTCTCCTTCTTTGTCTCTTCCCTCCTTCTCACCACCGATGTATCATGTGGTGAGCCGCTCGATGCAAGTCTCTGCTGTCAGAGAGGTGTGAAATAGCCAGAACTGCACATACATTTACAGGGACGTCATCTGTGCTGAGGCTTTGTTGCAAAGGACTCTAATGAAGTGGTTGAGCACAGCCATCCAAGCACTCACAGCCATTGGATGAGCTCTAACTGAAAGCAGATGAATCGAGCTGGGTGTAACAGTGCTGGTGTGACACCAGGTGAGATGCAGTTTTTTTTCCATGAGGAATCCTACAGAGACCTGGAGTTTCATCAGAAATGAGACAAAATGAGACGTGTGATCAGTGAGCACGAGCTGCTACAGAGAAAAAGGGAAAATCCACGTGCACCCTGAGAAGCTGGGCTGCTGCTGCTGCCTTTCAGAATCAGCAACACAATGTCTGCATGCAGCCTGGAGGAGTCCGTCAGGGTAATCAAAGTCTAACCTCCTCTTTTACTCAGAACAGGACTTCCCCATCATGATCCCTGCAACTGACTTTTTGTTTGCTTTAGATTGTCTCTTTCCAATGGTCTCTTTCCCAGTGTAGGAATTTCACACCACAGAGAGCTGCTGCCTCCCCAGGGTAAGTTGCTCCAACAGTTTAATTACCCTCACTGCTCACAACGTGTGCCCTATTTCTTGTCTGAATGTTGGCTGCCTACAGAGACATTATGTATGCTGAGCACTGGATAACCAGCACTTCTCTGAATATATTTGCAACTTGATAATATTGCTCTGGTTACATCTCACACTTAGCCTCTCATCCCCAGCTGGGGTAGATCAGAACTGCTCTGCTCAACTCAGGGCAGCTGTGTGAGCTGACAGGTCTGGATATGGCCCACTATTAACTGCAGGATGTAGCTGCTTATGATTGAAACACCCGATGTTTTTTTTTTAAATAAGAAGAATAAGAGGTTAAGCTGCTGTGGATATTCATATTTAATCTGTTCCAATTACAATATGCATATCGGTTTTCAGAAAGGATTTGAGACTTCTCCTGTACAGACTTAAATGTGTCCATATGAAATACCAATGTTTTAGGCTAGGATTTTCAAAAGCACATTAAGGAAATGAGGCACCCACTTCTTATTGACTCTCATTGACTTCCCTGATTGCTTTGGAGGAATCCCATCCTTAATCGTCATTATTATGCCATGAGAAATTGTCTCCCTTCTTGTCACCTATACATCTTAGATACTGCCAATACTGACAGCTACCATGTCCGCCCCATAAAGTATAATCAAATAAACCAGAATACCAGGGGTGCTCAGTGGATGAGCGCTCAGTACATCACCGGCAGCGATGCTCGGGCAGCACTGAAGCATTCCCAAGGCCCCCGTGTTTGAGGCATTAGCCTGAATGCTGCACCTGCACTGAGCAGACACAGCTTGGGGGATCTCTGCTGGACACCTCCCTGCAGTCAGACGGCCCTGTTTCCATCCCAGCTCTGTGCCCTGCTAGTGGAGTGGGTTTTCTGCCTGAGGGATGGTCAAGAAGCCAAAAAGCAGTGCAGTGCAGCTTCTCAGCATCTGTCCTCCTTCACAGCTGGGTTGCAGGGGGCAAGCATGCTTTAAGTACAGCAAGCACTGTTTCATTTTGCTTTCAAGTAGCCTTTTTCTATTGATTGTAAGCAAAAGGTTCATTAGGAAGGGAAAGGGAGAATTTGGTTTAGTGAGAAACGCAGAAATCCCAGTTCAGCTGCTCTGAGGCCTGTATGGATTAATAGAATTAATTTATCTTGCAGGGCATTAATTGAAGAATGTGCTGAGGTTAAGGACAAGGTCAGTTCTTCACAGTGTAATGTCTCCTACATAATTCACTTACCAAGCCATCAAGGCAATCTGTGCAGAGTAACAGTGAAAGAGAGGCTTTCTGCTCCCGGGATCTCAGCGAACATAACCTTGTATTACAGATAACCTTAAATGAAAGCTGTAGGAAGGTACATGGCAGATGTCCTATTAGATGAGACATCTAGCACTATCTCTTCAAGGCATGGGGTGCCAGATCAGGCTACATAAAAGGGACACGTCTGACCCAGCACAGGGTGCTCTGTCCCTCTGCTCCGCTGATAAGCAGCGCAGTGCTTGAGCTCACAGCCTCGCCCTTCAGCACTGCAAGGAGCCAACATAAAACAGCTCATGAATCATTACTGTGCTTCGTTATTCCACCAGACTGATTTGGAAAAGGCTGCAGCAAACAACCTGCAAAACATACTGGGGAGCAGCACACTGCTCAGGTTCTGCTGCTGGGGAGAGGACCAGAGCAGAGCCTCTGTGACTGCAAGTGCAGGCATGAAAGCCTTTAGGGCTCCCAAGCAAAGCAAGATACACCACGCACCAGTTGCACTGCCCAGGAGCCACACTGCAGCCTCCCAAGGCTTTCCCTGCAGATTCCAAGCTGGGACACCCAGCAGAGGGGACAGAAGTTGAGCTAAACAGAGTGAGAAGAGATAAGAGGCTTTTGTCTCTTCGCTTTTGTGCTTGCAAAGGTGAAGCATAGTGCAGGTACAGCTGTAAATGGTTTTCACTAAGCAGCTACCTCTGGCATATCCTATGGTGGGAGCAGGTCCAGTAGTGCACCCCATCCTCTATACAGAAAACGCTGGTGAAAGTCAAGCTTTGAGGATTTGGATTTCTGCTTATTTCAAGCAGGAGTAACCTGCCTGCTGCTGCCAGAGGCTCTTTTTGCCTACATATTTGATGATTTCAGTGAGCAGGAGGGGAGATGAATGAAGGCCATCAAAGGCTGTACCAGCCCCCATCATGTACCAGTGCAACACAACAGGCAGAACCTGTTTCTGATTCCATATATCATTTATAGCTCACTGCCCCCCAACAGAAACAGAACCACTGACACAACTTTTTAACCCTGACAGTGTTTCCCCATTAGGTTAATCAAATATTAGAGCAGAAGTTCAATACTGACTGTTAGTTTTGGAGATACTCAAAGAACAAAGCCCTCAAAAACCTGATGCAAATGGTTCTCACTCAGCTCACCTTTGGGCTACAGACCTCCAAGTGTTCCTTCCTAACTGCATGTTTCTCTAAGTCTCAGAAGTTAGATCTACAGCACAGCAAAGAAGCAGATCAGAGTCTAAAAGACTGAGCTCAGAAAACTGTTCCCTATGTACATCTCCAGAGCTGCCCCGCAGAGAGGATTGAATGTTGCCGTTGGTTATTGCCTTCATCTGAGCTCCTGTGGCAGATATCCAGGCAATGAATCCAACCAGCCCTGCTCCATTAATGAACCCTGAGAAGATCAAAGATGGGAGCACAAGATGAAGTGTCTGCTTTATAGCTCTTAAAAGCTTAAGAAAAATGAAAACACATACAAGGAACCGATATGAGGCCAATTTTACCGAAGATGGAAAACTAAACTCAAAGGTGAGATTTTGTGCCAGACAATGTTTCTTTGTGACCACATTTCATCTTCCTTCCTCAGATGCATTATGATAAAATCTAATTATAGCATTACACAATTTTCCCCAGACAGTGCTTTTCTGAAGCAACACAGCCAATATTTATTTTTTTATTCACTTGTTTTTGTTCAGCCTTCTTGTTTGTCTGCTCTTTCAGGCTTTATTGCCTCCACACTGTTTAGATGAGGACTGATCTCTCTTCAAGTTGATGAAGGCCAAAGGATTCAACTGTCGGATCATGACAGGATCCATCCTACCTATCAGAGAGGTGCAGGAGGTGGCTGGGAAGCAGTCGCTGCCAGGGTCTGATGGCAGCCCTCCAGAAGGATGGTTCTTCTATGAGGAGAGATGGGTGCACAGCTGGGTCTCAGGGAACCTCACAAGTGTTACTTCAGCTAGCAGAGATTAAAGTTGCTGAAAAGTGCCTGTATTAGCATAGACTAGATACTGGATGTGGAAAACAGTCACATGAAATGAGGAGTTTTACCTGCAGGCTCTATCAGATCCAATTACCCAAGTTCTTGTTTCTGAGGTTGCAAATGGGAAGCAGGAATTCAGACATAACAGCAGCAAAACAGTTCAACAAAACAACAGCAGATGATCTAGGAAAGTAAAAAGAAAAATAAATAGGATGGAAAAGGTGCTTGGTGTTGTTTGTTTGTTTTTAATTTTAAAAAAACAACAACAGCAAAAACACACTTTTTCTTACCTTTCTATGAGGTTACTAACAAATGCCTTCACTTTGACAGCACCACCCTAGGTCTCCATGTAGTGTAGGGTTTTACAGACAGTTTACTCATCCACCACCTACATTAGGGAGAATGGGCTCCTTCCTGCTCTTCCCCAGGTGTCTCTCTGCTACTCATCTGGTAGAGCAATTCTCAGTTAGAGAGACTCCTTCACTGCCAAGATGGTAAGGAATTATCTTCTCCTTTCTAATCACAGTTCATTAAGTCATTCTATATATTATTTGCTTGTTATTATGTTTGTGTCTACTTTTGCAATAGAAGCTAGACTTCAGTACAATACTTTCTTTTTTTTATTTTGTTTCTCTCTTTTTCTCCATGCATATACAGGCAGTAACTGCCTCCCCCCAGCCTACATTTTGCTGTATTAAATTAATCAAGATCTTTAATCTCTTACCATAATGAGAGCTCCTTGATTTCTCAGACATCCTTGTGATCGAGACTGTGATAGAAGCTTAGGTTGGGCTCCTTTTAGCTTGGGCTAATCCAGTCTGGATTTGAGCTGAGTTCATGCCAGCACCTTTTGCATTACCTTTCATCCTTGTCTAATTGTCCTGGAAAAATCTCAGACAATAGTTTTCTGTGTATTCCATTCAGCCAAAAATTGATTGAGCTTGTGAAACTGCCACAGCAAGTCTGTCGGCTTGCTTTGTTCCTTTGTCTCTGACAGCTGTTTGAGACCTTCTCTAAAGCTTGCCTGTATCTATGTTGGCCCCAGTGCACTTACAGATGTTAGGAAGGTCACGATAGCAGTATTGGCTTCCACCTGCAACCTCTACATTTAATATTTTGCCCCTGAGTGCATCAAGAGGCTGTTCTCAGCCCTGACTTCAAATTCTGTAGCACAGAGGCTATTCAGAAGCAGCTAGTTATCTCAGGGTTACAGCTTCACTGTATGAATTTGGTGAGGTGTATCCACTGCCACAGAAGACATAACATTTTGTTCCTCACAAGAAGTCCATCACTGTCTTCATTGTTATTTTTTGTTTAGGGATATATATATATAAAGCATCTCCTGGGCTGGCTCTTGATTTTTCAACAGCTCAGGACCTGCCTCTGCCCATTACAGTTTTCTTCTGACTTCAGTCTCCTTGGCTCAGTTCACCTCTTGCACCCTGGGGCAGCTGCACAGCAGAGAGCTCCAAAATGACTCTTCTCTTATTCTGCCACATAAAGCATCTCTGCAGCTTATCCAGCCTGTTTACACAACCCCTTTCAAAGCCTTGCCTGTGTCTGAGCTGCTCCTGCCCCTGCACACCAGTGGAAGATGGGTCCCAGAGAGCCAGCTGTGTTCGTCTGGTGTTTGGTGCTGCTCAGACAAGTATGGGTGAGCTCCTCTCTCCCCTGCAAAGCAGAAGACAAGTTCTAGCAGATTCTTCCACTGCTATCTAAGAAATGCATGCTTTTCTTGGTGGTAGGTTTGTATCTCAGAGAATCAGCCATTCCTCAGCTATTTTCTTGCTTTTTTCCCAAGATTTGTTTTTTAAAGTGATTTTCACAGAATTGCCAGGGTTGGAAGGGACCTCAAGGATCATGAATCTCCAACCCCCCTGCCACACGCAGGGCCACCACCATTCCACCTAATGCTAGACCAGACTGCCCAGGGCCCCATCCAATCTGGCTTTGAACACCTCCAGGGACGGGGCATCCACAACCTCCCTGGGCAGCTGTTCCAGTACCTCACCACTCTCTCCGTAAAGAATTTCCCCCTGACATCCATTTTTGTTGACAGTTGCTGAAAACAAAGCTTTTTTTTCTTTTCTTTTCTTTTCTTTTCTTTTCTTTTCTTTTCTTTTCTTTTCTTTTCTTTTCTTTTCTTTTCTTTTCTTTTCTTTTCTTTTCTTTTCTTTTCTTTTTTTGAGGTTTTCTGCTTTCAATGGAAAGTCAAAACTTTGTGCAAGGAGGAAAAAAAAAATCCCCTCTGATCCACTCTGCTCAGAGAGAATCTTCCCTGCTGCAGGCCAGTCTTGTTTCTTTCCCCTGCTTCTTCTCCATCCTTTCCAGGTTGCTTTGCTGTTGTTTTCCTTTCTCTTTGCCAACAGATGTCCTTCCCTGAAGCAACATGTCTTATGCCCTTTCCAAGAGCTTCACTACAGTTCTTTCCTAATTCTGCCTGGCTGAAATGATCAGGGAGTGAATAGTTAATGCTGCTGATGTTAGAGCTGCTGCCCCAGATGAAGGAGAGGCAGCAGTTGCCCCTTTGAGCTGGGTCAGGTTTTCTGCAGTTCAGTCTGTTGGCACAGCATTGCTATGTTCCTGTTTGAATGGCTGTCACAGGGACCATGACATTTCCTAGTCACATGCTGGGTGTGCATGTGGGGAGATACGGTTTTGAAAAAATGGGCTAGATACATCAATTGATACCTGGTGCCTACCTCATGAACTGTATTGCCCTACAAGTATGGAAACCAAGCACTCGGTAGCAGCCCTTCTATCAGTAAGATATTTGAGGAAGAGAAAAGGGACTGCTGTCCTGGAGAGACATACAAATTATCACTTGCATGAAACCCAATGCCCTCTGTTTGTTTTGGACAGGCTGGCAAACCCACCTGCATAAAAGCTGGGCCTGTGACCCCTACTTAAGAGTTCCCCAGCATGTAGGGTAGTAACAGAAAATTAATATACAAATTATATGTACACATCATCGATCTTAATCTGACTTGACTTGGTAGTGACCAAGAGCATTAATTTCTGCTGTTCTGTGGTTTGTATATACTGAGCTGGAGTGACTCAGGAGTCATGTGTATGTCTCCAAGGCACTGTAGAGAATGACAAAATACTTATCAGAATTGCTGAATACACCAAGCAACAGGGCATCAGAAGGCCAGTGTTAGCAGTGCTCAATGTCCATGTTCTGATTCTTCTGAAAATCCAGTGTCTTCCACAATTTCCCACAGCTTGGTTTGGACCTGTATGCAGGATGGTGCAGGATGGTAGGAGCAGCAGTTCTACAAGTCTGGACAAATTCCAGTGAGTTGCATACCAAGAACTTCATATGGGGCAGACCACAAGATACATAACACCTATAATAAAGGGCAAAGGGGAAGCAGACGTCTGTAGCTGATTTACCCACAGGTGGCATCTCAAATGGATGTAGGTGCTCCACAGTGAAGCAGAACTGACAAGATGTTGACCAGACAGCAGAGTGGAGCTTTCTGAAAAAAACATTTTGATCATACACAGAACTCACACTGCCTCACTTTGGATTTTCCATCAACCATAGCAGTGGTGCAGACCTGTTACTGGTCAGGTGGAAATACAGAAGCAGTACTCACACTGCTTGTGACCCTTCTGCAAGTGAGAAGCAAGGCCATGTTCTCATTCTTGTGCGTACGCATTTTGTGATCAGGAATTTCTTCATCTTGGACAACTCCTGTCAGGATGCATGAATTCCTCAGGAAAGCAAGCTGGTATTCAACAAGGTTATGGTGATTAAGGCCTGTGTCTCTTAATGAGTGCATTAGACACCCTAATACTGCTGGGCCTCAGACAGTAAATGCAACTCCCCATCTGTACTCTTTTTTAGAACTATTTTGATTATTAAAACCACTCTCCTCATGCTTTCTCAGATGTCAGCCATTAATTCCAAGTATTTTGAGTTGTCAGTGCTGCATTTAACCACATGAGAGAGGGGTACATGGGAGAGAAGAGATTAGAAAGGAACAAAATTCAGCCCGGACATTTCTGATATAAATGTCCACTTGCAAATAGATCAAAGTTTCAGCATGTCTCATGAAACTCCAATGTGTTTCATAACATGTCAGGACAGCTTCTTGCCTGTGGGAGATATTATAATTAGTGGTTAGCAAGTATCTGTGCTCACTGTTCTGTTCTGGCTAGAATCACGCTCACAAAGCAGCTTGATCAACATTCTACTTCAAAGGAACAAGACTTATTTGTCATTTCAATACCAATGAGACATTAACTGATGCCAATGAAGGGTCAGATTCCATCCATAAATAAAACCCTGCTGTAAATGTTTTTATTAGATTTAGTTTTTAATTTTTGACCAAAATTATCTGGAAGATAATTAAGTCCCATCAGTGCCTGGAGTGCTAGAAGTAGATTGCTAGCAAATCTATCTTTTTCTATGCCTTAAATGCAGAGAAATAATGATGATGATAATGCACAGGCCTGTAGTTCTCCAGTATTGTGCAGTAAAATGATGGCTTTTTACACACCTCACTGCAGAAGACCAGTTGCTCAGACATCCTCGCCGTGGTTTCACAGCAGAGAACTGACATCTTTCAGATTCTGGTCTCCAGTGACTGAATGCTGAGCACCAGATTGCTGTCCCCATAAGGTCACTGAAGCACAGCTTGTATTTTGGGCTTTTTGTCCTTGGTAATGTGAGCCTACCTCTGGAGAAGAGAAGGCTGCAGGGTGACCTCATTGCAGTCTTTCAGTACCTAAAGGGAGTCAACTTTTTGAAAGGATAGATAACAGAAGGACAAGGGAAAATGGTTTTAAGTTGAAGGAGGGAAGATTTGGGTTGGATGTCAGGGGGAAGTTCTTTACAGAGAGAGTGGTGAGGTGCTGGAACAGCTGCCCAGAGAGGCTGTGGATGCCCCGTCCATCCCTGGAGGTGTTCAAGGCCAGGTTGGATGCCTGGGCAGCCTGGGCTGGTATTGAATGTGGAGGTTGGTGGCCCTGTGTGTGGCAGGGGGTTGGAGATTCATCATCCTTGAGGTCCGTTCCAACTCAAGACATTCTGTGATTCTATGATTCTATGATGATACTTCTTTGGAAGGAGAAGGAACAAGTTCAATTAAATGAACAGACAATTTGTAGTGGCTATGGAGGCAAGACGGAAGAAGAACCACTAACTACTAATATTTAAACTCTACAAGACATTTTTCAGAATTCTCTGGCACAGCTCATTACGGCGTTAACAAATAAATGCAATCTGTATAAGACAATTCATCACAGCAGTGTGATGGTTATTACCCAAATTCTGCTTTCTCTCATATTAACTTGTTACCCTCTATTTGTAGTAAATAGAAAATCATTCACTTCAATGTCTTCTCCAATATTACTCACTAACTAATCTTTTATTTCTCACTCCCTTTTTCCTCCCAGATTGTTAGATCTGATAATTGATCTGATAAAATACCATCCATTTCATTAATCCAGCAGGCATGGGAAAGTGAAGTGGTGAATTTGAAAAGAGAAGATGTATTTCTCTAATGTAGATGTGTGATAAAAAACTCATGAATCCAACCACAAATTAGGGTGAGTTTGAGAAGAATATTGATGATAAGAGAGTTGGCGGAACTTTGCTAGTTCCAAACTGAGTATATGAGGCCATGAGCTCTATCTCCCTGGGGATGTCTTTGCAACCTCCCTGGGGAACGCTGCATGAGAAGCAGGCCAAAGAATGCAGCACAAGTGATGATTTGCTTTCCAAAATGTTAAAATATTCAGAGAGCTCATCCTGACAACCTGTGGGACTCGTATGACACAGGGTAAGAGACAGACTGCAGCTTAAAACAGCTACAAGAGTAAGCCATTTCACAAAAATAGCAACATTATTCCAAATGGTGTATGCCTCTCCTTCCAGACAAATAGAAAAATATTTGTACAAATAGAAACATAGAATAATCCCCCAAAAATGACAATTTTTTTTTTTTTTTTGGAATGTTGGTTTATTTATTTATGTTGCGGTAGGTTGAAAGGAACTTCCCCCCTTGTTTGGACATGCGTACGAGACTGTTGTTACGAGTAGATGACACGGTGACCGAGGCATGAGCAGGATGGGTGGAGGGGTTTAGGTGGTCCAGTAGTTCCATAGGCTTAAGGCCTTTGGTGCAGCTCATCCTCTAAACGATTCTTTGCTCTTAAAACTGCACTGGTGACAATGGATTTGGCACGCCTACGGAGCGATTCTTCTTGCTCCTCCTCCTTCACTCTGGAGACAGCATTTTCAATGCTCTCCTGTACAATGCGGCGAATCAGACAAGAGATGTCAACAGTGCTTGGCACTGGTTGGATCAGGGGCAGCTTTTCTCTCCGGCTTGTTGCCAGGCTCTGCTCTTCTGATGAGCCTGGTCCTGCCGTCCTGCTCTGCCATGACAGAGGCACCTGGGATGGCTGCAGCTGCCTCTGAGAGAGACGGCTGTTGGGAAGCTCGATGGTTTCAGAACATTCAGCACCCAACTCTGCCTTCACGCCATCCAAGGCTTCTGTCGCCTGAGTCTTAACTGCCTCTTGAAGACTCTGGTCTTCCCTGTGCTGTTCAGACACAGCTCTGAACTCACGATCTCCGTGGAATCGTGGCTTCCTTCTTGAGGCAGTTTCAGAACGGATCTTTGCAGGGAGCTCGCCAGCTTTGCTGCTTGTCTCAAGTTTAGGCAACCTGACAGGCAGCTTCGTTGCACGCCCTGTGCTCTTTGAATCTCTCTGAAGGTCTTCCTGAACCAAAGCCACTTTCAGCCTTCTATTTTGACCAGACGGACGAGTATTTCTAGGAGGAGGGCCAGCTGTTCTGGGAGGCTGCAGTGGACTGGCTTTCTCCTCCGCAACCACGTCCGCAGTAGTGGCTGAGCGCAGGCAAGATTTCTGCATGTCCGTTGGCATTCTGCAGGCAGATTTCTTCGAACCGGGCATCTCCTGACCAAGATTTTCCTGGAAGGGAACAGTGGATTTAGGCTCGGTCTTGGCTCAGAAAGTGCCTCTAGCCCTGCGTGCTGATGAGTGACACCGATGAGGGCCAGCACTCTGCTTCAGCCACGCAATGAGGGCAGAAGAGAAGAGCTGCCTCGGTGCTCGGTTTGCAAGCAAGCAACATTCCCAGCCACCCCACACCAGCATGCGGCGATAACTCAGCCCCAAGCAGGGTTGTCCTTTCCATGCCACAGTGCCTGCACCCCCAGCCCAGCCCTCACCTCTTCTGCATTCCCCCTCTCCCTCGGATCCATCAAGTAAAGCCCGTGCCCTCGGTGCCATGCCACTGACACGTGCCTCCCAACACCAGGTTTTGCCTACCTCTTTTTGCCTCTTTATTTTCTCCTGCTCCAGCTTCAGCCTGGTCAGGTACTGCCTGTACTCATTGAACTCTTTCAGAGTGCAGACAACCTACAGAGAGACAAGGGCAGATGACTCCCAAGAACTGTCCAGGTAGCTTCCCTCACAGCCTTCCAGAAACGTGCAGGCCCCCAGCAGCAGGGGAGCTGCTCCTCTCCACCCTCCCCTCCCCAGCCGTGGGGGCGCTGCTTCCTCCCTCCTTCCCAGGGCCAGGGGGACTCCACACTGGGGTGCCAGGTCCCGGCCCCGCTGCCCGGAAACCCCTCCTGAGGAGACCTGTGTTGGTCAGCCCAACTTCCAAACCTACTTTGCCAGCCTTGGTGACAAGGCCCCTGTTCTTCAGGTTCTGCAGGTTGTCTTTGCGGTTGTGGTAGTTCTGCAGATATGGGTCATGCAGGCTGTTGTATTCTGTGCTCAGATGGCGACTGTACGGATCTCCCAGATCAAAATGAGGAGAAGGCTGGTGAAGCTGGAAGAGATGCATTCCAGAGTGTGAATGGGGAAGGAGAGAGCAGCAGAGACAAAGATGCTTCCAAGCTGCTCACGCACACGGGCTGGCCTCTTGCACGCCCAGCTGGAGGAGGAGCATGCTGTGTGCATTTTCCAAACAGACACGTCTGGGTTTTTCTAAGTCCTCCAAGAGGGAGAGCAGGAGAAGGTTGCACCCTCTTCCAGGAATGTCCCACTCTCCACATTTTTGGCTGTGCCAGATGGGTGCCTGGCCCCAGCATCCCAACAGCAGCTGCGGGCAGGGCCCCAGCCACCTGCTTGCCTGGTGCCAGATTTGGTGATGGAACTAGTGCTGGCAAGCTCATCCGTGTGGAGAGCCCAGCTTTCAGACCCTCTCCTGACCACTGGGCACTGCTGTTGGCAAGCCCTCGGTTGTCTCCCTGCTGCGGAGCCAGGAGTGTGCCTTCATTCCCCCATGCGGTTGGAGCAAAGGGCCAAAGGAGCAAAGGGCCGCAGTTCCCACTGTCGAGCAGGTCCCACAAGGCCTCCTTGGCATGATGGCAACCCCAGGAAACAAGAGGCCCTTTGGATCCTTTCCTCCTCCTCCTCTCACCTTTTCCCCCAGCTTTGTCCTGCAGAAGACAGGCTTGGTGCCAGGCTGCACAGGGATTTTGACCCCGAGTGGGAGGTCCAGCAGCCCGCTACCTCCTGCTCCAACTTCCTGTCCTCCGGGTCGGAGCTAGAAAGACAAAGACAAAGACACTCCTGCACACTCAGGCACTCCAGTCCCCTCTCCAGCCCCAGCCCCAGCCCCGTTCCCTTTGGCAGCTGCCTTCCCACTTCTGAGCCCGACGCTGGGATGTGCGGAGAGGCGCGATTCCCTGCAAGCCTTCTCCAGCGCCAGCATGAGAAGATGCCCGTCTGCCTCCAGAGAGCATCTCCGGCCCCAGAGCAGTCGCACAGAGGCCAGGCTGCTGCACTCAGCCCTCTCTGAGGACGCGGTGCTCACCTTTCCGCTCTTCCCCACGATGCTCAGAAGGGCATCCGGATTTCGGAATCCAGCAGTGCCACAGCGCTCCATGGCTCCTTGCAGGAACTCTCTGAGAACTGCGACCTTCCGCTGCCACCTCTCGCTCCAGCAGCAGCGAACTGAGGCCACCCCAGCCGGAGTCCCAGCCTGCAGCTTTATGTCACGCTCACCCACTGTTGCATCACAATGCCGTCACGATGTCACCGCGCCGCCACCCGGCAACCCTGCAGCTGCATGGAGGCCATTCTGGGTGCCCTCACTGCAAGCTGCTCCAGCTGGCCCTGCTTTGAGTCCAGGACCTGGACTAGCTTTTCTCTGTCTTCCATCGCATGCAGCACTGCATGAGGCACAAATTCCTTCCAGGATTTTCCCTGAGTTAATTTCGCAGAATCACAGAATTGTACGGGTTGAGAGGGGCCTGTAGAGATCTTCAGCTCCAACCCCCCTGCTTCCCTCATGCTTTCCTTCATTTCTTCATGGCGCAAGATGAAATTTGATGGTATAAATATATTTAACAGGGCCATAACGTAGTTATGGTGCTCCTTCTTGCTGTCGCCATTTCTTTTGAAATGTTCTGGTTTGGCTGAAGTTGTTTTCTAAACCATCCATCTTGGAGGGGGGGTTGCTTGTGCACAAATATGCCAAGACATGTCAAGGGTGTTTGGCGAATTCTAAGCCGATGTGAGAGTTGTGAAGTTTGGGAAATGTGTATTGCATTTTGTAGGCCTGGTCCTACCCAGATGTGGGCGTCGCAAGGTTATCCCTCGATATAAGTCTGGGACAGTGGATATGCGAGTTAGAAACAAACGTAGCGTCGTACAGCGTTTCCACGACTGCTGTTTCTCTCAAATACTGGATGCCTTTCTCAACAGTTTTCCAGCTTTTCATCCCAGGCTCCAGCTTGGCCTTGAAGGGATATCTTTCCTTCACGGCTAATAGCATTTGTTCCCAGAGAGTAGCTACTCCGTCCGGACATCTACTAATCCCTCTGTGAATAGCTGAGTCTCGGGTGATGTTTCCTAGCTGGCGAGCTTCATTACAATTTAGGGACATGCTTCTGGCCCCACTGTCCCATCACTGAAGCAGCCAGGCAGCAACAGTTTCACTCGGTGTCGCGTGTGATCCTTTTTTATGCCTTGGATTTCAGTCATGTTCAGGGATCGATGAATAGTGGTAACAGTGGCTCCCTCCTCATCACTTTTCTCTCCAAGTCTCTTACTTTTCTTGGTTGCCTTTCTCAGTGGTGGTGGTTTTGAGGAGGGCCCCTCGCCTTGATCTTCTTTTCCGCTTCTTCTTTCTGTTCTAGACCTGAGGACACCTGTTTCCATTTCTGGCCTTCCACAGGGGCAGATGACACTGGTAGTGGTGCCTCCTGCGATTGATCGACTTGGAGGTTTCCCCTTTTGGTGTGGATCTCGGTTTGGAAACTCCCTCTGTCCAGAATAGTGCTATATAGATTTTGGCAAGCACAAGTCAGGCCCCAAATAAGCCATTCCTCCCAGATATTTCTGAGCTGCACCATTCCTTACCCAAATGCTCGCTTAGTTCCTCATCAGGGTCCCACAGGTGTTCAAGAGTAAACTCCCCAAATTCCATGACACTGGAGGTCCCCACACTTCTAATTTCTCTCCGAAACCTCTCCATATTCCCTGCCACTCCACATTCTCTGGTTCTGGGGAAAGCTTCCTTCACGTAGTGTAAAATCCTATCACAGAGAATACATTCAGAGAGACTGATAGCACAGTCCCTAAGCTGGCACCCCCACCATGCCTAAGGGACTGGGAAGAACACCTGGAAACCGGTCCAAACATCATACTGTCTGTTACATTAGCCGGGATGTATAGGAACCAGGCAGGTATCTCCATCAGTGCCCTTCATTGGCTATAGGTATGTGCAACTCCAACACTGAACATGAGGAGCTTAAAAAGGAACCAGTATATTCCAAGGAACATAATGATCCTCAGTCTTCTCTATAATGCTCTTAAGATGAAGTAAAGATCCATAGTTGCCCGCATTCTCCACCAATAGCTGTCGTGGGGTTATCCCCAGATATAAGCCTGTGATAGGGGGGCACAGGCCCTGGGAAGAAGAAAAAAAAAGGGGTACAACGGCTTGCCGTGCCACCCTGCCAGCCCCAGGCCGCGTGCTCTGGGAGAGGGGGAAGGGCAGAGAGCTAGCAGATAGTTTTAACAAAGAGAAAACACAACGGCAGCATCTGAGGAGGAATGGTAATTTACAGAATTTCACCCAATCAAACAAAACGAGACAGACAAGAGTATCCAAAGTACGAGTCAGACAACGATAGTGCAAGGGAAGCACGTGCTTTTCTCCCCGGCGAGCTGAAACGCCTGAGCTGGGGCCAGCCGCAAAGGCAGACGCTCAAGGTCCTGTGCGCAGCTCCACCCCACGGCCTCGGAGCGCCCAAGTCCTCCGAGGATGCTGCCCCACCCCCCCATCAGATACTCAAAATGCCCATCAAAGGCAGTCAGCGGAAGCAGAACATTAACTCCTTAACTACCTCTGGTCGACGTGATGTTCTGATGTGGAATACGACAAGAAAAAAATCACCACACCACAACAGTGGGCCAGGATCAGAGGTATAGAAGACATACTTGGCATGCTGCTATTCAAAGCGTGAGAGGACTTTACTGTTGACGGGATCCCAGAAGGCTTGTTTTCTCCAAAGAGCAATGGCTGTTCCCCATTGGAAAAGTCACCGGTAAATCTCACCATCCTGTTGTCAGGACGTGTCATCCATCTGACGTCCTCCTGCTCTTACTGGAGAAGCAGAAACTTTACTGCTGCCTCCTATTGCCAGGGTTGGAAGGGACCTCAAGGATCATGAATCTCCAACCCCCCTGCCACACGCAGGGCCACCAACCATTCCACCTAATGCTAGACCAGACTGCCCAGGGCCCCATCCAATCTGGCTTTGAACACCTCCAGGGACGGGGCATCCACAACCTCTCTGGGCAGCTGTTCCAGTACCTCACCACTCTCTCCGTAAAGAATTTCCCCCTGACATCCAACCTAAATCTCCCTTCCCTCAGCTTAAAACCATTTCCCCTTGTCCTGCTGTCACTCACCCTTTCAAAGAGTTGATTCCCCTCCTGTTTG
The DNA here is from genome assembly GCF_987193195.1 of Phasianus colchicus. Taxonomy (NCBI): domain Eukaryota; kingdom Metazoa; phylum Chordata; class Aves; order Galliformes; family Phasianidae; genus Phasianus; species Phasianus colchicus. Next base: position 2,231,876 of record NC_143452.1, read on the forward strand.
TAGGCTCCCTTTAGGTACTGAAAGGCTGCAATGAGGTCACCCCGTAGCCTTCTTTTCTCCAGGCTGAACAAGCCCAGCTCTTTCAGCCTGTCCTCATAGGGGAGGTGCTCCAGTCCCCTGATCATCTTCATGGCCCTCCTCTGGACCCTCTCCAACAGCTCCCTGTCTTTCTTGTACTGGGGGCTCCAGACCTGGACGCAGTATTCCAGATGGGGCCTCACAAGAGCAGAGTAGAGGGGAACAATCACCTCTCTGTCCCTGCTGGCCACCCTTCTTCTGATGGAGCCCAGGATCCCATTTGCCTTCCGAGCCCCAAGGGCACACTGCTGGCTCATGTTAGGTTTTTTTGTCTACCAAGATCCCCAGGTCCTTCTCCACAGGGCTGCTCTCAAGGACCGCTCCTTCCAGTCTGTAGGGATGCTTGGGATTCCTCCGGCCCAAGTGCAAAACTCTGCACTTTGCCGTGTTGAACCTCATCAGGTTCACCCGGGCCCACCTTTCTAGCCTCTCGAGGTCCCTCTGAATGGCATCCCGTCCTTCAACTATAAGAAAGGAGACTGGACAAGCTGACATGAAAATAACCTCTCCATATACTTCCGTCAGCTAGATGAAGACAACGCTTCTTGAAATTTGGCGGTTCCATGCTCTGACTTCAGAGGCTCAGGGGGCTCCTGAAGCTGTCCTCTGGCAATCAGATTCCCCAGCACCTGTGATGTGCTGGCAGGCAAAGACGGAACAACAGAGAACAGTCTGGCTGTCAGTTATCTCCTAGAAGAGAAAATTGTGATAATCCCCCAAAAATGACAATTTTTTTGTTTTTTTGGAATGTTGGTTTATTTATTTATGTTGCGGTAGGTTGAAAGGAACTTCCCCCCTTGTTTGGACATGCGTACGAGACTGTTGTTACGAGTAGATGACACGGTGACCGAGGCATGAGCAGGATGGGTGGAGGGGTTTAGGTGGTCCAGTAGTTCCATAGGCTTAAGGCCTTTGGTGCAGCTCATCCTCTAAACGATTCTTTGCTCTTAAAACTGCACTGGTGACAATGGATTTGGCACGCCTACGGAGCGATTCTTCTTGCTCCTCCTCCTTCACTCTGGAGACAGCATTTTCAATGCTCTCCTGTACAATGCGGCGAATCAGACAAGAGATGTCAACAGTGCTTGGCACTGGTTGGATCAGGGACAGCTTTTCTCTCCGGCTTGTTGCCAGGCTCTGCTCTTCTGATGAGCCTGGTCCTGCCGTCCTGCTCTGCCATGACAGAGGCACCTGGGATGGCTGCGGCTGCCTCTGAGAGAGACGGCTGTTGGGAAGCTCGATGGTTTCAGAACATTCAGCACCCAACTCTGCCTTCACGCCATCCAAGGCTTCTGTCGCCTGAGTCTTAACTGCCTCTTGAAGACTCTGGTCTTCCCTGTGCTGTTCAGACACAGCTCTGAACTCACGATCTCCGTGGAATCGTGGCTTCCTTCTTGAGGCAGTTTCAGAACGGATCTTTGCAGGGAGCTCGCCAGCTTTGCTGCTTGTCTCAAGTTTAGGCAACCTGACAGGCAGCTTCGTTGCACGCCCTGTGCTCTTTGAATCTCTCTGAAGGTCTTCCTGAACCAAAGCCACTTTTAGCCTTCTATTTTGACCAGACGGACGAGTATTTCTAGGAGGAGGGCCAGCTGTTCTGGGAGGCTGCAGTGGACTGGCTTTCTCCTCCGCAACCACGTCCGCAGTAGTGGCTGAGCGCAGGCAAGATTTCTGCATGTCCGTTGGCATTCTGCAGGCAGATTTCTTCGAACCGGGCATCTCCTGACCAAGATTTTCCTGGAAGGGAACAGTGGATTTAGGCTCGGTCTTGGCTCAGAAAGTGCCTCTAGCCCTGCGTGCTGATGAGTGACACCGATGAGGGCCAGCACTCTGCTTCAGCCACGCAATGAGGGCAGAAGAGAAGAGCTGCCTTGGTGCTCGGTTTGCAAGCAAGCAACATTCCCAGCCACCCCACACCAGCATGCGGCGATAACTCAGCCCCAAGCAGGGTTGTCCTTTCCATGCCACAGTGCCTGCACCCCCAGCCCAGCCCTCACCTCTTCTGCATTCCCCCTCTCCCTCGGATCCATCAAGTAAAGCCCGTGCCCTCGGTGCCATGCCACTGACACGTGCCTCCCAACACCAGGTTTTGCCTACCTCTTTTTGCCTCTTTATTTTCTCCTGCTCCAGCTTCAGCCTGGTCAGGTACTGCCTGTACTCATTGAACTCTTTCAGAGTGCAGACAACCTACAGAGAGACAAGGGCAGATGACTCCCAAGAACTGTCCAGGTAGCTTCCCTCACAGCCTTCCAGAAACGTGCAGGCCCCCAGCAGCAGGGGAGCTGCTCCTCTCCACCCTCCCCTCCCCAGCCGTGGGGGCGCTGCTTCCTCCCTCCTTCCCAGGGCCAGGGGGACTCCACACTGGGGTGCCAGGTCCCGGCCCCGCTGCCCGGAAACCCCTCCTGAGGAGACCTGTGTTGGTCAGCCCAACTTCCAAACCTACTTTGCCAGCCTTGGTGACAAGGCCCCTGTTCTTCAGGTTCTGCAGGTTGTCTTTGCGGTTGTGGTAGTTCTGCAGATATGGGTCATGCAGGCTGTTGTATTCTGTGCTCAGATGGCGACTGTACGGATCTCCCAGATCAAAATGAGGAGAAGGCTGGTGAAGCTGGAAGAGATGCATTCCAGAGTGTGAATGGGGAAGGAGAGAGCAGCAGAGACAAAGATGCTTCCAAGCTGCTCACGCACACGGGCTGGCCTCTTGCACGCCCAGCTGGAGGAGGAGCATGCTGTGCGCATTTCCCAAACAGACACGTCTGGGTTTTTCTAAGTCCTCCAAGAGGGAGAGCAGGAGAAGGTTGCACCCTCTTCCAGGAATGTCCCACTCTCCACATTTTTGGCTGTGCCAGATGGGTGCCTGGCCCCAGCATCCCAACAGCAGCTGCGGGCAGGGCCCCAGCCACCTGCTTGCCTGGTGCCAGATTTGGTGATGGAACTAGTGCTGGCAAGCTCATCCGTGTGGAGAGCCCAGCTTTCAGACCCTCTCCTGACCACTGGGCACTGCTGTTGGCAAGCCCTCGGTTGTCTCCCTGCTGCGGAGCCAGGAGTGTGCCTTCATTCCCCCATGCGGTTGGAGCAAAGGGCCAAAGGAGCAAAGGGCCGCAGTTCCCACTGTCGAGCAGGTCCCACAAGGCCTCCTTGGCATGATGGCAACCCCAGGAAACAAGAGGCCCTTTGGATCCTTTCCTCCTCCTCCTCTCACCTTTTCCCCCAGCTTTGTCCTGCAGAAGACAGGCTTGGTGCCAGGCTGCACAGGGATTTTGACCCCGAGTGGGAGGTCCAGCAGCCCGCTACCTCCTGCTCCAACTTCCTGTCCTCCGGGTCGGAGCTAGAAAGACAAAGACAAAGACACTCCTGCACACTCAGGCACTCCAGTCCCCTCTCCAGCCCCAGCCCCAGCCCCGTTCCCTTTGGCAGCTGCCTTCCCACTTCTGAGCCCGACGCTGGGATGTGCGGAGAGGCGCGATTCCCTGCAAGCCTTCTCCAGCGCCAGCATGAGAAGATGCCCGTCTGCCTCCAGAGAGCATCTCCGGCCCCAGAGCAGTCGCACAGAGGCCAGGCTGCTGCACTCAGCCCTCTCTGAGGACGCGGTGCTCACCTTTCCGCTCTTCCCCACGATGCTCAGAAGGGCATCCGGATTTCGGAATCCAGCAGTGCCACAGCGCTCCATGGCTCCTTGCAGGAACTCTCTGAGAACTGCGACCTTCCGCTGCCACCTCTCGCTCCAGCAGCAGCGAACTGAGGCCACCCCAGCCGGAGTCCCAGCCTGCAGCTTTATGTCACGCTCACCCACTGTTGCATCACAATGCCGTCACGATGTCACCGCGCCGCCACCCGGCAACCCTGCAGCTGCATGGAGGCCATTCTGGGTGCCCTCACTGCAAGCTGCTCCAGCTGGCCCTGCTTTGAGTCCAGGACCTGGACTAGCTTTTCTCTGTCTTCCATCGCATGCAGCACTGCATGAGGCACAAATTCCTTCCAGGATTTTCCCTGAGTTAATTTCGCAGAATCACAGAATTGTACGGGTTGAGAGGGGCCTGTAGAGATCTTCAGCTCCAACCCCCCTGCTTCCCTCATGCTTTCCTTCATTTCTTCATGGCGCAAGATGAAATTTGATGGTATAAATATATTTAACAGGGCCATAACGTAGTTATGGTGCTCCTTCTTGCTGTCGCCATTTCTTTTGAAATGTTCTGGTTTGGCTGAAGTTGTTTTCTAAACCATCCATCTTGGAGGGGGGGTTGCTTGTGCACAAATATGCCAAGACATGTCAAGGGTGTTTGGCGAATTCTAAGCCGATGTGAGAGTTGTGAAGTTTGGGAAATGTGTATTGCATTTTGTAGGCCTGGTCCTACCCAGATGTGGGCGTCGCAAGGTTATCCCTCGATATAAGTCTGGGACAGTGGATATGCGAGTTAGAAACAAACGTAGCGTCGTACAGCGTTTCCACGACTGCTGTTTCTCTCAAATACTGGATGCCTTTCTCAACAGTTTTCCAGCTTTTCATCCCAGGCTCCAGCTTGGCCTTGAAGGGATATCTTTCCTTCACGGCTAATAGCATTTGTTCCCAGAGAGTAGCTACTCCGTCCGGACATCTACTAATCCCTCTGTGAATAGCTGAGTCTCGGGTGATGTTTCCTAGCTGGCGAGCTTCATTACAATTTAGGGACATGCTTCTGGCCCCACTGTCCCATCACTGAAGCAGCCAGGCAGCAACAGTTTCACTCGGTGTCGCGTGTGATCCTTTTTTATGCCTTGGATTTCAGTCATGTTCAGGGATCGATGAATAGTGGTAACAGTGGCTCCCTCCTCATCACTTTTCTCTCCAAGTCTCTTACTTTTCTTGGTTGCCTTTCTCAGTGGTGGTGGTTTTGAGGAGGGCCCCTCGCCTTGATCTTCTTTTCCGCTTCTTCTTTCTGTTCTAGACCTGAGGACACCTGTTTCCATTTCTGGCCTTCCACAGGGGCAGATGACACTGGTAGTGGTGCCTCCTGCGATTGATCGACTTGGAGGTTTCCCCTTTTGGTGTGGATCTCGGTTTGGAAACTCCCTCTGTCCAGAATAGTGCTATATAGATTTTGGCAAGCACAAGTCAGGCCCCAAATAAGCCATTCCTCCCAGATATTTCTGAGCTGCACCATTCCTTACCCAAATGCTCGCTTAGTTCCTCATCAGGGTCCCACAGGTGTTCAAGAGTAAACTCCCCAAATTCCATGACACTGGAGGTCCCCACACTTCTAATTTCTCTCCGAAACCTCTCCATATTCCCTGCCACTCCACATTCTCTGGTTCTGGGGAAAGCTTCCTTCACGTAGTGTAAAATCCTATCACAGAGAATACATTCAGAGAGACTGATAGCACAGTCCCTAAGCTGGCACCCCCACCATGCCTAAGGGACTGGGAAGAACACCTGGAAACCGGTCCAAACATCATACTGTCTGTTACATTAGCCGGGATGTATAGGAACCAGGCAGGTATCTCCATCAGTGCCCTTCATTGGCTATAGGTATGTGCAACTCCAACACTGAACATGAGGAGCTTAAAAAGGAACCAGTATATTCCAAGGAACATAATGATCCTCAGTCTTCTCTATAATGCTCTTAAGATGAAGTAAAGATCCATAGTTGCCCGCATTCTCCACCAATAGCTGTCGTGGGGTTATCCCCAGATATAAGCCTGTGATAGGGGGGCACAGGCCCTGGGAAGAAGAAAAAAAAAGGGGTACAACGGCTTGCCGTGCCACCCTGCCAGCCCCAGGCCGCGTGCTCTGGGAGAGGGGGAAGGGCAGAGAGCTAGCAGATAGTTTTAACAAAGAGAAAACACAACGGCAGCATCTGAGGAGGAATGGTAATTTACAGAATTTCACCCAATCAAACAAAACGAGACAGACAAGAGTATCCAAAGTACGAGTCAGACAACGATAGTGCAAGGGAAGCACGTGCTTTTCTCCCCGGCGAGCTGAAACGCCTGAGCTGGGGCCAGCCGCAAAGGCAGACGCTCAAGGTCCTGTGCGCAGCTCCACCCCACGGCCTCGGAGCGCCCAAGTCCTCCGAGGATGCTGCCCCACCCCCCCATCAGATACTCAAAATGCCCATCAAAGGCAGTCAGCGGAAGCAGAACATTAACTCCTTAACTACCTCTGGTCGACGTGATGTTCTGATGTGGAATACGACAAGAAAAAAATCACCACACCACAACAGTGGGCCAGGATCAGAGGTATAGAAGACATACTTGGCATGCTGCTATTCAAAGCGTGAGAGGACTTTACTGTTGACGGGATCCCAGAAGGCTTGTTTTCTCCAAAGAGCAATGGCTGTTCCCCATTGGAAAAGTCACCGGTAAATCTCACCATCCTGTTGTCAGGACGTGTCATCCATCTGACGTCCTCCTGCTCTTACTGGAGAAGCAGAAACTTTACTGCTGCCTCCTATTGCCAGGGTTGGAAGGGACCTCAAGGATCATGAATCTCCAACCCCCCTGCCACACGCAGGGCCACCAACCATTCCACCTAATGCTAGACCAGACTGCCCAGGGCCCCATCCAATCTGGCTTTGAACACCTCCAGGGACGGGGCATCCACAACCTCTCTGGGCAGCTGTTCCAGTACCTCACCACTCTCTCCGTAAAGAATTTCCCCCTGACATCCAACCTAAATCTCCCTTCCCTCAGCTTAAAACCATTTCCCCTTGTCCTGCTGTCACTCACCCTTTCAAAGAGTTGATTCCCCTCCTGTTTGTAGGCTCCCTTTAGGTACTGAAAGGCTGCAATGAGGTCACCCCGTAGCCTTCTTTTCTCCAGGCTGAACAAGCCCAGCTCTTTCAGCCTGTCCTCATAGGGGAGGTGCTCCAGTCCCCTGATCATCTTCATGGCCCTCCTCTGGACCCTCTCCAACAGCTCCCTGTCTTTCTTGTACTGGGGGCTCCAGACCTGGACGCAGTATTCCAGATGGGGCCTCACAAGAGCAGAGTAGAGGGGAACAATCACCTCTCTGTCCCTGCTGGCCACCCTTCTTCTGATGGAGCCCAGGATCCCATTTGCCTTCCGAGCCCCAAGGGCACACTGCTGGCTCATGTTAGGTTTTTTTGTCTACCAAGATCCCCAGGTCCTTCTCCACAGGGCTGCTCTCAAGGACCGCTCCTTCCAGTCTGTAGGGATGCTTGGGATTCCTCCGGCCCAAGTGCAAAACTCTGCACTTTGCCGTGTTGAACCTCATCAGGTTCACCCGGGCCCACCTTTCTAGCCTCTCGAGGTCCCTCTGAATGGCATCCCGTCCTTCAACTATAAGAAAGGAGACTGGACAAGCTGACATGAAAATAACCTCTCCATATACTTCCGTCAGCTAGATGAAGACAACGCTTCTTGAAATTTGGCGGTTCCATGCTCTGACTTCAGAGGCTCAGGGGGCTCCTGAAGCTGTCCTCTGGCAATCAGATTCCCCAGCACCTGTGATGTGCTGGCAGGCAAAGACGGAACAACAGAGAACAGTCTGGCTGTCAGTTATCTCCTAGAAGAGAAAATTGTGATAATCCCCCAAAAATGACAATTTTTTTGTTTTTTTGGAATGTTGGTTTATTTATTTATGTTGCGGTAGGTTGAAAGGAACTTCCCCCCTTGTTTGGACATGCGTACGAGACTGTTGTTACGAGTAGATGACACGGTGACCGAGGCATGAGCAGGATGGGTGGAGGGGTTTAGGTGGTCCAGTAGTTCCATAGGCTTAAGGCCTTTGGTGCAGCTCATCCTCTAAACGATTCTTTGCTCTTAAAACTGCACTGGTGACAATGGATTTGGCACGCCTACGGAGCGATTCTTCTTGCTCCTCCTCCTTCACTCTGGAGACAGCATTTTCAATGCTCTCCTGTACAATGCGGCGAATCAGACAAGAGATGTCAACAGTGCTTGGCACTGGTTGGATCAGGGACAGCTTTTCTCTCCGGCTTGTTGCCAGGCTCTGCTCTTCTGATGAGCCTGGTCCTGCCGTCCTGCTCTGCCATGACAGAGGCACCTGGGATGGCTGCGGCTGCCTCTGAGAGAGACGGCTGTTGGGAAGCTCGATGGTTTCAGAACATTCAGCACCCAACTCTGCCTTCACGCCATCCAAGGCTTCTGTCGCCTGAGTCTTAACTGCCTCTTGAAGACTCTGGTCTTCCCTGTGCTGTTCAGACACAGCTCTGAACTCACGATCTCCGTGGAATCGTGGCTTCCTTCTTGAGGCAGTTTCAGAACGGATCTTTGCAGGGAGCTCGCCAGCTTTGCTGCTTGTCTCAAGTTTAGGCAACCTGACAGGCAGCTTCGTTGCACGCCCTGTGCTCTTTGAATCTCTCTGAAGGTCTTCCTGAACCAAAGCCACTTTCAGCCTTCTATTTTGACCAGACGGACGAGTATTTCTAGGAGGAGGGCCAGCTGTTCTGGGAGGCTGCAGTGGACTGGCTTTCTCCTCCGCAACCACGTCCGCAGTAGTGGCTGAGCGCAGGCAAGATTTCTGCATGTCCGTTGGCATTCTGCAGGCAGATTTCTTCGAACCGGGCATCTCCTGACCAAGATTTTCCTGGAAGGGAACAGTGGATTTAGGCTCGGTCTTGGCTCAGAAAGTGCCTCTAGCCCTGCGTGCTGATGAGTGACACCGATGAGGGCCAGCACTCTGCTTCAGCCACGCAATGAGGGCAGAAGAGAAGAGCTGCCTTGGTGCTCGGTTTGCAAGCAAGCAACATTCCCAGCCACCCCACACCAGCATGCGGCGATAACTCAGCCCCAAGCAGGGTTGTCCTTTCCATGCCACAGTGCCTGCACCCCCAGCCCAGCCCTCACCTCTTCTGCATTCCCCCTCTCCCTCGGATCCATCAAGTAAAGCCCGTGCCCTCGGTGCCATGCCACTGACACGTGCCTCCCAACACCAGGTTTTGCCTACCTCTTTTTGCCTCTTTATTTTCTCCTGCTCCAGCTTCAGCCTGGTCAGGTACTGCCTGTACTCATTGAACTCTTTCAGAGTGCAGACAACCTACAGAGAGACAAGGGCAGATGACTCCCAAGAACTGTCCAGGTAGCTTCCCTCACAGCCTTCCAGAAACGTGCAGGCCCCCAGCAGCAGGGGAGCTGCTCCTCTCCACCCTCCCCTCCCCAGCCGTGGGGGCGCTGCTTCCTCCCTCCTTCCCAGGGCCAGGGGGACTCCACACTGGGGTGCCAGGTCCCGGCCCCGCTGCCCGGAAACCCCTCCTGAGGAGACCTGTGTTGGTCAGCCCAACTTCCAAACCTACTTTGCCAGCCTTGGTGACAAGGCCCCTGTTCTTCAGGTTCTGCAGGTTGTCTTTGCGGTTGTGGTAGTTCTGCAGATATGGGTCATGCAGGCTGTTGTATTCTGTGCTCAGATGGCGACTGTACGGATCTCCCAGATCAAAATGAGGAGAAGGCTGGTGAAGCTGGAAGAGATGCATTCCAGAGTGTGAATGGGGAAGGAGAGAGCAGCAGAGACAAAGATGCTTCCAAGCTGCTCACGCACACGGGCTGGCCTCTTGCACGCCCAGCTGGAGGAGGAGCATGCTGTGCGCATTTCCCAAACAGACACGTCTGGGTTTTTCTAAGTCCTCCAAGAGGGAGAGCAGGAGAAGGTTGCACCCTCTTCCAGGAATGTCCCACTCTCCACATTTTTGGCTGTGCCAGATGGGTGCCTGGCCCCAGCATCCCAACAGCAGCTGCGGGCAGGGCCCCAGCCACCTGCTTGCCTGGTGCCAGATTTGGTGATGGAACTAGTGCTGGCAAGCTCATCCGTGTGGAGAGCCCAGCTTTCAGACCCTCTCCTGACCACTGGGCACTGCTGTTGGCAAGCCCTCGGTTGTCTCCCTGCTGCGGAGCCAGGAGTGTGCCTTCATTCCCCCATGCGGTTGGAGCAAAGGGCCAAAGGAGCAAAGGGCCGCAGTTCCCACTGTCGAGCAGGTCCCACAAGGCCTCCTTGGCATGATGGCAACCCCAGGAAACAAGAGGCCCTTTGGATCCTTTCCTCCTCCTCCTCTCACCTTTTCCCCCAGCTTTGTCCTGCAGAAGACAGGCTTGGTGCCAGGCTGCACAGGGATTTTGACCCCGAGTGGGAGGTCCAGCAGCCCGCTACCTCCTGCTCCAACTTCCTGTCCTCCGGGTCGGAGCTAGAAAGACAAAGACAAAGACACTCCTGCACACTCAGGCACTCCAGTCCCCTCTCCAGCCCCAGCCCCAGCCCCGTTCCCTTTGGCAGCTGCCTTCCCACTTCTGAGCCCGACGCTGGGATGTGCGGAGAGGCGCGATTCCCTGCAAGCCTTCTCCAGCGCCAGCATGAGAAGATGCCCGTCTGCCTCCAGAGAGCATCTCCGGCCCCAGAGCAGTCGCACAGAGGCCAGGCTGCTGCACTCAGCCCTCTCTGAGGACGCGGTGCTCACCTTTCCGCTCTTCCCCACGATGCTCAGAAGGGCATCCGGATTTCGGAATCCAGCAGTGCCACAGCGCTCCATGGCTCCTTGCAGGAACTCTCTGAGAACTGCGACCTTCCGCTGCCACCTCTCGCTCCAGCAGCAGCGAACTGAGGCCACCCCAGCCGGAGTCCCAGCCTGCAGCTTTATGTCACGCTCACCCACTGTTGCATCACAATGCCGTCACGATGTCACCGCGCCGCCACCCGGCAACCCTGCAGCTGCATGGAGGCCATTCTGGGTGCCCTCACTGCAAGCTGCTCCAGCTGGCCCTGCTTTGAGTCCAGGACCTGGACTAGCTTTTCTCTGTCTTCCATCGCATGCAGCACTGCATGAGGCACAAATTCCTTCCAGGATTTTCCCTGAGTTAATTTCGCAGAATCACAGAATTGTACGGGTTGAGAGGGGCCTGTAGAGATCTTCAGCTCCAACCCCCCTGCTTCCCTCATGCTTTCCTTCATTTCTTCATGGCGCAAGATGAAATTTGATGGTATAAATATATTTAACAGGGCCATAACGTAGTTATGGTGCTCCTTCTTGCTGTCGCCATTTCTTTTGAAATGTTCTGGTTTGGCTGAAGTTGTTTTCTAAACCATCCATCTTGGAGGGGGGGTTGCTTGTGCACAAATATGCCAAGACATGTCAAGGGTGTTTGGCGAATTCTAAGCCGATGTGAGAGTTGTGAAGTTTGGGAAATGTGTATTGCATTTTGTAGGCCTGGTCCTACCCAGATGTGGGCGTCGCAAGGTTATCCCTCGATATAAGTCTGGGACAGTGGATATGCGAGTTAGAAACAAACGTAGCGTCGTACAGCGTTTCCACGACTGCTGTTTCTCTCAAATACTGGATGCCTTTCTCAACAGTTTTCCAGCTTTTCATCCCAGGCTCCAGCTTGGCCTTGAAGGGATATCTTTCCTTCACGGCTAATAGCATTTGTTCCCAGAGAGTAGCTACTCCGTCCGGACATCTACTAATCCCTCTGTGAATAGCTGAGTCTCGGGTGATGTTTCCTAGCTGGCGAGCTTCATTACAATTTAGGGACATGCTTCTGGCCCCACTGTCCCATCACTGAAGCAGCCAGGCAGCAACAGTTTCACTCGGTGTCGCGTGTGATCCTTTTTTATGCCTTGGATTTCAGTCATGTTCAGGGATCGATGAATAGTGGTAACAGTGGCTCCCTCCTCATCACTTTTCTCTCCAAGTCTCTTACTTTTCTTGGTTGCCTTTCTCAGTGGTGGTGGTTTTGAGGAGGGCCCCTCGCCTTGATCTTCTTTTCCGCTTCTTCTTTCTGTTCTAGACCTGAGGACACCTGTTTCCATTTCTGGCCTTCCACAGGGGCAGATGACACTGGTAGTGGTGCCTCCTGCGATTGATCGACTTGGAGGTTTCCCCTTTTGGTGTGGATCTCGGTTTGGAAACTCCCTCTGTCCAGAATAGTGCTATATAGATTTTGGCAAGCACAAGTCAGGCCCCAAATAAGCCATTCCTCCCAGATATTTCTGAGCTGCACCATTCCTTACCCAAATGCTCGCTTAGTTCCTCATCAGGGTCCCACAGGTGTTCAAGAGTAAACTCCCCAAATTCCATGACACTGGAGGTCCCCACACTTCTAATTTCTCTCCGAAACCTCTCCATATTCCCTGCCACTCCACATTCTCTGGTTCTGGGGAAAGCTTCCTTCACGTAGTGTAAAATCCTATCACAGAGAATACATTCAGAGAGACTGATAGCACAGTCCCTAAGCTGGCACCCCCACCATGCCTAAGGGACTGGGAAGAACACCTGGAAACCGGTCCAAACATCATACTGTCTGTTACATTAGCCGGGATGTATAGGAACCAGGCAGGTATCTCCATCAGTGCCCTTCATTGGCTATAGGTATGTGCAACTCCAACACTGAACATGAGGAGCTTAAAAAGGAACCAGTATATTCCAAGGAACATAATGATCCTCAGTCCTCTCTATAATGCTCTTAAGATGAAGTAAAGATCCATAGTTGCCCGCATTCTCCACCAATAGCTGTCGTGGGGTTATCCCCAGATATAAGCCTGTGATAGGGGGGCACAGGCCCTGGGAAGAAGAAAAAAAAGGGGTACAACGGCTTGCCGTGCCACCCTGCCGGCCCCAGGCCGCGTGCTCTGGGAGAGGGGGAAGGGCAGAGAGCTAGCAGATAGTTTTAACGAAGAGAAAACACAACGGCAGCATCTGAGGAGGAACGGTAATTTACAGAATTTCACCCAATCAAACAAAACGAGACAGACAAGAGTATCCAAAGTACGAGTCAGACAACGATAGTTCAAGGGAAGCACGTGCTTTTCTCCCCGGCGAGCTGAAACGCCTGAGCTGGGGCCAGCCGCAAAGGCAGACGCTCAAGGTCCTGTGCGCAGCTCCACCCCACGGCCTCGGAGCGCCCAAGTCCTCCGAGGATGCCGCCCCACCCCCCCATCAGATACTCAAAATGCCCATCAAAGGCAGTCAGCGGAAGCAGAACATTAACTCCTTAACTACCTCTGGTCGACGTGATGTTCTGATGTGGAATACGACAAGAAAAAAATCACCACACCACAACAGTGGGCCAGGATCAGAGGTATAGAAGACATACTTGGCATGCTGCTATTCAAAGCGTGAGAGGACTTTACTGTTGACGGGATCCCAGAAGGCTTGTTTTCTCCAAAGAGCAATGGCTGTTCCCCATTGGAAAAGTCACCGGTAAATCTCACCATCCTGTTGTCAGGACGTGTCATCCATCTGACGTCCTCCTGCTCTTACTGGAGAAGCAGAAACTTTACTGCTGCCTCCTATTGCCAGGGTTGGAAGGGACCTCAAGGATCATGAATCTCCAACCCCCCTGCCACACGCAGGGCCACCAACCATTCCACCTAATGCTAGACCAGACTGCCCAGGGCCCCATCCAATCTGGCTTTGAACACCTCCAGGGACGGGGCATCCACAACCTCTCTGGGCAGCTGTTCCAGTACCTCACCACTCTCTCCGTAAAGAATTTCCCCCTGACATCCAACCTAAATCTCCCTTCCCTCAGCTTAAAACCATTTCCCCTTGTCCTGCTGTCACTCACCCTTTCAAAGAGTTGATTCCCCTCCTGTTTGTAGGCTCCCTTTAGGTACTGAAAGGCTGCAATGAGGTCACCCCGTAGCCTTCTTTTCTCCAGGCTGAACAAGCCCAGCTCTTTCAGCCTGTCCTCATAGGGGAGGTGCTCCAGTCCCCTGATCATCTTCATGGCCCTCCTCTGGACCCTCTCCAACAGCTCCCTGTCTTTCTTGTACTGGGGGCTCCAGACCTGGACGCAGTATTCCAGATGGGGCCTCACAAGAGCAGAGCAGAGGGGAACAATCACCTCTCTGTCCCTGCTGGCCACCCCTCTTCTGATGGAGCCCAGGATCCCATTTGCCTTCCGAGCCCCAAGGGCACACTGCTGGCTCATGTTAGGTTTTTTTGTCTACCAAGACCCCCAGGTCCTTCTCCACAGGGCTGCTCTCAAGGACCGCTCCTTCCAGTCTGTAGGGATGCTTGGGATTCCTCCGGCCCAAGTGCAAAACTCTGCACTTTGCCGTGTTGAACCTCATCAGGTTCACCTGGGCCCACCTTTCTAGCCTCTCGAGGTCCCTCTGAATGGCATCCCGTCCTTCAACTATAAGAAAGGAGACTGGACAAGCTGACATGAAAATAACCTCTCCATATACTTCCGTCAGCTAGATGAAGACAACGCTTCTTGAAATTTGGCGGTTCCATGCTCTGACTTCAGAGGCTCAGGGGGCTCCTGAAGCTGTCCTCTGGCAATCAGATTCCCCAGCACCTGTGATGTACTGGCAGGCAAAGACGGAACAACAGAGAACAGTCTGGCTGTCAGTTATCTCCTAGAAGAGAAAATTGTGATAATCCCCCAAAAATGACAATTTTTTTGTTTTTTTGGAATGTTGGTTTATTTATTTATGTTGCGGTAGGTTGAAAGGAACTTCCCCCCTTGTTTGGACATGCGTACGAGACTGTTGTTACGAGTAGATGACACGGTGACCGAGGCATGAGCAGGATGGGTGGAGGGATTTGGGTGGTCCAGTAGTTCCATAGGCTTAAGGCCTTTGGTGCAGCTCATCCTCTAAACGATTCTTTGCTCTTAAAACTGCACTGGTGACAATGGATTTGGCACGCCTACGGAGCGATTCTTCTTGCTCCTTGTCCTTCACTCTGGAGACAGCATTTTCAGTGCTCTCCTGTACAATGCAGCGAATCAGACAAGAGATGTCAACAGTGCTTGGCACTGGTTGGATCAGGGACAGCTTTTCTCTCCGGCTTGTTGCCAGGCTCTGCTCTTCTGATGAGCCTGGTCCTGCCATCCTGCTCTGCCATGACAGAGGCACCTGGGATGGCTGCGGCTGCCTCTGAGAGAGACGGCTGTTGGGAAGCTCGATGATTTCAGAATACTCAGCATCAAACTCCGGCTCAGAGTGGAAAGCCACAAAGGACTGCAACGTGTTGCAGACACTTCCAGCAGCTTCTCGAGTGGCTGTGTCAAGGGAAGCCTGCGAGGACACTGTGTCAGAGGCTTCCATTCCGGGGAAGGGTTTCCCACTTCCTAACAATCTTTGTCTGATGGTGAGGGAGGGCCTCCTTGCAGGAACTCTCCGAGAACTGCGACCTTCGGCTGGCTGTGCGGGATTCAAATGAATACTACTTCCAAGCTTTCTTCAGTATTCTCCCTGCAACATCCCAAGCCAGCAATGCCATTTCCTGCTCATGAGTTAAATGTGGCATCTTTGAAGGCTCTGCTCTTTTGGCACTCCTCAACACTTTTTGACTGCTCTTTTGGGGAGCCCTCCTTGAGGAGCAGACAGGACGATCCAGTGCCTTCAACTTCCCTGTTACTTCTCTCAACCCAGTCCCAGTCACCTCTTGAAGACTGTCTGCTTGTTTTGCAGACGTCGCTCTGAATTCACAATGTCCAGGGAACTGTGGTTTTGTTTTTGAGGCAGCAACAGAATGGATGCTTCTGTGGAGTATGGAGCCTTCCCTGCCCAACTCAGGTTTGGGCAACTTCTCAGGGCGTTTCATTGCACGTCCTGTGCTCAGTGAGTCTCCCTGAGGTTCGTGCTGCATCAAAGCCACACTCCTTCTTCTGCGTTGGCCAGACTGGAGATTATGGCATGAAGGAGCAGGGCCAGCTGGTTTGTGACGCTTCATGGGCCTGGCTTCCTTACCCACAATGTAATCCACAGGACCAGGCGGGAGCTCGTCAGTGTCTATCATCATCAGTCTGCGGACAGATTTCCTCAAGTTGGATACCTCCTGAAGAAACGTGTCCTGGAAGGAAACAGCAGGTTTAGGCTCGGTCTTGGCTCAGAAAGTACCTCTAGCCCTGCGTGCTGATGATTGACACCGATGAGGGCCAGCACTCTGCTTCAGCCATGCAATGAGGGCAGAAGAGAAGAGCTGCCTCGGTGCTCGGTTTGCAAGCAAGCAACATTCCCAGCCACCCCACGCCAGCATGCGGCGATAACTCAGCCCCAAGCAGGGTTGTCCTTTCCATGCCACAGTGCCTGCACCCCCAGCCCAGCCCTCACCTCTTCTGCATTCCCCATCTCCCTCAGATCCATCAAGTAAAGCCCGTGCCCTCGGTGCCATGCCACTGACACGTGCCTCCCAACACCACGTTTTGCCTACCTCTTCTTGCCTCTTTATTTTCTCCTGCTCCAGCTTCAGCCTGGTCAGGTACTGCCTGTACTCATTGAACTCTTTCAGAGTGCAGACAACCTACAGAGAGACAAGGGCAGATGACTGCCAGCAACTGTCCGGGTAGCCACCCACACAGCCTTCCAGAAACATGCAGGCCCCCAGCAGCAGGGGAGCTGCTCCTCTCCACCCTCCCCTCCCCAGCCGTGGGGACGCTGCCTCCCCCCTCCTTCCCAGGGCCAGGGGGACTGCACAATGGGGGGCCAGGTCCCGGCCCCGCTGCCTGGAAACCCCTCCTGAGGAGACCTGTCTGTCATGGTCAGCCCAGCTTCCAAACCTACTTTGCCAGCCTTGGTGACAAGGCCCCTGTTCTTCAGGTTCTGCAGGTTGTCTTTGCGGTTGTGGTAGTCCTGCAGATGTGGGTCATGCAGGCTGTTGTATTCTGTGCTCAGATGGTGACTGTACGGATCTCCCAGATCAAAATTAGGAGAAGGCTGGTGAAGCTGGAAAAGATGCATTCCAGAGTGTGAATGGGGAAGGAGAGAGCAGCAGAGACAAAGATGCTTCCAAGCTGCTCACAGACACGGGCTGGCCTTTTGCACGCCCAGCTGGAGGAGGAGCTTGCTGTGTGCATTTTCCAAACAGACACGTCTGGGTTTTTCTAAGTCCTCCAAGAGGGAGAGCAGGAGAAGTTTGCCTCCTCCTCCAGGAATGACCCGGTCTCCACATTTTTGGCTGTGCCAGATGGGTGCCTGGCCCCAGCATCCCAACAGCAGCTGCGGGCAGGGCCCCAGCCACCTGCTTGCCTGGTGCCAGATTTGGTGATGGAACTAGTGCTAGC
Source organism: Phasianus colchicus (assembly GCF_987193195.1). Lineage (NCBI taxonomy): Eukaryota > Metazoa > Chordata > Aves > Galliformes > Phasianidae > Phasianus > Phasianus colchicus. The sequence goes on from NC_143452.1 coordinate 2,248,910, forward strand.
AAGCTCATCCGTGTGGAGAGCCCAGCTTTCAGACCCTCTCCTTTCCACTGGGCACTGCTGTTGGCAAGCCCTCGGTTGTCTCCCTGCTGCGGAGCCAGGAGTGTGCCTTCATTCCCCCATGCGGTTGGAGCAAAGGGCCAAAGGAGCAAAGGGCCGCAGTTCCCACTGTCGAGCAGGTCCCACAAGGCCTCCTTGGCATGATGGCAACCCCAGGAAACAAGAGGCCCTTTGGAGCCTTTCCTCCTCCTCCTCTCACCTTTTCCCCCAGCTCTGTCCTGCAGAAGACAGGCTTGGTGCGTGGCTGCACAGGGATTTTGACCCCGAGTGGGAGGTCCAGCAGCCCGCTACCTCCTGCTCCAACTTCCTGTCCTCTGGGTCGGAGCTAGAATGAGAAAGACAAAGACACTCTTGCACACTCAGGCACTCCAGTCCCCTCTCCAGCCCCAGCCCCAGCCCCGTTCCCTTTGGCAGCTCCCTTCCCACTTCTGAGCCCGACGCTGGGATGTGCGGAGAGGCGCGATTCCCTGCAAGCCTTCTCCAGCGCCAGCATGAGAAGATGCCCGTCTGCCTCCAGAGAGCATCTCCGGCCCCAGAGCAGTCGCACAGAGGCCAGGCTGCTGCACTCAGCCCTCTCTGAGGACGCGGTGCTCACCTTTCCGCTCTTCCCCACGATGCTCAGAAGGGCATCCGGATTTCGGAATCCAGCAGTGCCACAGCGCTCCATGGCTCCTTGCAGGAACTCTCTGAGAACTGCGACCTTCCGCTGCCACCTCTCGCTCCAGCAGCAGCGAACTGAGGCCACCCCAGCCGGAGTCCCAGCCTGCAGCTTTATGTCACGCTCACCCACTGTTGCATCACAATGCCGTCACGATGTCACCGCGCCGCCACCTGGCAACCCTGCAGCTGCATGGAGGCCATTCTGGGTGCCCTCACTGCAAGCTGCTCCAGCTGGCCCTGCTTTGAGTCCAGGACCTGGACTAGCTTTTCTCTGTCTTCCATCGCATGCAGCACTGCATGAGGCACAAATTCCCTCCAAGATTTTCCCTGAGTTAATTTCACAGAATCACAGAATTGTACGGGTTGAGAGGGGCCTGTAGAGATCATCAGCTCCAAGCCCCCTGCTTCCTTCATGCTTTCCTTCATGCTCTCCTGTTCTGAAAACACACTGTCCGATAAAAATTTTTTCCCCAAAGCCATTTCTTCATGTCCCAAGATGAAATTTGATGGTATAAATATATTTAACAGGGCCATAACGTAGTTATGGTGCTCCTTCTTGCTGTCGCCATTTCTTTTGAAATGTTCTGGTTTGGCTGAAGTTGTTTTCTAAACCATCCATCTTGGAGGGGGGTTGCTTGTGCACAAATATGCCAAGACATGTCAAGGGTGTTTGGCAAATTCTAAGCCGATGTGAGAGTTGTGAAGTTTGGGAAATGTGTATTGCATTTTGTAGGCCTGGTCCTACCCAGATGTGGGCCAGGATCAGAGGTATAGAAGACATGCTTGGCATGCTGCTATTCAAAGCGTGAGAACTCTTTACTGTTGATTGGATCCCAGAAGGCTTGTTTTCTCCAAATAGGAATGACTGTTCCCCATTGGAAAAGTCACAGGTAAATCTGATCTCCCTGTTGTCAGGACGTGTCATCCATCTGAGTGTCAATGGTTTATGGGCTGGTTTGGCCCAGTTCCGTGTCTGGTGAGGCAGAGGGATTTCACGAATCCATACCTCCAGAAAAGGGAAACAGGGGACCCCAATATAATTAAAAACAGCGGCAACGATCTGCGGAGAAACAAAGTAATTTACTAAATATGGTATCAGAATGTACCATCCCAGATGCTGCGGTGTTGGCATCCAGCACTACGCTTATGGCCTTTGCTGCAGCTCATAGTCTACAATTTTAGTTGCTCTTGCAACTGCATTGGTGACAGTGGGTTAGCACACTCAAGAAGCAGTCCCTCTTGCTCCACCTCCTTTATTTTGGAGACAGCATTTTCAATCCTCTCCTTTACAATGTTGCAACTCAGTTGAGGGACGTCAGCAGTTCTTGGCACTGGTTGGATCACAGGCAGCTTTTCTCTCTGCCTTGTTGCCGGGCTCTGCTCTTCCGATAAGCCTGGCCCTGCCGTCCTGCTCTGCCATGACAGAGGCAGCTGGGATGGCTGTGGCTACCTCTGAGAGAGTCGGTTGTTGGGAAGCTCAGTGATTTCGGAATATTCAGCATCAAACTCCTGCTCAGAGTGGAAAGCCACAAAGGACTGCAACGTGTTGCAGACACTTCCAGCAGCTTCTCGAGTGGCTGTGTCAAGGGAAGCCTGCGAGGACACTGTGTCAGAGGCTTCCATTCCGGGGAAGGGTTTCCCACTTCCTAACAATCTTTGTCTGATGCTGAGGGAGGGCCTCCTTAAGCCACTGGCCATCCAAGGCTTCTGTCGCCTGAGTCTTAACTGCCTCTTGAAGACTCTGGTCTTGCCTGTGCTGTTCAGACACAGCTCTGAACTCACGATCTCCGTGGAATCGTGGCTTCCTTCTTGAGGCAGTTTCAGAATGGATATTTGCAGGGAGCTCGCCAGCTTTGCTGCTTGTCTCAAGTTTAGGCAACTTGACGGGCAATTTGGTTGCACGCCCTGTGCTCTTTGAATCTCCCTTAAGGTCTTCCCGAACCAAAGCCACTTTCAGCCTTCTATTTTGACCAGACGGACGAGTATTTCTAGGAGGAGGGCCAGCTGTTCTGGGAGGCTGCAGTGGACTGGCTTTCTCCTCCGCAACCACGTCCGCAGTAGTGGCTGAGCGCAGGCAAGATTTCTGCATGTCCGTTGGCATTCTGCAGGCAGATTTCTTCGAACCGGGCATCTCCTGACCAAGATTTTCCTGGAAGGGAACAGTGGATTTAGGCTCGGTCTTGGCTCAGAAAGTGCCTCTAGCCCTGCGTGCTGATGAGTGACACCGATGAGGGCCAGCACTCTGCTTCAGCCACGCAATGAGGGATTTGGCACCCTCAAGAAGCAATTCTTCATGCTGCTCCTCCTTCACTTAGGAGACAGCATTTTCAATGCTCTCCTTTACAAGGCGGCAACTCAGATGAGAGACGTCAGCAGCACTTGGCATTGGTTGGATCACGGGCAGCTTTTCTCGCTGGCTCGTTGCTGGGCTCTGCTCTTCTGATGAGCCTCGTCCTGCCGTCCTGCTCTGCCATGACAGAGGCACCTGGGATGGCTGAGACCCCCCCTGAGAGTTGTTGGGAAGCTCAATGATTTCAGAGTATTTGCAGCCAGAGTCTTGCTCAGAGTGAGAAGCTACAAAGGATTGCAACATGTTCCAAACACTTCCAGCAGCTTCTAGTACGACTTTGTGAAGGGAAGCCTGCGAGGATGCTTTGTCAGAGGCTTCCCTTACTCCGGTTTTCCTGTTTTGAAAGTTATTCCAGTAATGGACTGCTCCCACAGTCTGGCTGCTGGCCTTGGCTCAGGTGCACTGGTAGTGCTGGATTCAAATGAATGCTACTTCCGAGCTTTCTTCAGTATGCTCTCTGCAGAATCCCAAGCCAGCAATGCCATTTCCTGCTCATGAGTGAAATGTGGCATCTTTGAAGGCTCTGCTCTTTTGGCACTTCTAAACACTTTTTGACTGCTCTTTTGGGGAGCCCTCCTTGAGGAGCAGACAGGACGATCCAGTGCCTTCAACTTCCCTGTTACTTCTCTCAACCCAGTCCCAGTCACCTCTTGAAGACTGTCTGCTTGTTTTGCAGACGTCGCTCTGAATTCACAATGTCCAGGGAACTGTGGTTTTGTTTTTGAGGCAGCAACAGAATGGATGCTTCTGTGGAGTATGGAGCCTTCCCTGCCCAACTCAGGTTTGGGCAACTTCTCAGGGAGCTTCAGTGCACGTCCTGTGCTCAGTGAGTCTCCCTGAGGTTCGTGCTGCATCAAAGCCACATTCCTTCTTCTGCATTGGCCAGACTGGAGATTATGGCATGAAGGAGCAGGGCCAGCTGGTTTGTGACGCTTCATGGGCCTGGCTTCCTTACCCACAATGTAATCCACAGGACCAGGCGGGAGCTCGTCAGTGTCTATCATCATCAGTCTGCGGACAGATTTCCTCAAGTTGGATATCTCCTGAAGAAACGTGTCCTGGAAGGGAACAGCAGGTTTAGGCTCAGTCTTGGCTCAGAAAGCACTCGCCACCCTGCATGCTGATGCTTTGCGCCAATGAGGGCCAGCACTCTGCTTCAGCCATGCAGTGAGGGCAGAAGTAAACGGCTGCCACAGTGCTCTGTTTGCAGGCAATCAACATTCCAGGTCACCTGCACATCAGCATGCTGTGCTAGCTCATCTCTGAGCTGAGTTGTCCTTTCCATGCCTCAATGCCTGCACCACCAGCCCAGCCCTCACCTCTTCTGCATTCCCCATCTCCCTCAGATCCATCAAGTAAAGCCCGTGCCCTCGGTGCCATGCCACCAGGAATGACCCGGTCTCTACATTTTTGGCTGTGCCAGATCGCTCCTGAAGCTGTTCTCTGGCAATCAGATTCCCCAGCACCTGTGATGTGCTGGCAGGCAAAGAACAACAGAGAACAGTTTCGCTGTCAGGAATCTCCTAGAAGGGAAAACTGTGATGGATAGACATGACTCCAATGCAGTAGGGCTGTGGGGGAGTGGAAGCAATATTTTCCTTTTCAGTTGTATCAATGTGTAGAAATGCCCTATACTCGAGGTTATCTAATAACATTTTTTTTAATTGTTTTTCCATCTTAGCTTTTGGATGCATATCTGCATTTACTTGTTTCCACAAACCATAAGCAGAAAAAGGAACATACTTAGATACCAACTTTTTTCTCTAAATCTGCATGCAACAAATAACCAATGAAATGAGCCCTTATATTCTTGGAGCTATCTGGGGTTTATTTTGCGAGCATTTGCAGAAATGTTCAGTGGCCCAGAAGTTATTTTATCCCCCACCTCTTCCCTCCTCTTAGCCATGCAAATCCACTGCATGACAGTTAAACCCATCCAAAGGGTGTTTTTCCTGAGCACCTTCTGCAAAATTTCTGTAGCCTGTGCTCCTGTAATAAACAACAGCTCCCTGCATTGCCAAAAACATGTGTATGACATTGGAGAAGACCTGTGTGGCTATAGTCCTGTGCATGTCCAACTGGGCCCCACCATGGCTCTGAATTCTAGCACTGACCTGTGCTAGTGCTGCCACAAACCCATGGCTTCTGCCTTCAGAAAGCATGATATTCAGATTTCAAATTCAAAACACACAGATACTGTCATCAGCTCATAACTGGTCATTAGGTAGGGCCATGAAGACATGTTTGAAACAGCTAGGATAGCTGCTCAGAGCAGCTATACCATTACCAGCAGGGTTTGGGCACACAAATGTGTGTCCCAGTTGCACTCAATGGATCATTCTGGCATCTGAAATGCACTGGGTCCCTCTAAAATCAGTGTGGGATCTTGGGGGCAGGACGTGGTGGATGTGGCACTGAGGGACATGGTTTAATGGGCATGGTGGCAATGGGTTGATGGTTGGACTGGATTATCTTGGTGGCCTTCTCCAATCTTAATGATTCTGTGAGTCTATGATCAGGTGGCATCAAAAGAAGACATTGAATCTCACCCAGCATGGATCCCAGAGAGGGTGGTGATGTCCTGTGGTCTGATATCCCTGAAGAGCTGTTGTGTTTCCAGAATCTTAAGTGATGCTTGGCCATGTCTGCCCCAGCACCCACCTTACTCAGCAGGACCAGGGCCAAGCATGGCTCCTCTCATCTTCCACAGCAAGCCTTAATTGCTGGGTGGTGACCTCTGTTAGCTCACTCAGCTAAACCATTTACCATGCAGTCTTCTTGTTTGAGATCAAAACACCACTCAGCAGCAAGGAATTGTTGTGGCATTTGCTTCTATGCTTATTAAAAAACACTTTAGTAGAATATTAACACTCAGACCTTTGGGGTTGCTGTCACAGGATGGGGCAGGGAGCGAAGACCCCTCAGCCCTCAAGCGAGAGCAACGCTGCACTTTATTAATAAAAATATGAAGTACAGCATAATTTGCCCGCCTACCCTGCCAGAGATTGAACAACACAACACTTCAGTCAGCACAAAAGACAGACGTGATATTTTCTAAATTGATAGAATATCTATTGAAAACCTATTTAGACACTTTAATGGGATAACAGGAGCATGGTGCCAATCTGTGGAGGAGGAGAGCTCATCAGAAATTTTAATACTTTCAATATGCACAAGAAAATATAATTTGTAGAGATTTTTTCCTGGTTTCATCCATCTGCCTCACTGAGCTCTTCCTTTTTGTCTCTTATTTATGGCTCTAATTTTGATGCCAGAGTTAATTTACACGATCTGCTGTATATTTCTGTTATTTGCTTTGAAATTGCCCTTTTCGGCTCCTATCTGAAGTCGTTTATTTGCCCACAAAATAAGTAGGCCCTGAACTATTTCTTGGCAACCATGGGTGCCTAGGAGTTCCTTTATGTGATGGTGTATATGCATTCCTTATTATTGTACTTGAATGTTTATTAACAATTCATGGAGTCTTAAATGGCTGAAAAAACATTCTCAAGCTAAATATTTCCAGAGGGTCTCTCAGCCCAGAGACCTTCTCTGCAACTGTAGGTTTCACAGCACAGCAGAGCGTGGCTCGAAGTTGGTATTTCTGGGGTAATTAGCAATTACATTTAATACAAGTACAAAAGGAAAGGACACGGCTGCTCAGGGGCTAAAAATAATTTTGCATAGTATATACTCTAATTTTACCAGCCTTCATATTATGCTCACTGGAGACTTCGCTGCATCTTCAGCGGTGAGCATCCTGATGTGAAACCATGAGGCTCCTACAAGGGCCATTCTGGTTCCTCACCCAGCAAACTACAGCCATACTGGGGCTCTTGAGTCTTAGCTGCATGTGATCACCCTCAAGACATGTTCTCAGCCATGCAACCATCCTGTCCTGACAAGGACAACTGAGGCAATGAAAGGAATGATGCACCCAAGCCTGGCATCATCAATGCAGATCCATGGAAGGAACAGATATTAAAATTTTCCTTTTTTGCACAGGACTCAGAGTGTCCTCAGTAGCATGTCTGTGCACTGTTTAAGCAACAAATATTTAGAAATTTCCAAGTATTTATAACTTGGGATATATCCAGACCCAATAATCCATCTGCAGTGGCCCCCATCACCCCCTCGTGGCCCTTGGGCAAACCTTTGGCTGAGCAGAGGGGAGAGGCTCTGCTCTTCAACTAAGTTTGTCTCTGGGTGCTTTCACTGTCAAAAAGGAAAGAAGAATGAGAAGCTGTCTATACACTCATTGACCTCCAAGCGCTCAGCCCTTAGGATTTAAGTGCTTTCCAAGCAGTGTTTGAGCCTTTCAAAGAAATATCAGTTTATCTACAAGCTTGTTTCTCCCTCGAAAGGCAGGAGTGTGATGATGGAAGACAGTAGCCTCTGGGGCACTGACACTTAATTGTCTTCCCACTGCAGAGCCAATCCATTCAGAGACACTCCCTGCAGGCTCCTTTCTGGATCCTGATCTCTAGTTTCATTCCTTGGAGCATGCAATTTCATACACATCCCTCCCAGCACGGTAAGCTGGGGAAATACATTTATCTCCAGGTCCACCAGATCATCTTGTACTGGTAATGAATGTCTATTAGCACTGGTGGTTCAACAACCAACGCAATGTAGACTGTTTTACATCTCCACTGTCTCTGTAATATACACTGTCAAGGGATGTTCTACAGAGATGCAAAGGAAAGAAGCAAGATTTTTGGTGTCTTTCTCCCTGGAACAAAGGTTGTCTCCAACCAGAATCCTGTCCTAAAGGGTCTGCTTACATCATCTTCTGTCAGTTCCTATGTGCAGCAGTAAGCAACATACTACAATCATAGAATTTCATTGTTCGCAGCGCTGGCAACAGTGGGACTCCTTGGGCAGGAGAGAGAGCAGGGTCAGCATACGAAGTGCAGCCTGGGGAAGGATGCTAGGTGTTGCCAGGTGCTGCCAGAGACCCATCCTGAGGGCTGAAGCAAAGATGGGTTGGAAGCCTTTGAAGTAGGCAGACCCATCCTGTGAAAGTTGGCAAGAGTGACTCGTTGGCTCCCAGGGGGCTGTCCATGGGGCTGTCTTGTGTGCACTTCCAGCGTGGTACAGGTGGCCTGAGGCAATCAGCTGTCCTGTGTGCTTATATTTTGGCTACCAAACCAGAAGTGGTGAAGGATGCCTTGTCATTCCTCACGGGCTCCTGACATCTCTCTGTCCATCACTTGGTGGTTGCCACAGCACAGCTGAGGATCCTTCTCTGCCTGCACATGTGCTTGGTATTGAAGCACCGACCAAGATGAAGGCTCTGTGTGGGGACGTGGTGAAGGACAGGTTGTGCTGTTCTCCAGTGGGGCTCATACCCTGTTGGGATCAATGCTACTCTCAGCATTTTGGTCACTACCAAAAACGCCACACCAATACCAATGGTTCAGGGCAGGCAGTGGTTGCTAGTATGAGCCCAAGTAGCCTCTGCAAAGGTGGGCATGGTCAAGAGGAGCATAATAGGTTAGAAAGGGGACAGAGTAATGAAATGTTCATCGTCCCAGAGCTGATTTAGAATGATAGATAATTTTGCCATCCCTGGTTTAATTTGGGCTTGATCTCAGATTGAGGCAATTTGTTCCAAAAGAGATATTGGATACCTTAAATGGGAAATATTCTTACATTGATTAGAGGAGAAAGTAATTCAGGTCTCAGTGCCAAGCTTCCAACTTATGAAGGCTCTTGTACATCTCATGATGAAAAATTTCTTCTCAGAAAGAGTGGTAATGCATTGGAACAGGATGCCCAGTGAGGAGGTGGAGTCATTGTCCCTGGAGGTGTTCCAGAACTGTGGAGATGTGGCACTTGAGGTCCTGGTGGATATGGTGAGGTTGGGTTGATGGTTAGATAGATGATCTTAGTGGTCTTTTTCAACCTTAATGAGTCTGTGACAGAGTGGCACCCACTTACTGCTCCCCAGCTTACAGCTGTGCCATATCAGAGCTGGCACTGAGCATGGGCAGCCAAACTGCCAGCACTGGGGAAGGGGCTGCAGGCCTGGATGGCACTGATGGCTTTCAGAGCGCTCAGTTTCCCACTCTGAAAGTGAGCCTTCCCTCCAGGCTTCCCATGGTATCTGGCACCAGTACAAAGGGCAGCCGGGAAGGGAAACCAGGAGTTCCATGAGGTATCACAGCAACATTTTATAGCCAAAATAAATTTATTTCTGGGCTAGACCAGCTCAGACTCTTAATATTTAGCAAGAAGCTTTTTACATGGAAATTATTTATAACATTAGTCATGTTAGTGACAGAGAAGGGAAGCATAATAAGAACACATTTCTTGCCTTCAGTGTGGATGACAGTCACCACTCTCAGAGCCATACTGAAATGAAAGCTCTCACGTAGCCCCTCCCCTCCAGTTTGCCCCAGGGCCAGAGCAAGGCTTTTTTGGGCAGGCTGTTTCCAGGCTGATCCACCAGTCCGGCTGGAGCCACTCCTTCTCCCAGCCCTGCAGGCTGCCCAGGCATGCCCGCGTTTGTTTGCACAGCAGCCTGCACAGGGAAGTCTTGACCTGAGATGGGGACTTTTGGGCAGGGAAATTATTAATAATGAGGAAGATCAGTGTTCTGCAGTCTCTGCACACCTTCTCTTTAGGCTGTTAGCAGGAACCTCCAAAACCTCACTTCTTGCTTTTGTCTTCTGTAGCTACCACTTGTCATGTAATGGGTCTTTCATCTCAATAGGACTTTTATCTTCAAACGTGTCAGATCTTTAAGAACTGAAAAACATTAACAGGCATGGAGAAACTTTATTTTAATTTGCTAGATGTAAGGGAAAGAGGAGGATGCAGCAACTTTAATGAGCAGATACTGCCTCTGGGTAAGGGCTCCCACTCTGGAAGGTTCTCTGGCTGCTTCTCACTGCAGTGGTCCACTCCTAAATCAACAGTGGTCAAAGCAATCCTCATTAGGGAGGAGTGGCCAGACTGTGCTGTATTAATAGCTCTGAGTCTGCTTTTTTTCAATGCTTTTGATGAAGGCGTTTTGTACTGATCTGTAATCAAGACTGTGATGGGAGGAGGCTGCGTAGCAGTGACCTCCCCATGGACAGTGCTGCTGTTCCATACTAATGAGCTGCAGCACAACGTATCATTTAGAGTCATTAACAGCAACGGGGAAGTAATTACAGTGCTGTGAAGGAAGCTGTGTAAGCAAGAAATTTTTTTTTTATGCCTTCTCCAAACGCCAGCTTCCAGAAAAGCATTTGTGACTGTTATTTGTTTATCCAAAAAGTGACAGAAAAGCCTCTCTGATGAAACCATATGCCACGTGGCATTAAGAATCCTTAATCAAAAATAGAAGGAAATTAGAATGTCCTGCTTTGTACTGAATTCAAAGCAAAGAGGCATCGTGGTCACAAGCTGAAGGGACAGATTCAGCTGTGGTGTTGTTCCTTCACCTCTGCTACAACTCTCCTGTGGTGAATCACAAATAGTGCCACTGTGTTTATCTGAGGGACTTCTTTTGGAGAGAAAGTCAGCTCTGAGCAGTGGGAGAGATTTTCCTGTCTTCTCTTATACCATAATGACACAGCTATGCTTACAGCCAGGGGATAAAAAGAATGAGGGGAAAAAGAAAAGTCTTTTCTGTATTTTCTTCATGATGAAAGATTTGGGCATTGAATCAGGAGACACAGGACAGGCATTGTTATAGGAGATACAGGTTAAACTCCTCGATCTTTTCATAATCACAGGCAAGTTATTTATTATGCTGCTCAGCCTTTTCATATTTATCACTCCGTTTGAAGTCACATCCTATAGAGTCAAGTGAAAGTCCCTGCTTTCATTTTTGTAATTTTTTAGTCACTATCATAGCACAAAATGCACTAAACGTAACTGCAAATGAAAGTTAGGGGGATAGTTGACAAATGAAAAAATAACTACAGATTTATGCTAAAGGAGCACCAAAAGCATACTGCGGCTTTTAAATACATCATAATTTGAATGGTAGAACGAACTGATTCATGATTTTAGGATACTCAGGACAGGAAAAAGGATAATTAATCTCTTGTCTCCATTATGTCTCTACAGAATGATATTACCAAAGCAGCATTTATCCATTGTAGACCGTAAGTGCTTTAGGGCACTGCTTATCTCTCAGTGTGCCATCATGTAGCGCCTAATGGAGAAGTGTCTTCATAGACTCCTATTAGGCCTTAACGCAATATAAATGACATGTCCCGTTTTTATTGCAGTCTATTCTTCACGTGCAGTGTCAGTGATAGAGACATAAGTGAACATCTACATTTTAAGGCAGTAAATAACCAAATTTTAAGTACTACAAGGCAATCATTTTAATAAAGTTTCTCACAGCAAAATTATCATAAGTGAAGAATGAGGTGGATGTAATTGGATTGATGTGAAATGCAGAAAACTAATTAATTTTCTTCAGTAAGGTCTGGGAAAGCTCACAGGGAGGCCATACAGATTGCCATAGAGGATGCTAAGTGCTGTAAATATTTAAATGGCTCACAGAAACTGCTCGTGTGCTCCAGAACATGGAAATATTTGGGCTTTGGAGTGACAGCAACGTTTCACAGGTTCCTTCTTATGGAAAACAAAGAGCACCCTGGACTGGTGTTCATCGTGTGCTGAGTGTGGGCATCCCAACACCTGCCAGGGGCTTTGGGAAAGCAAGAGCAGAGCAGCAAGGGGTTGTTTGGTGCCAGCACCACCAGGGGCCCAGCGAACCCTTGGCTTCCAGCACAGTCTTGATGATGCTTTCATTGCTTTTTGGGAGATGGGATGGTGTCTTGACTGGAAATGTCTGTCTTTTCCTTAAGTGGCTACACTTTGATGAAGAGTTTGTTTTTGATGCCTACAGCTGCTCAGCAGCTCATGCCTGACACAGAGTAGCAAATATAAGCCAAGATGTCTGGTGGCCACGTTTGGGGCTTAATGAGGGAGACAGGCAGAGAGAGATGCTCATTTTTTTCTTGAACCATCTCTATAACTGCTTACTCCAGACTAATATAGCAGCCTTGTGGAAACATTTGCTCCAAGGGCAGGTAGCAACAGGATGAGGGGAAATGGCTTGAAACTGGAAGAGGGTAGTGTTAGTCTAGAAATTAGGAATAAATTCTTTACTGTGAGGGTGGTGAGACACTGGAACAGGTTGCCCAGTGAGGCTGTGGATGCCCACTTCCTTGCAGCATTCAAGGCCAGGCTGGATGGGGCTGTGAGCAACCTGGGCTGGAGGGAGGTGTCCCTGCCTATAGCAGGGGATTGGAACGAGGTGATCTTAAAGGCTCTTTCAACCCAAACCTTTCTATGATTCTATGATTTTATAAGTCCTTTCCATCTGAGGATGGTCTAGGACTGGGAACAGCATGGTGTGCTAAGCAATGGACCTGCCAAGCTGACCTCTGCCTCCATGCCATGTATGTGCCCATCTTCCAAAATCCAAACCTGGGTTTAGAAGCTGGGGCACGGATGGGTCAGCTGGGAAACATCTGTGGGTTTCTCCTTCATGTGCACTGAAGTTTGTGCTATAGGAGATCGTGGAGGGCACTAACTGGTCAGAGTGAGAGAAATTTTGTGCACATTTGTTGTCGCCAATTAAGGGCAGCTGTAGGGACACAGAACCAGAGCTCCTCTCTTGTGTCACATGAGTTGTCCTGGTCCCACCACTCACACACATACATCTCAGTGCTTGTGAGCATTGAGTGCATGAAAATCAACATGCCAAGAAGTTTTGTAACCAAATGTCACCTTTCCTTTCTGTAAGATCACTCATGGAGTTTTAATTTCTATTTTCTATTTATTTTCTATTTTTACTAAATTTTCCTAGAAGAGTGCTCACCATCAGTTTCAGAATAACGTTTGAGCATCTATTTTACCCATTTAATTTCTGTCCCAAAGGGGATTCAGCAGAATGACCAGCCTCCAAACATCCAGATCTGACTTGATCCAACACAAAGAGCTGTGTTTGAGTTCAGAGGTGCTCCTGAAGTTGGATTCACTAGCCAGTTGTTTTTTTTTCTCAGGAAGTTTCTACTGAGTTTGAAGGATAATTACCATCCCTCAATCTCCTGGGAGGAAAAAACGAAGGACTGTGTGTTCCCCTTTGGATTCAAATAAAATTTGCAACAGAAGCATGAAAAAAAAAAGTCAGGCCAGGAAGTTCTTCAGTAACACGTTAATAGATCTGCGGCAAAAAGAATGTGTAGCACATTATAGGGAGACAATCAGGAGAAGAAAAGGAGAGCTAGGGCTGTCAGATCCTCTTGTGGAAGGAACATCCCTGTATTTGTGTCTCTATGGGAAACGAGGAACCATTAAAGGCAGCCAAGTGTTCCATGGCAGTGGGTATTTCAGTGCTTGCTGCCAGAGAGTGATACACCTCAGTACCTCTGGCATCTTCCTCAGTTCTCTTCCATGCTTGCACAACTCCAGTATTGATCTCAGCCCACACCTGTCGGTTCTAAATGACTTGCAAAGGTTAGAAGATAACCCTTGAGAGATCCATTTTAATTTTACAGTGTCCTCGGTCTCTCTTATTCTTCCACTGGCCAGTGCCTCTGTTCCTTTGATCAGATCGCTGCCAAAGCATTGTGCTCCAGCAATGCATTCACTACTTGCTGCAAACCTAACTCAAATTAAGCTAGCCTGAAACCCTCTTCCTATAGCTTATTTTCCCCCAGTGAAACCCTCACATGTGAGTTCTCAAACACTGCCAGAGAGCATCTGAACGTATGTGCTGTTTTCAGCTCTGAATTATTATGTGCCCAAACTGGAAGGAATGAAAGAATCTCACCCTCTCCCTGTAATTAAAAAAGATGATTAAAAGCATCTAGAGAGGGGTGATATAGGTGCTTAAGGAGATGGTTTTCTCTTTCAACCATTATCATAAATATATTGTTTCATTGAATTGAAATATTTATCACGATAATTTAATAACAATGCTCTAACAAGATTTAATTACTAGCTAAAGAAAAGAAAAAAACTAGCTAAGAATTTTGCCAAAATCTTTCCACAGTTAACACAGAAAAAGTCTCCAGTACTTCACCTTTGTCAACAAAGATGTGTTTCAGCACTGTATCCTATATTTAGTAATAGGCCTTAAACAGTGAAAATGGCACTATATTGTCTAAGAATGTCTTTCATGGCAAATATTATGTATTTTTATAAAATATTTAAAGGCACTGAAAAGAATTAATGGTTGTCTTGAGTTAAATGCCCCCTCCCTGAAAGCATTCAAGGCCAGGATAGATAGAGCTTTAAGCAACCTGGGAGGTGACCCTGCCTATAGCAGGGGGTGGACCTAGATGACCTTAAAGATCCCTTCCAACCCAAACCATTCTATGATTCTATGACTAAAAACTGAAAGCTGTGTTCAGTGCATCTCCTGGCTACGTTCATTGCATACTTAGCATCCATGGGCAGTGTGAGAAACATTTGACTCACTGGCATGTCACAGTGTGTCCTGAGCATCCCACCTTCAGCTTCACCCCCCCCAGGGATCTTCTTGGTGGGCAGCTCCAGGAGAGAAGGCAACACATCCTTAGAAAAAATGAATAACACACCAGCTGCTGACCAGCCTTGGTGGTGCCAGTGATAGGTAGTCCTTCGAGCCTCAGTTTCTCATTTGAGAAATGACAGTTCTACCACATAAGAAGGTGGTGATGGTCAGTGAGATTTTTAATGCTGCGGTGAAAGCGCAGAAAATCTCTGATTAAAGAATGGGAGCTTCATGTGGAATTTCTTCTTGGAGCTGAAAAACATTGAAAATAAGCTTTCTTCCTAAAAGTCAGCTAGAAATCTGTATCTTTTCCCCTGTTTCCCTTGGTGTCTTAAAGTGGCTTTTGAGAGAAACTGCCTTCCTCCTCCCTGAAAAGCACATCTCTCACCTGTCCAAACAGCTGAGTTTCTGAGACACTGGAAGAAGTTGTCCAGACATCCACTGGAGAGACTGATGGAGGTCTCCTTGAATGCCCCCCAGACCTTGGCAGAACAGATGATCTAGGTGAAAACAGATGTTGTTAATTCAAAGTCTTCAGCTGCTCATTGCCTGTTCTTCACAGTAAATCCTGGGATGTTTGTGCTGTTAACCAGCCTGAATAACCGAACCGTTCATCTAAACTCTGCAGAGAAATGTGCTTTTGAGTGGTGGGCAGTGTCCTCTGTCTTTCTGTCTGGTTACCAAAATTCCTCAGGGAAGCCAGATGCAGGGAACCAAATGAACCAAAGGAGAAACCACCTTTGTCTTCAGCAGAGTTTTAACAGCTGTGAATTTGGCTACCTCTGTAACTGCAGCCATGGCATGGACTTCCACAGAAACATATTAGTGCTTGGTATTAGAACGTATAATTGTAATTAACATGCATTTCAGATGATGCTGTTATTTTTATGGATCTTAATTTTTGTCAGACTCTACTGAGCTGGCATCTGCACACCCATAGCAAGTTACAGTCATGGGACAGGCAGGCAGAGGGGAAGGACAGGATGAAAAGTAGATGGTAAAAGACAAGGAAGAGAGGCTGGGATGGACAAGTAGAAGCTGTGTGAGGGAGTGCTCCTCAGTGGTTGGTAGCAGACAGAAAAAGAAGACATGAGGGCAATCTAGGCAAATGCTTATATGAAGGCTTCAGCACCCCAGGTGTTGTGGGGCCTGTTCTGCTTTGCTGAGCGTCCCTCCAGAAGAGCGTAGGCCATGTGCATTTGCTTGCTGAGAAGATTTTGAAAGAGCAGCGTTGACTATGAGTGAAGAAAACTATCAGAGAACTGTCTTGAGTCCATGTATCTCTAAGTAGTGGAGTTTGTTTCAGGTCCACCTCTGGAGAGACAAACACATGCCAGGGGCTGACCGTGAGCAGCGGAGGCGGCGCTGGAAAGGGCTGAGCACTGTGCCAGGCACAGGGCAGTGACCAGCAGCCAGCAGTGGCTTCAGGCAGTGCAGCATCACTGACCACGCCTCTGGGTTTGTTCCCAGCTGTGTAGGAGCCCATTTGGAGAAATGGAGACAGATGTAAGTTCCAGCTAGCTTCATTGGCCAAGAGGCAAGTCTGTAAACTAAATAAAACCTCAGCCTCTGGAGGGGAGCAGGAGCCATGAAAAGCCAGTGAGCTCCTGCTACAGCATCTCTGTTTAGGGTAATCCAAAGCACCATGCCAACACCAGCAACGGGTGGGACAGCTTGACCTCTTATGTCACCACGAGCAAATGGAGCAGTGTGTCTGGGGACCCCAAGAAGGGCAGCAAGATCACCCTGGTGGGCAGGTGGGCAGGTGCTGCGGGTCAGTTCTTAAACCACATACCCTGCAAAGTTATTGAGGTGTTCTGAGTCCAACTTCTTGGAAATTATCAAAAATCAAAACTCAAAGCTGAAGATCATATACGTTGTTATCTGTGCATAAAAGTTCTGAGGTATAATCTGTTCCACAGCTGCTTGCCACTGATGGAAATTACAGAAATGATCTCAAGAGAAGCCCTATTCAAAGATACTTCTCTTACTTTCTCAGTGTTACATGCTTAACATTTCTGAAGTATGTAACTTTTCTTCCATTATTTGTTTTTTGGCTGCTAAAATTGGATTAAATTCCACCTTTACTACATGGGCCTTCATGGAAGACATCTACCCACCTCCTACTTAAAAGTGAAAGCTGAGTTGGGTGTTCAACTTTGAGCATATATGTCCCTCACAAGCATACGATTTCTGACATATCATATATTTAAAAATGAGGGAGAGGGTTGCTTCACCCCAAAGGTGGAACTGTGTTCTCTAAGCCCCACAGCTCTGACCGCAGCATGGGGCTGTGAGATCCATGAGGGAGCCCCAGCTGACACAGCAGTGTGCCCACGGTGAGTTGGTTCTGCACCGAGACAACGTGTGAATGGCTGAATGAGCTGCAGTCAGTTCTCTGGGTGGCTGTGTAGGCATATGCTGCATCATGACGCATGCATCCAAGGGGTGAATCAAGGTTGCATAGCATAGATGAGTGCATATACGTCCATATGTGCGCAGCAGTGCAAGCTAAAGCCCACGCAAGCATGACAGAGGAGAGCTGAGCATTTAGCAGCGGAGTTGTGGAGGGTTCTGAGCACTGGGGAGAACTGCTGGGAGCTGGGTTAGGAAGCAGAGAACAGGTGATCAAATTGCCTCATGGCCAAAATACGTAAATTATAGCAGTGTGCGCTTTTCTCATTGATGTATTTATTTTGATCGCATCGAGCAGATATGGAAAAAAAAGCATCACAGCCACATCTAATCAGTGCAGCCAAGCTGAGCCGACATCAGCAGCAATGAACCATTGGCTGCTCTCTGTGCAGCACAGCCCATGCATGCAGCTCAGCACAGTGACACGTCTCCTCCTGCCAGCCCCCACCTTCCCCTGTGACAGCCCTGCTCCACGTCACCGTGCTGCACAGCCTGCCAGGCCGTCCCACCCCACAGCAGCTGGCCTGAAACTTTTCTCATGCAGCCACCCTTATGGAGGTGTTTTCTTTGCTGGTGATCATTCTGTCAATCTCATAATGCACACCGGGATGTGTTACCATGTTAAGTGCTGCTGGTGCCTTACAGCTGTTCTATTGGTATTCTGGCAATGCATCGTCCCTGTTTTTTCTATTTATAATTTAAGCAGAGCCAAAGGGCTATTTTCATTTAATGTAAAAAATGGACGCTTATAAAAATGCATGGGTTTTAAATTGCTCCACAGTTGGAGTAGCTGTAAGAACTAGCCCAGGGAATAGATGGCTGCTACTGCATTGAGCGTGTCGGCCATTTCCACGCAGGCTGAAAACCAGTCGGGATCCATCTCTGTTCCCACAGCACACAACTGCTTCTCTTCTGTCACTTCAAGCTTCAGTGTCCCTCTTAATGCTTTATTATCACTGTTAAAAGACCATAATTTTGATTGTGTACTGAGTAAATCTGTCATGATGCATTTAAGCACCAATTGGTTATGTTTTAATGGCATTAATTTTTATCTTCTTGCTATGTGTAAGCCAAAGTAACAAAAAGAGGTAAGGTAATTCCCCTCTTTCTAAGCCACTGAATAGGATAAGATGAAAACATAGCATCAGCATCCACAAGTCAAAATTGTTTGTTGCCACTTCCAGATATTCTTTGTTCCAGCACCTGGGGACACTTGTCCCAGTAGATCACAACCCAGGAGCCCAGTTTGCTGTGTCACGCAGTGGAAGAGTGCGGCTCTAACAAAGGCAGGGGGAAGTATTCTCCAGACAAGGAGACCTCTACTAGGCTTGCTGTTGGCGGTGAAGACTGGGCTTTGGACCAGGACACCCTGCATCATCCCAGCATGGTCCCAGGAAACTTCTCTGGTCAGCAGAGTCAGCATGACCTGATGTCCGTCAGTAGTAACGACTGCTGAATTTTCATTGGGAATTGTACTTCAGAAATACCCCTACTGTCCACATATTCTAGGGAGAGAATCTCTTAAAATGCCATTCTCCAAGGCAGCTCTGATATGACTGGTATAGCAGTCTGATACAACACTAGCACAGAAAATGCTAACAAGCTCCAAATTGTGTCAGGAAAATCAATATTCATCCTCTAGACAGTACTGGTTTTATTGGATAGCTTTTTTCTTGGCTTAGCTGTTGTTGCAGAGTCCTACAAAAGGATAGAGAGGGAGAAGGTAGATAAGTAAGGAGGTGCAGCACACAATAAACAAGCTGATTCTTAAATTCAACACAAATCTTATGGGTTTATAACAAGCATAATGTAGTAGAGTATAAAATGAGAAGACAAAGACTGGACACAGTAAAATAGGATAGAGAACACAGGAAATATCTGCTTTTAAAGTGTTTTGACAGACATGTTTTGTCAAAATAAATCTTTTGTCCTTCTGAGATTCTGACATAGAAAGCTATTTCCCAAAAGTCATTTGTTGATGCGTGGGCAATCAAGACCCAAAACCTGCTGGCCCATTCAGCATGAGGGCTCTGTGCCCGGCGACTCAGATCAGAGAACAGTTGGGGTTGGAAGAGACCTTAAAGTTCATCCAGTTCATCCTCTGCCATAGACAGGGACACCTCCCATTAGCTCTGTTTCTCAAAGCACTGCCCAACCCAGCTTTGAATATTTCCAGGGATGGGGCATCCACAGCTTCTCTGGGCAGGCAGCACCAGGGCCTCATCATGCTCATAATGAAAAATTTCTTTCTTATATCCCAAAGGTGGGTATTTCTCATCTCCTATCCCTATATGAAATGGATGGGAGTTCTGCACTGCTCTGACATTTACAGTGATGGGACTCCTGCCATGGCCTTCAGGTCTCGGGATTTTCTGTGTCTGCTCAGCCTGCAGAGTGGTTCCATGCACCAGACTGGGGTTCTGTGGCAGCATATGGGTAGAATTAATCATTGAGCACTTTAATCCTTCTCTGCTCTTCCATCGTTCTGGTGGGCAGGACCGAGGAGCAGAGGATTCTCCCTTCCTTTGCCTATTGGTGTGGAGATCAGACAGAATGTCAAGCTGGGCTCTCCTTGGGAGAACATCCTGCAGTTCACATGGGAATACCCGTGTGTTGTTTCAGTGTCACTGCAGGGGATTTCTCTCCCTGATCCCATGGTGGCCCAAAGCCGCTGTGTTATAAGCCAAAATGTGCTTATATCCCAAGCAGGGTGCACACCTCAGTCTTGTATTACACATCTCTCCCAGCCCATGCTGGGAGAAAAACCTCCACCTTTACCCTCCTCCACCTCGCTATGTGGAGGAATTTCTGCTACCTGCTGTTTCTTTTAAGGTCATATTTTTCAACCTCTCGTGCACCAGAATTTCCAAATTTTAAGGCTTTTTAAACCTTTATTTCTTTCTAAGAATTTTTTTTTTCTGATGCTTTTCATTTGGTTTCTTCTTGAGTTGGTGGCAGACACATAATAGATGGCAAGCAAGCCCAGTTATCCCCATGACAGAGCAGCCAAGTCTTCTCTTTCCAAGTATGGTAAGCAGTGGCTTATAATGAGTGAGCAACCCCTTAATTAGCAGAGCTAGCAGCATCCAAATAAATTATAATAAATCACGATCTGTTCTCAATACACATCAGATCTATTTGCAGCCATTATTTATCACAACTGAGGACTGTACAGAAATGAAAACAGGAAAATACCAGCTTGGCACGTCTGATGGCTGCCATACTATGCCTGCTCAATATGTAAGTGTTCATTTTCTGCAGGTTTGCTGACACACATGGGAGGGACTTGAATTTCTGCTTCTGTTTGTAGTTATTTGCCTGGTTTGCATGATATCAATAGCAGCTATAAGTTCAATGCAATTGAATATCCTGATTGCTGGAAGGAATATTTGATGAGGGAATAAGGGTAGATTCAGCCTCACAGCGCTCTTATGGAAGACTGAGATGCCTGGATTGAAATGCTTCTATGAGACATGCAAAAATGATACAGAAGTATAGATAATAGGACTGCTCTTAAATTAACTGAGTTGCCAGCAGGATGTGGGAGGAGGATGAGGAAGGTACTGGTTTGACGTAGGCCCATGCATAATTCCACACCTGAACTTTGCAGAGAGACATTATTCTAAACCTATATCTGGACTAAACATTTCAAAAGCAGCTTTATCCATAAGCTGACTCAAATTCTCATCTCTAAACATGCAGAGATCTTGAAATTCTGCACTGCGAGGAGATCCGTACTCTAACTTTTGCTAATCTTTTAAGTGCTTTGGTGTATTTAACTCATTTCAGAAAGGAGGACAAAATGTTGCTCGGCTTTACCCCTCCAAAATCAGGTTTTGAGTCTCCCTCAGTCACATAATTTCTCCCTAACATCAGCGAGAGTCTGGCACTTCCAAAGAGCAGTCCATGGGATCCTAAGCTTGATGAGTTGCCTCCAGAGGTGCATGTTTTTCTTCTCTCCCATCCTATATTGACTACAACAGGGAAGCTTCATTACTGTGGTCTGCCGATGACCCGTGAACAATTGATAAAGAACCTGGGTAACGTCAGCCTGTGTTCAATAAGCTGATTAAAATAGCTGTGTGGGGACTGCACTTGCCCTGGCAACGTTTAGGGGTCTGTAGATCAGAGGAGGTGGGAAGTCACAGCTCTGAACAGCCGCTGTTCTGGGAAAGGACAGCAAAGCAGACCGCAGTCAGCGCCCGAGGCACCGCAGCCATTCAGCCCTCCTTGTTTAGGAAACTGCATATTAACAGCTCCTTCCTATAACTTACCCGTGCCTCCTTTTTCCTCACAAAGAGAATAGCAAAACGGTAAAATAACTTTGAAAGTCAGGTTCTTCCTGTGCTTTAACACCTTCCAACAGATGTTGTTCTTACCCAAAGCAGAGTTCCTTGAATTATTAATGGTTTCCAACAGCTCAGCTTGAAATAATTTAGCATTTGAAAGAGAAAAGTCAGTCTCATTATTCAAAGTGCAGAAACATTTTGGTTATTAAAAGTATTCTCCTTAAAAAAAAAAAATCTGTACAATTTGTATCTTTTTCTCCTGATGCCAGCAGGAGCACCAGATCCAGTAAAACCTTTGTGCTTGCTGAAGGTTAATTGATAAAATACAATGGAAAAGAAAATCTACATATTCTCTTTAAATTTGAGAAGCTTTTATCTGATCTTTCGGTAGCTTTAATTTTACCAGATTTATCCTTTTCACAGCTGGTGACTATTACATTCATCCTGTGTCTTACAGAGACCAAATTATTCATTGTAATCAAACTTCAGAGGGGATGCTGAGTGCCAACAGCCTGCTGGCCAACGCCTCCCCATGGACACCAGCAGCAGCCCCTGTCCCTCTGGCTCTTGCAGGCCCCTGCTGTGAGCTGGTCTTGAGGTTTCTGTGTTCATGTCTGTCAGTGAGACTGCAGTGATGGCTGGAATATGTGTTAAGTGTTGTTGTGTTGACTTCTGGACTCAGAAAACAGGCTGGGTAAAGCTCACTTGTAGCATCTCAGAGCAAGAATCACAAAGGAGTGTCCTGGACTGCATGGGACCAGAGCTGGGATCAGTGTCTGCAAAGCAAGGGTAGCTTTTCACATGAACATCTGTGCTTCCTCCAAAACCTGCCTGATGGAGGAGACAGGCTGATGTTTGCTGAGCATGTAAGGAAAGCTGGGCCAGTGCAGACTTCAGAGCTGCTCCTGAAAGTGAGGCTGCATCTGCTCTGCCCTGATTCTAGCCAGGATGCCTTTCCCCTTCCATCATGGACTTCTTACATGAGTTCCAGAGTAACTGCAGGGGTGCATCCCAAAAGACATTCCTGGAGGTAGATGCTGATGTGCAGAAGACAAAATATAGCACTCTTCAAAGTGCTTTAGCCCCGTGTCCTCTACTGTTTGCTCAGCTCACTGAGTCACATTTTTATCAAATTCTCACAGTGTATTGAAAGCGAAGGGATTAAATATTTATTATTGTGATTACCTGCCTCTGTAAACAGCATTATGGTCCTGTCCTTTGTTTGCTTATCGATGTTCCACTGCAAGTGGACACACATACAAGGGCAGGGGGAGCCAAGGAAGAGGGAAGGCTGTGCCTGAGCCCCCCAGCACAACAGGGAACCACAGACCTGCTGATGGTTTCTAGACAACATCAGTGGCTGGAGATGCAAGGTTAAAGCACTGACATAGTGAGGCAATTCATCAAACCCTCTCTTTGCTCTCAGCACAGGGTTAGCCTTGAGGGTCTCATGGAGTTCAGATCTTCTCTGGAAGCAGAGCACTATGTTGATGGATACAGACAAGGCAGCTTGCTGTGCTCCTGGCTCCAGGGGCATTGGAGCACGTCTCTTGGATTGTGAGTCAGTTAAGCATCTCTGGAGGCAGGTCTCATGGACTCCCCAAAAGGACGTAGGCCCAGACATTGCAAGCCCTGCCTCCTGCTGCCGTTGCCTTGTAAAGCAGTAAGAGTCTGACCTCTTGGAGGGAGCAGTGAGATGAGATGCTGTCTTTGGAACCCTCACTGATATACACCTTCAGATGCCTCAACACCTGCACTCATCCAATTGTCATTTTTTTCCATCTTTGCCCATTCTATTTCTCCATAAACCCTTCTGGCAGAAGAATGGCCCTTACTTTTTGCATGGCATGGTGGGATCTGACCACACATGAATCTAAAATAGTAATTAAGTACAACCATAAATGTCAATTCTAATCCGTGCTTCCATCTGCTCACCTTTGACCAGGATTTTAGAAGGGAAGGGGAGAAGACGAATTGTGTTCAAATCTCATTCAGTGTATTCCAAATGTTTTCTGTTTGCTTATGTTCTTCTCGTTACCATCCTGCTCACTGCAGTAGGGCCCCTGCCTGTGTCAGCAGCCCAGGGGACAACCCCATGCTGCTCCTCCCTGCTGACAAGTATACAGAACATGACACAGAGGACATGGGGGGACATTGATGCTGCCCAAAACCGCACACATTTGTAAAAAGCTGGATGCAGAATTTGGTCATTTGGCTTCTGAGCCACCTTCCAAACCCACAAGCAGGTCTGAGATCAGTCTTAGGATTGACTTACATTCCACAGGAAAGAAAAAAGGCTTCAGAGGAGCAAAAGTTGCCACCAGCTGCAGCCTGGACAGACAACCTGGGACTTCCTTTTGCTCATATCAGATGTTTGAACCTTGGTGACTTTTACTTATCTGTCCCCATCTTCCCACAGGGCAATGTGCCCATACACCCCGTGACTTGCTCTTGATGGGCTCTGTGTTGCATAGGGCCTAGTCTGACTGTGTATAGCCAAATTAAGGGACAGCAAAGTAAAAACTGTCTCTTTATGTCTTCGGAGTGGAGATTATGGAAATGAAGGCAGCAGCCATTCTCTGACACCAGGGACATTAGGGTTTCCTCACTTTTTCCAATGGAGAAGTTGTGTCCAGGACTTCAGGAAGGCTTGTACAGGGAGCACACATCTGAATCTGTATGTGTGTATGTGTGTGTGAATGCGTGCACCAGAGCCTTCCACATGCACTGATGTACACACGCGTATATATTGATCCTCTCCTGAAGATCTCATAAGCACTATTTCAAATGAATAACTTCAAGTTGCACATGGTTTTCTGATGACTCTACAGAATTATGACCCAATTTATGCTTTCTGTAATGATCAGCACAATAAGGCAGTAAAGCTGTCATAGCTGAGCACACTGAATTTATATTTTATCACTGCAATATAATCAATACAATAGGAAACCAATACATGCACATGGGCATTGCATAGGTTGAAGAATTTTACAAGTTCGCATTGTCCTCTCACAGCAGTAGCAGGGACAGAGTCTCTTTACTTTGGGTCTTAAGGAAGTTTATGTATGTATTAGCTATGCCTACTGCTGTTACATGATAAATTTGCCTTCCACTGCTGCTGAGATCTCAGCCAACATGCTTTACAGTAATAAGAAAGCATTTTTGTAACTAGTCTTTTTATATTCAAAGCAAGAGCATTGAGTAAATAAAGTTGAGTTTTCTCTCTCCCAGAGAAATGTAAAATACAATGTGTTACTGTATTTCACCCTGTTTATTTAACAGCTGCTTGCACACACTGTAAAAGGAGCTCTGAAATGGCTAATAATGCTCTGCGTTGCTTCAGCTGCTGTCAACAAAAGATTTCAAAACACTTCAGAGTTGTTCATTATTTGGCTCACGACGCTCTGTAAGATATGCTTAAAACATGATGTGTATACAGACACACGTACACTGCATTTGCACGTATACACACACACATATATTGCTGTTTCCAGGTGAGAAAGCAAAGCCCTCAGGTGGTTAAGTATGGTGTCCATAGGAACACAGAGTCGTTATGGATGGAAAGACCACTAAGACCAGCCAGTCCAACCCCAACCCATCCCATCATGACCACATCCCTTAGTGCCACATCTCCACGGTTCTGAGCACCTCCAGGGACAGTGGCTGCACCCCCGCCCTGGGCAGCTGTGCCACTGCATCACCACCATCTCAGAAAAGAAATGTTTCCTAACAGTCAACCTGAACCTCTTCTGTTGCAACATCAAGCCATTACCAGAGTAGGAGAGAGCGCTAAAGGGAAACCTGCAACCAAACCCAGCAGTTGTGATTCCCATTTACTTTGCTTTGATCACAGAAAAACTCTGCCCTGCTGAATTAACAGCAGCAGGAATGATTGACTCTTTGCATACAAACGTTTATAGCATCATTTCTGTCCTCTGACTGAGACTCAGGTGAGACCTCTCTTCCATTAGGTCAGAGCTGTTGGTGGTGCAGGGGAAGGAGAGGTCCCCCATCCCACTTTTTAAATTCCTCAAATAAATATCCTTTAATTCCAGCAAAGCATTTATAGCCATTAGATTCCCAGCTTTCTTCTCTCTGTAAAGCTCCAATTTTTCTCCTTAGATTTGTTGCTCTTTCTCCCCTGTTAAATCATGTGTGCTTCCCCTTCCCAGTTAATATAATAATTTAGATGAGCAGTGGTTAGCATATATCTAGACACTGAAGTACTTGCTGCTTAAAGCTGTGTTTTAGGAGAATTCTATTTTTGAGAGCAATGTAGCGTGTAAAGCTCTCTGACTATCTGAAATTGCATAAAGTGAGACCTGACACTAGTCTGGATGGATACTACTTTAGGAGAGGTTATTTTATGAGATGTTTGAGAGCCCATACATGAGAACTACCAGGGCTTCTCAGGGCTGGGAAAGCAGACCAAGCCTGAGGTTTGGAAGCAATGGGATTGACTGAGCAGCCAGAAATGCTCTCTTATACCTGCGCAGGTCTGTGAGCTCCAGCAGAGCAATCCCAACATAGCCCCAGAGTGACACAGATTAACTGGGCCACTTGTCCATCCTGCTCACGACACTGATATACATCACTGGCATCAAGGAGTTGGCTTGAAATAAATCACAAGGCTTAAAGTAAAAATAATCTATTTATTTGCCTCCAGCTTTCTGGGCCATTTCAACACCCACAATTTGAATTTTTCAACTTATTTCTGCAATAAGAAAGCCAACTAGTTATTCTTCATTAAATATTCAGACTAGTGTAATTGATCCCAGGAATCCAGTGTCTGGGTTTGAAGCTCACCTCTTGTGCTGTAACTGAGCTGTGCTCCTGCAGTGCTTTCCATACCAGGGTTGGACATGTTTCACTGATGGATGGTCCTTCTGTCAGTGTACTCAGATCACCCACAGTCTAGAGGAGGTTTCCAGTACCAGGAAAGTGTTTCCAGTGCAGACAGAGCCTAAGGTTCAGGCAGGTGTGTCAGCAAACAGAAGCAGTATCTGGCTTTCTTGTGCTTCCCAGAGCAAACAGACAACACCAGGCATCTCTTGCACACTAACTTCATTTAGACAGCACTCTCAAAAACATATTGTGCACCCTGAAGATTTTCCATGCTTAAACCCTCCTCTTGACTCTATATTGAACCACACGTGCAGAAACACAGACCCTTAGATGAGAAGTGGCTGCAAATTTATAAATGTTTCTATGATTTATATTGGTCCTCAGTGGCAAAATACAGGGTGGATCCCCTTCCTGCATGTGTGAAACTAGGATTGCACCTTTCAGGTGTCTTGCATTAACCAAATGTGCATTTCACCAATTGCTGGGATGTGCAAACCTGGAATATCCATCTGTGCTTCCTCACCATGAGCTTTCCTCCTTACCACCTTTCCTTATGTCCTTTGTATAAAAGGAAGACATTTTTCGCAGTGAGGATGGTGAGGCACTGGAACAGGTTGCCCAGTGAGGCTGTGGATGCCACCTCCCTTGCAGCATTCAAGGCCAGGCTGGATAGGGCTGTGAGCAGCCTGGGCTGGAGGGAGGTGTCCCTGCCTATAGCAGGGGGTTGGAACGAGGTGATCTTAAGGGTCCCTTCCAACCCAAACCTTTCTATTATTCTATGTTCTATGATTCTATGATTCTGGGTGGGACAAGAAAGTGCTTTGATACCTGCCCTTCTTTCTGAACATAAGCATGATTTTTTCTTTTTGTTCCTGCCTTGATCACAGCCCCTCTTACACAAATATTTGTGCCACATTGCTGTAAAGCTGTATGGCCAAGCACAAATATCCCATAGTCATTCCAAGGCAGAGGGGGCAGGGCAGTGCACTCTGTTAGTGCTCACATTCCCAGCTACAAGACTTGGTTTTGCCTCAGCCCTCTTGTGCATGAGAAACTCTAGGTCTTAATGTTTTATAGCTGAAAATGGAACTTAAATGCCTCCAGGTGGCATTAATAGATGAAAGAATCACTAACATCAGTGTGTTTCTCAAGTGCTATTCTGAGGAAATACCTGGAAATATGACAGAAGACAGTGCATGCCTCATTAGCTGTGGACCAGTTTAAATGATCTAGATGAACAAACTAATTTTAATTGTGCTTTTCTCCTCTTAAAAAATTCCAGTCATGAGACCAAGGAATAAGGCAGTGCCATGTGGCCCTGAAGGTTCTGCCATTATGATAAAAGGGCAGTGATTCAACGGTCCAGAGGTGAAAATGCATTCATTCAGTCCATTCATTCAATAGCAAAGAGTGAAGGATGGAATTTTAGAAATCAGGAAAGATTCATGAACAGCGAAAAGAATTAAGTTTGCTGAAATGAAAGAAGAAGGGGAGAAGTCAGCGATTTAAGTCACTAGACATTACTCACAGGAAAAATTAATACCAATACGGAATTTCAATCTTCTATAACAGGGGAGAGAAGCTGTACAAATTCGTGGGGTCATTCATTGAAGACAATTTATCACATAATCTTTGGCTGATAAGACCTTTTTTCTTGCAAACCCAAGAAGGGGACAGACACTTCAGCAGGATATGTTGTGATAGAGCAAGGGGAAGTGGTTTCAAGCTTAAAGAGCAGAGATTTAGGCTGGATATAAGGAAAAAGTCTTATATAATGAGGGTGGTGAGGTACTGAAACTGGTTGGCTAGGGATGTGGTTGATGTCCCTTCCCTGGAGATGTTCAGGGTGAGGCTGGACAGGGCTCTGAGCACCTGATGGAGCTGTGGTGTCCTTGTGCATTGCAGGGGAGTTGGAATAGATGGCCCTAAAAGATCCCTTCCAACTCTAAGGATTCTATGATTCTATGATTCTATAAACCTCTCTTCCTCTGTCTAGTCTTGAACTTATCAAATGAGGCCCTGAACTGAATGTAGCAGTTTGGTAATTAGATTTCCCATTCCTCCCATTCACTGCCATTTTTTATAGATGAACATTTTAATCATGTCAGGAGTTCTAGCAAGCAGCTCCAGATACGAGTATTTTCCAATTCCATTCTCCAATACTGCTTGCTTTGCAGGAAAAAGAGACGGGCAACCACAGAACAGCCAAACCACAACTGCAAATCCAGGGGTAGGACATCCTACATCAGCAATCAAGATGACTGATGGCAGTTTCTGTAGCTTTTTTGTAATCTGGCTTTTACCAATCCTCGTTCAACAGTTCAGCAGTCTGGTTGTGACAGATCACATTTCAGTGTAGGCTCAATATATTGTCCAAAGAGTTGACATTTGGTGGCTGAAATCCATGGTACCACACAGGGTCAAATGAACCAGATGAGACCCAGCTCAGGAAAGTGGGCTTGAATGCAGGATTGTGGGGCACAACGTAGCCTTGGCTACAGTAATATCATTCTGGTCATGAGGATGTGAAAGGAAGACGTTCAGGAAGAGGCAGTATTGTTTATTACAGTAACAAATACTTTTAAGGACACATTTCCCCACTCACATGTCTTTTTTAAGGTCAGAAGTAGAAGCTACAAGTCTCAAGCTAAATGTAAGAGCATGGGAAATTTATAACTTTCTTATATCCTATACCTTTCTGCAACCTTTTAAAAACTCTTCCAAAATTGTGCATCTACTGATATCTGATGTATGTGCCTTCTGCAGATGAATGGAGCCAGGAGGAAGAACAGCAAAACTGTTACCTTGGACTTCCGGAGGGCGGACTTTGAACTGTTTAGAAGACTAGTAGGGGGAGTCCCCTGGGATTCAGTCTTAGAGGGTAAAGGGGTCCAAGACAACTGGTTGCTCTTCAAGAAGGTAGTCTTACAGGCGCAGGAGCGGGCTGTCCCCCTGAGCTGCAAAATGAGCCGGCGGGGAAGGAGACCGGCGTGGATGAATAAGCAACTATTCTTGAAGCTCCGGGAGAAAAAGAGAATCTACCTCCTGTGGAAGAAGGGACGGGCAACTCAGAAAGAATACAGAGAAGTTGTTAAGATATGCAGGGAGAAAATCAGAAAGGCGAAAGCCCAGCTCGAGCTCGACCTGGCCACTGGAATAAAAAGAAACAAGAAATCCTTTTACAAATATATCAACAGTAAGAGGAGGACTAAGGAGAATCTCCATTCTTTACTGGATGAAGCCGGGAATGTGACTACTGAGGATAAAGAAAAGGCAGAGGTCCTGAATGCCTTCTTTACGTCTGTCTTTAAAGGTCAGACCAGTTATCCTCAGGATATTCCACTTTTCGACCAGGTGGTCTCGGCTGGAGACCAGACTAAACCACCCATGATTCAGAAGGAAACGGTCAGAGACCTTCTACTCCAACTGGACTGTCACAAGTCCATGGGGCCGGATGAGATTCACCCGAGAGTGCTGAGGGAACTGGCGGAGGTGATAGCCGAGCCGCTTTCCATCATCTATCAGCGCTCCTTGTTGACTGGTGAGGTACCAGAAGACTGGAGGCTTGCCAATGTGACTCCCATCTACAAGAAGGGCTGTAAGGAGGACCCGGGGAACTACAGGCCTGTTAGCCTGACCTCGGTGCCAGGGAAGGTTATGGAGCAGATTGTCTTGAGGGAGATCACGCGGCAAGTGCGGGACAACTGGAGCATCAGGTCTAGCCAGCATGGGTTCACGAAGGGTAGGTCCTGCTTGACCAACCTGATCTCCTTCTATGATCTAGTGACCCGCCTGGTGGATGAGGGAAAGGCTGTTGATGTAGTCTACCTAGACTTCAGCAAGGCCTTTGACACTGTCTCCCACAGTATTCTCCTGCAGAAGCTGGCAGCCCGTGGCTTGGACAGGTACACTCTTGGCTGGGTAAGGAACTGGCTGGAGGGTCGAGCCCAGAGAGTGGTGGTCAATGGAGCTAAATCCAGCTGGCGACCGGTCACGAGTGGTGTTCCCCAGGGGTCGGTGCTGGGGCCTGTCCTTTTCAATATTTTTATTGATGACCTGGATGAGGGCATTGAGTGCACCCTCAGTAAGTTTGCAGATGACACCAAGTTGGCTGGAAGTGTCGATCTGCCTGGGGGTAGCGAGGCCCTACAGAGAGATCTGGACAGGCTGGAGAGCTGGGCTGAAGCCAATGGGATGAGGTTTAATAAGACCAAATGCCGGGTTCTACACTTTGGCCACAGCAACCCCAAGCAACGCTACAGGCTTGGGGTGGAATGGCTTGAAGACTGTGTAGAGGAAATGGACCTGGGGGTGTTGGTTGACGCTCGGCTAAACATGAGCCAGCAGTGTGCCCGGGTGGCCAAGAAGGCCAATGGCATTCTGGCTTGTATCAGAAGCAGTGTGACCAGCAGGAGTAGGGAAGTAATTGTTCCCCTGTACTCAGCTCTGGTGAGGCCGCACCTTGAGTATTGTGTCCAGTTCTGGGCCCCTCACTGCAAGAAAGACATTGAGGCCCTGGAGCGTGTTCAAAGAAGGGCAACAAAGCTGGTGAGGGGTCTGGAGCACAGGCCTTATGAGGAGCGGCTGAGGGAGCTGGGATTGTTCAGTCTGGAGAAGAGGAGGCTCAGGGGAGACCTTATTGCTCTCTATAACTACCTGAAGGGAGGTTGTAACGAGCTGGGGGTCGGCCTCTTCTCTCGTGTAACTGGTGATAGGACTAGAGGGAATGGTTTCAAGCTTCGCCAGGGAAGATTCAGGCTGGATATTAGGAAATACTACTTCTCTGAAAGGGTGGTCAGGCACTGGAATGGGCTGCCCAGGGAGGTGGTGGAGTCACCGACCCTGGAGGTGTTCAAAGAACGTTTGGATGTTGTGTTGAGGGATATGGTTTAATGAGAACCATTGGTGACAGGTGGATGGTTGGACTGGATGATCTTATAGGTCTTTTCCAACCTTAGTGATTCTGTGATTCTGTGATTCTGTGATTCTGTGAATTAGGAGCTAAAGAAAAATGTACAAGCAAGAAAAAATTCCCCTTTCTTCTACTGAATGCCCTTCATTCTCACATTGTTGAGAACTAAATGTGGCTCAAGATCTTCCTAGCCAAACCCTTTAAGTACCCTAACAGTGCTTTTCTTATGTATGTGATACATCAGTCACTTCTTCAATGGACATCTCTCACTGCCTCTATCATCAGCTGTGCCTTTTTGGTTTTTAGACTGGATTAATCCTTCTGCAATCATCCAACAATCTGGAACAGATGGAAAAGGGATCTCTGATCGTTCCGAGGAGCCTCTTGCTGGCACTGTCTTCAACAAAGTCTCTACCTTGGGCAAAGTATTTGGAAAGAAAAGTCATTTTTTTTCCTCTAAGAGACCCCAAAACAAAAAGCAGTGGATTTTCTACTGTTAAACTTTTGTCCTTTTTTTTTTTTTTCTCTGTGCTAACGGACTGATGCAAAAGAACAAGATCCTAATTGCTCAGAGATAAAGTAATTGAGTGCTCTCCTGGGTGCTGTGTGGTACAACAAACTTCAATAGAGTTGACAAATGTCGATCCATAACACAGGATTAATAAGGCTGTGCTTAGCTTCCATTTCAGTTCTCCATTTGCTCCTTCGGTCTAACTAACACCCTGATTGCTTTGGGAAAACTGACAAATCTTTGCAGTTAATGAGGCCCTCTAGTCATTTATCAAGCAGGTTTTCTTAAATAAGAAGGGCGCAAAGAACAAAATGTTTTTTCTATGCTAAAGGAAGGAGAAACACTTCTCCCAGGTCCTGGAGAGGCTGGAAGACTTTGCAGCTCTGCCCTGTGAGAGACAGAAGATGGAATTGCTCAGGGGGATGGGTTTCTCCAGCAGCACTTAATATCCTCCTGTCTTCTGTGGATGTCACCAGCACCCTCCCATGTCTCCTATGAGACCCAGACAAGTGGCTTCCTGGGGAACCTCTGTGATGCTCTGAGAAGTATCGGAAATGCACGATTTGATAAGCAAGTGCTTAACCCAGGCCTGGACACCGTGGCAGCAAAGTCTGAACTTTGTGTCACTGGAAACTGGGCCTCCCAGCCCCACCGGGCTGTCTCTATCAGCACACCGAAATGTAATTCTAAAGCCACTGCTTTCAAATCTCTGTATTTTCTGGAAAATGTCACCACTTCTATAGAAATTTCAGTTTTTCCTCAGCTTTTTGTTAAAATGCAGTTACAAACTGGGAACATGGGAAGAGCCAAATTGCTGTTGCCAGTAATAGTTCTGCTCTGAGCAGCACGGAGAGCCCACAGCTCTCAGCGGTTCTGTTGCGGTTGTGACAGTTGTAAGTCTGTCCGTCATCCGCTTTATTTTTAGTGCAGCTCTTGGTTTTATTTCTTAACGCAACAGCTTTCACATTAATGCAGAACGAGATCAATTTTACCTATAATCTTGATGGGAAACAACTGCCATTAAGCTATGGAAATAACTCAGCACTCGCTGAACGTTTTATCTTAGCAACAATTTCAGTGCGTTGGCCAATCTCTGAACCTGGATCTTAATGAGAGCTGGGGGAACCTTGGCAGGAAGAGTGTGTTGCAGTTGGCAGTGATTGCTTCTCAAGGGCCGCATTTGCACCGTTATGAGAAGGGTTGGCCGACAGGCTCTGTGTCCTGATGTCCAGAAGGTGCTGTTCCCCAGAGCTGTGTCCATATCCAAGTCCACGCCGCAGCCCCATGCAAAGAGAGAAGGGACAAGGCTGCTGTCTGCTGGGAATAGGACTTTTTTGTTGCCCACATCCAGTTTTTCATCCTGGTTTTATACATCTCGGGGATGATTAGCAGCAAATATCTCTCTGGGTGTGCTGCTCAACATTGGGCATCTTCATGGGAAGCAATCAGTTGCCTGCGTAGCCTGCAGGTTGCGGTATCTCTCTGGTACATGGGTTTGGTAACTGTTTGCTGTAGGGGAACTCAGAGGGCATGGCTTGTTCTGCTCCCCCAGAATGTCAGTATGACCCCAGGGCTGAGGTTTGTTGTGCTGGCATCCGTGCACCTATGGATAAGAGCAGGCAAATAGCTGGATTTATGTCTGAATGGAAGCATTCCCTTTGTGTAGAGCTTTTACTAAGGCTGAAACCAAAACCGTATGCTGAGCTCCTCCTTGCTGCCACTGAGCTGGATGGATAATGGCTAGAAAATACTGATTGTAATGCACTTAGCACAGAGATGTCTTTCACAAACGTACCTTGTTCTCTTCTGGGGAAATTTTTCCCTCTCTGTGCTTCCTTCTCAGAGTGTGTGTGCTTTTCCATCTCTAGAACACCAGTCTCAGAGGGCTTTTTTTGTTTATTTTCCAGCAAAATTCCCCATTACAGCTTGCAGGCATGTGAAGCACCACTTACACCTAAACTCTGGTATGCTTCATATCTTACTCCCAGCTGTGTGAAAACATAGATGCCCTTGTCCCATAACAGCACTGAAAATAGCTCCACGCTCATTATTTGGAGAAGTGACCCATTTTGGAGGGAGCTTTGCCAGAATTATGGGGAGAGAAGGAATTATCAGGAGAACAGATGCTGTTGGATGTCCCCAGAGGGGGGTTTGAAAGAGGAAGAGTTCCCAGAACATCAGTTGTGGTTAAAATCTGGAGGGCCATAGCTATGTTTTACCCTTAAGCTGCTTGCACCTCTCCCTGCAATAATAAACAAACAAATAAAAAATTTCATATCCACTTTGTTCCCTGTGTTCACACCACCTTCTCTGCTGGCTTCCTATGGGATTCCTCACTCTGCATCTTGGATTGCCCTCCTGTGCCCCATCCCTCCAGGCTCTGTGCATGTGCAGGATCAGCCCCTGCACTGCTGCACTGTACCAGCCAGCACCAGGGCTCCAGTAACACACACTGCAAATTGCCCCCCAGCTTGACTGGCTGCAGAGCACCACGCTAATGCCATTGCTTTGGAAGGCAGCAAATTAATGATCCAGCACAGCTGGCATCCTCCCATTGCAGAGCCAAACTAGAGGGACAGGAGAGGCCACGTTAAAAGCAGGATAGGGCAGGCTGGCTGTTTCACTTCTGTTGCAGTTCCTTAATGAGAGGGATAAAAATGCAAAGCTGAAGCATCGTTTGTAGGAGAGACAAAAAGAACAAGAAGGGATTATTTAGTCAATCATCCTGTCTGTTGTGGTTACGCTGTGGTTTAGATTCAGAAAACCACATTGCTGGAGGTATTATTCTGCATCTCACATCTGACTTGTAAAGTCTGCCGGTAAATCTTGACATCAGAACCCAGACTGAGAAGCTGCTTGTTTTAATCATGGGATTTCACCAGAACATCTGACTCCTTTGTAAGTGGGGAATTGTATTTACATGTTTGTCCCCTGCACAGGGGTTACAAAGCCTGTAAAAAAAAAAAAAAAAAAAAAAAAAAAAAAAAAAAAAAAGCAGAAAATCATAAACCAGTCTCATTATTCAAGAGAAAGCTGAGACAAAAGCCAGACTCGGTGCAGCCCCATGCTCTCTTAACACGTCGCAAAGGAATGGCTCCAAACAAGGGGGAAGGGGAGAGGTGATTTCCCTCCATGGGTGCTGTTTATCTTGCTCCACAGCTTCTGCTCTGAACAGTTTTTCTTGTATTCCCACACATGGGCAGTCCCCCTCACCCGCGCTATGATGTTGGGCTCCTGCTGGACCTTCCTCTCACCTCAGGTTAAATCCCCAGGTAAATATGATGAATGCACAAGGTGGGGTGTAGGGGGGGTCTCATTTTCAGGTGTTAGCTCAAACTATCCTGAAGGACCCAATTTCCAGTGCCATCAGCCAGGTGCTCTCAAATGCTTTCAAGCAGATTGTCAGAAAGTGAAGCCCTCTTTCTGTGTGTTCTTTGGTTACCATCCTAACATCAGTCTTGCTGTCTTCAGGCAAAATAATCAAAATAGACTTCCATGTTAAAAATGAGGATAGAAAAGGCCACTACCTTCTCGTTGCCCATCTACCAAGCTAAGTATTTTATAGAATCAGTCAAAGAATCATAGAATATTCTGAGTTGGATCATGGTATCCAACCCTTGGCTCCAAGCAGGGCCATCCAAAAACCAAACCCTATGGCTGAGGGTGTTGTCCAGATGCTTCTGTAAGGACTTTGGTGCCATGACCTAGCAGTAGGTGGGAAGATTGGTGGCCCTGCATGTGGCAGGGGGGTTGGAGATTCATGATCCTTGAGGTCCCTTCCAACCCTGGCAATTCTGTGATTCTGTGACCACTGCCCCTTGGAACATAACTTTCAATTTTGCTGTGGATCCTGGAACATTTACCATTTTTTTCTTAAAATTACAGATCATCGTGATGATGAAACAATCTTGAGTTTATCTGATGCCGGAAGAAGTTTGGGACAGTCATCAAAAGCAAAGTCAAGAGTGAAACAGAAGGATTTTTTTGGTCTATTTTTGAGCTCTCATAAGTTTTTAAGACTTACTTTCTAAAGCCCTGGTATTTTTGCCCATCCATCTTTAGTGATGACATAACCAAATACACCCACAAAGTACTGCACTATAGCCGTGGGATCTTGCTAGGTTTAACATCTCAAAAGCAATTTAAGACCCTCATTTGGCTCTCTTGTGCACAGTGGCTGTTTGCACACAGCAGCTGGAAGCCTGAAGCCAGTTAATGCTACAGAGCACGGGGCCCCAGGGGTGCC
Source organism: Phasianus colchicus (assembly GCF_987193195.1). Taxonomy (NCBI): domain Eukaryota; kingdom Metazoa; phylum Chordata; class Aves; order Galliformes; family Phasianidae; genus Phasianus; species Phasianus colchicus. The sequence continues at coordinate 2,284,689 of NC_143452.1, forward strand.
AAACCACCGTCCTGTGCAGCCTGAAAGCAGGGCTTAGAGCTGAAAAATCCCTCCTGCGTCTGCAGAGAGACTATTTACTGTCAGTCTCATGCATAATTGCTGTTGTCGTGTCCTTATCCTTGTAAAAACGCTGCAAAGGATGTAGAGCTTATTTATATATTTATATTAATTCCTCATAAATGATTGCTTGGGCTCAAATGAAGCCTATGAGCGTGGCCAGGAGCAAGGACAGGGGTAAATGCATGGTTCAGGGAAAATGCTTGGAGGCATTTGCCATGGAAATCTTCAGCAGCTCCCAGTGCCTCCCTGCCTTAGTTCTTCCTTCAGTGCAATCAGCAAAACACCACGGCTCTACAGTTCCCTGAAAGGAGGTTGCAGTGAGGTGGAGGTCAAACTCTGCTCCCCGATAACAGCGGTAGGATGAGAGGTGATGGCCTTAAGTTACACCCAGAGAGGTTCAGGTTGGATATTAGGAAAAAAAAATCTCAGAAAGAGCAATGATGCAGTGGCACAGCTGTTCAGGGAGGTGGAGCAGTCACTGTCCCTGGAGGTGTCCAAGGAACATGGAGATGTGGCACTGATGGACATGGTCAGTGATGGCGATGGGTTGGCGTTGACCAGATGATGTTAGTGGCCTTTCCAACCTTCATGATTCTATGATTTCATGGTTCTATTCTGGGGGCAAATGGTAGGGAAGAGTGAATCCTTGTCCCTGCGCAGTGCCTTGGCCAGGCTCATGGTCCAGCATCCTGGGATGGTTGTTGCCATGAGGTTTGTGTTGGAAGAGTGAGATTTCCTCTCTCAAAAGTGTCAGAAAGTGTAAAGAAGACTTCACTGGGATATTAATTTGCTTCTGAAAATATCCTAAATGCAAACAGCAAGCAGGCAGAGTGCTCTTTGATGGGAGCACAGAACTGGGATGCTCAGCCTGTGCTGCTGGAAAAGGGCTACTGCTGGTGAGCCACTGAGTTCATTTCTATCTTCATTTATCTGAATGAAATGCAGATAAAAATGGCATTAGAAGAAAATAGGATACAGCGTTTCAAATGTATAAATTTCTCCTCTTTCTCATAATCAGACTGAACTGCATGCAACCTGGAGAGAATTAGGGAGGGAAAATTATTTTTATCACTATTTTCATAAGAAATGAAGCTCATAGGGCATTCTTGGCTAGGATTTCTCCTGTGCAGGAGTTGGCAGGGAGGAGGGACAACCTGAAAGCTGCAGATTCATCTCTTTTTTTCTGATTTTGGTCAGAAATTTTTACATTTTTCTTCTGACTGTGGGTCTAGGGACTTGGGTAGAGGTCTTCACTGCACAAATCTCCTTTTGAAGCTTTATAGTCTGGAGAGCAGGAGGATTCCATGTACTGCAGATATTTGGGCATAAGACAGTTTGAAGAGCAATGTCCAGATCTTGCTGGGGTCATCAGGTGGCACAATGTCCAGGACAAACTTTAACTGTGGGTTTGGCTGATCCATGGCAAAATTAAGGGGAGAGGTCTTGGGATTTCAAAAAGTGACACAAATCTGCAGAGGTGTTCAATCAGAGGCAGAGGGGTATGGATATGAGGGTGAAGAGGCTGGCAAATCCTAGGGGATGCCAAAACTGGATGTTCCTAGAGAAATCTGAGGAAATGCAAGAGTGAGTCAATGGACTGAACTCCTCAAGACTGCAGGCACCAGATGGGAAAGAGCAAGAACCTTCCAGCCAAGAGCAGGAGCCTGCTGCCAGCACCTTGCCCAGACACAATGGCTTTCAGTTCCACATCCAGTTGAGACTGCTGGACACAGCTGGGCTGAAAACCAGCATGAACAATAGTATTTGATACCATGTGAACAGAGCTCTCTCCAGCTCTGTGTCATGTCTTCTGCATGAGCAGGTGAGTATTTCTGTACCAACAGCAAAGGCATTTATGCTGTTTTGAGAGGAGAATTATTTTTTCACGAATGACTATCCTTAATAAATATGCATTGCAAAGTCCTCTTAGACACCCTTGATTTACATCTGGGACTTTAACTTTGCATTGCTGAGAACCTGACTTGTCAAAATCCCATCTATAGTTATAAACCTGCATGGGGAGAACAGACAACAGCAGAAGGAACGAACCTATTAGCAACTCACTGCTCAAATCCAAGCCTGTAAAATGTGTTCTGTTTTCAGAACGATTTTGAAGGCTGAAACACACATTATGTAATAACACAAAGCATCACTTCACAGCTGCTGATGAATTTAAACAGCGATACTCATTGACCACACTACTGAAGCCTGATTTTACGCTCCATCCTAGCATAGCCAGGAGCTGAGCCTCCAAAGTCAACACAATTACCTGGGCAATGGCCCTGAACTTCTTCAAGTCTGACTTTTGCCTTTGCTGGAGAGGCAGAGCAAGGTGCTGCGTGAGGAGGAAGGAACAGGGGGAAGAAGGGGCAGGAAGTCCCTGGGGCAGCAGTTTGGTGTGGGCTCAGAGGTAACTTGCATTTCGTTCTGAAAGTCTTCTTGTAAGCAAAGCCTTGCTGAAAGTTGCTCTACTGAGAGGAGATTTCCTCAGTGTTTGCATCAAAACTGATGAGATTTCCCAGAAGTCAGATAGCAAGATTAAAACAAGCTGAGCAAAAAAGAAGGATAAGGATGGGAAGAAAGGGGAAATCTCAGACAGGATGCTGGAGTGGAAGGGAGAATGAGTTCACATACCTGCTCGGATACACAGTGACGTTATCTACAATGGGATGCATAAGAAGGAGAACTAAAGTTGACAGAGTGCATGCTTTCCCATCTCTAGCAGTGAGTGCTCACATTGCATCTCAGCAGCCATGGGCATTGCTCTGGGTTGGGCTGGTGCTGCTTCCTTGGGCTCTGCAGTGAGACATCTTGGGGGCTGTTAAATACCTGTCACAAGGCTGGAGCTCTGCCACAGGCTGGCAGTGTGTACACTCTCCCTCTATGTTTTTCTCCTCTGTACTACAGTAATGTCTCAGGTATTGAGTTTAATGTAGAAAATCAATATGGACCACTATAAGTTCAGTGAAGTGGCAAGGGGCGATTACAGAGCTCAGGACACGTAGTTCCTAGATGTGGCTTCTCTCCCCCCAGAATAGCTGTGTCCATAGAAACCTCTAATCAGCACCATTGTCCATGTGGTGGTGTCTTTAAGTACTAATTCCCAGTTGCATCACAGCTTCAACATCAGCAATGGCAACGGCTGGGAGAAGGACAGGAGGAAAGTCTGAGTCTGTCACTAGAATAGTGTCCCTGGTCACTAGTGAAGGGAACCTGATGCAGCAGCTAGACTCAGAGGGGTTACACAGAGCATCACACATGGTAGGATGTGGACAACTGCCTCAGCCAGAATTTTACCCTGCTGCCCTCGTGCTTCCTCGTGGAGGAAGGTTGGAGCTGAGCTCACAAAGGAGATGTCTCATGCTCTGCTGGTCAGGTCCCTGTGTGTCCACTGTCAAGGAGCAGTTGGTGATGGCTGGCAGACAACAGAGGTTCTGCTGGATCTAGGTGACAGTGGTGCCCAAGAATAGGGCTCCTGAGCTCAGCTCCTTTCGCACAGTTACCTTCCTCGTGGCAAGGAGCCAGGCCAGCAATGCATCACATCACCTGTCTGTAATGAGCCTTCCCACTTCTCGCATGATTAACTGTGAGTAAAGAGACCAACAAGCGCATCATCCACCTCAGCTCAAGTTCTGACTGCCTAAATAATGAGACGATGCAGTGTGGGAGAGAGACCTTGGGTCCTTCTTCAAAACAGAGGAGCACATGCTGCTTCCCATGAGCTCAGCTGAGGTCACCAGCCCCTGTCCATAAATGTTGTTTATTTGCTCATTGGGCAGCTGCACTCCTGCATCATGGTCACTGTGCAACAGTTGGACGGGCTACATGTGTGGGTCAGCCTAGCTGAGCAAAGCCCATCAGCAGCAGTATGAATTTCTCCTTTTCAGAGCAACAATGCTTCATCAGTAGCCTCTGCCTGGCTTCTGTGCCTCAGTTGTGATGGATTCCATCTACCTCTGAAGGAAGTACAGAGCCCCAAAGCACTGCCTGGAGCATTGTTCCACCTTATAGAGTCAAGTGCAGAACCCTCCATGACACAGGCAAATTTATCTGCACTGTGCATTTGGATGAGGAGGATCCAGTTGAAAATCACCAAATGGCTTTGAGGTGCCACAGCTTTCTTGGGGAAGCAGCCCACGTCCCTAGAAAGAGTAATTCCCCCAGCAAGGCAGCACTGCTGGTTTCTGGACATCACATAGCTCTCACCATGCAGTTCAACTCCTGCAGTACTGCAGACCCTGAGAGCCACCACCACCACTCTGTCCCTTGCAGGTCCCAACCCATCCTGTACCAAATGATGGAAGTTTGACTGTGGGAGAGAGTCTTGAGCACCACCCTGAAACCCATGGCCTGGGCCACCTCTCCCATCAGTGGAAGTGTGATGTGGACCTTCCTGCTTGTTCAGCTGGGTCAGCTCCCCAGAACCAGCCAGTACCCCTGCAGTCTGTCCTATATCCCTCTGTTGAGAACCCCACACAGCAGTGGCTCTGCTCCAGGCCTCCCTTTTCTGCTCAATGATTGCCCTTTGTGACTGAGCAGTGACCGCTCTGGGAATGGAAGACAAGTGTAGATTCTGGTCAGCAAGGAGCTGGGTCATCCTCATCCCAAAATGCTGCTGCTCCCTGTGTCCTTTGTCACACAGGACAATCTCCCAGGTACATTCTGGTTTAGCAAATGCTGCCTGTTGTTTTAGCAATGGGGTAATGTTGCAGAGGAATTACCAGGCATGCACACCTCTGAACCACACAAGGAAACGAGATAAGAAATGAATCCTCTGTGTCCAATCTGAGCAAAGAGGGCAGGACCAGGTCTGGTTCCATCATTCCCTGGTTGGAAACTCTCAGCTTAAAACATGATCCTCCTTTACATTGATGTCTGTCCCTGAGCATCCCCCCAGAAGTGCTCAATGACTGCTGCAGCTCCAGACATAATACTCCTGCAGCAGTCAGGCCCTTGCTGCCATACATAGGCTGCAAGTCTTGCAAAAGGTCCTGAGCAAACTGGCATTCACAAATGCAAAGTGAAATTCATGAGCCTAGAGGAAACCCCCAAGGCTGCCAGGAGGCAGTGCCTGGGGAATAGGGGACAAAGCACACAGACACTGTGGATCAGAAATTGCCAGGACAGGCAGGATGGCCCCAAGGAAATGGTGTGACTTGGAGCTGGGTGCCTTCTGCTTCAGTAGGTTTCCCCAAGGTGCAGCCTTCTGCACATTGCTCCATCTGACAGGAACAGAAATGTACGTCCTTGTCCTGGAGTGCTCCTGGGGATGCTGAAACAGCCAATGGAAAAGTGATTTTTTGATGGGATCCATCCACCTCCAGTCACCGTGAGCCACAGGCAGGTAAAATATGCTCCCCTGAAACCAAATGTTTTTGCAGAACTACTCTGCCGCTTTGCCAGTCTTTCAGCCTTATTCATTAAGGCTGCATGCTGTTACTGTTGCCCAAGCCTCTGTGCTTGTCTTTCTGCCCAGGGTAGGGCTGGGAGGGAACCAGCACCTAGTTCCTGTTCTGCTTTGCAGCACTGGGAAGCAAGTACTAAAGCAGAATTTCAGCAGCTTTGACTTTTCCCCTCCTTGCTTGCCTGCCTGCAGCACATGTGGGGAGATGGTACTAAATTTTTGGCTGTGGCCCCCGAGGCAGCATGAAATGCATAGCCACGTGCAGAGCAGCACAAAACCAGTGCTTCCCAAGCACCCCCAAGCTGGAAGACAGCAACTGCTGAGTGCAGTGTATGCAGACACTGACCATGATAGAAAGATAGAAAGAGGCATTGCAAAGAAAGACACAGCCTATGAGTTCATGGGAAATTGATTTATCTTCTCTAGTCTGGTGTAAGGAAACGTGTGTCACTGTGAGCATCAGAGTCTTCCACCCATGTTCTTACTCTGGCTTATGCTGTCTGAGGTCACCTTCCCATTAATCTCTGTCCAAACACCATTCCTTTTTCCCCATGCAAACACTGAACTTGAGGAACAGTGTCTGCTTGGGAGGCTTGAAGAGAGATGAAAAAGTGACAAAAGCAGATGAGGACTGGCAACCCACACTGCACCCCACGGCTGCTTGGTGGTGCCGGGGCTCATGGCCATCCATGGGCACAGGAGGATGGGGACGTGCTTGCATCCAAAGGCTCTGAGGGAAGCTGGGGGAGAAGGAAAGCACGAGGACTGCAGGTATTGAACTGTGCTGGCCGAGGGCACTAGTCTGCACAGAGGGGCTCAGTCTGCAGCTGGCTGCTGCTGTTAACATCTCTGCTGCCTGCACTGATTGCTCTGGGGAAGCCTCCGGCTGACAGCTAACAGGATTTGGCTGTGCTGTAGCAGTTCCTGAGAGGCCACAAGCTCCAAGGCAGGAAGGTGAAGAGATACAAACTGTGAGAGTGCCAGATCAAAGCCAGTAATGATCTCAAGGTAATTAAAGTCATTAACAACACAAACTAGGATGAATATCTTCATCAGTGACCTGGCTGAAGGGATAGAGTCCACCCTTAGCAAGTTTGCTGTTGATACAAAGCTGGGAGGAGTGGCTGACACACCTGAAGGCTGTGCTGCTATTCAACATGACCTGGACAGACAGGAGAGCTGGGCAGAGAGGAACATGATGAGGTTTAACAAGAGCAAGTATAGAGTCTTGTAGCTGGGGAGGAATAAGTGCATGCATCTGTACAGATGAGGGGATGACCTGCTGGAGAGGAGCTCTGTGGAGAAAGACCTGGGGGTCCTGGTGGACAACAGGTTGGCCATGAGCCAGCAGTGTGTCCTGGTGGCCAAGAAGGTCCTGGCCTGCATTGAAAAGAGCATGGCCAGCAGGGCAAGGGATGTGATGCTCCCCCTCTACTCTGCCCTGGTGAGGCCACGTTTAGAAGACTGTGTCCAGTTCTGGGCTCTCCAGTTGAAAAAAGACAAGGATCTCCTGGAAGGAATCCAGTGGAGGGCCACAGGGCTGATAAAGGGCCTGAAGCATCTCCTGTATGAGGAAAGGCTGAGAGCCCTGGGGCTGCTCAGCCTGGGGAAAAGTAAATTGAGAGGGGATCTGGTAACTGTCTATAAATATCTAAAGGGAGGTGGGAAGCAAATGGATGTGGCCAGGCTTTCCTCAGTAGGTGTAGCAATAGGACAAGGAGAAATGGCCTAAAACTTGAACACGGGAAGTGCTTTACCAACATGTGGAAGAATTTCTTTATGGTCATTGTGACGGAGCACTGGAACAGGCTGATCAGAGAGGCTGTGAAGTCTCCTTCTATGGAGATATTCAAGACCCAGCTGGATGCCCATCTGTGAGAACTGTTGTAGGGAACTGCTCTACAGGGGTTGGACTCAATGATCCCTTGAGGTCCCTTCCAACCCCTGCAGTTCTGTGACTGATTCTGTGATTCTGTGAACATCAGTACACAACAGCGCTCCTCTCTGAAATGCAGACCTCCTGGGCTTTTCCGACCACATCTGCAGATGGAGCATGAATTGGCACAGCAATTAGAAAGGCATCTGGGAGACAAGCAGAGTGCTGATGAAATGCGGGGAAGTGGAGGAGCAGATACAGCAGCGTTTCAAGTGTGGCCCCGGGGGGTCACCCTATAAGGCTGACTCTTTCTCAGGTGGTTTGTGGGGAGGGTTTGTGTTCATCTTTGTGCCAGAAACCCACCACTGTAACAAACAAGGGCTGTCTGTCAATGTGTAAGGAGTACAGAAAGAGTACCATCAACGTGCATCTCACGCCAACCACTTCCAGCTGCCGGGGTTGAGCACTCATTGCACAAACAGGAGATTCAATTTGATTCAGGTCACAGGCACTCCTATACGAATTCCTTTTATTTCCTCTCTCATCTCACAGCTACACAGGTAACTGCAGGCAGACCTCGGCTGCCCTGCCCAGGGCAGCTCCTGGCTGGCACAGCAGTTTGGCAGAGACACCTGGGTTTCTTGGCTTTAGAGATGTGCTGGTTGTGCCCACAGCTTTCCTTCAAGCCTTTCTTGTGAGAGTGCTGCAGGTTTTTGAAGAACACAACAGCAGCCTCAGGACACGTCAGCAGGGCTGGTGTGTTTGTTGTGCCCTTACAAGCGCGGCAGTACCTCGTGGTATCGTCTGTTCACAGACACAACACATCTTCTCCCAGTACCACCAGCTGAGCTCATGCATGAAATCAAAAATTGTGTCTGAGAGGGAAGTGGAGTTAAACAAAAATTGTGCACAACAGGCAGCAGAATGGAAACCTTTCTAGAAATAACCCTTTAGCACCAACTTAAACGCTTTGAAGTGAAGGTTCAGATTTCCTTGAATGTTTGCCGTTTGGCTTTGCATTTTTCAAAGCCTCTTTTTCTCTGTGATGCCCCTCGCTACACATTATGCTTGCTTCTGCATGCCCCAGGCCATAAATGATTCAAATTACAGAACTCAGCTTTCTGCTTGAGCGACCGTCCTGTCTGTCTGCTGTTCACTTTGGTCACCGTGTCTGACACGTTCTTCCTTGTGATATGGTGGGCACATTTAAGGAGGTAGAAGCCATTCTTCCTCTGCCTGCATGCTGCTCTGGGGAAAGAAATGGGATATCAGCACCAGTGTTGGGTGGTGTCACAGTTTCCACAGTGAAACAATGAGAACAGTGGTGATGTTTTGGTCCTAAGACCCTCTCAGATCTCTGCTGGTGGGTCTGCACTATGATGATGGTGAGAAAAAAGCACATCTCATTTCCCATCTTGTCCTAAGTGAGCATCGGACATCATGCAGCTCTAGATCAGGTGGGATGCCTGGTCCTCAGACACTGGAATTTGCTGGGAACCCACCTCAGAAAGAAATGAGTCCATTCCTGCTCTCTGCAGAATCAAGTTGGCAGTATGGATTAGATGACTGATCTCATTGCACAGATAATTTTAGGCTTCTTCACATCCTTAAGTCCAAGATTCAGTCCCCCTTTGGTGCAGAGGTCTATCCAGGCCTGAGACCACAGTCCAGCCTCTAGAAATCTGACAGAGCTTAGCAGACCCCAGTCCTCCCACTTATCAATGAAGATGCTCTCATCTGCACTCAGGTGCTCCAGCTAAGGCACGAATGCCTGTGAAGTGATGACTGTTCTTGTGGCCCATCTGCTTTGGGAGTTCTGTTTCTTTAGGGCTGCAGCATCCCTTGCCTGACACTGAATAGCTCTTCATGCCAGACCTCAGGACCAATTTTCTGCAGCTACTGAGCTCTGTACCTTGGGTTGCTGCATTTCACTGTGGCATTCAGAAGACACTCTGAGGACATCAGCACCAAGTTAAGATAGTGTCCGTGCTCACAGCATGGCACTGAACTCAACAGGAGTAAATGGAGCCACTTAGTCCCAACCATGAGCACTCTACTGTGGCTCTGCACCTCTCCAGCCACATTCCTGGGCCTAAACACAGTCAGGAGGGCTGAGACATTCAAGGGCTGAACTCAGGAGATCTCCAGGCTATCTGATTCCCTGCCTCCCTATGGGACAGATCAGGGGAGGGTTGGATCAAAGTCTGGGGGAGCAGAATAGCAAAGGGAGGGAGCAAAGTTTGGAGGAGAGAAATGCTGCGGTTCTCAAAACAAAGCAGCAGGAGGTAATGCATCCCCTCCAGCAGCTTTTCAGAAGCTGAGACCAGAGCAGTCCCAGCATGGATCCCAGATAACTTCATTTAATTTTAAATATCAACAAAAGTTCATGTTGGCTAGTCTGCACTACGGTGTTGGAGAAGTATCACAACAAGGGATCAGTGAAACAGATTGCATGGGAACATCAGAAAAATAGTGGCTAAACTTGGCTGGGGCAAATACTGATTTGATTCTGGAGCACAGATGCTATGGAGAGAGGCTAAAGGAACCGGGATGGTTCAGTTTGGAGAAGAGGAGGCTCAAGGGAGACCTTCTCTCTCTCTACAGTTGCCTGAAAGAAGGTTGTGGTGAGGTGGGGGTCAGCCTCTGCTCCCAGATAACAGTGATAGGATGAGAGGTTATGACCTCAAGTTGCACCAGGGGAGGTTCAGGTTGGATATTAGGAAGTGTTTCTTATCTGAAAGAGCAGTGATGCAGTGACACAGCTGCCCAGGGAAGTGGTGCAGCCACCATCCCTGGTGATGTTCAAGATAAGGGTAGATGTGGCACTGAGGGACGTGGCAGAGTGGTCACAGGCATGGGTTGATGACAGGACTAAATGATGTTGATGGCCTTTCCAGCGGAGAGCCACAAAGATGGTGAAGGGCCTGGAGCATCTCCCCTCTGAAGAAAGGCTAAGTGATCTGGGTCTGTTTAGCCTTGAGAAGAGAAGACTGAGAGGGGACCTGATCCAGGTCTATCAATATCTAAGGTGTGGGGGGCAAAGTGGCGAGGCCAGACTGTTTTCAGCAGTGTGCGGAGACAGGACAAGGGGAAATGGCCAGAAGCTGGAGCATAGGAAGTTCCGCACCAATGTGCGCAAGAACTTCTTTACGGTGAGGTGACGGAGCACTGGAACAGGCTGCCCAGGGAGGTGGTGGAGTCTCCTTCTCTGGAGATATTCAAGACCTGCCTGGACGCCTACCTGTGTGACCTGGTGTAGGGATCCTGCTTTGGCAGGGGGGTTGGACTCGATGATCTCTGGAGTTCCCTTCCAACCCCTACGATTCTGTGATTCTGTGATTCTGTGATTCCAGTCTTAATGATTCTATGATTCCTGGGGTGCTCTGCACATAAGCTGTTTTCCAGTTCAAAAGTAAAACGTGTCTTTTATGATCACTTGAAATGGAAAATGGAAAAACAGAATTGCTGAAGATGAAGGCCTTCACCTCTAAAAAAATACCAAAATAAACACTGAATCAAAAGAAAGAAGTAATTTCAAACAGGTAAAAGTGTCATTTTGAAAATGCCAGAACTGAATGTTGTGAATAATTCAAATGAAGAGTTCAATACTGAGATGAAAAAGTATTACCAGATATTCAATCTGCCCTAAAAACAGTATGACAAACTTAGCCAGTTGGAGTCTTCACAAATTCCCTTGTGGGAAGGCTCTGCCTGGAGCCTGTTAGAGGCACTGGTGGAAACTGAACCAATGTGGAGGAGCCAATGTGGGGTTTGCTGAGACACAGAGTACTTTGTGGGCAATGACAGTGATGGGGAAATGTGCATCGCAGAGCAAAGAAGAAAGCAGGCCATAATTAGATATGCCGAAGTGCAACATCATAATTACAGTGGACTAAGAAGTAAGCAAATGACACGCAGCTAGAAAGCAGCTGATCAGATGGATTCTGAGCTGATTATCATAATGTAAATGCCAACAGCAATTTGCTTAAATCAGAGAGGTTTATTTGCAGAGCCGAAACTAGGTTTATCAGTCCTAATCAAAATAAAATCAATGTATATTTCAAAACAGATTACTGCCGTGAAACAAAGCAGCCATGATTGTTATTCATTATCTTCATCAGCACCAAGAGGGAATCATTTATGTTACTGCTTAATTACATAGATGTTAACAATTAATTAAGTCAATGCGATGATAGCCAGTGATTTGGGAAATGGAGAGAAGATTGTCCCCGATTAACATGCTTTTGTTTTCTCAGCCCAGCTCCAAGCACAGTGCTGGTGACAATCTCCTTTGGTGACAGCTTGTGGAAGCAGGGATACAGACGGGCTGCTCGAGTCCTTTCCCTCTGTCCCCACCTCACAGATGGTCAGGCTCTGCTTCCTGGGGACTCCCCAAGGTCTCCCCAAGCCCTTGCTATCAGATCGTCCACCTCTCTTGGCTCAGTGAGCAGGGTTTGCTTCTGTGCTCTTCCAAGGGACTCATTACAGATTCCAGATTACAAAGTCTCCTTTCTGTGAGAAGAAAGAGCTGGAATAGCTGGATCAGGATTCCAGGGGGATGTAAGAAGCAGAGCATGCCATACCCAGGGCAGCAGGATGCCTGCAGGTGCTGAGCACAGAGGTGCTGGGCACACTGCTCTCCTGGGTTCACCTGGGGCATCCTCTCCATCAGCAGTGCCTGGTGATACTGCGGAGCAAAGGGGCATTGAGGAGCTGTATTTCCTTCATCCAGACATCACTTCTCACTGGCACGAGGCATTCAGCACAGAGAAGCTGGAGCAGGGGGCTGATCCAGACCCGTGTCACTGCCTGGCAGTCCAGAAGGACTCCAGCCAACACCACCAGCTGCTCCAGTGCAGGCCGGAAGGAAGAGCCTGTCTTCTGGGAGAAAAGGAGTTGTGTATGAGCGTTTGGCCATTTGGTCCAAACATCAGTCTGATCCTGAGCCACATTTCCCAAGGCATCCCACCAGGCTGGCCATGATATCTGAGACACCCAACATGAGCAGCCTGACCTCCTCCCCAATACATCAAACATCCAGCACCCAGGGCTGAGCCCCACAGCTTGGCTCAGTCTGCATGGTCAGACAGCCCATCGACTTCAGATCTATTGGTCCTTCTGACAGTGTAATAGTGCTACTGGGACCTTGGTAAGTGATTTTAATGGAAATGGTGCCTAAAAAGTCCTCTTCAGCTCTGGATTGCAAATCCGTGGCCCTTCCCTGCACACCTGAGCACTGCTGGTTTGGATTCGACAGGTTCTCACTGTAAGGTATATTGCCAAACCTGCAAGAAACTATTTTTAACAGTATTTTCCTTCCACCCTGCTCAAGGAAAAGTGGACCATTTATATTCATTGTGCTTTATAAATGTACCCACCATAACAATTGCTTCAGATTATAGCAGACTTTGTTTTCCGTTGAATTTAATACTAAGAGAAAAATGACACACGACACAAATTTAAATAACACTTTGCTCCCCTCCTTTCTCTTTCCTTTCTGAACTGTAATCCACAGTTTATGTTGAAGAATGGTATTGTTTCCAATTCTCTTGAATTATATTTTTTCATTTTTGGAAGAGGGGAAGACTGCATTAACGAGTTTGCTTTTCAGCAGCCGAGATTTTCCTTGGGCTTTCAGATGCTTGACAGCTCGAAGAGACAGACTGAAAATATTTGTAAGGAAAGTTGGGCAGGAAACTGTCTAATCGTCAAGTATGTATTAAAGATCTTACTTGATAAAGTCATATCCAAGCTGTAATCGTGGCTTTCGGTTTAACTTTCTCATCCAGTGACTTGGAGTGAGGCTGTCCAGGGCGATGGGCCTCAAGGCTGCTCACTGCCATAACAGAGTCCTTTCTGACTGTAAGTAATTTCATAGCTAAAGAGAAGGGAGGGATGAAAGCATTCAGCACAGCCCAACTATTCACCTGTTACCTGATAAACTGCAGTGTTGCCATTGATTATACTGAGAGCAGAAATAGACCATGTTAAGCACATCTGAACACCACTTTCCTCATCCAGCTGATGTATTTTATCACTGTGAACATCATGCAAATGTTTTCTCTGGAGGATAATGCTATCACCCTCTGTTACTTCTCCCTCACTAGCAGGGCTGCAGGCATCCAGAACCACAGGGGCCATGGCCAGGAGCCTCACTCATTACACGGTTGGCTAATACTGATATTCCTCTCTATCAGGTTGAACGTGGTATTACCATATATGCTATTCCACACGCTATTGGTGAAATGCATTAATAAAATCATAGACTCATAGAATGGCCTGGGTTGAAAAGGACCACAATGCTCATCCAGTTCCAACCCCTTGCTCTGTGCAGGGTTGCCAACCAGCAGACCAGGCTGCCCAGAGTCACATCCAGCCTGGCCTTGAATGCCTGCAGGGATGGGGCATCCACAGCCTCCTTGGGCAACCTGTTCCAGTGCCTCACCACCCTCTGGGTGAAAAACTTCCTCCTAATATCCAACCTAAACCTAAACCATTCATGTTTTCCTACAACAACCCACTCACCCCAAGGTTTAGATATGGACTGAGTGTCTTTCTGCCCGCCTCTCATCATCCGATTTCCCTTTGCTCCAGCACAATTTCATGCCTTCAGCTTTGTTTCAGGGTCTAACTCAAGAGATATCAAGAACACTAAGCACTGTAGTTGCTGAGCTGCAAACAGAGATGGACTTTTTAATGTTGAGGACTGCTGATCTAACTTATGGCCAAACCAAACCTGGAAGCCCAAACCCTTTACACTTACCACTCTGAAATCCAGACTGGTGGTCTTTTTCCAAGGCTCTCTGGCTCATCTATGAATATATAAACAAAATATAAACAACAGAGCAACCAGAGCTGTAAGCACAAGTGCTGTTTTCAAGCATTTGCTGAAGCTCTGTTTTGCATTCACGCAGGCATTTGCTACCAGCAAAGCTTGCAAAGCCTTCATGTTCCTGCACTCCCATGGCAGCCCTACGCTCAGAGGCAGAACCCACAGCACCAAAATCCCATCCTGATTTCTCAACAGATGGCAATGGCACAAGGTCTCTGCGCAGCACACAGACACGCTACCGGCCTGCTGCATGGCCACAGACAGGAGCAGCTTTAAGTCCTTTGGCTGTCAGAATTAATCAAGCATTAAAGCCAGTGACGAGCAGATTTTGCTGATTTAATGAATAATTCCAGCTCGTTTGGTCCATCTAATTCAAACTATTAGAAGCGAATCTGAAGTGACTACAGTCTGTCCCTGCTTATCTTTGTCAATAGCTTTAGATATAGGTCAGTGCAGGTAATCACTTTTCAAGGGATTCTTGAATATGGTGCTAGTTGCTATTTGAACCCTTTTTTCTATCTGTAAATATCCTTTCCCTCATTGTTGCTATTAGTTTTTGGCATTTTTTCCCTTGTAAAATCAAACATTTCCTTTCTTTCTCATCATGAAAATGATTCCTTCTGTCTCCTAATTGAATCTCTAATTCAACGTGTAAGAACTATGCCTTCTTAGGGCTCTTCTCACTGAAATAGTTTGTAATAGAGGAGAATGAGCTCTGTGAATTCTCCCTGTGCTTAAGACAACCCTGTAAGTGATCATGATTAATGTGGTTATTGCTTGAGCAGGAGAAAATGATGGACAAAGGAACTGAATGGCATCCAAGGAATGCTCTTTTATACCAGAAATGCTGCATACTCGTTTCTTCTGTTCAAGCTAAATGGAATTTATAGACAGAGACATGCTGCCTAGTTTATCAGATAAAAGATATTTAGATCTCATCAATCTTACCCACTGCAGAAGAGAAAAATGATTATTTCTGACAAATTGATGACATTTGTTTAGTATACAGGTAAAACAGGTCCCAGAATACCTGCACAGGCATCAAAGATGGAGCCAGGACATCAGTTTCAGAAACTCTGGGCTTCACACAGGGCTTCGTATACAATGAGACCCATACACAAACACTCAATAGTGTCCCATGGTTCATTGTTCAGCAAATTTAGGAGCACCTGTCCAGATATATCACAACTTCTCACTGAGCTGCCTCTACAGAAAACACAAAGCAGGAACTTCTGCTCCCAGTTTTCCCACTCTGACCACTTAGGAAGGAACAGAAGTCAAGCAAAGAGCCAGCAGATCCTGGGAAACACTATCCATTGCATTCTCTCCTGGAGGTACGTAGCTGTTTTATGGAGAGCAGAATGTATTTGGTATTCAGGTAGGTCATGGGATATACCAGCAAGTGGTGGACTGAAGGCAAAGTCTCTTGGAAATGCTTGTACACTTGCAGGCAAAGATTTTGTGTGAGTAAAACAGGCACATTGGTACAACTTCTGCAGTAATGGAGAAGCTGGTGTGTCTGTAGTTATAAGAAATTAGCTGCATCACACCTGGTCATTGCCATCCCAGAAACTCAAGAGCTGCATTTTCCCACAAGACGAATCAGATGTATTTCCTTGGATTTGAAGTATGAAGAGGATTTAAGAGCTCATTAGTCTTATACAGGTCACATAGGCTGGTAATCAGGGCTTGTCCAACTCCATCAGTGTGACTGATCTTAGGGCAAGGTAAAGCCAAATCCTGCAAAATTCTTGACCTGCCTGCAAACAGCTGCCTCTAAATAACAGTGGGAGCTGCAGACTGCTCAGCAAGGAAACAGTTCATCCCCACTCATGTGCCTTCTCTATGCCTCTCTGCCATGGGTTTGGGGCACATCTGGACATACAGGTTTCAAGCAGAGGTTCCATAGCAGTGGTCCTGCAGCTTCCTCCATCTCACACTGGTCCTGTGACATCCCAGCTTCTCTCTCTCACATTGTTGAGAGCAGACAAGCCTGAAGCAAAGCCAGTCCACAGACAGATTCAGAGCAGATCTACAAAAAAGGTCCTGAAATAATGCACATTTCAGAAATTAGGGAGGAAGTGCAAGAAGCAATACCAATAAACATGGATGACAATATATACAGGATACTTGAGGATGACCTCAAATTCCAATTTTATAAATGGTGATGGAGGAGAGCTCTGTCTGAGGGCTGCAGGAACTTGGAATGGGATTTCTATGGGTGTTTGGGAAACAATAGAATTTAGTGGTTTTGGAAAAGTATGAAGAGCCCACAGTCTTGTGATAATCAAATAGAGTATCTGTGAGCTCAGAGAAGAGATGAATAACTGTCTGTATGGATTTGTCAAGAACAAATATGTCAAGCCAATCTAAATTTCATTTATGACAGTGCAAAAAGCATTGTGTACAGAGAAGAAACAGCCAATGCCATAGATCTTGATTTTAGAAGGGTTTTTGACACTGGCTCCCATGACACTTTCATGAGATAGAAAAATATCATCTAGATGAATATATAATTGGGTAATTTCCAAGCTAGTTAGAAAATTATAGATGGAGCAATCATTGACAGATTACTGTCAAAATGGGAAACTTACTGTATGGACTAAGCTTTCAGTACTTTCAGTACTTGCATTAATGGTCTCCTCCATGTTGCTTGTCTGTCAGGCTCTGCACACATAAGGTTAATGTACAGCCAGTCATCTTGTCCCTGCATAAAACACAGCATTGCTTAAAATGATTCATCCTCTACATAGCAGCAGTAAATTCAGCCTTCAACATATTGGGGTCCCTAAAATTTCTGGTTTGGTCTGCCCATCTATACTCTGCACCAAATTTCTTCCTAAAATTTCAAGTCACGTGCTACAGGCTTCAACTTCAGCAAGCACCATATTGTTCCTTTCCAGTGTTTGTACAGTGCCAAATGCATGGGGTGAAAGTGATGTCCAGAAAGAACCACTGTTTGTGGTCTAACAAAGAGGGTGCATCCTCCTGTTCTAGGAAAGACAAGAAGTGGCAGGGGAATGGAAAAAAAAAGGGTATGGAAATCCAGCTGAAAAAAATATAGTGGATGGGATGGGATGGGATGGGATGGGATGGGATGGGATGGGATGGGATGGGATGGGATGGGATGGCATAGCATGGGATGGGATGGGATGGGATGGGATGGGATGGGATGGGATGGGATGGGATGGGATGGGATGGGATGGGATGGGATGGGATAGCATGGCATAGCATGGCATAGCATGGGATGGGATGGGATGGGATGGGATGGGATGGGACGGGATGGGATGGGATGGGATGGGATGGGATGGGATGGCATGGCATGGGATGGCATGGCATGGCATGGCATGGCATGGGATGGCATGGGATGGCATGGGATGGCATGGGATGGCATGGGATGGCATGGGGTAGGGAAGGGAAGGGAAGGGAAGGGAAGGGAAGGGAAGGGAAGGGAAGGGAAGGGAAGACTTCAATTCTGGTGTGAAGATCAAACTACCCAACTCTGCCATTAGATTTCTTTTGCTACCTAATTCTCTCCCTTGAGAATGCAAGCGTAGAACCAAGCTGGGGAAACTAAGAAAGCTCCTGCGACGAAGTATGCTTTGCTGGTTTCTGCTTAAATAAATAAACCCCATCCTAAGATGACAAATTATGACACAAACTCTTTTCATCTTCCTGGGCCCCTCCACACGCACACAGAAAAGCCATGAGTGCTGGTGTGCTCAGAGCCTCCAGATCCCTCTCACTTACAATTTTTTTGTTGAGAAAATCTGATTAAAGCTGTGCGGGAGAGAAGCAGATGGCAGTTTTGACATTAGGTGAAGATGGCTTAATTTCCATCTGTGCTGACATTTTCCCATCTCCCTGTGAGCAGTGGCCCCATGATACTCACCGATGCAGAGCTGGGGGGCCAAGGGCTGCCCTTTCAGAGAGGATTTGCCAGGCGGGAGGCTGGGAGCTGCCAGAAACTGGAAATGTGCTGTGGTCCTCACTGAAGAAACTGATTATTATTCAGCATCCCCATGATTGGGCTATCAAGCTCATTAGTACCCCATACACCTAGGCATTGCTGAGCTTGGGCTTTTGGAAAAAAGCTGTTTCAGCGCTGCTCCATTGGCACCGACCGGCACTGCGCACCGCTCCAAAGAGGCAATTAAGGAAGCTTCAGTGCAATGTTGGGGGAAAACAAGACCACAAAGGCTGTGCGTAGTTTCAAAGCAAGATCATTACAAAGAGATCCATCCAAGTAACAGTAGCCCTGAGTACTCCTGTGTTTCTGTAAGAAGGATCTGTAATTAAGTCTGTGGTGTCTTTTCTATTAAGCGTCCAACTAAATACACAGCATTTTGTTAGTGGAGGATGGCATGCATCTGGCAGGGCACTTCCACAGCGGCTGGCCAGGCAGAAATGCATTTGTCACCTTTATCTACTGTAAAGACACTATCAGGTATCCACTCAGAAAGCTCAGGGGAGACCTGATAATGGCCTTCCAATACTTAAATGGAGCTTAAAAGCAAGAGGGAAGTCAACTATTTTTGTGGTTAGATAGTGACAGGACAAGGGGGAGCAGTTTTAAACTAAAAGAGGGGAAATTTAGATTAGATTTCAGGGAATTTTTTCACTGAGAGGACAGTGAGGCCCTGGCATTGCTGCACACAGAAGTGTGGGTGCCCCATCCCTGCAGGTGTCCAAGGCCAAGGTTGGGCAGCCTGATCTGGTGTCTGATTTAGTGGCTGGCAACCCTGCACAGCAGGGAGTTTAAGGACCCTTCCAACCCAAGCTAGTCTATGACCTATGGTACTATGATTCTATGATTATATGATTCTTTGACTCTATGATGCTATGATCTAGCTCTGGGCTGAGCATGGAGGTGAACTTGATGCAGCTGCTGGGGGCACATTGTGAGACTGTGGTAGCTTTGGATTTTGAGCAGTATCAAGTCTTGTGAGCTTCTGCTGACTTTGGTAGAGATCCAGCACAGACAACTGTTGGCACAAGGTGACTTAATGTTAATTACTGCAGCCCCAGCTTCCCAGTAACCTCTCTACACCCAAAGCATTTACCTGCCTATCCCACCCCAATTTCCCAACAAAAACACAGCAGCAGCCACTGTCCAGTGCACAATACGGTACTTGACAGGAGTCCTATGTCCACGTATTTAGGAGATTCTCTGTTGATCATAACATACGAGCGCAGGAATGCAGTGAACAGCAAAGACTCAGGTCCAGAGGCCACCCATGGCAGCATCTTCTGATAGCAAACAGCTTCTGGAGATCCATAAAATAACACAGTCTGTGCAGACAGGTTTAGGAGGCATCCTATAGCTGACTGACACTCTGATAAGCTACTGCATGGGGACCTTTCTTGGGCAAGCACAACAATTTATAGTGCAATTGTACACTTCAATATTCTCCAGTTAGGGGTTGTGGCTTTAAGGCAGTGCATGAATAATTCGTTTCTCAACTTCACAGAGCATCCTTGAAATGCTACTTGTGCCATCTTGTGTTTTTCCTGCTCTAAATCAGTTTAAGTGTTTTGTTCTCTCTGGCACTTGTTTTTATATACCTACCCAACTCAAACACACACAGAAACCCATAGACATTGCATTTCTAGGCAGGTAAACAACCCTTCACTCTTCAGAAAGGCCAGCTCAGCCTAACACAGGTATTAGGGATTCTCTGCAACTTTTTTAAATCAGCCAAGCAAAAGAGATATTTTGATGACCACATGCTTTTCTAGTTACAATCAACCCGTGTCAGACAAGCATGAGGTTATCATGTAGAACTGAGAAAAGATGTCTTTCTTGGGAGGTTTGAAGAGAACTGAAAGGTCACCATGAGGTGATACCATGATAAAACATTTCATTCTCCTATGAGAGGGTTGCTGATAACTTTTGTCTGAATTCTGGGAACAATTCATCGCTCAGGAGATTTGGGACTATCTTGTTTGGATAAAATCCTTAAGCAGAGTGAAACTTAGGAAACCTGAGGCTAGAAATTAAATAGCTAGAAATGAGCCAGAGATCCATTCACAGCTTTAGAATCACAGAATCTTTAAGGCTGGAAAAGATCTCCAAGGTCATTCAGTCCAACTGCCCGCCCACTAACAGTACTGCCCCCTGACCACGTCCCTCAGTGCCACATCTCCACATTTCTTGAACACCTCCAGGGATGGTGACTCCATCACCTCCCTGGCAAAAATTAGCTACAAATACATTTTTCTAGCATTTCCTTCTAAATTTAGAGTAGTTAAAGTCAACCAAGTTTATCACAGTATCAGTGAAATGTCTCCTCTTTCACTTGGAATGTATTGCTTGCCATTGTCAAGGAGCCAGAAGGAGCTGTGCCCATTCTACAGAGTGGCAGAGCTGCTCACGATACGCTTCAGCTCTTTGGAGCATGGATGCTGCTTGACGTCACATCAAATCCTCCCTGCTCCCGGGTCGGTGAATGACACTTCATAATCTCGAGAACAATGTGTGGCAACTAAAAATAGCTGTTCCCTGTGCGAGTCCTCAGGTGCCAATCCACTTGTGATAAGCATCGCGGGATTTGTGAATGCTTTGACAGATAGCTGATGCCTGCCCCAACACTTGCAAATAGTAGCTAAGCTGATCACAAGAAATCAAACCAAGCGCTTTGTCAGATTCTGCAGTGTTCGTCCCTATTTACTCAGTTTTATCTCTACTTTCATTTATGTGGATAGTTTTGAGATTTCTCCCTGTGAGGCACCCTGCTGGGGGTGAGAATTGGGTGAGGAACTGTACTGTTTACAGCAGCCTCTTTTCACCCCATTCAATCCTCTCCTTCCTGAAAATGATCTGCTATAACAAGTGGTGGGTTTGAGCCTGGGAGAAATCAGGCTCTCCTTGGGCTGGAATTGGAAAATAAAATAACATAGTGGTTTTGTTGGTTTTTGTTTGGTTTTTTTTTTCTCCTTTTTTTCTCCTTACAAAAATTATTTGAAGAGAAAAAGTCCAAAACTTTGGATTGTATCCTTTAGCTCCTTGTTTTCAGGCTTTACATGGGGTTATGGTCAATGGTTTGTGATCAAATGACAAAAACGTGATGTTGTGAAAGCATCTGTCATCCAAACTTCAGTCTTTCCTCTTCCTTGTAGACCAATGGCAAGAAGAAAATGCATAAAGAAAATGTGTGAAAACAAATGCAAGCAGACCAGGACAGAAAAGACAACAGGAACTTCAAGCTTCTGGCAAAGTGGAAGAAGAAGAAAGCCTATCACTAACATCACACTCCTCCCAGAGGAGGATGCTGAAAGCTCAGGGGAGAATGAACAAAGCTCCTGCAAAGACGAGGGAGGTAGTACCAGAGACTTTAAAATTTAACTGATATTTGGTTTAAGAAGACAATTTAGATTGTGAGCCTTCATAGAATTCTAATTGGACTAACAATAGTAGTAATTTGTTACAAGCTGGTTCCACTGTTCAAACTGCAAAATGGACCAACAATGAATTCTTAACTTGACTTCCCAAAGAAGAGGAGCAGTCCTTTCTCTTGAACCTCCTGCCCCGGGAGGTGGTGCAGTCACCATCACCGGAGGTGTTCAAGAGAAGGGGAGATGTGGAACTGAGGGACGTGGTCAGTGGGCATGGTGGGATGAGCTGATGGTTGGATTGGATGATCTTAATGGTCTTTTCCAATCTTAATGATTCTAGGATTCCATCATTTCTGGCTATGCCAAGACCTGTGACAGTAATCTACTTCTAGTTTGTGCCCATTCCATTTCAGTATTGCACATTCCCTGTTATATTGCTTCAAATAAATCAGGTAAGATCAAAAATTAAAACACAGATACAGCAATCAGATATGGATGTTTACACCTCAGGCTCAGTGGCCTGAATTTAGCAAAAGTTTATAACGAGTTGCTGACTTCCTTGCCAGTCCTCTGATTTCTGACTTTTTTTATATTTCATAATATTCCAGCACCCCTAGCTCCCAGGCATCACTTTGAACTCCAGCTACTGCTTTGTAAATGAGACTCCAGACTGGAAAGGAAAGCTTGAAAACAATGACCCGAGGCACCCCAAAGCTTCAGAAAGCAGACGGAGGAAAGTGAGCACTAACATCAGGGCTGCTGGTGCTGCTATTTTAACTTTCCCTGGCTTCTCAGCCCATGTTGTTGCTGGGACACCCAGCCCACAGTGCCAAACTTTGCTGCAGGAATCCACACCCTGCCTGGGACTGACTCTTGGAAGATGCAGTGGTCCCAGTCCCCAAGAAGTTAATAGAGCACCGCATCTCCCATTGTCTCTACTCCTCCCATCAAACTTGCCCTGGGAGGTAATGACATTCTTCCTCCCCTTGGATAACAGCATCAGACTGCTTGATGCCTGCCTTCACTTCCAAAGAAAAGCAGTGAGGGAAATAACAAATGGGAAAACACATAGTGAAGGAGCAGTCTTCAATCTCTCAGCCAGCTTCTTTGAAGGCCATAAGCAGGAGGTTAACGAGCTTTGGCACACAAGCCCCTCTGCTCTGAGGGATCCCACTGCTGCAATGGTGAGTGGTGCCTGGGGTCATCTGGAGTAGGTAATATATCTGAGTGATCCCTCACCAGGATGCCAGCAAGGATTGCTCTGCAGGCAGCACTGCAGCGTGGAGAGGAGAGAGCACTGGGAATGTCCTGTTTGATGTTTCTCTTGCCTTAAACCTTTCTGTTCAATAAATGAAGTTTTCACTGAGGAAATTAAAGTGGATGCTTTGTAATTCTCAAGTCTCAGTCAGTCAGAAGTTAAGCTAGTAAATCAATGTGTCTTTGAGAGGGGTACACAGCAGTGCACATTGGGGTTGAGTGCAAAGACCTCTGCTGGGAAAGAAGGAGTATCTCTATTGCTGAGACTGCAATGGTCTTCTGCACCTTCAGATGCTGGCACTGTGTCCTGGAGTGAGAAAGGAGTTCAACAAACCAGCCCGAGCCCTTTTGCAGCTGTTCTGTGATCAGGAGAAGCTGCGGCAGATTAGAGTGGCAGTGGGGATTGTGTCTGGAGAGCAGGTGAATCAGGATGTCATGGATGCAGCTATGGGGGGATATAAAAGAAAGGAAGACAGATGGGCTCCCGACTTTCTAATCATATAGCTTCAGTGCGTATCATTTATTCTAAATTTTCAAGTATGCTTATAAAGGAAATAGCTGGGGAAGGCTTCACTAACTGCATCTCAGTAAGATTCAGACAGTGATGCTGCTGATGGAGAAAACACAAGGACTCTGTCTGCCAGCAGAAAATAGAGATTTCTCCTCCCAAAAAAGAAATCCAACCTGGACATGAACTTGTGATAGGCTGTTCTGACTTCAGCCAGGCCCAGCAGATGGCTTTCCCAGCACAGCCCAGTGCTGATGCACCGGGGGTGCCCTGAATCAACAGGCAGGACATGGCTCTTTCCAAAACAACCATGTTGACAGAAAGGCACGCTGGATCAGACTGGGGAGTGCTCTGCCTGCATCAGCACCTCGCTCCTCTCCTGTCACAAGATATTCACCTGCATGGACTGCACAAGCCTGAGTATTTTGGCAGCTGAGACCAGACAGATGCCGTGGGCTGGGAGCACTAAGAGCAGCAGTGGCTGCACAGATGACAGTCATGTTGTTTTGCAGGCAATGGAGAGGACAGGAGAGCACAGCCCCACCTCCAGGTGTTTGTGCAGCTGTTGCTCTAAGGATGGGTTGGCTCCTGACCCTTTCTGCCCTCAGATACCTGTGCAAAACCCATTTCTTTCTGCAGGTAGAAAAAGGTTGTTTCAAGTTGTAATTCAGTACTGCTCCGACTGCCTTCAACACAGTTCTCTGAGCTGATGCAGAGATCCAGCTGAGGTCAATAAGCATGAGTAGTTGTTAGATTTATGCAGTTCTTATACTTTTTCCCTTCTACATGTTTTTCTTCAGGTCCTCAGCACACCCTAGAGGATAACACTGCCTCTGCCCTGCAGGGAAAGCAGCAAGCTAGGATGGTTCCTTTTGAACAGGACTGCAGGTGTGGGTATTTAATGGACCAAGAGTCCTCTTCTGTGCCTTCTGAAGTGGTGCCACAATGTCCCAGCCACAGACAAATCTTTATTGGCTGTTTTTTGTTTTGAAACTGATGGATACAATGGACTGCAAGAAGTGGTAGAGTGTACAAGGGGTACTGTGAAGAAGAAGGCAGGAGCCCTGTGCACACACACAGGCTGGATGGAGCTTTGAGCAACCTGGTTTAGTGGGAGGAATCCATGCCTATGGTGAAGGGAAGAGTAGAACTAGATGATCCAGAAGTCTCTTCCAAGCCAGGCCATTCAGTGATTTTGTAGTGGGATGGAGGCTGGACCATAACAGCACACTTTGCAGGCACAGGGAAAGCTATGCCTTTGGTTGTTTACATCAAGGCTTCTTTCCCCCACCAACACTTGGGATAGCATTTCTTCGGCACCAGCCACGCTTCCTAGCTGGGGCACATTGTGTATCTATGGTGGCACAAGGGAATCTGTGGATGTCCAGGCTGGACCAGATCAAAGCTCTACCTAGCGTGAATATAGTCTTACCAAGAGGTCAGTGGTGGATGCTAACTAGAAGTATGGAAGCAAGAATATACATAGGACAAGATATTCCTCAGCACATCTTCATCCAGCCTCAAGAGAATTTTGCTTCAGGGACTTTCTCTAGTACAATGGATTTCTCTGTCACAAATTCATTTCACAGTTTTTGACAGTACCAATTTGATGTGTGCCTCAAGAACCCCCAAACCACACTCAAATGTGGTGTCATGCCAGTGTGGAGAATGAAATCTCATTACTTCCAGCTGCACAGTGAGCCCAGGAGGCTGATCTATATAGTCTTGTATGCCCATTGGGTTCTTGCCCAAGAATAAAGTTTATGCAAGCACTGGAAGAAATAAATATTCCTTCTTCGTTACCTTTATTGAAATACATTTATGCTAAAGTTTCACCATGTGAAGCCATTCTGAGCACTACAAGCAAGAGACAAATCTGTGCATCAGACCTCACCCCTGCAAAGGAGAATCGAAATCAGTGTAGTTGTTGCCTCATCCTGACACTGCCACAGATGCAGTGGATGCAGTGATACTGCAGAGTATCCTGCTAATAAGCTGAAGCACTCTGACATCAACTACTTTTAGCTCAGGTATCTGCAGCATCAAGGCGAGGTCAGTGAGGCTTTAGTTCTGAGGGAAACAAACAAAATGGTACCCTATGTTCATAAGTCTCAACACTTTTTTAAGACGCTCTTCTGAAGTCCACCCCTCATTGCACATTCACAAGGGAGTGGGTTATCAGCCTTTTTTTTTTTAACTTTCACTCCTTTTTCTCAAACTTCCTGTGATTTTCAGATCATGTTGGTCATTCTGCATGCTTCTCTATTGTGCCAGTGTCTCTAGTCTGTCATTGTTCGGACCCCAAATCAGATCCTTAATTCCATGCTACCTCTCAGCAGAAAGATCTGACAAGTAGCAGGCTGCTTCTTAAAGGCTGACATTCATTTTGCTCTCCTAGAAATTTGCTCCCCTTTCTTCCTAATCTGCTATTCCCACCAATGGCACCAAAAGAACCAGCTCCAGCCTAAGAGGAAGGGTACCTCAGCTGACAAGAAGATCCAACAGCTGTTCCTTTAAGGGCTTTGAAGCAGCAAGCAGTAATTCAGCTACTACTAAAAACATTTCTCCAATTGCATCAGTGTTTTTCCATTAATTAAAGCAACCTAATGCTTCCAGTAATTTTATGCAGGAGCTTTGCAGAGAGGCTGCATGTTGCTTGGCTGCTGTTGCAAGCACTGTGACAATACCAGGGAAAAACATATCCTCCCTGGTATCATAAGATTAAGTTCCGTTAAGAAAATACAGTGTAATGAGTTCAACATGACAGATGATTAGGTGGAAAAATGTCCAGGTGATGAAGATGCAATGAGATCCTACAGGGATGGGTGTGCTGGCTCTGTGCTATTTAATATTTGTGCCAGTGACACAGGAGAAAGTATAAAATGGTCACAGATAAGCTTCAGGTGGTAAAAAGATTCTGGGAAGGTGATGGAGAGGTGTCATTGCTCTTATAAAGCAACCTGACTGGGAGTAAACAGTGTGACCTGTAACAGAGATGAGTGTGAAGTCCAAGCAAAATCTGCAACCACTGTGATGGCACAGCTGTGCTGGAAGCAGACACAGAAGGCACGTGGCTCATCAGCACTTGGTGTGAACCCACAGCAGCGTGCCAGCCACGAGTGCAGCGTCCAATAACATCTGCAGCTGAAGAAGGATTCTCCTAAACTGGAGGAGACACTCAGACATGCACCAGAGGAAGGATTATCTAATGAGATAAAGTCAGAGTGAAGAATAACTGCGCAGGTTTGATCGGATAAGCTTTGCCAAGAGAAGGTTAGCGCTGGCTAATCCCACAGTGACCAAACAAAATAGAGAAATCTCTTACTAAAAGTACAGAAGCATCTGATACTAAAAGCAGAGAATAAGCATACTCACACTACAAATAAAGATATATGTTTTTTCTTTTTTAATGAAGGATCTTCCACTGGGTAAATAGGAAAGTCATGGCTGAATGTTTTTACTGTGGGTGCAGCCCAGTTCAGGTGGAACTCAGGACAGCCTGTGTGGTGTGCAGGTCAGACACACAGAACACTCAGCTTCATCAGGCCCATGATCTGATTTTCTGAAGACCTGTAGGTGCTGCACACATCTGTGGACCACTAGAAGCCATGAATGAAAGCGTGTGGTGGAGACCTGGACACGAGGAGATGTTCAGAGGAGCTGATTGCTCCTGATGGTAAGCACTGACAGCTCTGGTCTTCCTGCATGTCCATGCATTAAAGCAGAGCAGAGCCACGTGGATGGGCCATAGAAAGCAGCTCTGAAGGCCGGCAGTATCTTTGCCATGACTTCTTCCCCTTGTGCCTTTGTTCCCAGGTGCCTTCCATGCAGCTGCCCATGTCTTGTTCCCCTGGGATCACCAGCACTGCCCGGCTCCATCGGCCTCCAGACTGGCAGCAGACAAGCAGTATAAGAAAGTCTAATGATAGGAGAAAACCTGCCTCAAAGCCTTAGGTACCTCTGCAGAACCACTTCACGATTCTCCAGGCTGAGATAGAAAAAGAAACAATAATGGATAAGTCATCTGAAGTGAGTAACGCAGACCAACCTGCTCCTCATTGCGTAACAGCTACTGCAACTAAGAAAAAGAGATGGGTGATAATGATGGGTGACTCTCTTCTGAGGGATACAGAGGCACCCATTTGTTGCCATGACTCACTATCTAGAGTGGTCTGCTACTTGCCCGGGGTCCATGTCAAGGATGTGACAGAGAGGCTGGTTGTCTTCTCATCAATCCTTCAGGTTAGGGGAATGTGGAAGGGAAGGACTGACAGAATTAAGAAAATCAGTAAATGGCTAAAGGAGCGGTGGTGTGAACAGGACTCTGGCTACTTATGTCATGGAGATAATTTTAAGAAATCTGGTCTTCTGGAGGAGGATGGGGTTCATCTGTGTGACAAGAGGAACACCATCTTTGGCAGCAAGCTTTCCAATTTAATCAGGAGGGCTTCAAGCCAGAGTTGCCAGGGATGGGGATCCTCAAATCATTGTACTTTGAGGCTGACAATGATAATGGATGCCCTGGGCCTGGAGTAGGATCACAGGCCAGTAAGACAGTGCCTATGGTTCAAGATAAGGGAACTTGAACTGCTAAATCAGCCTCAATGGGAGCCCAACTCAAGTGCCCATACACCAGTGTGCAGAGAATGGGGAACAAGCAGGAGTAGCTGCAGGCATGGGATGACTCCCATGACTAGAATGTAAGAATAGATGGGTATAAACTCTTCAGGAAAGACAGGCAGGGGGTAAGCAGAGGGAGTGTTGCCTTCTACATCAGTGATGATCTGGAGTCCATGGAGCTCCACCTGGGGATAAATGAGGAGCTGACAGAATTTATGGGTCAGAGTTAAAGGGAAGGCAGGGGAAGGCAACATCATAGTGGGGGTCTGCTACAGGCTGCCTGATCAGGAAGATTGAGTGGATGAGGTCCTCCATAAACAGATAAGAGCAGCTTCACATTCACAAAACATGATCCTCATGGGGGATTTCAACCATCCTGATATCTGTGGGAGGGACAACACAGCACCGCACCAGAAATCAAAGAGGCTCCTGGAATGTGTTGATGGTAACTTCCTCTTCCAAGTAGCACAGGAACCTCAAAGATCAGGTTAGGATCAGGTTAGGAAAGCTAAAACAGAATTAAATTTAGCTAGGGACAGAAAGGGGAAAAGTGATTAAAAAGAAGGTAAGGGAGGATGTGGGCCCTCTCCAAAAGGAAACTGGCGGCCTGGTCAAGAGAAATACAGACAAAGCTGAGGTGCTCAATAACATTTTTGCTTCAGTTTTCACTGACAAGGGCTCTAGCCACAGAGACCAAACAGAAAGCAACAGTAAAAGTTTGGAGAAGGTGGATCTGCTTGCTGTAAGTGAAGATCAGGTTCAAGACCATCTAAAGAATCTGAAGGAGTCCATGGAACCCGACAAGATCCATCCACAGGTTCTGAGGGACCTGGCAGACAGACTTGCCATGCTGCTATCATATTTGAAAGGTCACAGCAGTCTGGTGAAGTTCCTACTGGAAAAGAGGAAACATAACCCCATTTTCCAGAAGGAAAAAAAAAGAAGATCCAGGAAACTACAGGCCAGTCAGTCTCACCTCTGTGCCTGGCAAGATGATGGGGCAGATCCAACTGAAGGCCCTACTACAGCACATGGAAAATAAAGACAAGGTGATTGGTGGTAATCAAAATGGCTTCACCAAAGGTAAGTACAAGGTCCTGCATCTGGGTTGGGGCAATCTCAGGCACAGATAAAGGTTAGGTGGAGAATGGCTTGAGAGCAGCCCTGAGGAGAAGGATTTGGGGGTGTCAACTGAGGAGAGATTCAACATGAGGCGGCAGTGTGCGCTTGCAGCCCAGAAGGCCAAACGTACCCTGGGCCTCATCAAGAGAAGTGTGAGCAGCAGGTGGAGGGAGGTGATTCTGCCTCTCTGCTCTGCTCTTGTGAGGCCTCACCTGGAGCACAGTGTCCAGTTCTGGGGCCCCCAACACAAGAAGGACATGGAGCTGTGGGAGCAGGTCCAGAGGAGGGCCATGGGGATATCAGAGGGCTGGAGCACCTCCTCTACAAGGACAGGCTGAGAGAGCTGGGGCTCTGCACCTGGAGAAGGCTCCCAGGAGACCATACAGCAACCTTCCAGTACCTGAATGGTCCTACAGGAAAGCTGAGGAGCGACTTTTTATAAAAGCATGTAGTGACAGGATGAAGGGAAATGATTTTAAACTGGAAGAGGGTAGATTTAGACTATGCATCAGGAAGAACTTTACCGTGAGAGTGGTGAGAAACTAGAACAGGTTGCCCAGTGAGGTTGTGGATGCTCCCTCCCTGGGAGCATTGAAGGCCAGGCTGGATGGGGCTGTGAGCAACCTGGGCTGGAGGGAGGTGTCCCTGCCTATAGCAGGGGGTTGGAATGAAGTGATCTTAAGGGTCCCTTCCAACCCAAACCTTTCTATGACTCTATGACAGAAAAACAGGCCAGCTCTCTCTTCTCATTCCACATTATTTCAGCATCATTTAACTAAAATACTGGCTCTCGGACAACTCTATAAGGTGTTTGTTTCACATGCAGCATCACCTGTGATGGAAGCCAAGGAAACCTAGAGCAAGCCTCAGGCCTCAGCAAGCCTCTTAGGCTCAAAGCAGGGCCAGCTGGAGCAGCTTGCAGTGAGGGCACCCATGGCCTCCATGCAGCTGCACGGTTGCCGGGTGGCGGCGCAGTGACATCATGATGGCATTGTGATGCAACAGTGGGTGAGCATGACATAAAGCTGCAGGCTGGGACTCCGGCTGGGGTGGCCTCAGTTCGCTGCTGCTGGAGCGAGAGGTGGCAGCGGAAGGTCGCAGTTCTCAGAGAGTTCCTGCAAGGAGCCATGGAGCGCTGTGGCACTGCTGGATTCCGAAATCCGGATGCATTTCCGAGCATCGTGGGGAAGAGCGGAAAGGTGAGCACCGCGTCCTCAGAGAGGGCTGAGTGCAGCAGCCTGGGCTCTGTGCGACTGCTCTGGGGCCGGAGATGCTCTCTGGAGGCAGACGGGCATCTTCTCATGCTGGCGCTGGAGAAGGCTTGCAGGGAATCGCGCCTCTCCGCACATCCCAGCGTCGGGCTCAGAAGTGGGAAGGGAGCTGCCAAAGGGAACGGGGCTGGGGCTGGAGAGGGCACTGGAGTGCCTGAGTGTGCAAGAGTGTCTTTGTCTTTGTCTTTCTAGCTCCAACCCAGAGGACAGAAAGCTGGAGCAGGAGGTAGCGGGCTGCTGGACCTCCCACTCGGGGTCAAAATCCCTGTGCAGCCTGGCACCAAGCATGTCTTCTGCAGGACAAAGCTGGGGGAAAAGGTAAGAGGAGGTCGAGGAAAGGGTCCAAAGGGCCTCTTGTTTCCTGGGTTGCCAAGGAGGCCTTGTGGGACCTGCTCGACAGTGGGAACTGCAGCCCTTTGCTCCCACCGCAAGGTGGAATGAAGGGACACTCCTGGCTCCACAGCAGGGAGACAACTGAGGGCTTGCCAACAGCAGTGCCCAGTGGTCAGGAGAGGGTCTGAAAGCTGGGCTCTCCACACGGAGCCGGCACTAGTTCCATCACCATATCTGGCACCAGGCAAGCAGGTGGCTGGGGCCCTGCCCGTAGATGCTGTTGGGATGCCGGGGCCAGGCACCCATCTGGCAGTCAGAAATGTAGAGAGTGGGACGTTCCTGGAAGAAGGAGCAACCTTCTCCTGCTCTCCCTCTCAGAGGACTTAGAAAAACCCAGACGTGTCTGTTTGGGAAATGCACACAGCATGCTCCTCCTCCAGCTGGCCATGCAAAAGGCCAGCCCGTGTCTGTGGGCAGCTTGGAAGCATCTTTGTCTCTGCTGCTCTCTCCTTCCCCATTCACACTCTGGAATGCATCTCTTTCAGCTTCACCAGCCTTCTCCTAATTTTGATCTGGGAGATCCATACTGTCGCCATCTGCGCACAGAATACAACAGCCTGCATGACCCACATCTGCAGGACTACCACAAGCGCAGGGCCAACCTGCAGAACCTGAAGAACAGGGGCCTTGTCACCGAGGATGGCAAAGTAGGTTTGGACGTTGGGCTGACCAACACAGGTCTCCTCAGGAAGGGTTTCCAGGCAGCGGGGCCAGGGCCTGGCACCCCAGTGTGCAGTCCCCCTGGTCCTGGGAAGGAGGGAGGAGGCAGCGTCCCCACGGCTGGGGAGGGGAGGGTGGAGAGGAGCAGCTCCCCTGCTGCTGGGGGCCTGCATGTTTCTGGAAGGCTGTGTGGGTAGCTACCCGGACAGTTGCTGGCAGTCATCTGCCCTTGTCTCTCTGTAGGTTGTCTGCACTCTGAAAGAGTTCAATGAGTACAGGCAGTACCTGACCAGGCTGAAGCTGGAGCAGGAGAAAATAGAGAGGCAAAAACAGGTAGGCAAAACCTGGTATTGGTAGGCACGTGTCAGTGGCATGACACCGAGGGCACGGGCTTTACTTGATGGATCCGAGGGAGATGGGGAATGCAGAAGAGGTGAGGGCTGGGCTGGTGGTCCGGGCATTGAGGCATGGAAAGGACAACTCAGCTCAGAGCTGAGCTAGCACAGCATGCTGATGTGCAGGTGATCTGGAATGTTGCTTGCTTGCAAACAGAGCACTGTGGCAGCCATTTACTTCTGCCCTCACTGCATGGCTGAAATAGAGTGCTGGCCCTCATGGGCGCAAAGCATCAGCATGCAGGGTTGGAAGCACTTTCTGAGACAAGACTGAGCCTAAACCTGCTGTTCCCTTCCAGGACAGGTTTCTTCAGGAGGTATCCAACTTGAAGAAAGCTGTCCACAGACCAATGGCAGACACTGATGAGCTCCTGCCTGGTCCTGTGGATTACATTGTGGGTAAGGAAGCCAGGCCCATGAAGCCTCACAGACCAGCTGGCCCTGCTCCTTCAGGCCATAATCTCCAGTCTGGCCAACACAGAAGAAGGAATGTGGCTTTGATGAAGCACGAACCTCAGGGAGACTCACTGAGCACAGGACGTGCAATGAAGCTCCCTGAGAAGCTGCCTAAACCTGAGTTGGGCAGGGAAGGCTCCAAACTCCACAGAAGCATCCATTCTGTTGCTGCCTCAAAAACAAAACCGCAGTTCCCTGGACATTGTGAATTCAGAGCGATGTCTGAAAAACAAGCAGAGAGACATCAAGAGGTGACGGGGACTCTGCTGAAAGAAGTAACAGAGAAGTTGAAGGCACTGGATCGTCCTGTCTGCTCCTCAAGGAGGGCTCCCCAAAAGAGCAGTCAGAAAGTGTTTAGAAGTGCCAAAAGAGCAGAGCCTTCAAAGATGCCACATTTCACTCATGAGCAGGAAATGGCATTGCTGGCTTGGGATGTTGCAGGGAGAATACTGAAGCAAGCTTGGAAGTAGCATTCATTTGAATCCAGCACAGCCAGTGCACCTGAGCCAAGGCCAGCAGCCAGGCTGTGGGAGCAGTCCATCACTGGAATAACTTTCAAAACAGGAAAAGCAGAGTATGTGAAGCCTCTGACAAAGCATCCTCGCAGGCTTCCATTCACAAAGTCATACTAGAAGCTGCTGGAAGTGTTTGGAACATGTTGCAATCCTTTGTAGCTTCTCAGTCTGATCAAGACTCTGGCTGCAAATATTCTGAAATCATTGAGCTACTCATCAACCATCTCTCTCAGAGGCAGCTGCAGCCATCCCAGGTGCCTCTGTCATGGCAAAGCAGGACAGAAGGACGAGGCTCATCAGAAGAGCAGAGCCCAGCAACAAGCCAGAGAGAAAAGCAGCCCATGATCCAACCAATGCCGGCACCGCCGGCACCTTTCCCTCCCAGGGGCACGTGCCATGGCCATGCTGCCGACATCTCTCACCGGAGTCACAGCATTTGTCAACAGTTTATGGGATGTTTCGGCTTCATTCTATGACTAGTGGGGCAGGGGGACCTACGGATCCATGCCCTGGGAAAGGGAAAAGGGAAAACAAGGGAAAACAGTAGAGAAGAGGTGGACCAAAAAACAGGAACAGGTGACAATCTGAGGAGAAACGAATTACTTTACTGAATATCAGAATGCAAGATAACACACTATAGTACAATAAATACCATATAATTAAAATTGGAGCTAATAAATCTAATAAAAAAACAAGAGTGTTTGAAAACCAAAGTCCTTACTCTAATGCTGAGGCGAGACAATCTTGGGAGCTCATATGCTGCCGAGATCAACAAGGAAAGGCAAGGTCAAATGATCTACAAATGGCTTTTGTCTTGCGCTCTGAGCAGAAACGGTAACAGATCAGCAAACAGTCCTCTGGGGGATGTAGTTCTTCTGTTCTGGGACCGGTACCTGGAACTGGAGCATCAAGTCTTAAACTCCCAATGCACCACATGACGTTACGATGTGGATTATCGATAATCAAAAATCATAAAACCATGACGGCACTGTAGAGGACAGCATTGAAAACGCTGTCTCCACAGTAGAGCAGGAGGAGCAAGAAGAATTGCTTCTTAGGCATGCCAAATCCGTTGTCACTGAAGTAGTTTTAAGAGCAGAGAAAACTGCAGAGAATGAGGAAAGGCATTAAGCTCAGCGTTGTCTGCCAACACCACGGCATCTGGGACAGTGGGCTCCGTATCAGAGCAGAGCTCTAAGGCTCAGGCAGCACGTGGGCTACAACTGAGCTCCGGGAGGCCTGCTGACAAAGAGCCCTGCCCACGAGGTGGCAAGGAAAGCCGTCCCTCTAAGGACCTCCAAAGCTCACCTGATCTCCTGCCACCCATCCAGTGTGGCTCTGGGCAAGCTGCTCCTGGCATGCCAGAAGACCTTCAGAAGTCCCTGGATTGCAGCTCTTCCACACCCATGTGGGAAACTGAAACAGAGCAGAATCCAGGGAGCACTGCCAGCACCTTTCCCTCCCAGGGGCGCATGCCAAGGTCATGCTGTCGGGACCCAAAAAACTCAGAGCACCTCCTCTAAGCCCATAGTAAAAATTTAACAGCCACAGTGCTTGCTTGTGCCAATATTTATTCAATCCTGGCCATGCTATGCTTGTGGATTTTCCCTGTGTTCTGTTCTCTCCTCTGTCTGCCTCCTCCAGCCTCCATCAGGCTGAGATCCAGTGTTAACAGACCATTGGAACTAGCGAGGGGTGAAGTGGCTGCAGAGAAGGACCTGGTGGCCAAAAAGCAGGACATGAGCCAGCAGTGTGCTCCTGCAGCCAAGTGCATCCTGCGCTGCATCAACAGAGAGGTGGCAGCAGGCAGGGAGGGAACCGTCCTACCCTGCTTTGCCCTTGTGAGTCCCCACCTGCAGTACTGCATCTAGGCCTGGGGCCCCCACTGCAAGAAGGAGGAGGAGCTGTTGGAGCAGACTAAACTGCAAGTTATCTGCATGTGCAGAGAACTGAGCATTAGTCGTGCATCCCGGCATGCAGATCTTCTAGGTTAATACATCACCAACCACCAGGTGTGGAGTTCCCACGTCACCAAATTCAGTTTCCTTCTGGGCAAAGTGTGGGAAATGCCTCCTGGACGTGTGCTCTAGGGACAGCAAGCATTCATATTCATTATTCTTGTCCAGACCCATAGTACCAGTTGCTTTGTGCTGGACTTAGACTGGTTACAGCTTTTCTAGAGCTCCATATTCCCACTTTAAGCTAACTGAAAGCCTATTGCTCCGCTGCTTGTTGCAGAGAAGGAAGCCTCTGAATGATTCATGGCTGCTGCTACGGCACTAATTTCATATTAGTCTGTTAATACGCCTACCACACATATAAAGGGCTTTAAATGTGACGTATGTTAATAATTCTGGTACTGAATTACAAATTTATAATCAGGTTCTCCCTGCCTGAACACAGAGCTGCCCTGTCCCTCTTTTCACATCCCACAGCTCCTAGGAAACCCTGGGGAATTTCGCTGTGGGCTGCTCCATGCTCCAGACATTGGTCTTGTTAAGGATCTGAGTGTTGGCGTGCTTACTTATTTGTCCAGGAAAAATAATATTAGAACAGGCTCTTTCCCCCCCCCCAATTTCCAGTGTTTCTAGCTGTGGCAGAGATGCAGAAACACAGCTGCAGGTGGTTTCTAGAATTTCTGCCCACATGGAAAGCCTGCATAATGGTGCCTAAATAAAGAAAATCCGAAGGTTCCCAGCTATTAAGTGTTTTTGCAGTGGTTAAAGTTTGCAGTGAGCTGTGGGCAGCAAATTCACTGTGGTACTGACCTGAATGGGAGTAGGTCCTGCTTTCCTCATAGTATGTAGTGCTTTCCATATCATGGGCTCATGGTGGCCAGGCAGCTGTGCCAAAGAAAGCAGGCAAGATACTTCTTCCTCAGTGGCCAGCCCTCGTGGTTTGGATAACAACACGCTCTTCAGAAATCAGCATGCCATTTGTTACCTATCACCAATGCCAAGGGAGGAAGGAGGCCAGTGACAAACACATTATATAAACTTCTGCGAATGCTATCAGGCTTTTATTATTATCTCCTGGCTAGGTTGTTATTCTACTCCCTTGATGATTTCTTCCATTCCAATTCTATCAGAGCTGTGTCTGTCAGCCTGCTGCATTAATACATGTGCTTATGCCACCTTGCCCCTTATTAGCTATAGGAGAAAGCAGGTTTGGTGGTTTCACATCAGAAAAGCATATAACTCCTCCACATCACAGCATCCCAGGGGAACAAAGCTCTGCTGGCTGACCCAAGTCTACAGGATGTATGTGGCTATAACAGAAACAACCTGCTGAGCCCTTCATTATGCCTCTGCACAAATGCCACAGGCTGTTTTCTGTGTTCCTAAACACACATCAGCATGAAACAAAAGCAGCCTGAGGAGATGAAAGGCGGGGGAGTGGGGAGCTCTGCTCTGCTGGAAGCACCAGCAAGAAGTACTCAAAGGGCAGACTCGCACTGTCAGTAATTAAGTGTTCGTATGAGTTGTCCCTTTATTTTTTGAGGATCTCAGACTACTTAGCAGTTGACATCTAGGCACTGAATCAGTTCACAATCCATTTACTCTGACATTCTGCATCATTCTGCATCCACATAGGAGAATCAAGTAATTCCAGGAAAGATGACTGGGACACTGAAAAATCTCCATTTTAGTCCTGCTTTCTAGCTGGCCTGACATCCAGTCACTTCTTGCTGAGCTTCTGCTTACTTTACTTAGAAGCAGAGTTAAGGACACTCACGATTTTTCTCCCAGTGAGGGTATTTAAGGGAGTCCTCGGTGACAGCATTCTTTGGCTGGTTTCTTCATGTCCTTAGGCCAGCATGTCTTATGTTCTCCGAGTGGTACCAACAGAGCTGCTAGGGCCTGTATGACTCTCCTGGAAAGGGATTAATTGCTTCCTAGCACTAAGTTGTTAAAAGTTTGCTTCTACTCTGAAATGAGAAGTTTGAGCTCGCTCAAAGAAGACAGCCAAAACCTGCAGCCTCTCTCCAGTCCTCTCTGTAACCTGGCAGATGCACCCCTTGTGTTTTACAGCTCAACAGCCTGAGACTGTTGAAGTGTTTTAAGCTGAACAGCTGAAAATGCAGCCAAAATCCTCAATTCTTCAGGGGACTGGGAAACAGGCCAAGCAAAAACCACTTATCAGAGCTGCCTGCACGGAGGTGGTGGTTGATATCCATGGGATGTTGGTCACCACTGGTCTTATGCCCAGCAGCACCACAGTGCTTGTTTGTTTAGTAAGCCTGGTCCTGCCTGCCCAGTGTAGGAGCTCCAGGGTCTTGGTTGTGCCATGGAAACGGAGATTTGTATTCACAACCAGCCATCAGCATGTGATGTGATGCAGTGACAGGCATAAAGTTCCTCAATAGAGTTGTTACATGATTAATAACAACAGGAGCAGCTTAATGGATAAAGACATTCCCTCTACCTGGGATCCATCCTGGGACTTACTGCTGAAGAGCTTGAATGAACTGTGTGAGGATGTTATTGCTAATCAGCGTGCATGAGTGCAGCCTGATACCAAAGGCTGCTGCTACACAGCTTGCTCTATGCCACGTGCTAGAGACCTGTGGTAGTGAGGGTCTACCCTCCCGATAGCCAATAGCGTTCAGTGCCCAGGTTATATAAGGCTGTTTTTCCCACCAATAAACGCCATTTGCCGTCCACCACATTGGTGTCAGCGAGCCGATGGACCGAGCGACCTGGGATTGGTCGCCGTGCCGTTCCCGAACCAGGTCGCCACGCCTACAATAGGCAACAAGTGGTGCCGAAACCCGGGATTGTCGCCTGGACGGGTGAACGGCGGCCGGAGCGGCAGGAGCAGCCCGGCGGGGAGGATGCTCCCGGACCAACAAGGAGGATGGAAGTCCTTGTGAAGGTCGTATCGCAGTTAGATAAGCAGTGGGGTATCGATTGTAAGCCCAAAGATTTTACTCTCGCTATTGCGAGGCTTTTGCGAATTGGGGTCATTGACCAGCCGGTGGATATTCTCCACCCCGAAGTGTGGGATAAGTGCACTAAAGCGTCAACTGAGGAGACGATGTCCTCGGGCTGTGGGAGAAGCCTAGAGTCGTGGGGGAGAGTCGTGCGGGCCCTGCGCAGGGCCATGCGGGAGTGGGAGAGCTGGAGGGCGGCAGAGAGCCGTTTGTTGGCCACCCCGGGACTGGGAGTCGGGGCGGCCACGCGGACTTTGCACCCCTCTGACGATGACGATTACATGTCCTCTCAATCGAACCCCGACCCGCCCACGGAGGGACAGAAACGTGCTAAATCCTTCTGGGGTGGGTTAATCGAGGAGGCCAGGGCTGCCGCGGAGAAATCGGAGCCCGAGGAAATTTGGGCTCGACCGCCCCCCTATGCGCCCCAAGATGGCGCCGAGCCAGGAGAGGGAGAGCGGGGGGAGGACGCCCTTGGCGGGAACATCGAGGAGGTGTTAGATAAAGGCTGTGGGAGCGACCGGGAAGGTGAGGGGAGCGTGAGTGAAGGGTGGAAAGCCAATCAGAGCGGCCGTCTGAAGAAAAGCCGCTGTGGGGCGAACATCCCGCTGGGCAGAGGGCGGGACGAACCAAGAGGGAGGGAACGGCCTGCCCGCAAGGGAGGCGGGCGGGGCCGGAGCCTAACAAAAAGGTACGGGAAACCGGAAGTGGCCGCTCAGTCGGGCTCTGACTCCGGATCAGACACTGGCTGCGACGAGTGGTTCGCAATTGACTTAGAGGAGGAGGGAATGAATACGAACAGAGTTAAGAGCCGAAATATTCCCATCCAAATTAAAGAGAAACCGCGAGGGGGAGAAATCCCTCTTACAGACTGGAGAAAAATAAAGATTGCATGTGCTGACTGGGCCCAATGGGCCACACTAGCATTCCCAGTCCGGGTGATGGATGGGGGACAGAGGGTCCACTCGCCGATAAACCCTAGGGATATACAAGCAATTGTTAAGGCAATTGCAGATAAAGGGCTTAACTCAGCTATGGTTTCCACCCTTATAGATGGTGTTTTTGGGGGAGACGATATGCTCCCATTTGACATAAAACAAACCTGTAGACTAATTTTTGATGGAGCAGGGATGATTGTTTTTAAACAAGAATGGGAAGATAACTGTGCAAGACAACTAGCTCAACTAACTGGGGCGGATACAACTACTTGTGCGGCCAGGGATGCTATTTGCACAGCCTCTAAAGTTATTGTTAAGCCATTGCCATGGTCCACCATAAGACAAAATGGAAGTGAGAGCTTTACACAATTTGTAAATTGCCTCCAGGCAGTAGTTGACTCCTCGACCCTGCCTGCGGAAGCGAAAGGCCTGGTTGCCACCAAGGCAGCCCACAAGAGCGTGCTGGCCACAGGCGGCGTGACCAGCCCGGCACGGTGGTGCTGCACAAGATCCGCCGCTACTGGAAATCCATGGAGCTGCTGATCCGCAAGCTGCCCTTCCAGCGCCTGGTGTGCGAGATCACACAGGACTTCAAGACCAACCTGCGCTTCCAGAGCCCAGCTGTAGGTGAGCGAGGCCTATCTGGTGGGGCTCTTCGAGGCACCATCATGCCCGAGGACATCCAGCTCACCTGGCACATCCATGGGGAGTGCACCTGAGGCCACAGCCCATCCGCTTTTTTCTTCCGATTAACATCATGTTGGTAGAGCACCAACAACTGTTATAAGAATGTTCTTGTTCAGAGCACCTTATGTTTTCTATTCGAGTTTTCTATTGAAGATTGTTCTATTCGAGTTTTCTATTGAAGATTGTTATATATTGTTATATTTTACCTAATTTAATTGTGCATAGGGAGGGGGGAAATGTGGTAGTGAGGGTCTGGCGCCCAGAAGATATCGCGTTGTACGGGAAGACAGGGTCCCCCTCCCGATAGCCAATAGCGTTCAGTGCCCAGGTTATATAAGGCTGTTTTTCCCGCCAATAAACGCCATTTGCCGTCCACCACATTGGTGTCAGCGAGCCGATGGACCGAGCGACCTGGGATTGGTCGCCGTGCCGTTCCCGAACCAGGTCGCCACGCCTACGATAGGCAACAGAGACCCTTCCTTCCCATGAGCCGGAGCAGCTGTCAGCGCAGCCGAAGTGTGGTTTGCTTCCCTTGGTTTTCTTCACCATGATGGGAAAGTGCTGTCCATCCCAGCAATCACCATTCCTCTCTGTAGAGCACCAGATTGTGTGAGGCACCCTGGAATCATACACCCTATTGAGAAAAGATAAACAGTTCTTTCACAACCACAGTATATGTCAATAACAACTCTTCTGAAATATCTGCAAGCTAGTTTCAAGTTTCACCTCCCTTGAAAGAGTGTACAACAAAACACATCAGTGATAGAAAATCCTAGCCGGTTGCAGCAGTCCTCAGGCTTCTTCTGTAAAGAGGTGTGACTCAAAACAGCTCAGCAGCACATCCTGAAGCTCTTCCTGAGAAGCCTGATCAGGGAACATGGAACAAGGAAAAATGACACTTTCTCTTAGTTTTCATCTCTTGCCTGAAACCACTTTGCAAAGGTCAAAATCTCACTTGATTCCCACTTGAGATAGGAGAGCAGAGTGCTTCTGTGCTGGGAGGTCCCAAAGCAGCTGCAGGTCCCAGCATCTGTCCAGAAATAGACATGTGAAGGTTATAAATGCAAATCCACAGCTCAAGATCTTACGCTTTGGTCAGCTGAAAGGCCATGCTCTGTTGCTGAAATCTTCCTGTAAGTGCCACGATTCGGATTGTTAGTTCTGTGCTCTGTATGGTAGGGTGAACCTCACTGATAGAGGAGCCCACGGCCAAAACACAGGAGGGATTCTTCTTCTGCTTCCTAAAAGTGACACCTGCATTAGGATGAGAAAAGCACACAGCTGTTTGATCCAGTGACTGTAAATGGAGACCAGGCAGCCATCTAGCACGCAGCTCAGCTAGTTCCAGCTTGGAGCATGAAACCAACAAGTTGGTTAAACAGCAGGCTGGCAGAAGGTATCTCTGCTGTGCTATTGATGAGGAACTCTGCACTAAGATCTGGGCACAGATTGGCAGTCTTTGCTGAGGACACAAACACCTAGCAGCACCAAGTGCTGCCTTGCAGCTGGACCAACTCCCCTCTGATTGTCATCTTCTCCTTTCAGCCCCTTTGCAGAGCTGCCCGAGATGTCAGCAGCTGATCTTCCCTCCTCCCCCCCCCCCCACCCCACAGTGTGGGATGGACAAACATCTCCCTGGCAGCCTTGTTCCATGGGACAGCATTTCTGAAGCTCTTGCCTCATCTCTAAGCAACGCTGAGACGCACTGACTTCCTCTCCCGTTCTGCTGCAACTACTTATTTCACACTTGTTACTGGATTATTTATAGTAATTCTGCAAAGTGTTTTGGAATCGGTAGAAGGGCACAGCACTAAATACAATAGCATCACCTCATGAGATCTGACATTTAAAAACAGGGGATCTAATTACTGAAACCAAGGGAGACAGCAAATGTCAGGAAAAGCCAGTGGCTGTTGGCTTGATGCTGCGACTCCTGAATTGCTGCCCGTGATCTGCAGCAGGCACAGGAGTGCTTTGCAGCCCTGGTTTCTCCTGCTGAGCTCACAGTCCAGGAGAACCCGGCACCTCTTCAGGGAGTGCAACAAGTGTTCCTTTTTGCAGTGTCTGAAAACAATGACAATGATATTGTTCCTGACTGATGGATAATCCTGCTGCCATCACCAGCCCTACACATCCTTCCACTCGAGCTGGGAGGGTCAGATGCACGCCTACACCTGACCCCAAGGCTTCCAGCCTGATGCAGAGAGTCTAAAGCGAACAGCAGCATCACAACCTGCTTTTTTCTCTCAAAGCGATTCCAGTGCAGAGCATGTCCAAGCTGTCTGAAATAGTGCAGCTGCCTAAAAGCCCAAGTTAACATTCACGCATCGTGCGACATATCAAATACATCCACCTCTCATCGGCAGCGTCAAACTGTCTTGACAGTTAATGAGCTAGGCACGGGCTCTAAACCAGCAAGTTGTAACTGAATAAATATGATAAACAACCCGATTCCAGATGGCTTTTTATGTAACACTATTTATGCCGTGTTGATAGATGGCAAATTTTATGCCAATAAATCCTCGTATTTTAAAACATTTGCCTTCTTAATTGCCCAGTTTACACGTAAAATATGTTTATGTGCATTGCTAAGTTGAAAAGTGACATGGGAACAGCCCTGGACTGAGCAAGCACTGTTTGTGTGTTAGCCCATCTGTCTGGGCTCACAGAAGAGCAGTGTCACAGGAATGTCACCTATGAAATCTCTTCTGCGTAGCAGGAGTCAGATTCTGATCAAGACTGGTATTCATATACACGTAACTGCTAAGCTCCCATCACTTCCTACATAGCATTTGAAGGGAACCTGAAGCCCGGACTCCACAGGCTGGTGGTACTTTAAATGCCTCCCGGGAAATGCAGCATGGGGTGAAGCTGGTGCCAGAGGAGAGCCTGGGGGCTCAGGGGGGCTGGTGGGGCTGCAGCACCATCGCTGGCCTCCCTATAAATGGGACATATGGTTCTCTGCATCCTGGGAATGGCTCTGGGGAGAGCCCACTGATGGTGTGATGTCCTGACCCTGCAGGGGAGAAGCCAGACATCTTCACTAGGCAGCCTCCTGCAGCATCCCAGGATCTCTGCCCTGCTGGGAGGACACAGTGCTAAAGCAAAGACACCCCAAACCATACAGATGAGAAGACTGGAGGGAGTTTGTGTCTTTGAAAGCTCATCCAGATGCATCCATGCATTTTCCAGCTAGGCCCTCCCAAAAGGTTCTGCTCCTGCCCATCCCTACCCCCTGCAGACATCCAATGCAGCATCAGGACCACACACAAGCTGGCTCGTCCCTCTCTCGAATCACAGTCAGTCCTCACCACTGCGTTTTGGCCAGAGGCTGTCTCCTGAGCCTTCTGCACTGTGCCATGGAGGAGAACCCATCCTGCCTCCACATGCCCTACCAGGGTTTCTCAGGGCCATCTAGAACCCTCCTGTCCCCACCAGGTGCTGGAAACAGGAATTGCCAGAGGTAGTGGCCGTGCATGGAGACCTGCAAAGCACAGCAGGAGGCAGTGTGCATGCTGCAGCTCCAGTGCTAAGCCTTGATCCCAATGCACAGCGACTACAGGGGGTTCTACCAGGGATGTTGTCTCTATCTCAAAGGGCACAGAGGTGGGAGATGCAGGAGAGGCAGAGCCCCATTAAACACCTCCAACGCAATCAGTTCATAGTTTATCTAAAATCTTATTACTGGCTATTTGCTTTAATAGATTCAGTCATGTATAGCATTAACAGAAATTGACACCAAGCAGATTTATCCCTTTGAACGTGTTTTCTCAATTTAGGATTCCTGATTCGCTCTGTAGTATATGGGGTATTTTATTTAGCCTTTAACTCATTTATTGGGTATTTATAGAACAGGACTTCCCTGAGCAGTAAAACCAGATGGCTTCACACACTACAATACGTCCTCCTGACAGGTTTATATTGTCTTATTTCTTTAAGGGATAACTTTGCCTCGCTCTGTGCTCACCTTAGCATTGCCACTAAAGTCATTACAGCAAACTCTGCCCCTGTATATCTTTGATGGCATTCAGGCAGCGTGGTCCTGGCTGGTTCTTGCAAGGCCAGGACTATAGAGGAGGTTGGGCCAGATCCCAGAGCTCCACAGCTCTGCACATGGACCCACTGCCCTGTGAGCATCACTGTAAGCCGTAATGAATTTTTCAGAGAGCTACAGGACCAGACGAAACAAACCAGCATAAGGAAAAATCAGTTGGAAGAAAACTTATGGCATTTTTAAAGCTTTCCAATCTTGATTTTCAGGCATTTTTTGTTTCTGAGCTGAGAAAGGGTTTTCTTTCAAAACACAGTTAGGCTCAGACCAACCATCAGACAATGAAAGAGGAAGGGAAGTCAAATATCATATTCATCTGGAGTCTGTGAATGTGGGATGTCTGACAGCCCATAACTGTACTTTGCTGTGCAGAAAAAAAATGCATGGTTTCCAAAAGAAAACTGTGCTTGGCAAAAAGAAAGGAATACAGAAAGGGCGGGGGAAAGGAGAGATCTCCACTTTTTATCCTGGTTTGACATGGGGATATTTCTCTTTTCTGAAATCTGAAGAATTTTTACCAGACAAGAAAACCATTTCCCATTTATGCTCCAGTTAGCACTGTGACAACCATTTTTATAAAAGATTTTGATGGGAGAAAGGAGTGGAGAGAAATCCAGAACCTTCTGTGTTAACTTGTACGTGCAGCAATGGGCTGACACACAGCATTAACAACTTCAGTGCATCAGGACTGGCAGGGCATCCACACAGCCCACAGAACAAGGGGCAAAATGCTCACACAGCTCCTGTGTCTATCATGAGCTCCCATGGAGACTGAGTTAAATTGGGATTGATATAGCAAAGGAATTGCAGCCTTGTTTCATCTCATCACTCCAGGAACTGAACTACCAAAGAATCTCATCTCCATCCTACGTGACCAAAACTATCTCCCCACCCATAGCTTCCAACAGCCTGAAAAACTGGGAGCAGTGGGAACTTGGTGTGGCCCACTGAAGGTTTCATCAGCTCCTGGGGTGTTTGTTCAGACCATTGC
Organism: Phasianus colchicus; assembly: GCF_987193195.1. Classification (NCBI taxonomy): domain Eukaryota; kingdom Metazoa; phylum Chordata; class Aves; order Galliformes; family Phasianidae; genus Phasianus; species Phasianus colchicus. The sequence goes on from NC_143452.1 coordinate 2,328,993, forward strand.
TGGTGGCCAAAGACTCTACACTGATGGAGCCATGGGCACTATTTGCACTGCTGTGCTGAAATGCTTTGCAGGCTGGTCCTGAAAGCAAGCTCAGGTTTGGAGTCACTGGAATGGGACTGCAGGGAGACAAATGGGCTGGGGGTCCTGGGAAGGCTCCTGCTTCAGCTGCCCAAGAAGTCCCTGCGCTGCCTGCATGGGGAGCATTAACTGGGGAGATGGAGGGTATCAAGTGCAGTATGGCTATGGCCAAAGAGACAGTTCAAGGAGAGCTTTTGACCCAAGGATGTACCGTATGAACAAGCCTTCTCTCTGGGCTGGCACTCATGTTTGCTTTGCAGTTTTTGCTCAAATTGCCACAGTAAGTGGTGAAAGTTTGACTTAGGAAAATTTAGGAATTTCTTCCCACTCTGACAAATGCAATACCTGAAGGAACAGCTTCTAAATCTGTTCTCATGTCCCGTGAGCCATGGCCAAAACAGAGGGGACATGGGATGATGGCTGCCAGCCAACACTGCAGACATGAGTCCATAAAGCAATGGCTCAGCTGCAAAGCTCTCCCATCTCCATTTTTCCCTTCCATATTTCAGTGACATTTGAGAGTTCCCTCAGATTTTAAAACACATAGGTTTTGATGTTTTATTACTTGCTTGTCTCTGTTTTATGGTTATTAGGATGGGTGAAAAATTAAGGTTCCTGGAGGCTGCTCTGAAAACCTCTATTTATTCAAAGGGCATATAAAAAATGGCTGTATCCCCTATAGGCAACATAATGAGATTTAGGGCCATTTCTGGCTTTCAATCACTTGGCATAGCGAGCATGGTATTTCTAGTACCACAAACTCAACCCCAAATCCTTTCTGTCCATCCATCCATTCTTGTTTCACCCGTTTGTGCCCCCAGAGGCCAGGGCACCCACCTGCCAGGGGCTGTGGGCACAAGGTGACATCTGAATGCCTTCACATATTGGTACAAGTGTCCCTGCTGTTGTGATTTCAAGGCAGCCAGGATGCTGTTGGGTGTCACCCAAGACCACCAGATCAATGTGGAAATGATCCAGCACCTGAGGTCTGCATGAAACTCAGGAGATGGACTTTCCACCCAGGTTTCATGGAAGGCAATGCAGATAGCAAAGCCTACAAGGGGTTGCGTTTTTGTTTTAGCTTGTTTCGTGGCCCAAATGCAGATCAATGGAAGTTGTTCTCACATGTCATTTCAGTGAAAGGATCACGTTTTGGATTCCTGCAGCTCCATGGTTTGCTCAGAGTGGAGGGCTGTCCCCACACTGAACTGCTGAGGACTGCTGAGGAGATCAACCCCCAAGGTGATAAAATAGAATGGAAAACATTTTAGCCCCATGACCTCATGTAATGCTGCTAACTCTGCCTTTCAAGAACTTAAAAAAAAAAAAAACAAAAAACAGGGCTAGAAGTGATAGTACTTCAGTGAGACACTGTCTGAAATGGGAGGAGGGACCCTACAAGGACCTGAATTGAGCCAGTGCGAGGCCAGAGGCTGCAGGAGAGCAAGCAGCTTTTGTCTGCACTTTGCCTTTGAGATGAGTAGAAATACCCTGTGGCCTGGGCAGCTCTTCTTCTTGTTGCTAGTGTTGTCTCCATTGGAAAATCATTTCTGCTTAGGAGGCAGCCTCTCTGTACAGAATGGCTCCACCTCAATGAAGAAACACTATTACAAGCCCTGTGCCTCCAGCCCTTGGGATAGCCATGCAACGTGGCTGGCCAAAGGACAGCAGGGGTACCTGCTGAGTTTTCCAGTGCATCTGCAGCCTGGCACAGGTGAGAACACACTGCTCCCAGCATCCAATAGGATTCACATGCTGGATAGGGAAAGAACTAATTCATCCCAGCTGCAGAGCAGCAGGCAGCATCTGTGGGGAGCAGAGGTGCAGTAGAGCTGCCTGTGGGCTGGTGGAGCATGGTGTGCACCCTGTGGTCTGTCCGTCTGTACCCCAGAACCTCTCACTGCCCTATCCCAGGACAGAAGCTTTCACAGAGCCTCTAATGGTGGCTTTCAGTCTTTATATTTCTCTACAATCATCTTTCCTTTGGAGACTGCCACTAAGATCAAAAACAAATAGGGAGAGCCAGAGCAAACAAACCCTTCTGCTTTTTAAAAAAGATCCCTGAAAGGGAAAAATGTTTCATTTTGGCTCAAATGTATTTTTATTCTGTCTTCCCTATGGGATTTAAAAAAAAAAAAAAAAAACAAAAAAAAAAAACTCAAAAAAAACGAAGAAAACAAACACCACTAAAAGCAAAACAAGGAAAATAAGGCTCCCCAGATTCAGCTAGATTACATGCAACAATTTTCTTTTTTGGCTCAAAACACAAAGGAACAAAACTGTCTTCCAGGTGAGTGGCATGAGCAGGATCTCACACAGCCAGGGGACAAGGGCAGGCTGGGAGTGCTGGCACAGGCAGCATGGCGTGGTGCTGCTGTCACTTGTGCTCGCTGAAGGATGCCCAGCACTATTGCTGCATCTCCTCAGGGCCCTCAGCTGAGCTCACTTACTGAACACACAAGCCTTTCCACTCAGCCAGCATCCTATTAGCTACAGCATTTTTACAATTCATGAGCCACAATGGGGCTTTGCTTAGTGCTTATTCGCTAGTCTTTCTTGCTCGCTGGCAAGGTGTCCAATTAGTCGAAACAACACTTAGCTTTAGTAGAACTAATTGTTTCACATTGCAGAGGAACTGCTCTGGAAGCACCCAACGAGTCCCAAGAGGCTTTTTAATTATTCTGCCCTGCTGCTGGTTCTCAGCCCCTTCCCTCCCTGAAGTCTCCCATCACCTCTGCTCCATGCTGCTGTCCTGCCGCAGCCTAAGCGTGTCACCAGCGTTGCTCATCCGTAATTAATGCAAAACTCAGCAGGCAGGGGAAGGAACTGCCAAAGCTGTTTCTCCCCTGTTCTTCTGTTTGTTTGTTTGTTTGTTTCTGAAGAGCCACTTTCAGGCAGAAGCACAAGCGGCTCGAGCTGCCAGCCTCTCAATTATTGCAGCCATCGTTAGTGAGCAAAGAGAAGGGCAGAGAAAATTAGAAGCGCTTGGGATTTGGCTTGTTTTACAGAGAGACTGAAACTGAGTTATTCAAGGCTGGTAAAAAAACGCCTATTGCACAGGTATAACTATAAGGCATGTGGCTCTGGGCAGCCTGGTCTGGTGGTTGGTGACCCTGCACATAGCAGAGGGGTAAAAACTAGACATTGTGGTCCTTTTCAACCCAGGCCATTCTATGATTCTATGTCTCCTTTCCGGTAGAGACATAAATCTGAAACCCAAGGTGTAGGGGCTGTTTCCCCATCCCAAGCAAGTACTGATGGCTGTCACTATCCCTCTGCAACCCGACTGCCCTGACCCACATCCCAGCCTTCCCCAGGGCATTGCTCTGGATAATACAGAAATAGGCTCGCGACTTTAAATTAGGCAAAAAGGGGGAGAAAATAAAGCATCTTTCGGAGGATATCACAGGATGAATGAGAAAGTAGGTGGTTTTCACCTATTTTTATGTTGTCCTTTTTTTCAGATGTGGCTGAAATGTGTTCCTCAGCCTCAGATCCCATTCCTTCCATCCCTGAAAATTGGACATATTTCCCCCAGCCCAGCCTCTCCTGCAATATTTAGAGATAGAACATTTCTGTTGAGCTCAATTAATTTCTGAGGAACGATTCAGTCCTTTAACACCTTTTCTTCCAATTAATCCAATTCTTAAATTTAAAAACTCTGTAGAAATTAAAGATACTCACCTCATGCACAACAAGCTTTCCTATGCAAGCCTGCTGATCTAACATGCTGCTGTTTCTAAAGGAACACATTTCATCCAGAAAATTCCCAGATAACATTCGGTGTGTTTGTTGAAAACTTTTTCTGGCTGAAATTGGCAATGGTGTTTCCATTCACTCTTCTGTATTTGCTGTTCTTTACTCCATACATTTTCTCTGAAGTGAATTTCAAACCTGTGGGCATTATGAAACTGTATAACAAAACCATATGGGATGGTTTTATCCCTGGTGAGGCATTTGGGATGAGTTGGGAGGAACTGAGAAGGACCCTATGGTGTCTGAGAAGGAGCTCTCTTGTCCTCAGCAAGGAAATCAGCTGCATCCTGTACATAGATCCAAGTGTAGGAAAGCACCAACGAGACCAACACCCTGACAGCAAAATTGTCAAAGACTAAGAAATGGGAAAAGATTGAAAACCACTGCAAAACCGTGGTGGTGGGCACCACCAATTTTCTCCAGACTGCCAAATCACAGCTTATTGCTGTGAAAGTCAGGGTTCCATCTCCTTCCTCATCTCCTTTTCTCTCTCGTTCTTCTCTCCCCACTTTTTACAGTTGCTTCCCTCATTCCTTCTGTTATTCTGCTCTTTTACTTCCTCTTTTTCTTTTCATTTTCCTTAGGTTTTATCTTTCACTTTTAAAAATGGAACCTGGCTGTAAAATTCCCCATATAGATTATCCATTTTTCAAAAGAGCACTCCTGACATTATGTGGGGAGGGAAATCAAGAGAAGCATATATAACTGCAGTCGAGCAAACAGCAAAAAATGCTTCCTCCAGAGAGTTCCTCACCATTCACCAAGGAAAAAACAAAGCCTAGACACTGAATCATCAACCTCCAGCTTAATGACAAACACATATTGGCATGGTACGGCAGCACTGATGCTGCTGCACAGACACTGCGTGTCCCTGCCCTGTATGCAAGCAAGGAGCTGATGGAGTGCTGGGCCACCTCATTCTTCAAAAATGCTGCATTTAGGAAAGGAAGCAGTGAGGACTCTGAGCAATTTCGGTATGTCAAAGAACTGGTCGTTGCACCTGGGAGAGGGAGGTGGGGATCGCTCAAAGCCTTTTCATCAATGAGAGGAGAGAAATGGGAGGCAGGGGAGAAAAATGGTAAGAGCTTGGAGGAAACGAGGAGAAAAAGAGGAGATTGAAATCATCCATCCCATGAGTGGGGCAGTGTGGAGGTAGTGGCAGCAATTCAGTGGAAATTGAATAGCCCAATTCCACTTTAGAATAACTGGTAAGCAGATTTTATAATCAATTTTATAAATTAAATATATTTTATAGTCAGTGCAATAACTGGAAAGAGGAGAAGGTTTGGTTCAGGCTTTGGCAAGCCATCATTTCTCATTTGGGAAAAATCCACCCCCACTGCCGTGCCCTCTGGTGAGGACTTTTGGGGAGGAGCTGCAGGCTCATGCTCTGCTCTAGACAGCCATTCTGTGACCTCCCAGTGAAAGCCCAGCTTAGGGCAATGTGGTATCCCCCAGGGAGGAGCAGGAGGATGGGATGCAGCAGCCAGAACACTCATGGGTCCTTCATGTCCATCAGTCCTCTGACCAAGGATGTCAGCCTGGCAGGCTGTGCAGCAGATTAACAGATAGACACGTATCTGACAGCTTCCTGGAGCAACACTGCATGTACACACCAGAATTCAAATGTCATGTTTTTTAACTCCTTCACTTGTTTTTTTAAGAGCTGATGAGCAGTGTCCATGTGTCCATGTCCCATGGACCTCTCCAGCATCTGAGTAGGAAACCATCCCATTGCAGTGTACTGGTTTAATTTAATCACCCAACTAACCTTAGAAGGCACAGCTGCTGATCAAATGTAAGGCTTTACCAGGCACCACACAGACAAATAATGCAGACTGTCCCTGCTCAAAAGCATTTGGGACAGGTTGGACATAACGTGGGCAAGAAGGCTAAGGAAAGAGACACCAAGGGACATCACACCAATTGCAGTGACATCTCCAAGAGGCAGTGTTCAATAGCACAGCATTCCAGAGATCTGTGTGCTTCCTATCAGGGAGTCAGCAGCCTGTGAGCATCCCAGCACTCTTCTTTCATGGCTGCACAAGGACCAGTGGAGGCTCCTGAAGCTAAAAGAGAAACCAGGCCCTCCAGGTCTTTGGCATGGCCCAGCTGCAGGTCCACCCTGCTCCATCCCACACTGCCACCTCACACTCAGGACAGGCTCCCCAGGTGGGTCTAGCTGTTGGGCTTGGTTCTGGGTTAAAAATCCAAGCATGTAACATGAATTGAAGCCCATCTTTAACATTAGTGTCATCGTTTTATGTGTGTTATGGTCTTCATGCAGCAGAGATGTGAATTCTTCTCCACGGCCCCTCCCACATCTCAGTTTGAATTGCATTTTATCTTAACTCCCAAATCTGTGATCTCTTTCCCCATCATTCATCTGATCACGCTGGCATGCTGTTTCTTTTCCTAATAAAGGAGCAAATTTAGTAGCTCAGGAGGAGCTAATGGGCAGGTTTCTCCATCATCCTCAGAAGCATTAGTACTCATATCTTCCCTCTCAGTACAGCACATTTGTATGTTTAATTTAAGAAGGTTATCTGTCAAAAGTGATATCTCAAGGTAGCGCTGAGCTAGATAAATATGTCAGGAACAATGGCTCCTGCTGAGAGAAACAAATGTTCAGAACATTTGTATTTTGGAGGATCACAGGCCTTAGAAAATCAGGCCAGAATGACAGTTCTGCTTTGGAGCCATTCCCTGCACTATCTCTGTGCTTCTCCACAGCCCCAGCAAAGCTGTATCTCACCTGGCTTCCCCCACTCTCCCTGGGTGCTCAATAGTGTGTAAAAACTCGTTTAGGCTTCTTGGATCAGCTCCTAAAGGATAACAGGACATGGTCGGGGGAAGAAAACTTCCTACTGGCACAGTGGGACCTGGAGCTAGGGGTAACACGTGAGAGGTCAGAGCAAACCAACCTCTCACTGTGGCTCACAGTGGGAATGGGTTTCCTTCTCAAATTTCATAATGCACAAAATGAAAATATAAATAAATAAAAGAATCACCCCCAAAGCCATTATTTTCCACTGTTCTCATCTCCTGCAGACCGATGGCATCATGAATGATGCATTTAGCAAATAGTCAATTCTACTAAGCAGCATGACATCCATCCCTGTAGAGAGGCAGCCCAAATACTTCTCAATAATTCCCTCTTCTGGACCTCCAGCTAATTCTGGTGTTCGCTTATGGTACTGTAATCCTGGTAGAGGGGCAAGGTGCAAAGATCAGCCTGGCATCTCCTTCAGTTCAGCCAGGGAACAGACCCTGGAGAAGATGGTCCCATTTGGAATATTAATCCAATTTTGGGCATAGATAGGAAATAATCAGAGAAAATGGGACTTTCAACCAGGAAGAAGCTGGTGGTGGCACTGGATCCCTGGGGTTTTGAGTTCTTACAGCAACAAGATGTTGTATCCTAACAAAGGAGTTTTCTTTTTCAGATAGAGATGGAGGCAGAGGTAACATCCCCACAGTCCTCAAGCACAGCAAAGGTAGAGGAGTTCTGCTCCAGATTTATGTCTAGCTGATGGTCTACATGTCTGGTGCATAAAAAGTAAGTTAGATGGTCTCCCTCCACAGAGAGAAACCAGAAATTATGACTTACCATGGCCACATACCAGCCAGAGCCAGGCAAAGGAAAGGGGCTCCAAGGAGACCATCTAATGGGGAGCATGAGCTCTTGTCCATGCTCAGCTCCACCAGTAACTGACTGAGGCAGGACTGGTTTGCAGTGTTACAAGCCTGTGCTTTCTAGAAATGGTTTCAGCAGCTGGTTCACCTCTGACAACGCCATCTGCTCTGGTTTGCACCTTAAGCTGTTTGGGCCCCACCTGCCTCTTGCAGAGCACCCAGCATAAGGTGGATGTGAGTGAACACCTCTGGATTTCCAGCTGTTACTGCAGTGAGAAGAGCAAGTTCTGGATCGCAGAGAGCACAATCCCAGTGCTAAACCCAGCTCTTCTGACATACAAAGCAATAAGGATCATGCATAAAACCCTGATAAGTATACTAAAAGGACATATTTCTCTGAAGTCGACAGGATGAAGGAACACATTCACCTCTTTAATCCCACTCTAAGATCAATGGAATTAAATATCTGTAGCAAGTAAAGAAAGAGGATGATGGGGCTGGGGGAGATGCTGCCTCTCAGAGCTTCCCCTGGGTACCAGGCAGAGCAGAACCCCATGACCAGCAGTGAGGAATGAATCCAACATGGGGAAAATCAGGTACAGAAACCCCCAGCGTCAGCATAAACAAAGCTGGTTCGGCTTCTGAAGATGAATACCTTAATCCCGGAGGTCAGTAGGCTAATGACAAGAAATATCAAAGTTAAAAGTGGCAAGCACTTCAATTGAGTAAGTGATTAAAACCCATCTTCAAAAACCCCAGAGGTCTCTGCTGCTGCTTTCAAAAAGGGAAAGGGAAAAAAAAAAAAAAAAAAGCAGCACTGGATAAAGCTCAGCTCTTCAAAGCGTTTCCAGCTGGTAAGGATTCAGCAGCTTCTCCAGATTGGAGGATGCAGTGCTCAGGGGGTGTCAAAACAGCCAGGACCCCCATCTGCCTTCAGCACGGCTGCAGATGCAGTCATTCACAAAAGGATGCTCCCGGCTGGGGCAGAGGCTTTGCTGTCCCCAGGTTTTCCCTTCCCTGAGATAATGGGATTCAGAGCCCACGTTCAGCCTTGGCGGTATCAGGGTCTAGTGCCATAAAAGATACAATATGCCATAGCTGCACAATGAGAGACAATGCAGGCTTCCTCCACTGGACCAACATAGCTCTGAGATCCACTCAGGTTAGCTTTGTGCTGGCTTTATCCCAGAAAACATTGTTGCTCAGCCTGTCCATGTCCCTGCTCTCTTGAGGAGCACTGCTCAGACTTATTTGTGGGTTCCAGTGCAAGGCAGCTGTGAAAAGGGCATTTCATTTACTGCTGCTGCTGCCACTGAGATCACTGCTGCAGACTCCCAGCAGCTAACTGAAAATTCTCAGGATATCACTCCTGGAAGGATTTATTGTAAATGCATGTGTTTTATTATAAAATTCACATCTCCCAGGAATCCACCTCACAGGGAAGCAGTGACAGTGTGCAAACAGAATTAAAGCTTTGGAATAATCAGGGCTTCTAACAGCTGTCTTGGAAGAAGATGGATTGAGATCTGTCTAAAATGCAACTGGATTCAAATAATAATGAACTGCACTTAATGCCATGGGGCTGAAACAGTTTGGGAAATTTGCAATAGAAACAATAATAACCTACCAGGAAATGGTAGGAATGGGAGGAGAAAAAACAGGCTATCTATTTTGCTCCTTTGCACTGCTACAGAAATCAAAGGCTTGCCGGCACCTTGACAGCTGGGTACAGTCTGCTCTTTCTGTTTCAAGAAGAATAAAGCGGAACTGAAAAAAAAATCCAGGGAAAAGCAGCAAAAGTCATCAAGGGAATTAAACATCTTCCAAATGAGAACAGCTAAACAGATGGGGGCCTTCCAGGATGGGAAGCAGGAACCAGAATTGAGAGGCACAGGAAATAGAAAGGAAACAGGGAACTTGAAAATGACTGTGGTCTCTTCTAATATAACAATTTGTGAAACCAGTAACCAAAAGGCTCAGAATAGGTAAAAGGAGGCTTCAGACATTGCATCACCCTGCTGTGGAACTTCTCATTGAGGCAGCCTACAGATACAAAGTTTTGTACAGGTTCAAGAAGCAGTCGACTTCTTGAAGTTTGTAGTAGAAACTCATTGAAGGTATTCAAACTCAACAACAACAACAACTAAACCAGCCTCTGTCTCAGGGAGTGCATGAGCTGTGTGTCTCTGGCTTTTGGGACCAAAGGAAGAATCATTCTATTTGGCCCTTCCCATGTGCTGTCAAAGACAGACAGTGGACTTAGTGGGTTTTGTTCCAATTTAATACATCTGACCTCGGCTAAGCACAATCATGGGATTCACTCTCTGATGTCTACAAGCACTTTAGTAAGAATTTATCTCCTTTTGCTCAGATTTTATGCTTCCGAGCATCCCATCTTAGATTCTCCACAGCACGTTTCAGCACAAGCCTAAATGGATGCAGGGAGCAACAGCCAGCCCAGCAAGGTGGGCAGAGCTGTGGGCACACAGCAGCATCTCACTGCCTGCTGACAGCACGGGCTGTGGTCAGCACCAAAGTAGGGCACAATTTTATTGTGCAGAGTAATAGGCTCATCATTTCTGTTTGGAGAAATGCCTCTGTGTAATGTTTTACATCCCGAGGGCTGGGTGGAGGGGGGGGAGGGGATGGTGGTGGGAGAGATTGGAAATGATAGTTCATTTAAATATATGTTTTAATCAAACCCTGTAAATTACTCTAAGTGATATTTTAACAAGATACGATTGCAAAAGCTGAGCAATTCTATCATTATATTGTCATTCTTTTTTTTTTTTTCTTCTTCTTTTTTTTTTATTTAACAACCAAAATACAGAATTCAATTTACAGAGCTTTAGCCATGGTAGATGAATTTTTATGGGATAAATTCATGCTCTGGTTTTGCTATCAGGATGCACTACGAGTAGCCAGGCCTTTTTATTATTATTAGGTCAGGCTGTCAGAGCTGGTTATATTGCTCTCCTAAAACTAGATGCAAGATTGCTTGCCTCTGTGTAACATCAATAAAAATGGGGTTTTTCTTACTGCAAAGTACTGTTCTCCATTCACAGAGAGAGCAGGATCATAATCTTAGCCTCTTCTTCCACCTGAACAAAGCCATCCTTCCAAAGGCTCCGCTTGGCAAACAAACCTGCTGCTGACTTAGTGCAGATCCAAGGGAATCACTGAAGTGTCACTGAGGGCTCTGACCCAATGTCCTCCCAAAAGCACAGTGAGCACCAACCCTACACCAGGTGAGCTGCGAGTTCTCCCAAACGAGTTCTCCAAGGATGGAGATGCTGTGACCTCACTAGGATTTGCAACTGAACGACATGCAAAAACATCCCATGGAAAACTTCACTTCTTTGCATCAGCCAGCAAGTTAAGGCATTCAAAGTTGCTGGGTCTTTCAAGGAAGGTGAATCACCATTCTAACTTGAATCACTGGGACACACAATAAAACCTGCCTCCATGAGGCTTCCTTCAAAAGGAACTGCTTGCACTCTGCTCCAGGTAGGACGTCCATAAAACCATGATACCCAGTGCAAACATTTCCACCTCCCAGCACACCTCCCCTGGACACCAACCTCTGCCTCCTGCCTCCACCCCAAGAGCATGAAAAAAATCTGTAAACTTGTGTTATAGGACAGTGTTTGCTTTCTCTCTAGGAAGAGTAGCACCAAAACTGTTAGAACCCGTTCCCTTACACAACATTCTCTTTGACCCTGTCAAAGTCATTATCATTAATCAAATTGAGTGTAAGAATCTAAATAAAAATGTGCATAGTAATTTATGCAGATTGCTGTGTAAGCTTTTAAACTGCTGGGCTGAGAAAAAAAAACACATACATACACAAAATAAAACCTGCAGCTTGCTTTGCTCTAATTAAATCCATCTTGCTCTGCCTGCAGGTGAATAGACCCTTTTGCTCACTGCTTTCTGTGATCATATTCTGCATAAAATAACAAATTAATAACTTGAATAACAACAGTTCAACAGAAACAGCCTGATTACAAATCTCGATAGGAAAAGGTATTGTTGCAGAAGTGGTTTCCATTTAAAATGCAGTAAATCAGATGTCTCTGGAGGAAGAAAAGAGCAGTTTAAAAACTTATTTAAATGAAGAAATGGTAAATAGGAGAGGCAGTGTCCATTTCTATTATATGGGTATGAATCAGCTATAGAAAAACCTCAGCTGAGATGCTGGTTCAATTTACTGTTATCAGAGGGGATTAGAGCTGAAGATCCCTGATAGCCACAAGAGCTTTCCTGTGTTATTAACTGGGCTTGGCTGTATTTTTCCTCCTTTACAACACAAATGAAAAACCTCTTCATTTGCAATGCACGCTGGATATTTCCTGCTTTAATGCAGCATTTCTCCACTGCAGTACTAACGTGAACTTCTGCTTTGGTTTTTTTTTTTTGCTCTTCAAGAGTGTACAGTGGCAAGCCAAGTCCCCCAGGTCATAGCACATCTTGCCCAAAGCACAAGCAGCTCCTGTATGATGCAGGCAATAGGGAGGGCGGTGGCTGGAGGAAAACCCTTCCACCCCTGTTTGTGCCCAGCCACCTTGTTCTCATACCTGCTGTGGACACAGAGCCCAGGTCCCTTTCTACAAGCATAGCCCCTTCCTCAAGTTTCACTGCTGCAAATGCCTCTGGTGCCTCACCATTGCACCTAACAACCTATTCTGGAAGATTGAACTGCTGCGCATTTTTGCATTCTCCCAGGGAGAAATGCAAACCTGCAACAGGACTCCTTCAGGACCTGTCTGTCGCACTTCTCCCAGTTTATTGTTATTATTTCCCCCATCTTTCCATTCAAACAGTTGCAAGAACACCTTAAATCTAAACAAAAAGCAGAAGCATTCATCTACCAGATTTCCAGACGTTGTAAGACTCAGAAGTTACCGATAAAATATTTATTCTCCTCCACCTTACCTAGCTTGAATTTTCTTAAGAAAGACCACTGCCATGAAGGGTCCTTGCAAGGACCACAAGTCCTTGCTCAGTCTATGCTGAAGCCTTACTTGGGTCTCTTACCCAATGAAAAAAGTCTGGGGCTCTTCTTCATCACCAGTTAATGGCGAGGAAAAAACACTCTAGTGAAAGTGTACATGGAGAGAAAAGCTCCAAAGAAAAGAAGTAGAAATATGGAGAACGTCTGAATTCTACTCAGATTAAAGTTAGTATTCAGAAGACAAAAGCTTTGTAAATGGAAGTGGGGTGTAAGGAGGGAAGTGAGGATGGCTGTATGGTTAGACAGAACCATCTCACTCATTGCTCCTGTTTCTCAGTGCTGGGCTGAGCATGATATCTGGACCTGGCCATGTTCACAAGGCAGCAGATGTGACTCCATTCCCTAACAATGTCCTTGGGTATCCTGACACCCAAAGCTAACCTCAGAGACCGTGTGGCTACACTGCTGTTGGGACAGCTTGAACTGCTGTGTGCATAAGAAGAAAAGCAGCAGTGGAGAAGGAAGGATGTGTTTTGGGGTGTGTTTTCAGGCCAGAAACCCTACAGCTATCTCCTGGTTCAGCTGGGAAGCTGGTGCAGTGTTCATGGAGGGGCTGCCTGAGTTGGGGCAGCAATGGGAGTGTAGTACAGCAAGGAGTCACAGCCTCATGCCCACAACGAACTGACTTGATTCTGGGATGTTGTGTATATTGTTCCAGACAGCAAGCATCCATATTCCCGATTTCCTGCCCAGCCCTGTAGTATCAAAGTGCTTTGACCTGGACATGAGAGGAGTACAGATTTCCTGGTGCTCCGTATTCCCACTCTAAGTTAATTGAAACAACACTCCTCCATGGCTTGCTGCAGAAGGACAGCCTCTGAATGATTCGTGGCTGCTGCTCCAGCACCAATCTCACATTAACCTCTTGATACGCCTAGCCACACACATTGAAAACATTAAATGTAATATATATTATTAACTTGTTAAAATGAAATCCTACAGGGATGGGTGTGCTGGCTCTGTGCTATTTAATATTTGTGCCAGTGACACAGGAGAAAGTATAAAATGGTCACAGATAAGCTTCAGGTGGTAAAAAGATTCTGGGAAGGTGATGGAGAGGTGTCATTGCTCTTATAAAGCAACCTGACTGGGAGTAAACAGTGTGACCTGTAACAGAGATGAGTGTGAAGTCCAAGCAAAATCTGCAACCACTGTGATGGCACAGCTGTGCTGGAAGCAGACACAGAAGGCACGTGGCTCATCAGCACTTGGTGTGAACCCACAGCAGCGTGCCAGCCACGAGTGCAGCGTCCAATAACATCTGCAGCTGAAGAAGGATTCTCCTAAACTGGAGGAGACACTCAGACATGCACCAGAGGAAGGATTATCTAACGAGATAAAGTCAGAGTGAAGAATAACTGCGCAGGTTTGATCGGATAAGCTTTGCCAAGAGAAGGTTAGCGCTGGCTGATCCCACAGTGACCAAACAAAATAGAGAAATCTCTTACTAGAAGTACAGAAGCATCTGATACTAAAAGCAGAGAATTAGCATATTCACACTACAAATAAAGATATATGTTTTTCTTTTTTAATGAAGGATCTTCCACTGGGTAAATAGGAAAGTCATGGCTGAATGTTTTTACTGTGGGTGCAGCCCAGTTCAGGTGGAACTCAGGACAGCCTGTGTGGTGTGCAGGTCAGACACACACAACACTCAGCTTCATCAGGCCCATGATCTGATTTTCTGAAGACCTGTAGGTGCTGCACACATCTGTGGACCACTAGAAGCCATGAATGAAAGCGTGTGGTGGAGACCTGGACACGAGGAGATGTTCAGAGGAGCTGATTGCTCCTGATGGTAAGCACTGACAGCTCTGGTCTTCCTGCATGTCCATGCATTAAAGCAGAGCAGAGCCACGTGGATGGGCCATAGAAAGCAGCTCTGAAGGCTGGCAGTATCTTTGCCATGACTTCTTCCCCTTGTGCCTTTGTTCCCAGGTGCCTTCCATGCAGCTCCCATGTCTCGTTCCCCTGGGATCACCAGCACTGCCCGGCTCCATCGGCCTCCAGACCGGCAGCAGACAAGCAGACAGAAAAACAGGCCAGCTCTCCCTCCTGGTGCCACGTTGTGGAACCCCGTAAGGAGCGGCAGAACTGCAGTCCCCAGGCAGCTCCGCCTGCAGATCCGCGTTCTGGACGTTTCCGAGACGCCTCTCGGTCCCGCCTCCTCCCGAAGCTCCGTCGGCAGCCGGAGCTCCGCTCCCCGCCCCGGGCGCAGCTCTGCAGCGGTGCTGCTGCTGCCGTCGGGCGCTGACAGAACCGGGCCGCGGCGGTTCTTGCGGCTGGGGAGGCCCAGCGCTGACACAAAAGTCGCAGTGAAGCAACTGGAATGGACCTTCATGCTGCACTTCAGCCCTTCTTCCCGTCCAAACCAAAGTCCTCTGCTTCTCCAAAGGAACAGCCGCCTCTGTAGCTTCTGTGACCACAGGCAGCTCAGCGCCATCGCTGGGCTCCTCCTGCTGTCCTGCTGCAGCAGCTCAGAGGACACCAGTCCCAGTCCTGCCCTCTTCTCAGGGCTCACCTGGAGGCTGCACGGAGCTCAGGGCCATCCGCTGGGCTTGTCTTCTTGTCCCAGCACAGCAGCTTGTAGGACAGCAGTCCCAGCCCGACCCGTTTCCTCAGAGCTCGGGAAAGAAGAGGTGAGAGCTCTTGGGAAGGATGAGGATGGAGGACGGGGAAGAAAGGGCGGCAGGGAGCAGCAGCTGGCGCAGGGCTCTCTGGCGGATGGTGACATTTCAACGCCAGGATGGAAATCGAGAGCCCCTGGTGCGCTGCCGATGGATGGAGCAGCGTCTCCAGGCAGACACGATGTTGGGGTGCCTGCCCTGCCTCGATGGAGGTGGATCCACCTGCATGGGTTCCTCCTCTAGCAGGATGTCCACCTCCATGGGCTCGACGCTGCTTTCGGGTGGATCAACTTCCATTGGCTCAGTTTTGCTGCTGCTCCCCTGAAGCCGTGGCTGCTTTGGTGGAGGATCCATCCTTCTCCACAAAGGTCCACAGGACTTTATAAATCACTCCTTGTGTCAGCTAGCTGCCAGCAAGGCGCAGGTCGGTTAACAACTGGTGTTCTGTTGTCAGGGTCCCCGAATTTATAGCAGTCATCGGGGAAGTGGCTTGTGACAATGGAAAGCCAAGGCACTGTGACCCTAAGAATGTCTCATGATGACCAAAACATGGCTGTGTTGGGCATGGGGAGGCTATGGCCTGAGATTTGCCCTGATTCTGAAGGGTGATGAGAGGTAAAACCAGCTCACCAGTGACAGACAACATGGCAGAATATCCCAAACTCTGAGAGAGTTCATGCTATTGAGATCCTTCAGACTGCTCCATGAGCCGGAGGGTACAATGAAGCACATTTAATTGTTTGTACGTCAAT
The DNA here is from genome assembly GCF_987193195.1 of Phasianus colchicus. NCBI lineage: Eukaryota > Metazoa > Chordata > Aves > Galliformes > Phasianidae > Phasianus > Phasianus colchicus. The sequence goes on from NC_143452.1 coordinate 2,344,856, forward strand.
GCACGCAGCACTGAGAAGAAAAACTAGCAAGAGGAGCCAGAAGTCTTAGCTCAGTCCCAGAGCTACAGCTTCATTGACACAAGCAAAAGCTATAGAGAAGAACCCTGTGCCTGGTGTGTCTCTAGATCAGTCACTGCTGTTCTTACGGTGGCTTCTGCTTGCCAGGCAATAATTGGGAATACCACACAGCTAATAGAAACAAGTGCAGGAGATTCCTAAAGCACCTTGATGATAGTAAGTTCTTCAGTACAGATACTAGGGCTGCTCCTGCCAGCAATCTGCCAGCTAGGGCATGAAATACAGACCAACTGGTGTCCAAGGTGCAGCGTCCCCCAGTTTGTAGGGGTCAGCAGGAAGGTGGCTTGTGCTAACCGAAATCCATGGCAGCATGACTTTAATGATGTCCCAGCAGGCTCTGGGCTCTCTGGCCACCGATGACATCTCAGTGCCTAGATCAAAATCTAAGGCCTCTGACACACCATTGATGGACATGGCGATGTCTCCTGACAGGCACCATGCTATGGTGCCAATCCAGCCCTGATGGAGATGGATTCACTTCCATCAGTTATTCTTCGAGAGCAAGGTCCACATTCATAGCTTTGATGTTGTCATCTGTGCTGTCAGTGTCCATCAGTTCCATATTGCTGCTGCTCCTGTGAAGCAGATGCTCCATAGGAATCTTTGTAGCTGGAGGAGGATCCATCATTCTCCAGAATGCGTCCCACACCGATTGGTACAGGTACAAGGGTCTGACTGGGAATGATGCTTACAGATTTGTTGCTGTTAAAAAGGAGTCTTGTGTGTTGTGTGGTGGTCAGTGGCTGTCTTTGGTGACAGGAGCAATCCTTGCCACCGAAACTTTATTCCTGAATATGGGGAAAGCAGACTACAGGCTACTCAGGGAACTTGTTAACTAGTTAACTCACTTTGGGAACTTTTTTTCAAGGCATTGGAGTCTGTAAGTGCTCTTTTCTTTTAAGTACCAGCTCTCTTTATTATAAAGGGCTTTTTAATATATGTTATCAATAAAAGGAAGACCAGAGATAATATTGATGTGTTACTTAATGAGGATTGCCCCCTTGCAAATAGGGTTGCTGACAAAGCAGTGCCTACTTAATGCCTTCTTTGATTCTGTCTTCAGCACCAATGATGGGTTCTGGGATCACCAGAGCCTTTGAGTTTGAAGGCTTACTGCACTAACAATAAACTCCTGGCCAACCCTGAACTTGCGTGCAGTTTGCTTCTCCAGCAGGATGCATGTATGTCTATGAGGACCAGTGAGATTCTTCCAAGGGTACTCAAAGACCTGACTGATAACATTGTGAGACCCCTCTCAATTATTTTTCAATGGTCTTGGGTATCTGAAGAGGTCCCATTTAACTAGAAGACTGCAGTGATTGCAGGCCTGTCAGCCTCATTTTATTGCCAGGCAAAATTATGGAGGTTGTTATTATTCTGGGAGTTACTAAAGTACACCTGAAAGACAATGCAGTCACTGGTTGCAGCCATCATGGATTCATGATGGGAAAGTCCTCTTTCATGAACTTGATTCCTTTCTATCACAAGGTTACCCAAGGGAAGTTCACAAGGGAAACCAAGACATAATCATTTGAGATTTCAGCAAAACTTTCAATGCTGTTTCTCCCAGTATTCTTCTGGACAAACTGCCCAGCATACAGCAAGACAAAGCAAAGTGCATTGGCTGAACAATTGACCGACAGTTCAGGATCAAAGTGTTCTAGTTAATGGAATTGCATCAGACTGGCAGCCAGTCACTAGTAGGGTTCTGCAGGGCTCCTTTTCCAAAGCAGTTCTCTTCAGTATTTTCACTAATGACATTGATATATGTCTTGAGGTTACATTAAGTAAGTTTGTGGATGCTAAACTGGGAGGAGCTGCCCCTCTTCCCTCTCCTGGTGGTAGAGAGACCTTGCATAGAGATCTTGACACATTAGAGGGCAGTCACCAACTGCATGAAATTTCAGAAGAGCAAGTGCTGGATTCTGCACCTGGGTTGGGGTGACCTTATCTGTATGTACAGGTTGGGGCACAAGGGGCTGGAGAGCAGCCCCATGGAAAGGGACCTGGGTTCTGGTTAAGGACAAGTTGAACCCAAGTCAGAGTGTGCCCTGGCAGCCAGAAAGGCTGTATGCACCCTGCGACTCTGGAACTGGCTGCCCAGGGCAGTGGGCATGGCCTGGAGCTGTTGGAGCTCAAGGAGCATTGGGACAGTACTCTCAGAAATATGGCTTGAATTTTGGCTTTTCCTCTGTGGAGCCAGGAATTGGACTCAATTACCCTTGTGATGATCCTTCCAATTTTGGATACTCTGTGATTATAAAACGGGGCAAGCAGGAGTGGACAGGGCATCCCCACCCTCAAAGAACCTTCCCAGCCTCACAAATTAATGGAAACAAGATCCCCTTTTATGGACCAATCTGTTCAGATATCTGAACCTCAGCCCCATTTAAAACTCTTTTAAAAAGGCTCCTTCCCAAGAGACTTCCTTGTTAAACATCCTCCTTGTCCTCAGAACAAACACTGGTTTTGTAATTAAGTGCTAATCGATAGCGCGTGCATGCAGGGAGCAGGAGACACAAGCGTGCTGAAGCAGCCACCCAAGAAAGCTGCACAGGGTTGCTGTAGGAAGATTTGTTTTACAGCCAGCTTACTTCAGGAGCCATGTGGCGAAACAGTAACATAAACATGAGAGCACATTGGGCATAAACAATTAGCAATCTTTTATTACAGCAAAGTACAATACATGGATTTTTTTTTTTTTCCTTTTATGTCTCCTTCTCTGCTCACACAGCAGCTTTTTTGGAAAGATGATGATTTACTGCACAGCATTGCACAAAACAATTGCAGCTTGCTGAGAGCCTCTCCCCTGTTCTCCAGCCCTTTGACTGGATCCCCTCGGGTCCTGGTGTCATGGGGTGTCCTTTCTCATGTAAGCCTGTCTTCTTATCAGGGAAAGACAACATTGCTGTCCCCATTCCACAGGAAGGGAAGCAGTATTTGGGGGGGAGGTGGGAGGGAGAGGGAACCTGTTGGCCATACACCAGATCTCCTGTAGAGCCCATCCAGGGCACAACCATTCACAGACATGGAGAAATTGACTGCGAGGTCTCCATCATCCAGCATTATTCTCATAGAACTTTTATGAAGGACAGGAACAAGCAGGACTCTGGAGCCCAGAGAGGCGAAGATGTAAATTGTGCAGATGACTGGAGGTTTTAAACTGTAGCATAAAAAATTTATATCTCTCAGATTAATGTTCACCTACTGTCCAGTTCTTGAGATGTCTGGCCCCTTGGGTATCTCAGTTCTCTCTTCTAAAGGTCAATTTAATCCGTGAGCAAGTCAGCAAGCAGGCTATATGCAGAGAGACTAATTAGAGACCACTACATCTGCAAAAGCAGTGAAAAAGAAACCTCATAATAACATTGTCTGTTATTCCCAGGAGTGCTCACCAGCCTTGTCCTCCAACCCATCTCTCTCATCCAAGGTATGAGCCACATGAGCTGCCTTGTAATTTGGGAAGGATTGTGTGGTTCCCCTTTGCTCCAGAGTCCCCCACTTCACCAGCTTTGCAGGAGGAATGTCAGAGCTCCAAAGAGGCCACAACAGCAGCAGATCCATGTCAGAGCTACGGAGGTGTTGTGTATATATTCACAGCTCAGTGCTGGTCCCTGCAGCCCCATCCGGCCCTGCCTTGTCCCTGCCACAGCTGAGCAGGAACACAGCTTTTTGACTGCACAAAATAAATTAAGATCTACTTAGAGGATGCAAGCATAAATCTCCATTCAGAAACAGAACACAGCCAAAGTCTCATCACAGACCTAATGGCAAAAGCTTGGGATGAGGAAATTGTTGCTCTTGCCGTATTTTGATTTCTTATGAAAAATGATTCACTTGGAAAGCTACCCACCACATTTACCTGCTCAGGGCTGTAAAACACCCAGTGATGCCTTACATAAGCCAGCACTGTTAGCACAGCAACATATTCTAGCTGATTTTTCATGTGATAAATAGGTGGTAATAAAGACAAGAGCACAAACAAGCAGAAAATCCTGCCAATGAACAGGAAAGCACTGCCTGGGAGTGTTCTCCACTGCCTTGCCTCTGGTTATCCTTTCTGTTTCCCCAGGGACCTCAGCCAAGCCCTGGCCAGCCCCCAGTTCCCCCAGACCCCTAGTTGAGCCTGTCCCAAAGCATGATGGCAGACAAGCAGTGAACAGCACTGTGAAAGAGGATAACAGCCACAAGAAAGCCAGCAGTCAGTAAAATCTGGGCAGAACAGAAGGTTTCTGCACAACCAGCCCTCCTCTGTCATCCCTCATTGCAGCACAGTAGCCAAAGGGCCCAAGACCGCAGTGAGTCTTGCATCAAGTCTTTTTACTTAACACTTCACCTTTATTATGCCCTTGTGCTCAAATTTAATAATGTACTTTGTAGCCATCAGAGGCTATAAAACTAGCATTTCCTCCTTTTTTGATGTTGTAGAAATCTACTGAAAATCTAATGTAAAGGGAAACATACTATTACAGACATAGTATCATAAATTGAGCAAGGGCAGAAAGTTTTTCATCTTAAACCTTCCAAACACAAGCTCTTTCATTTACCACAGACTTACAGTGTGTAGGTTAGAACAAACTCATAAGAGGTAAATCAGATATTACAGCAAGCCTTGGAGAAAGAGGACAGTGAGCTATAATGTTGATGTTTTGTTTGTCTTTGTGAGTGTTCTGCTGTCGTGTCAATTTGTACTTCCAGGGACACTGCCCTGCTTGATCATTGTCCTGTAGCAGGTTCCAGGAGTCATCAGCTTCTGGAAGATGGTGGTTGGACACATGACCCCACTGATCTTTAGTTGAGGATGGAAGCATTTTTGTGATGGTGCAATCTGCACCATGGCAGTGAAGTTCCCAGAAAGTGGGAGGAGAAAAAGCAACACCAAAGCCCATCTCAAACTCTCTGTGCCAGCAATGCCCTGATCCCCCAGAAGTGGCTGCTATCTGAGGACCAACGTTTCTGTGTAAAGACTTGGCCAACAAGTAGGACAGCACTGCTGCAGAAATGGGAGTAATATTTTTTAATTGTGAATAGGTAGGTCTTATGGAAATATTCATTTCTTTAAAATTTGGCCTAGGGAACAGATTAAAGAAATACTCCTATAAGTATTGGTTCATTTAGAGAAAATCAGCTTTATTTACTTAGGATCTTGGACTAAGTTTTGTGTTCATACGAGAGACCTTGAAGGAATTTCAGAGAATTTCACACCAGGTTATCCATTTGAGGGGTCCATTTCAGGAGTTTCTGTTACCAGACAGATGTAAACATGGTACAACAAGACCAATAAAAGGCATGGAGGTGATTAAAGGTTTGGTACAGAGAGAGACTTAGAGACCTGGGATGATCTACCTGGAGAAGGCCTGGGGGGATGTGATCCATCTGTATAAATACCTGAAGCAGGGAGTAAAGATTTTTCTGGGTGGTGCCCAGAGACAGGGCAGACTCAAATTTTTGGTAAAACATAAGAAAATAGCACTTTTCCTCTCATAATAGATGAACACAGGAATACATTGTCTGGAGAGCCTGTGGGTGTAATACCTGGGAGGTATTCCAAACCCAACTGGACACGGCTGTGGTAGACTGCTCTGCTCATCCTGCTTTGAGCAGGGGCTTGGGCTGTACCATCTCCAGAGGCTGTTTCCCACCTCAGCAGAAGCATGTGAGTCTCACAGTTAGCATCACAGCTGAGACTTTCCAACACTCTGAACAAACTGCTCACAAGCAATTAACAGAGCAGGAAGGAGCATTAACAGTTATTCCAGAAGTTCTTTTTTGAATAACAAATGAACATGAGACACTCATAAACTGCTGACAAACAACTTATGAGCAGGAGAAGTCGCCAGATTCATTAAATAAATTATACATTGAATTTTATTCCACCCTCAGCTCTATTAAAGATTATGCAGCTTTAGTCAGAGGATAAGGTTGAATTATAAATATCTGTCAGAAATAAGCAAAAGTATGTAAACATCCCATGAGCAGCCAACCAGTGGAAGTCTTCTGTAAATATATAATATTATTGTACAATTACAATGAAGAACTTAATATAACAGTCTAATAGCTGGTACTCACAATTAGCTACTTAAAATAAGCCAAGAATCAATAACAATTCATTGAGCTCAACTGACAAAATATTTCAATTATTATTGCTGCACTTATTCCATATTTATTCCACAAACGATATTAAGTACCTGTTCATCTGTTTCTTCAGTGAATATGTTTGAGATATGCCATAGTTTGTGCTCTCAAGATCTGCAGGTTTCGCATAGAGGTTGTATTTTTTACTGATATACTTAACAGTATGTTTTTATACTTCTATGCTTAACAGCTCTCCATGGATTCCCCATGAATTTGTTTAATTTTGTAGCCCAGGTAAACTTTCTGCATCTGCTGCTTCTGCACCCAGGGTTTCCATAGGTTGACTGCACACTGAGGCAAGAGGAAGAGCTGCCCTCACTTGATCTTGAGCCCATTACCTTCAGGTTTCATCTTGTAGCAAGAAACCTTGCATTAAAAAACAGTTAAATTTATTCCCTATTCAGCCTCTATATATCAGCTAAGATTTTACAGCCATTTGTAGATTTCTTTTTTTGGAAAAGAGCCATTTCTAACCACATATCCACTCACTACTCATTAGTCTTAGCTTCCACCAGGTTGCCTGCTAGAGATGGTAGACTGCCACAAATAACTCCAGGGACATTTCCAGTCCTTTTTTGGAAAACAGAAGAATATCAGTCACTTTTCCATCCCCTAATACTGGGACAGTGGAGAACAAGATTGCACTGCACCGTGAGCAGGTCTCACTTCATTCTTCATCTTAAGAGCATGGAGCTGCACCACCTAGCCCTGGCAGTCCTTTGCTGTCTTGTTATTTTTTCCTATAACTTCCTCTAGCAGTGCTTCTGTTCCACAGAAGCGTCCTGCAAAAAGGCACTCTAGAGATGGAGACATCCTGAGCCTCGGAGGATGCAGATGCAAAACAATCCTTGCTATGGCCTTCCCTTCTTTGAGTACTTTAACACCTAGTTTTGCACTGATTACAAGCTTTGGGGCTTTTGCTTTTGCATTTCTCCACATAACCGGTCAGTGTTCACATGATCCTGTCAATTTTTCAGTTGAATGTTACTTCAGTTTTTCTGAAGACTCTTAACAATGTTTATTCATACTTTTTCCTTTGCTGGTCTTTCTGTAGACATTTATGGAGGTGAAGGCTGAAGAATCCAGTGGGACTTATAGGGATGTGGCTCCAGAAGCAAACTGCTCTTCTAGAGGAATTTGTCCAAGAAAGGGCAGGGCCTGGAGCTCTCACCTTTGCTCCAGTAATGTAGAACATCATCCAGTTCCTCTCAGTATGATCTGGCAGTGTTTTGGACAGCCTGTGCAGGTACCTGGAGTACTTGGGTGCCCAGATCACTGACCAAGCTGTCAGCGCTCCTCTACAATCAGACCCTTGCACAAGCAGGAAGCAAGCATCCATCAGACTACCTAGAGAGGGTAGCTGGACTTGTCTTTTCAGAGCCTGAACATTTCATAGCCACCACGGAAAGTGATTTTACTCTCCAAAGATTAGCAATAGAAGAAAAAAAAAATAGTCTGTTCATTGCACAGATAAAATATCTGATGAATAATTTTTTATGGCATGTGTATCCAGTTATGACTTCTGCCTCTACTCCTAAACTCTCAAAGGTAAATGTCATCACAGAGATCAGCTGTCATATATCTTAATGTACTTGGAGGCTAATGTCTCCACTGAAGAGTGTAGATGGCAAGAACGTCTCATTTCTGAGGGTGCTTTATGTCAAGTGCTATTGCACATGATCTCTTCACAGCTAGGTTGGATGCTGTGTTGTTTCTTGGCAAGTACACACTCACCAGGTCCTGCAGCCCCAGCACTGACACACAGCAGGATGCATTTGCAAAGAATCTAAATTGGCAATTGAGCGACTCATCCATCTCCTTAAAAACAGCCCCTTTCTTTCCTAAGATGCCAGAATAATCACAAGGAGTACATTTAAATTACTGGAAAAATTAAATAAAAAAAAAAAAAATCCCCTTAACATTCCACTGCTCATCCAAAGAGGGGAGGTGTTCTTAATTTCCAGGATAATTAATGCTCATTAAGCTGGTAGTCTTGGGAATTCCTTTTCATCTTTTGTCCAGTTCTTCTTGGCTTAGAACCTGCAAGCCACAGCTGTGGGATGTAGGTTTTGCACCTATGCCAGATGCCCAGGGTGGATGCCTGTCTTGTAGGGCAGCTTTCAGTCTGCTCACGCTGCAGGTAGCAGCCACAGCCAGCAGACTTCCTGCCCTCATTCTACAGGAGTGAAAAGCAGGAGATGGAAAACATTTTTTCTTCCATTTATTTCAGAGGAAGGTTTTCATCCAGATTGCCTTCTTCATCTTCAGTCCTGCTGGGTGCTGTTGTTGCTCACTCATCACCACTCATCAGTGATGCCCTGGCCTGCCCCAGGGACTGTGTGTGCAGCACAGCTCTGCTGCCCAGCACTCGCCTGTCCAACCTGCTCTCCCATTTGGTGCTCACGGGTTTCCTTCTCACCACAAAACCAAGGGAACCCTAACCATCAGCCTCACCGCTGGGTGCCTGGGGAGCAAGTGAGACAAGTCAGGAGAGGGGGTATGCTTCTCGTGTTTTATTGTGTCCTCCCATTAAGTTTTTTTCTCCCATTAAGTTAGTTTCTGGCAAATCTAAAATGGCAGACAAACTTTTACGATGGATTAAGAGCCTGAGACACACCAGCAGTCCCACCAGCCTCCTCCTGCAGAGCATGAAAGCCCAGAGGAAGCAATCCTGGGTGCTCTTAGCAATGGAGCAGAGGTCATGCTGGGTTAATCTCTCAGCATTAAGGGCAGCTGCATTAGTCACTCAGTTTTTTCAGTGTGAAGCCAAAGAACTTTTTAAAAGGCAACAAGTATTTTCTAAAAACAGCGCTCAAAAATATCACACCTGATGTGCTTCCAAACAAAGCTACTGCACTGGGTTATTTAACCGGAAAGAATGACAGTTAATTGGAGTCTCTCCACTGTGACAAGTGGGGTCACAGCAATGCAGTCATTGGAGGGGCTCACTCCAAAGGACTCTGACAGTCTTCCTGTACTAGCCCCAGCTGTCCTTATCTACTGACCTGCCCCAGTAACCTGTTTTATCACAAAGACCTGCAGAGGTTCTCCTGACCCCAGAGTGTCCAATTGCATTTGCCTTACAGGCTTCTGTCTGGCATCACTATTTCTGATTGTCCTGGCTTTATTGCTGGGAAACAATGCAATTTATGGCAAAGGGCAGATGAAATCATCATTAGAAGTTGATACCTTTTAACATCCTGCAATAAAACAGGCTGAAGGAGAGGAACACTAAATTATGGTGGTGATCACCTTCTTCCAGCAGAACCTGTAGGGCTTAAAGGGAAGGATTCAAACTCGTGGTGCATGGTGTCTGAAGGAGATCGTGACCTGGTCAGTTCAGTTCCTGCATTGCATACTATGATGCAATAGGAATGAGATCAAAGATTGGCCAGAGAAAATGTTCCTTCTTCTTCCCTTGGCCTCACGTGGCTTTTTTCTCTGGAGATGGCTGACCACAGCCCCAGCAGGTGGGTGGGGAGCAAACTGGGCTCCAGCTGGGATGGCAGGAAGCAATGGGGCCAGGCTGGCACCACAAACACCTCGCACACTGCTGAGAGCCCCTGGGACAAATTCATGGGTTGGTAGGAGACCCACGCAGGGAACATTTGTCATTTGGGCTGTAATGAAAGCACTTTAGTTAAAAAAAAAAAATAAAGCCTGCTTTAAAAAGAAGCATGAGATGGATTCATTCCAGGATTATTCAAATACCTTGCTTTGGGGGAATATACTTCACTTCTCTTTTAACTTTAATATCACATTAGAGACTGTTCCCTGGGATGGTGGATACTGTATTCTGAATGCTTTATCGCCAGACTCTGAGAGCTAGTGAAGTGTTTTGGATAATACAAATGAATAATGTATCAGACATTCATTGCCTACCAGACTGATTTGTTTACTAATAATTTAGTTTAAAGTACATTATTGTTTTACTACTCACACACTGATTTACTTCCAAACAGTGACTGAACAGCTATCATTAAATTAGAATAATTTTTAACTCTAAAAGTACGTTGTTTACAATTTGCTCCTTAGCAAGGCAATTGGTCTGAGCTGCATCTGTTTGTCTCTAGGGTTACGGATCCAAAAGAATCTTCAAGCTGATTATTTCTAGGATGTCTCAAGACTTGCTTTTGTACGCAGGGTCCATTCCAGCCTTCCTGTTAATTAGCTCATCAGGAGAGAACATCAGCAGAGGTGAGACGAGCCCCCCAGCAGCAGACCCTCTGTGAGACCCTGCAGCAGCAATCACGGCTGAGGCTCCATTCTGAACTTTTCCTTGGAGGGTGACTCTTCTAATCCTGTGAAGAATGTCATCTCCATCATTCAGTATATCTGTGCATAGTTATGCAGTGCAAAACGGGTTACAGGTAGATCTTTTAGCATATTTTGCAGTGGTCCTGTGTAACTCTGTTGTGCTCATAAAATTCAGAGGCAGAATAACTCAAGCTTTGAAACCTTCCTCTCTAGTTAGAGCTTGATGGAGTGAACTTAATATGCTATAGCTGAAGAAATGTGGCTAGTTTTAGGCAATGCTGCTAATAATTGCTGCATCTGTTTGCAGAAACTTTCTCTGTTCATTTTTTAGTGATACCATGAAGGCAAATATGTATTATGCCCTTACACATGAGCTTCATTTTCTGCAGAACCAAAGTTGCTAAGTGCATTCCTTATGCTTGCATGTCATTTGGAAACAGATAATTGGATCTATGAAGAAAGATGAACAAACTGGGGAGTTTCAGTACAAAATGGAATGGGTGGGAGAAGGGGAATGATGTGGTAGCATTCTTTAAAGAAATAACTGCTGCAAAGAGAGGGACTGATTGTCTTCCATGTATGTAGAAAATAGGAATTCATGCATATAAAATGAAGTATAAAATATTCACTTTACTCATTTAGGAGCTTTCAAAAAAAAATGTGGGTTGTGGAGCACTGGAGTAGGTTTCTAATGCAATAGCAATGTCTCTATCTTTGGGGGCTGCAAGAAGAACTGGAACCAGCAGTTGTGGGGTGGGATGGGTTTGATTCTGCAGGGCTGGGGACAGAATGGCTCAGCTCCAGCCTCTGCCATTACCCAGGCTTCTGCATTTATGGTTCAAAAGTGCAGCGCTGCACTGTGAAGGTGAAGCTGCTGCTGGGCATTCTCAGCCTCCATCACAGCACTGAGACTTCACGTTGGTTTGGACGAGAGGAAAGGTTATTGCTGTGCTGGATCACCTTCAGTCAAGATAAATGGGGGTAACGGATGCTTGTTCTAGAGGTAGGAAATTGCCACCTCTTAATTTGCTGCAAAAAAGAAACTGAGGTTTTGCAGACCCTGAGAATTGGCTGCCCAGCACAACAGTAGGAATGCATGTACATCCCCCAAAGAGAAGATTGACGCCAGCTGCTGGACTCCAGAGAATTTTAGTAGGCAGTCTCCTGTTTATTTTCTTTCCCATTCAGGCTCAGAGAGGTTAACAGTATCGGAGAAGAGGAAGCCATCCTGACATTGCTCTCAGGGATAAGAACTGGGAAAAGATTGTACAGCTTACAGGCTGAGAAAGAAATTAAACCGCAGCATACAAAAATCCAATATCCCAGCTGCAGGCTCATCCACTAGGTGAAACCAATCTAATTTGTTGGTCTCTTTATTCCCAAAGCCTCCTGAGACCTTGGAGTAAAAGAAATCAGCTGCCCAGAGAGGAAAAAAAAAAAGTTTCCAGCCCAGAGGAGCAAAGGGTATGTCACATTTATTTAAAAAGAGACAGGGAACAGTGAAAGAGAAGGCAATCTTGGTTGCCTTCAAGCACTGCCACGCAGATCCTGACAGATAAGCCTGTGTTGTCAGAGCTTCAGGTTCTCTGAAACATTTCTAACACTGGCTGAGAGCTGCGCATGATGGCAGTGGGAGGAAAGCCTTGGAGCTATCGTTGATCCAAATGTAGAGCAAGAGCTGGAACAGCAGCTCCCAGCCTATTGCTCACAGCCAGAAATCTGCAGGGACCTTCCTGCTTCGCTCCCAGCAGCTGCAGAGGAGAAACTTGCAGCCCACCAGCACGGAGTGCAAGCACTGTGCTGCTCCTAGAAACAGAGGGGGTAAAGGGGAGAAAATGCATTGCTTAGGAGGTGAGGTGAGCAGGAGGAGCAGCCTGAAGGAGGAGGAGGAATGTCTCTTGGTCACCAGGTGCCTGCAAGGGGCAGTTGTCCACAGGCCAGCTTGTGGAAGGGAACTGAGATTAAAGTGCTTTAGAATATGAAAATGATTTCCTTAATACCTTGAGAAAACAGGCTGTCCATCTACCACAGAGAAAGAGGACTGGCTAGTCAGCTGCAATTGGCAAGTTTTCATAAACACTTACGCTCCTGGGAACTGTCATGAATATTCCATCAGCCCAAAGGAAGGGATTCACAGTCTGCCCCCCAGACATGCACGATTTTATACAGCAAACTGCTGCAGCTCTCCTAGAATAGCCAAAGCCTCAACAAGATTATTCAACAGCATTAGTCACTGTGCTTTCACTCCGAACTGTACCTCATGGTACACCGATGGCTGGGTAAGAGCAGCCCATCGTGTGCACTGTCCATTGCTTTTTGCCTTTGTTGAACCTGATGCACTTCTACAGCCCTGTTCTCCAGGACAGCAATTGTCCCCCCAGAATTATGGGGAAGGCACTCTGAAGTCTATGCTCTTAAGGAGAGCAATCTTACTCTGCAATCCCTGCAAGAACCTCAGTATGCTCCTGTGCAATTTAAAACATAAATTAATAAGATTATTTTTAATTGAAATGCAGTGGAGTCTATATCTTGTGCTTCAGACTTCGCACAAACTAAAATTTCTGGTGCCTGACCTGCTCATATATCTAAATATCTCTTTCCTCATTCATAATAGAGCTGGTAGAATTAATACATTATTCAGTGATTTAGTCCTTCCATCCATGATCCAAACCCATTTTCTGCAAATGTATTCATTGCTTCCTCGTGTTTGTTGACTTGTTATGTGAAGGACATTCAGCCTATATAGAGCATTAGGGAACATTTTGCTTTGTTTGCAAAACGTTATCCGTGGTGGGGAGGTCATTGGAGTCTCAAAGTATTGTTCCCACCACCCAAATCTTTTTAAATGAAGGATTAGTGAATTGCAAATGCAGATACTTAACACCAAGTACTAGCTACAGAATATTGCATAGTAAGTAGGAAGTCCTACTTCCAGTTCAAGAAATCTTCATTGCCACAGAAATGTCAGTTTGGTTTTCTTTTCTGGGCTGAAGTTGAGATTGTTTCCCATGGGAAAGGCTGTGGAGGTGAGCATCCTGAATCCCCCCTAATGCCCACGGCAAATGGTGGGATTGCACAAAACCCCATATCAAGTGGGAACTTTTCATGAAGATGCCTTCTTTTCATGAAGAGCCTTTACGAAGACGCTTGTTATTCGGGTGGTGTTTGCGTTGCGGCTGGTCGGAAAATCCCTCACATTGTGAGGTATCTCACATTCCAGCAGTGCCCAAGGCACACCCTGGAGAGCAAGTGTGTAGAAGTGCAGCCACTTTGCTCACGACAGCACTGAAACATGCTCTGAGCAAAATCATACCCTGGTATGATCCCGTGGTGGAGCTGAGCCCTCAGGAGCTTCTGAGCACAGCCTGAGTCTTTGCTGCCCACGTGCAAGGAGCGCTGGCAGGGCTGCACTGGAGGCCTGCAGGGTCTCTGGGTGCTGGGTGCCCTCCTGGCACCCTCTGGGTAGCAGAGCAGCCCCGTCCTGACCCGTTCTCCCAGGGAACGCCTGGCGGTGGCAATGAGGTCCTGGAATTTCACCCACAGCCCTGCCCACCCTGCTAAAGAAATCCCAATCGATATTCTCCATTAGAGAGTTACTGGAGTGGAAGCAATTTGGCCAGGTGTAGTTGCTGGAGGTCTGTTCTTCATCCTGCTTCTGGCTGCAAAGGCTCTTAGGGTGAAGGATTTACAGCATTTTGGAGAGACAGGGTTATCCTTCACAAGACAGGAACATTGACAAGCTGCGCCTCTTCGTCTTCATTCCACTCCTGAAATCCCTCTTGATTCATTACAGTGTGTCCTTCTTGTTGGTGTAATGAAATATAAATGTTTATGTTGATATATAAAGATAGCAACATTGATTTTCTTTTCTGCAGTAGATTTGATTACTATCAAGCTCCAAAAGCCTTCCTGAGGTCTTTTTTTTTATTTATTTTATTGCAACACCTTTTCAAACTCAGTGTTTTCCTAATTGTATTTTTTGCTGAGAGGAGCACGGAGAAGAATTGGGAAAGGATGCAGGTGAGGTCCCAGAGGGGCCATTTCGGCACATTAAAATGTTGAGATGCTCTGATTTTACAAAGACTGTACTTTGCAAATTACATATTTGCAAAAACTTAGAGATAAAATTATAAATATAACACTGCGAGCAAAGTTCTTTCACATTTATTACAACTTCCTCTAGATTTTCATCTCATTTTATATCCCCAGGGATTGGGAGGTTTGCTGGTATTCTGACACTATTTCTATTCCTGTTTCAGTATGTGATATCTTCCATATATTTGTACTGATGAGTGAATGATCAGGTGTGGGTAAGTGTACAAATGCTTTAAATATGCTCAAAAACAAGGCCAGCTTCAGCATGTAGACAGCACATGTCTCTGTGTTCAGTTTGTGCTGGTCATGAACCTGAAGAATAATCTCTTATTGGAAACTTATTTGTGAGAACTGTTTGGTATCTAGAAGCACATTTCACACCTCCACCTAACTCAGTCTTTTACATGCCCTGCTCTGCTCTGTAGAATGGGAAAAGAATAAAAAAAAAAAAAAAGCAGAAGCTGAAGTTGTACTATTGTATTACAAATCCTCAAGATGCAAAGGCACCAGAAACCTGAATGGTGGTACTCCAGAATCGTGGTACTCCAAAACAAGATGCAGAAATCACCCAGAGACCACTGGGATGATCCTGTAGGTTGGTCGCCCTGCCTTTGGCAGGAGGTTGGAACTTGATGATCCTCGGGATCCCTTCCAACCCAAGCCATTCTGTGATCCCTTGCACAGCTGCTCTTTCTCAGGTGCTTAGCTGTTCCTACAGCAAACACCTCTTTTTTAAGCTGCTCCAAGTAATTGATTTACTGAGACATAATGTTAATTATTATGGAATCCATGGAAAGGCTTGTAGTTTCATTACTTTTTTCTTAACGAACTGTATTCTCCAGTTAATCTTGGCTTTGTTGTGAATGCAGGAAAGATTCTTCCTAACTACCAAAGAAATTGATTTTTCAGGTTTCAGTGTGTTTATGTTCAGCACAACTTCACCATTTCCTTGTTTGCTGACAGAAGGGATACAGATGAAATTGGAGCAGCTTCCCCTGGGGGTGATCGCTTAGTGACTCAAACATCATCTTCCCACAAGTGCCTGGAACTGCACATTTCAGTAAGGTTTGATCCAGAAGGTTTAAGGAACACAGATTAAATTCAGGTGCTTCTGGAAAGATCCTTCATGAGCTTCCCTGGACAAGTAGATGTGCACAGACATGGGTCTGAAGGCCAGGGGTCCCTCTGAGCTCTCGTCTGGTTACACATGGCCATGTGTCATTGCCATGGACTGGAGGCCACCTCCTTGCTACTTTCTCTCTGTTAACAGAGATACTGAGCGTGATTCCTCAGCCGACATTTCTTCATAGTACCACTGTGCAGGTGTAAGAAACACGAGGAAGTGATAGAACCTTGAGCCTTCCCATATGGCCTGCAACACCTGGGCATAAAGCAAGAGCAGCCCCAAGCTGAGGCGTGCACAAAGACAGCCCTAAATCCTCCAGCTGCAGATCTCATGGACTCTGAGCTGCTCACAGCCATTCGGACGTCAGCTGGTGTGTGCAAGTCTGCAGGCAGAAGGCTCAGCACTTTGGGGATTTCAGTGAGATGAATGGTGATGATCCCTGTGCCTCCCAGCATCCATCCGGGAAGTGACAGTCTGGCATTCCAGCTCCAGAACAGCGAACACCTAGAAACCTTCACAGATCTAATCCTAAGCAAACCTGCACATTCTCACTTCAGTTTCCTCCAGGACACTTCTGAATCCTAGATGAAAACTCATTCAGCGTTAAACACTTTGTTAGCTGGATTAGCCAGAGGGGATGCTCATAATTACAGCATTGTTAGGGCTGCTTTCCATTTAAAACCATTCTGTTAAAGATGCTTTCACACACAGACTCTTGTAATTTCCCTAGCAGTGAGCTGGGTGTAACTCCTCGTTAAGCTGATAGATGTCTTTTTCTATAAATTCAATTACTGGCAGAAAATCCACTAATACAAAGGGCATAATGCAATTATTTGGAATTGATTTCTTATAAGCTTATGAACAGACATTTGGGCAAGTTCAAGTTTGCTGAGTGAGTTTATAGTAATAACTGTCACGTTTTACATTAGCTTTCATCCCAGGGGACTCCAAACCACTCTGCAAATCCTGAACGTGCATCTCTAAAGAGTAAGCATGGCCCAGTGCCCATTTGTCTTTTGCATGGGAAATCTGCATTTTATTCCCTCTCACCACAGCCTTCCAGCACAATCCTTAACAAGTCTTCAAACCCCAGTCAGAAAATGAGCAAAATGTGTGTTCTCCCTGCAGGGAAACCAGAGTAGACACAGTGTAATGACTGGCAAAGATAAGGAGGTACAAAGCAAGGTGGAAGAAGTTCATTTGGATCAAGATAGGCTCTTAGGATGAGAGAGTCCTGGAGGATGCAATACTCCTGTTTGCATGCCTGGAATGGTGGTGGTCCCTGCCACATGGTGCCACTTCTCCCCATGGGCATTAAAAGGGATCTGTGGTGAACAGAGTGGATTTAGACTTGCAGCTTTTCACTGTTAAAGGAATCCTCCTCACTATGCCATGGAAGTCCCAGTGGTTAGTTCAGAGCTCTGTGCTCTGGTTTAGGAGCAAAAAGGCACGTGGTGATGGTAACACTAACAACAGTGATGAGGGTGAGCTGTGAATGCTTTCAGGAGGATGTAGGCTCTCAGAGCACTGGGCAAGGAAGCAAAAGCATGGCAGCCAAGGGCTAGCTCTGGCTCAGAGGCTGGAATGTGGCTCCTAGGCAGTTCAGTAATGATTGTTGGTGGAGAAACTTTATGTCATTACTTTGCAAAGCTCCAAAGTTATCCAAAAGTAAGGACATGGGAATGACAATCTGCAAGAGGCCTTAATGAGGCTGTGTGTGTAATTGCTGGCCTTTTCCTGGCCCTATGGTGGGCAGAGATTGCATTAAAAATCACACTAAAGCTGAGGCACTAAAGTTAAATTGGGGCGTGTATTCCCCATACAATAAATACATTCAGTATGTCCAGAAGGAGCAAGGAGTCATGTTTTTATTTATTTTCTCATCTGACTCTAAGATGAGCTTCACATAAGCCAGGAAGAAGGGCATGAGCACAGACAGCCCTGTGCTGAGATAAATCCACCTCTCTTTTAGTGTCCCCAACATGTGGCACTCCAGAATAACCTTCTTTCTTTTTCCTTCCCAGCATTGCAATGGACATAAAATAAACCAGACCCTTCTTAACTTACATTGACATCATTTCACACCACTGGAAGAATGATCCTCACAGTTTAAATAGGTCAGATAGTAACTAATGCACTAGATAACTGCACTAATCAAGCCTGATGCCTCGTAAGAATGAGGATATACTCCTTTCATACTTAAAAAGTTTTTTTTAAAATGTTTCAAAGACATTCAGGGACTTCACAGCATTCACTGTGCAGCAGAAGCCAGTCTGACAAGGTGCCAGGCTGAAGTTATTGTAGTATTGTCACTATTTTTAAAAGGACCTGGGAAAAAAAAAAAAAAAGGAGGCATTTTAGAGGAATATTGATGGATTAAATAGATTGTATGATGGGAACCAGGAAATTGCTCAATTAAAGCATGTGTGTATTACAACATTAGGCAATTATTACATTAACAGATGGCAGAGACTTTACAGAGCTCTGTAAAACCAGATCCTAGCAGCATCCAAGTGACAAAGGGAAGTCATACAACTGCAGGCACGAGCCTGAATACCACGCTCAGATATCAGCATGTGGGCATTTAGGAGGTGAAAGCGGGGGCAATAACAGGGGAACTCGTGGTGATGGAAAATCTTTGTGTTTCCGTCAGCCTGCAGTTAGTATCTAACTAGTCCCCAAAAGGTGGTTTGTATTGTTCCCCAACTTGCAGCAAATCTGCTTGAGAAAAAATAGCACGGGAAGGCAGGGAAAGAGAGGAAGGTGAACTCACAGAATGGGCTGAAGCACGCAGTACCTCTGAGCAGAGCGGGTGGGTTGAACCTGTCTGGGATGGGGTTTGAAGGACCCTGTGACACACAGAATGGCCTGGGTTGAAAAGGAGCACAATGCTCATCCAGTTCCAACCCCCTGCTGTGTGCAGGGTCACCAACCAGCAGACCAGGCTGCCCAGAGCCACATCCAGCCTGGCCTTGAATGCCTGCAGGGATGGAGCATCCACAGCCTCCTTGGGCAACCTGTTCCAGTGCCTCACCACCTCTGTGTGAAAAACTTCCTCCTGATATGTAACTTAAACCTCCCCTGTCTCAGTTTAAACCATTCCCCCTTGTCCTATCACTATCCATCCTCGTAAACAGCTGTTCCCCCTCCTGTTTAGATGCTCCCTTCAAGTACTGGAAGGCTGCAATGAGGTCTCCCTGGAGCTTGCTAAACAAGCCCAGTTCCCTCAACCTTTCCTCATAGGAGAGCTGCTCCAGCCCTCTGACCATCTCAGTGCCCTCCTCTGAACCCATTCCAAGAGCTCCACGTCCTTCCTGTGCTGGGAGCCCCAGGCCTGGACGCAGTCCTTGCTCTGGGCATGGATGAGAATGAGTTTGTTTCCGACTCCTGGCTGTCCCCTCTGGAGAAGGGCTTTTTAGGGCTACATCCCTCACTCCTTGCTGCTGACACTTCTACTGGCTGTGAGGATTTTTTAGATTAAATCCAAGAGTGAAAGCTCATTAGCCTGGAGGCAGGAGCAGTCGCTTGGGAAGTAGGTTTGCTTCAGGGAGCATTTAATTGTTTATACAAAGCTTCACAGAGCTGAAAAGTGAGATGTACCACACAGCAGGCAGTTTTTCTCCTTGGGCTGGCAATGGCCAGAGCACTTCCCCGGGCAGATGACTGATCCCTCAAACCCCTCAAGCAAAGAGAAAATTCAGACAGCACCAACTTCCTGAGCAGCAGTAACCTCAGGCCCTCATTATCAGCATGAAAAGTTCTGCATTAAAAGCAAAACTGTGCATCAATCCACACGCAGCGCCTGAGATGTGCATTGTGTGGGAGATGGAGGGTGTAGATTTGCTTCAGTTCTCTGAAGCTCAACAATTTTTTTTCTGGTCTGGCTGTCATGTGGAAAAAAAAATCAATCAATCATTCACAGCATTTTAGCAATTACCCCCTTTTCAGATTTAATTTATCTAAATTGGAACCCTGGTGTAAAAGCAAATCCGAGATAGCTGTTTTATTATTCTGGGCCTCTTGGCACCTTGTAATTTTCAACGCAATCAAATACAAGTGGAATTTCCTGCTCTTGCAGTGGTGTTTTCACTGCAGGCAAGGTCACGTCTGCACACAGATGACAATGGGGAGCATGTCAGTCACCTCCAGCAACCACTTATTGCTGAGACTTACACGGGCAATGGGTGTCTGACGGGCTGGGCTCCGTCTTACCCACAGACTGCAGACACATCAGGATCTGGCTGATGTTTATCAGACAGCTCAGAAGTGCCCTGGAAAGGCATCATAACTTCCAGGGGTGTTTCATATTGGTATGAATCCAGTTCCATCTGAAAAGTCCAAGGAGAAACATCTTTGTAGGCACAGCAGAAAGCATTAAAACTGTTGTTGAGAATAGAGCACATCCCCCCAAAAATAAGTACATACGGTTTATGCTTATTTCTTCTGATTTGAAGGCAAACCACAGCTTGGCTTAAAATTTGGGATTTTTTCACTCTCATAGGCACTGATTGAGAACATTATCTGTGGAAAAGAACCAGAAAACACTGTGGTGATTTAAGGGGTCACTTTCAGCAGTGACTTAGGAACCAAGGGTCAGGTTGGCAAAGGTGTCCGTGGGTTTAGAGATGCACACAGACACAGGTAGCCAGATGCAAAATGGCTACGTGCAGGAGAAATGATCTTTAATGCAGATGCAAGGGCTGCACGAGTGCTAGAAGTGGCTGAGAGCAGGGGGGGAGAAAGTGGGCTGTGAGCATCAAACAGATCTTAAGAAGTGATATGGAAAAGATCTTCATTTACACCACAGTGCAGTTCTCACCACTGATACATCCAATGTGGCTGCCTCTCCATCCAGAGCAAAGGCAGAATTCACATGTTGAAGGCATTTGAAAACTTCTGGTCTGGACTATTCAGATGAATATTGCAGCAAGAAGGGCAAAACAAGTGTAATGACCTCGGTCTCCAAAGAAATCAGTTATGCTTACTGAGAAAGTAAAAATTGAATTGGGCATTATGAAAAATTCTCTGTGTAGCTGAAACTATAACCTGGATAATTCATTTAGGCTAAATATATGGTTGTAATTGAAAATCCAAATAAGGTATGCTTGTGCATTGATCCACATGATTTAAATCAAGCCATAAAACATCAACATTATCCAGCAAAAGCTGCAAAGAAATGGTAGCCAAGCAGAATATGAAATTCCAAGGAGACCACTGCACTGGCTGGGAGAAGGACTTAATTGATTTTGACCAAGAAAAAAAAACCTATTTGCTGTTTAATTGATTCCTACTCTAAATTCACAGCACTTTTGGAGTTAGTAGAGGAGCAGCAGAATAGTGATTACCCATACCAAATTACAGCCACCGGGGTCCAGAATACTGCAGGTTCTGGTTATTCTCTATGCACCAAATTGCTACCTTGGATTTTCAGAGAAACACTAAAATCTCTTTGTATAAGCACAAAAATGTCTCACCGATGAGTTACAGGATAATGAAAGCCATTCAGAACACTAAAAGGAGCTTCAGAAGAGCAAAAGCAGTGAGGATATTCACTTTGTGCTCAGTGTCCATGCTCTTCCGCACCACCTCTAGCTCAGCACAACCCTGCTGGCTTGCGGGAAGGGAGATGAAAACTTGGAGTTACACTGGAACCAACAGCACATCACACATCAGCAAAGGGCTTCACCAATGTCCCTGAGCCCTTGCCTTCACTTTGGACCTATCAGACCCTCTCAAGATGTCTCATCTGCTGGGGCCGTGCTGTTGGCAGGACTGGTCCCTTCAAGAGCAATGCTGGGGGTTGACTCATCCTCCTGAACCCACTGCTGCCATTGGAAGCACAGACAAACACCCACGTGGCACCATCTCACTGATGTTTAAGTTGCTGTTTCCCCACCGCAGCCCTAACAGCGACTGACAGACTCGTGGCAATGATTTTTCAATTTGAAAAATCCATTCTCATTTCAGAAATCATCTTCCTCTAAGTTCATCCATTTATCATACGCCACAAAGCAGAGCTGGGGCACTACCAGCACACGCCTGTTCAACAGGGAAGAAAGGTCTGTGGAACCTGGGAGAGAAAGAATGGAAATCACAGCCTGTTTGAACAGAGCAAGTAACAGAATCACAGAACCATAGGGGCTGGAAGGGCTCTCAGCCTTTCTCCATTAGGGAGATGCTCCATGCCCCAATCATCTTTGCAGCCCTCCACTGGACTCTCTCCAGCACTTTCCTCTGTCTAGAACTGGGAGATCAGAACTGTGCCCAGTGCTCCAGATGTGATCTCCCCAGGGCAGAGCAGAGCTGCATTGAGAGACAGGTTACACTAAGGAAATACGGTTGTGGTTATCAGTACTATAGGTTTTAATCATTCACAGTGCCATGGGTGTCCAACCCGTAGACTTGCCTCAACCATACTGAGTGAAGAGGAATTGTCATGGACCACATATAAAATATACAGCGTACTTAACGTATGTAAGTAATAAAAGTTCATTTATTACAACTGTTAAAAAAAAAAAAAAGAGAGCAAGAAAAAGAAAAATTAGTGGGTTGGACATGTCTGGATCATTTCTTACATCTCCATGCACCTGGGAGTTGTGGAACAGCACTGCACACATGAGGATCCCCAGCACACAAAGGCTGTCCTGGCAGGTGAGAGGACATCTCCAGCACTTACTATGCATGCACTGTGCATCAGGTATGGCACCAAGGCAGACACCAACCTCAAGCCTCTGCCCATAGGTAGATCTTTTCCAGAATTGTTTTCTGCCAAGCGCTGTGAAATGCTGGAACCTCCTCCCTGGGACATGGACAAGAGATGACCACTATCCAGGCTGTCCACTTGCCAGCTCTCTCCTAATTAAAAGCAAGATGCTGAGACGTTGCTTATCCTTATCACTGCAGTGGCCAGAGGGATGGAGGCGGTGGCTGAATGTTTAGTAGCACCTCTCAAGAAGAGGCTCACAGCCCTGCAGGTCCCCTTGTTTTACCAATAGGACTGCAGTGAGCACCTGAGTAGAAAGGAGCTCAGGATGCATGCTAAGCAGTGACTGAGCTTGGGTGAATCCTTCCTCCTTCCAACAGTGCAACATTCAGAATCAAACAGCCTGCAATTAAGTGAGAAAAAGCAAAGCTTGTCTGCAAGCCTGCCAAGGTGCATTTCCTGCAGCACTCGTAATGCATCACAGAGAAGGCTAGATGAAAAAATGAAGTGTTCAGAGAATTCTTTTCTTGTACTAATACTGACCTCTGGATGTCATTGTAAGAGTTTCCCAAGGAAAGGAGCTGAGAGACTTGTCTGTGTTAGGGGAATACAGGGCAAAGGCTGAGCTCCTGCACCTATCCACAGAGCCATGGGGAGAAAGGGACACTGCTGACCCGTGGGGACAAAATGACACCTGGTAGGACACATAATGCCAATATTTTGCGGAACCCAAAGCAAGAAGAACAAGGAAAAAGACAGAACACCTGTGTTATGCATACCAGTATGTGCACACATAGATCCCAGCTGGGACAGGGCCCATTCCCCAATGTGCCAGCCCCTGGCCAATTGATGCTGCTGTTTGCATTTTGCTCCATCACTGAGGAGCTCTCTTTTCTGAGCTTGTCACACAAGCCACTGCCTGCCAGCAGGTGCTGGAGATAAACCCCTAATGAGGGCAAAGAAACAAACTCCAAGATTTCCCATAACAGCTGCCGAGCACCTCCTGAAGTCACCAAAATTGCAGCAATCGGTGTCCCTGTAAAGCCAGGAGCCATTATCCAACATAAGCGGTTTCATTTTCTCACTCCAGTATCTCTCTCCCTTCCCAAAACATCCAAACAGGACAAAAAGAAAAAAACAAAACAAAAGCATTGTTGCAGTTTCTCCCCAAGCCAAGCAGTGAGGTGACATCAGCGCTTTGTGATAACAAGCATCCCTGGGTGCTTCTCTCTGGATCTGCCACACATTTCCCAATGTTAAACGCACAGAACATTGTACAATATATCAGGGCTTTTAGTTTGTAGGTTGTTTTTTTTTTTTTTCCCCATGGCCTTGGAGCTCTTGGATATTAAAGGGAAGGAAGGTACCCAGGTGGGTGATTCACAGACCTGTCCCCTCCTGATGAGCCCATCTCCCTCTGCCCAGCAAAGGATAACAGCACAGTTGGGTGGGAGGGGAATAATTTAGCTGGTATCAGCCCTCGTGTCCCTTTTTCTAGGAATTAAATCCAGAAAATAATTAAAATGAGTGTAAAGGCACCAATTTCATACAGAAAAGATAACAATTATGTCGACTGTGATGCTTTTGTGCTACAGGCCATCCACACATGCTCAGTGCTCAATACCACAGGCTTCCTCCTGAAGCACAGGCTGGCCAAGCACAGCATTCCAGCCACAATGATAACAGCAAGCAGTGTTCAAAAGCAAAGCCAATGATGGGCACAAAAACCCAGCATGGTGGTTTTACACTGTGCCCCCCATCCACCAGCAGCAATAAGCATCAAAAAGCTCAGCTGGAAGCAACACCACTGCTCACAGGCTCCACAAGTGAGGGCTGTGCTGCACCTGGCTCTGTGCTGGATTCCCCAGCTCATTTCACAGCAGGATAAACAACCAGCACTGAGGGTTTGTCCCAGCAGCAACACTCCGTGGGCAGGGACAAGGCAGGATGGTTTTGCAATCAGTCAACCAAATAATAAAAACCCACACAAAACCAGATCTTGGAATGTGTTTTCTCTGCTCTGATATTTTTCACGTATATGCATCAGTGAATGGGATTCTTAGGGGAAAAAAAAAAAAAGCCAGTTCAAACCTGAGGGAATTAAAGCACCTTTGCAAGGCCTTCATTCTTTACTCCTTCATTTGGTGCAGTCTCTCATTTGAGTCAAGCAATGCTGGACAGCAGGGAGACTGGAGAACTGAGCTGGGCCCTGCAGAACCAGTGGGTCCATAAGTGCTGTGTGCTGTTTGAAGGGGCTCTCCTCACCTCTGCTTTGCTCCATTCCACAGCTTTCAAGCTTTGGATGTAGAGATGCACCTGAGCTGCCTACACCACTGTGATTCTTGGGTGATGGGACCAAAAGCACCTCATAATCTCTTTTCTCTGCTCTACAGAATGGCAGGTGTTTCTAATCAGCTTCTTATAGGGTAAACACCCACTTGGTTTGTAATTTGGTTGGTAAACCTTGTATCTGCAGCTGTAATTACCCTGTGAAGGCAGCTGGGTAGACATGACATTTATGGTGACCTTCAGCTTGCAGCTGCAGTAACCATCCCATGGGAAGGGTGCAGCAAAGGCAAAGCCCCAGATGTGCTCTGGGGCTGGAGCAGTGCTTCAGCAAGCACAGCACGTGTGGGGATGAACCTCTGGATTTCCCTGCCACAGGTCTGTCCCTCCCGAGCACACCACAGCCCCTTCCCCATGCTCAGTTCCCAGGCTTGTGCAGCCCATCCTGCACCTACATCCATCCCCAGCCACCCCTTCTGCTGCCCAGTTCCTCCCCAGTTCTCAGCACAATCTGCCTTGCCAACCAATGCCTGAGCTGAACCCCTCTCCCCACGAAGCACTCCTGCTTTTCTGCTCTGAAGATTAAGGATGCTCCATCTATCCCTCCTTCCCCACATGCGCTGAATTCTCATTATTAATCCTAATCCACCCTTCTTAATACAGCCTCTCCCCCGCTCCTCACATCCCTCATGTTTTCCCATCCAGCTCTCCCCTGCCTGAATCTCAATCCCCTTTCCACAGTTCCTTGCCCCCTCTTACACATCCCATGCCAACTTCCCCCCTCCCTCTGAGGCAGCAGGAGGGAGCACAGGGTTCTGGGAGAGCTGAGCAGCACCACCCCATCTCCTGCCCACCAGCACTGCAGGGAACACAGGCAGCCTGGTAGATCATCTCAAGCTGCCAATTTGCCAACTTCTCCAATTTCTGCTCCAACTCAGCTCATCAAGGAGATGCTGCTTTGGAGTATCAAAGGAGGAATCTGCTCCTGGGTGCCAAAGAACTGGGTACAAATATTTGAAGCAATCCACAATGAAGAGAGGTGGAGACAGCTTGCAGAGATGCCCATGGGAAGAGCTGAGCAGGAGTACAACCACCCACAGCAAGCTCCATCAGAGTTTACAAAGTGAGCTTAATGCAAATGGACAAAAAGTGAGGATCAGCCATCAGAATGGCTTGAAATCAGACCGTGTCAGCACTCACCTCATTAATTACCCTCCAGATCACCTCCCAGATCCACTGCTGGAGCATCTCACATTGAATCTAAATAAATATGAGAATCAGAGGGAGATGGGGAAGTCAATACTGCAAACCAACTCCTTCTGCAAATGGATTTTCGTTACCATAGGGGCAGGCATCGGTGTCCAGAAAGCACCACAGTGCAGGCAATTATGTGCTGGTGGTGCTCTGTATTCACAGAAGCTGCTTTGCAGCAGTGAAGGGCAGCCGAGTTATCGATCAGGTCAGCTCCTGTCACTCTTGGAGGCACCAGGGGCTTTAACAAGGCACAGGAAGGCAGTATTGGAATTGTCACAAGTTCATGCTTGGTTTGTAAGGCAATTTGAAGCGGATTTATTGACTCCCTTCCCTGCCATCCACAGGGGGTGGAGGGCAGCATAGCTGTCCAGCTCTAAGCCTCACCAGGAGCTGCCAGAAGAGGCCCCGGGCAGGAGCCTGGGGAGGGATGGAGGAAGAGCTGAGTGCTGGCTTCTGCAAAGATTTCAGGCAGAAAAGCACCCACGTGCTGCACGCGGGAGCTCTGCAAAGTGATGCTAAGAGCAGCCCTGTCCTTCAGCCTCCTCTCCTGTACCCACCTTGAGCAGGGCAGCACCCAACTCAGAGCACAGGGAACTCCCTCCAGGTTTCCTGCTCCCTCTCCCCAGCTAGCAAAGGAGATATAATAGGAGAGAGGAAGGACAAGTGGGCTATGGCTGGAAAGCACAGAGCAAGGAACCAAGCTACAAAATACAGTCCCTGCCCACATCATGGAGCAGCATTTGCTCCAATAGTGGCCAGGCACAGCACCATCATCTTCTAGCACTGACAGCAAAAGATTCATCCAGTTTGCACTGTAGATTAATTCCAGTAAGCTTTGGAGATCTTACATTTCTCCACATAGAAGCTTAAGGTCACAAAAATGGAAATTCAGAGCACTCACCTCTGAGGACTCCAGCTACACGAGCAGCCTTTCAGGGCTGTCACAAACTTTAAAAAAAATGTATATGTATACTGTTTTACAGCAGGCAGTAAGTGGAGATATTGTGTAAAGGCTGTCAGTGTACTAATATGTACAGAAATATGGAAATGTAAAGTGGAATTAGGCTTCTTGCAAGCAACTAGAGAGCTTTTGCCTTTCAGCACTTGCTAAGATTTCTGGTTTCCCAATCTATTGCCTTCCCAACGAAACTGCTTGGGAAACCCTCCATCAGCAGTTTCCCTTGCCAGGTAGAGGTCACAGCAGCATGTTGGCTAATGCCTCCTAACTCAACCTGGGGAAGATGACAGTTCTTTGGAGGGATGCCCAAGGTAGCCTTCACCAAGCACATTCGCTGACCTGGAAGTCAGGCATCGAACAATGAACAGCAGGGACTGAATAAGAAGAGGCACGAGTACACGAATGTGAGTGGAGAATTAAATAATTAATATGCTAAGCAAGCTCGCAGAGGGAAATGAGGTGGCATCGAGCAAAAGGGGAACAAGGAGCAGGTGCCCCTGTGATTGCATTTAAAATTCAAATCAGCCTGCAACTGAGCTGTCACATGTGGCCACAGCCTAAGCAGGCATGAACAGCAGTAGGGGAGGATAAGACAATCACTTGGGCTATAATTATCTGAACCAAGGAATACCACATAGAGTCCAAGAGCTACTGAGAGCCAGAACAGACATCTCAAGGCATGTCTTCCCTGCCAAGGTGTTTGTCTAGGCTTGTCGGATCATTAGTAACATTTCTTACTTCTACCCAAAGTGAAAAAAAAGTAAGCAAACTGGTCTGGACAAAATTGAGAATGCTCTGGTTACTCTCTCAGAACTCAGGAGAATTTACACTTCAACCATTTGCAGGAAATCCATTCATTTCTGTGCTACCCAGCAGTCACATGCCCTCAAAACACAGTCAGAGGAATTCTCACCATTCAGAGAAACCCCTAGCTAATAGAAAGTAGAACTATAGGACTCCAAAATAAGTCACGAGTTGGTTTTCTTTCTAGCCCTTGAATTTTGAACAGTTGGTGTATTTAAGACATGCCCGGAGACATTTTTTGGAACCTGCTGGAGGGAAGGAGTTGCTCCACTTGCACAGAGCAGACATCCTGACATTCATAGCCCTGAGCAGCCTAGTGGCCCAGAGCTTCCCCTTATGAACCAAAACACTTGGAAGCAACTTTTCAGGAGAACCTCTGAGTGATTTCCCTCCTCCCTCTGCACACCAGGTTCCCAAGGCAAGAGTTTCCAACAGTGACTGCAGGAAGTGGATTTAAGCAACAAGCAAGGCTATGCCCCAGCAATCCATAAGCAGAACATGCATGATTTGCTAGGGCAAGCACTAAATTAATATAGATCTGATCTGCTGCACTCATAAATTAATGTGGAGTACAAAAATCATTTCCTCCAGGTAAATTTAGCAACTAGGTAGTTGGACACAGCTTTGACACTGAAGGAGACAACATACAACAAACACACTTCCTACCAAGCATCAGGGCTAGCTCTTGGTACTAACTGTAAACAGCACCCCACTTCCCTCCCTATAAGTGTAGCTGTAATTACATTACACAAACTGAGCATGCCTTTCCTAGAGCTCCTCACTAGAGATAAAAACTAGACAGCAGTAATCAAGGAACATGCATTGGAGAGATGATACCTGCAGTTCATCTCTGATCACAGCAATAGCTTGGCCTGTCAGTTTAGATGGGCTTACCCTTCTGCTTTCAACATGAACCATCTGCTATTTAAGGAACACAGACTTGAGTACAAGTAGTAAGAAGCAGGGCTTCCTGTTCCAGAAGCTTTTGGAAGATCAACTTCAATGACATTACTGTCCAGCAAGTCTGAAAGCAGGCTGTTGTTCTTGCTCTTTAAGAAGAGTCATGTATGGTGTGCAAAGAGCTCCTAGCTCAACTGAAGCATCTCTTGGCCAGGACAGATCAGAACTGACAGGACCAGCACCAGTAAGGTTCTGACAGCTATTCCTATGGGCTGGCCACCTGGATATCCATGTCTGAGAAGCCACTGATGGTTTGTCTATTGATGTCCATCTGAGAAGTCACTGCAACCCACTATCCTGCTGCAGGCTGGGATATGTTCACCACATAGCAGCAGATCAAAGGTTTTAAACTCAACTACTTCATGCCCACTATAGCCAAGACAGCCTCCAATAATCACATCACCCACAGGACTCTCTCTTTTTAAAAGCAAGATATCTACAAGCACCATTCCTAGTCATTATCCATAGTATGTATCTATGTACCAAGAATTTACTGTCATCAAGATGTTTTAGAAATCTCCTGCACCTGTCTATATCAGCTATGTGGTACTTCCACAGTTAATGTCTAGCAAGCTGAAGCCACCATAAGGACAAGCCACCTAATCTAGAGGTATCTCTTGGTTCTTTGAAGAATAAATAAGTCATGTCATCCACCTGGAAGGACAGCCTACAAGGCTGAATGCCACTGCTTAGAGGTTTTGAAGCAAGTTTCTGAACCCAGACTTGTCTGCAACTAAAACAGGACTGCTTTTCTTCTTTAATTTAATTGGAAGGGACAAGAACTCTTGAAGGAGGGAAAAGTAGATCATGATGAGCAATACTCACTCTTGCAGGGTCTCATCATAAGATACGAGATACAGTATGAGTTTCTGCATGCAATAGTTTTATTTTAAGTAGGGTACCTATACAAGCAGCTTCTAGGAGGAATTCTTTAAATTGCATACTATCTGAAAGATGCAGTTATTGCTTTGGATATAGGCTGGATGCACTGATGGAGACATACCATGAACAGCTTCCAAGGGAGGTGGGAACATTGAAGACCTTCAGGTCTATACTTCCAGCCTTGGGCACCACATAGTGGCACTGCTAATTCCACCACCTCCTTTTGAAGCTGCTAAAGACTACTCACTAGAATATAAAAAGTCATCCAAAGTGTGTCAACCCCATTTTCAGCTAGAAAGTTTATTATGTAAGGCCAAGACCAAGTGCTAGGCAAATCATGCCAGCCAGACCTGTGGAGCTTCAAGATCCTCAGAAACTTGTGTTTGCTTCTTTCTCCTGCAAGGCTTCCTCCTCCTCCCTAGGGGAAAATGGTCCCACCAGCCAGGACAGAGGCTTGTTGTCTGACAGGTAGTCCAGCAGCTCCTCCATGTATTCATAGATCACAGCCAGTCTCTCTTGACTCTGGCCCAAGACAGTGCTGGACAAGTCCTGGAAGGAATTTGCTGCCAAGAAAGCAGCATGAAGCTCCTCTATGGTATTAAAAGAGTGTTTCAACCTATCCTGAAGGCTTGATGGAAGGCCTTGGATTGCAGACACAACTTTAGAGCAGGTGATTTGCAGCTGCTGTATGATGCTATGTGCTAGGAGTAGGGCCAGAGACTCCATCTCCTAAGAAGAAACAGCAAGATGATAAGTGTTACGTCAAGAAAAAGAGTGAAGAAAAAAAATAAACAAGGAGATGCCCAGAACCCTTTGCTCCCCTTCCCAGGTAAATACCTCCGGCTTTGCAAAGCTGTTATCCCCGCTCTCATCAGGAAGCTTCCTAGTCCAATCCAGCCACATCTGGCACAATTGCGCTTGCAACTCCTCCTGAAGCTTTTGATTAAATCCTTGCTTGAACACCTCAATCTGAGGGAGGTAGGGAAAGGTGCCAAGACAGGTCACCACAGGTGCTTATCAAAGCAATGAAGATAAGGTCAAGCCAAACTTTTGGTTAACTCCTGCCCTCCAGCAGGAAACACCAAGCTCTACCTACCAGCTCAATGATGCTGTGAAGCTGTCCAAGGGCCTCCCGCAAGCCCTGCCAGATCTGCTTAATTTTATCCTTCGAGTGCAGGTAGGCAAACTGGAGAAGTTCATCAGAGAGAGACCCCAACCGCACAAAATACCTCCTCTTCTGCTGCTGCAGCTCCACAGACATATCTGCACCCTCCCCAGATGCTGCAAGTTTGGCTGAGGAAAGAGACAGTAAACCAATGGTTCTTACCAAGCAGAGCCAAGATTTGTCAGGAGCCAGGTGGACTCCCACATGGCACTTCCCACTAGCCCCAGTCCATACCAGTAGATCAAGGAACGGGGCCAACTGTCCCCCATTTTATGATCCCATTACAGACATAGATACTGACCTAGTTCTTCATTTCCCATGGGGAGAGAGTCGTCATCTCCTGTTCTCTCCAGCACAGCTTCTGCTCTGCTTACAGCTATCTGGCCCACTCTAAAGTCCTTAACCATCCCCACGCTGCTGGTCACTGCAGATCTGGCAGCCTCCACACCACTGTGAAGGGCCTCCATTGTTGCATCTACCACACCTGCCATTCTGCTGCTCACAATATCCTTTGCATCAGCCACTGTGGATGACACCAGCTCTTTTGTTTCAGAGATAACCTGTAGAAGAGAGATGTCAGGTAGGAGAGCAGGTCATATAATGCACTGAAAGTACTCTGCACAGCATCTGTGTATTACCTGCTCTAGTGAGAGCTTACACTGTTCCTCTAGGGGCATTTGATTCCTCTTGAGAGCCTACCTTACTCCCAAGGTTAGAAACCCTGCAAGGAACAGGGCAGCCTTCATTTCTCACCTGATCCACTGGCTTTTGAAGAAGCGGAAGCTTCTCTCCTAGTTTATCCAAACCCTTAGAGGCACACTCATTTGCTGCAGCCACTGTTAAGAAAAAAAAAATAATCAAGCTTGTTTTTCTTAACACTCAGGAATATAAGATTTGTGAGATCAAGCATGTTGTTCTGCAGGGAGCCCAGGTGAAGGTCTCCATCCAGGCAAGGTGTGCTCTGCTGCAAGCCAAATTCATAGGGCAGTTTGCCTTCATCACCCTGTTCACTTTGATTGCAGCAAGCTTTAACATAGACATAGCCATCTACGTGGTGCTTTCTCACCCCTCCCCAAGTTTCTTGAGTTCTTGATGAAATAGTTGTATAGCCACCCTTTCTGCCTAAACATCCATATAATGAGGATCCAGGATCAAGTAGCTACCAAAAAGAGAGATGCCTACTCTGGACTTTGACTGAACCTAGGCCAGTCACACAGACTTCCACTAGACACTTCTCATCAGTAATTAACCCCTTTTCCTTGCAGGGGATTAGAGCTTCTTCAGGGAAGACAACAATCCATGTAATTAAGGATCATAGCAAACAAGGCCAGTAGATGTGGCAGCCCAAGAGGAGGTTTTTTCCTTCAGCAATTATTAACTGGCAAGAATTAAACTATGAGCAGTTATCACTAAAGACCCTGGACCTAGCAAGATCAGTCTTCAAGTAACCAACATCAACAAAGTCAATCCCAGTCCTTCACGGAGCATCCCTTTGTCACATTACTTGGATTAGGACTCAGTTTTTTGGCCTCATGCACAAGGAGTGGTTATTTTAGTGCAGTAACTGTGCATTTCCACACTCTAGATCCCTTCAGCTCAGGAAGGAGGACCCAGGAAGCCCTTCAGAGGGACATGCAGACCACCCCTTCCACAGGGAGTTACCTTGTGGCTCCATAGTAACCAGTACCGGCTGCACACAGCTGGTTGTGGCTTCAGTCATGCTCTTCACTCCTTTCTCTGCTGCATCACACACTGTTCTGATGTAGGGGTGGCTCTCCTTCGTGGAGGCATAAACTGTATAAACCATGTCACAGGCAGAGCTGATCAGTGCCAAGTTAGCTAACTGATTTACTATATCCTAAATGGGGGGGAAAAAAAAGGCTATTAAGCATGAAAACACAGCACTGAGCTTTCAGTGTAGTGACAAAGCTTCTTTCCAGATGCCTGTTTGAAACACCTAGCTGTGAAACGAAGGCTTGCTTCACTTGGACTTGCTTTGAAGACTGCAGGCAAGTTAAAAACATCTGTGGAGCACTGACACTTACGGTGGGCCCATCCTAGAGATGTCTTCCTCCAGTGCACTGCTACTCAAGCAAGCTGTTTTTGTAGAAAACCTCACTGTCAGATACATATCCACCTCCTGTTAAATATCTGTATGAAGTGAACAAGACAGTACCCCTGCAGAAGGCTGGCTGACACTGATCTGGAAGAAACACAGGCTTCAGAGCTGCGGAAACATGGGAGCCTTTCCTCAGAGCTTTTTGCCCACAGCAAGTCAGCTCTAAACCTGTAGCTGTAGGCCTATCTCCCTCCTAACCAAGAACAAGGTTGCTCCACTTAGCTAACTAAAAGGTTCCCCACTGGCCCCTTAGGCCTCCCTGTGCCATCACCTCTACTTCCAGAGAAGCTGCAGGGCAGGGCCTGAGAGAAGACATTCCTCCCTCTGCACAGCCTTAGCCTCAGAGAGGTCATCCTCCTCATACCTGCACTCCAGAGGTGCAATCCACTACATCTTACACACAGCACCCACCTGCTGCTCCTCTGCCTTCACCTCTGCGGAGGTCTTGGCAGTTTCTTCTTTGTCAGCCATAGCAGAGGCCATTGTAGCTGCAGTGCAAGCAGTGCAGTGGTTTAGAAACAAGACCAAGCAGCTGGAGAGCATCCCTTTCTTGGAGGATACACCCTTCTGATGTGACTAGAAGATATTCTTTAACTCCCATTAAGAAATTAAGGTCAGATCCTTAAATGGGTCCCTTCTATTTACAAGGGAGAGTGATCTGAAGAGCTCACAAGCCACCCAGTATTCAGGTTTCACCTTCTTTACATCCAGGAAATAAGGACAGTCTTTTCTCACTCTAGGTC
Source organism: Phasianus colchicus (assembly GCF_987193195.1). Taxonomy (NCBI): domain Eukaryota; kingdom Metazoa; phylum Chordata; class Aves; order Galliformes; family Phasianidae; genus Phasianus; species Phasianus colchicus. The sequence continues at coordinate 2,378,421 of NC_143452.1, forward strand.
TCTAGAGTCTTCTCCTTTTGTCAGAGAAGTGACATTGATAGCAAGCACTACATTTGTAAGAGATACCTGGTGCCTCCTTCCTCTTCACCAAGGCTAAGAAAAGCTCTGGTATGAGAGGAGATAGTAACAGTAGAATTAGAGGGAAAACACTCATAGTTCTATGTTGTTGCCATCACTACACCCCAGTCCTACCTAGCTTTTCACTTAAAAAAAAGCACTGACCTTTCACCAGGATCACACATATACCAAAAAAAAAAAAAAAAAAAAAAAAAAAAAAAAACCCACTATTTTCACTCTGTGATAAAATGATATACAATAAATTTCTATTACAAACCAAGCCCTCACAAAGCAATCATTGCCTTGCTTCCCCTTCTAGAGAGGACAGTACCTTTTCTCCTTTGTTGAAGACAAGCAGATATCCAGCACAAAGGAATCACACAGCACACCATACTGCTATCACAGCTTCCTGCCTTTTTATACCAGAGAAGTCTGGGGAGGGACCCTGAGTGACTGGCAGGCAGCAGAAAGGACCCAGCCCCTTGCCTATGAGAGGTGGAAAGGGGCAGTGGTGGATCCTGCTGTGGCTCGTTAATTACTCTGTTATCAGGCAGATACACCTTGCACTCTGCAAACTCTTTTCAGAGGCTCTTGCAAAGGAAGAGAAGCAACACTGGCAGAACCTCTGCAAACTTTGAGATCTTGCATGAGTTCACAGGCACGGACAGGAAATGTTAATTTCTCTTTGTAGAATGATAGAAAATCGATTATCCTGTGTTGGCAGGAACCCACAGAAATCATTGAGTCCAATTCCACACAGCATCACCCAAACCCTACATCTGAGAGCACTGTTCCAACAGTCCTTCAGCTTCAGCAGCTCAGGGCTGTGCCCGCTGCCCTGGGTAGCCTGTTCCATGGTCCCAGGGCACACTCCTGGCTCAGGTTCACCTTGTCCTCAACCAGAATCCCCAGGTCCCCTTCCATGGGGTTTGCTCTCCAGCCCCTCATCCCCCAATCTGTGCTTCTGAAATTTCATGCAGTTGGTGATTGCCCTCTAATTTGTCAAGATCTTTTTGCAAGGCCTTTCTACCTCCAAAAGAGTCAACTGCTCTTCCCAGTTTAACATCATCCACAGGATCAGAGCTGATGTGATTTTGTGTTGCTTGAGGAGAACTTGTAAGGCATTTGTGTTACAGCCCGCATCCAGCACCTCAGCTCCTCACATTGTCCCTGTCACCACCAAAACAGCTCTGAGTAGGTGGCACCAGTGTGGCATTAATGTGGAGCAGCTGTCCTGCTAGCTACCAGAGGAGCATGGATCTGGTGACAGAGCAGGCAGGGCTGGCACCCCCCCCACACACACAGTTTGAAGAAAATTACCTTCCTCCTTCCCAGTATTCATGAGCTTACTCCCATCCAGCATCCATCAGCATGGCACAGAAGCTACAGAGCCCATTCCTTCATGCAGGGAGCTCTCTGTTCCCCATGCCCACAGCAGAGCAGATGTCTCAAGGCAGCCTGGGCCCCTCAGCAGCCCTCACAATCCCTGTTCCCATGTGCATAATGGAGGACAAAGCTCAGGAGTTCCTCTAGAGCCACAGCCAGGGCTTTACAGCCTTCATGTTTGCTCTGTGTTCCCTGCAGGAGCCAGTCCTGGTGCTGGGAGCCAACCTCGGTGATCTGGATGCTGTGAGAAAGATCCCTGCAGTCGTATTCACTCTTTTGAAGTTTCTACCCTTGTACACCACTGGAGCAAAGCAGCCCAGCACAGTGTGGCTGCACACGGTTGCCATGTGCTGCAGGCTACAAGCCATGGCTACTTTCAACAGGAGCAAAGCAGGACTCACAGATATTACCATTGATGAGCTGTAAGACTTGAGGTCTTTTAAGGATTTTTTCACTTTCATCTAACCCTGCCAGAGGTGCCACTGCCCTCTGTAGCTCTGGATGCTTGTGTCTCTATATCACTTACCTACACATCTCCTTACATCTCTGGGTGGTGAAGATTATTAGAAATTAACTGCTGTGATGATGGACCCTAGGTACCGTAGATCCTAATTTTACACTAAGTACAAGGCACTGTAACTGTAGTTTCTCAAGTTAATGGCAAACTCAGTGTTAGAAAAAGGAAAAGCTTCATTGAAGAAGGAGCAGTGTTTGTGCCATTTGCCTTGCAGCCTATTTTTCACTCTCTGTTTTGGGCTAAGACAGCGGTGTCGTAAATGTATCATCTGCCTGCACAAGGACTTGCAGGGCTCCCACCACCCCCCTCCTCACGTCCTCAGCCACAGACACCGTGTGTGCAGCAGTGGCTTTATACCAACAGGAGAGCACAGGCTGGGTTTTATGGTGCTGAGCTGACAAATCAGTTGAGTAGGTCTTGCACTTGACAGAACTGACTTTCAGGCTTAGGATGATCAGACTCATAATGAAGCTTATTCCCCCTGTAAGAACAGAAAGGCCTTTGATGTCTTGAGCTGTTCATGCGGCCTTGTCTGCCTGGAGTGGGATTTCTGAGGATGTTCATAGGAGAAACTGCATTTTGAACCCTTCAAAATCATAGTTGTGGAATCGTAGAATGGCTTGGGTTAGAAGGGGCCTCAGAGATCATCTAGCTCCAGCCCCACTGCTCTCTGGGCAGCCTGGTCTGGTGGTTGGCGACCTGCACATAGCAGGGGGTTGAAACTAGATGAGCATTGTGGTCCTTTTCAACCCAGGCCATTCTATGATTCTATGATTCTATGCTCTGGATAGGGTTACCAGCCACTAAATCAGGCACCAGATCAGGTTGCCCAGTGCTCCATCAGCCTGGCCTTGAACACCTCTAGGGATGAGGCATCCAAAGATTGGGCAAAAAATGAATGCTGCCTCTGCTTCTAGCTGTTCCCCAGAAGATGAGCCCACCAGGAGCCTTCAGAGGGCCCCAGGCTGCATGTGGAGGAGGGAAGCTCCTGCTGTCCCATGCCCACCAGTGCACAGAGATGCGAAGGATGGATCCTGTAGCCCTACAGAAAAAAAAAAAAAAAAAACAGCATTAATGTTTCTGTACCTATGCTGAGCTTGAGCTGCCGGGCAATAGAAAGTCAAGCATTTGAACTCCCTTTGGCTTCTGTTGAAGGAGAGAAGCACTGATTACAGAGGGGCAGGTGCATCAACTCAACTCAGTCCCAGAATTCCTGCAGAAGAACCTTCAAAACCACACTGACTTCCAAGAAACTGCTCCTGTCCCCTTTTATACCCTCTCTTTACTATTTAGCTCAACCAGAAAACTAGCTGTTTTGCTAAGCCCCTTATAAACACACTCCTACAGAGGCAGAAAGCAGCAAGCAATTTCATGTTACATGTCTGCTGGTGGTAAGACTAAAAGGCATGTCCTCATGCTCTGTGTCACAGGGTGAACAGAGTCTCTCTGCCTGGAAACTGCTGCTCAAATCCTATGCAGTATTGGCTGAGGCTTTCTTTTTCAGGAAGATGTAGTGAGGGTGATAGCTGCCTGTGTGCTGCAGAGTTTAGCATAATTGCTGTGCAGCCTGGTTCCAGCAGCTGGGTAGTTATGGTGATAACTGCCCCCCGCTGCCTTGGCCAAAGCTGCAGTGCACCTGTGTCTGTACAAAAGATGAGCAGTCAGAAATCAGAGGGGGACGAGAGGAAGCTGGCAGGATGGGCATTGGCTATACCTTTTGCTCACAGGCAGCAGAATGAATGCTGAGCAACTTGGAGAGCTGACAGTGGTGAACTGGAGAACTTTTTGCTGCTTGGCCCTGATGGTCAAGGCAGAAATCTGTTGTTGTTTTTATTTTTTCCTTTTCCTGGTTGTACTCATCTAAACCACACTGGGCAAAGAAGTAGAATAGGTTTGTCTGTATGTGTTTCAGCAGTGGTGACAGGGACAGTGGGTCATCTCCACAGGTGCAGATTTTTATGAGCACAGCATGCAGGCTTGAGAATTTGTTCTGTTATCTTTGTATCTGTTATAATATCCATAGAAATAAATAGGGGGCATTACTTTTGAAGTGACCAATAGCATTTGCACTGGTTACAAATGAATCCAGCCAGCCAGCACCAGTTTCCAAGCCCCTGGCTTTGCTTCCCTCCAGGAGGAAGAGCCATGCTGTGTCTGTGATGTGCTTCTGCTGATGCTCAATTCAAGCACTTGAGCAGAGCTGTCAGGAGGACAGGCTGAACTCTTCTGCCCATCAAATCTCACTCCTCCTGCTGGAACCTGTGTGAGCTGCAGGAGATGACAGCCTGGCCCTGAGGAAGTGCCATCAGCTGCTTTCCACCACCATCCCTTGTAACTGGACTGGGATTGTCAGGCAGGCTGGGACTCAGTGCAGTTTCAGGCTGAGGCAGGCAATGGGGTTACACCAACCCTTTAGCAGCATCCTCAGCTTGGAGACTATCACTCATCCAATTGTGCTTGGTTTCAATATTGGAAATAGATCTGGAGGACCTGTGTGCACAGAGGGGGTTATTGCTCTTCTCTGATGTAAAGCAGGAGGTCTGGACATATGAAGCACATGTATTGTGCTGGTTTGTGTCACAGCTCCAGCAGGTAACTTGGGCCCAATATTTGAAGAGAACACCCACTGAACTGTCAGAAACACCTTTCAGATACTTCATTTGAAGTCCCTCTCATGTAAAGAAACTGAAGCTTAAAATACGTACAGAGCACAAAAGAAGAGGCACAAGCAGCAGATTTTAAAAATCAGTGCTTTAGGCAACCTCCTTAGCAGCCTGTTAGATGTTTTGTAAGTGTCCTTCTCAGCTCCAGAAGAAATAATACTACTAATGATTGTGTCAGATACAAAATAATCTCACGGCCTTTTTTCCTCTGTGAGCTCCTCGCTTTCAGTAAATCATGTGCCCTTCTATGCAGCTGAAGGAATCCAAAACCCGGAGTACAGCCAGTTTGGCTGGGAGAAAAAAAAGCAGAAAGAGGGAAAGCACAACACCAGGGACATCTTTTTTCTGCATTAGTTCCAGCCAATATCTTGTTTGCCTTAGCAAGTCAGGCACTTGCTGAGCTGTGATACCTTCTCATTAGCACAGCTGAGCGCTCCCTGCCATCCCAGGAGGAGGTGTTAGACATAAGCATGGGAAGGCATAATAAGGGAATCAGCACATGCCTGTATGATTCACTGCTCTGCAAAGTGGTCTGGTGGCCCCAGGAGAGCTGGGGAGCAGCTCAGCTCCGGCAGGGTGGGGTGTGAGGCCGTCGTGATGGCAGTGGAAGCGATGGCAAGATATTCCTTCAAGCAGAGAGGTGATTTGCACGTATGGTTTAGCAGTGAGCTGTGGGAGCTAACAAGCTCCTTCAGGTGGCCCTGTGCTCACGATGATTGTCCTTATGGGCACAGCCATACCTGAAAGATCCACCAGGAAAAGCTTTCTGTGCTGCCTTGGAGATGGCACAGATGAAGCAGAGCAGGAAGAACACAAGGGCCTCTGTCTGCCACCCAACAATAGGTTTCCTCCTTTGATTTTAAAAGGGAGTTGACAACCATTATTTCCTCCTCTGCCCTGAAGTCGTGGTTTATTTCTAACAAAATCATCGCAACCCAGGTTAAGACAATCTGAATACTCAGGAAAGGCCTGCATGCATTCACTTTTCCAGATATGTTTTGAACTCCCTCTTGAATTTTCGCAGTGCGTGATGGGGAAAAGGTCCCAGAAATCACTATTTAAAAATAATTTTAAAAAAAGCATTGAAATGAGCAGAGGAGAATGAACCTCCAGTGTTCAAAAATAAATAACGTACACTGCTAGATCAATCTTCCTACGTTGACTGCATACATCTACTTTCTTTGTTCTGAGTAACAGAAAACACCGCTCCAGCCTCTTGCGATAAGCAGCTGAAGCCAACAGCTCTTCACCATACCATCATCAAGGCATGGGCTTCTCCCCACAGGGCACTTGAGAGGGGTGATGGCCTCTCCCGCTCATCCTCCCTTGCAGGTTCTCCCCTCAGCATGGTGCAGGTGTTGGTTTGGGCTGGGGTGGTTGGAGCTGCTCCCCCTGTGTTTGGAGCCCAGAAAGGACTCCTGCAGCGTGACATGAGGAGGAAGATGACTGCATGTCTCCCTTGACCACATGTGGTACCTGAACAGCGGGGCTGATGGAGAAGGTTTATGTCTCACGACTGACTGCAGATCCTAGCTGAGCTTTGTCTTAAATTTATACACCCATAAAGGCGCTCTGTCTCCATCTGATCCTCTGGTGCCTGCTAGACTTTGAGCTCACGCAGTGATCTCTCTCTTTGTGGGGATACTTACACTACATTTTTCTTCTTCAGTTGCCTATTTTTTCACACTTTGTGGGAATGTAATTACCTTTGAAATCTCTTTCCTGCAATGTAAGATCTGATTGAAATTTAGCCAATGGATTCAGAAACTATTGTGTAGGGATAATTTAAAAACCCAAGGAGATAGTTACACTGCGATGTGAACTAATCCACAATCCATTTGAGTTTAATTTATCCATAGCACTTAATTTTTTTTTTTCCTATATGTTAAATGATCTAATTTTGAGAAATTAATTCCAGGTCTGCATGTTCCCCCTTTTTCCTTTTTGCTGGTGTCTGGCAGCACCTGGAGCTGCTCCCCTCATCCCTGCCAGGGACCCCACAGCAAGCAGAGCACAGCCTCCACCCACAATCTCTTCATCTGCAGAGGCAGAAAATGCAATTAAAATGAGGAAAAAAAGGTCAGAAAACACATGGCTGACTAATTTGTGTGTGTTTGTGGATATTTAATCTCTTAATAGTTAATGCTGTATCTGAACTCCAAAGCATGGACATAGAGGTAAACGAGCAACACAAATGTAATGATCTTTTTCAGGAATTCTTCATCTTCCATGCAAGCTGTTTTCCCTATTTTGTTTAAGATTTGGGTCTCATCTTGCTGATTTGAGTCACATGAGTTGTGATAATCCCCCACAGGGCCCCTGGTCACTTCAGTCACAGGCACGAGGGGTGGTGGGGGAGAAGCCCATCCTTCCCATCCATCCATCCATCACAGGACACAGAGTGGGAGCTTTTCTTTCTGATGGAAAAGCCTCCAGTAACTTCAAGCTAAAATTAATACAGATGCCAAGTTGAGGTCATTTGATGTTATCAACCATCCTGTATATTCTCCTTTTCAGAAAGCAGCAGACCTTTAGTGTCTTTTTTCAACTGTCCCATTGACTGATCCCAAACAGATGTCGTTTTTTCCGCATAGCATGGCTTCAGGCTTTCAAGAGAGAATGATGATGCAATATGCAGTCCTCAAGGTCTGGAAACTTCATTTCAGAGAGGAGTATCTGTGTCATACTTCTTGGCAGGAAGACTGCAGGGCAGGTGTTATAAACCATAGATGCTTTCTGAACGGAGGTTGTCCACAGTCAGTTGAATTGTAGCTGCCAAACACGAATGCTGAGGCTTTGGACTATCACACAGTACTTGCCACCAGTTGGGTGCAGTTGGTAGATTAATTTCACTGTGCTTTGATTTGCAGTTTAATGACATCAAGGTTAGAATGGATTATAGCCATCTCATTTGGCCTCCAGCTTTAACTGCGGCACAGGGTGTTGTTCACCGCGTTTCACAAACATTTTAAGCATATCACTGGTATGCAAACAGCAGCCTATGGACCGTCCCAATTATCCTGCCTTTGAATTTCAGACCTAGGGACCTCAGAGGCAAATAGTTTTTGCAAATAAACATCCAGCCTTATGTGGCTACATGATGCCAGGCAATCAGGATTGCTCGTAAAGGTATGCATATTGTAGGATGACACCGATGCAATCAAAAGCAACTTGACTGTAGCATCTACATATTGTTTTCCTCATCTGCCACCAGCTTTTTTAATTTTTATTATATTTTGGGATGTTAATTGTAAAGATGTTAGGGGAAAAACTTGTATCTTAAAGCCATGGTTCTAGTTGGTGAAAACCTTAACATGAGCCAGCAGCGTGCACTTGCAGCCTGGATGGCCAATGGTATCCTGGCTTCCATCAGAAGAGGGGTGGGCAGCAGAGCAAGGGAGGTGATTGTACCTCTCTGTTCTGCCCTTGTGAAGCCCCAGCTGGAGCATTGCATCCAAGTCTGGGGTCTCAACAAAGGAAGGATGTGGAGCTTTTGGAAGGGGTCCAGAGGAGGGCCATGAGGGTGATCCAAGGGCTGGAGCCGTTCTGCTATGAAGACAGGCTGAGGGGACTGGGGTGGATCAGTCTGGAAAAGAGAGGGCTGTGGGGAGACCTCATTGCAGCCTTCCAGTATTTAAACAGTTCAGAAACATGAGGAAAATCAACTTCTTACATGAGCAGATAGTGATGGCACAAAGAGGAATGGCTTTAAACTAAAGGAAGGGAGATTTAGATTAGAAGTTTTTCAGTGAGAGGGTGGTGAGGGGCTGGAGCTGGTTGTCCAGAGAGGTTGTGCATGTCCTCTCCCTGGACGTGTACAAGGGCAGGTTGGATGGAGCCCTGGGCAATCTGACCTAGAACTTGATTTAGCAGCTGGCAGCCCTGCCTGTGGCAGGGGTTGGAACTTGATGATCCTTGAGGTCCCTTTCAACCCAAGCCATTCTATGATCCCATTCTATGATTCTATGATTAACAGCAGTGCATTTTCCAGCAGCCCTCGGAACAAACATCCTGTGCTCTCATGGCCATCCCTGCACCACACGTGGCTCAGCTCTGCCTATGGGGGCAGACACTGACTTTCCTCCCTTTGGAGCCATCTGTGCAGTCCGAGCCTCCATCCTGTGCAAGCCTTGGTGTTCAGAGCTCCAGCAGTGGTCCTGGTGGGCCAGGGCTGGGAGCTCCTCTCCCTGCATCCATAGGATTGCTGTTTCTTGGGGAAGTTTTCCAGAAATCTCTGCAGCTCTGCTCACAGCTCGCAGTTTGCCAGCGTTGGATCCGACTGTGTGCTCTCAAGTAGCCTTTGTTTGCATTATTATCTGGAGCAGCATGCTATGACTGTCCTACTTTGCTTCTCATAAAAATAGCACAGATTTAAGGTTTGATCTCTTTCCAACCACAGAGATAATTGTGAGCTGTTTGCATCCAGGACCTTCCTAGGTTCTTACAGCTATTTTAAAATGATTCTTTTTTTCAGCTTTTTTTTTTTTTTTTTTTTTTATGGGGTCACTGAAATTGGTGGCAAAGCTTGACATACCTGTCAAAATACTTTTTTTCACTGACAGAACATTTTGTGTTACACGTTAGTGTATTTTAATATGTATCCCATTCTTTTGCCGTTCTTTAAAGTAGTTTGGAGGATACACATTTCAAATCTTTTATTGTGCAGCCTTTTGTGAAACTCTCTTCATAATTGCTTCTTTATTCCTTTTGAAATCAGAATTCTTTCTGATAGGATCAAATCCGAAATCACCTGTTATGTTCCTTATATTTTTCATTTCTGAAGTCAGGCATTGCTTTTTATACTGGTTGTTGTTTGGGGTTTTTTTTTAGGCTTTTGTACTTTTCTCTACTTGTAATATGAATTGCAATGTTTGTCAGACAATTTGATTTCTGTCACCTTTATTCTCTGCTTTATGTGATCTGTTCTGTTGGTTCCTTCCTACAAGCTTTCTAACTAAATTTCTTTAATTCCCAGATGATGTGCTTTTCTCTAAGCACTGTTGTCACAGAAGAAAAGTGTAAGAAATACTATAGACTGCATGCTACTTTGCCAGCCTAATGAGACAGAAACAAATGGTACACACTGAAAGAGGCCACGCAGCTCCTGGTAAATGGAATGGGTTCTTGCCTTGGCTGCTTTGACCTCAGAAAGGTGAGATGAATGCCAGTGCAGGTGACTCTGCACATCACGGCCACTGAGCACAAGGAGAAGTTGCTGGGTGGATTCCTGGGAGCACCGTGCAGACCCAGCAGCTCCCTGCAGTGTGCACCCAGTGCCCATGGAAACCCTGGCCTGTCTTCCTATCCAGGCACATGGGCAAGCCCAGTGATATTTCAGATGCCTCCATTAATTTTCTCTCAGTTGGTGTGTTTTTCAACAAGTAGTGCGTTATTGTGGGCAGCAGGGAATCAGCAATGGGGATGGGGTGAGGGAATAGCAGGGTGTGCAGCACCAGCCCAGAGCAGGAGCTCAGGGTGGTTAATTCAGGCATGACTGAGGCTGCCAAAGCGGTCCTCGATTCTCCTAGCCCTTCCATTAGTGCCACTAAAGAGGAAAGTATGCTCTCAACCTGCTGGACAAGAGGACAAAAGGAAGACAAGAACATCAAACATCCTCAGAATAGTTTGAAGTAAAGGCATTGGAAAGCCTGTGGGTTGTTCAACGTTGGCAAAAAACAAGTGGGGGAGCAAGGACTGTGAAAAGCAATAGCAATGAACACAAAGGAGGGATCTTGGGAACTGCTCTCCTTCATCTCCCAACACGGGGGTGAGGGGGTTTCAGTGCTACTGAAGAGTGATGGAGTCCAATGAAGCAAAAAAGAAACATTGCTTTCCTTACAGTGTGTAAGCTGGTGCCATGGGGAAGCCAGGACCTGGAGTATCAGGATGAAAAATGGCCTTGATGTGCTGTATGACTATCGGGGATACTGGGTACAATTCACAAAATGGAACAAGAGAAGGGATCTTAACCTTAAGGTTAGGGCTGAGAGCAGAAAGGATCACTCTGAAGGCCCACAGTCATGGGTTTTTCATGCTGTCTTCTGGCATAGCTGTTGCTGGACATGGTGCAGCAGAGGATTTGGAGCAAGATGGCCCCAGAAGTCCAAGAAAATGCAAAACTCGTTTTCTTCAGCGACTCTTACTAAAATGTAGGCTGTGTGTAGGGGCAATGGCACATTTCTAGTCATCCTCCAAGATCAAGCTGGGAAATAGAGGCTGCTCCTCCCTACAGGTGAGACCAGGGACCCCAAAGAGAGGAAAATTACCTCTTGTGCTGCCAATGGAGCAGATTGGTGGCTTTTTGTAATGGAAAAATAATATATCTGACAAACACAACTGACTTCCAGAGAGTGGCACTGAGCTGTGGATCCAGCCAAGCCAGCATGGGGAAGTAAATTACACTTGCTTCAGAAAGCAGATCTCATCCAGGAGAAGCAGACTGACTTCCACCAGCTTGCTATGCACCAGGGTGGAAATCCAAGGAAAGTAACACCGTAACTGAATGGTGATTTGAAAAATTAACTAGCAGCTTGGAAAAACATACCCAGCTTCTGAGGAAGGCTGGAATTAGTTGTGCTGTTGCTGCTTACGTTTCTCATGCTCTGCTTGTTTATTCAATGTCTCATGTTCTCTTTTTTCCTATGTACTTCATCTCCATGCCACTGCACAGCCCAGTGAGACGTCAGAGAGCAGGCAAGGATGCACGTTCCCACGAGCCTTTTCTGCTCTACTATTTAACACATGAGACTCTTGTCAATGATGTTGAGATCTAGCTTAGATGGTCATCAGACACCCAACTCAATCAAGAAGGGAGATATTGCTGCAAATACATGCACCCAGGGCAGGGTGGGCAGCAAACAGAAAGCCATGAGCTATGGTAAATAGAACTAGCAGAAGCCTGACTGTTGCTGAATGGTGGGAACTTTGGCACCATGCAGCCAAGTGGAGGGCTCAGGCTGGGGACAGCACCATGTCCCATCCAACAGCTCAGGAGATGCAGGGTGAGGTGACAGTGAAGGGACAGCCCAGGATGGAGATGCATTCAGATCTGTCTGCATGCGCTGCCTGTAGAGTAATAATGAAAAAAAAACCACTAATGACAGCCAGAAAAGCAGTACAGTTTTTTTCCCCCCCCCAAAATACTGAGCTTTCCCTTTGAAGGGATTAGAAAAGCCAGACCTCACCACCATCTTCCCAGAGCCTCCCTGGCTGAAGAGCTGCTCATTTTAAATGATTCAAGGCTCTGGTTGTAGGAAGGGGGAAAACCCCATGGGCCCAACTGTAAAACGGAGTAGCAATATGACCTTTTACAAGCAATATGTTTTCTGTGCAAAAAACCAAACTAGCCATGAAGAAATTGTTCCCCAAAGAGCAGGAGCATCATGAGGTCTTTCACTGTTTCCAAGAACCTCTGCTACCAGGTAATGCTTGTTATTGATCAGGAACAGTTTAGGTCCATTTCTTACTTTTTCATCTATGGGCATGTTTTAAGAGCCTTATAACTCATCTGCTGGGGTTGTCACAAAGGAGGAAATTGCAGGAACGTGTAAGACAGAGAGATCTACCAAAAGATATCACCTGCAGGTACACACTGAGCTCAGCCTGGTCCTTCCTGAGGTTGGGGTACTGCCCTGGTGCAAACCCCCCCCTGTGCTGCTGGTGCCCCAATTCAGGGCCAGATGCTGCTCCATCTCACACAGTTGCTGTTGGCAGCGCTGGGAGCATTTCTTTCCCTCCCAGGCCACCTGTGAGCAGCCCTGAGCATGGATGGACTCCAGTTCTTCCATGTTCCTACATGGGGAGAAGTGGGATGTCTTCTAAAAACGCACCCCAGTGCCTGCTCAAGAATGTTTCAGGTTAGTTAGAAATCCAGCACAAGAAAGCATCACCTACCAAGAGAGTTTTGAAAGCTGCTTAGTGTAAAGGAGAGATCAAAAACAGAGCTTCAGCTTGCAAAGGAAAAACGAGCTGAAGAGGAAGGCAATGGGCTCATCTTGAGGTGAGTGAAGAATGAGGCAGGTGGCAGATGGAATCACTGGCAGTGGGACAGTGAAGTGTGGAGAAGGGATGAGTCTCCATCAGAAAGAGCTTGAAGCACAGGATGGAAGTTGTCAGTCAGCTACAGCATCATACAGGCAACCATGCACCAGAAGAAGGAGCTGGGCTCCTTGCAAACTCATTCTCCAAATACAAAGAAATTTTGCCTCATTGAGAACAAAATTGTGCATAACTCCACAGAAAACATAACTGAAATGGGTGGAACAGAGAGAGAGGGAGCAGAATAAATGGGCAGCTAGGCAGAGTGGTGTCTGCTGAGATCAAAGAAGGTGTAACTCATTTGCTTCGAAGAGAATTTTAAGTTCGTTCTTTCTTCTTTTGCAAACCTGCTGCCTCACTTCATTAATTATAAGTAATAAGATGTTTTTAATGAAGTCTGGAGGTGTGGCATGTATCCCAATCCTGACAAACATCTCGGAAATACATTTCTCCAGGTGCTGCAGTTGGCATTGCAACACACACAGAGTCCTGCTAAGCGCTCACCCTCAGGATGCCCCTTTATCTTACAGGAGTCAAAGATTCCATCCAAACTGATTTTAATGATTTGTGTTCACCTAAGAGAGTTCTCAGGTCAACAGCCTCAAAATGCCCATGGTTTTCTTGTCCCAGCTCTGTGCCTCACCCTGCTTAGTGGCATGATTTAGTGAAAGACAGCTGGCACGTGGCCCTAGCCATGCTCTGAGCTACGGCAGTACCCAGAAAAACAAATATAAGCAGAAAATGGATTTGCTGGAGGAGAAGGAAGCTGGTCCATAAGTCACGAAGACTGGCTGCTCTGCAGGGCTGGAGCTCTGCAGCTTGGGGAAATATTGCAAGAGGGAGTGTGGTTGTTCAGTTTTGTGTTTTATACACCCTGCAGCGCTTGGTGCATGTTTGCAGAGGGAGGCTGTTGGCACAGTCCAAGTGTTGGTAGCAACCTGCAGAGAGCTGCACAGCTCTGCCCAGTGACAGCTGTCCATCTGTCATGAGAGGGAGCACCAGGGAAGGAGGTGTTCATATGGCAAACCTTGGCATTTCTTGCACAGGATTGGGTTGCCTGGCAGTATTATGAAAATAATCCTAGTAACAAAGCCATGCTGTTGGCTGCCAGCTATCACAGCCACTCAGCAGGCTGTGTGTGGACATGTATCACTTTGCTTACAGGAGTGCTCTCCTGGCAAGAAGCAGTTTCAAAATAGGGGGAAACACTGTCAGTTTCTCAGCCTCCTTAATTTGCAACCATTTTGCAAGCCACTTAGCCACAACCCTCACCAGTGCTGTGGCTGCCAGTTGCACCTCTCGGTGTATTTCAGATGAGGTAGCACAGGTTGTGAGCAGCTCAGAGACCTGTAGACATCCTGCAGGAGCTCCTCAGCTTCTTGGCACTGTTGCAATTAAGCACTTTTGGAGATTTGTTTATGATTTCCAAGTGTACCCCTCACAGTGTGCATCTGATGCCACAGGAACGTTCCCCAACCATCACTAGCAGCAAGCAAGGACACTTCTTCCATCAGCAGAGTTCTCCATGGCTCTGCATGTGTGTGGCAGCAGCTTGCAGAAGTGACCATGCAATGCAGGAAAACTGTGTTACATTTCAAGCTGTATCCCAACGAAGAGTGGAAAACTGCTGGGTTGCTGGGACACACACACGTCAGTGGACCCACTCCATCACCACCAAATAGAAGATCCCCGTGGCCAACACAACCCTTGGCAGCCAGCAGCAGGCTGACTGTTGCTGTTGGGTTCGTGAGGCTCTTTGCAAATAAACTGGAAGCACAGATACACAGCATTCAGTTTATTGGTGCTAATTTGATAGTGATGTGCTTTATCTTTAGCTTTGTATTCATTGGTAGAAGGAGGAAAAAATCAGGCTCTCCTTGAAAAAAATGTGCAAAATAGTGATGGACAGTGTGCCCAGGGCAGGGCAGTCAGTGGCTGCTGTAGGTCAGTGGGACAGCAGGAGGGCAGGATGGAGGGAAGGGCTCCCTGCATCTGCAGGAATCACAGAACTGCAGGGGCTGGAAGGGACCTCAAGAGATCATCAAGTCCAACCCCTGCTAAAGCAGTTCCCTCTGCACAGGTGGGCATCCAAGTCAGAACAGTTCCCCCAAAACAGGGCTGCAGATGAGTTACCCAAACTTGGACAATTGGTATGGACTCTGAAAACAAAAAATACAGCAATTCCAGCACCTCTATTATGGCTCTCATGGACCCTTCACACGCCTGCAGCATTTGGACTCAGATTTTCCCTTTAGCTGGAGTAAATAATTCCATTCAAAGGAGCAAAATTTAACACACACAAAAGTGCACACCTCTTCCCCAAAGAAAGACAATTGAGATATTCATGTAAGCAGTCTTTTTCCCTTCTGCCTCTCTCATCATGGCTGAGCTTCCCCTGCATCTGCCCCAGTGTCTGAAGGCACCCACAGTCCCTGGTGGCTGCAGAGAAGTGGATGCTAAAAAAAAAAGCAATAAGAAGCATTATTTGTAAAGTTCAGGTTGGAAGGGAGATCACCCAGTCCAGCCTCCCGCGTAGCTCTGGTGCCTCCTGCCCACTCCTGCAGTCACATCCATGCATTTCACACGCTGCCATTCATTGCAGGGCAGCTTATCATCATCACCATCATCATCACTCAGACCAGACGTACGTGCATGGCCAGTGATGAAGTTTCACACTCTGCTTGGTTTAAAGCTTGCTTGTATTTTGGCAATCATGCCAGCTTTAACCTCCTCCTGACACCTCGCACTGAGGATGACCACCTGTCTTCCTGCAAACACCACCAGCGTGCAGCCAGGTACCACCAACTGGTCTCACCTTCAAGAAATAAACTTGGCAATAATGTTAAGCCATTTATCCTTCCACAGAATCACAGAATGAATCACAGAATGACCTGGGTTGGAGGGGACCTCAAGGATCATGTAGTTCCAACCCCCCTGCCTAGCAGGGCCACCAAACATACACCTTTACTAGATCAGGTTGCCCAGAGCCTCGTCCAACCTGGTCTTGAACACCTCCAAGGACGGGGCATCCACAACATCCCTGGGCAGCCTGTTCCAGGACCTAACCACCCTCCTAGTAAAAAACTTCCCCCTAACATCCAACCTAAATCTTCCCTCTTTTAACTTAAAACCATTTCCCCGTGTCCTGCTATTATCAGCCCTTATGAAGAGTTTACTCCCCTCCTGGGAGTAAGTTCCCTTCAGATATTGAAAGGCTGCAATGAGGTCGCCCCGCAACCTTCTCTTCTCCAGGCTGAACAAACCCAACTCCCTCAGCCTGTCCTCATAGGGGAGGTGCTCCAGCCCCCTGATCATCTTCGTGGCCCTCCTCTGGACCCTTTCCAAAATCTCCATGTCTTTTTTGTACTGAGGGCTCCACACCTGAACACAGTACTCCAGATGGGGCCTCACAAGAGCAGAGTAGAGAGGGACAATCACCTCCCTATCCCTGCTGACCACCCCTCTCCTGATGGAGCCCAGGATCCCATTTGCTTTCCGGGCTGCCAGAGCGCACTGCTGGCTCATGTTAAGTTTCTCATCTATCAGGACCCCTAGGTCTTTCTCTGCCGAGCTGCTCTCAAGGACAACTCCCCCCAGCCTGTACAGGTGCCTGGGGTTCTTCCGGCCCAAGTGCAAAACCTTGCACTTTGCCTTATTGAACCTCATTAGGTTCACCCGAGCCCAGCTTTCCAGCCTGTCAAGGTCCCTCTGAATGGCCTCCATTCCCTCCACCGTATCGACTGCACCACTCAGCTTGGTGTCATCAGCAAACTTGCTGAGGGTGCACTCCATTCCCTCATCGATGTCATTAATAAAGATGTTAAAGAGCACCGGTCCCAAGACAGACCCTTGAGGGACACCGCTCGTTACCAGCCTCCACCTGGACATAGAGCCATTGATGACCACCCTCTGTCTGCGGCCTTTCAACCAATTGCTTATCCATCTAGTTGTCCACCCGTCAAATCCACTTCCCTCCAGTTTGGAGATGAGGATGTGATGGGGGACCATGTCAAAGGCCTTGCTCAGGTCCAGGTAAATGACATCAGTTGCCTTCCCTTCGTCCACCAATGCCGTCACTCCATCATAGAAGGCCACAAGATTAGTTAAGCATGACCTTCCCCTGGTGAAGCCATGCTGGCTATCTAGGATCACGTGCTCGTTCTTTATGTGATCAAGCATATTGTCCAGGAGGATCTGTTCCATAATCTTCCCAGGCACGGAGGTGAGACTCATCCTTCCAGCCTCTGCGCTATTATTTAGTGAGATATGAATGGATGAAGATGACCCCTACACAGCTGCAAACTTCACATCTCAAGGGGAAGGTGTTCCTGGAGAGGGCTTTAGTGTGGCTGCCCATCATGGCAATACACAGGTTGAAGTTCAGCTGCTAGCAGGGACAGGGGTGGTGGGGACATGGTTTTGAGGGACATGGTTTAGTGGGCATGGTGGTGATGGGCTGACTGTTGGACTTATTTTATGGCCTTTTCCAACCTTTATGACTCCAGGATTCTGTGTTTTCTACCACACCCTACCTCCCCCCCTGCAGCTCAAAGCAGTGAGACCTGCAGTCTCCCTTTTACAATTTCCTCCTAGTAAGGATTCCAGTCAACTCAGACCCGTTCTGCTGATGGTAATGCTCCTTCCCATGGCTTTTCCAAAGCTGCAGTAAGCCTCCAAGACTCCTTGTCCCCTTATTTTCCTTTCCCAGACATCCCTCAGCAGCCACTTGGCTTATTACCCCTCTGTGACCTCCCCAGGGGTTTCCTCAAAGGTCCCTACAGCTTGGACATCCCCCAGATCTGCAGAGCTGCTCAGGAGCTTATGTGCCCCTGGGAAAACCACTGGCACTGTGACAGCCATCAGCACCACGCTCAGCTTTGTGTTCCACACTGACAGGGAAATGAGTTGCTGAGTGATTTCTCTGTGGTCTGGTTTACAGCAGAGAGAAATGGTTCTCTCTGAGCTGCTCCGCTTCATTAGTGATTTAGAGAAGAGGGGAGAAAAAGAGAAAGTTGCCTCGAGGTTGGGAATTAGATTCTGTTTTGCTTAATCCCTCTTGAAAAGCAGAGCTGCAGCGTTTTGGCACACAGCTGACGTGGGTTGCACACAGCTGGATGGGACCCTGAGAACACCCTGATCTGCCAGAGCCTCTGCCAGAGCCACCGAGTGACAGCCTGCTGTGCATGGGTTGCTTTCTTCTTTAATACAGGAAGGGAGAGCAGGGAAACCCACACGTCGTGCAGCAAACAGGGTTGGATGCGTCTCACTGAAACACAGTTCAGCAGGGCACAGATCTGCACGGTTCTATGGCAGCTGGGGTTCACCAGAGCATCACGGAGCTCACTGCTCAGCACAGCACTGCATCCCGGCTCCCCTGGGGTCTGCTAAGAGGAAATAAAGATTCTCTTCCTCGAGACTGTAGAAAAATGTCGGGGATCACAAGGATCACAGAGCCCAGCTCCACCAAACCCCAAACCCTATGACTGAGGTTGGTGTCCCAGAGCTCCCTGAGCTCCAGCAGCTCAGGCTGTGCCTGCTGCCTTGGCAGCCTGTGCCATGCCCACCGCCCTCTGGGTCACAGCCTTTCCCTGATACCCAGCTGATGGCTTCCACCTGCCAGGGTCCATTTGCTCCCAAGGTGCCATTGATGTGAAGTTATGTAGTTTGGGCCTTGCAAGAAGAAAAAAATTCATGCTTTGTTTGCATTGGATGCCCACCGTGAGATGCAAAGATATGTTAGGGGGCGGGAGATTATCAGACTCCCAACTCAGCCATGTCATCACTTCTGAAACTCGTAAAACTATATGAGAATTCTCAGCAGAAGGTGAGAATTGCAGAAGAGCCAATCTGTACCTACAGGAACCTTAGGAGAATGTAAGCACTGATAGACATAAATGGTTACCCCTTTTAGAAGAGCATGAAACTGATTTGTCAGCCATCCTAATTCTTGTCATGCACTCACAGTTAAGGATCACATAGATTAGTTCCATTAATTAAAATAGCACTAGTCTTGAATTTGCACCTTTGCTGTGTTTAAACCTGTGTTTAGATTGACAGAACATCTGGCTGTGTGTTTGAAAGGTGAGAGGTCTGCAAGTGCAGGGGGGGGATGAGAAGCAAAGTCTGGTCCTGGTGGAAGCAGGGAAATGGCTGTGTTGGGCAGTGTGATGAACAGCTGTCCTCAGACTGAAATACTGAAAGTCAGAGTTCAGCTGCTCCTCTTCTATTGCACAGCTCAAAGGCACTGACACAACGTGGCACCAGGAGGGAGAGCTGGCCTGTTTTTCTGTCTGCTTGTCTGCTGCCAGTCTGGAGGCCGATGGAGCCGGGCAGTGCTGGTGATCCCAGGGGAACGAGACATGGGAGCTGCATGGAAGGCACCTGGGAACAAAGGCACAAGGGGAAGAAGTCATGGCAAAGATACTGCCGGCCTTCAGAGCTGCTTTCTATGGCCCATCCACGTGGCTCTGCTCTGCTTTAATGCATGGACATGCAGGAAGACCAGAGCTGTCAGTGCTTACCATCAGGAGCAATCAGCTCCTCTGAACATCTCCTCGTGTCCAGGTCTCCACCACACGCTTTCATTCATGGCTTCTAGTGGTCCACAGATGTGTGCTCTGTTTATCACCCAGGTGATGAACTCCAAAAGACGAGCGGAGGTGTTCTGCAAATCTGGTCCTCGGTCACGGGATGCTTGAGGATGGGAGGCACATCTCAAGAACACGAGGCCCCAACTGCTGCTCAGGCAGAGCCACCTAGAGCAGGTTGACCGTAACCACATCTGTGTTTTCTGAAACTCCAGCCCTGAGATGCACAGCCCTGGAAGTTTTAGTTATCCACATCTTTGGCTTTTTGACATGGAAGATTTCAAGGACTCAGATGGTGCCATTATTGGAGACCAGCACCATCTGGCCCCTGTCCTTACTCACTTTAGATTAAAGACTAGAAAGCTTTTATGAAGTCAGAATTTTTTTAAAAAAAGACTGATATCTCATCTGGATTTCCTACTGTTTGCCGGTAATTAAGTTTGTCACAGTCTTGACAGAGCTGGGAACAGTGAAGGGGATCAGAAAGAAAAGATAGAGGGAGGGAAAATATAATAAGAGTCCCTCCAGAGCTGTTTCCTTCTGATTCTGTTACCAAAGAAAATGATTAAAAGAAATAATGATATTTCCATGGTGTCTGCTCCCCGGTTCCTCTACAGATATAAATTAAGCCTAACAATTTGTCAGGTTTTTTTTTTTTAAGCCCAGGTAATGTCATTCCAATATTTACTGGGCTGCACGCCAGCTCCTGGGTTTTATGGCAGTTCAGATTTAGTCTCTTTCCATCGCACTTTGTAGTTCTATCTTAGTTTATCTCCCTTCTTTTTCTTGGAGAGAGAAAAATCAGTGCAGCTCAGCAGTGCAGCATCTGAGGGGCTGGGCTGGAGGGCATCTCAGCAGAAGGACCTGCCTGCCTGCATCTCCCAACAGGGAGAAGTCCTGGGAGTTCGCTTTCATCTTCCACATTGCTGGGGTGCAACCAAAACAGCTTGAAAGCATCCAGGGCATTATGTGTGCTTCACTACTGCCACAACCCACCCCACTGAGCCTCCCACCTACCCCAGGCAGATGGATCTGGAGGTGTCTGCAGATCATCCTTGTCCAGAGAAAGGATCCATGTTCCAACATGTGGCAGCTTCGGGGCTGGAAAAGCACGTTTCTAGGCAAGTCAAGTCTTTGCTTTGGGGTTCCTTTGGAAAGGAGAACATCAGAGTGGGGAAGTCACTACGAAGAATGCAGCTCTGGCTCTGACCTAAACCTCTGCTCAAGCAATGCCCAGCTTTGGAGATGCTGCTGGCCTCTCCCTGTCCATGGAACTCCTGACAAGCAGGACTATGGCTTGTTTTCTTTTACTTTTCTTGATTGAATGAAAATTATTTGTCCCTTAGGGGAAAATATGGTCCCTACCAAAACCACTGCAGTGTTAAGGGGCACCACCTGACAGCTGCTCCAACATAAATCTTGTGTTTCCCCACCTCTCTCTGAGCTGGCAAATCTGCAGTGCTTCATCAGCGGACATTGCAGAGGGCCACGAGGATAGATTTATTTTGGAATATTCCTACTTGTCATAGCGATTAATCACCACAACCCAAGGAAAAGGAGCAAGGTTTATGAAAACATCAAGCAGGGAATGTGACTGCAGGAACCTGATGAACAGGACAGCGAGACAGGGAGATGGTTAATCCATTTTCATGCCAACACCAGCAAAAAGAAAAGAAACACTGAGCAGCATCCTTCCCCACAACAACCTCCAGAGCATCATTGTGGTCCCCATCTGAAACCACACAGCAGCTCCTCAGAACATTTTTGAGAGACAAGGCACTGTATTTTTCAGGCTCTGTCTCAAGCATGACACTTGTGAGAGTCCCTCTTCTGTGAAAAATAAATGCTCCTCTATAAAGAACTAAATCCACATTTTTCAAAACCAGCCTCAACGCTGGACGTGAATTTCAGAATACAGAGAATGGTGTTGGCTGAAGTTTTGCATTAAGGATGCTGGCAAAGCAGTCAGTTTTTGCTTGAGAGGAATCCTGTCCCCTCCACCATCTGCCATGAGAAGCCACAGGCTCCACTGGAATGCATGTCTGCAACATTAACATCATTAACATGTAAGTAAGGAGCCTGTTTCCTAGCTCAACATCTGAGACATGGACTCCAAATTGAGGCAGGCATTGTACTACCTGCACCCATAGGGCATTTATAAATGGCAGCCTGACAGAGGAGAAGTAATGCCCACTGCCAGCACCTGGAGAGCCAGCAGAAGCAGGCCTGGGTTTCCCTCCCCCAGCAAAGCACCCTGACCCCCAGCTTACCTGGGCTGAGAGCCACGAGGAGGGAGAGAAAGAGGGGAGCCCCCCCTGCAGCCTTGTGATTCC